>NC_091832.1:92954885-94204885 GCF_037783145.1 Equus przewalskii
GTTGATTGCATGGGACTGCTTCCATAAAGAAAGTGGTAGTATTTTGTTCCTATTGGAATAGTTACTTACTCTGGATATGGATTTGTCTTAGATGACCTCAATGTTTCTGCCAAAACTACCCCCTGTGGAATTACCGAACATCTTGTTGCTACTTTCCATGTTTTATTAATGGTAAACTAGCTGTCCTATGGCTTAGCTTCTGGCTCTGACGGCCCTATCAGCTCCCTATTCATTGCTTACTATCAAGATCTCCATTGTTTTCAAGATCGCCCTTAGTCTTAAACCTTCCCATACTCTGTTGGAAAGTTAATCTCTTTGGAGAGACCTTCAGTGCCTTCTGTTCTTATGTCCTACTTCTTCTCTGTACAAAACCCTGAGCAACTGCTCCAGAGCTGGGACAGTGAGTCATTTCTCTTGGTGTGACCTCCTTCATTATGGGCAGGGCACTGGGTGGGGTTGGTAGTTTCTGATTTTTTTGACCTGCCTCTCCTGGTCTGGAGCTTCCACTCACCAAATAAGCTGGGGTGAAGATGATAGAGACCCCAGTATTCTCAGCCTGCTGTGCCTAGGCTAGAGCCTCTGCCCTAAGAGTGGGAGCTGCCTGGAGAGCCCCCCAGCCCTCATCTGCACTCGTCTGGAATTCAGCCTGTCCAACGCAGACTGGGGAAGGGGAACTACGACTGACTTGCCCCTCCTGGGGAGATACGCAGCCCTTGAGCTGAGGGCAAAGGCCACATCCACCTGAAATGGATCTTCCACAGACTCTTGCTGTTCTTATCAAGATTTAATGTATTTTCTTTCTTTTTTTTTTCCTAAAGATTGGCACCTGAGCTAACAACTATTTCCAATTTTTTTTTTTTTTATTCTACTCCCCAAGTCCCCCAGTACGCAGTTGTAGATTCTAGTTGTGAGTGCTTCTGGTTCCCCTACGCAGGACTCGGTGTCAGCATGGCCTGATGAGCAGTGCTGTGTCTGTGCCCAGGATCCAAACCGGTGAAACCATGGGCTTCCAAAGGGGAGTGCGCGAGCTTAACCACTCTGCCACGGTGCCAGAACCTAATGTATTTTCTTGAATAAAGGTTTCTTCACTTGATGTATGTCTTTAGGACAGTTTCCCAAGACTTTACACTATTTTTTTCAAGAATTTTTGCCAACCATAGCTGCTTCGTTGGGGAACTTGTCTTCGGAGCTCCTCACACTGCCTTTCTAGCCATGGATCTCCAGGTCAGCATGCTTTAGATTGCACTGCGATATTGTATCTTGTTAGACAGAGGCATGACTGTTATGATCTTTATGTGGAGACCAAATATGGTTTAATGAGATGTGTATGTATGCCAAATTGAAAAGGGGTTTATTGTGATTGCTTTGTATTATGTCCATTTGGCTGGACTACATTTCTCAGAGCTCTCTTTCCTATATGTTTCTGGTTAGGGTGGAATGACACCCTAATGACAGATTCTTTTGGGATACTTGGAGGACAGAAGTATAGCAATAACCCTTTTGTCCTCGCATACACTGTTGTTCACTTGCTGGTTCAAGTCACTGTTGCGAGGCAGCTTCCAGGCCTGCCCTGTGTCTCCTTTCTCTGGGGCCTTATTCAGTCTCTCTGACTCCTAGAGTAAATGTGCATATTTAACACGCCCCAGCTTCTCTAGTTCTTCCAAGTTCTAAGGCAACAAGTCACAGGTATCTGTTTGTCTTCATGAGCTTTAGATGGTGTTTTTGGGTCCCAGGCTCTCTCTTACCTTACATCCATCTTCCCGTTCTCATTGTCTTCCCTATGTACTTCAAGCTCCAGCATCAGCTGTAAAGGCAGCAGTTTTCAGAGACCTCTTAACCAGCTACCGCAATTCTAATTCCTGTTTTAAAAAAAAAATCAATATCTATGTATATATCTCCAGGGTTTCTCTTTCTTTGATTGAACCCTAAATGATGCAAACACCAACAAACCTTTTTCTTGTTTACATTGAAGAGCTTTCTAACCATGACTCCAAAGCATAATCATGGAAAAAAATAAACTAAAACACTTTTGAGTGTTTTTGTGGTGGAAGAATTGCCTGGTGTGGACAGAGAATAACTTCCTGTTTCCTTGTTGTAGAGCAGACTTGAAGAAACTTGACTTGGAACTTTGTAAAAACCAGACCCCTCTTCTTAGATAACCAAGTCGTGTGGTGGCCAAGATGCTCTTTCAATGGCACACAGCAGAGCACCTGTGACCTAAAATGGTGCGTATGGGCTAGATGAACGATTTAAAAAGAATAAAGGAAAACTCAACAAAATCTGTCTTCCCAGACACGTTTGGATTGTTGGACACTTTCTTACAGAAATAAACAATGAGTAAGAATCTTGGCTTCACCCAGTTCTAACTTTGAGACCTTAGGAAAGTTACTTGACCACCTGGTGTCTCAGTTTTCTTGTAATTCATGAAATTTTTGTAAGGATTGCAAAGTTTATGCTAGGTACTATCATTGTTATTTGCCCATCTACGTCAGCCCTTCAGTTCCCCTCCTCATGGGAAAGTTTGGGATAAGCTGATGAGACTCCTTAGGCGACCCTTCCCAGCCCACTCCTACTATGGCTGTTCTGGTCCCACTGTTGCTGACCTGCCCAGGCACCACTGTTTCTCTTCCTGGTTTCTGTGGTCTCCAGATCTTGTTCTGTTTTTTTGGGTCTCCTGATGTTGGCCCAACATCCAAACCCTTTGTTGAGAGCCATAGCATCTTTTCTCTAAGAGGAAATAATCTTTTCCTACAATGTAACATTTCTTTTTGGCCTTCTGAGGGGTTTGGGGCTTTGGGGCCATAGAGAACCATGCTTTTATAGGTGTATTGCTCCCTCTGCTGGCAAGATGCATGACACTGGCAATAGCCGAGGGCTGGGATCTTGCTGTGTGTCTGGCACAGTGCAAGATTTGTACACACATTACCTCATGTAGTTGTTATCAGTCAAGGACATGTGTTAATGTAAACAGTCTAGCATAATATCTGACATATAGTAGGTCTTACATAAATATTATTTACTTTACCTTCTTTACCCCCTAACTTGGGGAAATTTCTTATAGCCCTAGAACATCTTTCTGAAGAACTAAAGACATTCCAATCCCCTTCTATCACAGAATCCTAAACTTCATGATTTAGGTCCCATCCTCAATACTAAAAAAACTCCATCTGCATCAGTTTCCCCCTCCCACCTCCACGACTAGACTTACAGGCCTTAATGCAAATAAGATTCCCTATGACTTGCCTTGATATTTCAGGGTTGACGAGGCAGAGGCGAGATCCGTTTGCTCTTATTCTTAGCTTCCTATGTACAAGATTTAGTAATGTCAACATTAGCTCATGTTTGCAAATCTCTTTTTAAGTTCAGGTTTGTTCCTATGCAAACAAGGTAATTCAGGATGCCTGTCATTTAGAGCGGTAGGTAATGCAATGTCATTTGGATTAGTCAACGGAAAATATGAATCAGCATACCTGCTATCATATCAAAATGACTTGCAACATATATATTCATCATTTCAAGATAGTGAGGGAGTTTGCCTTTGTTTCCAGTACCGACTTTGCTAAAAACGAGTGATATTTAAATGTTCTATGACTCTGCCATTTTAAACTTCCTGTGCAAATCCAGTGTTGGACCAATGACCTCTAAAGTTCATTTATCTTGAATTCAGTGGTTTCCGTATTTCAGATCTCATCCTTCATATTTACTAGAGAATAACCTTGGCACCTTGCTCGGTGTTTGTCGATAAGATTCAGAAATAGGGACTAGGGTTCTTGTTTGCATATAACTTGAACGCTATATTTAATACACAAATTAAATATGTGATACTTCTAGTGGCATTTTACAATGCTTTTACTGCAAGAGAAGCATTGTCTTAAATCTTAGTTCATCAGTGTTCATTTCAAAAAAAAAAAAAAAAGCAGCTCAGGGGCTGGTCCAGTGGCATAACAGTTAAGTTTGCATGCTTGCTTCGGTGGACCCGGGTTCGCTGGTTTGGATCCCTGGCGCAGACCTATGCACCGCTTACCAAGCCATGCTGTGGCAAGCATCCCGCATATAAAGTGGAGGAAGATGGCCATGGATGTTAGCTCAGGGCCTATCTTCCTCAGCAGAAAAGGAGGATTGGTGGCAGATGTTAGCTCAGGGCTAATCTTCCTCAAAAAAAGAAAAAAACAAAACACCAAAAACCACAGTTCAAATATAAAAGAGCTTTTATATAGCTCTTAATAGGAAAATTTAATGGTCAAGGTTTGAAATGCAGTGGAAAACATTTTATAGCTATAGATTTCACAAGTGGACTTTAAAATTGTAACTTATACTACTTCTTATTAAAATATCACCATTCTGTATATAATTTCAGATATTTCTGAATAATTTTGGGTAGACTAGTTACAATATACCTTAACAAGAATGTTTTAAATTTGTCCCTCCCTTTGTGGGAGGACAGTTGGCTTACGTGAGGATAGTGATCCAGGTCTCTAATCCAGATCTTCTCTGTAAGAGAATAATAAGCTTCAAAGAATTTGAAGATAATCTGTTCAAAAGGATTAAAAGATGTGCCAGAGGAAATATGAGTTCTCTGGAGAATCAAATGGCTCACCCAGTTATTACTTTGCTTAAGTGTAGTACAATAGACTGATTATAGCTTCCTGCTTTCCAGGATTAAATACTATAATTTCTAAAGTGCCCAGGTATATGAAACCCATGCCCACTTATTCTTTCACTTGTTGACATTTTGGGTTGTAATTAGTATGCAGAGGAAGTCTGCGTGTGTCTCTTGTATGAACCCTGACACCTGTTCCACCGTCTGTCTCGTTAAACAGATTGCATTAAGGACAGTACAAAATACTTTGCTTTTTCAATCCAAAATAGGCATATTGCTAATATGGCAATGCTCTGCTAACTAATAAGTTATCCTGCATCTCAAACCATGTGGCCTGGAAGACAAGTAATGTCCAAGAGCAATGAAAGGGGGGGCCCACTCACAGCAGTAAGATTTGTGTGTCCTTTGGCTTGTATGGATCCCAGCCTGTGGTATTTTCTATTTGACTGTGTATTTAAAAAAATAAATGAGCTCAAGAAATTTGAATTTATGTGTCTCAGAGGAAGCCCAGTAAACTTTACTTATATTGGAAAGGTAAGAAGTACAAGATAAGGCCTTCCACCTTTACCATTTGCTGCGGACTATAAGAACATTACACCCTTCAAAGGCTATTCATTTCTCTCCCAGGACAGGGGACCTAATGTTCCATGGTGCATTTATCATGCACCAGCATGATTTATATGCCTACATATTAAAATTCTCTTGCTTCAGAGATGAAACAGCCACTGAATATGAAGTTATATGTTTAGGGTGGGAGTGTAGATAGACATAAATAGTAAAAGTCTTAATAGTAATTATTATATAACTTAAGTATAGATAGCAAGGACCAGAGTAGAGTTTTAAAAAATGGAGAAAATAAAATAAAGGCTTTAAGTCATTTTGCTTATCTGAATTTCCTATTCCAGCTATAATTCTCTTTACATATCTGTACTTTCTAATCTCACTCTTAATGCAATGCTGGAGCTAAATGCACTGAATAATAATTTTGTCCTCAGGTAGAGAGGAAGGAAGAAGGAATAAATAGACCTTCTGGATAATTGCATCAGCCTTCCCCACCACTCCAAACCTGCGCTAGCATTTCAAGTAATGCCCCTTTTGTCTTGCCAAGAAAAATCATTTCATGATTTATTACGCTGGATTAAAGAGTGTATATACTCTGGAGCTAGAACATGACTGAAGGGCAATCCAGCATAAAGGATGTCGAAACAGTTGGTATCTTTAAATTTTTCTGAATTCCTTAAATAAATATTTTGGGCTGCCTTTCCAAGAAAACAGAAGATAAAACAGATGTAAGGTACATAAACTATAGATGATGGTACCTAGTAATCTCCATATTCTAGAATTAAGATAAGAAACTGGTTCTTCAGAAAGCTTTCTTTCTTTTTGAGATTTGTGTTTCATCACACTACCATTTTTCAAAATGAATTCCATAATATGTGACTTCTTTCAGTGTCATTAATTGTCATTGTGGTTGATAGCCTGAGTTTTTGCAGCAATTGTTCTAATGCACAGAAAATGCCACAAAAATGAGCCCATAGTTTTTTTCCCCCTGGATATTGCTTTTTAAAAGTATAAAATCAAAGTTTATTATAGTTTCCTATGCTCTGCATACCTGAAATAAGAGATGGGCTTCAATTAGTCTGGAAGTGATGAAATTTGATTTCTCGTTTCTAAAATGGTTTCTCTCCAGATAAGTAAGTTAACTCTTTCATCTACTTATTACTCAATTGATGCCTCTTTGATTAAATGAGAAGATGACACTATTCCTCCTTAATATAAACTTTAAATTGGTAAGAGTAAAAGAAACATTTTTATTTATTCTTGATGCTGCCCATGGAGAGTCGAATCCTTCACTATACACTCCAATGAATGGAATATTTAAATATTTAAAGATTCCAGCAGAAGTCAGTTCTACTCTTCTAATAATATAATCCATCCACTCTTTTCAATGGAGGCATTTCACTAGCTTTTGTGAAGACAAAGAAAAAACCTGCTTAGCCAGTCAATTATCTGCTTAATGAACTCAGATTGTTTATCACAGAGATGATGGATACTGACTTCTCCTTGCATTCATTCCTATGTATCATTTGTACAGTTTATTAAAAGATAATTTCAAATTTGAGAGACCATCATATCTCATCTTCAACATCGCCAACAAAATTATGTTGATAACAGAAACCTAATGCTGTCTCATACTTAATCTAGTCTGAAAATGTAACTCTCAAGACAGTTAAAAACTTGGTTCTTTTGTAAGTTGAATGAACATGAGTCAAAGAATTAAAAAAAGTATTAACCAGAGTGTTTAATAAAATATTTAACTTAAAGAAAAATTCACTGGCTTGGGGCACTTTCTCAGGACATGGACATAACACCATGGCAAGAACCTGGGGATAGGGCAAACTTGCTACTAGGGTAGCTTATAGAAGCCTAAAGAAAGTGATAACTCATGTGAAGGAAGTGGAAACGCCTGTGTTGACTGGGAAGATGGTAAAGAAAGTAATCGAAAGGCTTAGATGTGGGCATGCTGGAATGTACGCATGAGATGAGGCCAGAAAACTTACCAGAGGATTATGTTCCATGGAGGGTCTAAAGGACAAACCAGTCCCCAGGCCATCAGGAATGGTACCAGCATCACTAAGTCCAGTGGTGGCCTCCTGTGCAGATCAGGGCTACCTATCTCAAATGCAGTGACTTCCCTATGAGATATGGTCTAACAAGCACAATTACGTAATTCAGGCTTGTAAGGCAATTCTTGTTCCCTGAAATTCTCTCAACGTTGAGTCTTCAGCCTGAGCTGTAAAAAATTACTGTTAATAGTATGTATGTATGTTCTGCTTAAGAAAACAGTTGTGGGCTGGCCTGATGGTGCAGGGGTTAAGTGCACACGTTCTGCTTCTTGGTGGCCCGGGGTTTGCCGATTCAGATCCGGGGTGTGGACATGGCACCGCTTGGCACAGCATGCTGTGGTAGGCGTCCCACATATAAAGTAGAGGAAGATGGGCACGGATGTTAGCTCAGGGCCAGGCTTCCTCACAAAAAGGAGGAGGACTGGCAGTAGTTAGCTCAGGGCTAATCTTCCTCAAAGAAAAAAAAAAGAAAGAAAGAAAACAGTTGCTTTTCTCTTTATGCTAATGTATTATTTCTAGAAAACATTACTTCTAGGGAAAAAATCCTCCATAAAATATCATTATATTTCCCTGGGTGGTTGGAAAAGTTTAGTAGAATAAGCACAGGCTCTCAAATTAGGAAAAATCTTCTTCTGTTACAAGACATGTAATTTTGGCTATAAAAAGTCACCGAATTTTAAATTCCTTATACTTACTATAATAATAAGCACTGACATTTATTGAAAGTATACTATGTGCAAAGCCCTCTTTTAAATACTTCACTTGGAATTATTTATTCAATTCTCATAACAGTCCCATGAAGATTGCGCTATTATTATTCAGTTTATTGATGAAGAGACTGAGGCAAAGCAAAATTGATAATAGGAGCATGACCAAATTTGCAGTGGGTAGATCACTCTAGAATGTCTGACTTCAGGTCCTGCACTCTTATTCATATGATAATTTGCCTCTCTACTTGGAGTCATTATTTTGAAAAAAGTGTTTGTGGAGCTTTAACTCTGTTCCAGGTCCCATGGACACAGTAGGGAATGAGATGGAGATGTCTCTGCTCTCTTGCAGCTCACATTCCACTGGAGAAATGAAAATAATGAAGTGACTGTTGTCAGATTCAAATACATAATCCACTGTGCCTGGAACATATAGGAGATAATTAAAAAAAAAAAAATAACTTTCTTCTTTGAAATGTCATGGAAAAGAATTAACATTTGACAAAGAACTAAAAAGCCCAAATTGAGAGTAGATGGAATCCCAAAACTTGCCGTCATGAATTCTGGCAAAATGTAGTACATTTATGATTAAGTGATTAGAGGGAGGCAAACTCCTGCTCCTCTGTGTGTAATAATAAGCTTGTTACTGGCAAATAATTCTGTATATGAAATAATAGCTTTCCCACATTTTGGGTGCATCATTATCTCTTCAATCTCTGACATTATAACAGCTTTCATATTTGTACTCTTTTTATCAAATTTACCTGGATATGAAGGGCTTTTACAAACTTATTATCTATATCATGTATAATGTTTTGGGAATAGGATAGAAATATAAAATTGGTTTTTATCCTCAGTGGATTTATAATCTGAAGTGGGATGAGAGGAAAAGAAATATTTACCAGAATATTTCACTGGCAGCTTTGTGGTAAAATCTACAATTTTAAGGAAAAGTACAGAGGAAGAAGGAATCGGTGTGGACTAACGTAGATTTAGCAGATTTTACTATGTAGACTGATTTCTGATATCTGATTTTAATGCCTACCATCAGAGAGAAAGTTATTACGAAGGTCCTTGGAAAGGACAATATAGCCTACCGAAAAGTACAATTTTCTTCATCTACTCTTGTTTCTTGCGTGTGTATCATAGAAACAATATGCTTTACCACGAGCAAAATTCATATTAACTCAAGTAAAAAGACCACTACGCACAAAAAAGTAAACGGCATTGTCCAGGCGGAACAATAAGAACTTGTTAATTTTCGGGGTATGTTTTCTGTTGTTAGTAAGCTATATGTAATTTATTCCTGTAGATTTACAATAAATGATTGATGTACCTAAATTTATGGATCATAATTGATTACTGGTCTTGTACTGCAAATGGAGCAAATACATATATTTTCTAATTTAATACAGTAAAAGCTCATTTATCAAAATTCAACCAACTGCTCATTACAGAACCTGATGGTCCCACCCTTAGGCTACCTGGTGAGATTTTATCTGTAATAGACTAGGTTCAACAAATGATGAAGGACCTGTAGTCTGTTTTTGATTCAAGTAGACACTGAAGATCTTTTTGAGGAATGTAGACATAATCTTCTGTAATATATATTCTGATTCTAGCTAGCTGCTGACAGATCTACATCCTGCAAGAAAAGGGAGTGATTTTTATTGTGAAATGATTATTTGACATTTCCATTCTCAATTATAAGCACACATTAGCCAACTGCTGATGTACAGATGTCGCTGGGTGACTACATTTGGAAGCAACCCGTTATTGCTTTAAAGGGTAAAATTCTCAAATGACATATTTGTTATGGCTGTAAAGGAAGACATGATAAATATACAAAGGATGGCAAACAGGAGGAATGATTAAACTATAATTTTGTTTTTACTTTGGTGGAAAATAGTGTCAGTAGGATGACACAGGTGTGTATTCAGCTAGATTCTATTGCAATGCTTAATATTTTTACTTTGTGATTTATTTTTAGCATAGAAAAATATTTTCAGTAATCTTGTGAGTATTGATATTGAGTTAAAATTTTTGACAGTCTAAGGAAGTATTATTCCCATGATGATATTCTTGCTTTTGTGGTGGAAATAAATAAGAAAACAGAATTTACTAAAAGCAAAACAAACCAATAAAAAATTTTTTAAATCTATTGTTTGTCAACATAATGTTAGGAAATTTACAGGTTTAAACTAAACTTTGACTTTCCTATTCCAGTATGCTCTATATTCTACTCTTTGCTTTCGCATAAATCTATGCTATGCTAACCTGTGTAAGGCAGAGTATTCAGATTGTCCATACAAATGTTACATTAAACCATAAATTATTCTATTCCCCCAAACTAGAAAGTATTTCCTCATTTTTCCCTACCACTCCATCACAATGACTGCTTTTATCCTTTCCACTTTAAAAGGAGAGAAAATTAAAACACAACAGACTAAAAAGTTTTATTTGGCCAAAGTTAGAAGTATAGTTCCAGACTTCTGATGTGTCCAAGACATGAATTAACTGTCCCTGTGTCACAAACCTAAGATCTTTAGGTTAAACCTTGGGTATTCTCATCAGGGCATCTATCCTCACGCAAGAAGGACCTGTAGGAATCCCTGAGCTCTGAGCTACACAGCTTTTTTCAGAAGGGACAAGCCTCTTTCCAGGAAGCAAATATCTGAAACTCAGCGACTTAAAATCTCGATTGACTCCATGGACTGCTCCCTTCTCTCCAGAAAAACTGGCTGAGGAAATTTAATGTTCTGCCAGGATGAGGTCAAACTCTATTCAACCAGCCGCTGATTGTGCTATGTGATCAAGTGCATTTGGACTAACTGATGATTTGTACTAATTCTTTTCAAAGTATGGACATCTGGAGGTTCCTCAAGGGTTCCTCTATCCAAAAAATATTGACTATTTCATTCTGAATATTATTATTGAGAACGTAGTATGCCCCAGGCCTTGGGGGATACAAGGAGGAGAGAAATGAACAAAATTCTTCCCTAACAGCAGTTACCATTTAGTTACATATACTATGTATTAACTTCTTTTTATGCGTCAGGCATATTGGACTTTGTCAGTATAAATCATCTGTGAAAAGTTTCTAACTAAAATATATTTTGAAAACTACCAAATTTATTTGAAAAAGTGCAGAGGGAAAATACAAGCCTATCTCTGAATTCGTATTTGTCTAATAAACAGAGAAGGATAAGTATAACTTGTTTGTTTAGCAGGAGGTATTACAAACTATGAGAAGAGTAGTTAACTTGCACTGACTCAGAACGCCTTCCACAGAGAGAAAAGAGGCAGCATGTGACGTGAACAAGAAGTCAGCCATCTTTATTTTTCATTGCGCGTGAGCAGTCCTGATAGAACAGAGCCTTAAATCAAGAGATTGATTTTTTTCCAGCTGTTGTAACAGTGGAATGAGTAAAATTAACTGTGAACTATTCTAATAAATTACTCAATGATTGACTTAAATTGATTGGGAAAGAGTTATCTTTGCCATAGATATTTAGATACCTTGATATTTCTATTTCTAATTCATTTTAAGAGGGAAATATTTACTGGATAGAAGATTCAAAACTGGAATCAATAAATCCTATGTGATATATTTTTTTAAAACTTCCATGACAATGAGATTAAAATTTCCACACACATTGGTCTATTTTTACCCCAATGTTTTATTGGTCCTCTGGAGCAAAAGTCAGAAAGGAGAACAGACAGATATTGCATAAAATATTATAATTTTTACTTGCTATGCCATTCTTAGAGGTCTCTTTCATCTTTATTTTTTCTTGGACGTCTAGTAAAACTTAAACCAACTTCCCATATTATAAATCAAATATTTTGAAGGGTGGGATATACATATTTTGAGGATGCCAAGAAATAAAGTCAAGGTAAAAGTTTAAGAATAAATTTCAGGGTCCAGCCCGATGGCACAGCGGTTAAGTGCACACGTTCCGCTTCAGTGGCCCAGGGTTCACCGATTCAGATCCCAGGTTCAGACATGGCACCACTTGGCACGCCATGCTGTGGTAGGCATCCCACATATAAAGTAGAGGAAGATGGGCATGGATGTTAGCTCAGGGCCAGTCTTCCTCAGCAAAAGGAGGAGGATTGGCAGCAGTTAGCTCAGGGCTAATCTTCCTAAAAGAATAAATTGCAATTCTAATTCAGTAATTAGTACTGAATTTAAAAAGTTGCTAATGGTGAATAAGAATTTTTTAAAATATATAGTACAGTTTTGTTTCATCATTAACTTATAGGCAAATAAGTATGTATTTAAATAAGTATCTTCATCTCCATTAATACAAATATTATAAATAATTAAATACTTTTTTCCAATGGAAAAGCAGCTTTTAAAAATGTGCTTTCACCCTCTGAGGCAAGAGGGTTTTTAAATTATAGTTTGGATAACTAGACATCAGAAGAAGAAAGTTTAACAGAGTTTTTGTAACATTAATAAGGAGTATTAGGGAAGAGGAAAAAAAGGCAAACATTTTGAGTGGTTACTTGTGACTAAGCATTGAGTTGAATATCTGATATATGGTATTTCATATGTTATAAAGAGAATATTTTCTGCATTCTTCAATGAGGAATACTGAGGCTCAGCGAGGTCAGTATCATTTGTGTGTGAATGATTACACCCATCAGGCATTTTTGAGAGGGATAAGTGGTCAAGGGTAAAACCTTTCTGCCAGTCTTAACATTGCTAGAGATGTAGGGGCTCTGTATCTCCTACATTGTTCCTCTTCTCTTTCACTGCTTCCAAGCCATGTGCCAGCCATTGAACTCACCAATTTTGACAATGGAAATGCTAAAGCAGGAGCCACTTACACTAGATCTTATGTTTGCCCTGGGCAAGATGCCAGCATCCATGTGCATCAGAAGGAAGTTCTCAATAGCCAATGTCTCCTTGTAGAAGGTCTTGCCACCCATACTATTCTGGTGCTCGGAATCTGATATATGGCATTTCGATAACAGTAGTTTGGAGCTGGGGACAGATAAATGAGGATACAGCCCAGAAGCTTACAGAAAACGATGTGGGAGAAACCAGTGCACGAACTACAAAGTCTCCAACTTTTATTTATATTTTAAAATTTTATTGGATAATTTGAATTTTTGGCACATTTGAAAATTAAATGATAATACTAGACTTCTTTCGTTGTTCTTTATGATTTAAATGTGAATTCTTACAGCAGTCACCATGTTAAACTTGTTGTTAATTATGATTTAACAGTTGCTTTGAGGTAAATATTTTTACCATGTTAAGAAATTGTCTTCTTACTAACTTAAAAACTATTAATACCAAATTTTATTGAATATTTCCCCAATCTAAGGAGAATTTCGTAACTTTTTGAATTGTTAATATGATATAATATTGAATGACTTTTCTAATATTAGAGCACGCTTGACTTTCCAATTCCAAATTTACTTTGCTACAGATTTATTAAAATTTTTATACTAATAGTTGCAAGTGAAATGAAAATAGTGTCTTCTTTTAAGTGATATTTTCTTATAAGGATTATTTTGCTCAATAAAATAAACTGGCAAACAATGTATTTTTATTTTGGAATGCTTTATTTAGGGTGACAATTATTCCATCTTTGAAAGTCTGAAAGTACTCATACTTAAAACTTTCGGAGATAATTGTATGATATACATTTGTATTTATTTCCTGTCATTGGTATATTCAAGATTCCTCCCTCCCTCCCTTCCTTTCTTTCTTTCTGCTTTTTTTTAATTACATATGACATGCACACACAAAAGCTGCGCAAGACACCAACAGCTTAATTGTTTTAAAGTGTATGCTTAATATCCCTCCCTTGCAAATGTAAACACTGTCTCAGCATTTCTAAACCTCAGCGATACAGGCACTTTGGACGATAGTTGCTGGAGGGAGCTCTCCTGGGTTTTGTAGAGTGTTAAGCAGCGTCACTGGCCTCTACCCACTAGATGTCAGTAGAACAGCCCTACACACGCCACCGCCTCCCCCAGCCCCCACCTCTGCCTCGAAAATTGTGACAAGCCAATATGCCAATATGTCTCCAGACATTGCCAAATGACCCTGGGATGGGGGTGCAAAATCACCCCTGGGTGAGAATCACTACACTACACGGACCTTTGTGATAATCACTTCCTTTCTGTGTTCTTTTACCATGTAACCATGCATCTTTAAATCAGGTGGTTCTGCTTGGAAGGAACTTTTTATAAAGTAATATAACCTGTTAAATAGATTCATGATTATGAGCCCGTAAAAAAACCTTTATGGGTAGAGTGACCATATAATTTGTAACCCAAACTGGAGCCACAGGCATTAAACACAATTGACCAAGACAAGCCTGCGTGGTCACCCTACTTCGAAGGGACATCAGCAGGGAACATTATCTTCAGAGCCCACATCTGTAGGGTTCCCTTTTCCAGTGGATAAATTGTACATGAAATGATGACAGAACAATTAAAAACAGGGTGTCTTTAAGGGCAAAATAATGAAGCCCAATTCAAAGCATCAGGGTTGAAAAATTGCAGAACACGGCGTTCATCTAACTAGGGCCATAAAAAGTTAGATTCTTCAAATAATTTTCTCTACTACTCCATGTAACAACTATGTTCACCACAGTAGCACAACATGCTGACTAAAATAAACGTCTTGCAAGATTTGCACATAAATGCTTAAAGGATCATAATCATGTTTAAGAGATTTTGTCTGGAGGGGGTATGTGTGTGTGTTTTCTTGTGGTATAACTCATATACCATTCAGTTCACACATTTAAAGCGCACAGTTGAACAGTTTTTAGTATAGTCACAGAGTTATGTGCCTATCATCACTATCTAATTTTAGAATATTTTCAATACCCCTTCACAAACCTCCTACTACTTAGTCCCCATTCTTCCCTATCCCTGGTCAGGAAACCACTAACTTGTTTTCTGTCTGTATGCATTTCCCTTTTCTGGACATATCATTTCAATAGAATGAAACAATGTGTTACCTTTTGTGACTGAGTTCTTTCATGTAGCATAATGGTTTCAAGGTCAATTCATGCTGTAGCATCTATCAGTATGTCATTCCTTTTCATTGTCAAATAATATTCATTTGTGTGCATATTCTCCATTTTGTTTATCCACTTCTCACTTGATGGACATTTGTATTACTTTTATTTCTTGGCTATTATGAATAATGCTGCAGTGAACATTCATGCAAGTTTTTCTGTGGACATATATTTTCACTTCTCTTGGATGTATACCTAGGAGTGAAATTGCTGGTGGTATGGTAGCTCTATGTCTTACACTTTGAAGAACTACCAAACTGCTTTCCAATGTGACTACACCATTTTACAATCCCACAGCAATATAGGAGAGTTAACATAACTTCATATCCTTGTCCACACTTGTTATTGTCAGTCTTTTTTATTTTAGCCATCCCTGTGAGAGCCAGCCTTGGTGGTCTAGTGATTAAGATTCGGTGCTCTCACTGCTGTGGCCCAGGTTCATTTCCTGGTCAGGGAACCACACCACCCCTCTGTCCGTTGTTGTACTGTGGTTGCTGTGTGTTGCTGTGATGCTGAAAGCTGTGCCACCAGTATTTCAAATACCAGCAGGGTCACTCAGGGTGGAAAGACTAGGAAGAATGACCTGGCCACTCACTTCTGAAAGAACCAGTAGTGAAAACCTTATGAATAGCAGTGGAGCATTGTCTGATAATAGCCCTGGAAGATGAGAGGATGGCTCAAGAAGACCAGGCAGGGTTCCACTGTGCTGTACATGTGTTTGCTAGGAGTCAGGATTGACTTCATGGCACTAACAACAACAATAGCTGTGAAATAGTATCTCATTATAGTTTTGATTTGCATTTCCCTTATGGCTAATGACTTTGAGCATCTTTTCGCTTGTTACTTAGCCATTTATATATCTTCTTTGGAAAAACGTCTGTTTAAATCTTTTTTCCTCATTTTTAAATTATTTGTCTTTTTTACTATTAAATTGTAATATACGTGACCTATATTAGTTATACGGTTTGCAAATATATTTTTTGCATTCTGAAAATTGTTGTAATAAAGAGTCTGACTCCATTTTTAATGTTTGACTCTTGGCAGCATTTAAGCCCGACCTGGCTGAATTTCCCTTCTGCCCTACAACTGAGCAAGCTGGTAAGAAAGTCTGAGTTATCCCTCCTTTGGTACCAAAGGGAAGTTCAAAGCGTGCACAGGAACCCTCAGCTCAACCCCATCCCAGAATAACCATAAATGCCCCAAACCAGTCTCTCTTCCTGGCTCTCTCAAGCCATTTTTGCACCTGCTTGGAAGTCATCTTGCTCATGCAGAAAGCCTCATTGTGAAATGGTGTTTATTTCACACTCTGTTGGTGCCTGTGTGGTGGTATCAGTCTTGACATCCAAACCAAAGTTTGGGTGGAAGTCCATTCTGTTTAAGAGGAGTAGCCAAAAAATTGTCTTTTCACCAGCTCAACAGTGTCCTCTGAGGGACAAAACTTTGTAATTTTTATAAAGTCTAATTTATCTACTTTTTCTTTTGTCATATGTACTTTTGCTGTCATATATAAGAAGACTTTAGATAAACCAAGCTTGTGATGGCCACTCCTATGTTTTCTTTCAAGAATTTTACCGCTTACCTTTAGTTCATGATCCATTTTGAACTAATGTTTGTGTATGGTGTGAAGAAAGGACATAAAATTCATTGTTTTGCACGTAGATAGACAGCAGTCCTAATACTGTTTGTTGAGAAGACTATTCCTTCTGCCATTGAATTGTCTGGGCCCACTTGTTGAAAACCAACTTCCCATAAATCTAAGAGTTCCCTTCTAGACTTGCAGTTCTATCCCATGTATCTATATGTATATCCTTATTGCCAGTATCATACTGTTTTATTTAGTGTAGCTTTGTAGTAAGTTTTGAAATAAAAAAGTAAAAGTGAGTCTTCCAATTTGTGCTTTTTTAAGATTGTTTTGGCTATTCTGGTCCCTTCCATTTTCACGTGAATTTCAGGAACAGCTTGTCAATTTCTGTAAAAAGGAAGCTGAAATTTTGATAGAGATTGCATTGAATGAAAAGATCCATTTGGGGAGTATAGCTGTCCTCACAATATTAACTTTTGGATGTCTAAAGGTGAGAAGTTTCCCACTTATTTACGCCTTCTTTAATTTCTTTCAACAGCGTCTTATAGTTTTCAGTGTACAAATCTCGCCCATCTTTTGCTAAATTTATTTTCTACTATTTTTTCCTTTTTGATCCTTTTGTAAATTAAAATTTTTTTCCCCCAGTTTTTTTGAGGTATAATTGGAAAGTGTTTTCTTAATTTCGTTTTTGGATTGTTGATTGCTATGTATATAAATACAACTGATTTTTTTTTTTCTGTTTATTGATCTTTGATCTGACAACCTTGATGAATTTGTTAAGTTAATAGTTCTTCTATTTAAACTTTTGGATTTCCTATACACATGATGATATTATCTATGGATAGAGATCATTTTACTTCTTCCTTTCCAATATGGATTCTCTGATTTCATTTGCTCGATTAATTGCCCTCACTAGAAACTCCACTACAATGTTGAATATAAGTGATGATACCAGACATCCTTTCATTGTTCCTGATATTAGGGGAAAAGCATTTAATCTTTCATCATTAAATATAATGTCATCTATGGGATTTCATATGGGATTTCATCTGTGAGACGGAGGAAGTCCCCTTCTATTCCTAGTTCGTTGAGTGTTTTTTATCATGAAGTGGTGTTGGATTTTTGTCAGATGCTTCTTTGGAATCTTTTGAGATAGTCATGTAGTTTTCGTCCTTTATTCTGTCTATGCGGTCTATCCATTGACTAGTTTTCAAAAGTTAAACCAACCTTGCATTCTTGGCATAAATTCAACTTGGCCAATGATGTTTAATCTTTGTATGTGTTGGATTTTGTTTGTTAATATTTTTGTCAGGAGTTTTGCATTTTTGTTCATAAGGGATATTGCTCTACAGTTTTTTTTTTTGTGATATCATTGCCTGGTTTTTGTAACAGGGTAGTAGGGGCTTTCTGTACTTTGATAGAGGATGTGAGGATTGACATTAATTCTTCTTTAAAGGTTTAGTAGAGTTCAAAAGTGAGCCATGTGACCCTGGGCTTTTCTTCTGGGAAATTTTTTTTTAAATTACTAATTTAATATATTTACTTGCTATTGTTCTGTTCATATTTTCTATTCTTCGAGACATTTTTCATAGTTTGTGTCTTTCTAGGAATTTGTCTGCTACACCTAGGTTATATATTTGTTTGAATACAGTTGTTTATAGTACTACCCTATAATTCTTTTTATTTGTTTCAAGTCAGTAGTAATGTCTCTCATCGCTGATTTTAGTAATTTGAATCTTCTCTCTTTTTTTCTTGGTCAATTTAAATAAATTTCATTATTTTTTAAAAACTAAATTTCTATGGGATATACATAATTTTTTCTTTTGCATGGCTCCTCATTTTTTGGTAAAAACTTAACAATTGAAATAATAATAGTGGTAACCCTGAAAATAAAATGTCTTTCCTTTGGGTTTGTTTGTTGCTATTTTTTGTTGTTGCTTTTTCTGTTTGTTTTTTATAATTCTGCAGGAAAAATTCTGTAAAGACTATGGGGTTTTTTTGTCATATCCTACCACTGAATTCTCTGCTCAGTTAGCTTAGTTGTCAGCTAATGACTGAATAGGAATTTCTTTAAAAGGCTTGCAGAAATAAGTCCCCCACCCTCTGTTCTGTGTGATGGGTCACACTTTCATTGCTCTGGTAGATTGCAATTCCACATTAGTCTATACTTCCTTCTTGTGCAGAGCCTCAAGGCTGCCCAGAAGTGAGAGGTTCAGGCCTTCTCAAGTTTTTCATGGATATGTGCATAGCACTAGACATGTGAGTGACTATCTATAATCCCAGGAATATGTCGGAGGTTTTCACAGCCCGCTATGGACATCTCATCAGCCATATTTTCCTAACACAATTTTTTGGCCTCTTTTGCTTAACCCTGTTTCCCTGCCTCAGGCAGCTGCAATTTTAAATAATTGCCACTGATTATTTTTGACAAACACCCTGTGGTGGATTTTTCTCCCTGAATGAGCTGTGAGTCAATTCAAATAAAGACAAGCTGTAAATATGAGACTTTTCCAGGCAACTGTCAGACAGATCAGATAATACAAATTCTCTGAGGTAAGACTTTACGGAGAAATCCAAACCCATTTTGCTCCTTCTCACAACCTCTAAGCTCCTGGTTTTCACAACTACTGTGGTTATGACACTACTGGTTTTCAAAGTTACATAGAGCAGAGGAGAAGTGAATGGGAATAAGGCAAGTTAATATGCTACAAAGCTCTCTGTTTTCATATGAGATCCAGCCCTTTTATTACATAAATGCTCCTCAGATTGTTAAAAGTCTTTAGTTAATTTCCAGAGTTCACCAAAAATTGATTTTGAAAATTTTTGCCATTGTTCTTATTGCTTTGATGAAGCAGCAGCGGGCTGCAATACTGCAGATGGTTACACGACATCGTGAATGTACTTAATTCCACTTAAAATGGTTAAACTGGTAAATTTTATGTTATGTGCATGTCACCACAAGAACCAAAAATCAGACCTACCCTTAAAATGTGAGGATTTGTTACAAGTGAGGCTATTCAGTGGTAGTTGGAGCAATTCAATAGTATTTGCCAGCAAAGAGAATATTTCTAAAAAGCAGTTTGAAAATCAACCAAAACCAACCATCTTGTGACCAAAAATATATGGTGAAATATGCTTTTGAATTATTTCATGTCTTATAGTTCCAACTGTATTTTAAGTTCTTGTAGGGTTGGAATGTGTCTTATTTTATGCTTCTGACTCATACATTCATATTTACTTAACAATGTTTCATATTAATGTCTCTACCCTTCACATAGATTTACAGTCAGAGAACCTCCCTCCCCATGGATTCACCCATGTTTTGACAGGTTTTAGGATAGTCTTTATGTTTTGTGCAATGGTGGCCCATCTCACTAGCTATAAAATATGTCTTTTCTCATAAGTTATTCATCCTACCCTTGTGCTATGATACTGTACTAAGTGAACCTTTTTGGTTAGGCATATGATTGATTAACGCTTAGTGAAGACTGTTCAGTACTGACTCTCTTCATTCCTAGTAAGCGCTATGATATCACAACTCATCCAAAGTCCTACTGCCTCAACTCAAGTCATGTGTTGCTTAATGACAGAGATATGTTCTGAGAAATGTGTTGTTATGCAATTTCAGCACTGTGTAGACATCATGGAGTGTACTTACACAAACCCGGACGGTATAGCCTACCACTCCTAGGCTATATGATACTCATCTTATGGGACTACTGTCTCTATGTGATTTGTCGTTGACCTAAATGTTGTTATGTGTTGCGTGACTGTACTATTTCCATTCATTTCCATCCAGCCTCTTGTAGCTGCTTAAAGACTTTTTGGTTTTGTGAATGAGTCAAATGTTTTGAAATTTATTTTTAAATAAAGTCTTTTTTTAAGTTAATTTTATTATAAAATCAAATAAGTGTACTTAAAATGTATTTAGTAGTTGTATACTTTAGAATTAAATAAAATATTTATGATAGAGTCCACAGGGGCACTGTACATCTGGAAATGACTTAGCTTTTAGTCACTATCTTTTTTCCGTTTACGCTTTGGAGTTCAAGTGTCTCAGTTCTCATCCTCAGGGAACCTCTTTCCATTAAGCATGACTTTCTCTTTTGTTCCCCTTGGTTGTTTTATTCTCCTTTGACTCCTATCCACAAGAACCTGCTATTTCCTAACAAAAAACTTACTTTTTGAAGAAGTGTTTTTATAATCTACACAATGTTTTAAGAAATCCAAGACTATTTTCCCATTTTTTTGTTCCTCAGATGCTCTATAACATTGAATTCTAGTTGTAGATTAGAAGAATATGAAAAATAACCAATTACTAATATTTACAGTTGCCAGATTTTGCTAATGAAAATACAAGACACCCTGTTAACTTAGAATCTCAGATAATCAACAAATACTTTTTTGTTGTCGTTAGTGCCATGGAGTCGATTCAGATTCCTAGAAACCCTTTGTACAGCAGAGAAGAACCCTACTTGGTCTTTTCTTAAGATTCAGTGCTCTCAGCCCCCTGGCCCAGGTTCATTTTGGTCAGAGAACCACACCACGCATCTGTTGGTTGTCACACTGTGGTGGCTGCGTGTTGCTGTGACACTGAAAGTGATGCTGCTGGTATTTTAAATACCAGCAGGGTCACCCATGGTGGACAGGTTTCAGCAGAGCTTCCAGACTAAAACAGACCAGGAAGAAGAACTTAGCCACCTACTTCTGGAAACACTGGCCATGAAAACCCTGTGAATATAAGTGGAGCATTGTCTGATACAGTGCCAGAAAGTAAGAGGGTGGTGCAGAAAGACCAGACAGGGTTCTGCTCTGCTGTACACAGGATCACTAGGAGTTGAATTCAACTCCATTGCACTAACAAGAGCAACCAACTTTTTTTTAATGTAAGTATGTTTATGCAATATTTGGGATATACTTATACTCATTTTTTTTTTTAAATTTGGAATTAACATTTAACTGAATGTCCTGTATTTTATCTGGCAATCCTACTGATATTATAAACAAGATAAGGATAATTTTAGTTTCTCTTGGGATGATAACCTTCCATAAACTGATGATTTCTGAATTCCAGAGTGTTTCTCATGGTAAATAACGTTTTTATTTGAAGACCGTCCAATGAACAACTACATAGCTAACTCTTAAAACATTTTAAAAGATCAATTTTACATTGTCATTAGAACATTCCTGAGCTTTTTCAATGAATAAATCAAAATTATTTAAAAACTTAGCAGTCATATGTATTTTTAGAGAATTAAAATGAAGAAACATGAAAGTATACCTATCACCTAGATTGCGTTGAATTTCCCATAAACCATACAGAAATATGCCTCTATTTTGAAAAGAGTAAAAGAAAACTTGTAAACATTTTTATAAGATTACATTGTTTTGAGGGAAAAAAATTTTCTCTTTATCATGAAAATTAGGACCTACATTCACACCAATTTTGAAACAGCTTGTTTTCAAATTTGTCTTTTCAGAGCCAACAGTAAAGAGCTTCATAGCTCATATCATGTACTCTAAACATGTACAGCCTAAAGCACACTTTTACAGCTGAATTTTAAGCCCCTGTGAAATGGGGTTTCTAATGGAAATGCTGACAGACTGCTAGCTGCAGGGACACCAGCAGGCACCATTATAATAAATGGGTCTGAGGGAGACATGATACAGGCCCACAGGTAATTAATGGCAGGAGTGAAATAAAATATAGGCACACCATCCCACTGAGAGCATGACGCAATGGAAGAAACTTGTAATAAAACACAAAGAATGTCTTTAGCAAAGAACTGGAAGGAAAGACTGGTAAAATAAATCATAAGCCAGGACCATAGCTATAAGCAGCCATTGCATATTCCTTTATAATTAGGATTTTTTAAAAACACACTATAAAAATCATTTTTGGCTGAGCAAAATTACTCTGTGTAATGGATTGAGAAGTCAATGAAATATAAACTCAACTACTCAAGCAGCTAATAATAACCAGGGTTTTCTAGGTGGAAAGTTTAGCTGTAAGAAATCCAAGATTATGACTTCATATTGCAGAAAAATTGACTGTAAGATATATTCTTAGAATGCAGAATGATATGTTTACTTTTTCTCTCCCCCTCCGATGTCTTGATTCAGTCTCCTAGTTACATTTTTTGTTTAACTCTGGAGACCAAGAAGGTTCTAAGACCTTTGAGCAATAATTCTCCTTGACCTTTCAAGTCTGTAGTGACTTGTGGCTCATCTTTTCTTAATTAGAGAATCACTGACATCAACTTCAGTGGCTGAAATCGACTTTAACTTCATCTCTACACAGGACTTAGGCTCCGCCATTGTCTTCTAGGCAGTCAGTGTGTGTAAGTGTACACAGATTCCTTTCTAGATTGAAGTGTGTCCTAGAAGACACAGCATTCAAATTAAGTCACTGCTATGCAGTTGGCATGGATGCTAAGTGGGGAAGGACAGTAGAAAGAAAGAGACAGAGACAGAGAGAAAGAGAGAATTACTGTTACAGATTATTGACCTAAAAATTTTAAGAGATTTCCATCAATCCTCTGTCTTGTTTCCTGGCCTCAGTGTGACAATAAATTTAGCTTATATGTTAAATGGGACGACTGAGTCTCCAAAAGTTTGAATGACTTGCCAAGGCCTCATAGCCAAAAGAGTGAAGGAGTAATGACGAATATCAACCACTTCCTCTTGCTAAAGGTTTTCCATTTTAATATATTGCCTTTGTAATTTCAGAAAAGACTAAAATTTTTCCCTAAGTTAGAGATATTCTCAGTTGATTTACAAGCATGCATTTGGGCTAATTCAGATAAATTGGCTTCTGTGAAGAATATCTACAGAAATGCTGAGTTACAGTTTCCTGTACATAAAAGCATCATTAATAAAAATCAACTACCATTATTTTCTAATTGATTACTTACTAAAAAAAATTTCACCTAATAGAGTAAATTTTATGTCTTTTTCCTAGTAAAATTTGTAAGAATGCATACAATCTATTACATTTTGAAATTGGTAATTCTTTTCTTTTTTGTCCCTTTTTCAGTTGACCTATGAAAGCTGTCAACTTGATAACGTTTTTGAGTCAGTTTCTCTGAAATGAAGAAAGAATAGAGTAGCTTATGAGAATTCATCAATTCTTTATTTCTGATTATGAAAAAATATTTTTGTGAAGTTTATGGAAATGTACTTCATTTGTAGTTGCTGGTTGAGTAATTAATATCTATTTCCAATTTCTGGGTTAGTAGAATAATAATTTTGTAGTTGGAAAGTGGTGATAACTAAATCATTTTCAAGTTGTTTATCTTATGAATAAAGTGGAAGTATGGTAGACCAGTATTTTTAAATTCTACTTTAATTGCCTTTCTGACCTTATATGAAAGTAAAGAAACTCCTTTAAGATTAAAAATAAATTGAATGAGGGGATCTAGGGGGATAAGTAGGTGAGATGAAAGAATCTACAATCTCTAGTCACCTTGCACTTCTGTTTTGGTAGCCACATGAGGTGTGGGTTACAACAGGCAAAATCTACCCTACCTAACATGGGATGTTGGCTGGGAGGCATGCAATAAGGCCCAGAGCGGTACATCCTCAGTGAAAGAATGAATTTGCAGGAGGCCCACGCTTCAGAGAGGGAACCTGGCCTCTCTTTCCTAAGTGGAGGAAAATTCTTTCCCATGAAATAACTTTATGGAAAAGTCACAAGGCAGCCTTCATGTAAATTTGTAGCCCCAGCACGTGTGACCTTTGTAGTCCAAAATACCTTCAGTTGTAAGTGATCTCTGATATGTAGATTTAAAGTGTTTGCTACGTAGTCAGTGAACTTCCTATACATCTAGGTTTTAATTCCTTCACATCAAGATGCTTTCATTAAAGTCTTCAATCAACGAACCAGATTCTAGACCTCATAAGACTATCAAAGCACAGTTAATAATTTGGCTTCAAATTATTTATAAAAGTAATATTCACATTTGTATTTTTTATTGATATAGGTGAAAGCAGTGCAAACCCTTTCAATTATATTATTAGTGTCTGATTTGGAATTTTTGTGTGTAAAATGACTATTTGCATTACCTGAATTTAAATTAAGAGTTTGCTTATTAATACTACAGACTTTTTTTTAAAGGTATGCTTTTTTTTTTGGGTGAGGAAGATTGGCCCTGAGGTAACATCTGCTGCTAATCTTCTTTTTTCTTTTTCTCTCTCGCCAAAGCCCCAGTACATGGTTGCGTATCCTAGTTGTAAGTCCTTCTAGTTCTTCTTTGTGGGATGTCGCCACTGTATGGCTTGTTGAGAGGTGTGTAAGTCCGTGGCCAGGATCCAAACCAATGAACCCCAGGCCGCCAAAGCAGAGCACACGAATTTAAACACTTGGCCATGGGGCTGGCCCCAAAACTACAGATTTTAATATCTACATTTATCAACTTTAAGAATAACATATAAGTTTTGTTTTTAATTTAAAAATCTGAGAGCTTTTGTAAAAAATATTAAAAATTCCTTTCCTTCATTCCTTGGTCATTGTCAAATTAACTCAATTATTTTTATAGATTAAAATCTTCTTAAGTATGTTACACCACTTACATAATTGATTATATTTATAAATATATTCCAAACTATAGTCACAGATTTAATATATCTGAATCTCTCAAAACTTTAAATATCAGAGACAGATTTATAGATCTATCAAATAAAATCTACCAATACACTTAAATTCACTTACAAATTAATGTCAAAATTTTTAGATATAAAAATTTGTGTTATGTATCAATCCAAGCATAGTTTGAAAATCTAAGGTAATTTTCACATACATTTAAAATTAAATCAGAAGCCTAATATGATAGGTCTTCAAATATGTCAGATTCCTTTTAAGCCTTTCAAGTATTTAAATGACAAACAGAAAGAAATGATCACCGTGATTAGAAAACTTATTGCTAAGCTTAATACAAAAGTATTAATACGGTTGTTCTGATTTTCTTCCTTATTTTTGTATGTATTTCTATATCTTCCAGGATTACAAACTTATTTATAATACAAATAAAGAGATTGGAATTGAGATCTCAGACTGGCTAAAGTTTCTTGATCTTGGACTTGGTGCCAAAATACAGTTACAGATTTGGGTTATGGCCCATGAGTACACGCGTCTGGGATCTGGGGTTGATTCCTTGATAATTCCACCTGAGCTGCAGATTAGTAGGGCTATTTTAGGGATGTAGTTCTGTCTGCATTGAACGAGTTGAGGGAAAGTAGAAACTTAAAAGTCTTACTTTCAGCTTGAATTTTGTATTTCGATTTTTCAACTCACTGCATAAATCTTTCCCTGGGTAACTTCAAGACTCATCCTCATCATATTTTGGTTTTCACTGCGTTTGACTTTTTAACCTTGTTTAGAAGATAGAATTCTGCACCCTACAACAAAGTGCAACTAATCTCTTTGCTCGTGGACTGCAATGAATAAATTTCATACTGCAGATCCTGGTAATAAAACTCTTTGTTGATCAAGTGAAGAATAATTGACTTCTGAATGATTTTTATATTTTACTGTCTTATGTCTAATTGATTTACCATTTTATACTTCTTGGACTAAATTCCTAATCTTGTATAACAAATTACTTTCAAAATTAGTGACTTATAAACCAGCTAGTGATAATAACCTATTTGTTTTTGCTTGTTGTTCACAGTTTTGTAAGCCAGGAATTTGGGAAAAGTCCAGCTGTTGGCTGTGGCTGCAGTTATTTTCAGGCTTGACTGGTCTGGGCATCCAACATCACTCACTCACGTGACTGGCAGCTGATGCTGACTGTTGGCTGGGAGTTCAGCTCGAGTGGTTAATTAGAGAGCCTACATATAAGCCTCTCCATATGGCGGGTCACAGAATAGTGGCCTTAGGGTAATTGAATTTCCTTTATGGTGGCACAGATCACCATTGTAAATGGCCCCACCTGTAGGTTGGAAACTGCATTTCTTTTATGACCTAGCCTTGGAATTCATATAATTTCAATTTCTCTATGTGCTATTATTGGTCAAAATAGTCACAAGTCCATACAGATTCATACTCTAGATAAGAGAAGTGTCAAAGACATTGTTGCCATTTAAAAAAGATTCCATACAGATTTATTGATAAAGCTGAAGTCACTTCAATGAAATTGACTCGAAAATTATACCTTGTTATATGGGCTTTTTCATTTAGGCCAAAGTTCAAGAAACCTTTTTTGTGTATGTGAACTATTTCATTTATTATATTTATTACACAATTTTGTGCACCATAAATTAAATTGATACTTCTAATTTAAGTGGTAAGCTGTTATTTACTACAGGAAGATAGAAAATTAATTATGATTCACTCTTATAATACTTTTCCATGTAAGAATATTTTTATTTTATAATATTATTTTAACAAAACATTGTCTTACTACTAGAAATAAGACATTCTTTAACTGATTAATAAAACTTTAAGGGCCTTATTATAGATGTTACAAATAGAATTTATCAAAGACACGTCTCTCATCCAGAAAGCAGAAGGATGGAGCTTGAACAAAAGGTACGTCAAATCACACAGATGGCAATGCAAATCAAGTGTTCCACAACCTGGAAGATAAGGCAGATGCTTATGAAGAATCAATGGCAAAGACATTTTTAATACTAATGCTCTGGTTTGTAGTGATCAGATTATCTTTAACCAGAAGAGTTTGTTCAGGAGGAGGGTGATTTCCAATAACTTCCAGCAGGTCAGGACTGGATTTTAATACTTTTACTGAGTTGCAAGGAGTCTTAGCTAGAAGTCGATGGGGCAACTGGAGTCTGTGACTGGCTGTAATTAATACCACTTTATCTTCACCGATCCTATCCTCTCGCAGACCACTCCCCTCATGTTGGTTTCCTGAATTACTTTTGTCTCCAAAGTACCTAAGAGAAGACATTTTATTTTGAGATAATTGTAGATTCACATGCAGTAGTAAGATAATAATGCAGGAAGTACACTTCACCCAGTTTCCCCCAACGGTAACATCTTGCAATAGTATAGTGTGATATCATAATCAGGAAACTGATATTAATATTATCTGGCAACCTTATTAAGATTACACCAGTTTTACATGTACTGGTGTGTGCGCATATTTAGTTATATGAAAATTTATAACATACATAGGTTTATTTATTTACCGTCATAGTCAAGATACAGGAACTTCTTGCATTACCACAAGAACTCCTCTGCTGTCCTTTTATAATTCTACCCTCCTCTCTTCCCCCTCATTTATTTACTATGAGATTTAACACATGTGAAGCTACGTTTTAACAAACATAATTAATACAACTAAAACAGGAAAAATGATGAGAATTATAGAAACTGGAAAATTTTAGTTGAAAGTATTCTTAGAGATGATGAACAAAGAGAGTCATTATCACACGTGTAATTCTGTTGTTTCACAGTTATTACTAAACAAAATATATAAAGAAAATAGCAATTCCCCTTATTCAATGCCTATAAGAATACTTTGAGTGGACGTTGCTTACATCAGTATGTAAAACTTTCCGTGTGACCAAGCGTTTGTTTCTTGCTTAACTTAAAAATCCAAACTCTTGCTATGTGTTGTTTTAATAGCACTCGTAGAAGAGAAACCATCTCACAAAGGTATGTTGATGGGAATTAAAGAGTTTTTAAAGCAATTTCAGCAATCAGAATATTTATTATTTTTTCTCTAAAATGAGGCAAGTGACTATATTTTCAAAGTTTACCTTAAATCCTCAATCAGTAACTGCTTCTAACAATCTACCCCTTAAAACTATGTTTAAATTACCTTTAGTTGAAAGAGATGGACTTTGGATCCATGAATTTCATATATTTTTATATTCTGTTGATGAAAAATAAAATTTTTTAATTCATAAGTTATTGTTGATGACTTTTTCTTTTCTTTCCTTTTTTTTTTTAATAAAGATTAGCCCTGAGCTAACATCTGCCAATCCTCCACTTTTTGATGAGGAAGGCTGGCCCTGAGCTAACATCCATGCCCATCTTCCTCTACTTTATATGTGGGACGCCGACCACAGCATGGCGTGCCAAGTGGTGCCATGTCAGCACCTGGGATCCGAACCGGCGAACCCCGGGCCACCGAAGCCTAAGCGGAACGTGCTAACTTAACCTCTGTGCCACCCGGCCGACCCTTCTTGATAACTTTTATAAGCTGCAATATCATTTATTTCATGTCCATCATCTATTTCACTGATAATTATGAGAAATATATATTCTGCCAGAAGTCTAACTTTTGTTTTAGTACTCCAACCTTATTTATCATTAAAAAAATTGATGCATTCATTCTCTGGTTGGATGTATTAAGATAAATTTTTAAATACCTAAGATATCAAATGAATAGTCAAGTGTGGTGGAATAATTTACAACTTTAACAATCTGAACAAAACCAAAAGTTATTTTCAGACATGATGAGAGTTTGTTTCATGATTCAAACATTCTCAACAGAACTTTCGTCCTTGATAACCATCACATATCAGAATGCAATAACAGTTATCTATGATCAGCTTCCATTTGATCACACAATAAAAGGTATAATCTTTAATTTAATGCATTAGCTTTTATATAATTCTCAATTTTTACTATGTTATAAAATGCACTGTCTAGTTGAGCTGACATTCATCAGACTTTCTCAATGAAGGAAGGAACGAGTTGATTTACATTCTGGTGCAATCTTCTTAATATGAGTATCTACCCATAAATATTTTCCTGTGGTTAGAGCTGGACCATCAGAAGTTAATCCTGTCCAGAACTTAAACTGCGAACCACATATACTGACATTGATAACATGTTTAGGTGTCATAACAATGTCAAAATGTTAAAGTGCATACTCTGATTTCTGAATTTAGCTGGTCGATGGGTTTAAATTGTATGTGTTTATGTGAGTGTGTGTGTGTGAGTCTGTGTGAGTCTCTGTGTGTGTGTGTGTGTTACCAGCACTGGTCTGTTCCGCCCTTGAAGTAACACTGTTCTAGATCCTTTCTCAGGTTAGTAATTATGCTTTTACATGCTTCCTAAGAGCGAAGACTAAACTATCCAACTTGTAATAAGAAGAAGCATTTTAGGGCCCTGAAATTTTAGATTTTTAAAACAAATAGCTACATAATTTTAAACTTTCTAAGGTGAAAAATCCGAGAGAAAATAATTTTTACACTTTTCAGTATAATGAAAGGTTTATTAAAAAAGTACACCTCAAACACCACCCGCCCATCGAGCAGCTCTTCCTTTCATTTACATGCTGAGTAACGTATCTGGAGATGACTAGAAACATTTCCCTAAAATTTCCGTTTTGGTATATCTTGGCTTAGCTTTCCTTTGCTTTGTATTTTTGACTATCTCACCTGTGTCAATGTTCTGATTAGTTTCCACTGGTATGAAATAAAAGTGAGCCACACGTCATCTGTTAGATGTGATCCTTTCATATGCTGTTCTTATTCTCAGACTTGACACAACTTAAAAACTATCCAGGAAAGAGACTCTCTTTTCAGTTCAATTTTGGTCAAGTACAAACAGGTTGTACATACAAAAAATTCTGCTGATATTCTTGGGCATAGCTCCCAGTTTAAGGGATTTTTTTTTTTTTAAGTTGCGATCATAATACAAATTTATAGTTTTATTTTTGTAGTTATGCAGCCTTTGAATTATTAGAGCCACACAATAGTTTGTAGAACTGTTGTTTACATGCCTTTCCTGAGCACTGTCGTTTCACTTGTACACAGATTAACAATAAAACCCACCTATAAATGATTCTCTATACCTAATTTCTGAATTTTCTTCTTCCTACATCGCTAGAAAATATATTTTTAAATGCATTTATTACATACACAATATCCAAAGAGTAATATCCTTTGATAGATTTTAAGAATTGCATTACTTGATTTGGAGACTCCTCACACACAGCAATAAACTTTTCAACTGAGGAAAGTACGATAGCTCAGTGTCATTCAGGATATACAGTAAAAAATCTGAGCATCATAAATGTAAATGCCAAAATGGTAAAAATCATATTGGTTACATTTCACATGGATAATCACCTCATTTTACAGTTTATGAGAAGTGGGACAAACTGTATCCATTAAACATTTATTTTTTTATTTATTCAACTCAAAGTTCCTCATTTTAAAAATGTTACTTATTTGCCTCTTGGAATGACATGTTTGTAAGTTGTGTGGAAAATTAGATATAAGGGTATAACATAAGAATTTAAGGGCTTTCATAGTTTAAATTTATTCCGTGAAACACTTCTGCTTATGCATGCAGATGGGCTAGTGGTGCCACTACTGTCATTAACCCAGAGTCACTTCCGAAACACTACACTGAGAGATGACTTTCTGTGATTACAGTCTTGAGCTTTCGGTTACATGGCCTATCTTAGAGCATAACATTATTTTTTTGTCTCTTGGCAAAACACAAAGATTTTGCTAAAATGGATTAACTCTGTGGTCGATTGCCTCCCAACTCCATATTCTCTCAACCGCAGCTCCTGTCTTTCCCAAAGCACCGAGCCCCACTCCAGGTTGTGCCCCAGCAAGTCACTGAGATATCTTTCAATGTGCTCAGTCAGTTCATTGGGTGGCCCGTTCTCTCTGCATTGATTCTTTTCACACAACCAGCCTAGCAAATCTGAATTCAAATGAGCAGCGCTTGGGTGCTGATGAACTCACTATTCTGCAACAATTTGTTGTTTGTATTTTAATCCTTCGATTTCATGGTAAGAACAGTATGTAGATGGCAGGAGTAAAATTAGCTAGAATCAATTTCTACACATTAATATATCATAGCTTGGCTCTTTAAAGCTTAGCTTCATCTGGAATTATATCCCTTGCTAATATATCTATATTATATCTATATCATATCCATATCCATATCTAATCACTTTCCCTGAAACTTTCTTGTAGTCTTCTTGCTGAATTTTGTCAAAATCGTTGCTGCTAGTTACCCAGATATGTAAGCTGAAATGTGATTTTTTCTCCCCCTATTACTCTAAAAAGACACAAAAACAAAAAAATAAACAAAACCTTCCAATCTCTAACTTCAGTATCATTAGGGTTGTATTTTCTCAAAAATATCTTGCTTTACCTTTTGGAACCATTTATCCCAGGAAGTAGTGTAATACTGACAACATCGATTCCTCATCACCCCTACTCTTCACCCCCAGCCCACCCCCACCCCCACTTGGTTTGTTCCAGCTCTGTTAACTTTAAGACTAGCTGTTTCTGAATTGATGTAGAAAGCTGGAAGGGGCTGGAGGAGGACTCTCTGCTTCAAAAATAATTAAGAAGACAACTGCCCCATTTTTCTTATTGATACAAATTCTAGATCTAAGGCAGGAGGCAATTTGCCACTTTGTGAGTCTGTCATGAGATTAAACCTGAATATTACTGAGGCAAAGCTAGTGTTTGCTAAAACCAGTGCTATTATTCTAATAGCAACTAAATACTCTTTCAAATTTTTGTAGTAAGTTGTCTTTAAATTTTGTTTTTAAGGTTTCACATGTTCCATGTCATTTAAAATATTTTAGGAATCTGAAAGAGGTAAGCCAGATAACATTTAAGCTGAGAAATGTTGTGGTCTTGGTTTGGCTCACTTGTTTTGTGATCCAGCCCCAGAATTTCACTGCAGCCTTCCCTCTCAGACCTCAGTTATGAGAGTAGAATACTCAGTTTGAGCTCTGTTCTAAACGCCGTAGCATATAAGCTCTCAGGGCTGCAGACAATTCAGCCATATTGTTTTAAAGCTTTTGAATTGGGAATATCTGTCACCATTAAAAGGTGTAAAAAATGTGGGCTCAACTAGCTTAATTTAACAGCAACGGTTCTCTGGTAGAACACTATAGAAGGTGGGAAAATTGAATACTATTTCAAGGGGGTAGTTATAATCATAACGAAACATTTGACAATGGTGTGCTCGATATTTTAATATGTGCAGAAAAAATAAGACATAACTCAATTCAATCACTCTAGCACAGAGATAAACTAAGTACTGAACCTAAATTTGAGATGTGCAACTGTATGAACTTAGTAACTGCTCTGTTTGTAGCCCATAATAAGGAAGCATAAAATTGCCAATGGAATGGAGAACACAATTTCTGACCTTAGGAAATTTGCAATTTGATGTGTATTCCAACCTTTTGATGTTATGCAGACCAAATAAATTTTTTATAAAGTAAAGCCATACACATAGCTGATCCTCGAAATGCTGATTTTTCAGCACAGATCAAAACAGCAATAACAGAGGGAAAGGAAATGGCATATTTTCCTACGAAGAGTAAATGATTTGAAAGAATTTACACTTAGAAACTTTCATCAAATGAATATATTTTAAATGACTTTTGTAATTTGTTCACAGAAGTTTGCCTTCCGTTAGAGGCTGTTGACTACAGTGAACTCCCAAAGGCCAAGGGTTCATGATATGGAATACATAGTAGACTTATATTCAATGTTTCCTGAGTGATAAATAAATGAATATATCATGTTGTTAATTTAGAATAAGGAAACACGATTTTCCTGCGTTTTAAATGTTTTTTTATGAAAGAGAGTTTTGGTCAATTTGTTTAAAACTGTGAAACTCCCAAGAAATGTGCAGGTAAATAAACTCTCCTTTTTATGCATTGATTAAACAATAGGCAATTGATTAGTGCATTGAAAGTCGTGCTTTGATTGGTTATTAACCTTGTAATGTCTACTAATCTTATTTTCTGTTGTCTTACTCTTCAGTAAAATCTGCTCTCAGAGGTTCCCGTGGATCTCTGTAATGTGGGTTCTTTGCTTAGCAAAATCCCAGCTGCATGTTTGTTTGCCAGATAACAGGCTAAAAGTCTAGGAAGTCAATACAAGTTTCTACACGCTAGATTAATTTCATTTGCCCCCTCCATGTCAGTTCTCTACCCTTCTCTGTCCTGTTCTCTGCTCCCTGAAGATTGAGTTGGGTGGACAACGTCATTGACCTCCAGTAGAGTTTGACCAATGGAGAACCTAAGCAGCCAATTGGAAGGTGCAGGAGTAGGAGATGGAGGCTGTGTCCTTTGAAAGTAGGTCGCAGCTCGTCTCAAGGCAGCTCTTCCTTGTAACTGTTGCGTCCTCTAGTCTTCAAGGGGATATATGGACAGCTCTGTGATCCTACGCTATTTCTAATGATTTCTTTACAGTACACCCAGTACACGTGGTTATAATTGCTCTTTGTTGAATCCATCTAGAATAATCATAAATTGAGTAATCTGTTTCCTATCGGAAACACACAAGAAGAAAGTTTACAGTGATATTTATGAAAACCCTTCAATATTAAAATGCTTAATTTGCTTGATTCAATGTAGATAATATTTATTATTAATTTAGATTTTTATAGAATATTGATTAATCTTCTATGAATACTTATGTTTACCCTAATATCTGGTTGTGGAGTTACAGAATGAGACAAAAGCTGATTATTCACTTTAAATCAAACACAACTAAATCCTGTTAAAAACAATGACAAGTTGGCCAGATAGGTAAACACAAAGAGCCTTAATAATTGCTAAATGTAATATTTCACCATATTTTAATTGGTCTTAATATTTAAAGTAGATATTTCATAAAATATTCATTATAATACATTCCAATTGGACGTTGTTTTTCAATTTGGTCCAAGAGGCCCCAATAATTTCTCTTCAATTATCTTAAACAAACTGAATCTTCTCTGGCAGTAACAATAGCATCGTCATGATCATAATTGAAAGGAAATAGTGCCACTTTCTTCCTTTTATGCTCTCTGCTCACTATTAAAACATCACCTTTCTCAAAAAGACTCCAAACATGACACGACAATTTTAAGAGAGCCTTTAGGAAAACAATAAAAACACCTTTAAATCTTTATTTGAATCTCAACAAAGATTTTTTTTCTTTTTCAAAATGAAATGATGGAAAGACAAGAATTTCTTATTCAGTAAAAGGGTTTTTTTCTTCCTGTCTCTTTCCTACAAGTGTATTTATCAGAAAGAATGCAATGATCATGTATTATGAAGCACAATCTTTCAATGGGAAATTACCATAAACATCTAAATTAATGAACTAAATCTATCAGTTTCAAAATGCTAAACTCATTGGATTCTTCGAAGAAATGAAATCAAGTCTACTGCCTGAAAGGTTTTTAAAAAAGATGATAGATTCAATTGAAATGCTGACTACTGACGTCAATGCGGTGTAGAGACTTTTTATTAGTGTTGTATAAATCAAACTGCTTCACGATATTATTATTCACTTGCTTTTTATTTTGAGAATGTTATCCGTCTTTGAATTCAGGTTGTATAAATCAAATTATACTCATGATCTTGAAGTAAACACAGATCACATTAATCTTTTGGTTACTTGGTATTTTCCTAATGCTATACAAGAGCCTCTATACATCATGGGCACTTGCTTATTGCTGCCTTGGACTTTTTTTCAAGTTGTTTCCGATGAGAAAAATTTTATCTGTATCAGGATTATGAGAGTCTTTGGTTCATGGGCTGTGACTTCTTTAGGATTCCCCAAAGCACACGTTTTAGAGTTATAGCCTTACTACAAATATTTGTTGATAGATTTCAATAAACAAATAAAAAAAGCTAATAAAAAACTAAAATTAAAACTATTCTTCTCATATTCTGTATTGTCTGATTATGGAAGTCCTAGGAATATAGGGAGAGTTATTTGAATCAAGCTTTAGAAACATGGAATTTTGGGCTTGAAAGAGGCTATCTTATGCTTACCTCTGCACAGTAGTCTGTTAGCAAATGTTAAAACGTATGCTGTATAACCAACATTGTTTTAAGCAGAGGGAGGAATGCAAAAATGAGATACAAATGAATCCATAACCTCAATGACCTTATATTATCAATTGAAAAATATGGTAGACACACATAGGCATTAATTTAAACATTTTATCCACTTAGGGGGATCTCTCATGGAGTAAGTCATATTAAGACTCAAGGCTCCACTGCCAGCATATTGAAACTGAGAAAGCTAGATATTCCTTCTCCTAATTTCTGGGGAAAGAAGACATAATTTGCTGAGACTTTGAATCTTGAGGATTTAAAGCAAATATATAGGGAGGTCAGGGCATATTTATGGCATTGAGATGGAGGTACTGAAGCAGTGGAGACAGAGTACATCTTATTCAGACTGTTTCTAGAACCAACCCGGATTATTTTCCTGTTTCCTAGCATCCCTTGGATCCTGCTCATATCTCAAGCCTGATTCTACAGGCTTCATTGCTTCTATAAATTCTTTTTATGCCGAAGCTATCTAGAGTCGGTTCACTTGCCTGCAGTCAAAAACTGGAACTGATGCATAAGGTAAAAACTAAAATGCATGCAAAAATTTAGGAAGTTAAACGTTAGTCAGAGCAATATCTGGAAGTGAAATAAAGGATGAGTATGGGTTCTACTTTTCACAAAAGATTCCATGGAAGAGAAGATATAAATGTTGGAACTTGACAAATGAGTAGAATTTGAATAAGCAGGAATGATGAGAAGAGAGAACTTCCAGGTCACATAAGCAACATTGCCAATGCCATTGGCTTCAGGAATGAGTGGATTATGGAGCGGCAGTGCCTATTTTTCCAGAATAAAATTTATTTTCATTATTTCTTTTGAATATCACTATAATTTACTTACATGTTTGTCTTGTTAATTATAATCCTAAAATTTGTCAAAATTTATATATAATCCGTAGATTTGTCAAAAATCTGGTGACGCATAGTGTGAATTATGGTTCATATATGTTTACATAAATGTCAACAGATTTTTATATAGGCATATACATGAATGATACCTTAAAACATATTCATATATGAACACTCCTTACTGAGTCAATTGGACCAAATCTGTTGCGTTCTTTCATTTAATGAATCCCCAAGTGCTGCCCAGTGTTCATGCCATGATTGGTGGCAGCGAGAGGAGATACGTATATGTACTTAAGTAACACTTTGAGTCAACCAACTCTTGAACCGCTGACCCATGGCTAGATCAAAAATACACTTCAGTGACTTGAGGTAGTGTTTACAAAGGTTAAATAAATATTAAGTGAAGTGTAAATTTAAGTATACCAGGTTAAGAACAAAAACCAGAAAATTAAGGTGCCAACAATCAGACTTTTATATAAAGAGGTGATTTTACTTTTTGCCTCTTAGTAATTTAGCTAATTGTTCTATTTAGGCTTCTCAATTAAAAAAATAGTAAGCATGAAAAGTAAATGTCAATAAGGCGATTTTAATGAGTGAATAAGCGTTGAATCTTAAAATTTGGTTGAAACCGCCTAAAAATAAACAAATGTTTGTGCTTTAAAATGTAATTAAATTAAGCAAAATTTTATTGAGTGTCTTCTATATGCTAGTCAGTGTCTTAGTGGGAGAAGAGCAATGATAAGTAGGAGATCCCGGGCTTCAAGAGGCTTGCATCTGAAAGAAAAGGACATTCTTGTTCTGTTCTGGGGGACAGAGTGGGCATCCTGCAAAGTTGTGAACCAGAACTCACCTGCTGTGTTTCAGGTCAACATTTTTTTCCCGTTAAATTGAGGCAACTTCTCAAGCAAATGCGACTCCAACAATGCTGCCTCAGGAATATATCCCTCGGAGATTAGTATTTCTCAATTAAAAATTGAGAGGTAGATTACATTTTATTAGAGTCATTAGACATATTTTATAACTATTTTTATGATTCTTCAGGAAGTGGGAAATAATGAAGACTGAATCTCGGAGCACCTTGTCTCTTGAACTTAGAGCTTCCTCTGAATTCACTTTTAATAAGTTCTCTATGCAACACCACTATTTTATAGTATCCTTTAATATGACACCTGGTTTTAATGGTGGCAGTTCTTTCATGGCAATTTGCTATAAAAGGAAGGACAGTAGACTGACATTCAAAGTGCTTGGTATAGCCCTGGTTCTTGCATTTACCAACTCTGTGACCTTTTAAAAGTGCAATAATCACACCCAATTTGCCTATTTCATCAGCTTGTTGTAGGATTACATACAATAATGAATGTAATATCTTAAGTGAGCTATGAATTGCTACAAATAGAAGTAATCATATTTTTAAGTTTAAAAAAGAATACTCAGTAGAAAACAGTACATTTATCATTTAACAATTTATTAGTTTCTAGCTCTTGATAGTCCCTGATTTTGGAAAGCTTATAATTTTGTAGGGGAGAAAGACAAGGTAATGTGTTTACCAACATACAACAAGATAGTGCCATCATCCAACAATAGTTGGCATAGGTTTTTCATAGAAAGAAATAGCTCCACAAGGATTGGTAAAGGAGGTTAATGAACCTCAGTCCAGTTTGCCAAGATGTGTGCCCTAACCCTGGATTAAGTCAGCCTTGACGAGGGGATTCTTTTTTGCAATCTTTCCTGTTTCTAGTTTACACAAAATTGTTTTGATGGGTTAGGAGCATCCTAAGAACCTTCAATAGATTAGGAATGAAACACTAAAATTAGCCATTTTTATTTATATTGTCCACAGTGTAATATTGTCCAAAACACATTTTGGAAATTGCCTAATATCAGGTTTATTACTTGAGTGGGGTGAAAGAAATTGTTCTGATGACTTTTTTGTCCTTCTTAGGACTGATAAACATAATGTGTCCTATCTCTGAACTTTGACAAATTTAATAAAACTGTCAAATTGTAATATTTTAATTAGAAGCATTGTTGTTTAGCTATTTAAGATTATCAAAATAATGATGACAAACAAGTATTCCTTTGTTATCAAAATAGTCACTATGGTTCACTATTGATCATCTTAATGATTAATTTATTAGTCTCCCAAACCCGTATAACAATGACTTCTGATTTGTTACACTGTGTATCTTGAATTATACTGAAATTCTTTGCTACCCTTCAGCAAATTTGAAACACCAATAATTACTACTTGAGTTCAGTGAATATGAAATAAAACTATCAGAAATTAAATAAACATGTAGTAAGAACCATCTAAAGTGAAAATATCAATGTGTCCTACATTAAAAATACTCTACATATGTACTCTTATCCAACAATCTTGCATAATATAAAAAGATTGCTCTCCTTCAAATATATTATCTGTAGGATGTCTTTTCATTGTAAGCTAGTGCACTAAGTTTTCAAAATAATACAATATTCAACACAGACACAGCTTTCAACCCTTCATGCCTCTTCTTGAGGTGGTGAGAAACACACATTACATAGTCACAATCATATTCAAGTTGGTGTATATTTTTACTAAAGTAGCATGCTGAACTTTAAAACAAAAATATATATTTTAATCCACTCTTCTTTGGTTTCTCTGCATTATTATTTCATCAAAGCAACCACTTCACTGTGAAATCTGGATGAGATATCATAATGGAAAATTCTATCAATAATGGAGTATCTGCTTTTTCGTAGAAAAGAATAGCAAAGTATCCTAAAATTCTGAGTCTGCCTTCTCATATTTGGACTATGTCTACTAAAGGGTCTCCTCTTCTTGCTGGATAGTGTTTCTCGCACATGTACTTACATTTCAGTATTAGAAAAATCATAAAAAATAATAGTAGCAATTAGTTTAAATATTTGAACAAGCAGTCCAACTGATATTTAATTAGTTTTTAATTATTAGGACAGAACTTGACATAGTTTTTCATGGATTGCCAGATTTTGCTCAAAAATTAAATATTGATCATTGTCATCTGCAGGACAAATAACAGGACTCTCTAAAGAAGATCTTACTAAATAAGTTTTCTGATGAGTTTCACATGCTTCGTGAACAGTTAAGATATGCTGGAGACTCAAGTTCAAGTAATATACATCTGAATCATATGTAATAAAATAAAGACTTTTCAAGGTAACCTGATGAAAAAAAGGTGATTTTATAAACTTTGTCTTGGATGAAAACTTCTTGTGTGATGTAGTTCATCATCTTCTCCTGGGAAGAAGTTAAGTTTCCTGATAAAAATACTTAAGCAAATACATGATGAATTCTAATGGGAATAAATCTTGTTTTGGGAAACTACTCACTCATTAATTGATTCTCAATTGACTTTGAAACACACTAAATATCTTTAAAAACGCATTCATTTCTTTTTGCATATAGTTTAACAATGACTGTTGAAGAGTCTCTTTTCCTATAAAACACCTCTACCAAAAACGAGTCTTTGAATTGGTCTGTTAGTGGGTTGTTTTTTTCTCACATGCCCCCTGCCCTACACACACATATTCTCTCCCATTATCAGTATCCACCCCTAGAATGGGACATTTGGTACAACCAATGGATCTACATTGACATATCATAATCACCCGAAGTCCATAGTTTACATTAGGGTTCACTCTCAGTGTTCTACATTTGGGTTTGGACAAACGTATAATGACATGTGTCCATCATTAAAGTATCATTCTGAGTGTTTTCACTGTCCTAAAAATACTCTGTGACCTTCCCACTCATCCCTTCCCTTACCCCCAACTCCTGGCAACCATTGATCTTTTTACTGTCTCTATAGTTTTTTTTTTCCAGAATGTCATATAGTTGGTACCATACCGCATGTAGCCTTTTCAGATTGACTTCTTTCACTTAGTAATATGCATTTAAGTTTCCTTTATGTCTTTTCGTGGCTTTATAGCTCATCTCTTTTTAGTGCTGAATAATATTCCATTATATGGATATATACTAGTTTATTTATCCGTTCACCTACGGAAGGACATCTTGGTTGCTTACAAGTTTTGGTAATTATGAATAAAGCTATTGTAAACATTCATGTGCAGGTTTTTGTGTGGGCATAAATTTTCATCTCCTTTGGGCAAATACCGAGGAGTGCGATTGCTGGATTATTTGATAAGAGTATGATTAGTTTCTTAAGAACTGCCAAACTGTCTTCTAAAGTAGCTGTACTATTTTGGATTCCCACAATTAGTAAATGAAAGTTCCTGTAGCTCCACTTCTAGCATTTGGTGTTGTCAGTGTTCCCGATTTTGGCCATTCTAATAGGTGTGTAGTGGTATCTCATTGTTATTTTAATTTGTGTTTCCCTGATGACATAACATGTGAAGCATCTTCTCATATGCTTATTTGCCATCTGACTATCTTCATTGGTGGGGTGTCTGTTAGGTCTTTGACCTATTTTTTAATTGGGTTGTTTTCTTACTGTTGAGCTTTAAGAGTTCTTTGTATTTTGGATATCAGTTTTTGATGAGGTGTGTCTTTTGAAATTATTTTCTTCCAGTCTGTGGCTTGTCTTCTCATCTCTTGACATTCTTGTCAGAAAAAAATGTCAAATGTTTGGAAGGGTCATAAGAAATTACTGGGTATGGAGTGCTGGGCAATGTCAATTAGACTCTCTGGGCATTATCAGATTCTATATGGGATGTACTTTTGATTGGTTTACAACTTGGTAGAGATAGAAGTTAAATTGTAGAAACTGATAACAATGCACATTTGTTGACCATAGAAATACAAATCATTCCTATAGATGACAATACAAATGAATTTTGTCTGAAAGAGGATATAAATCTCTGCAGGTCAAATTCTTATCTGCACCAGTTTTAACATCTTATGGGTTCCCTCAGTAATTACTAAGTTAAATAAAATGTTTGGTAGTGTCTTTCATATTTTTATGAGTCATGATTTTGCTCTTTTGAAAATTCTACTTTAACACCTTAATAGGCCAAATTATCTAAAATATATTCAAAATGTAAAGTATATTTAAAAAAAGAAATGAGTTCCTTTCTACCAGAAAACATCGAATGTTAGTATTTTATTTTAAACTAACTTAGTTTTCTTCCCATAGTTGAAAGGTGGATACACACTAAAAAGGACACAAAATAATCCAGACAGATCATGTGCCACCAGAAATTTCAGCCTGGGAAGAAACTTAAAGCTTCAGGTATTCATAGATTCTTCTCATCTCTCAACTATTCACACTGAGCTCCTTTTTAGAGTTATAATATCCTGAACTAAAGAATCTTAACCTGTTCACATTACCTAACTGGCCCTTTCCCCTCAGTCTGCAACTCTCGCCAAAGAAATTACTCACTTGATGGAATTATGCGTTGAATCTTCTCTTAAAAGACGTAAATGTCGTATCTGAGACTACAACTTTAGAACTTGATGAAATCCTAAATTCTGCCATATTTTCAGGACCATTCAACCTCTAAGGCTATTTAAAACATGATGTAATTCATTTATGGATATTTGTACCTGATTTTGTCTTTTTTAGGTCATTCTATTGACAGATTAAACTTCTTCGTAAACACACAAATGCATTTTTTTTTTTTTGGAGGAAGATTAGCCCTGAGCTAACATCTGCCACCAATCCTCCTCTTTTTGCTAAGGAAGACTGGCCCTGAGCTAACATCCGTGCCCATCTTCCTCTACTTTACACGTGGGACGCCTGCCACAGCATGGCTTGCCAAGCAGTGCCATGTCCTCTTGGGATCTGAACCAGCAGACCCCAGGCCACGGAAGTGGAACATGTGAACTTAACCACTATGCCACCGGGCCGGCTGCCTTACATATGTATTTTTCACAAATATTTGACAGAAAATAATTTTAAGGGAGATGGTTACCGTAAGGCTTAGACAAGTATCTTTAGAGAGGAAATGACATAAACATGTACATATTTTATAAAGATTTTCTGGAATAAAAACTAGTGTGCATTTATTACAATTATATATTATAGAAATGCTGCTTCATTCAAACTTTCAATCAGAAAAAGGTCTTCAAGCTTAATTAAGTAAATTTTAGAAGATCTATTGTTCTACCTGTTAGCCAAATAATATAAAAGAAATTGCAGATAGCTTACATTAAAGATTCTGAAAGTTCATATGATATACTTAAGATATTTACAATTTCTATTTCCCATCAACTTGGGAGATTATCATGTTTACAAAAATCAGTACTTGACTTTGACGACTTATATCCTTATTTTAAGCCCAGAAATGACACCTTTATTCAGCAAGGGTTTGGAAATCACATGGCACTCCAGAGGCCCTTTGCTGAGGGGACGTTCGGGGTTATTGCACTGGTGTGAAACAATAATGAGCTCTCTATAATGCTGACTATGGAAACTTATCTGTCATTCTGACATATTAGAAGAAATCTACTGGAAATGTTGGTGGCAAGAACATGGAATGGACTTGTCGAGATATAAGATATCCAAAAGGAGATACATTTAAAGACATTCCATTAATCAAACTGACAATGGAAAAGCCCAAACAGAGAAAAAAGTACAGATGTCTTACTAAACCGTGGCTCATTAGTTTTCCTTTTTTCCCCTTTCCTTCTCTATATTTTCTATTGGAACATTTCTTGAGACTGAATATAATCAGTTTCACGTAAATGATTTAAAGCTTGGCAGTTACATTACACAGCAATTTATTTCAGAAATGTAAATATTTTTTAAAAATTCAATCTCAACCTTGAGATTCAAATTCTTTTTTCCTAATCTAAGATTAAAAATAATGTGTAATGAAATGGTAGCTGGGAAATCTGTAAGTGTTTCCTCAACAAGTGGAAACCAAAGTGTTAATGAACTTAATGCTTAGCAAAGGATGTCATAGCAAATGTTAGTCAAAGTGCTGACTTGAATGTTAGCACTAACTAAAGTCGAAACACGAAGTAATTTTTAAAAAGACCTTTAAACTTATTTTTTACAATTTTATTGTAATCAGCTAATTGAGCATGCATAACTCACAAAATGTGAAAATAAAGAAGCCTTATTATTTGTTTTTCCACTAACACTTTAGATTTTGTAGTTCCAGTTCTTCCTCCAACTAGATAAAAAAAGTACCTCATCTTTTGTTGTAAATATTAGGTGAAAGAATGATCTTTGGTTGCTTAGACTCACAGAACACAGAAGCTGTGGGGATTTAATATGCCTGGTCCAGTGCAATGATAATACTTATTCAAATTCCATTTGAGTCTCCACCCGTTAGCTGAGTCAAGCTGCAATGAGACAGAGCTGGCAAGGTCAAGCTCTTCTCACTCTACTTTGCCAGTTTCAACCTCTCTATTCATTTAGCCATGACTTCTGATCCTTGAAAAGGAAGGGAAAGGAACAGGAAAGGGACAGGAACAGTTGTACGTATCTGGCACTGCTCTGGCATTATTCTTTTCCAAACACAGTAGACTCTCATCAGGTGCTTTCATTTAAAAAAAAAAAAAATTCCCACCTGCCACCCCCAGTCTCAATGGCTTGGTCAACTACGGTTTTCTTGACAGGTTAATACTATGCATCCAGTGTCGGCTTTGGCTTATTTTTGCTTAGTTTATTTCTTTTCTCTGGGTAGTTGTCTTAGCAGTATCCAACATGATCCTACGTCAACACTTTCATCTAATAAAGGCCCATATCTGGTCCAAGGAAACTTTAGTTTTCTCTCCTAACAAATTCTAGAAATGGAATTCTCCTGAAGCTGTGGCCTGTGTTCTGCTGTCACAAAACCCTCCAGCCAGCCCATCTATCCACTTAGATTTCTAAAGAATGACTGACACCAGTTTACTGATAACCTCACAAATGGCAGGGGACATGACCAAGCTTTCTACTGAATACTTTGAAGCCCTTTCATTAGGCTTGATTCAGGAGGTAGCAAATGCCGTTTTCTTCTTTGGGAGTGGCAAGACTCATAGAAAAACTCTTTTCAAATAAATGTGCTTTAAATTTCAATCTAAGCTTCTAAACAGTTTTAGATCAGAAGTGTGTGGTTAGCTAAGAGTACACAACTAGTTTTCTTACAACATCTTTGCAAGCCCTGCATCTTTGTCTCAAACCTTACTTTGGAATGTTGTCTCAATGGTCTCAGCAACTTAGCTCTTAGACTAAGAGAATATCATTTAAAAATCCAGACCAAGATAGTTTTAGGGGACGAAACAAACATGGATGCTCCTGCGGCTCATTTCCTCCCATCTCTGGCAGTTTAACAGAGACTTGGCCCAATGGAACAACAGGGGATTATCAGTTATTGAGGCTTCTCCTCCACCAGGGGCCTTCCACTGCTATATAGACACATACATGTTCCTTGCTCTTCACCCTTATAAACATGTAGAGCACTTCAAAGATCAGGTCCTTCTCTCTTGGAACATTTGCCATGGTGCATAGAGTCCAAGGCTATCTGATTTAAGTATATCTTTCTGAGGAAAAATAAAGTTTTGAGGTTCCAGTGTGCTTTGCTATTTCACTAATTATCTTTTCTTAACAAAACTTATTTTATTTTACTGCTAATTGTATGTTTGTACCATTTTCAAAAGTGTTGACAAGCACGAAGGGAAAAACACCGCTCTGTCTCTGTGCTATATGCTCTTGAAAGTATTAGTGCTTAACTGACTTACCTTGAAGATGGGAAACATTCCTTCCTAGGGATAGTGGCTGTAGGGAGACTGTAAGAAAGTGGCAGAACTGCTGAGAAAGCCACTTTTCCTGCCACGGGCCAGGGGTCATAGTGTTATTTCATAGCTCAGAATCAAGCTAGTTGGACAGAATGTTCAGAAGCCCTGGAGCGGGCAGGATAGCCATGGAATCTCGAAGCCCAGGGGACTGTGGCAGCTGCTGAGTTACCATATCCAATGCCTGGAAGCTGTGGTACTAAGCTATTATACATCCAAAATAAGTAAGTCTTTCTAAAGAGAAGTAGATATGTCACAAAAGGAAATCACGGATAATTAGGAATACTAGTTAGCTAGTGAAAGGGAGGCTAGATTTTGTAGACTCTGGAGAAAACCTGAATGAATTGTACTGTGTTGTGGCTGAAAACTGTGAGATGACATAATTACAAGAATGAGTCACCTTAGCTGTTGTTGCAGACATTTCTCATAGTATGAAAGGGACAACTAGACCCAGTTAAACTGGATCTTAATAGCTCATGAAAAAAGCCTGGAATTGTTTTTTACTTCTAGGGAGCAAAGACTCAGATAAACCAATTGGTTGAACAAAAATCCAGACTTAAGAGAATTATGTTGACAGAATAAGCTAGAACAAGTATAAGACCTAGTTGCATAATTTGAACTCCCTAGAGGAGGCCCTCCAAATTCATAAACTTACTGGATACCAGAGCTAAGGTGGCTACAGTTTTGGCTTTTGTTTTTAGATTGTGCTCACTATTTTTTATGTCAGCCTACATAACTGATAGGAATTTCTAGGGTGTGTAAATGTGTGTTCTCATTGATTAAATTCATTTACGGCCCTACTGTTGGATTCTGTAAGCATCAGCCAAATGTATGGCCAAAAAAGGCTTGAATGCCTAAAGGTCAGCAAGATTGTACAATGGAAACATTGTCCCATGCCAAGGAGAACAAGAATTTACTCTTTTCTTACAAGATTTAACATACATGGGGATGATGTGAAATGCTATCTTTTGCTTTAATACTTGTGTCTGGCTGATGAAAGTTACTGGTGCTATAAACCACAGAGGAAGTAGTCACCATTGTTCCCACTATGCCTGATATCATTGCAAATTGCACACACTACTGGCACTTGACATGCTGTTTTGAATGTTACTAATGCTCTCTTTTTAAAATACCTTTCCAGAAATACAGTCAATGTCAGTAGGTCTTTATCTGGAAAGGCATTCAATGAACTTTTACTGCTTGAAATCCCAAAATATGTTATCTGCTAGTTGGAACAACTTTAGAATACTATATACTGCTGGTTGAAATTTAAACATTCTGTTATGTTGATGATATTTTGGTAATCTTGGAAATGCTGATAAAAATGCCTTTATTACATTGCAAGGCGTTCAAGCCAGCTGACTATAGGTGGGCCATGAATGGGGTCAATATCTAAGGATCTGCATCCCAATGATTGCCTCAGAGCCCAAGGGAACATTCCACATCCTAATAAAAAATTTGCTATGCCTGTAACCACTAACTACAAAGAAAGAGGCCTGATCCTTGATTGGACTTCTACGTTTGGAAGCAATGCACTCCAGACCTGAGTTTTTACTAAATCCTTTCTATCAACTCACTAAACAAATTTGAATGAGTGTTCTACAACAAGGAATTTGAGAACCAATCTTGAGAGCAATAAAACAGTCTTCTCTGGAGCCACATGTTTCCTTCAGAATCCATAAAATTACAGGTGTTCGTGACCACAAATATTTGGTGTTTGGTCACAAGAACTTCACAACTACTTGGAGTCTCTGTCATTGATACTCACTGTACTTTAAGCTTTGGATTACAGCTCTTCTTCCCACAATTCTCTGTTCTGTGCTAAGTGTTTATCTGTTCCTGGGCCCTAGTAGAGATAGACCACTTTTCTGATAGAAAGTCAGGACTTCCAGCGCTTTTAGCCAATATCTAGACTCTGAAATTGGTTTTCTCTAAATCAAAATCACATAAGCTGGACTAACCCCAGAGTTTCATTGTGAAATGGAAATTGCACCTCTGATTAAGTGAGAACCTCAATACACTTTAATCTAAACAAGGCACATGAGGAGCTGATAAAATGAAAACCAAGAAAAAAAACCAGGAAATTGAACTAAACCTGCAGAAGCTCTAATTTAGATAGTTATCTTTACAATATATTTATACTAATAAGTAAATTCTTGCTCATTCAATTGGACTTCATCTGTAAGACTCGCTGCCCAACCAACAGCGATTCTTTTCTTAATGTGTAGAATTAAGCAATTGAGAACATTTCAGTAGAGATCTGGAAACCATAAAAATAACCAACTATGAACACTACAACTAAAAAACACAGTAACTAAAGCAAAAAAAGAAAATCAAAACTAAAATTGAACTAGGTAAATGTAGCAGAAGAGAGAATAAGTGAATTGCAAAATAGATGAGAACAAAATATTTAGAACATAGTGTGCATAGGTAAGTGGCTGAAAAATACAGAAGAGAACATAAATAGCACAGAAGACAGAGTGAAAGGATCTAATATTCACGCTGTCAGCTTCTGTAAGGGAGAGGAGAGAGGAATGGAGCAGAAGTAACACTTAAGGAGATAAAGGGGAAGGATTTCCCAAAACATTACACATAACAAACTTTCCCCCCAATTTTTAAAACTCTGTACTGGTTTCTGTGGGTCTAGAGGTTTACCACCAAATAGATTGACACTTCTAGTAGAAATAAATGATAATGGTTACAATAAATTTGAAATAAAACCTTTGAAATCTGGGCTCCTTATTACACATGAGCACACAATTTTGTGTTTGTTTTATTAAAGGTAGACATATTACATTGCTAGATGAATAAATATCTAATTTTCAACAGCAAATAATATTTCTACTACATATTGGGGGTTAAATAGACTAAGGGTACAATGCAGAGGATCCCCGAGATGCTATGCCGTCTTTCTTTTGTAAAGGTTAACTGAACTTTACAGGACAGGGTCAACATGGATGTAGGCTCATCTGCAATAAAGATATCTGGCAAAGACTCTTGACAGAAGTACTGGCTCAATGCCGGTAGAACCTGGAATTGGGTAAAGGAATGGCCTCTTGAGTAGTAACAGAGATTAGACTTACTAATGAAGTTCATAGTAATTTACTTTTTTCTTAAAATTAAATCGGAGTTATGATTATTGAATGTAATGTTTGCTCTCCCCAACCGTTATATACAGGATATATTGGTAGTGTCTAAAAATTTCAAAGGTTGCAGAATGGAATGAGCATCAGAATTGTATTTTGATACTGGAAACAGTATACACCATGAAGTTGTATTGTTAGCACAGGATGAATTGGCTGAATGTCTTTTTGAGGAGAGAGTAGGTGTTTTTAATCACTCAAGGCATGACATTATGCATATGGGTAATATTAAAAAATTATGATCGTTGTACTGAATGTACTACTCCTAACTCCTGCTTGCTATTCCTCTTTCTCATATATTCATGCATGTTCATGTTGAATGAGCAATAATTTATACCATGTAATGTCCCCTTCCTCTCACTCTCATCACTGACCAGAGTTGATTGAATCTAAGAAAATTAACATGAACTGATTAGATACATATGATTTATGTACTGATTAAACCAAAACATTAAGAAAATATTTCTTTTTTAGGGAAATAGAGATTTGGGAAAATGAGGAGACAATCAATGGTAGAACTGGAGTCTAAATATAGTGTAAGGATGGGTCTGGGGAAGCAATTATGGCCAAGTTTCTGGTCCCATGAGTTCTTATGGCACATTTATTCATATCCTTAAATTTTTCTACAGTAAGTGTTTATAATAAGGTATGGAAAATTTAAAGGAACCGGTCTCTATTTCCCCAGAGGATAAAATTAAAGACATTGATGGTACACTTATATATCCATTCAGGATCAATATTCACAGAATTGAATATAGGTTAATATTACCGGAAATTTATAACTGAGTAGAGGCAATGGTGAAAACACAAACCAATTTTTCCCCATTGATACTGGATTCATGCTTCTTTTTAAAGTTAGAGTTAATTCATTACAACTTAGAACTTTGAGATGAGGATGAACCAAGAGGTAAAAGGCAAATCCGATCCAATCTGTCTCTCTCAAACCAAATCGAAACTTAGCCAGGTTTTTTCTAGACTTAAATACTATTTAAGTGTTGAGCAGAATACAAAAAAGGAAACAATAAAAATAAATTGGGGGGCTAGCCCAGTGGCAAAGTGGTTAAGTTCACATGCTCTGTTTTGGTGGCCCGGGACTCACAGGTTCAGATCCCAAGTGTGGACATATGCACCCCTCATCAAGCCAAGCAATGGCAGTGTCCCACATACAAAATAGAGGAAGATGGGCACAGATGTTAGCTCAGGGCTAATCTTCCTCACCAAAAACAAACAAACAAATGAAAACAAATTGGGACCGGAAAGTCAGGAAATGCAAAGTCAAAGCTGAGAGAAGAAAGAGTGAAATATGTCAGGGTTTCATTTTTCTAAAGCTGCTGTTGTTGTTATTTGGTGTTTTGTTTTTACCTTGAATGAGTCAAGAACTGAAAGTTGGAAGTTCTCAAGGACAGAAAACAATTTTTATCACAATTTCTGACAAACAATTCCTTCACTCATCTCTGTCACTTATGCATGTATGTACACATGCCATAAAGCCCTTCATTATTATTCTGTTCTTCGTAGGTTGCAAATTACTTTAAGAAAAAGGGTCTGTGTTAAATATATTTGTGGACTGTGTTAGCACTGGAAAGTGCCCAGAAATGAAGACACATTAGGCACTGGAAACTCTTATCTCAATAATTTATTTCTCTCTCTCTCAAAATCTTAGGACGATCACCATGGTGCTCAGTTCACACTACATGCAGAAATATCGCTTTCGAAGTGCATCATTTGCATCCTGCATCCTCCTTGGCAAACCCTTGGGGATATCTGATATTGTCAGGAATCTCCTCCTTCTTAAAAGCGACTTTTCCTTGGTTTCTGATTTACCTCTTATTATTCCACGTAAGTCTCTGTGTCCTGGAATATATGCTCCATTTCTTTCTACGTAAGGAATTCTCAAAGCTGGCTCTTCAAATTCAGTTTTTCTCATTTCTTTTCCAGAATTTTAACTTTCATTTCTATGTGAAGGTTTCACATATTCTTATTTCCATTTTAAACAAATCAACCAAATGTTTACCTTCAATTTCTAAACACTGATGTATTTTATCTTAAATCTGTCTTAATCATGCTTAATGTTCGAGGAAACCAAAAAATATCACTCGTTTTCCTTTCCTGAGTTCTGAACTAGTTGACAAACAGGACAAAAGAAAAGGCAGATGGAGAAGCCAAATATAACCTTTATTAATGGTAAAGCTGTTTTGGAAAATGCGGTTTATACCAAATTCTAATACTGAGACCCAGAATGAGACAGATTTAGCCACCTCATCACTGACAGCTCTGGACTGGGGCAGCAGCGTCACTGAGGGATTCAAGGTTGATCCTCTAGAAATAGTTGCTTGGAGGTGAGAAAGAACAGAATATTCTCGAGAGACAACTCACCCCAAAGGAAATAGGCAGGAAGGGGCTGGGATTATTCTGCCAAGATCCTCCTTAAATCATTCCTCCATTCTTTGGGAGGAGTGAGTGCCAGCTGAGAGAGCAGCTAGGAAGGCTGTCCTAATGAAACTCCTCCACAGCGGAGAAAGTGCAGAGAGGGAAAGAATGGATATTCAGACCACCAGGATATAGAACTGAATTCATTCACTACCAATTCTTCCTTTCAGCATTTTCCTTTTATGGTGTAAGGTGTTTTGTTTTCTGCCAAATAAACTGGCTTTCTCCCTTTTACAGTTTTAGGGATTTTTATTTATTCTTACTTTTCACTCCACATTCTCTTGTTTGGGCCATCTACCATTTTCTTTTCTTTCATTTCCAATCAACAATAATACATTCTGTACTCTTCAACTTATGCCTGGGTTATTGTAATAACCTTCCTCATCCATTTTTCTCCCTTCATTAGGTCTGCCTTCAATCTGTCTTTCAGGCTAACATGGGGCATCTTCTATATACGTGATTTTCACTGTTTATCCATTTAGTTCTTCCTCCGAACTCCCTATTAGGGAGGACGTCTTCTAAACAAGATAAGGCTGTATGATAGTTATCATAGTTATAAGAACATAAGCAATGGAATCAACGAGACCTGAGCTAAATTTTCATCTCTGCTAGTAAATGGCAACAGAAAATTGGATAAATTGCTTTTCTCTCTGAGAATGAGAAAAAAGAATTTCAACAGATCAATAAGCAATAAAGAAACTGAAATGGTCATTGAAGTTTTCCTCTCTCAAAAGGCCTGAGGAGGTTTTACATGTGAGTTCTACCAAACTTTCCAAAAACAGTTCTTTTCTATTTTCTATTAATGAAAATAAATGCAAAAATCATAAATTATTGGCTAAATGAATTTAACAATACATTTAAAATAATAGATTATGAAAATGTACATTTTATCACAAAAATGTAAGTTTTTCTATATCATAAAATTGATTAATACATTTAATGATATTAACAGACTAGATGAGAAAAATTATATTATTATTTCAATGTAGGAAAAGCATTTGATAAAGTTAGATGTTTATTTTTCATTAAAAATAAAATGCTTAGCATATAGGATAAGGAAGGAACTTCCTTAATTTGAAAAGCCTTAATGAAATATTGCATTCGTTCGTAAGATAGAGAACATGACAATGATGCCAACTATCTTCATTAGTATTTAAAATAATATTGAAAATTACACAAGAAAAGAAACATAACAGAGTGGCCTAGAATTGAAGAGAAGTTCTGCAAATCACTATTTATAGATTATCTGAGCATCTACCTAGAGTAAAAAACAACAAAATCAACAAACAATTAGAACTAATTAATACTATCTATTAGTTCTGGAAAGAAAAGCAATTTACAAAAGCAATAACCAAGGAGAAAAATAATAAAGTGAAATGCTTGTTGTAATAGCAAACTCTAAAATATCGAGAATTTAACCTAATTAAAATTACAAATGAACTGTCTGAGGACATAGAAAGACAGCAGATGGTCTGGCATTATGGGGAAACATTCCATGCAAGGGTGACTACATGGCCAAAGATTGCTGGTGGAGAAGTTTCTAAGTGAGAAGGATGCTTTTTGGCAAGGACAATTCTCCAGAGAATGGGCAACTGTGACTTTTGTTGACAACACTCATAGCAGCTAGTTGATAGATGGACTCACTGGTCTGGCAAAGAGGATCTGGGTGTGGTACCAAGAGCCTCCATTTTAGGCTACTATTTGTACAACTCAGGTCCTCTTGCTTCTCACCTTTAGGTCACTACATTCAGGCAGAGCTTATTTAAGATTCTGGTTGGTCACAATTTCTGGGAAACATATATAAGAGGAGGGTTTGTGAGATGGACCACAACCCTAGCTGTTACATTTGTTCCTGAGGAATTAACTAATTACTCCTTATTGCTCTCTTCCATCATCCATTCTATAGTCCCTCCCTCCCTTGGCTAGCATCTCCTCTTAGACAGATGGCTTGCCCTGTGGGGTGACATTCTGATGTGTCATTGGTTATGAGGCCCTTATCAGGCTGTGGCTGCTATACTCATTCACTTACAATTAAAACTGGAGATAGGAGGGGCCAGCCTGGTGGTGCAGCGGTTAAGTTCACACGCTCTACTTCGGCAGCCCCAGTTTTGCAGGTTCAGATCCCGGGTGCAGACCGATGCACTGCTCATCAAACCATGCTGTGGCAGGTGTCCCACATATAAAGTAGAGGAAGATGGGCAAGGGTGTTAGCTCAGGGCCAGTCTTCCTCAGCAAAAAGAGGACGATTGGCAGCAGATGTTAGGTCAGTGCTAATCTTCCTCAGGAACAAATAAACCAAAAACTGGACATAGGAGTACCATGTTCCAGCAGGCCATCTGAGTGCCAGACATTTGTGCCTGCCTCCAATTTGTGGCAGCACTCTTACATCCTCCTGAAGATCAGGGTCAATCAGCTCTGCCAGCATGGTAATTCCTTTCTGTGCCTGCTGATGCACTGACAAAAGGAAATCAAAATGGCCAGGCAACAGCTCTCGCTTTAACTTTGGTGGAACTCATGCTGTGTCCACTGGGAGAAGCATCCCTCTTGGGGGACCCAGTTCCTCCAGCAAGTCAAGACTTAAAGCTGCAGGGACAAAAAGCACAAATTCTCCTAGTTGGTCACCATGAGTGATGTTTGGATGTAATGTAACCGCAACTATTTCCACTTCTTGTTTCCCAGACCTTTCTTTCCTGACATCTACTTATTGATAATATAGAACCATATAACGTTTGTTCATTTAAAGCAATACGCTCCATCCTGAAGGATGACTCCTGTCCTTCCCGGGCGTCCGCTCAAAGGTAGTGATCTAGCTGCACCCTCAAGAGACTGATACTCTGTGAAGTCCTCGGCTTCTGGATGGTGCGGTATGTGGTAGAAACATTGGGTAGAGTGGTCATGTGTCCACTGACACACCTCCTTTGCTGTAAAGTTGGTCCCTTGGTCTGAAGCAATGTTCTCTGGAATCTCAGTATAATAAATCATACTCTCCATGAGTCCTCTGATAGTGACGGTGCCTGAGGCTTTGTAAGTAAGAAAGACAAACCCATACCCAGGGTATTTGTCAATTCCAGGCAGGATGAAATTTTGCACTTCCAAAGTGGAAGGAGTGCAATATTGTCAACTTGCACTAAATGCTGGGTAAGCCCCTCAAGGAACAGGAGTCCCTTAGGGTTCAGATTTTGCTTCTGTCATTGGACAGTCAGACGTACATCAGTGGCCATATGTAGATCAGCCTTGTTGAGGGTCCGTGCTATTGGGCTCACACACAGCCTCCACCTCTATACCATGGCTAATTTGTCCATGAGCCCATTGCACAAGTGTTGAGGACAAAGGCAAGCTGACATCTACTGCCTTGGTAATTTTACACAATGACTGTATACCTTGTGCCAGAGGCTGCTCTAGAAAAACTGTCACGCCTGAAACAGAGGTGATAATTGGGATTCATCTTGGTTAGGGTTGCAGTAGTCTACTTTCACTCACCACAATCTGTCTGTTTTTTCCGGGGGCCAAGCAGGTGACTTAAAAAGAATATGATGAGGACCACCACCCCTACATCCTTGTGTCATTGGTGGTGGCATTTACTACTGCCATTCCTCACAAGTTGCAACTGTTTTTCATTTACTACCTATCTCGGCTGCTGGGTGCTGTTTCCAGGGGTGATAGGCATAATTTTAAAATGGCCCCTGTAGTGGGCAGAATAATGGGCCGCTAAAATGTCCATGTCCTAATCCCCAGGACATGTGAATATGTTAAGCTATGGAAAAGGAGAATTAATGTTGCAGATGGAATAGAAATTGCCAATCAGCCGACCTTAAAATGGGGCGAGCAACATGGATTATCCAGGTGGGCCCAATGTAATCGCAAAGCTTCTTAAAAGGGAAAGAGAGAGACAGAAAGAACCAGAGACATGGCAGTGTGAGAATGACTGGGCTTGACATTACTGGCTCTGAAGAGGCTGTTAGCTAAGGAATGAGGGTGGTCTCTAGAGCTAGAAAAAGGAGGGAAAACAGAGGCTCTGGAAGTAACTCTGTCCTGCCAACACCTTGATTTTAGCCCAGTGAGACCCATTTCAGACTTCTGACCTCCAGAACCGTAACATAACAAAGCTGTATTGTTTATTATGGCTTGTTGTTTAAGCCATTTAAAATTTGTGTTTGTTTGCACTAGAAAACTGATACGGTCTTCATGACCTTTGGCCCCTGGTGTTGCTCCCATGATTGGGTTACATTATATGGTAAAAGAGAGATTATCTGGGTGGGCCTAATTAATTCACATGAGCCTTTAAATTTAGAGTGTTTTCACCAATTTATGGCAAAAGAACAAGTTAAAGAGATTCCTATGAGAGTGAGTCAACATCAGGGTGGTTCTCTATTGCTGAGAGAGAGGGGGACTCCAGGACAAGGACAAGATGGTGGCCTCTAAGAGTTGAGATCCATCAAGAAAACAAGAACCTCAGTCCTGCAGTTGTAGGAAACTGAATTTTCCAAAAAAACTGTATTGAGTTTTTATACTTAATACTTCTCCAGAGCCTTCTGACAAGAGCACAGTTCAGCCTTGTGAAATTCTCGGCGGGGACCCCAGTGGAGCCCACTCGGACTTCTGACCTACAGAATTAGGTTTTTTGAAGTCTCTTGGTAACTTTTTTTAATGAAGCATAGAAAGCTAATAAACTGAGCTTCCACTTAGCCTCTCCAACTACAATAGCTCTTACTCTTGGGTCCAGGAAGATGTAGGAGGGGGTCTGCCAACTGTAAGTCTGTCCATTTCAATCACACATTTGAGAAACTGGGAAATTACTGCTGGGTCGGTATGTATACCTGGTGGACCTGCTATGAGATGGACCCAACCCTAAGTCAGGATTCCACTTACTGCCTGACTCCATACACCCTCACTTTAACAGGAAACCACCAGGGCACTATGGCTCCCCAGATACTAGTGTCAAATCAGACTCTATTCAACAGTGCTAGAAAGATCTGAACATTCCTCTTCTCAATGTATAGTTACCTAAGCAAATGGCTATTTACAGGTCCTTTGGGGGAAAATGACTGCGGAAATTACCACAGTATATAATTAGCATGGTGTTTTAGAGTTCTTGACCAGGACTTCGTCTCTCCTTCAGTTAATGGGTTCTGAGTTTGAGGACTGGCTCAGGTCTGGAAACTGGGGAAAGGATCATGAGTTTCCATTTGTGTAGCTGACCTCAGCCTTCTCATCCATTCTTGATTTCTTTTGATTATATATATATTAAGAAATACCCTTGTTGGCTGCCCATCTAACATGCCCCTAGGAAAATCATGTTCTGCTAGCCATGACAATTGATCCCTGCAGATGGATCTTTCCTAGTCGCTATTCTGACCTTGCTGCTCATTACAATAATTAGGTCCACTGCTGTCTGGGGATACTACCATCTCACCACTACTAGGAAGCCCTGTTCTTTAATAGCGTCTCTTGCCATCAGTTCCAACCTGCAGAGAACAGTCATTGGTGAGCTTCTCAACAATGCTCGTGCCCCTCTGCGATCCGCTTTCCTTATTGCCCTGGTCAATGGAGTGTGCTCCAGGCTCTGCCAAGAAACACAGTTATTGTTTTGTTAATTCGTAAATAGTAGAACCACCCAAGAATGCTCACTGCTCTGAGTTTTTTATTTCTTCCTCCCTTGTCTGAATTGGCAATCCTTGCATCTCTACTTTATTTAAATTGGATCATCACTTTTCTTAAGCTTTTCTGCAAGCCATACCCAGCAGTGTATTTGGCCCATCTCCTCAAAGATGTTAAATCTTGTGTCAGGGAGAATGCTTCTGTATTGACAAACTCTCCTCTATCTAGTTTTATATTTTACCTCCTTTGATCCAACAGCCTCAGGATTCGCTCCCAGGCATATTCTTGTTTCCTGCTAGTACATGTTAGCCGATTCTGCAGCTCTTTTGATGTATAATCTCTGTCCTGTCTTAGCAGGACTAGAACACTGCCAGTCAGATTTTGCTGAAATTCGACCCTAATTATGGATCATGGCCCCCCCCAAAAACGGAGGGAGAGCAAATCCTAAGGAGAGCAAGCATTGTCTTATATGGTATCTATAGAGTAACTGCTGCATTTCGGAACTCTGCATGGTCTTTAAGTAAAGAAGTTCCCTCTTTCTCCAGAGGGTTGTGGCTACTTCTGTTGTCACATAGGGTTCAGGGGAATCTAAGAGTTCAAGTACTCAAAGGCATCCATCCCAGATATGTCCATCTAAAGTCTCAGGGTTCCCACTTCTTGCCTATCAGGGTTGTGACTTTGGTGTGGAATGCTTGGCGAGGCCGAGAATGCAACCTCCTTTGAATTTCTGCCTCCCTTGCAGTGAAAACCTATGTTTGAATTTTCGCTCTACTGTACTTAAGCTGCAGTTGAATGGTTGGCCTTTTAAATGATGCCAAGAAGGTTTTCTGACTCATACTTTGCTTGCAAAGTTTTTGTTATTAAATCTGAGCCTCTCATTTTCTCTTTCCAATATGACAGGGCACTTTGCCATAGCCACCTAATTCCACAATATTTATAGTTACTATTTCCCCCATATCATTGCACCGACTAGTACATCCCCTTTCACTTATATGCTGTCACAGTTCACCCAATGAAAAAGAAGGAACTTTGTGAAAGGGGCACTGGCAAATCTCAGTGCTGCAGTATGCTAGAGACTATCAATTCTCTAGTTGATGCAAAGATATGATCTTCGGTTTATTTAGTCTTGAAGCGATGATAAGGAAGGTGGATAATATAATTTTATCCCCTCTCACTAACAAATTGACCTGTCTCTCTTCATTTATTATCAACAAGTAGCTGAACTGAGCAATTAAAAATTAAACGTCATTTATTTTCTCAGACAATGTTATTGAATAACAAACGCATTTACTTTTAAGATTCTATACAGAGTAGCAAGCATATAAAAAGAGCTAAGTCATTTGCTACAGCAAAGGCAGGCCTGTTCTTCTTAGGAGTTAATTTCCCCCTATTTCTACATGGCCCCTGTGTTCGTCTGCCAGGGCTGCCATAACAAAGTGCCACAGACTGGGTGTCCTAAACAACGGAACATTTTTTTTCTCATATCTTATCACTATTTTAAAATATTGCAACATAAAATATAATATAAAAATTGATAAACAATCAGGTAACCCATAATCCAGGTTAATTAATAAAATAATACAGTTGAAGTCCTCCTAGTATCCTGCTGTAGTAGGCGCTAATCAGACCCTACGCAGATCCCATTCACAGAACAGGCGCAGCCCATCCCCCAGCTGCTGTGACCATTGGCTGCTGATAGCTCACAGATGCCTCCTTCCGTGGAGAACTGCCCATGGCCAAATGGGAGCCACCTTGCCCAGAAAGTTAAGCCTCCATGGATGAGGGGGGCAGCCAGTAGCTAATAACTGACCTACCTAGGGTACCTCAAAGTGGGACCAACTGTGTGATGCAATTCGTGCTCCAGATCCTCCACGGGATCCATCTGAAGCTCACCTCTAGCAGAGTTCACATCCTTGGCTTGGCCTTTTTCCCTCTGCCATCCTGCTTTATCGCCAAATACCTATCTCCCGAGAGCACACCGTCGATAATTCATTTTTGCAAGAGTTCAGGCTCTGCTCTGCTCAGGCTCTGCTCCTAAAGAAACTCACCTCAGGCAGTTGGTGCCAGAAGGTTTCAGAGGAAGCAAACTTGAATGATGGCAATCTCAAGTGCGATCACTCACCAAACTGCAGTGAGAACCCATTGCTAGTTAACTTAATTACCTCTTTAAAGGCCCTGTCTCCAAATATGGTCACATTCTGAAATACGGGGGTTAAGGCTTCAATATATGAATTTTAGGGAGGACACAAATGAGCTTTTAACAGGCCCCTACCTTAACTTATCCAAAATTTTTCTGTTATTAAAAATTGGTGTCCTTTTAGAACATATATCATTTCAAGGACATTTTTCATTTTGGAACTGGAAAAGGATGAAAATGATTCCAATTTAATTCTTAGTTTCCCTTTTACACTATAAAGGAATCATCTTTGAATACTAAAACTAAATTAGTATTAAAATGAATGAGTGGTACAATCGTGTCTTTCCTTGACATGATTAAGTGAAAGAATAACATCAGGTGCAGACTTGTAGCCCGAAAAGCTGGTACAGGGATTATTTTTGCAAGAACTTAGGCAGCAAGAACCAAACATGGTCTGTCTTTATTCAAATGTGAGGTTCTATTTAATTAGAAACTGCATGAGAAGAAAATACATTTCCTACATGTTAATAAAATATTACTTAGCTAAAATTTGAATGCCATTTTTAAATTGCATATTTTCAAAGCTTGAATTAACTGATATCAATAGTGTATAAAACCTCAGGGGCCTATCTTTGTAGACAGTCCTTGGAACGGCAGTGACAGGAGTAGCGGGTTTGAATGACTAAGAGATAAGTATTCCAAGGGACAAATTTTTATCAGCAAACAAAAGCTTTGGTTAACTTTTTTTTTAAAAAAACCTATTGACTTCAATTTCCACAAATACCATTTCAACAGTTGAAAGGCTATAGTAACGTCGAGAAGAATAAGAAAAACTGTTGGCTGGAAGAAATCAAAGTGAATTCTCATACCACAATAGAAGAAATAGGAACTAATGAAAAGTGTTTTATCCAAGATCTACGTGAATAAAGGAATAATGATAAGAACTTTTACAGTTTACAAAGCATCATCACATACACATTTAGAGAGTGGTCCTTTAAATTACCATATGAAGTAGCAGGATTACTTTTGTTCTCATTTTAAAAGTAGGAAATTAGAGCTCAGACTAGTTCAGCTGTTTGATTACAAAATCTATGAAAGCAGATTACAGCTAAACTACTCTCTGTTAAGTAGGAAGAACTGGTTTACCAGGGCGTAATGAGTATTCTAGGTGATCTTCTAGTTAGTGGGAATATAATGATGAACAAAAATGACAATTTTGAGCCTAGAGTTGGTACTAAGAACAGACTTACACCTTCCCTCTTTCCAAGAACTGATCAAAATATACAGAGACAAATATGGGGGAATTAAAATCATCAGCAGTTAAACAAATAGGGAAATGGTGCTAAACACAGACACAGTGTAGAAATAAAACTAAAAGTTAAAAAAAATAACTGTAACAAAGTCAATTCAACTTCATGAGAAGCAATAAATGAGTAGCCAATGAAAAGAGACAATTGCAAACTGACAGTTTGTGAGGCTATATAGGCAGAGATGGAAGACAAACTGGAAAAAGAAGCCGTAAGCAATGGAGATTTAGCACCAAAGGAACAATTTGTGCTTGGACATCCAACTTTCATTATTTAGAGAAGTGGTCTGTATGGCATCCTGATGGGGATCCGTCTGTAACGGACTGAGGTCAGCTAAGCAATCTATAAGAGAAATTCTGCCTGGAAACGGATATAGGTTATATGTCTATTCAGTTAAATATTTTCCACACATACGTTCCCTTTTGTTTATTTAATGTTTTATTTGGACTTTTTTTAAAAGTGCCTTTTTCAGCAATCCCTTTTGAAGATATTGTGGACCTTTTTTGGCGGGAGGCAAACACATTGTTCAGGTTTCTTTGAAGAGATTTTCTTGAACTATTGATATTCTGTGAATAATTTGACTTTAAAAAATGTTATATATACTTTTAAAATCTATTTTATTTTTTACATCTGTTGGAGGGCTTTTGCTTCTGTAGTCATATAGTCTTAGGAATGATAAATGGTTACTAGTGTTAATTATACCTTGGTTCCGGATCTGCCTTGTCAATTTCCATAGAATTTTAAAATATTTTTTCATTTAGATTTTGAGAAGCTTTTCTGTTTCAAGTTGGTTGATTCCTTCTAAAACAGACCCAGATAGAAGTGTTTATATTCTATAAGTGCTCCTAGAAACTGACAAGAAAAGACCCAGGATTACTCTGACTTTATGTTGACATCTAAGGGAAGATGAAGCTATTCATCCAGGCAAGGTTAAAAGCTGATGTTTAACGTGTTAAAGTGCAGATGCAGGGCTTACATGCGACAGAATCCCACATCTGAAGATAAACAAGGGGTAAGAGTGACAGGAAACGGCAAAGAGTCAACCAGTACTTCCATATTTATTATAGCCATCTAGAAAAAAGAGAATTGTATGGATAACAATAGCCAATAAAACTTGTGAGCTGATTCATTCCTACATTACTTTAAACTTATCAGAAATATGAAACAATCTGAGCGGCCATAAGCAAGAATACTGGTAGCCTAGATCTGCAGGGTCACAGGGCTCTGGAAATCAACAGCACTAACATCTTGGAAAAGTCAGTTAATCTCCATTTCTGTTTCCTCTTTGGCATCATAGGGGACGATACTATCCTCATCAAGCTATTGTGAAGATTAAATGAGTTGGTGTGTGGCAAGTTTTAGCATAGTGCCTGGTAACTATTAGCACTTGAAAAAAATAATTTTAAAATCTACTTGCTGTATTCTTTTTTGGCCACTCTGGATGCAATTCCAGCTAGGCTTGATACATTTGGAGTTGTTAAAAGAATTCTATGTTATGACGTAGAAATTCATGATGAAAGCAACAGAAATTGATTCTTGCTGATGAATAAGGCAAGGCATTTATTCTTTTAAAAAATGGGTAACTCATGGAATGCTAAGGTGCCTGAATAAACCAGGCTCAAGACTCAGCTTTCAGGAACATCACCCCAAAACATGCCATGGAACTGGCTTGCTGACTAAACAGCTGCTACTCCCACTCTCCACACCCTCCTGCCAGGAACTCCAATTTACTGCCACCCCACTGGAATCATTGCAGAGCCAGGATGCACCTTTGTAACCACTTCTGCTCAGAAAGCCACTGCATCTGCCACCACCATCACAGCAAAACAGATTCAGTGCAGACCCTCCTTCTTCACGGGGCTCAGTTCCGAAGTGAGGGCTTGTATTAGTGATCTCTGATCTCATTGGTTGAGCCTGAGCACGAAAGATGAGGGAATCAAGATTTGCGGGCTCTACCTTGAAGAAGCTCAAATTATAAATGTGGAAATTCTCCAAAATAGCGAAAATGTTCAAAAGTTCCTAAACAGCCAGAGAAACAAAAAATTGTTCATTATAAATCACTGCGGAGGGGCCTGCCTGGTGGCGCAGTGGTTAAGTGTGCGCGTTCTGCTTCGGCGGCAGCCCTGGGTTTGCCAGTTCGGATCCCGGGTGCGGACATGGCACCGCTTGGCAAGCCATGCTGTGGTAGGCATCCCACATATAAAGTAGAGGAAGATGGGCATAGATGTTAGCTCAGGGCCAGCCTTCCTCAGCAAAAAGAGGAGGATTGGTAGCAGATGTTAGCTCAGGGCTAATCTTCCTAAAAAAAAAAAAAATCACTGCAGAGAGGGATTTTTTTCTGCTTTGAGTAAGTACTGTTAAGGAAAGAGCTGTGTTGACTAACTTGTTCATGAGTGAAGGGTCTGATGATTTGTGGTAGTTTTCCTCTGATCCAGCTCAGAACATTTTGGCCATTTGTCTCATGATATATTAGAATCCACTTCTTCCCCTTACATCAGTCAGTAAGACATTGAAAACTGCATGCAAAGTCAGCATGGTTGATATTGTTAGCTTCTAAACTATCCATTTGCACATGTTGTGATAAATTTGGCTAATAAATATTTATATTAGGATTTCACACTTCGAGTAATGATTGCATTCAGCATGGAGTAAAGGAAAATGACTTAAACGTAATGGCCTGATAAGGTTGCTAGTAATGAGTTGGTATTAGTTAAAAACTTCGTTTGGTTTAGCATGATGAAATATCAAGGGAATGAGGACAAATGACACCTTCTATAACAATGCTATGCATTGAAATGAGGAGACCAGAGAAATATGATATTAAAATTTCATGACCAAAGGAGAAAATAGTAGAAATAGTTAAAAATTCAATCTTTCAGTTTAAGTTAATACAAAATTAATCTATGTTTAAAAGAATGTACATAAGGAAAGAATTTATAAAATTATGTGCAGAGAATAATTTCAATAATCCTGAGATGCAGTCTAAAAATAGCAAGAGAGTAAATATTTTACTTTTACTCTATAGAAGAAAAGAAACAGCATTTTTTTTCTCAGATAAGTCAGCTCACAGGAAGGTACTTTTCATTCACATTATTATTAATTTTAATTTCTTGAACTTGGTACCCCAGGCACTTGCAACTAATGTGTGCATTGTAGGTTCATCTATTTTTAATTACAGGAAATGATAAAGATTTTCAACTGAGGTTATATGTCAAATTTACTAATGCTGCAGTTTTTTATGAACAAGATTTCAACTTAAACAAGAACTTTTCTCTCTCCCCATTCAACTGTCTAACACAGCCTAACATTAACATCAGTCAGTATGTTTTTACTAAGCACTTTCTGTCCCTCTTATTTTATGGAGAAGAGGAATGAGACACTTTGCAAAACTGAATCAGTTGACCAGATGACAAGATTAGAGTGTATCAAAGCAAGACTTCGAACACGGTCTGACTCAACATTTTCCCGCTTAAAACATTAGTAACAAGAATAGTTAAGATTTACTGTACACCTCCTGTATGCCCAGCACTACTGTAAACATTGTACAAGTATTTTATCATTTAACCTTCACAACAAAACTGTGATGTAGGCATGATTATCTCCATATTACAGATGAGCAAAGTGAGGCTCAGAAATGTTTAAGTAACTTGCTCAAGGTCACACCACTAGTTAGGGACAGATATAAATTTTGAACCAGGTTCTCTGGCTCAGAATCCAGACTTCTAAATACTCCTCTCCCCCAAATCTAAGTTGGCTTTTTAAAAAATTTTAGATTCTGTTATATTATGTCTAAAGTCCAAATCTTGAGCTAGAAAGTACTCTTTTTTGTTTTTAGATATGCTTTTTTGGTGAGGAAGATTGGCCCAGAGCTAATATCTGTTGCTAATCTTCCTCTTTTTTTTTCTCTCCCCAAAGCCCCAGCACATAGTTGTATATCCTAGTTGTACGTCCTTCTGGTTCTTCTATGTGGGTTGCTGCCACAGTGATAAGCGATGTGTAGGTGCACGCCCAGGATCCAAATTGGCGAACCCTGGGCTGCCGAAGTGGAACACGTGAACTTAACTTCTATGCCACTGAGCTGGCCCCTGGAAAGGATTCTTTTTTTAAGTTTATTCTTTAAAATAATAGATATGTAATAGAGACTGCTATTACACTGGTGAGCAAGGTAGATAGATAGATTCATAGCCACATTTAAAAGGTCAGAGAGACAACTAGGAGAAACAAGAGGGAAGACAGGAGAAAATGTTGATATAGGGGAAATACAAGAACCTTTGGGAATCTAGTCAGGGACCTAATTTAATCTGCTGGGCCAGAGAAGTTCTTCTGGTTTCTATAATGTTTAAACTGATAAGTGAATGACAGACAGGTGTTATCCAGGGGCTTGTGGGGATGAACTTCAGGCAGTTGTTGCAGAAAGTCTGAAAGTGTGATGCTAAGAAATTATAATGTATTAGAGGAACTGAGAGCAGTTTAATATAGTTTGCTGGAAGGGATGGTGAGCATACCAGTATTTTTGAGGGTGGACAAATGTGCTGGGAAGAATTCATGGAGGGAATTTAAGAAGTGTGGGCTTTATCCTAATGGAAATGGGAAATCATCAAGGAATTTTTAACCATGTTGTGAATCACCAGCTTTGTGTTTTATAGAAACACAAAGATTGGCCTATAGAATGGAGGCTAGATTGTAAGGGAGCAAGACTGGAAGCAGAGAGCTAAGACACAAGCTGTTCCAAATACCCAAGCAAGAGAATTTGGTGGCCTGGATGAGGAGGCTTTCGCTGGGAGAAAGAGAAGTAGACAGTTGGTGGAAATACTTAGGTAAAATTTGCAAGTTGTGGTTGAGTGGCTGTGAAAGATGACAGAGAAGACGAGGTCCAGGTTAACACGTAGGTTTCTAACCTGGGTAACGGGGATAAATGGCAGTGCTATTTACTCAGATGTGGAACACACTAGTAGAGCAGGTTTTGGGGGAGGATGGTGAACTCAACTTTAGAAAGGAAGCTAAATGGATGTGTCAAAAGTAACAGAGGTTACAAACACAGGAGATAAGTTCAAGCTGAGAACAGACATTTTGAAGTCATCAGGTATATACTAGGTATTACTAGGGAGCACTTTATATTCTCTTGCCCATTTGTTTTTAGAGAGCTACGGTGACTAAATTTTTAAAAACATGGAATTTTAGCCAATTAAATACAGAATACATTTATGAAATTATGAACATTGCAATGACCTTTTTGTAAATGATTTTCATAACGATAGTGAAGTAAATTCATTATCAGAAAATCTCTTGTATTTTTTATGTTGTTGCTATCTGTTGTATTTTGAGCCGTTGGTGTTGCTTTATATTATAGAACACAAAGACAAGGCATGAGTTTCAGTATTGAGATCCAAAGACAGGAATTCTGAAGAACCAAGGTGACAATCCCCTCGTACTGAAAAGAATGAGCACGCTCTCCTTGTGATGACTTTGCTTGCTGGCGATAATGAGTGACTGACTTTGAATTATACGAAGGTTAATTAACTGGCCATTCTTGGTGAGAGTATAACTCTGCGGTGGGTCATTAGTGAAACACAGCAAAAGCATGGCAGATTTAAGTTGCCATTCCTGTTTCAGGCCATCCTTTGTTTTGAGCACAATTCTAAATGCACTTTCTGTTAAATTTTGACTGCTGCCATATGTATGAATTAGCAAAGTCTAAACAGCTGGAAGAATGTACAGGTTAGATGTGTTAGATCTACTCAAAGTCACAGTGTCTGGAGAGAGAGGGGTTTGAAATGTCTCTAATGAAAAAATGGCTCTAAGGGGGTCCCTGCAGTATCAGCCAATACAAAACTAATTGAGGAAAAAGAATTTTCACAAAAAGTCAACCACTCATCTGATAGAAGAGAGGACAAAACCATTTGAAATGCCCTGAATGGTTTTTGCAAAGGATAAGGAAGTATAATAGGTTAGAAATTAGAGATGACATATTGTTTGCTTAAACAGTGGATTCTTGACATGATTCCACCCAAAGGCACCACATATAGCTGTGCAGGCTGTAAAGTGCACAACTGTCCAATGTGAACAGTGCCTCCTGGAGGGGAGGCGGGCCTGAATAGTCCACCTATTCCTTTATGATTTTGTGAAGGATTCTGCTTCCAGCAAACAATTATTTTTTACTTTAGCCAAACATTTTACCTTAATAAATAAGATAGAAAAGAAGTAAATTCTTTTTTATAAAGCACTATCATAAGTTATATTGATGATTTTTATAAATATAGATTACGTAGTTTAGTGAATTACAAATTTATAGTTCACTGAATAAATCCCTAATATACAATTCTGAAAAATCTAAAACGTGTTGAGGATATTGCTTTAAGTATATAACATAAAATATATACTGTCTTTCAATACTTTATATATTTACGGTTTTAATTATTCCACTTAGCCAATTATATCTAGGTGAAAGTACTCCAGAATTGTTGAAAATGTCAATTTAGTTTAAGGTGACAAAATGACATTTAAGTGGAATCTATTATAACTGACATTGTGGCTCTTTTGATTTATTTTCAGTGCTGAACACAGATATCATTTATTTTAATATTCCTCTTCTCTGGCAGTATAATAAGAGCCTAGTAAGCCAAGACTTATAAATAAAGCATGTGCTTGTTTCATTGATATTTTCATGATTAGCTGTTTGGGGATTTATGGATATGTTGTAGGGAACTAAGATTGAACTAGAGTACAGATTCCCTCCAGATAGAGCCAGATGCCATGTATTTTTGTAAATATGAATAAGTTGTGTTGATTGCCAAATTTTTTATTATAACTGTAAATATTCAAATTCCCTTATTTTATTAGTCCACGAATAATAAAACAGAACAAAATACAAGATTGTTTTATTTAAAAGCATCTCATAATTGTTGTGTGGTGGAGGAAAACAAAAAGAAATGTTTTTGTATGTATGTTTGTGAGTAAAATGAAAGTAAAGAGAAGAAGAAATTCCAACTCGTTGCCTTAATTTTTTGGTACTTTTTTGTATTCTCAAGTGCATGCACACACACACAATTTGTGTAAGTCGAAACTATTACCTTGCTATTTTCAGGACTTTGTTATCTGGTTTGGGTTTATGTTGTGATAGTCCACTTGTGGTTAAGGAAGAGTCAAAGCACATCTAGTTATAACAGTGGACACACTGCATTCCCTATTTTTCTGATAATTTGTGATTTCTCATTTTGATAATTAAGAACATGTTTTAATGCATGGAAATATTTTCCTCATACATTATTCAAATTATATAAAGATAGATTCAAAAGTGTCATACAAAAATAACTATTTGAATAAACAGATTGCAATTTATTTTAAAATAATATTAAATATAACGTTATAAAGATTCTACTCCTTTGATATTAACATATTTGTGTCTATTCCATCTTTTACCAAATGTGCATTTACCAATGGTGGTCCTAACATCTACTTTTCTCTTCTGTAAAATGGGATAGTAATTCCCAGAGATGATACTTCAAATATTTGATGACTAGAAAGAATCGACGGGTCAGAAGGAAAGGTGCTAACTAATGCCACACTGGGCCAAGCACCTGAATGTCAGTCCCCATAACACTTGTCTTACATGTGATGTGAGATGAATGTGAGAATTAAAATACATTAAATAAGACAATATATGGAAAGAACCAGGAGAGAATGTTTAACAGATATTAGCCAAGTTAACAAATGTTAGCTGTCTTTTATTTCTGTATTTGGCTAACCTCTCAACATCAATTAAACAGACTATGTAAATTAGAGAGAAAGGTATTTAAAAATGTTTAGGATTGAATCAGGGAATGATACAATGGACGAATAGTTCTCAAATCTTGTTTAAACCTGGCCAAAGGCAAGATAAACTATTGCAAAAAAATGTTTCTATGTACTATGATGAAATTTATAATGTAAATTCCATGATAAATGGAGGACACAGGAATCAATAAATTTTCTGCTTAATAATGACTTCTCTTTGTGCTTATTTGCAATTCCTTGACTGCTAAAATAAAGGTTGATAAGCTAATGCCTGTTCAGAAAGCACATTCTAATCTCCCTGGAAAATCTTAGTGGAAGTCACAGTGAATAGGACTGCATCCTCAGGTTAAGTTTATTCTTAAAGACTAGTGGGTAAATTTCAAAAGCATAGTAAAAAAAATTCAATGGAGGTGACAGTTTCTTTCAAAAACAACCACTTTTACCATAGCATATTCAAATTAGGTATTAATCACAAAGAAATTTGCTTAGCTTTTGAAAAGGGTTAATGCCCAGAACACCATGAGAACTTCTATTTTAAGACTCCCATTGCCATTCTATGTGAATATCCATCCTATACGGCGTTTTACAATCTTTAATAGCTGCTGAAATCATAGTTTTTCAACTTGTAGAATTTCCTTCTTTTTGTAGCAAATTTATCATTGGTGTATGTAAAGTGAGAAGGAAATGAGTTTCTATTAAATTTTCCTATTAAACCAGCAAAAAGCTTGAGGATAACATTTTGAGCCTGGACCATTTTTTTTTTAGTATATTGCAACTACCTGTTTCAAGAGACTGGTGTTCATAGAGAAATTTTACTTGTATGTAGTAAACTAAAATTAAGATGTGAAATATCTATTAAGCATTTTTTTGGTCTAGGATTGTTCCAGGAATGCTATTTTATATGTGTGTAAATGGTGAGAAATGGGGCATAGTAGAGACTGGCTAGCTTTTATCAAATACATTCACTTGCATCTTAGGTTCACAGCTAAATTCCCCTTGTGGTGCAATGTGGCCATATGACTGAGTTCCTTCCACTGGAATGTGGATGCTTTGAAGAGACACTTACCACTTCTAAGGCCTGGCCCATGACAGCCTTCTGTTTGTCCTTCACAGTCTCTTTCACTCAATCTGCAGTGGAGTTGTGTTTCACTTGGAAGCCACATTTTGCAGACAGTAGGACCACTGACAGCTTGGGTCCTGGAGTGAATTTGTACAGCAGAATCTCTCTATCAAAACAAAAATACCCATTCTTGTTCTGCAAAGTCACTGAAGCAATTTGCATCCCCTTGGTAATGAATGAGAATTCTCCTTAAGTCTCAACTGAAAGCATGGCATCTTCATCGGAACCTCTTCTTCTGGAAGCCCTGATCTTCATTTCTGTCTCCCCGAAAAAACAAGATTGCTAGAAGCTCTGCCTAAGTTTAGCCTCTTAGCTTCCACTATGCTTGTGTTCTCAGCTTCTCATCCCATGAAACTTTGGAATCAACAAATCTCAAGTGGAAATACACCTCAGAATATTGTCTCCCATCTCTGTTGTGCCCTTCTTTTCCAAGGATCTTGGCCCCACAAGGCCTGGCTGCTTTGGTAGCCCACATTTCAATTGTTCTTTCCCAGTACTGTGAGACTGCTGAAAGCTCTGCTTAACTTTCAGTTTGTTACATACCTCTTTTCGGATTCTTCTCTTTATGCATGCAGATTGCGAATAAGCAAATAATTCAAGGAAAATGTCAGATTCTCATCAATGATTTTGCCTTTTCTCTGAGATCTTGGCCCCTCAAATCTTGATGATTTGATTGCTTTATAATCCTATCAAAAATCTGTGTTTTTTGTGGTTTGTTTTCTCTTTTATTTCTATTTTATTCAACTACTATGGCTATTTTTGATAGAAGATTGGACTGAAACAAGCTGCTCTGTCTGTATATCTAGGAGCAAAGGTCTCTTGGTTCCCTTTCAAATATGTGTCAACTTCTCTTTATGGACTGATGACAATTTACCTCAGTGCTGATATTATGAAATGCACTTTTTTCTTGTTTCATCTGTGGCCATAAGATTTAATGCCCCAAACGGTAGGCCACTCCAGTGACTATATGGCCACGCTCCTCTCCATGTGCTCAACTGCAGTACATCTTCCCCGATATTGCCATGTAGTATCCCCTTCCCAATTTCAACATCCTTTAAAATAACAACAATGGGTTGTTTTCAATAATGACAATCTTTAAATATCATATACATCTTTGCAGTTACTCAGGAGGCTAATAAAAGATTCTCAAACTCAAAACTCTTAACAATTTTAGATGATCCTGAACCCCATAGGAGGTAAACTTCCCTCCATTTGTAGAAATCTATGATATTGTTTAGTCCCATAATATTAGTTATTATATGGTCTGTAACAAAAGAGAATTGTACTTTAAATGCATATCTTCCAGCAAAGTCCTCTAGGTCTACTCATGAAAATATTTTCATAATTTTTTTGGGCATATTTTCATGTTTGTGTAAAGCTATGAACATAAACTTTTCTGGGTAAATTGAAGGCATCAGGGGGCATAACATGATTGTTTGTATCTCTCTTTCTATGGTTTGGTAAAAAGCATTAACTACATGTAACATATGATTACAACAAAACTCATGTGTAAAACAAAAGTAATAGAATGTGTAATTTCTGAATTGCTAAAGAGAACTTGATGAGTCCTAGAGGAAATATATTTATCATTTTCATCTAGGTTAGATACCCCCTCTTCTCTTAACTCTATTAACAACTCTAGCGTTGTTACAGTCATATGTTGAAGGCTCTGGGCTGAGTGTCCAAGATGGTGCATATACATGGCCTGTAATTGATATTGACTGTTGGTTGGGGACGGTTTACTCCCTTTGGCTTAGGTTTCTCACAGCATGCTGGCTAGGTTCCCAGGGAGAGCAACCTGAGAGTGAGTATTCCAAGAAAACAGAAGTGGAATCAGCCAGTTTATTAAGGCCTGGGCCTGGAAACTGTTTCAGCATGAGGGCTGCCATATTCTGTTGGTCAAAGCAGCTCAATAGACAGAGCCCACCCTGATCCAAGGGGAAGATACACAGATGCCACCTGTCAAAAAGAAGAGTGTCAAAGAATTTGTGGGCACTCTTATTTCACCATATATATGTTTGCATGTGTTTGTGCATTTAAAATTACACGATAAATGAACCCATGATTCTTTTAAAATTTCAAATATACAAAGTAAGGGTGAAAATTTTCTCTTTTCCCCTCCCCAAATTGAATTTTCTTTTCAAATATTATTAATATTATTAGTTGGTCTTTATCCATGTGAATCTTTTTCTATTTACTAAGTATATTTTGGTTTTGTTTACTTTTAAGTAAATAGAATTAAGTCCATATTTTTCTGAAAATTATTTTCATTTAACAATATATTTTAGATGTTTTAATTTATATATATAATTTTAAATTACTACATAGTATTCTATAGTGTTGATAAATTTATTTTGTGGGTGATAATTTAGATTGTTTACAGTCTTTGGTTAGCACATGCAGCATCATTCTTTTTCATTCCTCTTCATACATGTGATAAAGTTTCACTAAGGTATAGAGCCAAAGTGGAAATACTAAATTGAAGGATACGAACATTAAAAAACAGAGATGCTGTCAGCTTGTTCTTCAAATAGTCAATACCATTGTACTCTTTCTTCAGCAGTATTTGAGAGTTCCCCTTTTCCTCATTACTGTCAACTATGGATATTATGTCTTTTCAAATTTTAAAAAACCTAATGGATGAGACTGCAACTTCGTGTGTGTGTGTTTTGATTTTTAATTGCTTGATTGTTGGTATGGTTAGGTATTCAGTCAATTTTGTATTTCTTTTGTGAATTGCCTATTTTTTTAATTTAACTATTTTTCCTATTGGGTCATGTGCCATTTTTTCATTACCTAAAGATACTATTTACAAATTCTATACATTAATTTTTCTCCTGTCTTATGTCACATATAATTTCATCAAATGAATACATGGAGCCTCTATCTCGCTCTATTCCTTGTAACTCACTGGCATGGATGTGTTCTCATGGGTCTCCATCCCTGTGGGAAGATTGGAGCCAATTTTAGGTGGATGAAGGGTTGTGACTTGCGATGTTTTCACCAGGTAAACAGGCTCTACATGATGCAAGGTCAGATTGCATGTGTTGACTGGGATGCTAAGATCCTAAGTGTTGGGTGCATCGTAGCAACAAATTAGTTAGGCAGCAGAAGCCACAGCCACTCAGGTATCCATGAACTTATGTATATATCTGTGCTTATTTTTCAGTAGTGAAATGAAAGCATGAACAGAAAAATCTGAATCATCATTTTTACTATAATCTGAACTTAGACTCGACCTTGCAATCTGACCAATTTTGATATAGTGGCAAGAAGGACATCATACTTTAAATGGAGAGTAAATGGAGAAAGATAACAAGATCAGTGGAATCTGAAGATAAATAGATTTTACCTTTTGTCCACCTCCTTTGCTAGGGGCAGGGCCTGCAGTATCCCCAGTGGGGCAGCAGGCTCTTTGTGAAGGCATCCAGGGAAACGCTATGATGTGGGAGGCTGATCAAGTGCTCTGAGTCACTCTCCAGAGTGTTGTGAACGATATCAGAGACATTTTATAGTGGAAAAGTGTTGAATCCCGCACCTCTAGCCAAGTGGAATGTTCCAGTGTTGGCCTCGTGGCCTGTACGGAAGGAGACCAACCCCTGGGTTGTCTCGGATGTGATAGTGTCCTGGACATGTCTAGAGGCCTGGAGGCTGAGCTGGCCCTCCCGGGGAGACTGCTGCATCCTCCCCACTCTGCCATCAATCTGTAGCAGATTGGGTGTGGGAGAGGAGTAGCTCCTAGTCAGAATCCTCCTTCTTTAAGCTATACCCCTGGGTAGAGTTTTCAGAGAAATGATGGGACTTCTAGTTAAATTTGAATTTCAGATAAACAATGGAAAATTTTTAGTTTAAGTGTGTCCGCAGTAACGTTTGGATACACTTATACAAAAAAAACTAGTCATTGTTTATCTGAATTTCAAAATTAACTGGTGTCCTATATTTTTATTTGCTAAATTTGGCACCCCTACACCTGGCTTTTAATTTTAAGCAATGTCTTCTGTTGGCCTGCACCTTGCAGCTGATTTAGAACTGAGGTGGAACAGAGAATTATTTGCCAACATCATGATTCTGGATTCCTTAATAGAAGTCTGTGGAACTTATCATGTCTACACAGGCCTTTGATTGTAGTCACTGGCTCTATTTATATAGAACACAGAGTTTAAACAGAGTCTTGAGTCTTCTTCTGGTTTCATGAGTACATTACAAGCATTGGGTCTGTTTTCCCTCAGATTAAGAGAAGGGGTGCCAGGTTCAAAGCAGCCTCCAGCAGCTTTGCTGCCCTTGGTGCAGACAGCCCATAATGGTACCTGCTGAGTGGAAAGAAGGAGAATGTGCATCTGTGTCATTTCCGCTATCAAGACATTGTACCTCTGATTTTGAGAATGCCTATGTAAGCACTGACTGAAATGGGGTCAATACTTCCATCTTAGATGGTTTTCACATAAAAATTACCAGAGAACATGAGTTTCTCTACTGAGGATTTAGTCAAATATGCAGATCAGACATTCTGGGCCTGCCTGGACCCAAGAATTCAAGGAAAAGACAAGCTAGGTTATATTGAGAAGATGAAAATATTAGGGAATAGGGATGTAGACAGTTCATAACTCTGAATGGAAGTACAGCCTGTGATGTCAGGAAGAAAGGAAAACCCCTCGACTTGTCTCTGTGTCTCTGTGTCAAATCCACACCAAAAGTTAAATCTCCCTATCAAAAAGAAGTACAAACTGTTCATTTAATAACTCAAATGTGTCTTGTTACAAAACAACCAATATGTGGCGCAGTGGATTATTTTGAATTAAATAAGGTATAATGCCATCATACTGGCAGCAATGGAGACCAGGATGCTATTTTAAAATACAGGTTTCACAGGCCGACCCGGTGGCGCAGTGGTTAAGCGCGCACATTCCACTTTGGCAGCCCAGGTTCGCCGGTTCGGATCCTGGATGCGAACATGGCACCGCTTGGCACGCCATGCTGTGGTAGGCGTCCCATGTATAAAGTAGAGGAAGATGGGCATGGATGTTAGCTCAAGGCCAGCCTTCCTCAGCAAAAAGAGGAGGTCTGGCAGTAGTTAGCTCAGCGCTGATCTTCCTCACAATAAAAAAAGCAAATACAGGTTTCACTATTACTTAGGTGTGTCAAGGCTAACGGATTAGGAGAGAACTGCCACTGAAAAGATAATTTATTATACTCACAGATACCCAGAGAAGGGAGTACCCCACACCGTGGAGGGCCACATGAGGGAACACTGCATCTGGCATTGTAGTTGGTCAGGAGGGAGGAGAGGGGAAACCGTGGGTGACGGCCCTTACAGTGGTCTCCCCCCTTGGGAAGGAATGGTGAGCAGGGATAGGCCCCCAGCTAAGCAGATTTGAGATTGGCGAGTTTGAATAATTTCGGCAGGCTCTAGGATATAGGTTTCTTGGCCCTGGGGTAAGAAGGGTAGGGGGTTGGTAACACAAAATGTGAAATAGTTGGAGACATAGGCTCTGTATTAATTAGTTTCCATATAAAAGGTCTGCTCGGGGAGTTGTTTGCTAACTCTGGGAATTAGCTAACCCTGAGAGGGCAGCCCCTCCAGGATCAGCGAGGCCCCACATGTCAGAGCATCACAATACAGAAAATTTTTAAAAAACGGTTATTACAGCTGTCCAGACACTAGTGGGATGGTATGAAAGAACTGATTTTGAATATGCCATTTTCTGCATCCCAGGAGTGCAGTTTAGCCAGCACCAACTTCCTTTCATATGAAACACCTAGAGCTGGGAACATAGCTTTTGGGTTTTCTCAATGAGGATGGGAGACCGGTTAGGACCCCAGAAGGCTTAGAGGTAGATAATAAGGGAGATACCTTATGGGGCAAGAGCACTCTTATGGCCAAATCTCATGTAGGATATGAGTAGAGCAGAGCCAGCAGGTGGATTGTAGTTGTCTCAGGACTAAAGGTTCTGAGAAGGGGAGCCCCACAGTGCTGAATGCCTTTTTGGGGCAGAGTTACAGTGTCTGGCTGAGCTTCTGTAGGTGAATACAAATCCTACAAATTTTGGCATATGAGCCACCTTTAACTTTCATGTATCAAGAAATCTACTTCATTGCTCACGATGGACAGAACTGAGCCTGCTCTTACAATGTGACTGACTTTCCACCCCCCATGCTGTCTGCCAGAAAGAAAGATAACCGAGACATGGAAAATAATTCTGAAGGAGCAATAAAACAAGAGACAACAACCTCAATCAAAACAGTTAGACACTCTTCCTGCTAAAAATTTTAAAGGTTAATAGAATTTAAGAAACAAAAGGAGGAAAAATCCTATATTAACTTTTCCTTAACAGAAATCACCAGAATGTCTAGGGCTGGCCCTGTGGTGTAGTGGTTAAGTTTGCATGCTCTGCTTCAGCGGCCCAGGGTTTGCAGGTTCGGATCCCGGGTGTGGACATAGCATTGCTTGTCAAGTCATGCTATGGTGGCATCCCACATAAAATAGAGGAAGATTCCCATAGATGTTAGCTCAGGGCCAATCTTCCTCACACAAAAAAAGAAATCACCAGAATGTCAAGGACACATGGGGTAGAACAAATACCACTTCTCTTTTCATTCTGGCAATACTACCAATCCATAAATCAGGAATCCACAAATCAGGATCATAATGCCTCTTCTATGGAATGGTGGACTCTGGGAAAATGGCAAAGACTTACCTTAGCTTCAAAATCAGCAGCCTCCCAGGATGCGTGGGTAGTTGTGCCAGGTGGTAGCAATAATGTAGGGTACAGGGACAGGTTTTCACTGTGAGGGGAAGGTAGAGAGTGATATTGTGACATGTGCCCATTAAGTAAGTGCAGGATAGTGGTCTTCTTGCTTGGTCCTTTTCTCCAGTCTCTGGGAAAAGGTGAAGGACTGGGAAACCCCAGAGACACCAGCCCTGGGAAAGGAGGATTGAAGTTTGCATGACTGTTGTAGACAGTCCCAGGCTGAAACCAGGACAGCCAGGTAGGTGCATTGAATGAATGCAAAAGGAGGAAAAGAGAGCTGTAAATTGTATTCGTAGGTTAAACTAGCTGCAGTGGAAATGGATTCTCTGAGCAGCTCCCTTCATCAGATATTGCCTCACTGTTCCTGATGTTTTCAACTATGGGGTTGAACAGGCTGAGCCTGATTTTTGTTGCAAATTTTGCTGGTCACAAGCCATCATCAACCTATCATCAACTTGAGATCGGCTATGTTCTCCCCATAGGGTGGGGAACTGCGAGAACACCTCTTCGTGAGCGAGTCCTGCAGAGTAAAGCTAGACACGTAAGTCTTGCGGAACTGTGTGTGAGGGCAGGCTGGTCAATCACAACTTCCTAATTGAGGGCTGGGAGTTAAAACACATTCAGTCACTCTATCAGCCTTACAAACTGAGAACCTTATGAACTGAGTAATGCAAAATGCAAGCGTGCTGCTGCCAAATTATAGAGCTGCCATTCACCTGCGTGGGCATCAACCGCACCTGTACCCCATTTAATTGGTTGTGTCCTCGATTTTGTGTGTCTTTTGCTATGGTTTTGCTGGTTCAGTTTTAAAACAATTCTCATTATCTCCAATATTGGACCCAATCTAGCCTTGTTTTCTGGCCTAGCCAAATATCTTAATTTTCCTGGTAATAACCTAAGGAGATTTTACACATAGGCTGGATTCATGTGCCCTTGAGTAAATGGAAAATTCCGTCTACCAATTATGTTAGGGACTATCTCTAAAAACCTATGTATTTTTATAACTCCTCTTCCCCAATTCTCTGATATTTTTCTTTCCCAGTATAGGTAAGATCTGTTCTTACCTGTGTGTTTAGTCATTCTTGTACTTCTTTCCCTTACAAGAAGAGAATCACGCTTACTAATAATTCTGCTCAAAATCACTGTATGGATAGGCATGCTAACAGCTTAAGATGAATTTTTCACCATGAGACTCACAATAATTGACAGTGTTTGCTTTCTTGGTAACATATTTAAGATATAAAGACAAGGATTAAGTTATAGAGCACAGCAAAGATAAAAAATCCTTAAAGTGAATAGTGAACAGAATATCTGAGCTAGGTTTAAGCGTTTGTATTAAGAATTAGTCTTGAAAAAAATAGGTCTGTTTCAGAAACTATGTCTAAAACTTTGTGTATCCATGCTAAAAAGTATCAATTTAATCAACCTTTTTGAAAGTGCTATAAAATAAGAAAATGAATATCTCAAAGAAAATAACCAACTTCTTATAATTTAAGTATAAGAAGTATGCCTATATTTAAATACAAATGTATAATAATACATATATCCATAGCTTTCCCACAGACTTTTGATTGACAGTGTATAATGCAATTAGGAAATTACCTTCCAATAATCATACCACATCAGTAAGGAAAGTAGAAGGTGTTACTAAGATGATCTTCTACGTGACCTGCTTTTGTTTTAAAAATAGTTTATACGGACTCTCTCGTTTACGAAATAGAATAAACCCACAACTCACTTTCTTCCTATTTGGCTCACCTCTCATAGGGGCTGAATGAATGGTGCTTTTCAAATATCATTGCAAATTGTAAGTAGATTCATGACTGTGAATTGGTCGTCTGGGTTTCTGCGGGTAGGTGAGGATAATGCTCCCTGAAATAATGATGTCTTCCTCAGCTGTGTGACTCCACCCAGGATTTTAACCTCAGGTTAAACCACTGGTTCCACAGGGTTTGCTCATATTCTGGTCTTTATATACATAAAACAAAGGTTTTACCTTTGTTTAATCCTAGGCAGGCCAGTTTATCCAGGGTAAAGTCAAATTACATCCACATGGGGCTATTGGTTTTTCAGGCTAGAATCACTGAAATGTGTTCTAGCGGAGTGGTTCTCAACTGTGGCTGCATTTTGGAATCCCCTGCCAAGATCTTAAAATGTACTGCTTGCTGGGGGGCCAGCCTGGTGGCGGAGTGGTTAAGTTCGCAAGTTCTGCTTCAGTAGCCTGGGGTTCACCTGTTTGGATCCCCGCACAGACCTACGTGCTTGTCAAGCCACACTGTGGCAGGTGTCCCACATATAAAGTAGAGGAAGGTGGGCACGGATGTTAGCTCAGAGCTAATCTTTCTCAAAAAAAAAAAAACCAAAAAAAGTACTGCTTCCTGGGTCCCATTCTCAGAGATCCTGATTTAATTGGATTGGGTATAGCCTGGGCATTGAAAGTTTTTAAAAACTCCCCAGCTATTTCTAATGTACAGCTAAGGATGCAAATCCCTGAGGAAATTCATCTGCCTCTGCCTGAGACTGTGAGAAGGACTCAGCTTTCTAGCAGGTTGTTATGTGCTTGAGTTAATGCACCAAACAGAAGGGCAAGCTTCGCTAGGCTCCGCTATGAGGACTGTCCTCTTAAGGCCTCATGGATCAGAGACCTTCTAAGGTGGTGAGCTTGTGGCATTTGCTCCATAAATGATTGTGGTTCCTCAATTCTAAGAACCTGTTCGTCCTTCTTTGTAACAAGCAGATTTAAATATTGCTCTTATGTTTAGTTTTAGCAGAATTTTTTATGTCACAGATAATTTTACTTGTCAGAGTATTTAAAAATATAAATTATTATTGATTGCAAATTTAGAGGTCAAGCCTAACAGATATTTTTCTCAAAGCAATGACAGCATCCTTTGATTAATAGTATTTTCAAATGATTTTTAGTACTCCATGCCAGCAGAGCTAACATTTTTGTTTACTGTATGCCAGACAGTGTTCTAGGTTCTCATTCTACAAATGATGAAACTGAGGCAGAGAGAGGTTGTAGATGTTGCCCAACGTTACAGAGCTAATAAGTGCAACAGTCATGAGACAAACTGAAGCAGGCTGGTTTCAGGGCCTCTGCATCTGTGTTAACCTGTGTTGACAGAAAAATACATAAAATGTTTAAGAACAAAGCAATACTATATGCATAGTTATATGTTTTTCAATAGCTTCATTAAATATTGAATGCACACAAAATGATGTTTAGAAGCCATGGAAGTTATAGCGTAACAAAAAAGCATGCACCTGTTTACCTATCAACCACCCAGCTTACGAAATATATCATTTCTACGTTCTTATGTACATTATATACACTATATATATTATTACTATATTCTATGTTATTCTACGTATTTTCTATAATAAAATTTCTTTATTTCTATATTTCGAGTCCCTTTGAGGTTTCCTGTGCTCTTTACCAATCCTATCAGCTTTCCCTTCCCCTCCATAAATAACCTATATCCTAAATGTTGTTTCTTATTTTCTTGCTTTTCTTTATAGTTTAACACATATGTATTCATCCCCAAACAATACATTGCTTGGTTGTATATTTTTAAGTATTTGTATAAATTAATCACTACATATATACTGTTTAGAATTGGATCCCCTTAACATTGTTTCTAAATTTCATTTTCATGTTACTACTTATAGCTATATTTAATTTCTTCTTACTTTCAAAGAGCATTATTTTATATTAATATAAAAATTTATTTTACTCTGTTTTTGATATATATTTGGTTGCTTTTAGTTTATTTGCTATTACAAATATTGTTACCATAAAAATTTATATATATATATATATATATATATATATATCTCCTTACTCTAGGGTGTATGTCTAGAAGTGGAATTCCTGGGTTGTAAGGTATGTACACGTGCACCGTTAACAGGTAAGCGTCAAATTGCTATGCAAGTAGTTGTATAATTTACCTTTTACTAACATTATTTAACAGTTCCAGTTGCTCTATGTCTTTGCTGTTATTTCATCTTGTGAAATTTTGAAACCTTGCTTAGCTGGTCAGTATAAATTCTGATCTCATGGTTTTGATTTTAATTTCTTTGAAAGTTCATAATGTAATACATGCTTCATATATTTATTGGTTATTTGTCTTTTCTTATTTTCTCTTCTTATAAAATAAGTATCATCTTTTGCGACTTTCCTGTAGGGTTGTCTGTCTCTTATTTATTTCTAGGTTTTAAAAAAGTACATTTTCTTCATTACAATCCTTTTCAATTTTATGTGATACAAATGGTTTTGCCAAGTTTGGCTTATCTTTTTAGAATCTTATTCTTACTAAATTGTCTTTTGGTAGCTTTTTGATTTTGTTTTTATACCTTGTCTTTAATCCACCTGAGATTGATTTTTGTGTATGATATGAAGTTGGGATTCAATTTAATTTTTCAATATGGGTAATTACTTGTTCAGATACCATTGATCATATTTCCATGTACACGTGGGTGTTTTTTCTGGGTTCTCTGTTTTACTGCATTAATTTATTTGTATATCTCTATGCTCATAACATTTTAGATTCATTTCAGTGGCATGAAACCTATGGTAGGCAAGTCTCTTCACCTTGTTTTATTTCTTCTGGAGTGTCTTTGAGACGTTCAACTGAATTTTCTCAATTGACCCATTAATTAGTAAATCACTTTCTAATGTTATACGGAACTTGAATTCCCAAGATGAATACAACCTGCTCATGGTATATCTTGATTTTATATATTGAAAGATTCACCTTCCTGATTATTTACTCAGGATTTTTGTTTCCATATTTATGAATGGAATTTGCTTATATTTTTCATTCTCATATGTCCTGACATGGTGCTGATAAGATTATGATGGCTTCACACAAGGATTTCAAGATGTTTCTTTTTTTTTTTTTTTTTCCTATTCGCTGAATCGTTATAGAGTTGCAATTATTTGTCTCTTGAATATTTGGAAATCCTGACAAGTAATATCACTTAGGGCTGTGGGTTTTGGTGAAAGGTAATTATTTATTCAAACTTAATGGTTACTGTACTATTCAGGTTGTCAATGTCTTTTTCAGCCCATTTTGATACATTATTTTTTCTAGAAAGTAGTCCACTTTTTATAGCTTTTCAAATTTATTAGAATAAATTTTTCTTTATCACTGTCATCATAGGTTTGTAAATGTTAGTCTTTTAAAAAACTAATTTTTTTCTTTTGACTTTTGTATTTTTGATTTCTGTCATGAATTTTTGTTTTTATTAGTCCTTGTTCTACGTTCTTCTGACGTATTCTGATGATATTATTCCTCCTTCTTATATTAGTGAATTAGCTCATTAAACTAATTAATTAATTAATTATTTCAGTGAGGGAGATTGGCCCTGAGCTGACGTCTGTTGCCAGTTGTCCTTTTTGCTTGAGGAAGATTGTCCCTGAGCTAATATCTATGTCAGTCTTTCTCTATTTTATATGTAGGATGCCACCAGAGCATGGCTTGATGAGCAGTGTGTAAGTTCGCAGCCGGGATCTGAACCCATGAACCCCGGGCCACCGAAGAAGAGCTTGCAAACTTGACCACTGCACCACTGGGCCAGCCCTACCTCATTAATTTTAATTCTTCATATGCTTCTGTTCTAAAACTAGCATTTAAAATATACTTTCAAATTAAGGGTTGTTTTTTTAAAGGCATCCCGTAAGCTGAATCCTGTAAGTATTTCTTCATGATTCACATCTAAAATTTGCTGTTTCTCACTATGATTTCCCTTTGATCCAGGATTTATTTAGATTTGCATTCTCAAGTTTGCAGCTGAATGGGAAGTTGTAGTTATTTTAAAGAATTTTTAAATTTAAATTTAATTTAAAATGTAAATTAAATGTAAATTAAATTTAATTTAAATTTAAAATTAAAATTAAAATATAAAATTAATTTAAAGCATGGGGTTTTATGATATCATTTTGAATTTATAGAGATATTAATTTTCATAAATGCTTGATGTATGCTTAAAAGTAATTCTTGAGGAATATTTTCTTTATATACCTATTTTGTTTCGATTACTAATTCTGTTTTTTAATTTTTCTATATACTTTCTGGCTTGGACTGATAGATCTATCCAAGAGAGTAGTGTTAAAATCCTTTTGCTGTGGTGAATTTTTGAATTTCTCTTTGTGATTCTATGAGTTGGTTTTTACTTTTCAAAAATCTATTATTTGGTGCATAGAAGTTTATAATTGGTTTTGTTCTTACTGGAAAAATCAAATCATTTATGAATGTGACTCCATTTATCTTTAATATTGTTTTTTGTTTAAAGTATAGTTTTCTGTATTCATAAAGCAATACCAACTTTCTTTTGGATAAAATTTCCTGCTAAATGTTTGATTTTTTAAAAAAAATTGCAACCTGACAGCTTTTATTTTTTGCTGTGAGTTTCGCATATATTCCTATTTTTCATAATAACCATACATTTGGATCTATTCTCTCATCTTTCTTTGGGCTTTATGCAAGGTCTTCTTCTAAGTGCCCTGGTGGATGATTCTATTCTTTGTCCCTTGTTCTCTTGTCATTGCCAGGAATATAAGTGCAAGGTTCAGAGCTTACCTATCCAGGCTACCTGAAATGGCTGAGAAATATCAAGTATCCAGCAAACATGTTGACAAGTAAAGTATTTCACCTTACCCCAGATTTACTTAGCAAACTCTAAATTCTCAGTAAGCTGAAAGAGGACAGTGAAAAAATCAGAGTTAGAATATAAATTGGTTTGGGATATTGAGGAACTGGGCATGTTTTTATGAAAAAGGCATTTGGATGCTGGTTATATATTCATGATTTGACTAAGAACAATTACTTGTGCTGAAGTTTTCTTAGTAGCTTTGGAGAGTGGAAATGCTTCTGGCCGCCCTTCCTGGTGTTCTGTTCCCTCCCATCCTTGGGCATTCTGCTACATGCTGCCATCTCTGTGCTTTCCTCCTTTCTTCGGTGCCAATAATAGCAGCTGCTGCTGTTGGTTGCCTGCCTTCCCAGATGTTTTTTATATTTAGGATGGCAACAGGAGTAAGAAAAAGCGGTGGTTATTTCAGAGGGTTGATAAATGAGCAATGGGAAGCTGACACGGAGTGTTTCACTAATGCTCTCACCACTTTTCAGTGGCCCCTGGGGGCGATTTCTAGTTTCCCCCAGTCGGTGGAATCTTGCTCCGTCCATGACTTGGCCTCTTTTCATTCACTCGGTACACAACTGTTTCGAATTTTGCTGATGAGCTGCAATTCAAAGACTCCACGTAGAATACTGCGTTACTCTCTCATTTTCTCTTTTTAGGCATTGTGGTGCATTTGATTAAAATACACAGCAACTAAGTGTACAGCTTACATTTTGACACATGGGCACACGTATAATGCTGCCCACATATAGAAAATTTCATTTCTCCTGAAGGTTCCCTTGTGTCCCTTTCCAGCCAATACTCACACCCACTCATTCCTATGCCCTCTTGTCATCAGAGGTAACCAGTATTCTGACTTCTATTACTAACAATTAGTTTTGACTGTTCTTGAATTCCATATAAATGGGATATATAATTCCATGGAAATTACAGTGAAAACTAATACAATGCTATTTTTTATGTATGTGAAATTTCTTGCCCAGATAAATCCATAGCCTTTATACTCTGATGTGTGATGATGGGGAAATGGAGAAACAAGAATATAAAAAATTAATAGTAGGTTTATTTAAAGGTGGTGGTCAGAATATAAAGATGTATAATTTCTAGTAAAAGCATAAACTTTAGCTCTACACATGAAAGGGGCTATGGACTAGTTAAATGTTATCATTACAATAACACAATAAATGTATACGGCTTAAGAAGTGAAACAGAAACTAAATTTATGACTATCAATATAACCTTATCCCAGATCACTGAAAATGTTGCAACTGAAAAGGAAAATCCCATTAATTTTATCACATAACTTGAGAGCAAATTTAAAAGTAGAGGTAAAAATGAGACATAAATAGGCAAATGTATTTGTGAATTTGGACAAATTTGTGCCAAATCAATCAGATTCATATCTAACCCCAAAATTTCCTAGGAAGGACAGAAGTTGGTGCTCTGTGAATCTACTTTTATTAAATATCAAAGCAGTTATCTTGCATACAGAAATCTTACAAAAATGTAGATAGCAAATATACAAAAACTTTATATTCTTTTCCAGGAGAACCTCAACTACATGCATTGGTAAATTCTTGTGTTCAACTAATTTAACATATTGGAGAAATTTTTTTCTATTATTAAAAGCATTAAATTCTCAAAATGCACAGGAAGGAAAAATGTGAAGTGTATATATTTCTTCTCTATGTTCTAGCATCTGGAGTATATAATTTTTGTTGAGTGATGTTAAGGGTTAAATTAAATGGGTAAAGGAATATAGATTATGGACTCACTTTTTGTACAAACTTAACCCCTTTACTACATTAGAAAAATACTCTTTTCTATAATCTCCCCACTATTTTTAATCCTTCACCTACCACATAAAACATTTTCTCTCATCCTTTTCTATGCTTTAAGTAATATTCTCAGGATTAAGAGTATCTGTGCCATTGCCCCTTAATCCTTCATAAAGATTTAATATAAACAAATTTGAGTTAATTTACATTACTAGATTGTCATGAGATAATCTCTGAATTTTGAGGGTTATTTTTGTTTTTCTAGAGATCAATGTTGAAAATAACACTTATGTTTAATAATATTACACAATTTAAACTTAAAAAAGGAAACTAAGAAAAGCAAATGTTAATTCTATTCTTCTATGTTAGGCAGTTTTCTGAGAGCCTGCCATATAATAACTCATAAAATTCTTACAACCACCCTCTGAAGTGTTGCTATTTTGATTACAGATTGAATACTGATATACAGACAATATGTCAATTTCCCAAGGTCACAGAGTTGGTAAATGGAGGGGCCAGGGTTCAGACATCAGAGTCTGGGCTCTTAGCAGCTCTATAGCCTCTAAATAACAAAAGCTCACTTTGGGAAACTTTTCCTATTGTACAGGCATCAGCGCATTTTTTTTTTTTTTTTTTGTAAAAGGCCTACTAGTAAATATTTTAGGCTTTGTGGACCATATGGTCTCTGTCACAACTGTTAATTCTGCTGTTGCAGCATGAAAGCAGCCGTAGAAAATACGTAAATGAATGGGCATGGTAGTGTCTCAATAAAACTTTACTTACGGGCATTGAAAATTGAATTTTATATAACTTTCACACGTCACAAAATGTTATTCTTGTTTTTATTTTTTTTCCCCAACCATTTGAAGATAGAAACCCATCCTTTGCTTGTGGATTGTACAAAAACAGACAGTCAGCTGCTTTGAACTGCAGGCGCTCATTGGCTGACCCTTTCTAGAGCATAGGGTACTGACAGCAAGAAACCTGATACAAAGAATGAATTTAGAAGCAATTGGCATGTCTCAATTGAAGTCAATAATTGCTAAGATGCAGCAAGTCCAACACTAATAAATAATCTGTCACTGGGAAAGCCAGGGGATACATCTGTTAAGACAGCTTATTATGACAAATAAACCCCTACAATCTCAGAAGTAGATATGAGGATGGGTGGAGGGAAAGACTGATAAATGAGTTTTTTTTTTCTTTTTTTCAAAAAATGGTCAGTTCAATTCCAAGAATAGCACTAACATTTCAGTGTGTAAATTTTACAAAAAAGGACATTTTCCCACATGGTAATAATGCAATGTAAAAATTAGGAAATTAACTGCTACACATCACTATCACTGAATCCCCACAGTCATTCTAATTTTCCTAACTGTTCCAATAATGTCCAGGATCATAAATTACTTTGGTTGTCATGTCTCTAAAGGCCCTCTTTAATCAGGAACATTTCCTCAATCTGTCCTTGGCTTTCATGGCCAGGGTACTTTTGAGGATTTGGTGACTGTTGTTTCATAGAATGTCCCTCTATTTGGGTTTGCCTAATGTCTCTTCATGATTATATTCAGGTGATGCGTTTTGACCAAGAATGAGACAGAGGTGATGTTGTGATCTCCTTGCATTCTGTTAGACGGTCTGTGATTATAGTTTGACTTATTACAGCTGATGTTAACTTTTCATTTGTTTTTCCCAGTGTTATTGACCTATCATTGACTTAAAACTGTGTAAGTTTAAGTTGTACAGCAAAATGATTTGACCCACCTATATTGTGAAATGATTACCACAATAAGTTTAGTAAACATGGGTCATCTCGTATAGATACAAAAAAACAAAGATTTTTTCCTTGTCATAAGAACTCATAGGGTTTACTCTTTTGACAACTTTCAAATATACCATACAGCAGTGTTAATGATCGTCATCATGTTGTACATTACATCTCTAGTACTTATTTATATTATAATTGGAAGTTTGTATCTTTTGATCACCTTCATCCAGTTATCCCTCGCTCCACTCCCCACATCCAGTAACCACAAATCTGATCACTTTTTCTACGAGGATTTTTTTTCAGATTCCACATATTAGTGAAATCCTATAGTATTTGTCTTACTCTGTCTGATTTACTTCAATTAGTGTAATGCCCTCAAGGTTCATCCATGTTGTTACAACCAGTAGGATTTCCTTCTTTTTTGGGTCTGAATAATATTCCATAGTATATATATATATATATATATATATATATATATATGCCACATCTTCTCTATCCTTTCACCTGTTGATCGACACTTAGGTTGTTTCCATATCTTGGCTATTGTAAGTAATGCTACAATGAACATGGGGCTGCAGATATCTCTTTGACATAGTGTTTTTGTTTCCTTCAGATACATTTCTAGAAGTAGAATAGCTGGATCATATAATAGTTCTATTTTTAATTTTTTGAGGAAACTCCACACTGCTTTCCATAGTGGCTGTACCAATTTACAATCTCAACAGTGCACAAGGGTTTCCTTTTTTCCGTATCTACTCCAGCATTTGTTCTCTCTTGTCTTTTTGATGATGCCATTCGAACAGGTGTGAGATGATCTCATTGTAGTGTTGATTTGTATTTCACTAACAACCAGTGACATTGAGCACATTTTCATGTACCAGTTGGCCATTCCTATGTCTTCTTTGGAAAAATGTCTATTCAGGTCTTTTACTGATTTTTTAGTCAGAATATTTGGATTTTTTATTTTCGCTATTGAGTTGTATAATTTCTTTATATATTTTGAACACTTACTCCTCATCAGATATATGGTCTGCAAATATTTTTTCCCATTACATAGGTTGTCTTTTCATTTTGTTGAGGTGTCTTTTGCTGTGCAGAAGGTTTTTAGTTGATATAGTCTTACTTGTTTATTTTTGATTTTGTTGCTTGTGCTTTAGGTGTCATATCTAAAATATCATTGCCAAGACCCATGTCAAGGAGCTTACAACCTACGTTTTCTTCTAGGAGTTCTATGGTTTTTAGTCTTACATTTAAGTCTTTAATGTATAAAGTTAAAGTTAATTTTTAGAGTTAGTTTTGTGAGTGGTATAAGATGGGAGTCTAGTTTCAGTCTTTTATATGTGAATATCCAATTTTCCTAGCACCCTTTATTGGAAAGACTGCCTTTTCTCCCAGGTAGAGGGAGACTACAGTGGTGTTTCTGTACTCCAAATACGAGTCTTCTAGAAATAGACAATGGCTTATGAGTTTTGTCCAAGTGTTACAGGCGTCATTTTCAAATAACATTTTCATCTTATTGTTCTTTACTTTCACCAGTTTCTAAGTATCATTTTCACCTTTGTTCAAAATATTTGTTAACTCACCATCCTCATTGTTTCCAACCACTTTGGAGATAGGGCAAATAATCTTAAGATATAAATAGATGCTCATTTTTTATATCAGAGCATTTTTATATTTCCACAAGTTTAAATTGCACATCTGAAGGAAAATAGAAAACAACTGAAGACATAAGAAACTGTTATAGTATGGGTGATTTCCAAGTTTTATATTGTCAACAAGGAATTTCTTTCCTATCTTATAAGATAGAAAGAAAAAAAATCAGTGTCATGATATATTGAATGAGAGCACAATCAGATTTTAAAGATTTGTTACTGGGGGGTTACAATTTAAAGGCAGATGTGCTCATGCAAAAATCAAAGAAAATGATCTGAAATGTCAAGGAAGTAAAATGCTACTTAAACAAAGCCGAAAAGTGAAACATTGATTCATGGAAATAAGATATTGAGGAAGCATTTTTTTATCTTTTGCCTCTTTCAAAAGAGGCAAAAGAAAACCTTTCAGGAAGTAATTAAGTAAATTTGACATTATTTATAAACATGATATTTAGAAGTTGTATATTTTCATTTTAACATGCTCTCCTTTTATAAAAGCCTGATAAAAATAGCAAATAGTGGCTGGTTCATTTAATTGTAGCTCAGTAAAAGGATGTGAATATTGGTCTTAATATGTCCAGAAATGAATTTTTTTTCTTGTTTTAAAGAATTTGGAGTCCTATTTTGAAGACTTTTTATAATTTTGCATTATGGCATGTGACTCACAACTGTGTTTAGAACTAACTCCTGTGTGAAATCCACAGCAGTGCGAGTGACACAGCCTGTTCTCCAATGGTCAGGGAATGGATGCTTCATGTGAAAGTACAAATGCAGAACAAGAAGTTCACTGCTGATTCCATGGAAATACTAATTAAACTGTGACTTATATGCATAACCAAGTGAGCTAGATTTAATTTAAAAAGTGAAAATCAGAAGAGATATAGTCAATGGTCATAATGAGAAAAATGAAAACAAATATTAGTAAAGTGATAGCCTGTTTATACTGTATCACATTCTGAAACCCAGTAAAAAAGTATGGATAAAGGAAGGATATTGTTGATGGGCCATTTCCATTTTCTCAAAGCTCTATTTCTAATGCAAGAAAAACAACACGATGGTGAAGGATAATGGAGACAGAATATGAGTGGCATCCAATTTTACAGCAGGGAACTGAATTGATTAAGCAGAGACTAACCATCAAACAATTCCTAAGGGCTACAAGCTTCACTGAGAACCAACATCCTCTGCCCGGGTGACTGCCTGTCCTGAGGAGGGAATGCCAAAAGCTAATTTCTCAGCATTTTCTTCCTAAAGTTGTGATCCCAGATCAATACCCATCTGCTTGCCTTAAGTATTGCTGAGCAAACACTGCACCACATAGAATTATCTTGTTCAAAGATGAATTGGAAGCCAAAAAGTTCCAACACTAAACATACGCACAGACAACTTTGGGAAAGGGAGAAGTGACAAACATAATAATCAAAATTCAGATGAATAATGCTTCAGAAAAAGAATTCTGCCCAGGTAACAAAACTTTTCACACAAACACTTCTCCATCCTCTTAAATAAAGAAAAAAAAGTCCTAATTTAAAAAGAACGTTAAATAAAGGAGACTGCAATAGTACTTTAAAAGGGAGGGAGGGCACTAGCAGATAAAATATGAACCAGAAAAGCATAGAATAAATAGAAAGCAAATAATAAAACTAATACAGCAATGAAAACTACATTTAGATAAGAAATAAATAGAATAAATACTACTGAAAATGGAGATAGCAATAAGGACCAACACAAGAAGAGTATGCATGACAAAACAGTTAAAAGCAAATTGATGATTGTGATTAATAAGATGATAAATATGGAAAAACAAAGGAAATCAAAGACAAATAAGATTGGATTTCTAGAAGAAGAGACTAAATATAAGAAAACAAACAAAAAGAATAAGATATTTCCTGAAACAATAGAAGAAGTGAATCTCTAGTTCAAAAATGCAAATACGTTCCAGGAAAAGTTGATATAAAATGAGGAACACTGACACACATGTTGATAACATTATTGAACTTGAGGGATCAAGAATGAATCCTATGATATCCAGACAGGAAAATCAAGTTACATGTAAGGATGAAGCATGAAATCACTAGGTTTAGAATTCTCTTCAGCAAATTTGATGTCAGCTGACAGCTGAGCAATATATAGAGGATGTTCTAGGAAGAATTATGCTAAATAGTTTATAACAATCATGTTTTTATTCATTTAAAATATGAACAGAAAATCTTTCCTAATATATACACTCAACGAATGGAGCCATCTATAAACCTTTATTGCTAAAGAAAAATTACTTGGTAAAGATATTCAACAAACTAAGAGATAAATTAGCATATACAAATCACAAATTTGAAACCTTGATTTGAAAGGAATGGGTTCTTTATAGAAATATATTTTAAATATGGAATAAATATAAAAATAGAACAACTTCGTGGATTATAGACTTAGAAATGACAATAGTTTAAGCCTTGGTAATGGGGGAAAAATAACTTGAGAAATAAAGAGAGGAAAGTTGGAGGGGCTATAATGTTTCTCGTGTCCTTAACTTTCACAGCAGGAGGAGACAATACATCTTTCAAAGGTATAAATCAAGAAGTTTATATATATTAAAGTTATAAGGTAAATAGTAAAATAATTACTTGAAGAGTTCTAGTTCGAGATAGTGACATAGGAAGATCTTGAACTCACCTTCTTCCATGGACCCACTGAATCTAAGCTACAGATGAAACATTTCCTATGAACCTAAAAACTATCCGAGCAATTACTACACATTAGGCAAAGGAGAAAAATCCCACATCGAAGCAGGTAGGAGATGCCAAGACACAATCTCACCATAAACTCTACCCATGAGTGGTGACACACACAGGAGGGAACTGAAAATCCAGAGCTTCTCCTTGAGTGAAAGGTTTGAACCCCATGCTGAGCACCCTAACTTTTAAAACATGCACCAGAGAGATGAGCCACAAAACATCTAGCTTGGAAAACAAACATGTCTCTCATCCTCAAGATCTACACGGCAATAGCGAACAGAGAAATGGTTCTTAAAGCGCTTGCATGCTAGACTCACTCAGTGCAGAGGGAGCTGATTGAAAAGTGCTCAGACTTTCTCTGAAATGGGCTTATTTGCTTATCTTAAAGTGTCAGCCTAAGTTTCAAGTATTTAATTTTACACATATCCAAAAGCCTATGAAGGTACTCTCTGGGGTTAGAGGCTGGTGGGTACCACCTTTGCCCTCTCCCTCTGCCTTGCTCCCAGAAAGGAGCATATACACCCTCTGGTGCCGTGATTTATGTGGCTGCTGCAAGCAGACACCTCTAAATTGCCTGGCTCTTGTGGCCAGGGGGGTTACACTCAGAATCCCAAAGGACTATTACCAACAGAGAAACAACTCCCAATTGGCTACCACCCTCAGGGCACAGCAAGAGGCAAAAGAGCCTGGAGCCCAGTCTATCTGTGAAAGAGGCCTATTAGCTTATCTTCACGGCTGTGGCCTGAGGGGCAGGTTTCTAATTAAATACACAGCTGAGGGCCCAGTGTAATACTCTCTAGAGATGTTGGAGGGCATGTACTTTTCATGCTCTCCCTCTACTGCACTCCAGAGTGCCAGTATCTCCCAGAGAGGAGCTTGTACATGTATCTGGAAACCTGGTTTTTGTGGCTTCCACTTAAGAGACATGCCCTGATTGCCTAGCTGTGATGGCCAGCAGGGCTTGCATTCCTGGGTCCCACAAGACTATGACAAATGGAGAGACAGTTCTTGGCCAGCTCCCACCCCCATAGCACCCCCAAACAGCACATTGAAACACACTCCCAGGCTTTATGTTAACGGGCTTATCTGCTTGTCCTGGAGCTTCAGCCTGAGGGGTGGGCAGGCTTCTGGACTGACACACATCTAGATGTCTATCAAGGTGCATTCTGGGGGTGGTCAGTGTGATGTGGATTAAGGCTGCCCCAGCTAGAGAAGCCCAAGGTGACCTGGCCTACATGCCAAACTATATAACCTGGTGGATTTTTTTTTATGGTATGAATTAGGGCTGCCCCAGGGAGAAAGCCCAGGGCATCCTCACTTACATGCCGATCTATATGGCCAGATTCGTATCTAAAGTTATATGACCGCACAATAACCGACCCCATCTGCACTGAAATCATTTAATGACTTTTTACATCATCTTTTCTTTTTCCAGTAAAAATAAGTCACGTACCCATGCCTTATAAAATTAGCCTTAACCCTCAACTCAGGGCAGCAGCAGGAGCTCTGACTGCCCATGGGTCCTGTCCCCATGCTATTCTGTACTATTTTCTAAATAAAAGAGCACCACTACCAGACCTTGAGAGTCCAAGAAATCTTTCTTTTGACTCCTCGGCTCACCGACCCCGAGTCAAGTGGACACCATCTTTGTGATCTCCCTCTGCCTTGCTCCAGGTCACTGATATCTCTTGGAAAGGAACTTGTACACTCATGTTGCATCTTTATTTTTGCAACTGCCACTCAGGAGACACCTCTAGATTCCTTGCTTTGGTCGCCAACAGGGCTTATGCTTCCAGTCCCACAGGATTGTGTATATTTGCATACTGTAAAAGCTGTTGCCTGATGGTCTGGTTTCCAATCAGCCTGAATCTATGTGCTCACTCAGAAAATCCCTTTTGGGACAAATATCATGTCCTGCCATACCCTCGCCTATTGGGAGCCATTGAAATTAAAATAGGCTTCTTGGAAAATCACAAAGAATTGAGAGACAACCAAGAACTAGGTAAGGGATGACCAGTAAGTTTCATCTCCCTACACAAGGCCACTCCTTCAAGACTGAGAGAGATGACTGTTTCATCTAATGCACAGAAACCAACACAGAGAGTCAAGCAAAATGAAGAAGCAGGTGAATATGTTCCAAACAAAAGAACAGGTAAAACCTCAGAAAAAGTCCTTAATGAAATGGAGCTAACTGATTTACCTGATAAAGAGTTCAAAATACTGGTCATAAAGATGCTCACTGAACTTGGGAGAAGAATGAATGAATAAAGTGAGAACTTGAACACAGAGATAGGAAATATAAGAAAGTACCAAATAAAAGTCATAGAATTGAAGACTACAATAACTGAACTAAAAAAATACACTACAGGGATTCAACAACAGACTACATAAGCAGAAAAAGAATCAGTGGACTCAAAGACAGTGCAGTGGAACTCACTCAACTAGAGCAGTAGAAAGAAAAAAGCATGAAAAAAAGTGAAGATAGCTGAAGGGACTTAAGGGACAACATCAAGCAGACCAACATTCACATTATAGGAATGCTAGAAGGAGAAGAGAGAAGGGGCAGAAAAATTATTTGAAGAAATAATGGCTGAAAACTTCTCTAACTTGGGAAAGGAAAGAGATATCCAGATCCAGCAAGCCCAGAGAGGTCCAAAAATGATGAACCCAAGGGACCCACACTAAAACATATTATAATTAAAATGTCAAAAGTTGGGGCCAGCCTGGTGGCACAGCAGTTGAGTGCCTGCATTCCACTTTGGCAGCTCAGGGCTCACAATTTCAGATCCTAGGTGTGGACCTGTGCACCACTTGTCAAGCTATGCTGTGGCAGGCATCTCACATAAAACAGAGGAAGATGGGCATGGATGTTAGCTCAGAGCCAGTCTTCCTCAGCAAAAGGAGGAAGATTGGTGGCAGATGTTAGCTCAGGGCTAATCTTCCTCAATAAAAAAAAGAAAAAAAATGCCAAAAGTTAAAGACAAGGAAAGAATCTTAAAAGCAGCAAGAGAAAAGGAAGGTGTTACATACAAGAGAAACCCCATAAAACTATAAGCAGATTGTTTAGCAGAAACTTTACAGGCCAAAGGGAGTGGCATGATATAATCAAAGCAATGAGGATAAAACTTCCAACCAAGAATACTCTACCTGGCAAAGTCGTCATTTACAATTGAAGGAAACAGAAAGAGTTTTCTAGACAAATAAAAGCTAAAGGAGTTCATCACCACTAAAATGGCATTTAAAAAAATGTTAAAAGGAACTGTTTAAGCTGAAAAGGAAGGATGCTAATTAGTACTACCAGGAAATATATGAAAGTGTAAATCTCACTAGAAAAGGTAAATATATATGAAAATGTAGACTATTCTAAAGTTATAAAGGTGATAGATTAACTACTTACAAAGCTAGTGAGAATGTTAAAAGGCAAAAGTAGTAAAAATAACTATTACTACAATGATTAGTGAAGGGATATGTGGAATAACAAGATGTAAAGTGGACATGAAACATGTAAAAAGTAGAGAGGGGAGAGTAAATATATAGAGCTTTATAGAACACATTCAAACTTAAATTGTTATCAACTCAAAATAGACTGTTATAAATATACATTGCTATATGTAAGCTTCATGGTAATTACAAAGCAAACACCTGCAGTAGATACACAAAAGATAAAAAAGAAAGGAATTTAAGCATCATGCCAAAGGAAATCATCAAATGACAAAGAGACCAAGAAAGAAGAAAAGAATAGAGGAATTACAAAACAGCCAGAAAAAAAAATTGAAAAAATGGCAATAAGTACATATTTATCAATAACTACTTTAAATGAAATAGAATAAATTATCCAATCAAAAGACATAGAGTGGCTGAATGGATAAAAAGACAAGACCATATATATGCTGCCTATAAGAGATTCACTTCAGATGTAAGGACACACAAAGTGAAAGTGAAGGGATGGAAAAAGATATTCCAATGAATATCAAATGAAATATGCAATGTGAATATGCAAATGAAAATGAAAAGAAAGCTGGGGTAGCTGTACTTGTATAAGAAAAAATAGACTTTAAGACAAAGACTGTAAGAAGAGACAAAGAAGGGCATTATGTAATGATAAAGGGTCAATCCAAAAAGAGGATATAATATTTGTAAGTATTTATGCACCCAATTTAGGAACACTTAAATGTATAAGGCAAATTTTAACAGACTCAAAGGGAGAAATAGCAATACATAAGGGTAGAGAACTTTAATATCCTACTTTTATCAATGGATAGATCATCCAGATACAAAATCAATAAGTAAACATCAACCTTAAATGACATGTTAGACTAAATGGACTTAAAAGACAAATACAGGGGCTGGCCCTGTGGCTGGGCACTCTGCTTTGGCGGCACAGGATTTTGCCAGTTTGGATCCTGGGTGTGGACAAGGTACCACTCATCAAGGCCATGCTGAGGTGGCATCCCACATGTCATAACCAGAAAGATCTACAACTAGAATATACAAATATACAATTATGTACTGGGGGATCTTTGGGGAGAAGAATTAAAAAAAAAAGAAGATTGGCAACTGTTGTTAGCTCAGATGCCAATCTTTAAAAAAAAAAGACAAATACACAACATTCTACCCCAAAGCAAGAGAACACATTCATCTCAAATGTACATGCATCATTCTCCAGGATAGATCATATTAGGCCACAAAACAGGTCTTAACAAATTTAAGAATATTGAAGTCATATCAAATATGATTTCTGACCACAATGGTATGAAACTAAAATCAATTACAAACAGACAACTGGAAAATTCACAAATATGTGGAGATTAAGCAACATGCTGCTGAACAACCAATGGATCAAAGAAAATATTAAAAGGGAAATCAAAGAATACCTTGTGACCAATGAAAACAGCATACCAAAACTTATGGGATACATCAAAAGCAGTTCTAAGAGGGAAGTTCAGTAATAAATGCCTACATCAGGAAACAGGAAAGATCTCAGATAACAAATAACATAACTTTATTCCTCAAGAAACTAGAAAAAGAAAAACAAACAAAGCCCAAAGATAGTAGAAGTAAATAACAAAGATCAGAACAGAAAGAAACAAAATAGAGACTAAAAAGACAATAGAAAAGATCAACAAAACCAGGAACTAAGTTTTTGAAAAGATAAACAAAATTTTAAAACCTTTAGCTAGACTCGCCAAGAAAAAAAGAGAGTTGACTCAAATAAATAAAATCAGAGATGAAAGAGGAGACGTTACAACTGTTGCCGCAGAAATATAAAGGATCATATGAGATGACTATAAACAGTTACATGCCAACAATTGGAAAACTTAGAAGAGACGGATAAATTCCTAGAGATATACATTCTCCCAAGACTGAATCATGAAGAAAAAAGACCGATTACTAGTGAAGAGATTGAATCTGTAGTCAAAAACCTCCCAACAAAAAAAGTACAGAACCAGATGACTTCACTAATGAATTCTACTAAACTTTGAAAGAAGATTTAATAGCAATCTGTCTTAAACTCTTCGAAAATATAAAAGAGGAGGGAATACTTCCAAAAGCATTTTACAAGGCCAGCAGTACCCCAATACCAAAAGCAGACAAATGCACCACAAATGATGACAATTACAGGCCAATATTCCTGATGAACACAGATGTAAAAATCCTCAACAAAATTTTAGGAAACTGAATTTGACAACATTAAAAGGATCATACATCGTGCTCATTTGGGATTTATTCCAGGATGCAAGGAGGGTTCAACACCCCCAGATCAATCAATGTGATAAACCACATTAACAAAATGAAGGGTAAAAGTCATATGATCCTCTCAATAGATGGAATAAAGGGGTTATACAAAATTCAACATCTATTTATGATAAAAACTTTCAACAAAGTAGATGGAGATAGAACATATCTCAACATAATAAAGGCTATATATGACAAGCCCACAACTAATATCATACTCAATAGTGAAAAGCTAAAAGCTTTTCTTCTAAGATTAGGAACAAGACAAGGATGCCCACTCTTGCCACTTTTACTCAACATAGTATTGGACGTCTAGCCAGAGCAATAAGGAAAGAAAAAAAAATAAAAAGCTTCCACATGGAAAGGAAGAAGTAAAGCAGTCAGTATTTGCAGATGACATGACACTATGTAAAGAACACCTCATTCACTCCACCAAAAAACTATTAGAACTAGTAAATGAATTCGGGAAAGTTGCAGGATGCAAAATCAACATAAAAAATCTGTTGTATTTTTATACACTAATAACAAACCATCAGGAAGAGAAATTAAGAAAACACTCCCATTTATAATTGAATCAAAAAGAATAAAATACCTCCAAATAAATTTAACCAAGGAGATGAAGGACCAGTACACTGAAAACTGTAAGACATCGATGAAAGAAATTGAAGGGGCCAGCCTGGTGGTGCAGTGGTTAAGTGCACATGTTCTGTTTCGGTGGCCCGGGGTTCTCTGATTCGGATCCTGGATGCAGACATGGCAGCGCTTGGCAAGCCATGCTGTGGTAGGCGTCCCACACGTAAAGTAGAGGAAGATGGGCATGGATGTTAGGTCAGGGCCAGTCTTCCTCAGCAAAAAGAGAAGGATTGGCAGCAGATGTTAGCTCAGGGCTAATCTTCCTCAAAAAAAAAAAGAAAGAAATTGGAGAAGACACAAATAAATTGACAGATAGCCTGTGCTCATGGATTGGAAGAATTTTTATTAGTGCTATTGAATCAATTCTGACTTCTGGTAACCCTGTGTCCAGCAGGACAGAATGCCTCCTATGCTGTTCTCTCACCTTTCAGTGCTATATCAGACAATGCTCCAATGCTATTCATAGGATTTTCTTGGCCAATTTTTCAGAATTTGGTGGCCAGGTTCTTCTTCCTAGTCAGTCTTAGTCTGTAAGCTCTGCTGAAACCTGTCCACCATGGGTGACCCTGCTGGCATTTGAAATACTAGTGGCATAACATTCAGCAACATGATAACATGCAGCCACCATAGTATGACAACCAAGAGACGAGTGGTGTGGTTCCCTGACCAGGAAATGAACCTGGGCTATGGCAGTGGGAGTGCAGAATCTTAACCACTAGATCTCCATTGGAAGAATTAACATTGTTAAAATGTCCATACTACCCAAAGAAACCTACAGATTCAATGAAATCCCTATCAGAATTCCAACGGCATTTTTCACAAGAGTAGAAAAAACAATCTTAAAATTTGTCTGGAACCACGAAAGATCCCAAATAGCCAAAGCAATCTTGAGAGAGAAGAACAAAGCTGGAGGGATCAGGCTTCTGGATTTCAAACTATGTTACAAAGCTATAGTAATCAAAAGAGTACAGTATTGACATAAAAATACACACATAGATTAAAGGCACAGAATAGAGAGCCCAGAAACAAACTCATGTGCCCGTGGTCAGTTAATTTACGAAAAAGGAGCCAAAAATATACAATAGAGAAAGAATGGTCTCTTCAATAAATGGTATTTGGACAACTAGACAGCCACGTGCAATAGAATGAAACTGGATCATTGTCTTACACCATAAACAAAAATTAACTAAAAATGGATTACAGACTGAACTTGCCTGAAATTACAAACCTCCTTGAAGAAAACATAGGCAGTAAGCTCCTTGACATCAGTCTCAGTGATGATTTTTCAGATTTGACACCAAAAGCAAAAGCAACAAAAGTAAAAATAAACAGGTGGGACTACATCAAACTACAAAGATTCTACACAACAAATGAAACTATCAACAAAATGAAAAGGCAACCTACTAAATAAGAGAAAATATTTGCAAATCAAATATCTCATAAGAGGTTAATATCCAAAATATATAAAGAATTCATACAACTCAATAGCCAAAGAAAACAATCTGATTAAAAAATGGGCGGAGGATCTGAATAGATGTTCTTCCAAAGAAGACATACAGATGGCCAACAGGTACATGAAAAAGTGCCCAACATCACTAATCATTAGGGAAATGGAAATCAAAACCATAATGAGATATCACCTCACACCTGTTAGAATGACTATTTATCACAAAGACAAGAGAGAACAAGTGTTGGTGAGAGTGTAGAGAAAAGAGAACTCTCGTGCACTGTGGGTAGGGATGACAACTGGTGGGGCCACTATGGAGGTTCCTCAAAGATTTAAAAATAGAACTACCATATGATCCAGCAATTCCACTTCTGGGTATTTATCTGAAGAAAACAAAAAAACTAACTCAAAAAGATGTCTGCAGCCCTTAAGCTCTTTGTGGCCTTATTTACGATAGCCAAGACATGGAAGCAACCTAGGTGCCCAGAGATGGATGAACGGATAAAGAAAATGTGATACACACACACACACACACACACACACACACACACACACACGGGATATTATTCAACCACAAAAAAAAAAAAATCATGCCATATGTGACAACGTGGATGGACCTTGAGGGCATTATGCTAATAAGTCAGAGAAAGACAAATACTGTATGATCTCACCTGTATGTGGAATCAAACGAAACAAAACAAAAAACCCAAGCACATGGATACAGAGAATTGATTGATGGCTGCCAGAGGTGGGGGTTGGGGAGTGAGAGAAATGGCTGAAGGGGGTGAAAAGGTACAAACTTCAGTTATAAAATAAATAGGTCCTGGGGATATAATGTACAGCATGGTCACAATAGTTAATAATACTGTATTGCATATTTAACAGTTGCTGAGAGATGAGATCTTAAAAGTTCTCATCACAAGAAAACAAATTTTGTAACTATGCATGGGGATGGATGTTAAGTACACTTATTGTAGTGATCATTTTTCAATATATACAAATATCAAATCATTACGTGTACACCTAAAACTAATATAATGCTTTATGTCAATTATACCTCAATAAAAAAAGTTACTTGAGGGAGAAATGATTTAAAACATAGAACAAAACCATATAGCAGAAAGAAAAGAAAAGAGAAAGTACAAAATGAATAAGATCATGACAGAATAAAAGACCACAATATATGTAATAAATGTAAATTGGATAAAACTTCTTAAAACAAAATTATTCCTATATTGTGTGAGAACACTAATCCAAAATACAAACTCTTGTATTAAAGAAAAGCTGTGTCCGTGTCCCGGCTCTTCCATCTTCCAGCTGTGTGACCAGTTGTGTATGAGTAATTTGACCTCTTTGAGTCTTTATTCCTTTCTCTGTCAGAAGGACTAATGAGATTACCTATCCCATTGGATTGTTCTGGGGATAAAACTACTGATATTTGACGAGTATTTAGAACAATGCCTATCTTATAACAAACATTATAGAAACACTGTCAAATAAAATAAGCAAGTACATTAACAGAATGATTTGTAAATAAACTATGTAGCATGCATACTTTGCAAAAGGATATCTACAGTGAGGGTAAAAATGGTCGAAGATGCACAGTTAACAGACTGTAGAATTGTACGACATCTTTCGAATAGCTCCAACTAGGCTAAAACAAAACAAAAACAAAAAACAGTGAACCTTAGCTCCCTCTGAGGTCTGGGATTGGCAGATCTGTGGTAGTTTACCTGAAACATAATTCTATTGTTGTTATTTGAATTTTTCACAGTGAGTAGGCATGATTTTATAGTGAATTTACAGAGGGAGGACATAGAAACATTTGAGAAAATGGTAATAAATATACTTATTTGTGCCGTATCTATTGCCTCTCCTTTCACATGTCTACATGGGCACCATCATGTCAAAATGACTTTGCTAAGCTCCAACTTACATTTTATTCTGCTTCAGTTGCTTTGGAAACTAAGGAAACCGAACAGTGAGCTGATCCAGAAGAGCTCGTGAGCATAGGGGCTCGCTGGCTTTTCTCACTTTTCCCTTGTTCATCACTTCCGCAAGTCTATTCTTCACTCAACTCCTTAGCTCTCATTTCTGGCCATCAGCCTTCTGCTCTATTTTGCTTAAAGTTTTTCTTTATTATACACGATCTTCTTCGTTTCTACCTCATTTAGTGAGGCAGCAGAGAGTAAATACCGTGGGCTCTAGAAACAGACTGCTAGGTTTGAATCCACCACTGACTAGATGGCTGCCTCTGTGCCGGGTTTTCATCTGTAACATGTGAGGCTAAGAATGCTGCCTCCCTCACTCGGTGTTGAGAAGATGGAGTGGTATATGCAAAGTGTTAGGAATAGTGTCTGGCACTAGTGTTGGCTCAGAACTCTCTCTTTCTCTCTCAAGATATCTTTTTCCTCCTCCTCAACAGTCAGTGAGTTATAGAAGATGCAAGAGTTCCTCTGGCTGTGTAATAGGCAGTAATATCTTTCACTGTGTTTAGTGGCTATTTAGACAAATCTTCCCGTAACTCTGAAAGAACTAAGAAATCTCTGCCTACTATGCTCCTCACCCATAACATGTTACCTGTGACATGGAGATTTACAGACTTTGACTTAAACTTATCTTTCTTAGCATAATGGTCCTATTCAACCTATTCTAAACTTAAATTACTTTATTAATTTTACATCCTTAAATCTCAACACTTTGTGTGTACCATAGATTTCTTTCCAAAGAATTAATCGTTTCTTTCTCCTGCGTGTCACCAATAAGTTCTCCTGAGTTTCTAAAATTTCAGGAAGTACAAGTGAAATAGTTATTAAACTTAAATTAATTCAGTTTAATCAGATCAGACAAAAAAAATCTTTATTGGACGAATGCACGATAATGGCTTTCTCTGTAAGTAAATGAGAGAAAAGAAGAAAACATCAGTTTTAGTGCTCATTCATTTATTCACCCAAACGTTTATGGAGAACCTTAATTATCAGTGACAGTTTAATGTCGGGAAAATTATGTAATCTTGTGTTTCTTTATCCATTAAAAACATTAAGTAGTGATAATACCATCAGTAAAATTTTAAAAAGGACATTAACTCCCAGAATTATCATGATGATTAAATTAAATGATGCAATGAGAAATGGTTCAACTTGGTGCCTGGGATATATCAAAGGCTCAACCATTATTTAGTTTTCTTCTCCCAGAGAACTGGCCCACACAATGCCTTCACATAAAACAGCCACGCTGTCTACAGGGGCAAAGCCAGGTAAACAACATAGCAGCCACAAAATAAGATCATTCAAGCCAGAAATCATTTGGGAGAATACAAAACTGTACTGCCTCTCTCCTCTCAGGTCTGGGAAATATTGCTTGGCTATATCTACCTCCCATAGAGGGGCTTTTTGGCCTTGGCTTTATCTTCCTGCTTGTCCAAACCCTATTTCCTGCCAATCCTCTTTCAAGATTGACATGATTCCAGGTGCTATAGCTGCCAATTCTACAACATGTTACCTGCTTCCCGTCACAGCACTGTAAGACAGTTTAGACGAGAGACAGATCTTCGCTGCCCGCTGTGACGATGAGCCTGCCCCTGCGGTCCCCTTGGCGTTCACTTTCTCTGTGTTGGACCTAGCTCTACTTTGGGTTACCCTGTCATGGATTTGGATGTAAAGCTTCTGAGATTAATACCACGAATCTTCCCTCCTAAATTACCCGGAGTATTTTTTCCATTATATAAATGTTCATGGCAAGATTGCCATTTAGCAGCCATTTAGGAAGGAAAAATTAATTATCAAGTACTATGCTACGGATTAGAGACAAAAAGGCAACTAATTATGTCTCCCTACCTTCAAAACCTTCAGCTAATAAAATAACCCTTAGTAATTTTTTTCTGACTAACATCTCGTTCAGCCGAATTGCTGTACCAGATTTCTTAGCATGGATAGTCAGGGGATATTGTAGGCAAAAAGTGTTTACAAAGTCATAATAAAAATAGCAACCAACATTTATTGAGAGTGTGTTATTACCAGAAGTGTTGTACATATATTAACTCATTTGTTACAAATAACAATCATAGAAGTGTGATGCCATTATTATCTCTGTTTTATTGATGAAATGGAAGAACAGAAAAATTAACCCAGGTCCCATAGCCAGTAAATTAGAGCCATATTTTGAACACAAGCCTGCCCTGGTGGTGTGGTGGTTAAGATTCGGCGCCCACCACGCAGCCCGGGTTCATTTCTCGGTCAGGAAACCACACCACCTGTCTGTCAGTTGTGAGACTGTGGCAGCTGCATGTTGCTGTGATGCTGAAGCTATGCCACCGGTATTTCAAATACCAGCAGGGTCACCCATGGTGGACAGGTTTCAGTGGAGCTTCCAGCCTAAGACATACTAGGAAGAAGGACTGGCCACCACTTCTGAAAACACTGGCGGTGAAAACCCTATGAATAGCAGCAAAGCAATGTCTATAGTGCTGGAAGGTGAGAGGATGACACAAAAAGACCGGGTAGGGTTCTGCTCTGCTGTACATACAGTTACCAAGAGTTGGAACAGATTCTAGGGCACTAACAACAATAACAAATTTTGAACTCAGCTCTACAGTACTGGAAGAATCATACACACACGCAATGATTAGTGATATAAAATACGTTGAGATGTCATTAGACTGCTGGAATGCTAGAATATTACTTTGCTAGACTACAGCACTGCTACACTGCTATTCTGAGATTCAGATGCTGCGAATTGAGTCCCACACCACAGGCATTCCAATAAATATGTATGGGCTTTGATTTCAGTGAATCTTTAAATTATACAGGGTAACATTTCCTTGACACGTAACTGAAAGACCAATAGCAGGCAAAAACCAACACATAGCATGCATCTACTACACATCCACTGAATTATTTCTCTGCGTTTATAATTTCGGTGTCCCAATTTGAAGATTACTGTTCCATAGCCTACTTATCTTCCTACTTACAATTAGACTTTCTCCAATCAAACATCCGACTTCATGCAAGAACGTGAATTTCTTAAAGACTTGATGGTCCTGTCAATTTAGGAATGCTTTGTTAATTCTGTGAGCATGAATTTTGTTGATGTAACCAATATTACATTTTCAGGTACATATATCTCACCCAGTAAACTGCGAAGGGAAGGATTTCATAAACTCCACAAGCTTTAGCACCGGAATGGAACAATTTCAGAAGACGGTTGTTACTTTTAGTGCAGGTATTATTTCAAAATAGCAGATACATACAGGTATAAAGAGCTTACTATAATTTGTGAAGCAGCTTTTTATATTTTCTTTACATGTTCTTATTACTAGAAACCTATCACTACATTTAAATTGCTACAGGGTAGTGTTCCCATGTCAGGGCAGCAATGCTTTTAGCTATTGTAGCTGTTCCAGGGTCAATGTCAAGCTTTATAGGTTCCTTCTTACAGAGTCTTTTGGGCTAACCAAAATAGTCCAAAATCTATGGCCTGATGCGTTCTGTATATTAGCCCCGTCAATATTGTGCACTGGTTTGAATCCTAGCTAAATTGAAAGTCTTGAATCCCTGAACTTTAGGAGAAATCAGAACTATATAAACTCCATTTTCTATAATCTCTAGAAAATGCATAGTGGCAGTTATCTTTCCTTTTTTTTCTCTCTGAAAGCCATTTCTTCAGCTCATTTTCCCCCCAATCTCTATCAATGAGCTTTCTATGCCTTGTTGATTTTGAACAAGTTAAAAATCTTATTGGGTATAAAAAAGCACATATTTCTTGGACGTTTATCCCTGTAATGTGGAAGTGTGGCACTTCAAATGTGAAAAGTACCCATGAATAATTGAGAATTTATAAAGCTATGAAAAATAAGACCCTTTAAGTATAAAAATGACCTAAGAAAGTTAAGCCTCACCATTACCTTTGCGTTGACTGCTGAATAACAATGAATGCTAGAGCAATAATGGCAAACTGCAGGGTGCCTATAACAACTACTCAAGATAAATAGAATGATTCGGATTGACACAGGTGTTAGGATCCACATTTTAAGAAATATTTTATTGGAAGATTGGGATATCCTGGAGAAAATTTTAAATATCTAAAAATATGGAAGATGCTAACAAAACCAAGAGAGAGTGGAAACTATTATCAACTTTCTTCGTCAAAAAACTACAATGAATGGGAGCCTTTAAAGGTACAAGACTGTAAAATGTAGCCAATTGTGGAAATATGTTCTATAAGCTCATACTTGACAGAAATATTGCATATGAGGTTTGATTCTTGGCCTTTAAAATTTTACAACCGGCCTGAGTTGTATATATGTGATTAATTTTACAATTTATTATTTCGGAATGAAACTGGCTCCTTTCTTTAGACTTACTCGGAATGCTCACCAGTATGGCTGTGTTTAGCCCAGATGTTAGCGATCACTTGCTTACGTGGAATCACCATGCTGTATGTTGGTGGAAATATAAGTGCTTTTTAACAGCTGGCAATTAAATAGCTCACTTTTTAAATAGTAAGGAAAAAATTAACAACCAGTACATGTGACATAAGCCTCAAGAAATCCATTCAAAATTCAACTTTAGCTACAAGACTTGACAAGCTTGGGGAATATTAAGTTTTAGATGGTGTTGTCTATAATTTGCATATAATTTACATAGCCTTATCAGCACAACTTTAAATACAGTAGCACATTGGTATTGCAACAGAGCACATTGATCATTAGAACCTGAAGGAATGCAAAATGAAATCCAGTGTGGAGTTTTTGTTGTTATTTAGAGTTTATAGAGCATTTTAATAAGGGAGGCATGTGAAAGTGACTTAAAACATTAAAAAAATGAACTTTTTTCAAGATATATAATAAACTCTTTAATATTTGATTCAGTAAATGCTTTATATGGCTTAATTCCCCTTTAATAAGGTAATGAGATTTTTCTGAACATCTCCCCTGTTTTGTTTCTCATAAAAAAAGCTCCTGAAGCATCTGCTACAGACTTTATATCCACAACACTGTCCTTTATATGGAGTAATGAAGAGCCATCTGTCTCAGTTTTGCAATCATTAGAATTGTGCTACCTAAGAATGAGATTTAAGATTCTCTTAGAATTAGAAAATATGATCTACTCCACAACAAATTTTTAGAATATAAGATTATCTCTGCTAAATGTGAGGATAGAATTTTTGAAAAAATTTTCCTAATTATCTTTTAGCTCTTAATATATCCCCTATATTTTTTTGGGTGAGAATAATGAGGTAGTTACAAGGAAGGCGATACTATTAAAAAATATCCTGTATTTATATAACAAGGTTAACAAAAGCTCATACTTATTATTTTTTAAAACATTATTGCACTTGTCTTATTATTGAATTGTGCAATCCCATATCAGCAGACACAAATGTATGTTTTAGATTATATTTACTTACATAGAACAAGTAATCATTTAATACACATTAAAGAGCTTCTATTTTGCAAATGTATCCCGTAATCTTAATATATGCCAAAGCAATGAGTCAAATAATACACTTGAATGGTTGCGTTTGAAGATACAGGACTCCAAGATGTTACAGTTGGAGTGGGGAGAAAAAGAGCTGGATAGCAGGAAAAGTTCTGCTTACTGTAGAGCAGGGAATCCATTCTACAAAAGCAACTAGCTATCAAAAGTAGACTTGATGAACACACCCTGAGCAATATGAATCCAAGAGACTAAGTGGTCTAGCAAACTGCAGAGGTCAATTACATGGTTATGAGTGACGTCTTACTCAGAAGATGGGAAATAACTATGAAGTCAATCTGGGGGAGGAAAAAAACACAGGGGAGTAAGTAATTTAGACTGGAGATTTGCCTATCAACAGATGAGTGCAGAGAGCGTGGCAGAAAGGTCCAGCCTTTCAAGGAGAGTAATGGGTACAAGTTCTTCCTGATTACTGTAAGATTGGTCATTCTTTTGCAAAGGCACTTAAAATTATTTTTCCTATTTATATATTTTGCCAAGTGCTCTATTTGTTTTCAATTTGATTTGTAGAGTCCCTCCTATAGTGTTTCTGTGTTCGTTTACATGTGTAGAAAATGTCTTCTCCTGTGGATGGATTGGCTTTTAACTTGTTTATGCTGATCTGAGTGTCCAGAAGATTTCAATTTTAATTTTGAAGTAGTCAGATGTGCTAAATGTTTCCTCGATAGTTTATACTTTTTTGATTCTTGCCTAAAGAGTCCTTCCCTGCCCTGCATTCAGATTTTCTCTTGTACTTTCTACAGTTTTAATATTTTGCTACAAATATTTAGGTTGAATTTTACTGCAATTACGTGCATTCATGTGTGTGTAGTGTACGGATCCAATTTTATTTCTTTAAGTGTCAATAATCAATGTTCCCAGTAAAATTACTGAATGGCAACATTTTCCCACAGATCTGGAAAAGCGTCTCTATCATAAATCAAAATCTCACATACTGTTGGGTCTGTTTCTGACTCCTTATTCTGTCCCGTTGTTTCTTGTTTCTATACTGCTCTAATCCCTTATCTTCTCAGCCTCATTTCACTTCTCTTTACCTTACCTATGTGAAGTGTCACATTTTTAACTGAATTCATATGAATTATTTTCGCTTTTTAAATGACAAGTAAATACTTTTACTGGTGATCCAAATGGGATATTATACTTACAGAGCATTTCTTGTATTATCTCCTAACCGCCTCTCTGGCTTAATTCCCTATCGGTTTTCTCTTTCTTAAATTTTTTTTCCATTTGTCAAATCTCTGGATAATTTTGGATATTATCTAATCTCTCTGGAATATCACCTCTCAAATATTTCTCATACTCTTTATTTTCTGTCTTTGAAATATCCTTTTAGTATTGTCTTGTAAAACTGCCTATGCCTGGTGTTTTCTCTGGTAATTTTTTTCACTGCTGATACAGTTTCTTTAATGGTGATTGGTTTATTCTGGTGATCAGTTTCTTCCTAAGTCCTTTTTGGTCATTTTTATCTTTTCTAGCAAATCATCTATTTCATATAAGCTTTAAAATTTATAGATACTAATTTGTTTGTGATATTTTCTTTAGGTTTATTTAAATCTCTATTTTTATCTCTACTAATGCCACTGTAAAAAAAAATTCCTGTTACTTAGTTCTTTTTTCTTCATCTGATTTGCTGTTGGTTGATTATACTTTTTACAAGTATGAACTTTTTTTTTTTTTTTGCTGAAGAAGATTTGCCCTGAACTAACATCTGTTGCCAATCTTCCTCTTTTATTGCTTGAGGAAGATTATCCCTGAGCTAACATCTGTGCCAATCTCCCTCTATTTTGTATGTGGGTCACTGCCACGGCATGACTGACAAGTGGTATAGGTCCATGCCTGGATTCCGAACCCACAAACCTGGGCCACCAAAGCAGAGTGTGCCAAACTTAACCACTATGCCATGGGGCCAGCCCCAGAAGTATGAACTTTTAATTTGTTAGATGCCTTCTAGTTCTTTGTATTCATTTCATTTTTTGTTACAGTTTTCATTACTTGCATCAACTTTCTTTAGTTTTATGAATTTTTCCTCTGACATCTTCATATGCACACAAATATTTTCAGTGCACTTAAGGCTGTAAATTGCCCTCTAATTACTTCATTATATCTCATAAGTCTATTTTTTACTATAAAGTTATGTCTTTGTTATTCTGCCTTGAGAAAATAAAATAGAAGAGCAGATAAATAAAGTTGGAAAGTGAGAGGCAAGGAGAGCAGAAGAGAATGAGGCCAACAAGTGATAATGCATTAGGAGGATTTTCAGCTGCAAGTAAATAAAACTGACATAAACACTATGGGTCATTTATTATTTTCTTTAACACAACGTTTGCCACTAAGCATTCCCAGAGCTTTCTTGAGATTCATCCACATTATCAAGGACAAGGCTCTAATTTTCTTCTCTGACTTAGTACGTTAGTGGTTTCCCCCGCAATCAGCCATAGCTTTAAGGAGCATTCTTGCATGGGATAATCCGAAACAGAATGTAGGGGTGGAAGGGAGATTGCTAGAAAATATTGTTCTGTAAACCAGCAAGAAAAGGGGGAAGTAGCTGCTATATATAGCCAACAGTGTCTGCCATGATACCCCGCATAATTTATATATATATATATATATACACCAAGTATATTTACTTAAAGGTTTTAAAGAGAGGAACAACAAATAATGACATAACTGTATTAGAAGAACGAGGGAAGGAAGAGAAGATAAGGAAGTTTGTGGTTGAGCTATGTCCTCATTTTGTTCAGAGTAAAAAGCCTACAAGTAATGATTAAAACTGATTAAGAAATATCTATAAGAGAATATATTTTTAGATAAAATTAGGTTTCACAAAAAAGATCCAAGAGAGTTCAAAGTGGTTTTCTCCTGGAAGGAACAGGACAGAATATGAAAATGAATAGTGAAGGGATGGCTGCTTTTTAGGTCAAGTAAATATGCTCCATTTTTTAAAAAAATCATGGGCATACTTTATTTTGATCAAAACTTAGAAGGGCCAATCCCAGTGGCCTAGTGGTTAAGTTCAGCACACTCCACTTCAGCGGCCCAGGTTCAGTTTCCTGGCATGGACCCACACTGCTCTGTTAGTGCCCATGCTGGACTGGCAGCCCACGTACTGAAAAATAGAGGAAGATTGGCATTAGCTGAGGGCAAATTTTCCTCAGCAAAAAAACAAAAAACAAAGCAAAACTTAGACTATATCATTTACTCCTCCACAGGTCTTCCACTGAGATAGAAGATTAACTGTCAATATAATAGATCTTTTATTTTCTACCCCAGGAATATTAAAAAAGAATCTATCCATCTCAAAATCCATTCCTTCCCATTTTAGTTTCTTTGAAGCATTTAGTAAATCTCAGAAATTGATATACTACATCTTCAATTTACTTACGATTCAGTGAGAACTCTGTATCACTTGACTTTGAAACAGACTGTGTTATGTTCCCCAAGCACTGATTCTTTTTTTTCCAATTATTTTATTGAGGTCATATCAGTTTATAACATTGTGTAATTTCAGGTTTACATTATTATTTATCAATTTCTGTATAGGCTGCATCATCTTACCACCAATAGTCTAATTTTTATCCATCACCATACGTATATGCCCCTTTACCCTTTGTGCCCAGCCCCTACCCGCTTCCCCTCTGGTGACCACTAATCTGTTCTCTTTATCCATGTGTTTGCTTATCTTCCACACATGAGTGAAATCTATGGTGTTTGTCTTTCTCTGTCTGGCTTATTTTGCTTAGTGTAATACTCTCAAGGTCCATCAATGTTGTTGCAAATGGGACGATTTTGTCTTTTGTTTTTTGGTGAGGAAGATTGGCCCTGAGGTAACATCTGTTGCCAATCTCCCTCTTTTTGTGAGGAACATTGTTCTTGAGCTAACATCTGTGTCAATCTTCCTCTATTTTGTATGTGGAGCGCCACCACAGAGTGGCTTGATGAGCAGTGTGTAGGTCTGTGTCCAGGAGATCCAAACCCATGAACCCCAGGCCGCCAAAGTGGAGTGCATGAACTTAACCTCTATGCCACTAGGCCAGCCCCTCTTCTGCCCATTTTTTGATTGGGTTGTTCTTTTGGTTTTGAGTTATATGATTTCTTTACGTATTTTGGAAATTAACCACTTTTCAGATATATGATTTGCATATATTTTCTCCCTGTCGGTGGGTTGTCTTTTCGTTTTGTTCATGGTTTCCTTTGCCTTGCAGATGCTTCTTAATCTGAGGTAGTTACATTTGTTTATTTTTTCTTTTGTTTCGCTTGCCTGAGTAGACACGGTATTCAAAAAGATGCTGCTAAGACCAACGTCAAAGAGTGTACCACCTATATTTTCTTCTAGGAGTTTTATGTTTTCAGGGCTTAGATTCATGTCTTTAATCCATTTTGAGTTAATTTTTGTATGTGGTGTAAGATGCTGGTCTACTTTGATTCTTTTGCATTTGGCTGTGCAGTTTTCCCAACACCATTTTTTGCCGAGATGTTTCTTTCTCCGTTGTATGATCCTGGCTCCTTTGCTAAAGATTAGCTATCCACAGAGTATGATTTTATTTCTGGACTTTCAATTCTGTTCCATTATTCTGAGTGTCTGTTTTGTGTCAGTATCATGCTGTTTTGATTACTATGGCTTTGTAGTGTACTTTGAAGTCAGGGATTGTGATGACTCCAGATTCCTTTAGCTATTCAGGGTCTTTTGTTGTTCCACATAAAGTTTAGGATTCTTTGTTCTAGTTCTGTGAAGAATGTTATTGGGATTCTGACTGGGATTGCATTTAATCTGTAGATTGCTTTAGGTAATATGGACATTTTAACTATGTTTATTCTTCCAATTCATGAGCATGGAATATGTTTCCATTTCTTTATGTCTTCTTCAATTTCTTTCAATAATGTCTTAGAGTTTTCAGCATACAGGTCTTTCACCTCCTTCGTTAAATTTATTCCTAGATATTTCATTTTTTATGTTGCGATTGTATGTGGAATTGTATACTTGACTTCTCTTTCTGCTAGTTCATTACTACCATATGGAAATGAAACTGATTTTTGTAAATCGATTTTGTCCCCTGCAACTTTGCTGTAGTTGTTGATTATTTCTAACAGCTTTCTGGTGGGTTCTTTAGGGTTGTCTATATATAGAATTATGTTGTCCGCAAACAGCAAGAGTTTCACTTCTTTCTTTCCAATCTGGATACCTTTTACTTCTTTTTCTTGCCTAATTACTCTGGCCAAAACCTCCAGTACTTTGTTGAATAAGAGTGGTGAGAGTGGGAACCCTTGTCTTGTTCCTGTTCACAGAGGGATGGCTTTCAGTTTTTCACCATTAACTATGATGTTGGCTATGGGTTTGTCATATATGGCCTTTATTATGATGAGGTACTTTCTTTCTATACTCATTTTATTGAGAGTTCTTTTTAATCATAAGTGGGTACTGGATCTTGTCAAATGCTTTCTCTGCATCTATTGAGATGATCAAGTAAAGAGATTGAAACAGGAATAAAAAACCTCCCAAGAAATAAAAGTCCTGGACCAGATGGCTTCTCTGGAGAATTCTACCAAACATTCAAAGAAGATTTAATATCTATCCTTCTCAAACTATTCCAAAGAATTGAAGACATGGAACACTTCTTAACTCATTCTATGAGGCCAACATCACCCTGATACCAAAACCAGACAAGGACAACACAAAGAAGGAAAATTACTGATATTGCTGATAAACATAGATGCAAAAAGCCCCAACAATATATTGGCAAATCAAATATAGCAATCATTAAACAGATCATACATGATGATCAAGTGGGATTTATACCAGGGATGCAGGGATGGTTCAACATTGGCAAATCAATCAATGTGATATGTCACATTAACAAAATGAGGAATAAAAATCCCAAACACTGATTCTTAAGCTAACTGAAAAGTCTATAGTGAAACACTGCTACCTTGAGTGTTCTCTCTGTCATTTTCTGGTTCCCTCAACGCTAAGTCTATCTCTCTGTCTACACACTACACACACACATGCACATACACACAAACACACACTTTCCTAAGTGAGATAATTCTTTAACTCAATAATCCTTTCAACCTTATATAGTTTCTTTTAAGCATGCCTTGATAATTAAATGGATCATTGAAGCTGTAGTAGGACTCGTGTTCTGCATTTAACACCACACAGCCATTTTCTAATATCCTCAGCAAAGTCACAGCAGTCCATGGGTTTCATCACATCAGAGTATTTTTAAAGAACTGTTTTTATGAAACAAGACATTTATTAGCACTTTCAGGATGTTCCTCAATTGGCACCAAGGGCTGACTCTTGAGGACCAAGGGGCTCCATATGCCTCAGTTCTAAAATGAGCCTCAAATGATTGGGACAAAACAACCCTCAAAGACTTTATGAAGCAGAGAGCTGGTCCAACCACAATCAAACACTACCATGGCTACCTTAGAAGTGGAACTCCAATGTCTAGGAACTTCCTCAGGGTCTTCCAAAAGAGGCACAGGAACCCTTCAAGATAGAGCCAGCATTTTATACTCGCCACATGGAGGTCATCGATGGCCAGACAGTATTAGCTAAAGACAGTGATAATCAACAGAAAGGTCCCTCAATGGGCAGTTGAGTTGAGATAGTTGCCATTTCTGCCCTATCTCCCTCCTATTTTACTACACTGATTTAGAAGGAGAAGAATTATTGTAGGACCAATCCAGTCATCAGACTCTTCTGCTCTAAGGTGCTAGAGTGGGAAGAAAAGCAAAGAGCAGAACAGGTTGGCTTGCACAAGCCTGGATGGAGCTTACCAGAAGTAGAGGAGTCGGGATGGGGAAAATGGACATGTTTAAACTGATTAGACTCTTAATAACCAAAATACTATGAAGCACTTCATAAACTGTGGCCTATACCCAAAATATAGGGTACCAGCATTTAGTTATATACTATTTATCATTCCTCTAGACACTTAATTTGATGTAGATAAATTCAATGGTTCAAATGGCTTCCTAGAATTGAGATGTCAAAACAAATCTTATAGCTTGAGTTGTCTTTACCGAGAATTGGACATATTCCTAGAATATAGTCATATAGTCATAGACAATACACTTTTCTTTAAATCCTTGACTCTATAGGCATTTACAGAGGATTCTTTTTGTGAAGACACTCATAAAAGCAACCAACAGCAGGTTAGTCTGCATTAGAAAGGAAGGAGTCAAGGAAAAGACAAGTGAAAGGAAGGAAAGAGGAAAAATGAAAGGATAAGTAGAATATAAGCTGATGGATGTATGGATTATAAGCAAAGGAATTTGAGTTTTCCAAAAGTCTGTGTATTTATTTATTTATTTGAGTTTGCCAGGGCAAAATCCCAATTAAGAAAATTGACAGATTTGATATATATAGTAGTGACTGTCTCTAAAACTATAAGAATTTCTTTATACTATTATTTTTGCTGTAAATAGGAGTCCCTAACCTCCTGTTCCCACAGCACTGTATGCTAGACCACATAAGAGCACTTTTATACACAATTCTTGTGATTAAGTAATTGTGGTGTAAGATTCTACGTGTTCAAAAGTGGGAAGTAGTGTTAAAATATTCATCCCAGCTATGCATATGGTAAAAATTTAAAGAGGCTAAAATTTTTCCTTTTTTTGAAAAAAATTTTTGTAAAAGAATATAGCAATCCATTATTAGTTAGACACATGTGTTATACAAAGCAGCTGTTTTTTACAGAACATTTTGTTTCTACCAATGCCATCTTCCTAATTTAACTCATCTGTGGAATTTAGCAGGGCCTGCAAACTTGCTTTATTTCATCAGTATTTCACAGATTCCTCATTTATTTAACAATATCTATGATGTGTTTCCAAAAATAAAACTTTGCAAGATTCAAGCTTGATGGTCACTGAGTTTTTCACTGGGATAACTAATCAATTATTTAACTTAACAGAAGCCATAATGACAAAGTTGTTATATTCTGCCATTTAAATGATCAAAAAAGAAGAAGAAAAATTAACAGCTCAAAGTTCAACTAAGCTCTGGAGAGTTTCCCTTTAAAGCAGCGTTTATTACTCTTATTGATAAATAATGTGCTCCACATGTAAATGCTATATAATCCATTTCTATGCCTCACTTGATTCAAGTGCTCAACTCTCTAATTAAGCATCTGCTAGACAATGAAACTTTGTTTTCCCCCACATAATATTGGTCTCTTTACTAATGTAGCTTGAATAATAACAACTTCTTGCTCAAGAGAGATTAATTTGATGCTTAAAGTGGCAGGAAGAAAGATTCAACATTTACATTACATTAATTGTTAGGATGTGAACATGGCATTGTTCTTACACAAAGCCACATATTTTAAAATACAATAACAGAAACCCAAACCAACAATTTAGAACACAGGAAATACTGCATGAGCAACATCAAAGAGACATCGTGAATATGGTTGCCATGACTTTTTCATATGCTATTACTTTCAAACAGACCAATTGACATGTCATTCTTCTTTGCTTTGTCTGTAAATATGTATATATGTGGCCAGGACTTTTATCTGTTTGCTTAAAAGTAAGAGGACATTTTCTCTATTAGAACATTCACAATACACAAAAATATTTATTGATACTTGGCCATTAGTTTTATAAAAGAGAGCTGTTCAAGGAAAACTACCAAATGAAAAGTGAAGAGTTATGAACCATGGTGGCGCGCTCAGGTGTCAAGGTTGCCAATTAGGACAAGAAGTCAAACTGAAAGTAACCATCGAGCCTTATTTACTCATTGTAATAGTGTAACGAGAGGCAAATGTAGATGCCAGCTCCTCAATGTTCCACCTCTTCACATGGAACAGCAAGGCAAGGGTTAGATTACGCACAGTACAGACAGGGGCATCATCTAATTGTCAAGGAGCCCCAAACAGAAGGTCCTGCACCTCTATGGACCACAGGAGCCAGGGATTAGAGAAAGCAGGAGGGCTGAGAGTGGAAAAATACTGAGCCAGAGTGGAGACAAGTGTCTTAAACTAGGTCCCCCACTATAAGGGTCTTGGCAGAGATGCCTGAAAGTGCCTCAGCTGGGTCTCCTGATAAAGAGGCTTCCTAGAGAGGCACCCAGGCCAGGAATACAGATACGCGTATGTGCGCAGCGGGCCTGAGGGACCTCCAGTCCTTGACTGCAACTCCCCCTGGGAAACTCCGATGCACAGGCTGTGCACCAAGTCTGGTGTGGAGAGGACGGCTTTGTCCACGAGGCCTGCAAGGCAAAGCCTGTGTAATTGCCTGTGGTCAGGCCTGAAAGGTTGCACATGGAATTTTGACCTGGAGCCAGACTGCTCAAACCGATAGTGTCAGATTCAACAAATCCAGTCCGTAGTTCTGAAAATCTGTAGCCTTCACAAATAGCATAGCAGAAATTGTTTTTGCTATTTTTCATCATTGAAATGAAAGATCAATTCTTCATTCAAATTTTCTGCTTTATAAAAAAGTCTCACTTTATGCATTGTTGAATTTAGTATAGGCAGATTAAAGTGTCACAGAGCTGTGATTTCAGTGTTCATACAATGTCTGACCTCAGATGCCATGGCATGTGACATTTACAATGTGGATAAAATACTATCTCAGCCTGTGAGTGGCTGCTTTCTTGGGTTGGAATTTATTGTAGCAATGAGTATAGCTTTTCTGAAAGAAAAACAGTATGTTTCTATGATGCATCATTGTGAAGCGAAAAATATTAGCTACAATGATGCAGTTATATACTGGCAATAATGAGGAAAGCAGAATTATTGTTGAGGTGAAAGTCTTTCAAATTAATAGGTAAATAGTTATTCATTAAAGTGAACTGTACATGAAATGTAATAAAGATGAAAATTTTACTGAAGTAATTTTCTCTTCATTCAGAAACGTTTCTGACAATATTGAAAAGCAATGCAAAGGCAAAAAAATTCCCATTCAGATATAAAGAATTGTTTGAAAAAGTAATGGGTAAATACAGGAGTACTAGCTGCCAATCCAAACAGTTATTTCCTTACCAAGAAACCACAGCATTTAATAAAATACAGTTCCCATCTCATTTTTAGGATTTTTTTAAGCAAAAAGAAATGGATGAGTTACATAGAATAGTGAGGACAAACAATCAGGAAAATTAACTTAGTTAATATTTGTATCTATTATAAATGTACACCCTGCGCATACATACAAGCCCTAATCTTTGAAAAACTATTATTTACCAATTTTTAATCCAGCAATAATTTTGCTTTAAATTTTTAAAGTTAGTTTTAAGTCAGAGTTTCTTCTGACTTATCAAAAGAAGTGAATAGAACTGAGCCAATCACTGAACATGAGGACCACAGAAATATTCACATGCAAAACGTATGGCATGAGAGGATGTGATAAACATTATCTTGCAGTTCCCTTTGCAAAACCACTTCTTAGAGAGATGATATAGAGTCTAGAAACTAGGTATGTCTAATTGCTATTTCCCGGCTCTCACTGGTTTGTCACCTGGCTTGTCAGTTGATGTAAGACATTGACTTATAATAATCATGACAATTAAACTCACTGAACTAATGGGTCTTTGAATAGTGCAAGAATAATAAATATAAGTGACTTGGGAATTACTTAGGGATGTTTAGACTAATCTTTAAAATAATAACGTGTGGTAGAAAACTGAGCCAGGAAAACAATATTTTACTAATTAGAGCTGAAAATCATAAACTTATTACACACAAAACAATATAAACAGAATTCAAGTGTCCTTGGACTGTCACAGGTTATAGTTCTTTATATTTCTCTTCTCAAAATAATTTAGTGGTGCTATGCAGAATTTTTAATGTTCATATCTTTCGATAAGTTCCTTCACACTTTATTTATGAACTAGTTTTGTTACTTATGGTCCTGTGATTTCAACAAATGTAAATATTGTAAACAAGTGTAACAATAATTTAGTGTCATCTAGAATCAAAAATGTTATTCTTTCAAATGTATTAGCCTATATGATAATTTGAATTGCAATGAACACATTCATAAAATTGGAGTTGTAGTTATTCAATAGAACTGAATACATATTGTCTTTTCAAATTCAATATGGATGCTCAAAACAAAGACTCCATTTATAGCAAACTGAATCATATTCTTATCCTGATTCCTGTTATCTATTGTACTTAAACATTAACCATATTAAAATGAAGCCGACAGTGTTGTAACAATTTTTGTTTTTGTTCTGCTAGCACATTTTTGGTTTCCTAAACAGGCAAATAGCAGTGAATTATATGGATCTTCTAAATGCTAAGTCAAAGACAATTTCTTTTTGGTACCAAATTATCTTTGATATTTGAATTGAAAACTCCATATAAACAAGCATGGAGTTCCAAAGTGATTGATAAAGCAAAGTTCAATTAGATTTGTCCCAGCTCCTTCTTCTTTGCAGCTTAATCAAATTTGTGAAGATGTATTACTTTTGGGGAGTCATAATGTCACAAACTGCTTTAACATAAGAATACCAGGGCAGAGCAGGACTAAGATATGGAAACTAAAACTATTTTTAACAGCTTTCCTTTACGAAATAGCAGAACTAATTTAGCTATGAGTATACCCGTTTCTTTTTCATCTATCCTATATCCTATAAACATCATGAAAAGCCATGCATTGGGTAGAGAAACACCTGCTTGTAAAGGTAGAAAAAAGCATTCAGTAGTGAAATGAGAACATCATCACATCTTCATGTCTTTGGCTTTCCTGGAGATTTTCACCTTGGACTAAAAGTACATGCAAGCTTACAAGTTGATCTCCAATTATGTAGATTTGAGTAATATGTATCTGCATACACCCTCAGTATAGCGATGACCAAGCTTTTTACATAATCTTGACATAGAATCCCAAGCTTGAAGATCCACGTAGAGTAATTCTGGCTTTGTTAATATGGTGAAATAGATAATATGATTTCAATTCCTGATCCCAACCTCCAAAAACTAACCCTGCTAAAGATGTGGGACAAAGGTTAAGTAGTATTCCCACAAAGAAAGGGAACGCCTCAAGCAAAAGAAACAAAATAGGACTTCAAAGCAGATTGTAAGAAAATGAACTGGCATTTTGGCTGCATGGAAGTCGTCCTTATGGTGTTTGGTAACCTGAGCAAGGATTTAGTACTGAGACTCCCATGGCTGAGACCCTCAGAGACTCCATTTATGCGAAGAAGGTGCACAGAGAAAGTCTGCATAATTGCACCTGGAGATGATGAAGAAGGTAGTATGTCTACCTGGATCCTGAGTGGGGAAACATACCTTGAAATTCAAAACAATAGATTCACCGCTACTGGGTTTTTGGTTCAGTTTATATTAACTAAATAATTCTGGAAACCCTACACTAAGAAAACTACGCTACAAAATAGATGTTGACCCAGAAGGCAATGGTAGGCTTGGGGTCCTAGGAAGGAGCAAGCATAAAATCTCTCTGGCCACATAGTATCCTTATAGGTAAAGCCCTGGGAAGGCAAGGTCACGGTCCAAAGTTATAAAACACTCAAACAAAATTATCCCCTATGAGAGAGTCCCAGCCCTGACAAGCCAGACGACTAGGACCTCAGAACTTTATGTAATAAAACAAACTGGAGGCCATTAGGAAAATGTATGTTTAAAATGATTAAAAACATAATATAAAATTGAAACTATATGAAAGAATAAAAAGCAAGCTAAATAAGAATAGGAATATTTGAAAAAGAACTAAATGTATGTTTTAGAAATGAAAAATTGTCATTAATATAAACCACTTAAACTATTGATTAGAAACAGGTGAATAGACAATTAGTGACCCAGAAGCTCAATAATAGCTAATGCTTATTGAGTGCTTTCTAAGCATACAAGTGCTTGGTGCTTGATATTCTATTAATTTTTTTCATTATTGTTTGTTGTTAATTTTATTGTGAGTATGTTCATTAGCATATTCTGGATGGCTGGAATTTGTTAGAGGCAAGCAGACTGGCTGTGTGATCTATGCTATCAACCACTCTGCTGTTTTGCCTCTGAGGAACTTATCCAGAATTCAGCATAGTGCAGCAACTAGATGGACAATATGAAAGAGAGATTATGAGATCTGGAGGGTGAATTGTAAAGGTCTAATATGCATCTCTAATCATACTCTCTTCCTTGACACTCTTTTGAGGCACACACAATCCTGAATTTCTCGATTCTTCACTGACTACAGCATCTCACTCTCTTCGGCTTATTCCTCCTCATATCTCTAACCTCTTAAAATGGGCCACCCAGGGCTCAGTCTGCAGACTACTTCTTTCCTCTCTGGATTACCCACTCGCTTAATAATCTCATACAGTCTCAGGGCTTTAAATATCTCCATGCCAATTCCCAATTTCTGTCCTATGTATCTCATATACAACTGCCTGAGTAGTATCCCAAATTGATATGTCCAGAACTGACGTGATTTCTCAACCCCCTACCCTGTTCTCATAGTGTTCCCATCTTAGTTCCTTTCACTTCTTTAGGCCATTTTTCCTCTTTCTTTTATAAACCATATCTAACTCATCAAAAAATTCTGTTGACTCAAGGCTCTAACATCTGCTCACCGCCTACACCATCAGCTGCCCTGGCCCGAGCTACCATTATCACCCTGGATAATTGCAGCAGCCTCCTAACTTGATCCCCTGCTCCTTTCCTTGATCACCCTCAATCTATTCTGAATACTGAAGCCTGTAGTATATTTACTATACATAAATATAAGTCAAATGACATCACATCTCAAAGCTCTCTAATGGCTTCTTAATTCACCCAGATAAGCAATAGCTTGTAAGGTTGTAAATAATCAGGCCACCATCAGCAGTCATTCTCATAATTTTCCACTGTTCTCCTTTTTCACCATGCTCCAGTCACACAGCAGTGTGACTCTAATATTCTAGGCATGCTCCTACCTCAGCATATTTGCACAGGCTTTCTCTCTGCTTGGAACATTCTTCCCATAGCTATCCACATGGCTTCTTCTTTTACCTCCCTTTTCATTCACTTTACTCAAATATCACCTTCTCTGTGAGTCCTTCCATCACCATCTCTATGAAATTACAACCCCTAACAACTCGTCGTTTCCCATACCTTTTTTATTTTTCTCCTTAGCGTTCACTATCATACGTAAAATATGTCCTTTTAATTTTGTTGCTTTCAGGTTACAACTCCTAGACGTTAAACTCCATTTGTCACTGCTGGATCCCCAATGCCCAGAAGAGGAGGTAGGCTCAAGCAGGTTCTGAAGACACAACTGGATTGCATGAGCAGGTAGCTGGCACTCACCACTGTTTTATTGTTGCGTCTTTTTCAACCTTTATCTATGGTCCCACTAGGTGACTAAGAAAACATTGTACCTGTCATCTAGATGGCTCTACATGATATGATATCATCAAACTAAAATAGCATTAAAACCTCCTTTAGCAGGTCAGTGGGAAGAGGCATCTTTGCAGCGGGTAGAATTTTGAGCAGAACACCTGATTTCCATTTTGTCTATATGTATCTATACTTATTTATAGACGACAAAGAGTAGTTGAAAGGCAAGGAACTAAGTGAAATAAGATTAGTGAATTAGAGAAAAAGCAGAAAAAAGCTGCAAGGCTCCGACTCTGGGCTCTTTAGATCTATCAGATTCTTCCCACCACATAGGCTGCCCTCACCAAAGTTTGCCTGCATTTCTGTGAGGTTCTAAGGGGGAACTGGGGAGCTGCTTCCAATCATGCCGATTCTTTCCTTACAAGTCCTTTGCATGGCTTCTGCTGGTTCTATAATGGCAACAACCTTGAACCCAATGGAAGGTCTTCTTCTCACAACGTTTGTAATCTAGTTGGCCCCCAAAAGTCTCACATAGCTTGCTTTCAGTACTCTGTGCTGGAAGTATTTCAAAATTAAAAATATAAGTATTTATGAATAGAAAGGAAAACCTATGATAATATTTCAAAAGTGGTGTAGTGCTCCAAAGTAGGTGGGCTCTAAAGATAATTATGAGTTATTTCACCCTCACTTATATATTCTAAATCTATCTCCAAGATCTTTAGTAACTTTTACTTTACTGTTCTCTAGTTGGCCGCAACCCCTCCATGACATCCCATCCACATTGCCCCACCCTTCTATCACCCTGCACTTCAAAATTTCTTCTCTAACTTTTGTTTCTCCTCTGAGTCAAAACTCGTATTTCCTAATATTTAACATTTCCTGATTTGAAGTCTTCATGCTTAAATCCTCATAACTATAAAGGAAATTCCTATTCCTATTCCCCCTAATTCCTGGGGATTGTGAAAGAGGATGCTATTGATCTTAATGGATTATTCTCTCTGAAATTCCATTTTCTAAAATGAAGGAACTCTTTTTTATCAGACATCCAGGAGAGAAGATTAAGATCTTCTAGAAGTGGCTGTAATTTTTGCCCTTCCTCATTTGTTTCTGTCGCTGTCTTCCAACTCCTGCCCCTCCATCTCATCTTCTTAATTTTTTTTATTGCAAGGAAAAGCTTCTCTCACTTGTAAATAAAGATTTTTATAGGTTAGTTATTAATTATGTTACTTATTTTTCTTTGTATACAACATAATTATTTCTTCCTCAGGCATTCAGAGTTTCTGATTTTTTATAGTTTTATTTCTTCTGTTGATACTGAATTTGACTAAATTATAATTACCTTTAATTAGTTTACTTAAATATTAAAACAAATAAAACCATAAGTAAAAGGCAAGATAATTTTAATTTTTAAAATAAGGCAAGCTAAAGAATAAGATTTCACCAAAAAATAGGGCCAAACACTGACAATTCTTTGTCTAAATATGCAAGAATTTTTATGCCCAAATTGCAATCATGGAATTGAAAAAAGAAAACTAGTAACATTTTTATATTTATATAAAATCTTTATATTACCCATAAAAATAGGTAAAATTTAATTAATTCATTAGCTACATTTTACTAGCATTTTAATGTTTAAGGTGCCCTTGGAACTCCATATATTAAGAAGGACTTCACTTTAAAAGTATTTTCAAACCATGGAAAGAGAATTTTCTATTACATAAATTACTTTAATTTCATTTTGGAAGAGCAGAACACATTTCTGTAACTGAAATACTAATTCCATCCTTTTAAAAAAATGTCCTATATAAACATGCTAAGTGATTAAATACCATGATTTGATATTTTGGATTGTAGAAGGATGTTGAAACTGACTGTCTAACTGGGGCTTTGAGGTGTTTTGGAAGAAGAATCTATTGAAGATAAGGATTGGTTGGCTATAGATATTTGTACAATTAGACCTAGTGTACCAAAAGATGATTGTGAAGAATAGCAATTTATGATGAAAAGTAGCCATTCCAGTGGTCTCATTACTAATATTGGATGGCATATAGGGCTACTGTGTGCAAACAAGTAGGGCTTTCTCTGTTCCTAGCCCATCCATATGTGATAACTGTCTGTATCTTAATAATCAAAATGCTGGGTTCCAGTTCAACATGGTGATATAGGAGAATCTTGAACTTACCTCCTCCCACAGATACACAAATCTTCAGCATCATGTGGGACAACTTCCTCTGAAAATAACCTAAAAACTGAGCAACTTCTACACATCAGGCATACAAGAGAAGGCCCACAGTGAGGTGGGTAGGAGAGGCTGGGACACAATCTCACATAAACCCCATCTTTAGCATGGCAACCCACAATTGGGAGGGAACTCAAAATCCAGATGTTCTTCCCAAGTGAAGTGTTTGAACCCAACATTGGGCACCCCAAATTTTAAGACCTGCACCTGAGAGACAAGTCCTGAAAACATCTAGCATTGAAAACCAATGAGACTTGTGTCCATGAGACCCACAAGGCTATAGGGAACCAAGAAACAGCTCTTAAACGGCTTGCACACGGACTCACCACCACAGGGCTCAGCATAGAGGCAACAGATCAAGAGACACCCAGACTTTATATAAAAGATGCTCATTTACTGATCTTAAAATGTTCACTTGAGGGGCAGACATCTGATTTAACATGCATGGAGAAGCCTGATAGCTGGTGGGCACCATTTTGGCACTCTTCCTCTGTCTCACTCCAGTTAGCAGAGCTTTCTTTCCTCACTCCCTCACCCAGCAGGTATCATCTATATGCTTACCCTATGCCTTGCTTAGCCTGTGGGTGCTAGTTTTTTTTTCTTACCCCATTCCCAGTGGGCATCATCTATATGCTCTCCCTCTGCCTTTCTCTAGCTAGTGGATGCCATCTCTTTTTTTAACTCTAGGCATTTTTTTTTCCAGGGGTACTACCTTTATGCTCCCTTTTGCTCCAGTTTGTGGGCATCATCTTTGTGCTCCTCCTCTGTCACATTCCAGAGTACCAGTATCTCTTGGATGGGAGCTTTTACACACATCTGGTTCCCTGGTTTTTGTGTCTGGTGTCCCAGTTTTTGCAGCTGCTGCCCAGGGGACATCTCTTGATAGCCTGGCTCAACGACCAGTGAGGCTTATGCTTGTGATTTCCCACAGGACTGCTTATATTTGCATACTTTAAAAGCTGCCCGTGGAGGATCTGACTTCCAATCAGCCTGAATCTAGGTACTGATTGAGATCCTCCCCTTTGAGACAATGACAGGTCTTAGCAAACTCTCAACCTCAGGGAACCATAAAAAATAAAATAGGCTGCTTAGATAATAACAAAAATTTGAGAGACAACCAAGAGGTAGGGCAGGGTTGAATGATAAATTTAATCTCCCACATGAGGCCATTCCTTCAAGACTGGGATAAGTGGCTGTTTTATCTAATGCATAGAAACCAACACAGAGTCAAGCAAAATGAAGAGACAAAGGAATATGTTCCAAATGAAAAAACAAGATAAACCTCCAGGAGAAAAACCTTAATTAAATGGAAATAAGTAATTTACCTGATAAAGAGTTCAAGGTAATGTGCAAAAAGCTGCTCACTGAACTTGGGAGAAGAATAGATGAACACAGTGAGAACCTCAACAAAAAATAGAAAAGATAAGAAAGTACCAAATAGAAGTCACAGAGCTGAAGAATATAATAACTGAACTGAAAAATACATAGAAGGATTCAGCAGCAGATTAGAAGAAGCAGAAGAAAGAATCAGGAACTGAAAGACAAGTGGATCTCATCAAATCAAAGAAACTAAAAGAAAAAAGAATGAAAAAAAGTGCAGATAGCTTGAGGAACTTATGGGACAACAACAGGTGGAGTAGTTTGCATTGGTGAAGTCCCAGAAGGAGAAGAGAAAGAGAAAGAAGCACAAAACTTATTTCAAGAAATAATGATTGAAAACTTCCCTAATTTGGTGAAGGAAGTAGATATCTTGTTCAAGGAAGCCCAGAGAGTTCCAAAAGATGAACCTAAAGAGACCCACACCAAGACACAGTATAGTTAAATTGTCAACAGTAAAAAATAAGGGGAGAATCTTAAAAGCAGCAAGAGGAAAACAACCTATTACATATGGGGGAACTTGCATAAGACTATGGCAGGTTTTTCAGCAGAAGCTGCAGGCCAGAAATGAGTAGCACAATGTATTCAAAGTATTGAAAGAAAAGACATTCCAACAAAGAATATTCTACTTGGCCAAGCTATCTTTCAGAACTGAAGGAGAGGTAAAGAGTTTTCTAAACAAGCAAAAACTAGAGGAGTTCATTACCACTAAACCAGCCTTATACGAAATGTTAGAGGAACTTCTTTAAGCTGAAAAGAAATGACGCTAATTAGAATTAGGAAAACATATGAAAGCATAAATCTCGCTGGTAAAGGTACATATATAGTCCATGAGGTGAAAAGATATAAGCTGTGACATCAAACACACAAAATGTGGGGGGAAGTGTAAAAATGTAGAGCTTTAGAAGGCAATCAAACTGAAGTTGTTGTCAACTTAAAACAGGCTGTTACAGGTTGTTATACATAAGCCTTATGGTAACCACAAAGCAAAAACCAACAGTAGACACACAAAAGATAAAAAGAAAAGAAGCTAAGCATACTACTAAAGAAAGTTATCAAACCACAAAGATAGGGAGCAAAAAGAAAGGAACAGAGGAGCAACAGAACAGCCAGAAATACACAATCTCCAGAGGCAATTTCTTTCATTTTTGGATAGCTCCACAATGAGAAGTGATTTGGTTATTTTGAACTCAAATCAATATTCTGAAATTCTGCAATCTAACACAACTACTATTCTATTAATGTAAGTTAGCATCGTATTAGCTATATGGGTTGGTACATCATACCAATATGTCAACTATTCATCGAGATTGGTATGGAACTTACTAACCGATACTCTGATGCCATGCCTCTTCACTTCCTAGGTACTGTTGCTCAATCAAATTGCTATTTTCTCCCATCCTTTTTGGAACCAAATGCGACAGTTTACATTTACGCACTTTCAAGTTCATCCTCCTAGGCTGATTGCTCTATTACATGAAATTCCTTTAGATGTCAATCACTTCACTAATGACCACTTCCTGTTACTTGCAAATTTTGTAAAATGTATTCAATATCTGTTTTCATATTATTGGTTAAAATGTGAAAAAAATTCCTCTATAAACTTTTCTGCATCACCCACCTTTCTTTTCCCAGACGCTAGGTTATATGTATGAAAAACCTCCACAAATGCCTTGCTAATTCCAAACAACCGAAAAGAGACAATTAGATTAGTCATAATGACGTTTACTAAATGAACCCATTAATACTCCTGGTGATTAATAGTTTCATTTTCTAAGCACACAAACTTTAAATATCTAATTCTAGAAACTTCCCAGGATCTATATAATCACATTTGCTTATAATTTACAGAATCTAATTTATTCTTCCTTTTGAAAACACAAGCTGCATCTTTCCTTCTTTCTCTTCTGCCTGATTCTTCCAACAGTAATGTACCCCCTTAGTGACTTTATGTGAAATTTCTCTCAGTCTCTTGGTACATAATTCATCAGTTTTGTTGTCAAATAATTCCCAGATCAAGTCCTTCCTGTCTGGGAGACTTCTCTCTTCCTCTCTAATAAACCAAGGAGCCTTCTCTTAAACTGGAGGGACAGTGACAGGAAATCCCCATGTGCTTGGGGCAAGAGTTCCCTTCATATGCCAGTGCTGCCTCCTACTGGCTAAAGAAAATTGAAGCCCCAATAATTTTATTGAACATAGTTTGCCCTGGCTACAATATAATACCCACCCTGCAAGGATGTAGGGAGATAGAAATATGTATTCAAAGGGTAACGCATAGCACTAACTAAGTTTTCAGTAAATTTCAGCTTTTAAGGTCATTCAGTGCCCAGTTTCTAATTCTTACATTTCCCTGTTCTCCGTATGTCTTTCTTTTATTTTTTCATGGCTCATGTTCATGTTAACTTATCTGTAGACTCATAAAATCAAGTTTTCCTAGGTTGGTTTGGTTTGTAGAGCTACACTGAGCATTGCTTTTTGTAATTAATGCCCTCTTTTTCTCTTCCCCAAGATACTTTGTAATTTTCTTTTTACAGGGAGTATAGTCTTGGATACTCTTTTATTGCAACATAAACACAGGTGAAGTAAAAATAAATATAGATAAATATTAATAGAAAGTTAGAACTGGGTATTATATTAACAGCTTCAGCTATTCCTAGTCTTTTTATCTTTTACCTCCATTGATGACATGTTGCCTAAAATAAATAATAAGCTAAAAGAACATACATTCCTAGGAGCCAAAGGTAAAAGACATTTTCCATTGCTTATTATACTTGCTTTATTATAGGGACTGAATTTACATGGAACGTCTTTCTTGCTCGTGTGAGCAATGTGCTTACGCATATGGTTATACGATTCAGAGCTAGGCGATTAATTCCATAAGTGCCTCCAGGACCCTCTGCGTATTTGAAGCTGCTGTTACTACAGTTGCCTTTGTACTTTGAATTTGGTGATTGCAGCATAATTACTTTGTTCGTAGTTTATTGTATCCATCAGTTCTTACTATCATTATTTCCCAAATTTACAATATAGAGTAACCAAAGCATAAAATAGGTTATTGTACACATTAAATAACAAAGGCAGCATCAAAACTCTGTTTCTTTATTTAAATTGAAGTGGTAATGTGGCCATTTTACTAATTTTCTTTTCAACGGTATGGGGTTAGAGCGTGCTTGTTTTAGTGAAGAGAAGATGTGACATTTATGTTTTTGTATTCTATATGTTTACTATAGTAAATGAAATACATGAAGCAATAAAAAAAGTGCACATTCATTTTGACATCTGACTTTATTTCATAATTCAGGACTGGCTTTTTGAGTCTAGATTTTTCTGGTTCACTCAGCTGCAATAATGACTTTGTTCATCATGAAGCGAGTGACTGCAGTTATTGTAATCACCATGGATCACAGGCATCAGAAAATATTGATTTTCTTTTCTTAACTTCTAATCAAAACCTCCGCAACATGTAGCTGCTGGCTCAGAGGTTCTAAAGTTGAAAGCTGTAGAATGTGAACATTTTTCTTCCTCAAGGCTATAACTTCATTTTCCCACCCAACTCTAGAGAGAGATTACAGAGAAAGAGAGGTCAGCAGTCAAATTTTAGCACTTTGCAGTTGCTCACAGAGCCCAGTTGGTGACTCAGCTGCTTGTGTAGTGGCTGTAACAAAAGACTTTGCCCACAGGCAAATATCCACAGCAGCCAGTTATTCCCTCGCTTGCCCAGAAGCCCTGCTCCAGGCTAAACTGATGGCTCTGGGTACTTTTCAAATCCGTATTTTCAACAATTTTATTTGAATACCAAGTCACATTTTAGGTTTTCTACATTTTAAAAAATTATCACTCACACCCTCCCCCCACTCCCTCTCCTAAATATTCAAATGACAAAAAAATCTTTTAAAGCAATCCATATTAATAAAGGAGTACTAGACCCTACAGATCTCATCAACAGTAATGTCTACTTTTTGGAAAATTCTCAAAAACAGGGAGAAAAACAAATGTTTTGTAATTTTTACAAGGTTGACATTTGAGACTGACTCGGGACTCAGGTGTATGATAATTAAAGTCTCTGTGATGAGGCGTAAAGCTCTCCTGTGTACTAGGTAGGAGGAAATGATCTGACGTTTTAATAAAGAAGAATTAAATGACAAATTGGAAAACACAGTTGTATACAAGGCAGAGAAAGTTGGAAAATACGAACAGAAAATCCTTAAGACTGGCCAATATTTACACCAGATTCCAATAGAGAAACTGGAAGTTGACATCAGAACCCCCCAAGCTACTATATTTTATGGCTTTTTAAAATATAACAAGTGAAAAATAGACATCATGAGTGTCTCGAAAATGTCTTTCACATCTTCATCAATTCCCAGGTGAAACAATGTGGCACATAGAACGCAAGGCTGGGTGGTCCCTGTCAGGAATATTGAAGTCAGGATTAAATGTCCACAGTGAACAAAAGCAGGAAAAGTGCAGGGCTGACAGATGCTGTCTCAGGGGATACGCTGATGCCACCTACTCACTTCTGTCCCGTATTCTCAGGCATCATGAAATTTACACAACTTCCTGTGGATGTTTTCACATGCACCCAATATAAATTTCAGATCATCTATATACTATTTTCAAAGATCTCTCTAAGTTTCTGAAACCATTTAACAAAATTCTCTCAGACAATTCATTCTGGCTTGAGGGTGTTCCTGATGACGTGGAAATTCTCCTGGGATTCTCATTGTACTTTTATGATCACCATTCAGTTTTCTTCTTCTTTCCTGTGCTCAGAAATATTTAAGTAGAATGTTCAACTTTAAAATCCAAACAAGGACAACATATTCATGACAGGCACACAAGTTTTGTGTGTGTGTATGTATATATATGTATACACACATACACAGTAGTATTTACTTTGCTAATGTTGATATGTTGAAATGTTACATTTACATATTTTTATTAATAACATTCTAATAGAAAATTAATATCTGCATATGATAAAAAGGGGGATAAAAAGAATGATTATTTTCTATACAGTATTCCACAGGGCTCTTTTTGATATGCAAACATTGTTAATATTATTTGGTGCACCCTACCATAATTCACCTATGAATATGCACAAATGTTTATGTTTTTAACAAAAGTTAGATCATATTTTGTATGTATGTAGGCATACACACACATATACCTGTTTTCTCTCATGCAGTTTTTAAATTTTCAGTAAATAATACAATATATATTTTGACTCTTTCCACATCATCAAATTAGATTTACTTCATTATTTTAGCTGCAACAGAGAGAATATTTCATCATACAAATGTATTATGATACATTTAATGAGTCCTATATTAATGGGCATCTGATTCATTTCCAGCATTTCGATGATACAAACTATGCTATGATGGGAATCTTTGTACACGTGTCTTTGCACACTTGTAGCACTGTGGTGTGCTTTCATTAACAGAATGTGGAGGACAAGGCATTGTGCTGCTTTTGTGCTATGGGAAGCAAATTGCCAAGTAAGAAATACAATTACTGGAGACTACCATGCCCTCCAAATCTGCAGAGCTATGAGTAAATAATACAATGTTTTAAGCTACTGATTTTTATGGTAGGTAGTTGCACAGCAATAGGTAACTAACTGAAAGAGGCTTCATTAAGTTTAAGACTTTGTGTTCATTAAAAGAAACCATTAAGAGAATGAAAAGGGTCATGGATTGGAACACATTTATAATACACACAACTGAGAAGGACTTATATTCAGATTATATAAAGAACCTCTACAGATCAATAAAGAAAAGGAGAAAATCCAAATAGTAAATGGACAAAAGACTTGGGACACTTCACAAAACAATGTATTAAAATTGATAACAATTATATAAAAGGTGCTCAACATCATTAGTAATCAGAGAAATGCAAATTAAACTGCAAGGAGATGTCAATACACATCCATCAATGGCTAAAATAGAAAATTTGCCAATACTAAATGTTGACGAGGATTTCTGTAGCAAGTGAAATTTGCTTGCATAGCTAGTGAGAGTATTAACAGGTGCAACCACGTTGGAAATACGTTTGATAGTACTTACTAAGCAACCAGCAATTCCTCTCATAAGTAGATCTTCAAGTGAAATGAGTGCACATGTCCACCAACAGACAGATACAAGAATGTTCATAACAGCTTTACTCATAACAGGCAAAAATTAGAAGCAACTAACCATAGAATAAGTGTTACATTTGTGCCGTGAATATACAGCACTGAAAAAGAGTAACCTATTGCTGTCAGCAATGACATAGATGAACATTGTTTCTCTTTTTGACTTCATAAATGGCATCTTTCCACCTAAAAGTTTTGTTTTTCTCATAAACGACTGCTCCAACTAGAAATCCTTTCAAATATGTTGTTTTACTTTAGCACTGTTATAGATTCAGTTTTTAATATTTAAATCTTTGATTCATTTGCAATTAACATTCATTTCAAGAGGAGTTAAAAATCAGCTTTGTTTCCTTCTGATGGCTGGCCACATATTCCAACATTTAAAGAGTACCTGTGTTTTCTTCACTAACGTGGAATGGCAATGTATCATGTATTATGTTCATGTACTTGTTCATGTTTATTTCTCAATTTTCTAATGGGCACCATTAATCTGTCTGCCTGTTTATGTGTCAATGTGAACTTATTTTAATTATTAAAATTTTATAATATCTTTCATTTATCTGGTGGGACTATTTACCCTTTATTCATTTTCTCTTTAGAATATGTTGGCTTTTTTAAAAAATATTTTTTTGTTGAGAACTTTAATATTAGAACTGTTGAGTTCCAGAAACTATTTGATACTATTACATTTCAGATTAATTTAGGGGGAAAATGACATTTAAATATGAAAGACTTCCTAATTCAAAACAAGCTTTGCGATTTCATTTACTCAAGTATTATTTTGTGTCCTATACAGAATTGTCAATTTTCCTTTATGTAGATCTGCATATCCCAGGTACATTGCCATCGAATATCATGTCATCTTTTTCTCTTCCTTCCTCCCTCCTTCCTTCTTTTCTTTCTTTCAAGAAGTGTTGCAAATGAGGTCTTTTTTATTATTAGATTTTCTTTGCTATATTTATTCACATTATTGACTTTTTATTCATTGTGTAGCTAACCATTTTAATACATTTTCTTATAATTTCTAACTATATTTTAGCTGAGTCTTCAGAGTCTTGCAAAAATACAATAACACCATCTGCCAAAAATGTGCTTATTTCTATACTGCATGCATAATTGCACTACTTAGTACTATCAGAATACTTAAAATAATTATTTTTTGAATAGTTTGTGTTTTCATGATGAAATTAAGCTGAGATAACATATTTTAACTTTTTATTTGCTAGTCAATTGTTCCTTAAAGATTTCATAAATTATTTTCCCCACATCTCACCCTTATTTTAGGTAGAGGGTCTGTATGAGTGTTTCTTTTCACTAATAAATGCAGAATTTTATCAAGCACCTCTTTTAGCACTTATTGAGTTATCTGTTTTTGGTCCTTTGAATCAGTAAAACTGTCCTAACATTGAAATATCTTTACAGTCCTTGGGTAAAATTCACTAGGTTAATCGTAGTTAATTGCATTAATATTTCATTTAGCATTTTTGGACTGATATTCATAAGCAATATTGGTCAATTTATTCTTTACCCTTTTCAAGTTTTGGTGATAGCATTTTCCTAGCTTTCTAAAAAGAATTTTATGAATTTCTAACTTTCTCTATGACCTAGACAAATTTAAATGTAATTGGAGCTGTTTGTTCACTAACAGAAAAAAAAGCACCTGTAAAATATCTGGACGTAACCTTTTTTTTTTTTTTGAGGAAGATTAGCCCTGATCTAATGTCCACCACAAATTCTTCTCTTCTTTTTGCTGAGGAAGATTGGCCCTGAGCTAATATTTGTGCCCATCTTGCTCTATTTTATATGTGGGACATCTGCCACAGCATGGCTTGATAAGTGGTGGCCTAGGTCCACACGCGGGATCTGAACTGGCGAACCCTGTGCTGCTGAAGCGGAGCATGTGAACTTAACCGCTGTGCCACCAGGCCAGCCCCTGGATGTAACATTTTGATGGATAGTTCTTTAATAATTTCCTCAAATTTTAAAAAGTATTCTCAAAGTTCTTTAGAATTGTTCCTTTAGATTTTCCAATTCTTTTAGGTCCAGGTTTTTAAATTAACTCATATGGGGCCAGCCCTGGTGGTCTAGTGGTTAACTTTGGTGTGTTCCACTTCAATGGCCTGTTTTCAGTTCCCAGGCATGGACCTACACCAGTTGTCTGTCAGTGGCCATGCTGTGGGGGAGGCTCACATACCAAAAAAGAGGAAGATTGGCAGCAAATATTAGCTCAGGGTGAATCTTCCTCAGGGAAAAAAAAATTAACTGATATGAAGCTAAGAAACATAGTCAAAAATAAGTTTTTTATATTCTGCTATTCACTTTTCTAATATCATTTGTGCTTTCTATTTTATAAGTGTTTGCCTTTATCTTTTAAAATTATTTCTTCTCCATTCCTTTGCTACATTTTGTTGCTCTTCTAATGATTTCATAAACTCAATGTTTTCCTTTGTTTCCATTTTTTTCTCTTTTCTTGTAACCTACATATATAAGTCTTAATTTTTCATCATTTTTACCTGTATTACAAAAGATCTGATAAGTGGTGTTATTGCCTTTACATTCTGCAATTTCAGTTTTTGTTTATTTTATGAGCTAAGAGTTGTTTAAGATTTAGGTATTAAATTTCTAGCTGGTATTATTTTTTGGTCTGTTTTCAATTTCTATTTTTGTTAATATATTCATTTCTAGTATTGTTACACTTTGATCAGAAAAAGTGGTTTGACTCTTTAATTAATGGTAATTTCTAGGAATCCCAGTAAAATGTATACTTAAATGAAAAAGTTTCTTGAGTGCTTGCAAAGTGTATTCTATGTGTTCACTGTATATAAGTAAATAAACATATCTGTATCTTTGTATCCTACCATAAATATATTATTTAGTTCCTCTATATACTTAATTTTATTGATACTATTTCCTCTATTATTGGCTAATAGATAAATAGAACTTCCCAGTATTTTTCCAGAGAGTTCTTTATTAATTTTAATTCTCTTTAATTATTTAATATATGTATAATATACTCATTACACACCTAACTTCATTCTTTGTAAGTATTAATAGATTTAATTTTAGAAGTAACTTTTTGAAAAAGGTACTACTATCTGCATTTTAGAGATGAGGAAATTAAAGATACTGAGAACTTTAATGACTGGCCTCCAAGGAGGTCACATAACTATTATTGATGGATCTAGGATTTGAACTCACTTATACTGACCCAAAGTCCCTGTTTTGAATTATTACATGAAACACTAAACAATCTCCAAAGAACTATTAGAGCTAATAGGCTAATTTAGCAAAATTGTAGGATACAATATTAACACACAAAGATCAGTTTTATTTCTATACCCTAGCCAAGAACAATCTGCAAATAAATTTTTTTTAAAAATTCCATTTACAATAGCATCAAAAATATAAAATCCTTAGGAATAAATTTAACCAACAAGGTGCAAGACTTGTACACTGGAGATTAAAAAATGTTGTTGAAAAAATTAAAGACCGAAATAAATGGAAGGATATTCACGTTCAAGGATTGGAAGTCTTAATGTTGTTGAGATGGCAATGTTCCCCTAAATGATCTACACAGTCAATGCGGTTGAGACTACGTGAGATGATGGAGGTTAACGAAACTTATCGTGGTAATCATCTGCCAATATATAAATATATCCAATCATCATGTTGTATGCCCAATATTAATACAAGGTTATATGTCAATTATGTCTCAATAAAACTGGAAAAAAATCACAATGGCCTCTTTTGCAGAAACAGAAAACCCAATCCTAAATTTCATATGGAAATCAGGGACCATAAGCAGCCAAAATAATCTTGAAAAAGACGACCAAATTTGTAGGACTCATATTCTCTGACTTCAAAACTTGCTACAAAGCTACAGCAATCAAAACATTATGGTACTGGTGTCAGGATAGAAATACAGTCCAATGGAATAAAATTGAAAGCCAGAAATTAAGCCCATACATTTATGGTCAATTGATTTTTGACAAGGGGTTGTAGAGAGTGAGAATTAGGGAATGCCTCCATTGTGGGCATGAGGTCTCCTATGTGAGTGATAAAAATGTTTCAGAACTAGATAAGGTGATAGTTGTACAACACTGAGAATGTACCCAAGGCCGCAATCTAGACAGTGTTTCTTTGCATTGCATTTATTGCTTTGACAATTATTTGCCATCATTTTATATATGTATAATTACAATTTGTATATTTGTATTACCTTTTAGCTTTCACTTAGACATTATTTTTTCATTTCTTTCCTCTTTCTGATAATGTTGAATTCTATATAGTCTATTCTAAACTTCTATTTAAAGTTTTCTAGTGGTTATCTTTAAAAATTTTTATTTTATAAAGTTCGTTGTATTTTTTCATTTTGAGTTTTTAAATTTAAGCAGTTTGACTTGACTTCTAATAAGAAAAAGAAGAAAATTAGTACACACACACTTCCTCCAAGCTCTTCTTCCCCTGCTCTACTTAGAAATATTATTTTAGTTATTCTAGCTGTTAAATAGTATACTTAAATAGTTATAATTTAAATCACAACTTTGAGAGAATTTACTTACATTCCACTATATAAGTTGAAGAAATCTGTTTATGTTCATTTCCCCTTGTCCAGGTTACCTTCTTCTAAAACTTTGTTAACTGATTATGTTTTATAACAAACTATATTTCTTTATAATTTTTAACATCTGTGTTTTTTCTTTTGCCACCATTGTTTAGTTCAGGTACTGTGGTTTGTGGATTCATTGCTCAACACTAAATGTAATCAAAAACTCTCTATGCATATTTTGTAGGTTACAGTTTATTCTTGGGAAGAAATAATGGAGGCTTTGCTTCCTGAGCTTTTCTTATTTGATAATAGTCATTTATTTCTTGTGTGCTCTGAATGCCAGATTGACACATATAGAGTATGAATTATTTGTTGTGCTTTCTGATATAGCCCTAGGAACATGATACATATTGCTCAACAGTTTTTTTTTTTTTGTTTTTTTTTTTAGCACTGAATGGTGTTTTTGACAAGTCTGAGATGAGCTCTATTTTTTGTTCCTTTTATAGATGACTTGCTCTTTCACCTGCATTCCCATAATCTTTTTTTTTTTTTTGAGGAAGATTTGCCCTGAGCTAACTGCTACCAATCCTCCTCTTTTTGCTGAGGAAGATTGGCCCTGAGCTAACATCCATGCCCATCTTCCTCTACTTTATATGTGGGACACCTGCCACAGCATGGCTTGCCTAGTGGTGCCACATCCGCACCTGGGATCTGAACTGGTGAACCCCGGGCTGCTGAAGTGGAACTTGCCCACTTAACCTCTGCACCACCGGGCTGGCCCCTCTCTTAGAATTTTATTTGTTTGATAATGAAGCTTTGTAACTTCATCAGGATTGGCCTGGTATTGATAATCTTTTTTTCCCTCCTTGGGCTATTTAAGGTGATAATACAGATCTTTCATTATAAAAAATTTTTTCTTTGGTTATAAATATGTATGAATTTTTTCTGTTTGTTTATTCCGTTCTCTATAAACATGAATTTGTTACATGCTACTTTCCATATTACTCATCGTCTTTCTATTTCTTTGTAGTCTTTGTTCATTTCTAATTTGATTTTGTATATTTCCAAACCTTTTATCAGTAACCACTTTATTGGCTAATACTATTTGAATTGTCATTACATATTTCCTTTTTCTCTTTCAATTTGTTTCCTGGAACCAGTTTGCTTACTTTTCATCTTATATGTTACCTTGTCACTGCCTTTTTGAGCAATTATTTCAGAAAGGCCATAATTTTCATTTTTCTTTGTTTCCATTGTTGACTTGTAAAATTTGATCTACTTTGTAGTACGATGCATTTGTCTGTTCTTTGTTGACCGCAGGGCATTCGTTTTGGAGTGTCTTGACACAGGTCTTTGCTTCATCCTTTCTAGGTTTCACTCATCCCTGCATAGAGACTGTTCTCCAAGGACCAACTATTTGTGGAAGTGTTTTTGAGAGAGGGGAAAGGTCACCGAGCAGAATACCCCAGCTTGAACATTTTTTCTGGGGTTTCCAAATTTCTCTGTCCTTGAGGTAGTAAGCAGTTCCCTTGGTTCTGTCTTCATTCACAGGCTCATTGAATGAGAAGGTGGCATTTTCTTCTCTTCATCACACAAGCTTGAAAACCACCAGGCTGCATGGTCCCCAAAGCTTCTCCTTCATCCTGCCCCTAACAGCATGCTTCTCACAAGGACAGTATGTCTGGGTGGGTTCTGTCTCAGTTCCTTTTACCCTGACTCACCTCTGTGATAAATATGGTTTAAGAGCATCTCCTTGGTTGTCTATCCAAACATTGAAATTTCCATCAGTCACCTTGAAATGGCCTCTCAAAAACCGACCCTGAATTTGTAATTCTCTGTCCACCTCCCACTCTGATGGAGATGTGCAGAGATAATTTTCTCTCCTGCCTTCATGGGTCTTGTCCAATAATTTCTGCTGTTGGCAACCTTGCTCCATGTTTCGTTGTTTTTGTGTGTTTCATCCTAATTTTATCAAAGATGAATTTTCTTTACTATTTGTTATTTCCGTGTCTTGGAGAATTGCATTCAGGAAGAGTGGACAAAGTGACTCAGGACACAGAATAATTAAAAGATAAAATGAACTTGACATAAAAGTAATGGCTGGTTGCATTAACATATTTATAATTCTATTCCTTTCCAAAGCTTGCAGTCTTATGTCTCATCTATCTATGGCATTATCATATATCATATTCAGTATAAAATGCACCACTATTCAAAATTCATCAAATTCTGTATTAAATTTTTTTTTAAGATTGGCACCTGAGCTAACATCTGTTGCCAATCTTCTTTGTTTTTCTTCTTCTCCCCAAAGCGTCCCAGTACATAGTTGTATATTCCAGCTGTAAATTCTGTATTAAATTAGATTGTATTAACATATAATCCCAATAATGTATTAAGAATCCCAACATCTATTATGTGAATGGAAAACAAAAGCGCATGCATGAACTGAAAGGAAAATGTACTAGATCTTTGTAAGATTACTCAAAGGGTTTTGCATTTTTTATGATATTGCCTGGGTCTCTGAAACTAAATTATAAGTGTATTTCCAGATGGTATACATAAAAACAAAACATTTTCTCAAAGTACATTCTCATTTCCAAGATAGTACAATTTTAGTCACATATTTTGATTTATTTCCAATAGTTGCTGCTGACTTGGCCTACCTAATTTGGGTCCTTGAATAGTAACTTCAACTATTATTTGAGTTCAACAGGTTTAGACAGTTTACGACAATTTGGGACATTTGGATGAAAGTGTCGTTTTTTATAAAGTGAAAGAGTGTGACAGTTTTGAGATGTTTTATGTTACTCTATTGTTTGTCTGTTGCTGTGTACCAAAATGCCTCAAAACTTAGCTACTTAAAAATAACAAATATTTATTATCTCACAGGTCAATATCTGGTTGCAACTCCTCCGGGTGCCTCTGGTTCACGGTCTCTCTTGAAGTCTCAGTCAAACTCTTCACTGTGGCTGCAGTCTCATCTGAAGGCTGTCCTGGAGGGAAGGAGCCCACTTACAAGCTCACTCTTGTGGTTGCTGAGTTGTTGGCTGGCCTCGTGCTCTTGCCCTGTGGGTCTCTTCACAGGGATGTTTCATGATGTGGCAGCTGGTTTTCATCAGGGTAAGCAGAGTCACAGTTTTTTTTACCTCATCCCAGAAGTGACATATCACCCCTTTTGCCAGTTCTTTTTTGTAAGAAGGGAGTTGATAAATTCAGCCTACACTGAAGGGGAGAGGATTGTACAGGGCAGGAATACCAGGAGGTATCGGTCATTATGGGTCATCTTAGAGGCTGCCTACCACAGCTAGTTTCTGAGAGTGTGAAAAAGGATCAGAAACAGCAACTTTAAAATAGCCTATAATCTTCGTAGTTTTCCTAATAATTATCTTTTTATCCTTTCACAGTGGTTCAAGTTGATTATCTGTAAAATCCTTTTAAAAAAGAATGTGCAATGGGTGGAAGAGGCTATGTACCTATGTCTGATGGAAACAAGTATATTTATGAGTAGGAAATTGTTCCGCTCCCTACACTGTCTTAAAAGTAGCTTGACTATTTGGGATTTGTTTAAGATAAAAGGAGAATTCAGGAAAATAGTGAGACTATAAGTTGCCCTGGGATTTAGGAGAGGAATGTTTGTGGGGCCTCTTATAAGTTTCCAAACTACAACTTGTAAGTTTATGAGAAACTTGTAAGTTTCTCATCTAATGGTATAGCGGAAAGGAAATTTACCTCAATTCTTTAAGCTTCATCTCTAAAAGGAACTACAGGGTACCAACAATTCAGGTTTGTTGTGACTATTAATAAAGAAAGAAATATCCTGGCAGAGTAGGTGTCTTCCTGCTTTCCTCTTCATCCTCATCCTTTCTTGTTTCCTGTCTCCTTCTGTCACTTCTACAACACTGAAGAATTTCCATCCAACTTCATGTGATCTTTTGCTTCTTCCAAAACTCTGTAGTGGTTTGAATATCTAATACCATTGATTATATTTATCATTATATTAAATATCTATTATTGCTCATTTCTGTATGTTTTACAGTATTTATCCCAGTGTTTGTACATTGTAGATGTTCAGGATATATTTATTTAATTCTATTGAGTTGAATTCATAAGTGTAATTAAATATTAATACAATTACATTGATCAAAATAAAGATTGAATGCTAGTTTATGTTAGTATTCTATAAAAATAATAAATGCCAAATCTACACATTTTTATTATTTGCAGTGGTTGTGATGTCCTTTAGATGTGGTAATTTTGCTTTGAGCATTGAAATTAATTCAAAATCCACTTAATCCAATTTTCCAGTTTATTTTTAAAGAATCAGGATGATTTCCCATATGAAATAAAATCCAGCATAGCACTATGAATAACATTTAAATTGTTGACATGTACATTTTGACATGAAAAAAATTGTTTCTAGGTTTTGCTGCTTTGATGGTATTCAGTATTTTAATATAAATAATAAATTCATGTACAGATATATTAGAATAAACACATAATTACCAAGCAGCTATGTACAGAAAGAGACTGTAGTACATTTTTTCCCCAATGAAATGCTATCTTCAAATTGTCAGTTCCTTATTAAGCTAAGGGAAAGTACCAAGTCTCTTAGGAAAATATAAGCCACTTTTATCTGCTGTTCAATGTGGTAATTTTAGCTAGTTTGGAGAGATCAATATTGTTTTCTATGCCTATAACATTGATTCAGTTTTCTAATAAAAAAAGCAATTTATATTTAAGAAAAATATAACTATATTTCTTTTATTCTTTTGGGAGGGTAAAATATATAAGATAGAGGAAAAGTTATATGATTACCCTAATTTTCATTTCTTAATTCCTAAAACTATTTTCATAAAACAACACAAGTTATTTAGAAGATTGCCTGGTACTCAATAATATTTTTAAATGAGTTTTAATGATTATTTAATTTTCTTAAAAGAGTTCTATTATCTTTGCCATTAACAGTAATTAAAATATGCAACAAAAAAAACAAAACAAAATGTGGAAACTAATCCTTCATATTTTGAGACCAAATCTCTTCAGATAAATCCATAAAATCACTTCAATCTTGCCTTCTTATTATAATGTGTGTGTGTGTGTGTGTGTGTGTGCAAATATTGCTTATGCAGGTGTGTATATATTTGTATAAAAGTAAGGACATATTTTACTGATTGAAAGTAATTTTGAAAATACTTATAATAATTTGAATCCTAAGTACTAATATTATAGTATATTCTATTACAAACCTTGTAAAATTCCAGTTAAAAAATTCTCCTAAACTGTGTCTTTTACTTGCCATCCTCCTCCTTCTTGTCCTCTTTCAAATGCTCTGTGTGTTCTTCCATACGTTATGTCTTCCGTGTGTGTGTGTGTGTGTATTCAATACAAAAGTGTGCATAGAATGTCTTGGCTTTTTTTTCCACACAATATTGGTACCACATTAAAGACACTCTCTGAATTTTTCTTTTCTCAATGAATTATGTTATAGAAACTTCCCCAAACATTCCTATAACTTATGGAAATTATGAAAACCCCTAAAGTGTTTCCCCAAATCAAAGGTATTTGCTCAACACAAAGGATGACAAAGAAAGAGAAATGAAAAGAATATAAAAGTGACCCCCCCCAAAAAGCAAATGACAGAGATAAATACAATCAACCACATTAATAACTAGATCAAATGTAAATGGGCCTAGAAATCCAAACAAAAGAAAAATATTGTTAAACTTGAAAAAAGGCAAGAACTAATAATAAAAGATCAACTTTTCTTATAGAATAGAAAGTCAATGTACCCCAAAGATAAAGCAATTTTGAATGTACATGAACCTCATAACAGGGCTTTAAAATATATGAAGCAACAATTGACAGTACTTATGGGAGAAATCATAAATCCACAATAATGATTGGAGACCTTAAAAACACTTCTCTCAGTTATTGATAGAGGAACTTGACAAAATAATGATATAGAATGTCTGATTGACACTATAAACTACCTTAGCCTCATTGTCACTTACAGAATACTATAACTGCAGAATACATATTCTTTTCAAATACACATAGCACTTGCAACAAGAAAGACTATATGCTGCACCATAAAATGTCTCAATAGATTTCAAAAGCAAATAATGAATCTCCTAAAGAATCTCTTCTGACTACAATGGAATTAAACTAGAAAGCAACAAAAATGTAGTATCAAGAAAAGCCCCCAAATAACTGGAAATTAGACAAATTGCACCTCAATATCTCACAGGTCAAAAGAAGAAACAATAATAGAAATCAGAAAATATTTTGAACTGGATAATAATAAAAACAAAACATTAAAACTTGAAGCATTTAATTAAAGAAAACACTTAAAGGGAAATGCATAACTAACTGTTTCTATTGGAAAAGATTAAAAGTCTAAAATTAATTATCTAAGTTCCCACCATAAAAAGTGAGGAAAAGAAGAGCAAATTAAACCCAAATAAGTAGAAGGGTAGAAAATAAAGTTAAGATTAGAAGTTGATAAAACAGAAAACAGATGAACAATAGAGAAAGACTGACAAAGCCTGAAGTTATGTGTTAGAAAATGTCAACAAGTTTGACAGATCCCTAGACTGAATGATTAAGAAAAAAGAAGAAAACAAAATTACCAATGCCAAAAGTGAAAGAGTGGGAACCACTAAAGAAATTAAAAGTGTAAGGGAATATTTGAACAACTTGACACCAATAATATTGACAATTTAAATGAAGAGGAAAAATTTCTGAAAGACAAAAATTACCAAAACTGCTATAAGAAGAAATAGAAAATCTTCATCCTTGTATCTTCATTAAATAAATTGAAATCATAATCAAAACCTTCCCACAAAGAAAGCTCCAAAGCCAGATTACTTCACTGTAGAATTATACCAAAATTTAAGGAAGAAGTAATGTTAAACCAAAATGAACACTTTCTAGAAATAGATGAAGAGGAAATACTTCCCAGTTTGTTTTATTGGGTCATGATTTCTCTGATACCAAAACCAGGCAAAGACATTACAGAAAATAAAGCACAAACTAATATCTTCATGAACATCAATGAAAATTCTTTACCACAATATTACCAAGTCATATCCAACAATATATAAAAAGAATAATACATTATGACCCAGTATAGTTTATCCCAGAAATGCAGGTTTATTTAACATTCAAAAATGAACCAACCTTGAATCCAAAGATACAAAGAACTCTTAAAACTCAACAATAAGAAAACAAGCAATTCGATTAACAAATGGGCCAAACACTTTAACAGGTGCCTCAATGAAGAAGATATACAGATGGCAAACAAGCATGTGAAAAGATGCTCCACATTATATGTCATCAGGCAAATGTAAATTAAAACAACAATGAGATACCACTACCCACTTTATTAGAATGGCCAAAATCCAAAACACTGACAACAGTAAGTGCTGATAAGGATGTGGAGCCAGAGGAACTCTCATACATTGCTGGTTGGAATGCAAAATGGTACAGCCACTTTGGAAGACAGTTTAGCCATTTCTTACAAGCCAACATAATGTACCATATAATCCATCAATTGTACTCCCAGGTGTTTACTGAAAAAAGTTGAAAACTTATGTCACCAACAAACTTATGTCTTGCCTACAAATGTTTATAGCAGTTTTACTCATAACACCAAAACTTAGAAGCAATCAAGTATCTGCCATGTCCTTCCATAGGTGAATGGATAAACAAACGGTGGGATATCCGTTGAATGTAATATTTTACAGCAGTAAAAATGAACTTTCAAGCAATGAAAAGACATGGAGGAACATTTAATGCATATTGCTAAGTGAAAGAATCCAGTCTGAAAAGGCTTCCTACTGTGTGATTCCACCTATATGACATTCTGGAAAATGCAAAACTATAGAGACAGTAAAAAGATCAGTGGTTGCCCATGGTTGGGCAGTGGAGGGCAGAGGAGGACAGGGCAGAGGGAGGAATGGGTTGAGTTTAGGAGATTATTAGGGCAGTAAAACTATTCTGTATGATACCATACTGGTGAGTAGATGATACTAGGCATTGGGCAAAACCCATAAAACTGTACAACACAAAGAAGAAACTCTAATGCAAACTAATAGACTTCAGCAAATAATAATGTATCAATATTGGATCATCACTTGTGACAAATGTAGTACACCAGTGCAATACTTTAATAATACGGGAGACTGGCTGGGGAGAAAGCATATAGGAACTCTCTGTACCTTTTGTTTAATGTTTCTGTAAACTTCTAACTGCTTTAAGAAATAAGGTCTACTAATTAAAAAATTTTTAAAAATTGACCTCATTCATCAAATCACTAAATAAAGGAAGAAAACTACATAATTATTTCAATATATGCAAAAAAAGCATCTGAAAAAATTCAAAACCCTTCCATGATAAATAAAAACTTTGCAAATTAGAAATCGATATGTAAAAATCAGTTTAATTTACAGCTGGTCTGGGGTGGCTCCATTCTTATCTGGTGATGCTCGGAAATCTGGAACTACCACCTGGCCAAGACAAGAATGAATAAATTGTGCTAGCTATTACTTTAGAATGTCCTATTTAAGTTTTACAAGGTCCCTGGAGACAACTCTATACTCTTACCTCCATTGTTTACTGAAAGTTTTACTTCTGGTTTAACTGGTTACACAGCCTAGTTTTAGGTACTTTACCAGTGGAGTATAGAAGATCTCTCCATCAACTTATGCTTTGGCTCCCCTGAAACCAAGGCATAACACAGAGTTTGAAGATGAAGCACATTCTGCGTGACTGAGAAAAAACCCTAGAGGCTGAGCTTGGAACTTTTCTGACCTCTAAGATGATTTTCTGCGCTGTCTTTCTCTTGCTGTGCCACGTCCTTTATCTTTATTAACACCTTACATGAGTCTACTCTGCGGATGTTCTTTCAATTAGTGAACTGTTTAATTTGCTGTAGTTGGCAATGTGAACAGGATAATTGTAATACTCTTGACTCTATAATATAAATAATTGTTAAGGGTTGATTTGGGAAAACGAAAGAAGAGGAACGGCAGAATGGAGAATCTGTGAAGCCAGGATGGCTTTCTGACAACCTCTGCTTTTAGGTCTTCAGTCAGTCACTGTGACTACTGAAGGGAGGGAACATGTAACAAGGGGCATTGGAGGTGGTGGATCTGCAATAGGGGGAAATAGCTAAATGGATCCAAAAATAAATTCAAGCAGAGGGGAAGTCAGACACTTAATATGGTATGTTGATTGCTTTGGAGAAAATAAAAGTAACTGATAAAAATCTCAAGGCTACTCAGGCCTCCGAATTATGGCCCACAATCCTGTGTGTTCAGAGGACAAACATGACGCCAAAGAGAGGTAGGCAGATATCTTTTTGATTGAAATGTGACACTCATTCAATAATAAATCACTGAAAATGTTACATAGGTGACAGGGGATAGGAATTAAGAGACATCTAAAACATGGGAATATTGATTCAAAAAGTCAAGTCATTGTGTGGAACACCATCAGTAGCTTTCTTTTGAGACACTATTGAAATAGATCACATGTGTTGGTAATCAAGAAGCTATTTCCCTTATAATAGATGTTACCAAATAAAAGAGCACATTTGGTCTTACTCAACATCCTCATTAACTTCAACTTTTGCAAAAATATAACTAGATAGACAAATGTTCAATGCGTTAGGTGAGATAAAGAGGACTCATAGGATGGTGCCTCCAAAAACCTGGGAAGGAAATTGTCCAAATCCATCCTAAGCTGTTACATGGAATACTGTTTCTGAAGCTGCTGAAATGTGGAAAGTGCAAACATACGTGGATTGATTTTATGATGATGCTGAAGTATTCCCTAATTCTGTGCCTTAGACCCAAGTGATGTTCGATGCTGTGATAAAAGAGGTTCCAATTGTTTGGACTCCCTATGTGACCTTGTTGTCAGAATAGGATTACATAAACCAGGTAGATGTGTTCAGATAGTTAACATTTTTTTTAGCATGTTGGAATCTCCTTCTTTTCTTTTTTTTACTGAGAAAGATTGGCCCTGAGCTAACATGTATTGCCCACCTTCCTCTTTTTGCTTGAGGAAGATTCACCCTGAGCTAACACCCATGTCAATCTTCTTCTGTTTTGTGTGTGGTGTCTGCCACAGCATGGCTGGTGAAAAGTGGTGTACTTCCACAGCCAGGAACCAAATACAAGGCACTCAAGTGGAGCGTGCTTAACTTAACCACTAGACTATGGGGGTGGGCTCTAGAATCTTCTTTCATTAGAAGTTATTTATTTGGTATCTGGTAGTTAATTTTAAAATAACATTAAAAAATAGGAGATTGATGGAGTAGCTAGTCAGCCCTGATGGTTAAGATTCAACACTCTCTTGCAGCAGCCTGGGTTCATTTCTCCAGTCAGGGAACCACATCACCCATCTGTTGGCTGTCATACTGTGGTGCCTGTGTGTTGCTGTGTTACTGAAAGCTATGCCACTGGTATTTCAAACACCAGCAAGGTCATCCCCGGTGGCAGGTTTCAGCAGAGCTTCCAGACTAAGACAGACTAGAAAGAAGGACCTGGCGAACCACTTGCAAAAAAATTGGCCATGAAAATCCCTACAAATAGCAGCAGACCAGTGGAACATATGCCTGATATAGCATGAGAAGGAGAGAGGATGGCTCAAAAAGACTGAACAGGGTTCTGTTCTCCTGCACACAGGATTGCTAAGAGTCAAAATGGACTCAACAGCACTAACAACAACAGCAACAAAAGATGAAATAACTATTAAAAATGTAATGGAGCACTATAAAAAAAAGGTGGTTTAGCTGCTTCTCTAAGTCCTGATACTACAGAAAGATCACAATGGATTTATTCAATTTACTGTAGTCTTGATGAATTTAAAAACAATGATAATTACACAAAGGAGGAATCTAGAGTCCCTTCAGAACAGTGCCAATTAAAAAGGTGTGAAGTAAAGGAGGGGTTTTAATTTTGAGTTGCAAAAGGGCCAGGGTCTCTTAGTGCAACCCAGCTGGGGACTCAAGTCTATTTACTTTGATAAAATGGTGTAGGTGTGGTGAAAAGACTTTACTGGGATTGCTGGACACTGGTGCACAAAGTAATGTCATAACTAAACCCACTAATCAAAAGTTAAAGGACAATAGTATTATGTTAAGAAGCTATGGTGATGCAACTATAAAACACTTCCAAGTATGAGTATGGCTTAAAGTAAGAACCTAAGAACAAATGTTATCTGTAGCTTGTGTCTCACCCCTGCCAGAGTGTATTATTGTAATGGGAGTGATGTTTGAATGAAAGACTATATCCTTTTCCAAATCATTGGAAAAGAGATATCATTCAGATCTGCTCTTTGTACTGTTTTAATTTGTGTATGAGATAAGAACCTCTATAATTACCTAAACACACTCAAGTGAGTCATTTAAAGCAGTATCAAATATCTTGGGGAACATCAATAAATTTCAGCTTTAATTATGGCTATGTTAGATGCAAGTCTGTTACTGCTCACAAATTCTTTAATAGTCCAGTAGGGAGTTGGAGAAAAGGTGATGGATGCAGGAGGTTAACTTTAGACTATTGGGGACTGCACAGAGTGGTGCCTCCAACAGCATCAGTTCTGCCCAAAGTGGTATTAGTTCAAGCTGTGCAACAAACTAAGGGAGATTGGAATTCTGTATTCAGGGGATCAGTGTTCTGTGTTCAATTTGGCTGACATTTTCTTTTCAATACCTATTTCAACAAATTTTCTTAAAAAAGAAGAAAATTGAAAAAAAAAAAGCTAGAACTAATATGCAATTATGTGGGACAAACTCTAATATACATTTAGAGTTCATAATATTATGCTTTCACAGGGATATTTAAATTTTCCTGCTTATTGCCACAACCAGAGGAGAAGAGACTTATATTTCATTGAATATATAATGTATATTATATTGATGATACCATGTTGATTCTTAATCTGAAATCAAGTTATGATTGAATTACAAATTCTACTTAGTCATATGACCTCTAGCATGCTACTGATTAATCTGTTTAATGTACATTACCCATCACAAATGGGAATATTTAATTAGAAAATCAAATCTAATAATGTATAAAAGGAATTATACACCACGATCAAGTGAGATTTCCCACGTATGGAAGGCTGGTTCAAGACTTGAAAATCAGTTAACATAATCCATCACATTAACAGGTTAGTAAAAGCAAAATCACATGAACGTAACAATAGATGCAGAAAAAGTATTTGACAAAATCCAACATTCACAATAAAAGCTCTCAGTAAACTAGGAATAGGAAGAAATTATCTAAACTTAATAAAGAATATCTACCAAAAAACCTACAGCTAATATCATACTTAAAGTGAGAAACTTAAAGCTTATCTACTAAGATCAGGTAAAATACAAGGATGTACCATCTCACCACTTATTTTCAACATCATACTGGAATTCCTTGATAATGTAATAAGGCAAGAAAAAGAAGTAAAAGTTATATAGATTTGGGACTGGTCCTGTGGTGTACTGGTTAAGTTCAAAGTGCTCTGCTGTGGCAGCCCAGGTTCATGGGTTTAGATCCTGGACGCTAACCTACACCTCTCATTAGCCATGCTGTGGTGGTGACCCACATACAAAATAGAGGAAGATTGGCACAGATGTTAGCTCAGGGCTAATCTTCCTCAGAAAAAAATTAAAAAAGAGTTATATAGATTGGGAAGGAAGAAATAAAACTGGCTTTGTTCGTAGATGATATGATCATCTGTATAGAAAACCTAAAGAAATTGACCAAAAAAACTCCGGAATTGGAAGCAATTATAGAAAGGTTGCAGGAAACAAGGTTAATATACAAAAGTGAATCACTTTTCTATATACTAGCAATGAACAAGTGGAATTTGAACTTAAAAACACAATATCATTTACATAAGCACCCCCAAAATTGAATATTTAGGTATAAATCTAACAACATATGTATAAGATCTATATAAGTAAAACCAGAAAACTCTGATAAACAAAATAAAAGGAGAATTGGATTAATATTCCATGTTTATGGATACAAAGATTCAATATTGTCAAGATGTCAGTTCTCCCCATTTTGATCCTTAGATTCAATGTAAGCCCAAATAAAATGTTTGCTAATTATTCTGTAGATATTGAAAAACTGGTTCTAAAGTTTATATGGAGAGGCAAAAGACCCATAATAGTAATAGTAAATACAATAATAATACCATAGTAAATACAATAGTAAAGGAAAAGAACAAAATTGGAGGACCTGTGCTACTCAATTTCAAGACTTACTGTAAAGCTATAGTAATCAAGAAAGTGTGGTATTGGCAAAAAAAAATAAATAAATAAACAAATGGATCAATGGAATAGAATAGAGAGCTCAGAGCTCAGAAATTGACCCACAGAATATAGTCAACTGATCTTTGACAAAGAAGCAAAGGCAATACAATAGAACAAAGATAGTCTCTTCAACAAAGAGTGTTGGAACAACTAGACATCTGCATGTAAAGCAAATGAATCTAGACACAGATCTTATACCCTTCATAAACTTAATTCAAAATGCATCACAGACATAAATATAAAATTGAAAACTTTAAGACTGCAAGAAGATAAAGAAAAAAACCTAGATGACCTTGGGTATGGTCATGACTTTTTAGATACAACACCAAAATCACCATCCATGAAATAAAAATGAATAAGTTGGAGTTCATTAAAATGAAAAATTTCTGGTCTGTGAAAGACAATGTCAAGAGAATGAGAAGAAAAGCCATAGTCTTGGAGATAATGTTTTCAAAACACATGTCTAATAAAGAACTGTTGGCCAAAATATACAGGAGCTCTTAAAATGTAACAATAAGAAAGCAAGCAACCCAATTACAGAATAAGCCAGGGCTGTCCCAGTGGTGTAGTGGTTAAGTTCACACATTCTGCTTTGGTGGCCTGGGGTTGGCTGGTTCAGATCCCGGATGCAGACCTACACACCGCTTGTCAAACCATGCTGTGGCAGGTGTCTTATACAGAAAGTAGAGGAAGATGGGCATGGATGTTAGCCCAGGCCCAGTCTTCCTCAGCCAAGAAAAGAAGAGGATTGGTGGCAGATGTTAGCTCAGGGCTAATCTTCCTCAAAAAAAGTAAATAAATAAACCAAAGACCTTAGCAGACACTTCATGAGAGAAGGTTTAGAGATGGCAAGTAAGCACATGAAAAGATGCTCTATACAATTTGTCATCAGGAAAAAGCAAATTAAAGCAACAATGAGACATCACTACATACCTATAATATGTCCAAAATCTGGAACACTGACAACACCAAATGCTAGTGAGGAAGTGGATCTACAGAAACGTTCATCTGTTGCTAATGAGAATTCAAAATGGCGCAGCCACTTTGGAAGACAGTTTGATGGTTTCTTACTTTTACCACACCATCCAGCAATCATACTGCTTATTATTTAATCAAAGGAGTTGAAAACAAGTCTACACAAAAACCTGCACATGGATGTTTATAGCAGCTTTATTTATCATTGGTAAAACTTGGAAGTAATCAAGATTCCTTCAGTATGTGAATGGAGTAATAAACTGAGGTACATCCAAACAATGAAATATTATTTAGCACTAAAAAGAAACCCATGATCATGCCATGAAAAGACATAGGGGAACCTTAAATGCATATTACTTAATGAATGGAGGCAATTGGAAAAGGCTACATATTGCATGATTCCAATTCTATGACATTCTGGAAGAGGCAAAACTGTCGAGACAATAAAAAAGATCATTGGTTGCTAGGAGAGGGATGAATGGAGCACAGAGGATTTTTAGGGCAGTGAAAATACTCTGTATGATACTATAACGATTGATACATGTCACTATACATTTGACCAAACTCCTAGAATATACAAAACCAAGAGTGAGCCATCATGTAAACTATGGCCTGTGGGTGATTATGGTGTGTCAATTTAAGTTCATCAGTGGTAACAAAGGTACCATTATGATGGGTGATGGTGATAATGGAAAAGGCTGTGCATGTGTAGGGGAAGAGGGTATATGAGGAATTTCTACACCTTGACCTCAATTTTGTTGTGAGCCTTAAAATTCTCTAAAAAAATAAAGTCTTAATAATAATCTTTAACATGATTGAGTTAACATCTGCAAGGACCTGATTTGGCAGCAAGGAAGTGAAATCTGCAAAGACCCTATTTCCAAAGAAGTTCATATTTTGAGGTTCTGGCAAGATACAAACTTTGGGGGGACACTATTCATCCCAATGTAAAACTATAAGACATCAATACATCTATTATCAAAATTTCTCCTTTTCTTTGACCACATGACATTTTAGTTGCAATCTTTGAGTCAGGAAATACAACTTTATCCAGTTTCAGGGAGCAATAAAAAGAAGAATATAATGCATGTTCATTCACGTGGTATGCCCAAGCTAATTCAGTGGCCACTATTTTTGACTAGCATTGGTGTCTTTTTGGGAAGCAATAAACCTTTTCATTGATTTAGAAGTACTTGCCTATATCATCCTAGACTTATGAGATTCAGTCTCCTTATGTGATTTCACATCCCCTTCTCCGCTATGCTCAGTCTCAAACTCTTTTTCCTATATTGTTCAGTATGTTCCATTCTGGTCCTAATGCCATTGTATGTGGCCTTCCACTGCTAATAAAATTGTTAATTGTTAATCTTTTCATCAATAATATCTGAGTCTTCCTGATGTTGGTATTGTAATCATTCTCATATTCATTATCTAAACTCAGAAAATATTGTCACAATATTCACAGTGTTATAAATAAAACTAGCATTATTGCCATAAAAGGCAAAACAGTTAATCCACAGACAAATAATCACAATGCATTTAAATGGCATCACTTAGAATGATGCAACAATGGAAGATTCATTATTGTGAACTGTAAATCAGGGTTACCAGTATCAGCAGTCAAGCAAAAAACAGTGGCCCTGACTATGGAAGGTGTATAATTTATACAATATCTATTTGACATAAAAACAGTGTTGCTTTCAGTCCCTATATTTGGTCTTTCATATGAATTTTGTGATTTTCCACAACCTTCCATATCAAATATCAAAAACTTGAGCAGCCTAGAATGGGGTTTTCTTAGATTGAAGAATTTTGGTGCTAAAACATACAGTCCAGACAAATCAGAACAGTTGATCACCCTTCTTAGGACCTCAATGTTTGAATGAAATTAGATGTGTCAGTAGCTCAACATGCTTATTAGAGACTTGTTCAAAAACCCATAATTGCTATCGAACAGCAATGGCTGGGGTTTTGAACTAGAAAGCGAACTCAGTCTACTTACAATATGTACTCTTCGACAGGCAATTGTTTGCCGGGGTCCAGCCCCAGCCGGAACAGGCTCTCCTGAGGGATGGACGGCGTCGGTGAAGGACGAGGCAGTGAGACAAGGAGTTTGGTGTCTAAGTCTAACTTTATTTTGTGTATGTATGATTTATATAGGGCTCAGGGTATGCAAGGATGATTTCATGAAACAGTCCCAGTACATATTTTTGGCTCGCGTAAGCGGGTTTTTGCAAGGTAGACAATAGTCCTAAGAGCAATTGATTGTGTGTAGGCCCGGGGGGAGTCAAGCTTCTGTAATTCTTTCCTTCAAGGAGGCTACCCCCAGCGGCCTCCTGACTCAATGGGCCGTGGCAACCACCGTCCTCCTAGAGAGATCTGTGGGGGCCACAGGTTTCTTTGTTCCCTCTCCACTCTCACCGCTTTACCAGACCAAAGGACGGGTCAGAATGTTCTTTCCCTAGAAGATGTTTTTCCCCAGAACTTTCCCTAGAATATCGCATTGTATCATTCTCATTCCCAGGGCCAGGCTGACTTCCCCTGAAATAACCCCAGGTGCAGAACAGAGTAAGCAGAAGCAGGAAAGTCAAAAGTACCAGGGAGACTTGTTGCAGGGGCAGCCTGGTAGATTCCCTTGAGGGTCGCCGTGCATCCCCTCATCTCTCTCCCGGACCGTGTCACAAGGCAGAGGCTTAACTTGTAGGCTGACGGCTCCCAGCAATTATTGGGTTACTTTTTGGCTTTAGTTGAAATTGCTTCTATCAACAGTAGTACATAAAATTATTTCGAGATAATACCCATCATATCAGGGTATTATCGTCACAACAGCATTCTAATAGAAAAGAAAACACACTGTAGAGTTTCCTCATCAAATGGAAATGGCATGTTCAGGACATTGTTACAGGGGCTACTTGTGGGGATACTTACTGCATTCATGAACAAGTGGCTGGCATGACTTTGGGTCCTACATTAGATACCTCTAAGGAGTTAACTGATCCTAAAGCTAAAGAGTCCCCTCTATAAGATCAGTATGTGAGGACGCCAAACAAGCAGCATGATTTAAAGATGGTAGCTCAAGGGTAGAGTGGCAACAGTTAATTTGAAAACAGCTTCACTGCCACTTATTTAATGGCTGTTAATGTTAACGGCTGTACTTTGATCAACGAAGGAAAAGGAGAATCCGTTCAATGGGCAGATTTAAGAGCAATGTTCCTAGGGGCAACTAGGAGAACTAGTTAATAACAATAATTATATGATATAGCTTTTTAGAAATATATGGTTTGTAAACAATGGAGTAATAATATGGTTTAAAATGGGTCTTAGATAAGTAGAAAATTCAAATTGAAATTTGGGGTGCTATGTTATAGGAAACTTTGTAGGTTTAGATGTGGAAAATCAAAGGAATATGTTGATAACCTCAAAAGAACCTTTTTTCTGCCTTCAGAAAGGGACTGGAAGCAATAAGGGGATTCCCTTACTCATACTTTCAAAGAAGTCTCTCCTATACATGAGATGAGTGGCAGGGAAGCATTTAATCATTGAAACAGCAGGTGGATTAAAAAAAACCCACTAATTTAAGCCACTAAAAATCTTGAAATCTGATAACAATGGTTCTGTCTTTCAACTGAAACATAAGAGAGTAAGAGCAGCTTTGGGCCACCCATAGTCAGCTTGGGCTGCTATCACAAAATACTTAGATTGGAGGCTTAAGCAACAGACATGTATTCCCCACAGCTCTGGAGTTGGGAAAACCCAAGATGAAGGTGCTGGTAGACTAGGTTCCTGGTGAGAGTCCTCTTCCTGGTTTGCAGACAGCTGCCCTCTTGCTGTATTCATGCACAGCAGAGAGCTGAAGTTCTGGTGTCTCTTCTTCTTTTTGTAAGGTGACTAATCCCATCATGGAGATTCTACCCTCATGACCTCATCTAAACCTAGTTAGTTTCCAAAGGCCTCACCTCCTAATACCATCACACTGGGGGTTAGGGCTTCAACATATGAATTTTGGTGGGGACAAATATTCAGTCCATAACAGAGAGGTTCACCACAGCTGACCATTCACACTTGGCTCCAGGTAATAGTAGTAGGTCTTGCCGGGGTTATATACTTATTCTGGATTTGGATTTTCATACTCAGGAACTGAAGCAAATGTTTCAAACAATACTCTAGGTTTAGAGCCAAAAGTAGTATTTCAATTTGGATTCCTGGATTATATATGCCTGATCAAGGAATCCTTTTCACAACAGATGTTGTACGACATTGAGCTAAGAAGCATTCTATGCACTGGATTTCTCATATACTTTATCATCTACCAAAGTAATGGACTGGTTGAGAATTACAACAGGCAATTGAAACACCCCTTTACTAAATTAGTGGGGTGGAGGAGTGATGAGGGACTGAAGGTGGCCTGAATGATTGAATAAATGTTTTAAAACTTAATTTGTACAGAAATAAGGTGATCACTGTTAGATAGATTGTTGAGATATTGTGAGAAAGACATGGAAGTGGGGGTGGGGGATAACCTAGTACTTTACACAAATGTCTACCTTATTAATAAAATTTTTCTTTTTCTCCACCTGGTCCTATAGTGCTAAGATCTGAACTCCATATAAAATTCCAAAAGATTAATCAGTTGCTAAATATGACACCATGAAAATGCCTCTAAATAAGTAAGATATTAAAAAAACCCCCACAGATTCCACTTACTAACAAATGTAATAAATAATGCATAATAAGGCACAAATATAATCAGAGATGGCTGGGGTTCTTAAGAAGGGCAAAGCCTTAATTAAGAAAAGCTTTGAAAAATAAATGGACATATATCAAACTCTTAGATATAAACACTAAATAGTTTAAAACATATATATATATATATTTTCTAAGTTAAATATATAAATTTAAACGAATCCAAAAGGACGATTTTCAAGAGGATATTTTTGAAACTTGACAGAATGTTTACAAAATGCATATGGAAATAAAAAGAAGATGTTGCAGAACATTTTGAAAGAAGACATGGGACAGCTGGGCTCTTTTCCTTTCAGAAACTGACAGGTTAAAACTAAACTCTCTGAAAGCAAACATTTTTAAAATGCTGTTTTGTGGAGGCCAACATAGAGAAAGAAATTACCAGAACAGAGAACTCAGAATGCAACCAATTAGACATAAAACTTAGTGTCACTTGATTATACACACTTTCAACACAAATTAGTGTAGAATGTTATTTATTAAAGCATTTTATTTTAACACAGTAATGTAGTGGGAATTTTGAGTTCCCTCAGTCTTATACTGGTTGTTCTCAAGTTACACTCTGCTTCAGTGTCAACTCAAACACTAGTGAAAACACACTTCCCACGATTGCATCACCAGGACTCCTTCAATCTGTATAACAAACTGCATGCTTCTGATATCAAGGCATTTTGATCTCTGCCTTGACAAAAACTGTCTTAAATCATACTCCAAACTAAATATTTCATGAATAAGAGGAGAAATATGATATAATTTCACAAGGAAAAATGGACAACTTTCTTAGCTTTGAAACAGTAGAAAAACTTACAATGGAAAATGTTGGTAGATTATAACGTATAACAACTAAAATTTCTCTAGAGTGAATATAAGAAAACAGACAAAAAGTACAATAGAATGGAAAAATATTTCTTCTATCAATGGGTGAATAAATGTTTACATATTTATTATCTTACTGTAATTTATAAGAAAGCTATCAAACTAGTAATACTTCAAGAGTCAAGAGGGAAAAATCTAATAATTTAGTTAATTAGATGAAATTCAAATAAAGAAATGTTTACTCTCTATGATAAAAGGATTGCAAGTTAAAGATTTTGAGAATCTATTTTATTCTTATAAAATAAAAAAGTTAAAATTCAATGAAAAATTTGTCAGAGCCTGCCCGGTGGCACAGCGGTTAAGTTCGCATGATCTGCTTCAGCCACCTGGGTTTGCTGATTCAGATCTCGGGTGTGGACCTACACACAGCTTGGCAAGCCATGCTGTGGCAGGTCTCCCACATATAAAGTAGAGGAAGATGGGCATGGATGTTAGCTCAGGACCAGTCTTCTTCAGCAAAAAGAGGAGGATTGGCAGCAGATGTTAGCTCAGGGTTAATCTTCCTCAAAAAAAAAAAAATTGTTAAATAAAAATGGGCAAAGGACCTGAATAGACAATTTTTTAAAGAAGATATATGAATGGTCAACAGATACATGAAAAGGTGCTCAACATCACTAATCATCAGGGAATGCAAATCAAAACCACAATGAGATACCACCTCATATCTGTTAGAATGGCTGTCATCAAAAAGACAAGACATAATGAACGCTGGCAAGGATGTGGAGAGAAGGGGACCCTTCTGCACTGTTGGTGGGATTATAAATGAGTCAGCCACTATGGAAAACAGTATGTAGGTTCCTCAAAAATTTAAAAATAGAACTACCATATAATCCAGCAATTCCATTTCTGAGTATATATCCAAAGGAAATAAAATCACTATCTTAAAGAGATATGTGCACCCTCATGTTCATTGCAGCATTATTTACAATAGCCAAGATTTGGACACAACCTAAGTGTCCATCAACAAATAAATGGATAAAGAAGATGTGGTACATATAAACAATGGAATATTATTTAACCATAAAACAGAAGAAATCCTGCCATTTGCAACACCATAAACGGACCTTGAGGGCATTATGCGAAGTAAAATAAGCCAGATAGAGAAAGATAAATACTGTATATCTCACTTATATGTGGAATCTAAAAAACAACCAAACAAATTCACAAAAAGAGATCAGATATGTGCTTACTGGACATAGTGGGTGAGGAATGGAGAAACTGGATGAAGGTGGTCAAAAAGCAAAAACTTCCAGTCATGAGATAAATAAGTACTGGGATGTAATGTACAACATGCTGACTATAGTTATATTGTTGTATGCTTATGTAAAATTTGTTAAAAGAGTAAATCCTAAGAGTTCTTATTAAAAATTTTTTCTTTTTTTTGTATCTATATGAGATGATGAATGTTAACTAAACTTATTATGGTAATCATTTAACAATATATGTAAGTCAAGTCATTATGCTGTATACCTTAAACTTATACAGTGCTGTATGTCAATCACATCTCAGTAAAACTGAAAAAAAGTTTATAAAAAACAAAAATAAATAAATAATAAATCCAATGGAAAAAATACAGCATCAAATTGTACATAGGATAATATCTCAAAAACATACTGTATACATGATAAAGATAACATATAGAAGTTAACAAAACCTTGCTAACTTTCGTTAGCGTTCTACTAACTTTTTAAAATTATCTTTTTAATAAAAGTAAATCTAAAACAAAAATATTGTATAGTAAATCACTCCAATCATGAATTCATAGCATTTCAGACATATCCCATGCTACTTTATTATATTTGACTACTTCATTAATACAAAATTTAATCATTTACTCATTTCACAAATACATATTGAATATCTACTACATGGCAAGTATTATTCTAGGCACTGTGGGTACAGCTGTGAGGAAAATAGAAAGAATGAAACAAGCAAACAAAAACATAAGACTTGCCATCATGTAGCTTATATTCTAGTGGAGGAGATGAAAGCAAACATAATTAGCATTTAGAAGGTATTTTAGAAAGCGGTGCTGTGGGAAAAATAAAAGCAAGGAAAGAAGGATAATAAAGTTGACAGTGTGGGAGAGAAAGTAATTTTAAACAGAGAAGTCAGAGTAGGACCCAATGAGAATGGGGGTTTAAACAAAGTTGTGAAAGAGACAACACGGCAAGCCTGTGGAAGAACACTGTCAGTACAAGCAGCAAGTAATTCAAAGACTGAGCAGGACAATGCTGGAATATTAAAGAAACAGTAGGAAAGCCAATGCACTTAGAACATGTGAGCAATGGGAGTAAACAAGAGGATGAAGGTAGCAGAAGGTGAGAGAGGGGGATAAAAATTATAGGTATTTTAACATTTCTTTCTGGATACTTTTAAATGAAATAAGTTTTGGAGGAGGGCATAGGGAAGGCACAAGACCCCACTTCCCCCCTCTTTTCTTCCGTGTATCCTCAGCTCCTCTAAATGAAGAGCTTAATAAATACTTATTTAAGAGACTGGTCTAATTGTTATAATTTATAAAGTTTGGGGAAATAATGACAATATACATCTAAGTTGTATTATAGACAATGATTATTCTTCATATATGTTTGAGTTTGTAATTGCAGCCTTAATTAAAATAAAAGCCATACACAATTTCACTTTAAATACGTATTTAGGTGATTATTTTCCTTTGACAACATAGTTTATTTTGCATATTTATGCATTAAGATGCACGCTTACCAATCCTAGACCCAATGCAAACGAAAAACGTGTGGTATAATTAATACTGACCTAAAAAATATAAAGACTTGTTCCAAAATGTCATTGTAACAGATCATATTAGACAAAGAATGCACACATCCTAAATAGAAGAGCCATTTACATAACAAAAATGCCATTCAAGACTCTGGGAACTAAAAAGCCAACTCCATTAAGAACAAAACAAGCCACAGCATTAGCACAAGGGAATTACGTGTGTGTGGCATTTTCTACAGGCATTTTAAAATACTGGGCAGAAATCCATCATATCTACATCTTACTGTGCCTTACATTCTCCAGGAGAAAATAATGGATTATACCTTAAATATTCTATTCTATTTCTTTGCAATGCACATCAATACAAAGTTCACAGCAGATATTTAGAGATATTTTCAGTGAGCTCCTGATACAAAACCCTCAATGAAGAAATTTAATTACATTGTGTAATTATACTCAATGATACCAGTAAACCATAATTATTTATATTTTAAAATGTAAAGGTATATTTACTCAGTATAGTCCCTTATTATTGACGTTATTAAATTCAAATGACTTGAAAGAATATTTGAACAGATAAATATGTCAAGCATTTTGTTTTTAATTTACCCATCTAAAGCATTCCCTAGATTTTGGGGCATTCTAAAAAGCAACACTACTGTAAGCAAAGAGGGATATAAAGCAATTTAATACATGTAAGTTGTGACATCAAAAACATAAAATGTCAGGGGAGGGAGTAAAAATGTAGAACTTATAATGTGTTCAAACTTAAGTTGCTATCAACTTAAAATAGACTGTTATAAATATAAGTTTTACGTAAGCCTCAAGGTAACTGCAAAGCAAAAATCTATAGGAGATACACAAAAGATAAGGAGAAAAGAATCAGAGAATACCACTACAAAAAAAATCAAATCGCAAAGGAAGATAGCAAGAGGAAAAAAAACATAGGAACTGCAAAACATCCAGAAAACAATTAACAAAATCACAATAAGTACATTCTTGTCAATAATTACTTCAATAAGAACTTCAGAAGTAAATGGACTAAATTCTCCAATCAAAAGACGTAGAGTGGCTGGGTAGATAAAAAAAAAAAAGACCAATCTATGTCTGTACAAATGACTCATTTCAGAAGTAAAGATACACACAAACTGAAAGTAAAGGGATGGAAAAGATATGCTATGCAAATAGAAACCAAAAGAAAGCTGGGATAGCTGTACTTACATCAGACAAAGTAGACTTTAAGACAAAGACTGTAATAAGAGACAAAGAAGGTCATTGTATAATGATAAAGAGATCACACCAACAAGATGACATATTATTTGTAAATATTTATATACCCAACATAGGAGCACCTAGGTATATGGAGAAAATATTTACACTTAAAGGGAGAAATAGGCAGCAATACAATAATAGTAAGGGACTTTAATACCCTACTTTCATCAATGGATAGGTTATACAGACAGAAAATTAATAAGAAAACGTTGCCCTTAAATGATGTGTTAGATCAGAAGGACTAAACAGACATATGAAGAACATTCCATCCCAAAACGATAGAATGTACATTGTTCTCAAGTGCACATGGAGCATTCTCCAGGATAGATCTTATGCTAGGCCATAAAATAAGTGTTAATAAATTTAAGAAGATTGAAATCATATCAAGCTTCTTTTCCAACCACAATGGCATGAAACTAGAAATCAATTACAAGAATAAAACTGGAAAATTACAGTTTTATGGAACTGGAGGTTAAACATCATGCTATTAAACAACCAATGAGTCAAAGAAGACATCAAAAGAGAAATAAAAAAATAGTTTGAGATAAATGAAATTGGAAATACAACATAACAAAACTTATGGAATGCAGCAAAAGTACTTCTGAGAGGGAAGTTCATAGCTATAAATGCCTTCATCGAGGAACAAAAAGGATCTGAAATAAACAATCTAACTTTACACTACAAAGAACTAGAAAAATAAGAACAAATTTAACCCCAAGTTAGCAGGAGAATGCAAATAAAGATCAGAATGGAAGCAAACAAAATAGAGACTAAAAAGACAATAGGAAAGATCAATGAAGATAAGAACTTGTTTCTTGAAAAGATAAATAAAATTGACAAACATGGAGCTAGATTCACCAAGATAAAAAGAAACAAGGCTTAAATAAAATCAGAAATGAAAAAGGAGATCTTACAAGTGATACCACAGAATTACAAAGGATCTTAAGAGACTACTGTGAACAACAATTATATGCCAACAAATGGATAACCTTGAAGAAATGGATAAATTCCTAAAAACATACAACCCACCAAGACTGAATTACAAAAAAATAGGAAATCTGAGCAGATCAATTACTAGTAAGGAGATTGAATCAGTAATCAAGAGCCTTCCAACAATAAAGATCAGGACCAGATGGCTTCTACCAAACATTTAAAGAATAATTAATACCAACACTTCTCAAACTCTTTCAAAAATAGATGAGGAAAGAACACTCCCAAAATCATTTTACAAGGCCAGCATTACCCTGATACCAAAACCAGACAAGGAAGCCACAAGAAAGGAGAATTACAGGCTGATATCACTGATGAACAGAGGGGCAAAAATCCTTAACAAAATATTGGCAAACCAATCTAAGCAATACATTAAAAGGATCATACACCATGATCAAGTGGGACTTATTCCAGGGATGAAAGAATGGTTTAACATGTCCAAATCAATTAATGTGATATGCCACATTAACAAAATGAAGGATAAAAACTATATGATGATCTCAACAGTTGCAGAAAAAATATTTGACAAAATTCGACATCCATTTATGACAAAAAATCTCAACAAAGTGGATATAGAATGAATGTATCTCAACATAATAAAGGCCATATACGACAAACCCACAGCTGACAATAAAAAAGCTGAAAGCTTTTCCTCTAAGATCAGGAAGAAGACAAGCATGCCCACTCTTGCCACGTTTATTCAACATAATATTGGATGTCCTAGCCAGGGAAATTGTGCAAGAAAAAGAAATAAAAGGCATCCAATTGGAAAGAAAGAAGTAAAACTGCCACTATTTGCAGATGATATGATTTCATATACAGACAACTCTACAGACTTCTCAGAAATACTATTAGAACTAATACACAAATTCAGTAAAGTAGCAGGATACAAAATCAATATACAAAACTCCACTGCATTTCTACACACTAATAAAGAACTATCAAAAAGACAAATTAAGGGGGCTGGCCCAGTGGTGCAGCTGTTAAGTTTGCACATTCCCCTTTGGTGGCTCAGGGTTTGCGGGTTCACATCCTGGGTGTGGACCTGCACACCACTTGTCAAGCTATGCTGTGGCAGGTGTCCCACGTATAAAGTAGAGGAAGATGGGTGGGGATGCTGGCTCAGGGCCAGTCTTCCTCAGAGGGAGGAGGTTTGGCACCGTAAGACATTGATGAAAGAAATTGAAGATGACACAAAGAAATGGAAAGATATCCCCTGCTCACAGATTGGAAGAATATTGTTTAAATGTCCCTATTACCAAAAGCAATCTACAGATTCAATGCAATCCCCATCAAAATTACAATTGCATTTTTCACAGAAAAAGAACAAACAATCCTAAAATTTATATGGAACAACAAAAGACCTCGAAGCCAAAGCAATCTTGAGAAAGAAGAACAAAGCTGGAGGTACCACTCTTTCTGACTTCAACTATATTACAAAGCTATCAAAACAATATGATATTGGCATGAAAACAGACACATAGATGAATGAAGCAGAATAGAGAGCCCAGAAATAAACCCACATATATATGATCAATTAATTTATGACAAAGGAACAAAGAATATACAATAGAGAAAAGAAATCTTCTTCAATAATTGTTGCTGGGAAAACTGGATGGCCATATGCAAAAGAATGAAACTGGACCACTATCTTACACCATAAACAAAAATCAAGCCAAAATGGATAAAGACTTGAACTTAAGATCTGAAATGATAAAAATCCTAGAAGAAAACATAAGGGGTAGCTCCTTGACATTGGTCTTGGGAATGATTTTCCGGATTTGATACCAAGACTAAAGGCAACAAACGAAAAATAAACAAATGTGACTACATCAAACTGAAAAGCTTACACACAGCAAAGGAAACCATCAACAAAATGAAAAGGCAACCTACCCAATGGGAGAAAATATTTGTAAATCTTATATCCGATAAGGGGTTAATATCCAAAATATATAAAAAACTCATACAACTCAATGGAAAAAAAGACACTCATATTAAAAAATGGACAGAGCATCTAAATAGACATTTTTCCAAGGAAGACATACAGATGGCCAACAGGCACACGAAAAGATATTCAACATCAGTCATCATCACGGAAATGCAAATCAAAACCACAATGGGATATCACTTCACACCTGTTAGAATGGCCATCTTCAAAAGACAGGCAATAACAGGTATTGGTGAGGACATGGAGAAAAGAGTACCCTTGTGCCCTATTCTCAGGAAAGTAAATTGGTGCAGTCACCAGGGAAAACAGAGTGAAGCTTCCTCAAAAAATTGAAAATAAAACTACGAGGTGGTGTGGCAATTCCACTTCTGGGAACTTATCAGAAGGAAACAAAATCACTATCTTGACAAGACATGTGCACCCTCACGTTCATTGCAGCATTATTTACAACAGCCGAGATGTGGAAGCAGCCTAAGTGTCCATTGATGGATGAATGGATAAGGAAGATGTGATGTATATACATACAACAGAATGTTATTTAGCCATAAAAAGAGGGAAATTCTGCCATTTGTGACAACAAAGATGGACCTAGAGGGCATTATGCTTAGTAAAATGTCAGACAGAGAAAGACAAATATTGTATGATTTCAGTTAAATGTGGAATCTAAAGTTAAAAAAAAATACTCATTGAAACAGAGAACAGATGTGTGCTTGCCAGAGGCAAGGCCGATAGGGGAGGAGGCGGTGAAATGGGTGAAGGTTGTGAAAAGGTACAAACTCTGACTTATAAGACAAATGAGTCCTAGGAATGTAATGTACAGCATGGTGACTGCAGTTAACAATACTGCATTGCATATTTAAAAGTTGCTAAGGGAGTAGATCCTAAAAGTTCTCATCAGAACAAAAAAATTGTCACTATATGTGGCAATGGATGTTAACTAAACTTATTGTGGTAATCTTGCAACATATACATATATCAAACCATTATGTTGTACAGTGAAAACTAATTCAGTGCTATATGACAATTATGTCTCAATAAATGCTTTTTTAAATAAAAAATTAAAAAACAGGCAAAAAGTGTGGGGCTGGACTGGTGGTGTAGTGGTGAAGTTTGCAGGCTCTGCTTTGGTAGCCCTGGGTTCGCAGGTTTGGATCCTGGGCATGGACCTACACACTGCTCATCAAGCCATGTTGTGGCAGCATCCCACATACAAAAAATAGAGGAAGATGGGCACAGCTGTTAGCCCAGGGCTAATCTTCCTTACCGAAGGAAAAAAAAAACCACAACAGGCAAAGTGTGTGGTTAAGTAATTTACTGAGTTCAACTGCACTAGACCTCAGGGAAATACAAACTAAAGCAACAATAAGATACAATGTCATATGCATCAGTTTGATGAAAATGTAAAAGCCTTATTACAGCAAGTATTGCTGAGAAATAGAAACTGTCCCACACAGCTGGCAGGAGTGTTAAAAAATAAAAAAATAATGACAGACAAGACGCATTCTCAAATTGACGTGCACCATCATTATCATCATCACTATATTAACTGCTCAATATCACAACTAATGTTTGTTGAGAATTTGTTATGTCCCCAGTTTTCTGTTGACCTTTTCATAGACTGTCTCATTTGTGACTCATAAAAATCCTATTTATAATAGCAATTACTATTATACAAAGAAAATTAAATGAAAGAGTAAAAAATATTTTCAATTAATCCTTAATTTTTGTACATCAATATTTATACAAATATAGCCAATGGAAAATAAACTCTAGCATACTTATTTTTTCTAGCTATGAATCTCATTGGTGACTATAACTTATTAAATCCAAATAATATATACACCTTGTTAATAACACTTGAGTTTGTCTAATGCTAAGCAACATAAATACAATTTTCTAATGTTTCCATTAAATTTTCCAGAAGAGTGACATTCTTGAAGAAATGAAGACTTTCTTTCCTTGTAGTTGAATATTTTATATATATATATGTTATTATATATATATGCGTGTGTAGCAAAACTTCTACTTAATGGAAAATATTCATGGCAAAAATGCAAAGGAGCCCATGTTCTAGTCTGGATTCCATAAAAAGTTTAGGTATTCTCTAAATACATATAACTGCAGACATGAACGGCATTTATAAAGAATGATCCTTTCTTTAAGGTAGAATCAATGTAAACATGATTGTATCTGCGTATGTGTGCTAATAATACTTAATTTACTAATTCACGAGGAGTCTTCTCAACATCAGAAATACATGAGGATAAAAGAAAATCAGTGAACCAGAGAGCTTCCTTGAAAATAAAATTCCATGTAAGCATTACTTATCAAAATAAGAGATTTATCTTATTAAAGGAATTAAAAATACCTTGGCAAGTTCAACCATACACCTGTGTCATGAGGTTTTTATACTATCCTACATGTCCTCAAGTATTAAGAATGATACCTATGCTGGCTTCCTGGTTGCCAGCCTCAGAAAATCATTTAGCTAGTTTAACAAAAACAAAATTTATTTGAAGGATAGGAGTTTCTTCTAGAGTCAAAAGAGCAATTGATTTATCAAGCTTAGAGAGGTTTAGGCATGAGGCCAGATCCAGGTTTCCAGATAGTAAGAGCTAATTTCCTCAGGCTCCACCACTGACATAAATCAGCCTAAGAGCAAAATCTCAGGGAGAGAGAGTCCAGCTGGTTGAATCTGAGTTAAATGCTCACCTCTCGGAGGATGAATGGTAGGGAATATGGAATTAGATCATTTCTAAAAGGGAAAATTCCCTCAAGTGAACATAAATAAAGGTGATGGGTACTATGTGGACTAACGAATGAAACTCCTGTCACATGGAAGAGTATAGGCAGAGAGGTTATAAATGTAGCAACATTGAATTAATAATTTATCAAATTATAATCTACCAATTTGCAGTAGAGAAGAACCTGGCAAGTCCATTATGATTCTTAAAGAACTTTCGACATTTATCTTGTGTTTGATAGATATGCAAAGGTATGCATTGAGAAGTTAATCTCAAAGTCAGGCAGCAAAGAGGCATGTTTAGAAGTCAGTAAAAAATAAAAGTTAGCAGTTTGCATTTTTTGAAGGCCAAAATTCATGTTTCTTGGGTAGGCAAGGTTCAAAAGAATTGCATTCTTCCTTTTTAAACTTGAGTCTATCATATTTCTCCAGTGTTAGCACACTTCCAGCAGCTTTCCATCATTATGTCAGAGTAGCACTTCATAATATTTTTCACATTTTCTGCCTCATACATCAAACTATAGAATTTTATCCATAAGGCAGAGCTGTCATTCTGTAAAATTTTTAGCAATGTTCTCATTTTTATCTGACATCTAGAAATACCTAAAGTAATAAAAAATCATTTTTACCTCATATTTGCTTTGGTTTTCATTCTGTCCCTGTCAGTCTATATACACTATGGCAAGGGAAGATTTATATAACATCATTTGGGGTGTTCTAGAATCAGACAAAGAATCTTCACCTTAGCTGGTTTTTTTCCCCACAGAATTTTATACAAAGGCGTAAAACCTATTCTTAAAATAATACTCTCTTTCTCTTAAAACTTTACTTTTTGGCCATGAACACTTCCAATTAGGCGGAAGTTTTGCTATATATACGCATAATTCATATATAAAATATTCAACAACCACAAGGAAGAAAGACTTCATTTCCTCAAGAATGTCACTATTCTGGGCCATTTAATAAAAACATTAGAAAATCACATTTATGTTGCTTAGTATTGTCTCATGATAGTTTTCAACTAGTTATTGAGACACTTAGAAAATATGATTTTACCAAACATCTAGGTTTCAACTCAATTCTGGGGTACAAACTGAGCACTAAAACAGATTCTTATTTTCAAACAACCTATTTCCCAATGTGGTTTAAGAAAAAATATAGATCTCATCCTGAACATCTTATAACTTAAAGGTTTAAAACCTTGAAATTATTAGTTAATGAAGTAAGAGATATTATTTACCTGAAAAATCCAAAATGCTATTCAATCTTCTTAAAGATGACCATGTATTAGTTTTTATAGCTGCATTATGAACAGTAACTATGTATTATACTGAGCACTTAGTATGTGCCAAATAGCATGCAACTGTATTAACACAATGGATTCTCAAATAAAACCAGAAATGATTTTCTTGTTTAATATTGAGGAAGCTGAGCTTTAGAGAGCTTAACTAACTGTATAAAGCTAATGGGTAATACAGCTGGCGTTTGAACCAGCGTTCAGACTTGAGCCCTCTCTCTCTACCACTCTGCTCTACTGAGTCTCACAACGTGGCTTCATTGCACAAAAACCAAGAATACCAGATTGAAAAGATTCCAGTTTATTTTAATCACGTCTATACTTTTCATAATCATAACTTCATAACAGAGACAAAAAGGGATGGTATAGATGACATATTTTCCTCAACAATCTCAGTTTTGACTCAAAGATAAACTCTGAAACAGACTACAAGAATAATTTATCAAAGCACAATATAAGAAAATGAGCCTTTTAGATGTCTTCTTTTTCTTCCCAGTCTGTACTTTAGAAGACTAGTTATGTGTCCTTGGAAAAGGGTAGATGCAGAGTAGTCCAGAAAGATTGGGATGTGATACATGCTCTCTTCTCAATCCACATTCCCATAGTGATGATAGAGAGAAGACTGGGGCTGCTTGCCTTTATCCATTGCAGTGTTTTCCAGACTCATTTGAAATAATTAATGAGTAAGTACACAGTTTAGGAAATGTTACTGCAGATCGGGTGAGCAATATAATTTCTGTGATACGGTGTGAAATGTTTGGTTGGAATGTTGTAACTTGGGGATCTTCTGAAAGCAATTTTGGACATAAAACCAGATGCAGTGACTAGATTTCATCAAGGATTGCTGGAGAGTTTGACTGATTATTTCTGAATGCTAAAGGTATAATGGCCCATTAGGATTAGCAAAAGTACTTGCATGCATTATCAATTTATGAAGAGAGTTTTTATTATTGTTGTTTCTCATTGTTTTGCATGTGAAACTAGAGGAAGAGACAAAACCAACTAGTTTGTAATTAATTCCAGAACTTTCTTTTACTAAAGCTTCCATTTACCATACTTTTTTAAATGCATGACAACAAGTTATTTTGTTTTAAATAATAGCAATACATAGCTTCCCTCACTCATAGTAGAAGATAAAGGTTTTTGTTTAAGTTTTCACTAAGCTTGTCATTATAGATACAAAGCAAAAACTACCTTCACTTTTTATTTCTAAATAATGATAACATCCAATAGTTTTCTTCATTTTTGAACCTTTTTAAAATTATAGTTTGGTTTTGTAATAATGCCCACATTTTGGCTCAAAATCGATCATAAAGTGTACATGATACATAGAAAATTATTTTCCTTAACTAAATAAAATTGAATAAAAAATGTGCTCGCATTTCCAGACCTGGTTCTGTAATTTAGATCACTTGCCACCAGGTGGGAGTAGCGTTTCCATTGCCAAATTAAAATGGACAGTGTGGCCTCTTGGAGCCAATTAAAACTTTATGTTTTGTATTTTTTCATAAAAATGTATTCCTTCATTATATAGCTAATACAGTAGCAACAAATAGATATTCTCTTGAAGGTTGATACTTTCAGCTACATATTTTTAAAGGTAAAAAAGGATTGAGATGAACTGGCAAATGGAGTTTTGGATTTTACAAACACGATTTCATTCACAATGAAAATAACTAGACGGTAAAGGAAGTCTTATACTTTTATTATTTTACTGACGAAGAAACTATGCTTAGGAGCCGGCCCAGTGATGCAGTGGTTAAGTTCGCACGTTCTACTCTGGTGGCCTGAGGTTCACAGTTCGGATCCCAGGTGCAGATATATGTATTGCTTATCAAGCCTGTGGCAGGCATCTCACATATAATACAGAGGAAGATGGGCACAGATGTTAGCTCAGGGCCAATCATCCTCAGCAATAAATGAGGAGGATTGGTGGTAGATGTTAGCTCAGGGCTGATCTTCCTCAGAAAATAGAAAAGAAAAGAAAAAAGAAACTGTGCTTAGATAATGCCTAAAGTGATGAATTTGAGATATGTATCTGTCTAACAAAAAAGCTTTCCTTTTTTTTTTTTAAGCTTTGTCTACTTTATCTTATCGACTAATACCAGATCCCAGGTGAAAGCTGAATTACCAATCTCCATTATCAAGTATTAGGCTCTTTAATATTCACCTACCCATGGCTGTGTGGGCACAGCATGACTTCCTAATGCCATGACACCCACTCACACATTTCTGGAGGAATCTTTGCAGGGGCCAAGAAAAATGGTTCATTCTCTTCATACTGTGTTCAGTCTGTCTTTACTCTCTTAGTTATCACTTGCCTGATTTTGTCCAGTGATATCTCTCTCTCAAACTGGTGAACATTTTGTGCCTTCCTGGCCTGGTATCCTGATTCCTGAAACATAAGGGCTAGTGACATATCATGGGAAAATCACTGACATTTGGGATCCTGAGTCAAGCTCCAGTCTCTGCCCCTTAATAGCTATTACTTCACCTCTTTGGGCTACTGACTTTTTATATGTAAAATTCTGAGCTTGGTCTGAATGATAATGTACCTTTCCAGTTTTAATATTCTAAGATGCTAGTTATCAGTGACTATAACACTTGTGAATTGGATGTTGTTAGTCTACTTTGACAATAATACAAGTTTTATGGTAATGATTATGATCAGTATGTCCTGACATTTTTCAACAATAGAATTCTTTCAATATTTAATCAGTGCCATGTTTTTCAGCTCTCAAAATCTTTTAATATATTGCAATAAGTTTCAATCTCAATGGATCAGGCCAACATTACATGAAAAGGTCCAGGGCTTTTAAAATTGAACTATTTTGGGGGTGGAGGTAGCACTTTGTCAGCTTGTATGTCAGCAATTAAAGGGAACAAATGTGCTCTACCCACCCTACTTGTTGGCAAAACAAGCCTAGATAAACATCTCCCTATTCCTGTGAGAGCAGGCTGAAAGTATTTTTTTAAAAATGTAAGCTCCCTCCTTCCCCTTAAAAAATTAAGAGAAGGCAGAGACTAAGTATATCTGTAAAAATAACTTTCTAAAACTAAAATACGGAAGTATTATGAATTATATGCTTTGTGTCATCAAATATATCAAAGAAGATAGCACCTCTAAGAAACAAGAGCTTGGATCCATAATGGGAAATCAAAATAAGGATGAAGATAAAAATGCAAAGAGAATTAACTGACAAAAGAAAACATATAAATGCTTGGAAATATAAAAACACTAGTGGCAAAGATTATATTTGAAAATTTTGGAAACATATATCAGTGATTTGAAGCATAAATTTGAAAGACTCACCAAGAATGCCATGTGGGATTAGAATCAATTCTAATGAAAGGGTGGGTCTGAGCGTTGAAGACCAGAGAATGGCAATCCAACCTAACACAGTTGCTAAGGGGGCAGCAACCAACTCAAAAGGAATGGGAGCAGTAGAATTGGTGATATTATAGGGAACAACTCAACAACACAATACAACACAAACCCACGAAACCATTTCTATAGTGGAGAACGACTGATGTATTTATTTAATAAACAAAGGGAACTGCTGTAAGAATTTAAAATAATATTTTACCACCCAAAATAACTGTGAAACTTAAGACAAATAAAATACAATCTGTTTAGTAACAGAAAGGAAACTACAAAGAAATTGCCCAAAATTTCAGAAATTGAGCTCAACGTTTTGATAATGAGGGTAGATATATTTATTCTTTTTGTAAGTATTTAAGAAAAGGAGAAACATAAAATACTGTCATATTACCAAAAAAACTGGATCCATATTAGGAGTTTAATAATCATGAGTCTTCATGTGATATATCAAAACTTACAATGGTAAAACATCTAAAAGTATAAAGAGAAGCCTAGAGAAACAAAATTATAGAGCGATAAACACATTTTTGTTTTTCAGTTTTTGCCACAATAAGTAGACTAAAATGAATAAGAATTCTATTATTATAATTATTAAATACATATGTAATTTATATATAGAATAGTATAATTTACACAGATTGTATAGGACTATAAAAATACATCTCTAAAATTGCTTGTAAAAGCCATAAGAAGTTGAATAAATTGAGGTCTCTTCAATATTCCTGGATATAAAAACTGACTAATGTAAAAAGAATTTTTCCTGCACAATTTATAGGTTTTAATTATACTATGATAGAAAACATGATGAGATTTTAAGAAAACATAAAAATTAGGGTTCTAAAGTCCATTTTGATGAATTAAAGGAGGGAAATAAATAAGAGTGTTAAAAACAAAGATGAATAAGACGGTACATGCATTGTCAGCTCTTAAATAACATCATAAGTCTATAGTAATTAAAGATGTGGAACTGGCACAATAAATGATAGATCAGTGTAGCAGAACAGACAGCTCTGAGAAGAAATCTACATACAAACTGAGCATGTGTTAAAGTGTACACATATGCCAATATATGATGTTAGCTATTTAAGCTATTATGTAGAGAAAAATGGCTACCTGGGAGTTAAGAAAAAAAATCAAGTCAATTGTTCACCTCAACACATGATAAAATAAGTTCCAGTTGAATTAAAAGTGAAATGTGAAAGAGAGACACCATAAAACATTATGGAAAGAAAATATAATTTAATATGTAACTGATCATGGAAAAGTCAAGACGTTTCAAAACATAACAATGATTAAGAAAAAGACACACACAGGGGCCGGCCTGGTGGCACAGCAGTTACATTCACATAATTCTGCTTTGGTGGCCCAGGGTTCACCAGTTCGGGTCCCGGGTGCAGACCTGGGCACTGCTTGTCAAGCCATGCTGTGGTAGGCGTCCTACATATAGGGTAGAGGAGGATGGGCAGGGATGTTAGCTCAGGGCTAATCTTCCTCAAAAAGAAAAAGATGTACATGAAAGAAAATAGTGACAATTTTGACCTGAACTTAAAATGTCTCTATGTATTTAACATCGTATTGAAACAATATATTGATGCTAACATTTACCGAGAGCTTATTGTGAGTAGGAGAAGATTAGAATTGATTCTAATGAAAGAGTGGGTGTGAGCTGTGAAGAACAGAGAATGGCAATCCAATCTAACATTATAGTTGCTGAAGGATAGCAATCAGCTTAAAAGGAAGGGGAGCTTTTCTAGGAGTTTTACATTTCTAATCCTCATGATACGGCAGTGACAGAGGTGCCATTATTGCCCCCCTTTTATGCGTGAAGAAACTAAGGAACGGAGAGTTTAAGGAATTTACACAGTGTAATAATCTGCGCTTATTATGCAGCCAATAAGTGCAGAGCCAGGATCAGAACCCAGATGGTCTGAAAACTACAGCACATTCCTTAACGAGTACTTCATTATACTAAAATGAAAACAGAAAATGAAAAAAAAGTCTGTTACTAATATGATAGGGAAATGTTTAATGGTATATACACAATTCAGATATATATTGGAGAGACATCATTCAACAAGAACGATGAGACTTTTTAGATCAAATTTTCGAGAGTTTTTAAAATCAAATATAAAGTTTTAAGATAGTTAATGCAGTCTATGTAAGAATAGAATTCTCACATAGGGTGTCAAATTTCTGGAAATCGCTTGAAAATGATTTGACTGTATGAATCAGGAGCTTTAAAAAAACTTTCAGACTTGGTTTTTGGTCCAGGGATCTCAACTCTAAGGGATGCCCTAAGAAAATATTCAGTGATGCAGATTGTAAAATGTTGTATTATTTATCACACTGGTAATTTGAAAACAACAAAATATAGTGGGAAACCACTTTTCAATCTTGGCTATCTATCACTTTCTCCTGTAGAGTTTTTACCTAAAATCATAGATTCAGAATTTTTTTGAAGATTAGCCCTGAGCTAACGTCTGTCACCAATCCTCCTATTTTTTTTGCTGAGGAAGACTGGCCCTGAGCTAACATCCATGCCCATCTTCCTCTACTTTATATGTGGGATGCCTGCCACAGCATGGCTTGACAAGTGATGCATAGGTCTGCACCCGGAATCCAAACCAGCAAATCCTGGGCCACCAAAGCAGAATGTGAACTTAACCACTGCATCACTGGGCCGGCCCCCAGAATTTTTCAAAAGGCCCATAGGTGGCCATCCCTGGCAGCCTAGTGGTTAAGTTCAGCGCACTCTGCTTTGGTGGCCCAAGTTCAGTTCCCAGGCGCGGACCTACACTGCTCTGTGAGTGATCATGCTGGCTGGCAGCGCACATCCTAACAAACAGTGGAAAATTGGCACAGATGTTAGCTTAGGGCGAATCTTCTCAGAAAAGAAAAAAGGCCCACAGGTGATTTCTTGAAGAGTCAATGTAAAATAAATTATGATACCTATTAGAATTATTTTAGACATTAAAATAGTGTTTTTTGAATAGTTCTTAATCTGCAAAAACATCTGTAATGTTTTTCAAATATTTACTATTAAAATATATTAATTTCATAGTTTAAAAATCATGAATAACAGAGTAAATATATTGGCTCGTATTGAACAAATATGCCACAAAAATTCACTCTGGTCTACTTTTCCCTAAGAGAAAATAGTTTACACATGGAGTATAGGAATCTATTCTAAGGCTCAGTCAATTTCACTATTAATTTCCCGGTCAAATAAATACATTGTTAAGGGCAGTATTTTCATCTTGGTAATCCTCAAATCTCTAGTTACTAACAAACTGTCTTGCGCGGGGTTGGCATTCAAAAAAATGAATGAATAAAGACATAAGAGAATGGCTGAATGAATAAACAAATACAAAATCTATTATAGAACTTCCCATATATTAATATATCCTTGGAATGTCTGTATTTGTTTTCTCATAATTTATTTTCTATTATGAATTTCTTCACTCATGATTTGGAGTAGTATTTTTTTGAGTAGCATTTTTTTCCTACTCTTTACATTAAAAACATATTAATATCCTAAAAATATATACTATTTCTTTGATGAATTCCTAATTGCCTTATGCTCTTTTTCTAAGGTTCGTAGACTTGAGTTTATGGTCAGAATTCTATGTCAAGTATTAGAATTGCAAATAGGGCACACTTGCTTTGTATTAAAAGAACAAGAGCTGCCAGTGTCTGAAAAGTTAATTAGACAAAACAGACAATTAATTACATCTTATTAACGTGTAAAAGACCTGTGACAAATTGCACTAATTGCATGCTCTTATACATCTGAAGAGGTCAGGCTACTTTAAAAGTATGTTGTTAATGGAAGACAAATGTATCTTTATGTGCTTGATAAGAATATTATAAACTGCATTATTTATGACTCCGTTGGAATACTTAATAATTTTAAATTTTAAATTAAACTGCTCATTAAACAGGAGAGCTAGTACCAAGTTCTTAAAATAGACCATAAAAGCTGGCTGCAGTGTAAGATAAATTTGAAGGTCTAGCATTTCCTCGGAATGTCTTTAAACCCTTATTTTTAAGTGACTGAGCCCCAGAGACGTTAAACTTATCTTAATGAGCCCTTAGTAAAGGGGAGAATTCTGACATTAACAGTATTCATCCCAAAGAAATATGTTTCATTCTAAAAACCTCTCAGTTGCTTAAATTCAGATATTTTCAGTTGAATATTCTCATTAGCTCTGGAACTTTATTTCCAAGCGAAAAAGACGGAAAGAAAAAGGAAAGGTAACAAAGCTATGTGTAATGTGTCGTTAGGAGACGGCATGATTAAAGGTGAAGAAATAGTTGTGGTAAAGGAATATGTTAGAAAAATGGACAAAACACCCAACAGAAGCTTAGAGACACAAAAAGGAGATGGAAACCATTTAAAATGAGGAATGAGTCAGAGTGGCTCTCACAGGCAAGTGCTTAATTACGTAAAGTTACTTTAGTTTCTTCCATTGAGTATCTGTCAAGGGGAGGGAACACTAGCAATTCTAGAAGAAATTGTTTCTATTTCAGTTAACAAAACCGGATGCTCAAGGCTCTCAGAGGAGCTTCACACATAATGTAGATTATTTTTCTTCTGTTCCCTAGAACCAAAGCCCTTCCCAAATGAACCCGACTACCACTACACTTTAAATGTTGATGGTTGGTGAGCTCAGTTCGTCAAAGCAGTGTCCTAATGGAATCGCTGCGCCGAGTTTTACTCTAATCGGAATAGAGTGCGGAAACTGCACACAGGCTTATAGTTCAAGGGAGGCAAGGATAAAGGATACACTCATACCTTCCGCTCTCTGTATACCCACCGCAGTAGCTTCATGCTGTTTTAATGTGCAGGCACATCAGAGTACACCAGAGTCCTTGCCCCTGTGTGAACAAACTCAAGTATGTGATCTAACCATATGACCATTAATTATTTCAACATAAGGCCCACGAAATTCATTTGCTTTCTTTTGCTTTTTCATATCTCTTTTCCCATCTGCTGCCCATAGACTAGACTCATATGTCAGATGACAAAGATTTATAAACTGCCTACAGTAAGGCACTTTTTAAGCTAACGCATGTAAAAAGGCATATTATAACAGGTTCTCAAGTAATACTAATAGTTGAACCTAAACCTGAATCATGGAAAAATAAATTCCAGAAAATTTAACCCTAAAATATCGGCAGAGTGTGGTGAGATTTATTAAAGGATAAATAGACAGATGACTTCTGAAATTACAAAATAAGTCTTAAGGGGAGAATATATCACATTCACGGACATGACTGTTCCAATATTTCAGCTAAACAACTTTTGGATCATCAAGAAATCTATCATTATAAGAGTGTAAAATAAATTAGTTGTCTAAATGTATGGAGAATAACACTATAAATGATATAATTGTAATAATAGTTCCTTGAAAAATTCTTGGTATATTTTCCATACTAAGCACTTGGTAAAAGTAAGTTTTCAATGTGACTATGTGTCCCACACACTCATATTCGATAAACTGTCTTCCTAGTGAAAATTTGCCATTATTGCTAATTGACTTTCAGCATACTTTTCAAGTGAAAAAGTAAGTTTCAGAGAGATTACAGATATGCATTTTGGAGAGAAAAAATCATGTATAGAATGTTGGCAGAAAATTTTGGTATGAGCATTTATATTGAAAAGGATGTAGTTTGTTTAAGGCAGTATTATCTCTTTTCTCTGGAGATAAGGAAGCTGAAATCAAGGTTGGACAAAAAGCCAAGAATAAAGGTCAGAGAGGGAATTTTAAAATGTCACTAGCAAGAATATGAAGTCAACGATTCAAGCACAAAAGTGATGAAATGAGTCAAACTATTAAGACGTAGTATGGTTAGCATGGTCATGGTCAAGAAACTGGAGTCCATGTTGTCCCTGGTAAACTTTTATGTGCTCACTGTGCCAAAAAGAATTCAATTGCCTGCCATGTTTAAAGAGCAATAGATGGAGCCAATATAAATGGCAATGCTTTTAAAAATTTAATTATAAATTCATTTTATATTAAAATAAGATAAGCACATTATAAATACTGAGAAAGAATAGAAGAGAAATGACATTAATAGTCTTATCTCCCTGGTTCCATCTCTGTAAAGATTTGGTCATCCTTTGAGCCATCTTAGACTCATCTCCTCTGTTGCTAATGAATATCATATGTATTAGTTTCCTATTGACTCTAACAAATTGCGTGGCTTAAAATAACACAGATTTTATCACACGTATCTGGCAGCCAAGTCTAAAAAGGATCTGCAGGACTGCATTTCTTCTGGAGGGCCCAGGGGGAAAATGTGTTTCCTTTCCTTTTCCAATTCTAGAGGCTGCCTACATATTTTGGGTTGTGGCCTCTTTCTCCAACTTCGAACTAGTAGTAGTGGAGTATCTTTAAATCTCCCTGTTCCTTTGCTTCTGTCATCCATCATCTCTGTCTGATTCTAATCCTCTTGTCTCCCTCTTAAAAGGACTCTTGTAATGATATTGGGCCCACCTGGATAATCTCCCCATCTCAAAATCCTTGGTGTAATCACATCTGCAAAATCCTTTTTACTACATAAGGTCATATTTCCAGGTTCTAGGGATTAGCATGCTAACATGTTTGGGGGATCGTGGTTCAGCCTATCACATCATGGTTTCTTCCGGAACCAATGGGCAGCAAAGCAGATAATCAATATATCAACCACCCTAACCTTACAAGTTAGCAAGATTTGAAAATGATTGTTTCTTCTTGTTGCAGATTTGCTTCGCCAGGAAACTGCCTTAAAGATATGTGTGTGGGAGGTATACTGGCGACTACACTAAGGAACAACATTTGTGTGAGTGAGGGGAGTGAGATCACTCAGAAGCTAAGTTGTGATGCAGTTGCAACAGGGACCCCACACAAACTCATCAAGAGCTCTGAAGCTGGAATGCATGGGGACCTGGCCTTTGTGTTCCTTCATTGGCACAGCTGTTGCAGGGGTGGTGGAGGGCAAGGAGAAAAATCTTGAGTAAGGTAGCTTCTTTTGGCAGGGGAACACAGCTATGATGTATCGGCAGCCAACAATGCTGGCAGCTAGGGACTGAGTGCCTTGGCTCTGAAAGGGGATCTGGAAGCTCACTACAATAACCACTACTCTGTTCTTCTATCAAGGATTGAATCCCTGAGTATTCAACAATATATAAAGTAGTTAGTCACCCCACCACCTTGCTTCATGGTATCTATGATACCAGGTTTCCCTTTCTTCTTCCTCACAAGGTACTGGGCCCTCATCAGGAAGGTTCATTCTCTATGGTGGCCAGTTTTATGCGCAAGTGCCTGACCTCTCTCCTGAGCCTACAAGTTCCATTTTCTAGGAACTAGCTATTTTCTCGTTTGCATTGTTTTCCTCCAGAATTCTTGGAAATGGCATGACTCTATATGTGACACGACTGCTCTACTGCGTTGCTACAAGTTTCCTTATTTGCTACACTTTTCTATTAATTTCCTGCTAAATCTTGTCTATATGACTCTTTCGTTTGTTCATATCTTCATCACTTCATCCAACACATATGCAGTATTCACCAAATAAAGCTCAGGCTTGGTGAATAAAAGAGGTATATCCTCTTTCTTCATGGCTATTATTTTTAAGGGAGGCACAACAATAACAACAAGAAGTTAGCAGGGCTTTCCTAGGATGTAAAAACCTAAAAAGAGGACTGCTTCCACTGTAACAATATAGTATCGGGTAATCTACAAAATCTCAACTTTTCTTGAACCTACCAGAGGGCTGTGGTTGCAGGGCAACCAAATCAGCCAAGATCTAAGGAAAGGCGGGCACCTTCAAGGAGATGAAGGACATTAGCACTTGTTTATCTGCAGTAGATGACTTGCTGTCCAGTAAGAACTCAGCTAAATTTTTTAATAAATTGCTAAATGTTGAGTATGGGATTTAAATATGTTAAAGAATGAATATATAGTAAAAATTGGACGTAACATGAGTAAACAACTCTTTCAAGAGTCTAAGAACAGAAAAGTAGAGAAGCAGTGCAAAGTGAATGCAGGGTAAAGAGATGGTATTTTAAGATGGGAGATACTGAAGCATGTCTGTAAAAGTGGAAATTGATAACTGTAGGAGAGGAAATAAAGGAAGAAGTGAATTACGGAAGGAAGCAGTAAGATTTAAATATCTCCCCTAGAGCTGAAAAAATAAATAAATAAATCTCTGCCTATGGCTATCCTAGACCAATAGCTTCTTAGCAATAAAATGTACCTCTTTCTAGGTCAGAGGGAGAAAACCACCTTCTTGTGGATCCCATCTCTACACACAATGTTTCAGGTTTTCCCAGCCACTGAACGAGTGCTCTGCTCCACCTATTGGTATTAGATGGGGATCCGTGGTTAAAAGCCATTCTAACCTTCTAAAGGTCTTGCTGTTTAACTCATATCTCAAGAAACATCGTGTTAGGTAGTGTGTTTTCATGAAGGTCACCAATGGTTAGAAGCACTTAAATGCAAATAGGTCTTAAGACACCAGTGGTACTTATTTCTCAGCCTCTCTCTACTCAGAGTCATAACATTGTACCCAAGATAAATACAGTCTCTTCTATCCTAATCAACAGCAGAGGACTCCCAAAGGGAGGATGAATCAAAGACAAACTTTGGATTAGTGAAATCTGAGTTTCTTAACGGTCGTTGGCGTTCTTTTTTTAAAATTAATTAATTAATTTTTGTGAGGAAAATTGCCTCTGAGCTAACATCTGTGCCAATCTTCCTCTATGTTGTATGTGGGATGCTGCCACAGCGTGACATGATGAGTGATGTGTGTGCCTGCACTCAGGATCTGAACCCACAAACACTGGGCCGCCAAAGTGGAGCACATGAACTTAACCACTATACCACTGGGCCAGCCCTGGCACTGGTATTCTTATAGTCAGAAAAAGTTCAATCAAAGGCTATTTATTATGTTTGAAGCAGACTCCTTTCTTTTTACTATCAATTACTTTATCAAGGTCATAATGGTTTATAACATTGTGTAATTTAAGGTGTGCATTATTATATATCAGTTTCTATATAGACTGCATTGTGTTCACCACCATTAGTCTAGTTTTTATATCAATCACCATACATATATCCCCCTTTACCCCTTTAATCCAAACCCCCTTCTCCTCTGGTGACCACTAGTATGTTCTCTTTACCTGTGTATTTGTTTATCTGCCACATACCCCCTTCTCCTCTGGTGACCACTAGTATGTTCTCTTTACCTGTGTATTTGTTTATCTGCCACATATGAGTGAAATCATGTGGTGTTTCTCTTTCTGTGGCTAATTTTGCTTGACATCATACCTTCAAGGTCCATCCATGTTGTTGCAAATGGGATGATTTTGTTTTTTTTATTGCTAAGTAGTGTTCTGTTGTATATATGTACCACATCTTCTTTATCCATTCATCATTTGATGGGCACTTGGGTTGCTTCCATGACTTGGCTATGGTGAATAATGCTGCAATGAACATAGGGGTGCATAAATCTCTTTGAATTGTTGATTTGAAGTTCTTTGGATAAATCCTCAGTAGTGGCATAGCTGGATTTATGATATTTCTATTTTCAGTCTTTTGAGAAATCTCCATACTGTTTTCCACAGTGGCTACAGCAGTTTGCATTCCCACCGGCAGTATGCAAGGGCTCCCTTTTCTCCACATCCTCTCCACCATTTGTTATTTTTTGTCTTGGTAATTATAGCCATTCTGACAGATGTAAGGTGATATCTCATTGGAGTTTTGGTTTGCATTTCCCTAATAATTAGTGATGTTGAATGTCTTTTCATGTGCCTGTTGGCCATCTGTATATCTTCTTGGGAAAAATGTCTGCTCATATCGTCTGTCTGCTTTTTGATCATGTTGTTTGTTTTTTGTTGTTGTTGAGCTGTATGAGTTCTTTACATATTTTGGAAATTAATTCCTTGTTGGATATATGATTTCCAAATATTTTGTCCCAGTTGGTGGGTTGTATTTTTGTTTTGTTTCTGGTTTCATTTGCCTTGAAGAAGATTTTTAGTCTGATGTAGTCCCATTTGTTTATTTCTTTTATTTCCCTTGCCTGAGTATACATCATATTCAAGAAGATGCTGCTAAGGTCAATGTTTTTGAGGCAAATTGTTCCATGATGCTGGATAATCTGTTTTTTCCCTATACCAGCGGTTCTCAAATTTTTTAGTCTCAAAACAATTTATACTTGTAAAAACTATTGAGGATCCCAAACCCTAAAGAACTTGTATTTATGTGGGTTATAGCTATCAATACTCACTGTATTAAAAAATTGAGAAAACTTTAAAATATTAACTTAAAAAATAAAAAACCCATTATACCATATATACATAACAACTGGTATGCAAATAACTATATTTTTCCTAATGAAAATATTAGTGAGAAGAGTGACATCGTTTTATGTTTTTGTCAAATCCCTTTAATGGCTGGCTTAACCGAGGAAATCTGGATTCCCAAATCTGCTTCTGCATTCAATCTGTTGTATATGTTGTTTTAGTTGAAGTATGTGAAGGAAATCCAGCCTTATACAGATATGTAGTTGGAAAAGGGAGGCATATTTTAATAGACTTTTCAAATAATTGTGAATATTCTTCCTGGACAAATGATAGTTTCTTAAAGATTAGCTGCACTGTGGGATCTGAAACCATCAGTGAATTTTTGTACTCTATTACAATAAAATCCACTCATTGGTCATGCATTTTGAATGGATGATTTGCCCATATAAGATTTTGTAATATCATGAGTTGGTCATTCAGAAAATTAAGTCCTTATGCTAAGTAGATATTCCAAATATTGATCCATCTCTTTTTACAATAAGAAAAAAATGCATTTGTTATTAACATCAATCTCATCAGAAAGCCTATAAATATAGGGAAATTATTAAGCTCACAGCGGCAGGCACGAGCTTTCCAAATTCTAATTTTCAATCGAAACCTCAGATTTTGTCACTGATAAGAAATATTGTCACTTATTTTCTTTTAAGTGACAGGCTCACTGAATTTATCTTTAGGAAAATATCTGCCAAATACCAAAGTTTGCATAATCATTAGCTTGGGAGTCATTCTTTAAAATAAAAATGGTGCCCCATGAAAAATGTGGATGGTTGACCTCATTATTCAGACAACCATACAAGCAAGTGCTTTTCCTTGAGTCAACCAACATGTTACCCTGCAGAGTACTTTATGTGTGTTTCCCATTTTGTCACATGGAACATTAAAAAGATATATATTTAAGAGTTGAGACTTAACACATTAGTAATTTTTACTGCTTCATCAGGGCATTCTTAAATGAAACTGTTCTTTTGTTTTATCTGCAAGTGCCTGATGGTGAAGAATACAATGACTGCTAGCGACTTGGTACCACTGCCTTGATTTGTGCTAAGGTAGCAGCAGTTTTACTGTGGACTTTTTACTATCATTGTAAATGTCAACACAGTAAAAAGGCAAATAAAAGTACTATTATGAAAGATAATTTTGATATCACAGATTACCTAAAAAAAACTTTGGCACCCCTAGGAGTCCATCAGACCACACTTTGAGAATAGTTGCCTTACTTCAAAGATATACTGGTAAAAATAAACTTCAGGGATACACTTGTAACTGCTAGGGTAAAAGGATGGTGTCGGTTAATTTTGTGAGTTAAAGCTATATTTAATATATTTTGGTAGTCTCTCTCTTTTTTTTAAAGATTTTTTATTTTTCCTTTTTCTCCCCAAAGCCCCCAGTACATAGTTGTGTATTTTCAGTTGTGGGTCCTTCTAGTTGTGGCATGTGGGATGCCTCCTCGGCATGGCTTGATGAGTGGTGCTATGTCCGCGCCCAGGACTTGAACCGGCGGAACCCTGGGCTGCCAAAGCAGAGCACCCAAACTTAACCACTCGGGCCACGGGGCCGGCCCCTCTTACTCTCTCATAACTAAAACATTTCACAATTAGTCACTGTCAATATTTGGCTTTGTAAAAGGAGGAGTACACACTCCACAAATAAAAACGATAACCTACTTTTTAATCCTGAAGGTAAAACTGAGAAATGTTTATCCCCCCAGCCAGTCCTCCCTCTCAATCCCATCCTAATTTGGAACAAAGATTTAGCTGCTACAGATGGTATTTTTGATACAAAGAGAAGCCTTGAGTTATAATGTCCTTGAGTTATAACTACCCAAGGAGTTCAGAGAAGAAGTCACTAACAAATACAGAAAAGCTATCGTCCACATATACTAAATATAAACAGCTAGAAAATATAACGGAAGAAATAACCCTTTGACAACCCAATAAAAATGTAAAATTCCTAGCAATAAACCTAATAGAAATATGCAAAACCTTTCTGAAGAAAATGAAATAAATTTACAAAGGACATAAAAGGAGAGTTGACAATAGATAGAGGCGTACAATTCTACTAGGTACAAAGAATAAGTAATTATAAATAATGTAAATCTTGCTCTAATTGACTCATATATTTAACTCAATCACAATAAAAACCAGAATAAACTTTCTTTTGAATTTGACAATATGATCTTAAGTTTCTACAATAGAATAAATATATGAGAATAGCCAGAATAATTTTGACAAATTAGGACATTTTCAGTTATTAAAGATATGCATGTCAAAGCTACACCCACTGAAACAATGGGGTACTGGGGCAAGGTTAAACTGTTATCCAATGCCTCAGAACTCAGAGTCGGGACACAGACCCAAGTTATATAATAAATGTGGTCATGATGATGATGATCATGAAAATAAGAGTGATCACGTGCTATTTATTATGTGCTATATATTATACTATGTGCTTAACATATTTAACTCCTTTAGTCCACTCTAAAACTATGTGAGGTAGCTTTCATTATTTCCTCACTTTAGAGATGAGTTTTCTGCATTCAGCAAATTGAGGATGATTGAATAACTGATTTAGGAAAACTGATTTTCTGTTAAGGAGAAAATAAAGCTAAAATATTTATCTATCTATCTATCTATATATCTGTTCCAAAATATATTTCAAATGAGTTATACTAAATACAAAAAATAATTAAGATAAAGCTTTAAAAACATGGCAGACTATTTACGTAAACTAGTGGTGAAACATACCTCTTTAAGCATGATACCCAAGACATAATGCAAAAGGTGGATAAGTTTAGGTAAATTATATTTTTATTTCTACTGTCAGGCAAAGATTTAAGAAAGATAGATAATACCCATAATGGTGGAGGTATAGGGAAATGTACAACCTTGATTCCTGCTGCAGGGATGATGTGTCAATATTCTTAATCATGTGTATACTCTTTAAGCCAGAAATTATATTTCTAAAAAATTTTTACCAGGATTCATAAAAATGAGCAAGGATGTATATATAAAAGATATTCATAAGTTTTTTATGAGAAATTGGATATAATGTAAATATCCTACAACAGTGGCCTCTTAGGGTAGAAATTGCAGTGTACCCATATAATGATGTAATATGTAGACATTACAATCATGCTATAGATCTGTATTTATGGTCATGGAAAGATGTTCTATTGTATGGTAAGTGAAAAATGCTCATAAACTGTATGAATAGTTTGATCCCATGTTCATTACATATACACACACCTACCCCTTCTAGAACAATGATTCTTAACCTTTGCTGCATGTTAGAATCACCTGGAGATATTATGAAAATCCTATTCCCAAGACTGTAATCCAGACCAATTCTGTTAGACTTTCTGGAGGTGAGATAAAAGTATCAATAATATTTTAATGCTCCTAAAAAGATTCTAATGTGCAGCCAAGTTTGAGAACTATGGATATAGAATCATATGCTAAGGTGTTCACTATGAATGTCTTTGTGGAATAGAATTATATATTTTGCCTATTCTTCTTTATTTATCTTTTCAAGTTTAATATATACAACATTTGAATGATGATAATGGTATAGGGTGTATTCATATGCGTAAGGAGGAGCCTGACTCCATTTCTTGACCTCTGTCTGTTGACAGCTCTAAGCTTCACCCTTCCCTCTTGCCCTGGTGCCCCGCATATGATCAGGTTGGTAAGAAGGCCTGTGTTCACCCTCCTTTGGTGCAGGGGGGGAGATTCAAACCATGCTAGCCTCTTCTTGCAAATGAACACTCACTCTGGCCCTATCCCATAACCACAATAAAAACCCAGGACAGTCTCCTTTCTTCGTTTTCTTAAGCCATTTCAGATCTGCTTGAGAGGCTGCCCTACAGACCCCAGAGCTCTCAACTATGTAAATAATAAACTTTTTCATACCCTTTTCTTGTGTGTGTAGTGTCATCAGTCTCAACATGAAACAAACTTTTGGTAGGGTCCATTTGACTTTTCAGGAAACTATAAGAGTATGGAACACAGCTACTTTGAAAACTGTCATTGCAACTCCTCATAAGATCACATGCCTTTATGTACCAGCATACTCTCTTTAATGTATGGTACCAGGGCTTTATTGTCTTCAGCTGCTAACTCCTGCTTTGTCCTCTGGGAGCAAACTAAGGGTTTATATCTCTAGGATCCCCCAGGACACAATTCCCAGGGGATTTTGCTATCCATTCCTTCTCCTGAAACTGAATTTTTGAGGCTTTCAAGGGTTGTGGAATTTGCCTATTCTGGTGTGGCTGTTATCTTTGCTCTGTTCTTCTGATGCAACACAACAGCACTATCCCTTGATTTAAATTTCTCTTGAGTTTTGATGCCATGACAAGAAATGGACTGAAATCTCAACGTTTCAGTTTTAAAGCCTCAGAATTGATTTTTTTTTCTTGTATATCCTTCTCTAGACTGATAATTTCTACACTAGTTTTGACCAAATTCCTTTTTGTTTTAAGCAGTCAGTCTCTAGCTGTGTCTCATTTATACTTATCTTGCCATGTTCCTGGTACTGTTATTGAACTAGAGAATCTTTTTGTATTTATTAGCCATTAGTAAGCCTTCTTTACAATGTTTCGTAGCTATGCATATTTTTTCATAGTTAGAATGATAAAAAAAATAAAATTCTTTAGGCTCCTTACTCTTAATTATATTAAATGACTTTCAACTCTAAAAGTTATAAATAATCATTATTTTAATAGCTTCATAATAAACTCTTGAGTAAATAAAATATCATCTATCTCAGTGATTGACAAACTATGACCCATGGGCCAAATCTTGTTTTTGTGCATGAAATTTTATTGGAACTCATTTGTTTATGTAGTGTTTATGACTGCCTTTGTGTTACAATGGCAGAGTTGAATAGTAGTGACAGAGACCGTATGACCTGCAAAGCACAAAGTACTTTCTATCTGGCCCTTTATAGAAAAAGTTTGCTGACCTTGATCTATGTTATTGTGGAAAGGCTAGCATTTAAGACTTTCCACTGTAAAAAGTACTAAAGCACACAAGAATAATAAAACAATTAAAATATCTGATAAGTGAAAAAAAGTTACAGGATAAGAACTGGGGTGGGATGAAAGGAGATTAGGATTTTTGAAATATCTACCTTGCAATATAGACTGCTGTGTATATTACATGTTTTCACTCACAACAACCTACAATCTTATGTCTTCCTCTTAGATTTTCAAAGGCAAACTTTGGATAAATTTTGGAAGGAACAGGAGTTATTCCTTTTCATATTCTCTTCTTAATGCAGATGAGCTCCAATGTTTCCCAAAGTAGCCTGGTTTCTGATAGTCTTGGCTCTGTTAAAGACTACACTTTTTTAAAAAATGTAAAATTGTGTCTTTTTTAGAAATATAAAATGAACACGTCAAATATTTTAACTCAATTAATGAGGGAACTACTAAGATGTTACTACCTAATCAAAGGAGGATTTAAAGAATTTGTATGCAGATTGCTGGGAAGACGATGGCGAAAGAGGACTCTGAACTCACCTCCTCCCATGGATGCAACAAATTTATAAATACCCTTGGAACAATTACCCCTGAGAGAGAACTGGAAACTGGATAAAAAGAACCCACATGAGGGACAGTGCTGACTGAGGTGGAAGAGGCAGAAATGCATTTCTGGAGAGGAAAAAAGCCACATTCTAGCTGTGGCACTTCATGGCTGGGAGCAATCTTAAGGTACAAAGCTTTCTCTGGAGGAGCAGGATATCTGAACGAGAGAGCTATGCCACAATCAGCAGCTTTTGAATTCAGCACAACTAAGATGAGTGTCATAATATTGGCTTTGCTAGCTATTAACAACAACAAGGAATGTCCCCAGAAAAGCTATTGAACATAAGAGAAAGAAAAGCCTTCTCTTAAAGGGCCCGTATACAAATTCATCCATTTGGGATCATCTCCTCAGGGACTGAGTCATTGGTGGCAGACGTTATTGGCACCTAGTACCGGCATGCTGACACAGACACTAGCAGATGCCATTAGACTTCTTCCCCTAGCCTGTTAGCCCAGGGGTTTGATCTGCCCATTGGAGCACCAATTTAACCCAACTCAGCCAGTGTAGGCATCCTGCACTAGGAGCTGGTCTCACCCACCAGCAAGCCCTTAGGTAACTTATGGGCCTTTTAGGCAGAGTGTGTGGGAACTCAGCAGTGGGGTGAGTGGGTCCACATTTGCAAGGGCAGAGTGAGTACAGGGGGAAGGACTGTGTGGATGGGGTGTGTGGGCCAGTGGGCAGCAGGGCTTGTCAGCCACAGCAGACTTGTGCTCCTCAAACCACCACACAGAGGATCTGCCACATCTTCCTTCCAACACCTGACACAATTGTGCACTGCCACATCTGGGGCCAGCCCCACCCAGCTGCACTACTGAGAGATCTAACAATAGCCTTGCAGGCCCAAGGACTAGCAACCAGCCACACCGGGGGCTTACTCACTTAACAGGAAAAATTCAGCAGAAGGTGCTATTAGACCTTGCAGCCCACTGTGCTGGGGCTCCCCATGCCTGATAAAGTGACTGAAGGGACCGTAGCAGCTGCATGCAGCTGAGCTTTACAATCAACTGGTGGGTGGGACAGCCTAGACTTTCTGTACACCTACAGTAAGAGCAACCCTGCCACAACAGAAAGACACAGGTAGCCCATACTGGGGAGCCCCCTGGAACATTTGGAACTGGTGAAAAGTAGGAAGCACTTTGCTGGGCCTCATAAGGCATCTTTTATATAAGGCAAATTTTCCAAGATAGAGAGACATAGCTGATCTACATACAACATAGATATAAGCATAGAGAAATAGGCAAAATGAGGAGAAAAAGGAATGTGTTCCAAATAAGGGAACAAGACAAATTCTCAGTAAAACAACTAAATGAAACAGAGATAAACAATCTACCTGATAAACAGTACAAACTAATAGTCATAAGGATGCTCACTGATGTCAGGAGAAGAATAGATGAATACAGTGAGAACTTCTACAAAGAACTGGAAAATACAAAAAGAAGCAATGAAAATTAAAGAATATAATAATGGAAATGAAAACTCAATAGAAAGAATCAATATCAAAATAGATGATACAGAAGAACAAATTAGCATGATGGATGAAAGAGTAGAGGAAATCAACGAAGCTGAACAGATAAAAGAGAAAAAAAATAAAAAGAATGAGGACAGCCTAAGGGACTTTTGGGACAACATCAAGGGCACTAACATTCATATTATAGGTGTCCCAGAAGGAGATGAGAGAGACAAATGGGCAGAGAATCTATTTGAAGAAATAGTAGCTGAAAACTTTCCTAACCTAAGGAAAGAAACAGACATCCAGGTACAGGAAGCACAGAGAGCACCAAAAAAGATGAATCCAAAGAGGCCCACACCAAGACACATTATAATTAAAATGTCAACAACAAAAGACAAAGAATCCTAAAAGCTCCAAGAGAAAGACAATAAGTTGCATACAAAGGAGACCCCATAAGGCTATCAGCTGATTTCTCAGCAGAAACTTTACAGGCTAGAAGGGAGTGGCACCATATATTTAAAGTGCTGAAAGGAATAAACCTTACTAAAATTATCTATTTCCACGATAAGAGGGTAATGGATTCACATGTACAAAAAAAAAGTTAGATATGATATCAAAAACATAAAATGTGGGGGGAGAGGAGTAAAAGAGTAAAGCTTTTAGCAAGAGGTCAAACTTAAGAGACTTTCAACATACTATAGATTGCTATATACATAGGTTATTACATATGAACCTCACGGTAATCACAAACCAGAAACCTATAATAAATATACAAAAAATTAAGAGAAAGGGACCCAGACGTAATGCTAAAGAAAACCATCAAACCACAAGGGAAGAGAGCAAGAGAAGAAGAAAGGAACAGAGAAGAACTACTAACTCACCCAGAAAAAGTAACAAAATGGCAATAAGCATATTCTTATCAATAGCTACTTTAAATGTCAGTGGAGTAAATGCTCCAATCAAACTCATAGGGTGGCTAATTAGATAAAAAAAATATGACTCATATCTATTCTGCATACAAGAGATGCTCTTCAGACCCAAAGACACTCACAAACTGAAAGTGAAAGGATAGAATTTTTTTTCCATTTTTCCATTTACATTGCCCTCTGTAAAAAGGACAATGAAAAGAAAGCTGGAGTAGCAATATTTAAATCAGACAAAATAGACTTTAAAACAAAATCTGTAACAAGAGACAAAGAAGGGCACTACATAGTGATAAAGTGAGCAATCCAACAAGAGGATATAACACTTGTAAATATCCATGCACTCAACATAGGAGCCTCTAAATATATAAAGCATTTATTCACAGACATAAAAAGGATAGTAACACAATAATAGTAGGGCACTTTAACAATCCGCTTACATCAATGGATAGATCATCCAAACAAAAGATCAATAAGGAAACATTGGCCTTAAGTGACACATTAGATCAGATGGACTTATTAGATATATAGAGAATATTTGATCCAAAAACCACAGAATGCACATCTTTTAATAATGCACATGGAACATTTCCAGGATAGAACACATATCTCAGTAAATTTAAGAAGATTGAAATAATACCCTTTTTTCCCCAGAGATAGAACGAAGAATCCTTAACTTTATATGGAACAACAAAAGACCCTGAATAGCCAAAGGAATCCTGAGGAAAAAGAACGAAGCTGGACATATCACACTCCCTGATTTCAAAATATGCTACAAAGTTGTAATAAACAAAACAGCATGGTGCTGGCACAAAAACAGACACACAGATCAATGGAACAGAATTGAGAGCTCAGAAATAAACCCACATATCTGTGGAAAGCTAATTTTCAACAAGAAAATACAATGGAGAAAGAACATGCAATGGAGAAACGCAATTCTCTTCAATGAATGGTGTTGGGAAAACTGGACAGCCACATGAAAAGAATGAATGCAGACTATTATCTTAAACAATACACAAAAATTAACTCAAAATGGATTAAAGACTTGAAAGTAAGACCTGAAACCATAAAACTTTTACAAGAAAATAGAGGTAGTATGGTCATTGACATCAGTCTTAGCAGCATGTTTTAAAGTACCATGTCTGACCAGGCAAGGGAAACAAAAGAAAAAATAAACAAATGGGACTACATCAAACTAACAATCTTCTCCAGAGCAAGGGAAATCATCAACAAAATGAAGAGACACCTAACAATTGGGAGAAGATATTTGTAAACCATATATCTGATAAGGAGTTAATATCCAAAATATATAAAGAACTCATTCATCTCAACAACAACAACAAAAAACAAGACAAATGACCCAATTAAAAAATGGGCAAAAGAGGGGCTGGCCTGGTGGCACAGCGGTTAAGTTTGCATGTTCCACTTCAGTGGCCTGGAGTTTGCTGGTTCAGATCCTGGCTGTGGACATGGCACCACTTGGCAAGCCATGCTGTGGCAGGGGTCCCACATATAAAGTAAAGGAATACGAGCATGGATGTTAGATCAGGGCCAGTCTTCCTCAGCAAAAAGAGGAGGATTGGCAGCAGATGCTAGCTCAGGGCTAATCTTCCTCAAAAAAAAAAATGGGCAAAAGATCTGAATATATATTTCTCCAAAGAAGCTATACAGATGGCCAACTGGCACGTGAAAAGATGTTCAACATCCCTCTTTATTAGGGAAATGCAAATCAAAATCACAATGAGATATCACCTCATGCACATCAGAATCACTATAATTAACAAGACAAGAAATAACAAGTGTTGGAAAGGATGTGGGGAAAACGGAACTCTCATATACTGCTGGTAGGAATGCAAACTGGTGCAGCCCCTATGAAAAACAGTATGGAGATTCTTCAAAAAATTAGGAATAGAACTACCATACGATCCAGCTGTTCCATTGCTGGGTGTTTAGAACACGAAAACACAAATGCATAAATATATATGCACCCTTATGTCCACTGTGGCATTATTCACAATAGCCAAGACCTGGAAACAACTTAAGTGCTCATCAAGGGATGAATGGATAAAGATGATGTAACATATATACCCAATGGAATACTACTCAGCCATAAAAAATGAGGAAATCTGGCCATTTGTGACAACATGGATGGACCTTGAGGGTATTATGCTAAGAGACATAAGTCAGAGCGAGAAAGTCAAATACCATATGATCTCACTCATAAGTAGAAGATAAAAACAGCAACAACCAGAAACAAATACATAGATACAGAGATTAGATTGGTGGTTACCAGAGGAGAAGCGGGGGAGGGAGGACACCGAAAGGGGTGACAGGGCACATGTGTATCATGATGGATGGTAATTAGTCTTTGGGTGGAGAACATGGTGCAGTCTACACAGAAATAGAAATATAATGATGTACACCTGAAACTTATATAATGTTAGAAACCAATGTTACCTCAATTAAAAAAAAATTGGTATGAAGAATGCTAAAATGAGCTTAAAGGTATGTGCAAAAATTGCTCTAGCCACAGGCAATAGTCAATTGAATCCTACTGGACACAACAAATTTATATTTCTATGGACAGAAATCATTTTGCCTTTTTATTGATTTTCTGCAACTTACAGAGTTGTAACATAGCTCAGAAACAATGAAAGGCAGGGATAACCCAGATGGAGTAAACTAGGTAGGACCTCAGCTAGTTTTTTTGACCCATCTCAAAGTCACAATTGTTCCTGGTCAGTTGGTCCACTTCTTCTCTCCTTGACTGTTTTATTATTAATATGGAACCCTGCCTTTTTTCATTTGTTCCTGCAACACTGTGGTTCTCAGAAGGGATGTACGGCACTTGGGGGGCTTAACGCTAAGGTAGTTGCAAACCTAAAGCATAACAAAGGAAAAACTTAACATCTAGTATTAGACATTACTGTCCAAAGAGCTGGGCCACTCTTCTCTCTCTAGAGTAAATATTTCTAAACTTTTTACTGTTGTACTATTCTTAGACATCTCTCTACTTCTATGGCCTATAGAAATTCAATATTCCTTACTTTATTATGCAAAGAAATTTAGCATCCTCTTTATCTCATCCTCAGACATGACTATACCCTAGAGGATGCAACTGGTCAATTGAAAATTTCCTTTGACATCGAACGGGGTGTCTTCCTAAGTTAAAGAACTAGCCTCCTGAGAGGTAAAATTATGCCAGTTAGGAGACAAAAGTGCCTTTAGTCAGTTTTTGTCTTCAATTCAATAGCAGTTTCTTTTTTCTGAGTTAATAGGTATTATAGGGGGAAAAAGTAGAATAAGGGGTATGGACAATTCTAAGTGCTGAGGTGGGTTTGCTAGTTTTATTCAGTTGCTAGATAAGGCCTCCCTGGTAAGAGATTCAGATGAAGTGATGAAGGACCGAAGGAAAGAGCATTTTAATAGAGGATTAGCCAGGATATAGTCCTTAATTGTCAGAATACTTGAGGAAGAGCCACGGAGCCAGTGTGGCTGAGCAGAGTGTGCAAGGGGGCAAGTATTAGAAGATATCAGAGGATGGGGTAGAAGCCAGCTCATGTAGGGCTATATCAATGAGGTGTCTATAGGTCATAGTTTTTCTAGAAGAGTTATAGGTTTGCCTATTTTCCCAGCATAGTTGTCTATTGCCTTTGTTTAGTCTTAAAAATGTTGCAGTTTAGAAATCAATTATACGGTCATCCTACTTATATATCACTGTAAAAACTTCAGATATTATTTTTAAGTGAAGTCAAGAACCACTGTAGAATTTTGAATAGAGGAATGACATGAAAATATACACATTTTAAAAGGAGGAAATTAAGAAATTAAAGACTATTGGGATAATTTTCATAGATACTGAAATCACCAAGAATTATGCCAGGGGTGAGTTACATTGAGCTGTAGAGGATGAAAAATATCTTTCTTCTAGCCATCCTAGGTTCTCAGCTACGTTTCTGTAATGAAAGACAGATTAGCAAGAGAAAAACATATAAAATATTTAATATAAGTTTTCTGTGATGCAGGGGACATCATAAGGAAATGAAGACCCAAAGAAGTGGTTAAACTGGAGTGTTTTTATGCTAGATTTGATCAAAGTTGTGGAAAAATGTGATAGGACAAAAGGTCTGAGCTCAGTGTAGTAAATTGGGTGCATTTAGCATGGTCTGTTGGTCCAGATTGCTCTCCACGTTCCTCCTCCTTTGTAGATAAAGATGCTCCTTTCCTCTGGGTAGAGGGAGGACATCTCTAATGAGAGTCTAACGACCTGCTTCAGGGGAGATGGTCAGAAGTTCCTTCCTGCACCTTCCATTTATCAAATTCCTTCGGCTTGAAATATTGAATATGCTAAGGTGCCATGTTTGGCTGCGATGTGTCCTGAATCCTGTCAGATTCAATTGCTAAAATCTTCTAGGAGTAAGAAGGAATAATCCAAGGCTTATAGAGATAGCAGAAAAGTGAGGTAGCAGGTGATAATGGGCTATAAGAGCAAATGAGCTTCAAACCTGGGGATTTTATATAGAAGGAAAGAGAAGATTCCGGGAATAGCAATGAGGAGCAAAGAGAATATCCGTGCATCTCCAGGTTCACTAGTAGGTTTTGGGGGAAACATGGTTCCCGTGGAGAGTCAGCTTTCAGTTAGAGCAAGAAGGTGAAAGGAAAATTACGTTTTCCGAATGTACTTACTATATAGTACCTTGAATATAGACAGTATAAATAATGTCTCAGAGCAGAGATACTGGAGCCAGAGACGTGACTTTGAATTTTATTACCAAGTATGTGAGCTTAGGGAAAATGCTTAAACTTTTTGTCTATTTTTTCTCTTCTGCAAAATCGGTAAGATACTTAGGTAAATTTTTGTGAGAACTAGTTAAAATAGCAAAAAGTATCTAGTATGGAGTCTGAGGTATTATATTTGTCAAATAAATAGTAACTCAGATGCTTTAAAAGTTTATACTAAATGAATGGATGAGAGTCAATAGCGTGGTGCTAAGACAAGTAATTAACTGGATTATATGATCACAGTCATCAAAAAACACACACTGAGCACATTCTGTGCACAGGTTGCAGAGAGAAACAGGTTGTTTCCACCAGTTAGAATGGAGGACACATGGAGAGGAAAGAGAAAAAATTGTCACTAATTGATGTTACACAAGTTTTTCCTTTTAAATCATCTCAGATCACAAATGGCCAGGAGAAAATAGATCTTAGAGATCTACCAGTGTCAAGTGACATCCAACAAGATGCTCTCTCTTATCTTCTCTATGTCCTTTGGTGATTATCTTAGAAAATTGAAGGGAACCGAGGACGTTATGAACTGTAGGATGACATCATTTTCTTCAAGGCATTCTTCAGTAATAGAACTGGAGCTTTACAATCGCTAAAAGGCAGACAGGCTGGAGAGGAACAGCTTATTGTTAAGGAGGGCACTGAACTGGCCACAGGTGTTTTTAATTTTTCTGAGCTCTGGTACACCTAGGAACGGGACCCATAATATATCGAAACTTTGTGACTTGAGAACAAACTGTGATGTCGTTTATAAAACTGACCTGGGCAAAATTTATGCAGTTTGGTTCATAATGAGATTTGTGGAGTAGTGACACACCTGCTATCTATTCTGATTCCAGTCAACGTCCTATTTCAGTACGTGTGGGTAGCTAAAGGTGGTGATTTTTCTCCCCGCTCACTACCCCCTACTTTGCATCTCCTTGCCAGCTGTGCAATTTGCTGAGGCTTTGGCATGACCACTGGAGTTCATTATTCAGTACCGCATCTTAGAAATGCTATTTTCCGTTTATTTTCTATGGAACAAAATGAAAAGACTAGCTTTTCTAAAAATTTATTCGAGCAATCATTTGTTTCTCTTATTTCCTTTGGGAAAAAGTCTCGTCGACTCTGGCAGGCATTCTGCTTTTTCATTAGGTGCCTCTTACTGAGAAGTAGAAAGAAAATGTTGCATCATGTGGGAACTAAATGAATCTCTTGTAAAATTTTCCCGCTGATGGTCTTTAGCTATTCTGACTTTTTAAAAGAAAGCAAAGGATTTTCTATCAGGTTATCCAACCAAATAGCTGCCTAATTTTCAGGCCATATTGCAATATGACTTAAAGCCCCAGAGGAGGTGTAAAATATACATTGTGAATTCAGTGTCAGTAACAATTTATGACAGACAATTGTAAAAACATAGTTTAAAAAAGGAATTTTATTTGTTATGCTATGGGAATAGTAAAAGCTTTTTAGCTTGGATATAAAGCAGGAGGGGAAAAAGCGAGTTGCAAAAAGAGTTTGAGTTTTTGAATTTTCCCTTCTTTCTCCTTCCTTTATTCCCTCACACCATCCCTAAGATGCCAGGACATTTCCTAGGTGGAGTTGATAACTAAATTCAATTGTATCATTTTAATGATAGTGTCTGGTTTTCCAAGACTTAGCCTCTGAAACATATCACTGTTAAGGAAATGTCAAGCCCATTGTGCAATTTGGGGGTAATTTAGAGAGTGTGTGGCTGTATATTCTGTAACTGCTTCTTTTTTTAATGCTATGTACCGTCAGTTCAATTGAGAAAGCCCTCACCACGAGCTAAGGATTTTCAAAGCATTATGCCATGAATGACTGGTGAGGCCCCGATTGATTAGACATGGCCTCTGCCGATTTATAGAGGAGACAGTTACTTGCAAAAAATGTTTAAGACAAATTCAGAAAAGCACCATAATTAGTTGGTTCATTCATACATTTGTTGAACTCCTGCTATATGACAGGCGCTATAGAAAGCAATGGTCATATCAGACAGAAAGACAGAGCCTTGCCCTTAAGGGACTTGTAATCAAAATCTAGATAGATAAGGAAGCCCACAATTAGTGCCTGTAATAATTGCTATAAAGAACATAGGCACGTGTATAGTGACTCTCTGAACCTTATCCAGATCTAGGTTTTAAACCTGAGGGCAGGAACAACACTTTGGTTGTCCTTGGAACCGCAGTCTTTGCAGTGCTGTTCACAATGGTTACTCACTAAAATAATGGGCAATGACTAGAAAAACTGTCTCTAGCAAACCTCTCAGACTTCTCCCTATCGTGTAGTTTCAAGTTAAGTTCTGCATTTGATTCTTTCTCGTTACCCATGCCTCCTTTGCTGGTATTTTAAATTTCTCCTTGTCTCAGAGTTCCAGGTTAACATTCTATTTCCCTTCTTCCTTTTATCGCCAGTTCCTGAAATGTGTGTGCTACACCTGGGCCACAGCTTCTACTCATTTACGTTTTAATCCCCTGCATATCTGGTTTCTGAAACCACCCAACTGCTGAAATTATTCTCTTAATATCACCACCTGCCTCTCCAAATTCAATAACCTTTTCTCAGTTCATGTTTTATTAAATCTCTCAAATTCTTTAGACTCTCTTGATCTTTCAGCCTCTTTATTACTCTTGTTCTGCACTTTTCTGCTAGTTTCTCTTTTTTCATAGCTGGCACTTTTCCTCTTGATTCATAACTGTGATTTATACTCTAATTCAGATCCATGTCACCCGCTCTTCTCCTTAAATACTCACATGACATGTCCTCTCACAGCTTCAAGCACCACTTTCCATTCCACTCCCTAACTTTACACCATTGCTTCAGTCCCATATGTGCAAAACAAAATGGCATTATTGCAAACTCAAACTTTCCTAAACAAATATTATTTTCCTTCAAACAGTTACCCTTCTGAATATGCCCATTATTGCCAGGACAACCTCTTTAGTGTTAGTTCTCTGTATTTGAAAACTTGGAAACAGCATAAGTTTCTGCTTTTACTTTACCCATTACATTCAATCATTCATAGATTTTTCTCATATCTATGGTATAAATTATGTTAATATTCACAGTTCTCTTGCCCTCTAATTATTGTTTACTCATCATTTCCTACCTAGTTTTTTAAAAATAAATATGATTTGAGTATAAAATGTGGCTCCCTCTCTATCTGCTCTATAGCCAAGGGGAGGTTGCTTAAATTCTTTAAGCTTTGGTTTTCTCAATTTGTAGAAATGGGGCTATAATAATACTCAACGATACTAATAGTTCATAGAGACTTTTTGCTTTTGAGAAAACTTAGCCCTGAGCTAACATCTGCCCCCAATCCTCCTCTTTTTTTTTTTTTTTTTGCTGAGGAAGATTGGCCCTGAGCATCCATGCCCATCTTCCCCTACTTTATATGTGGGACGCCTGCTACAGCATGGCTTGACATGAGGTGTGTAGGTCTGCACCCGGGATCCAAATGGGTGACCCCCAGGCCACCGAAGCAGAACATGCAAACTTCACTGCTAGGCTACCAGGCCGGCCCTCATGGAGGCTTTTTGAGAGTGGATTAATGTAAATAAAACATTTAGCCCAATTTTCAATAAGTAAAAGTACTCACTAAATGGTAGATATCAACCTATTGACATACTTTTTTCACATTTTAACATCTCAAATCAGATTGTGTTTTACAATCAATAGTATGTCAGATTATGTGCCAGAGTTTATTTTCTCCTGATTCTAGGATAATCAATGCACAATTGTATATCTTTCAGTAGATAGTGTCTAAGATTCAATGAAATAAGATATTATTATTATTTATATTAATGTATCAACCTCTTAACTGCTCTTTACCCATTTCAACTTTCTTTTTAATAAATTCCTGTCTACTTTTTCTAAATATCACTGTTATCATTTTACTCCCTGGTTAAGATTTTACATGGTCCTTTCTTTCTCAATGTTTTCTGTTTTAAATGTTCTCTTGCTCTTGAATTCCTTTCACTATTGGGTTTATACTCCACTCCCCCAACTCTTCATTACTCTGGCCAGATTGGTCTTCTTAATCACGACCACTGCCTCCCCCCAGCTCTCGTGCCCATTCCCACATTCATACATTTGACCCTGTGATTCTTGTCTCTATAAGAGTTTCCCTTTTCCTACCTATTTAAATGCTACTTATCTGTGTAGATATGATTCAATAAATTATTCATTGAAATATTTTTAGTTTGAGAATAGTTTACAAAAATGTTATACTAAGCTGCTCCTACCTAAATGCTCAGAATGTATTTTAACATTTTATATGTATACCCACACAGAAGGATTAAACTGTTTCTTAATTTGTTTCTGATTCCATTGATAGTGTATGTATTTAATCTTATTTTCTCATCTAATGTCATAGCATCATAAAGCCAGATGATGGCTCCCTTCAAGAAATTCATCTGAAATAATTTGCCTTCCTCCTTGAATCAGTAGAGGGCAGTATCATTGCCTCCCTCCTTCTTTTATGATTATTCAGATATTTTGGGCATTTGGGGCATTTTCCCAGAGGCTGTTGTGATAGTTACCCCTCATCTCTGCACTTCTTATATTCATTTCTTACAGCCATATAAGAACGCGCTCAAGCCAGTGTGAGCGGGGCTATCAAACTCTGGTGCACAGTTAACATATCCAGATAGAACTAAGGCTTGGCAGTGGGCACAAAGCTGGCGGAGGGAACAGAGAGGACACCTGTTTCCTTGAGCGATGTTTGTTCTCTAATGAGCAGAGAAGAACGGGCATGTGTCCTGATTTTCACATTCTCTGAGTACCCATAATAGGATAATAGTCAAGCTTTTGGAAAAATAAAATTTGAGTATTTTATCTTCAATAAAATGTATGCAATATATTTCTAGATAAAATAAAGTATCAGAGCACTAACTTAAAATTAAGCTATTTATAGCATCCACTGTAAGAAAAAATTTAATTTTGAGCAACCAATATAGATTATTAAGTGATTCGGGTAAAAATATTTCTGTCCATTGGAGAATAGGATTTGAAATTTAGTAGGATACAGACTGGATGGAATAGTGCACATTTGAAAAGTTATTTTGAACAACTATCCTATAATTATACATGATAATTATTTATGCTTCTGATATTTAATAATGCAGAATGATAAGACATCAGAATGCTAGTGATTTAGATTTCCGTCAACCATGTCATGCATCCTTAAAAGAGGTAGACATTCATTAAAAATATTTTAAATATCTATTATCTTTAAGTACATGCACATTTATTTATTCACTAAGATTGTCTATCTTATTAATGCAAAACTATGTAAATTATGGGTAAATAATTTAATACATTCATATTTGATTATTTTTCTTTATATTGCATCCACCCTGCCTTTGATGGGATCTCATACTCTGCCCAAATTGTCAGAATCCAATCACTTCAACTAACTTTATCTCTCTTATTTTTTTCTCTCCATCAGAAAACTTTCTTGAAATTAGTTTTAGGGATGCTTTGAAATTGTTCTTAAACTCAGTTGGAGCTATCTAAATCTAAACATTACCCATGTTTCCAAAACAAATTTAATGCAACTTACAGTTGGTATAATTTGTCTGTCTTTCCTTTAACTCAATAGTTTCTGATTTTGTGCCTGCAATGTACTTTTTTTATATTAAAGGGTCAAAGATCATTATTTTAATTAGCTCAAACAGATAAGAATAATACACTTATTTTATTTTTAAGGGAAATGTATTGACATGTTTACTCTCAGTCTGATTGGGTCTGAAGATGAATCACAGCTATTAACATAAGCATTGGAGAAAACAAGGAAGAGACAATCTTGGAAAAGCTTCTATAAACAGGATATGCTTAGAGCTAGACTTGAAATACTAATTAGTGAGAGAGGAACATACATAGGACATGTAAAATATTTTTGTATCTATGATTATTCAACATTAACCAAGATAACCCAGGTCAGTTAGGGACATATATTCATCATTGTTCAATTGAAGTCTCAAGTACACCTAGAGAGGTAGAGAACAAGACAAGAGGCATTTATCTGAACCTCTTTCTGCATAGATGGGTCTGCATAAGAGGCTGTGACTCCTGGAAGGATTTTTCTTTTGAGATTTTATACTTGTAATAATACACTTGAAAATCAAAAATAATTACAGATCACAATCTAACATTCAGATTTAAATATTTCTGATGTACGTATATCTCCTAAATATAAAAGAGAAGAACCTCCTTCATTTTGTGTTCACTCTGGCATCAAACTAATGTTCTAGTTTCTACATAATGATGGGTCATATTTCATAAACAATTACCTATGTGTTTGTGGAAAATAAGCACATTATAGGTGAGGTTGCTCACATTAGTGGTTTTGGTTTCTCCAGATGGCACCTACTTGCTGTGTCCTCACATGGCTTACTCTATGTGCACAAATCTCGAGTGTCTCGCCCTCTCTTCATAAGGACACCAGTCATATTGGATTAGGGCCCACCCATATGACCTAATCTAACCTCAATTACCTACTTGAAGGCAAATCTAATTTAATCTCCAAATACAAGTACATTCTGAGGTGTATCAGGGTTTAGAACTTCAACATATGAATTTTGAGGGGACAAAATTTAGTCCATAACATGAAGGAATTTGGGAATAATTTATAGTTGATTATACTAACAATATTTTCCTTCTGGTTTAGCCATTGTATTCTCTACTACAAGCTAATATGATCGACAGTGTTCTCTGGGACCAGTAGCCTTTTAATTAACAATTTAGGTTAAATGCACGTAAAATGAGACATCTAACCAGCAAGAACTTGAAGGAATGGTTTGTCTAATAACAACATCTTCTGGGGAAGAGGGTCAAGGACACTCCAGAGTGCGGGCGCTGGACCTAACATGTGCATGCTAGATGGGGCGTTCTGGGGGAACACTATCAGCCACTCAGACGTAGAGGAAGGTACTGGGTAGCTGAGAAAGGAGAGTCCTCAAGGCATCCTCAAGTATCAAGATACTGACACTTGAGGAAGAGATCCCTCAAAAGATACTGATACAAGAGAGACAAAGTAGGTCTGGCCCTGACCACATGAACACGGAGCAAGACAGCATTTGCACACTTAGCCCTTTGATCCGTCAATTATTCCTTCACTCTCCTGGATCTTCGACCTGGATGTCTCTAGCGGCTTGTGTTATTTTTAGGTGTAGGCCAAAGTTCTGCCAAAAGGGCGTCCCAAAATACTTGGCCCAAAGTCTAGAAGTTTATTTCTCTCTCATGGGTATACAGATCAGGACTGCCAGGAAGCTGCATGTGTTCTTCTAGCTATCCAGTTTCTTCCTTCGATCTTTTCACTCTACATTCCCCTAGGGTCAGTAGTATTTTAGTAAATGTTTAGCAACCAGATTTCCAAGTGTAGTTCCAACATAATGTTAGTTTATATTTCCTTTACATTAAGAAAGACCAAAAAAAGTGAAATAATGAAAATATATGTCAGACTTTCACTACTTATTGATCAATATCATGAGTGACTTCCTTGCTGAATCAGATATTTGAATACTGGAAGGCTATTTCTTCAATTTTTTTGCGTGTTATTCATAATATAAAGGCTATTGACACAATGCACTTTAAAGTTTAGTTAATCTGCATTGCTAACATTTTCTTCATTACTATCTTAACCCTAAACAATCTACAAAGCAATAAATCAAGGCTTAATTTGTAGCAAATGCTGATTTGTGTGATATAAATAGTTCCAACCTGGTTGATTTCAAGCTACCAATGTGACATTACTGAATGCAGTATTGGGAAAAGGAGAATGAATATAAGAGCATAGACAATATTCAATAAAATACCTAGGAAACAATGGATTTTGAGTATTTATTACATTTAAAAGTAGCATTTATATAATTGTAAGTTTATATGATTTACTTTTAAGTAACGTTTGTGTTTAACAATCAGCTCATAAAATTCTTTAAAATCTATCAATCACTGCTTGCAAGCCAATACAAACCAACTCATTTGAATTCTAGTCATGGGAAGAAAAAAAGGAAAAATGGAAAGCAAGAAATATTCTTTTACGGAAATCATACTGAGCTTTCACACATCAGTTTTGTTTATATTATATTGGTCACAGCCTGGTTCAAGGCCACTGCAGAGAAGGTAAGATAATGTAGTCTCTAGTTCAGTAAGTTCTTATATTATTTAAAGGAAAGGGGTAGACTAGATCCTGGTGGTCAGGTGACTCTCTCTGCCGCCATCTTCCTCTCTAGCCAATCCCATATCCATGTACTGTTTCCTATATACATGCACATTGAAAACTAAATCATAGACTCATTAATTCCTATCTTTTATCATGATAAAAATGAAGGATCTCTGGGTACTGGGCATTCCTCTCTATTTCTTCCAGCTATGACTTCTCTTGGTCCAATGACACAAACTAATAAGCTAGTAGTTTGTACTACTACGCTCAATATATAATGGTTTCCTAACACCATTACAATGTTAAAGAAAAGCGTACATGAAATAATACATTCAATTGAAGAAAAGGAACTCTAGGATTCATACAGAGGCGAGGAGTCCATAAAAACTGTTGAAATCTAGCTGTACAGACTAATATTTCCTGCCTTGCCAGGAAAATAAATTCTTGGTTACGCCCTTGTTTCTACCATTTTGAAGAAACTCTCCACCAGTGGTCCTCCATAACCTGAGCTTTTCATTCTAGTTGATTCTTTCTGATCTATCACCCTCTTTGGCCACATCTGAGGCGGCCATTGGAGGCCTCTTGAGAGCTGCTCAGTTTCAGAAACTCATTTATTATTAGTGCAGGTTTGTGAGCCAGGGGTTTGCTTTAGAGGTTGAAAAATCATAACTTTTTAAAGTAATTATTTTTTAAATTATTAATATCAACCCCATCACCAAATCAAAAACTTGTTGTACTCAATTTCCTCCTTTTCCATCATTTGAAAATAGCTATTGCAATAGATTCCTAATTGATCTCCCTAACCTTGTCTTCCTTTAGTATATTCTCTAAATTATCACCTGAGAGCACCTTCGAAAATCCAAGCCTGCTAATGTTGCTCCTCTTTACAATTTATCAATTCCTTCCCATCATCTAGTGAGTAAAATGTGAATTCCTTAGCAAGATATGCAAGATCATTTGGTCCTTGACTCTTCAACCCTATTCCTTTCCAGCTTGATTGATTTGCTTGATTTCCACTCTCCAGATAATGCAACCTATTGGCAAAATTTTAATTCCTTGACTACATATGGCATTTTCCCACACCCCATGTGTTTTCACATGCAAACCTACCTTGCCCACCCTCCACCCTGTTGCTGTCCACATATTCATTTTTCAAATCATAGTTCAAAGCCCTCCTTTGATATATTCTCTTCAAAAAGTGTTAACTACTCCCTGCCCTGGGCTACAATAAATGTTGCATAGACTTTCAGTACCACTCTTATATGAACTAGTTTTACCAGCTAGAGTGTGAAAGCTGGAGAACTAACTTCTGTGTTTACTTATATATCCCTCACTCCTAACATAATGCTTGATGTGATATTTGTGTTGAAAACATTAATTGAGGTAGTAAAGAATAATGGTAAGATCTTGTATCTGATAGTGAGATAAGTTCTAGTTTAAATCCTGATTTTTCCACAACGAGTTTTGTGACCTTATGTAATCTAATTAACCTTTACAAGCTGTGTTTTCCACATCTGCAAAATGGGAATGATGATGGAATTAGTCATAATGGGGATTTAGCAATGTAACCATCATGAAAAAATAAGCACAATGCCTGACCTATAGTAAATACCTTATAAACATTAAATTGTGTTATTTTAACTGGAAGGATTAAAGAATTGACTTATTTTAATTGAGAATTCTTCGTATATAAGGCCATCTTGTATTCCACTTAAGAGCTCTGGTTACTTTAAATACCATTAAGATCTCATTACAGCTGACAAAATTCTCCTATGTATTTCTACAACCATTCTATAATACTGTTATAAATTAATGTCATATTACAATATGAATTTCTAATAGTTAAGACCAGCACACTGCCACTGTATTTATTATTGTTGGTATATAATCTCCAGAGGATAATAGATTTTACAAACTTAGAAGTAGTGGTGGAAAATTGTTTTATAATTGGTAGGACTTTTATAGGAATATGGGAGCAGGGTTAGTCAGGTGGCTGCCATATCAGAAACTTATGTTCTAATCTTGATTTCATTTCTTATCTTATTTATTTTAATGCATATCCATGAATCATGAGCATCTCATTTTTCACTCCAAAAAACAGATTTTTTTCAGGACTGTTATGAAATTGTGAGGGCTGTATAAGGAGTAAATCATTACTATGTATCTTTAAAGGATCTCGAGGAATGGATGATGCTGTTATCTCAGGAGGCAGGAATTGGAAGGTGTAAAGGCAAAATAACCTCTCTCTTACAGTGACCCTCAAACAGAGCTCATTATTTCTGGACAAGATTTCCATGTCTAACTTAAATATAGTGATGCTAACTTATTTGTGGAATTCTGGTCATAGCTACTAACCTGATTCTTATTGCTACTTCAGAGTTTACCTTATTCCTGTTACTTTTGCACAAGCTATTTTAATCCATCCACAATTTAACTTAGCAGAGTAGACAAGCAAAGCTAACTTGAATTTTAGAATAGATTCAAACCACGTTGTTAATATATTTTCCTCTTCATAGCTCCAGAAAGAATAGTCATGGAAATTAAAAGTAGGACCTTTCTCTCTATCTCTGAGGTATTTATTATAGTTCCAGTGTGTATTAAGCACCAACATAGAAAAACCCCTAGGCAACACTTACTTGACGGAGTCTACTCCCCATCCCAATTTTCATAAGAACATGATTATTAGACTAACCACAGAAAACAGAAGATGCTCCCATTGGAAAGACCAGACCCTTTTGACCCCAGGCTAGGCTGACACAGGCCTTGTCGTTCTTCATTTGGGAGAGACAGTCCTGAGTTTAGACCTTTCCTTGACCTGGTTGAGCGACCGTAGCAACAGTAGCAAGACTATGGCAATTTTTATTTTCTGAGTCTTTCATGACAATCTTCACATTTTATCAATTTGATCCAGGGAAAATTCATGTATTATGTGTGATTTCCACATGTTTCAGCAAGTATGTCATGCCTTCTGTTGCCTCAAGAAAATGTAAAGATTCTTTCTCCAAAATATTTTAAAAATGTTATCATATTTTATAACATGTAAGAACTCAATAATAATTACAAATTAAATTATTAGAGAAAGACAGTATTTTCTAACTCCTAAATTGAACCTATATAAAGCATTTCCAGGGAAGAAATTTTGTTGAAGTGTTCAGGCTCTCCAAGTTCCTGAGAGCCCAAATTTGAAAATATTCAGTTTGATTAGCTTTATAGAAAATGTGTGTTTGTGTGTGTGTGTGCGTGTGCATGACGTCTATGTTTACTTATACATCCCCCTGTGTGCATGCTAATAGTAATGGTGGTCATCTAAGTTCTTTTTAGCTCTATGTTTGACAGGAGTAGACGAACTGCAGCAAGTATGTCATGCAAGAAGATACAGATCCCTATGTGCTATTTCAGTTGTCCAGTTTAAAGGGAGATGGTAATATTGATTTGCTTCACAACAAGCTTTTTAATTTTATTGTGTAGGCTTTGCAATGACCCTATACCGCTCTCTCTAAATTTGTGAAGTGGCACTTATGGGTGAAGAGAAATGCGTACGAATGGTCGTGCGCCTAACAGAGATGCCTGATTAGGAATGAAAATGAGCAAGAACAGGAAGAAAGGAGGAGAAGAAGGTCCAAAACTTCCAAATAGGAAATACCATAAACTGTGCATGAAAAATAGAGAAAAATTAACGTGGTTTTATCTCACAGTGGAGGGGCGAGGGTAGTAGATAAAACAACTTAAGGACTCTTGAACTTATCTCCATGTTCACTTGAAAATGTCAACACATATGGTAGTCATTTAGTTACAGGAGCCCAAGAGCTCTCTGAGTGACTTAAAGCCTTCTTTAAAACAGAGAGCTTAATTTCCTGAGGAGTCAAAAGAAGGATATTTTGTCACACTAATTTCAGAAATAACACTAATTAAATTATATTTAAAATAATTATAAATAGCACATATTGAAAGTCTAAAATGTCTTAGACAGTCTGCTAAACATTTCAGCTATCTCCCTTATTTAATCCTTACGGTCATTCTATCAGATAGGGATTATGATTATACCCATTTCCATAAAGAAAACCAAGTTTCAGGAAGGTTAAATAATTGTACATGGTCACACAGCTAACAAGTGGCAGACAGATCCAGATATCAGACCCAGTTCTGTGTTAACCTCTAGTTTAAAATGTAGCATTGATAAACTCATGGGAAATAAACAAAGAATATATGTAAAGTTGACTCAGAGTTTCTATGTTGACTTGACTGGCTCTAGAAGGGTATCCAATCTCTGAAATGAGATTGAGTAGAGAATACATCATTTTTTATGCCACACTGTAATTTCTGGACTTACTGAAAGTGACAGTATAGGTTCTAATTCTGAAAAAGGGAAGCAATTGTTCCAAATTTTGAAGCAAGATGTAATAATTAATTATGTCATTCTGCCTGAATTGTTTCTGAAATTCTTTGAGACATTTACATTCTTGACCTTTAGATGACAATTAGTTGCCATAGATGCTGTGTAGCAAAATGTAGTATAATGTTCAAAAGAATTCCAATATCTTTGAAAATAGCAAAGGGTAATCACCTGCTGTTTTTAATCACTGACAATTGCTTTGTCAAAATATTTGTATAAAGTTGGGAATCTGTAAAGGATTTGAATAGTTGAAATAGTTTTTCCCTTCAAAAATTTCTGGGTAGCTGGGAATGTGGCGTTAACCTATCATGCTTTCATTTGGAGAAAATTTTAGTGTGAATTCAATTACAATACCAAGTTATACTTTGCATATATAATTAGAGAGCAGTGGGACATCCAATTAAAGACTTCCAGTGGGAGGAAGTAATGTAAGCCTATAATGATGAGGTGCTTTCAAGGATAGATTGAAAAGTAAGACACACATAGAAGTTAATTTAAACAGCAATATTTCTCCTAGGGTATGAAAAATGTAATTATTTTGTCAAGGGTAGAGGTGACAATGACAGAATCCAAGGGAGGACCATTTGGGAAGAAAATCACCATCTCTAGTGTATTTCATAAAATATTTATTTGTTCTAAATACTCACTTTGATGGTTAGTTTTATGTGTCAACTAGATTGGGCCATGGAATGCCCAGATATTGGATCAAACGTTATTCTGGGTGTTTCTATGAGGGTGCTTTTAGATAAGATTAACCGTAAATTGGTAGACTGAGTAAAGCAGGTTGCCTCCATAAATGTGGTTGGACCTGATCCAATCAATGGAAAGACTCAAGAGAACAGAAGACTGACCCTCCCTCCAGTAAGAGAATTCTCCTGACAGCCTTCCAACTAGGACATCATTGGCTCTTCCTTCTCCTGCAGCAACCTGCCGACTTTCAGACTTGAATAGGATATCCACTCTGCAGGTTTTGGATTTACCAACCTCCATAACAGCATGAGCCAGTTCTTACAAAACATTTCTTGATTGATAGAGAGAGAGAGACATTTATCTCCTATTGGTTCTGTTTCTCTAGACAACTCTAAGACTCATCCTCTATAATAAAAGTTTAATTTTTGTGTAAATTTTAATTATGGTTTATCCCATGTGCAAATAATAGAGAGCTTTTCTAAGTTACCACAAGGAACTGGTAGAAATAATGTATTGCAATATAGTCGTATTGAGATAACATGTCAATTAGCAGGGAAATTAGAGAAATCTTTAGAAAGCTCTTGGGGTTTAAGAATTATAAAAGGCATAGTGATACATATTTATAGATGTGAAAGATCACTTAATTTTAATTTGCATCAGTTATCTGTTGCAACATAACAAAACACCCCAAAACTTAGTGACATAAAACAACATAGATTATTTATTTTGCTCACTTACATGCAATTTGAGCAGGACTCAGCAAGATCAGTTCTTCACTTCTCCACACCATAAACATTTGTGGACTGCAGGATCTACTTCCAAAGCAGGTCACTCACAGCACTAGGAAATTAGTGCTGATTGATGGCTGAGGGCTTGGCTTCCTCTTATATGGGCCTCCCCACGGGCTGCTGGGTCTTCTCTTCTCACAGCGTGGTAGTTAGGTCCCAGGGGCAATCACGAAATACAAGAACTCAAATCCACCATTTTTAATGCCCTGGCTCCAGAAACTGGTGGAGAATCGCTTCAGCCATTTACTTTTGGTCAAGCTATCGAAGAGCCTGAATTTAAGGAGAAAAAAACATAAACCTCCTTCTCAATGGGAGGAGTAATAAAGCATTTTGGAGTCATGCTTTTAAACTGCCACAGCATGCCTCTGGTCACAAATTGCTTACATTCTCCCCACATGTAAAGTATACTCACCATCTTTCAAGACCCGAAATGCTTTATCCCGTTGCAGAATTGGTCTCAGGCTCAAAGCCCAGAGTTTCATCAGCTAAAGCAGGCCTAGGTGCAGGTGAGGCTCCTTGGAGACAACTCCTTGAGCATAGTTCTGCTAATCTGAAGACCTGGGAACTAAACAAATAAATTATCTTCCCCTCAACGCACATGGTGTAGAACAGGGGAACAGGCATAAGATGATTGCCACAGACATTTCCATTAAAGGGGGAGTAAGAGGAGGCACAGAGCAGTCACTGGTACATCACAATTGTGAACTCGAGCTGGCCCATTTTGATCCTTTAGTCCTTTGATAATTAGTCCTCATGGAGGCTCTCCAGGAATTATTCCCCATGGTCCTTTTTGGACTCATGTTTCTGCCCTCTGAATCCTTCTCAACCAGCTTCCTGTCCATAAAAGTTTAGGAATCCAAAGACTTCATTTCATTTCAGTATAAGTCGGAGTTATTTTGACAAGAACAATTCTCTTAAAAACTATGTGGGTTTTCCATAACTATAATTAGGATTCTCTCTATTAGGCAAAGGCCAAACCACAAGTCTTTTTTCAGTAAGTCCTTCTCTACCTAGGCTCCCTGCAAAGCTTCTGTGAGACAAGACTTTTAGAAGCCCCATTGTTTAACAGAGAGAATTTGTAAGACATATCCTTCTGATTCTTATAAGCCTTTCTGTCTGTCTGAAAGGGTTCCTGAGTTACCACCTCAATTCTTTCTGAAATATTAAAAACAGTCTTATAGTCCCATGCAGAATTAGATTTGGGACATCAGAGTATTCATTATTTTGAGAGTTTTTGTCAAAAGGAAAAGCCTGGAAAGAGAGAGTGTTTAATTTTTGAACTTAGCAAATTCTAACTCCTTTACACTTAACACTATATTCCCTCACCTGTACTCTCCCTTCTCTTGCATTTTTATCTTAGCTGGCAAGAAGTGGCTAGGTGGAATTTTCGATATTCTCCTCGATCATTGAGTTTGTTAGATTCATTTCCTGTTTACCACATTTACTGCAGAAGACAGGTTGCCAACACTTCTACCACTGCATGATGAGTCCCAGTTCTTTCAGCTTCCAATAACATTTCCTTCATTTTCCTTAAAACCTTCACCAACAGCCTCCTCATTGGCTTTTGGGCTATTTCACTAACACTCTCCTCAAGACACTTCTGATTCCACCTGCTGCCAACCCCCAAACCAATAGCACATGCTGTTTTCTTGCTATGGAATCATCCCCCTTCCAGGTAACAAAATTTATATCAGTTATCTATTGCTATGTAACAAACCATTCTAAACTTTGGGGACGTTAAATGATGATAATCTATTTTGCTCACAAATCTGCAATTTGTACAGGGCTTAGAATGGAGTTAGTCTTTACTCTTAAAGTGGAAGAGTGTCAAAGACTGGGCATCGTGTTTTATGAACTATTCAAAGAGTTCTTATAAAAAATTATGAAAAAAAAGCTGTTCACTTCAGAGCATGGCATGGTATTTTCAAACACCACAATATAGTGGTTAGCATATTTTTAGAATTTTGAGATAAGAAATGATTCAGACTCAAGAATAAACTTTTTTAAAAATTTATAAATCTTGGACAACTTCAACTTACCACATCAAAAAGTATTACAATAATTGATTCATAATTGAAATAAAAGTATATGGTTTTGATGGATAGAGAAATAGATTCAAGACAAGAAACACACTAGGGGATAATTGCAACTTCTCCTTTTGGAGCAGCATAAACCATAGATTTTCTTCTGCTATTCCCTCCAATAATTACCTTCTCTTTCACATTATCCAATATCCTCACCCCATCACCTTCATTTTTCCTCTATTTCCTTTTTCTACCAATTCTCATGACATCCTTTTCATTTTCTGCTTGGTTGGATGGCTTTTGAACTTAGTCATCTTTTCTTATTATTGACTATTTCTCTTTTGGTTTTCTCTAGGACTTTGACAATATTTCTCTCTTTCATTATCAATCTCTTTTTTTGTTTTGATTTTGGTTTGTTTTTCAAATGAATCTACTCTCACATCTACAGACCTACTTACATTACAGAGTTTACTGACTGTGTGAGGGCCACCTAGCCTTCCAGGTTCTGAAACAGTGCAGTGTTTCATTAGAAAAATGGAGTTCTATGGCAGCCCACAACAATTACAACATTTCCTTAGTGATTAAGAATATTTATATTCAAGGTTCAAATCATTCCTCTGAAGGTAACCAAAAAAGTCTGAGAAGTGAGAGTTGTACAACCAAATGAAGACTGAAATTCTTGTCTTAGTCTATGGAAAACTTCCCCATACTAATTTCGTTTCTGGCTTGCCATGAGTGCAGGAAGAGTTGACTTTGTGGGTTTAAATTGGGACTTACAAGAAAGAGAAAAATTTTGGTATGCATATGCAGAGGAGGCACTCAAAATACATAATAAGTTGAAATGTAAATTTCACTGGAAAACTAAAGGATCATAGAAAGGAAGGGGAGAATGGGAAAGGCAAAGCAGAAAAGATTGTATCCAAAATGAGAGAGAGAGTGTGGATTTGATTATTGAGAGCAGTCAAGTTTTACCAAAATGAGAAATTATATCTTATTTCTTTCAATCTCACACATTTTCCAGAATTAGACAGAATTTCATGATTAAAAAAGACTCTGCAAATTAAATGTTCTCTATTCTGTAAAATGATCACATAAGGTTAGATTTCCAATAAGAAGTCTAACTATAATTTCCTATGACTGCTTGAGTTTTATTAAGAATTCCAAACACTGCAGAAATAATTTTCAAGCATTTTTATTTATGCTAATATTGTGATTGAAAAAGATAAAATATTTTCACTTTATGGGGATTTTAAGTTAAATTTACTTACCAGTAAGCATTGAACCAGCTTCCAGAAAAAGTATCTTTTTCAGTGACTCATTCAGAATGGATTACCTAAAAAGCCTTTGATATTTCAGAATTTTCCTTAACATTTAGACATTATAATCCTGACATTAGCAGACTTTTACCTGGGGCTAGAGCAGACACAGTGTTGGCCTGTATCAACAACGGTTTCGATCCCACATGAAAATTATTTAAAAAGTCTGTGATATGATATCTTTAAATGATGGCTAAAACAGACTGAAGCATTGCAAACATATTTTTAAAAAATCAACAATTTCGTAAATATCTCAGGCTTTCATTTACAAGAGAAGACTTCTCACCACTCCTAATCTTTCTTTTCTCAAATATGTGGTCCCCATAAATATTTACAAAATTCTTATTGGCATAGAAATGAAACAAAAAGGGAATTTTGGTTTTCTTTTTAAGAAGGGCCTATGAAATATTCATTGACTATTACTTCACTAGGAATTCATTTATGAGTCACGTGGATTCTTTAGCTTGTATTGGATTATTTAACTAATTTTTATTTACTTTTAATTACGGCTTTGTAAATATGTGACTAAATGCAAATTTAACAAAGGTTTTAGTAAAGGCATCAATAATCAGAGTAACAATGAAGACATTTCTTTCCTTCCACACATCTGCAAGTCATTACCTAAGCCTTCTAGAATTTATAAAATTACATCTATCTAGCCAAATGGGCAATATTTATCTAAAACATTCATTTTCACCATTTATACATTATTTAACATGTATATATATAATGTCTAGTGTTACAGTGATGAACATTATGAGTGATCTTTGGCAAACTCAGAACACCCAGGCTCAAGTCAGTTAATGAACTGAAGGATGACATGGACTGACTCAGCTTGGTGTTCCCATCCCCACTCTCTCTGCTCCAAATTGGTTCAATTACTGCTGCGACTATATCTGTGGGTTCTGGGATATTTACAGCTGGACTTGGTCTCTGCATATGCAAGAACCAGAAAACAAACAAAATATCTCAAAATAAACCAACAAAAACTTATTGTTAAGATTAGAAATTAAACAGAAAATCTAGAACTCATTGGTGAATATTTTGGCTCCTCTTTTTCTTTTTTGATCACCTGCCTTCCCCTTTTGGTATTTTTTCCTTTGGATCTTATATCTAGTTTTTAATATTGTCTATTCCAGACTAGAGTAATTACGTGTTCTCTGTTTCTAAAATGCTTAGATACTCCAGATTCTACTTCTATCTACTTTGATCATTGACTTATGAGCACTCAGCTTTATCCATGTGTTTTCCCTTTTGTGCACCAAGTCTTGCTTTGGTATTCTTGAGCCAGATTCTTTTTTCCATATATGCATCTCTCTTACGCCAGCCTGTGGTCTTAGTGGTGAGAAGGAGGTTTGCTCTAGTTCATGACAAAATATATCTTTCTTAATTTTGTTTAAAGGTCAATAGCTCATTGTGATAAGCCCAATTCTTAGAGGAAAGGATTTTACTTATTTTTAAACAAATTTTTGACATTCTAAAAAGTTATCCATTCGGCTTATCTAGGTCAGTTGTTATTAACACTGGCTGCACAACAGACTTGTGTGAGAAACAAAACAAAATACTGATGTTAGTGTCCCACTCAAGACTAATTAAATAAACTCTCTATTGGTAAACCCTCGCATTACTATTTTTTATATATCTTAGATGATTATGATATAAAGCACGTATTGAAAAATATTATTTTAGATGAATGTGCCTCAACTTACACATACGTAAAAATCACCTGTGGATTTGGCCGTATTGTAGATTCTAATTCAATAAGTCTAGGATGGGGCCTGAGAGTCTGCATTTCTAGGAAGCTTCTAGGTGATTTCAATACTGCTGGTCCATAAACCACACTTCGAGTGGCAAGGGTCTAAGTGAAATTAGTTAACTATCTAATTATGTGATTATAATTAATGTAATGAATTTATGGAACAGTTATTGTTTAAATAAATGCCAGGTGTGCTCTTTGGGCTATAATAAAATATTTTAGGAGACTTTTTGCCTATATTTACCTGACAATATCATTACCTTTGACGTTGTCCTTGGTAAACACTTTTAAATTATTCTGTTGAAAATACATATTCACTTTTTCCCCAAGTGTCCAGGATTTCAAAACATTTCTAAAATAGAAGATACGATATGTTTGAGTTTCTTATTTGATTTGATTAATCTCTAGATAGGAAGGCGTTAGTTTGTGTGAGTGTATGTGCGTAATGGAGCTGGGTAGGACTTTACGTCTTGTTTGAACTATCTCCATTTATGTAGCACCTTCATATCTGCATCAGGGATGGTGTTACTGTTCTGTGTCTGTGCCAGGAAAGAGGCATCATTTTGTGATGAGCCTCACTCTTACTACTTCGTCAAATCATTTTTATTCTTTCAAGTATTAGAGATCTCCAAAATATCAAAGGATTTAAAACTTCCTGGAAATATCTGTGACTTGTAGGATTGGGTGGTGAAAAAAAAATAAAACCATGGCTAAAATATAATTTTAGAGAAATTAGGAGAATAACTAAACTTTAAATCTAGAGATACTTTGTCAAAGGGAAAAACAATTGCACAAGTTTGTTAATCAGTATTAGGCCTCGTTACCCGTTGAACTTTTACGTTTAGACTGCTGACCCCCTCACTCAATCTTGTCCTTCTTTCAGTCATCAGGTCGTAGGCTCGCCTCTCTGAGACTACTTATTGTTATTCTTAGTTAATTAACTTATCCCATGATTAAGTCCTTCTTTCTACTCCTTCCCACCCAGTGCCATCCAGATCATCTCTGTCTTACACTCTTTGTCTGAATAAAAATGACTAACCTTCATACACTATTTGCTATGTGCCAGATAATGTCCTAAGCCCTTTATATTTGGTGATACATTTAATCTTCCCCAAAACTTTGAGAGGTAAGTATTTTGCTATCGTACTGAAGAGGAAATAAGACACAACGTGGTTAAATAACTTTCCCAAGGTAATACTGCTTTTAAGTGACAAATTCAGATTCAAACCCAGGCAGTGTCTTCCCCTGTAAAGGAGCTAATTATACCACTCCCCGCCAGCATCACCCTCAGGACCGCATTCATACCTCTACTCTCCCTTGGTAGAACGCTCCCTTATTTTCTATCAGTTCTTAGGGACAGACTGCCACAAGGCAGCTAAAATGAGGGAAGATACCAGTTTGCTTAACAATAGCTACACATACAGAATGTTTACTATATGTTCGGATCCCGTCAAAATACTTTATGTGTATTAATTCAGTCCTCACAAGCCCTTTGAGGTATGCACTATTTTCATCTGCATTGCAGGTGAGGAAACTGAGGCACTGAGAGGTTGCAGAGGCCTCCCCAAGTTTACACAGGCAGCAGCAGAGCGGGACATGAGCACAGGCTGTCAGGCTCCACAGCAGCTGCTCTCAGCCACCTCATTTTGCTTGCTCTGAGGATAACGAGGATATATCCACCTTCTCGTTTTGTGGGTCAACCTGACTTACTCCTTTCAAAGGGAAAATATCACAAGCTCCCACTAAGCCACTTAGTGATTTATGAATGTGCAATTTCATCTTAGAATTTAGACATATTTCCCACAAGTAGGCCCTAAGGAATTAGAAGATGCCTGTTTGCATGCTCTATAGCTTCTTTAAAATTCCGACCACATCTTGAGTTAGGAAATATGGATTTAAGGTAAATAAATTCCCTGCAATCTTTGTCAGTCAACCTTGAGACTGACTGGCTGAATAAATATGTTAAATTACCATTTTTATAAGCAATATAAAAAGTGGCTGTTAACAGTTTGGAAAAGTCAAACAATCATTGCAGTGCTACAACTGCACATATGGGTTCGGTTTGGAATCAAGTAACACCACTTCAGTGTCCCCACACACATACAGCAGTGCCACACCACCAAGAGTGCACACGGCTTTGTGTGCTGATAGACTGCTCTGTTGTACCTGTACCCATAAACCGTGTGTCTGTGTCTAGCTTCACTTTACACTTTTACGAACCTCACTGTCACTAAGGCAGAGGCACTTAACCAAAGATGTTCTAGTTAATTTCATTTTTTGCCACTTACGCTGGTGCTAATCTCAATAGGGTGTAAATTACACCAATGTATGGCCATACATCTAGGTGTAACACAGTGAGTTTAAAATGTTTTGATCAGTTGTTTGATTTCAAAAGAAAATCAGGTATTTTTTTCCAAGAACCTTAAGAAAAATCAATTTTAATAGAGAAGTCTGAGATTTACCATGAAAACAAAGCTAAGTTAAATTATATTTGGAAGAACATGAGACAGTTTTCAAACAAACACCACAAAAACTTATGCAATCCTTTATTTAAGTAATGAACCAGAATCACTTTTCTTTAGTATATCAGTCTACTTCTGAAAGAAATTGTTTGAATAAATTATTTTAACTATATATTTTCCATATATAATGACTTATAATCATATATACATTAAAATGACCCAATTAATTGTCCATTTTAAGCATTGTTTATTTTTTAGGTTAACCAGTTTCAAAATAAAGCTTATTTGAAGGAATAATAGCCTTAATTTTTCAGGAAAGAATTATTTTTACCTTCAGATAACTGGTATTATGGAAAAATTATGACTAGATCAAATGCTGACATTGAAACATCACAAGGTTGCATGTGAAATATCTAGTGATTGATTAGTTTTTACAGTAAATAGTTATGTTTCTCTAATATTAAGAAACAAGCTTTTTGGGTTTTTTTTTTTTTTGAGGAAGTTTAGCCCTGAGCTAACTACTGCCGATCCTCCTCTTTTTGCTGAGGAAGACTAGCCCTGAGCTAACATACGTGCCCATCTTCCTCTACTTTATATGTGGGACGCCTCCCACAGCATGGTGTGCCAAGCGGTGCCATGTCTGCACCCGTGATCCGAACCGGTGAACCCCGGGCCGTGGAGAAGTAGAACGTGTGCACTTGACCTCTGCGCCACCTGGCTGGCCCAGGAACAACTTTTTGTCTCAGCATTTTTCTTCAAGCCTGACTGTACTTTGAACCCTCTAACTTATCGCTCAGAAAAGTAGCAACTGCTACTGAATATAATTTCACTATCCATCCATCCATCCATCCATCCATTCATTCATTCTTCTTTCTACAAAGATCTTACACTATGTTAGTATTATTTGGATTGCTCAGTTTACCACAAACTCTATGTAACTGCATAACCCTACAAATGCGAGCATGCTGAGTCTTTGAAAACAAGTGAGTCCAAGTTAGTATTGAAACTCGTGCTAAACTCTCATCACCTATAACCTCCATAGTAACCTACATGCTCTGTGTTATAGGGGTAAAGGTGTCCACGTGAGAGATTCATGGGTTTATTCTCAGGCAAGTGGCATCATTCCTCTAAACCACGTCTCTAAACAGGGAATAATAACAGTATCTCTCCCTTATGACTGCAAAATTTATTACAAATAATATATGGAAAGTGCTCAGCATATATAGCAAAAACCCAAAAACTGGTCAATGTCATTTTTAAAAAGTTAAGAGAACTATACTGTAAAATTGTGACCTCTAATCTGTAATTTAGGAATCACCTGGAGCCTTGGTTTTCAGTATTAGGGTGGCTTTTGTTGGCATTATAAATGATGGGTTAAGTTATCATAAGAATAGCTTTAAATAACTTAAAATTGTCATAGTGCTATTTACATTATTTCCTAGGTATGCTTTTAACATGGGACGTTTGTCAAAAAAGGAGTTTACAGATGGAATCTATTATTCATTTAAATGTATGTTTCCACTAAACTTAGTCTTGATTATCATAATTAGCTCTTTCTAGGCAGTCCAGAAGAGGCAAAAACTAATCTAGAGGATCAATGTAACAAAACAATTTTATATTGGATTTGAGTTACAATGAGGTTTTCTGATAGTATCATAACAATTGTTCTTAGTATGAAGTAATATATAACAGTTCTTTGTCAGCAGAATGATGAGGATTTCATTGTAATAATTTTCACACTGCACTCATTGTGTAAAGCCAAACTGAATGTAAACCGATGGTATTGCTTTAAACACAAGTCACACCAGGTCAATGCAGGTAGCCTTTCAGCGATGCTCTTGTTTTCTCTGAAGGAGCCAGGTCCTCAGAACTGCTTCCTGTTGATGTCCTGTATTAACGTGAAGTGTTAGAAATATACATTAACTAAAACTATGAATTACATGGATTTAAATCAGAGTCACATACTACGTTTTTACCTACGGGAGTTTGCAAATAGCACTCATGCAGATAGTATAATTTGCATTTGATAAATATTAATGCCTACCATGTGAAAATCACTTTCTTATAAAATTTCAAAGTGCAGAACAAATTTTCAAGTTACTCTTTATAACCCTCTAGCAAACAAAGATTATTACTCATTTTATACAATACTAGATCTAGAAAATAAGGTATGAAAACAATGAGTGGTTGAGAGTACAAATAAATGGAACATGGACAGCAGTCAAAAGGAGAGAAATAAAGAGACTCTAATTATCTAGCCTGTTATGACAAGTAAATAAAGTATAATAGATTCTTACAATAAAACACTCTTATATGTTACCAGAACAGCTTTATTAGTATCAACACTTAAAATAGTAGTCATTGCAGAAGCAAAAATACCAACTTCAAGTTGTTGTAGAACCAAAGAATCCATGTGACAAATTTTTTTCACCGTGACTCTGCTTAAGTTTGAAACATAATGACCTCACTCTTTGATTCTCTCCAACAGCCACCTTGGATGCCTTCTATAGTCTAGAAAAGGCCTTACCACCTGAAATATAAAATCTTTTGCAAATTGTTATTTTTTTCTTTTTATACTGCATATCTAAATTTTCCAACTACTTCCACAGTAAGGGAAAAACTTTTAAATGTGATTTTTTTTAAATGTGATTTTTTTTTTTGACTGACTTTCTGACTTTGAGTCATTTCTTATACATTTTGATGAGATTCTTTCAATTTAATGGATCCTTGGAGTCATGCCAAAACATGCTATTTGGTTTCAGTAAACAATTAAGAAAACTGCATTTGAAAATTTGGGCTGGCTGTGTAAAGGATGTGCAAAATCCTATTTCAATATGAGCACAGTTCTAAACACAACCATATGTTGCTGGCAGACCTTGAATAGTATTTAAAATCTGTTGGCTATCTCTAAACATTACATTCTGGCAGAGGATGTTAAATTCTTCCTTTTAAAACATCCAACTTAGAAAAATCATTACTCTTTATAAGTAATATTTTATCAGATCGTACAAAGAGTGAAATAAAGAGGAAAGAAAGTAAAGAAGGATGAAAGAATGAGAATTTTTATGTTATTTAGCATCTGTGTTAATAAGCAGAAGATGAAGAGTAATGCAGATAAAGGAACTGAAGATGGAGAACCCCACCTCTGTCTTAGGGCTACAATTAGGCAAAAACCTGGTTGTCCATCTTAGAGGCTGGGTGTTCAGAGACTGGAGTCAGGGATGAACTATCCCTTCTAAGTAAGCCCAGAATTGAAGAATTTGGAGGACAAAGCAATTACAAAAAACCTATTATAAAATGCTAGGAAGACCAAGAATGCACACTCTGCCCATGGAACTAGAGGTAGGATCCAGTGAGGGTGCGATCCAATAGTTTGAACTAAGTTAGAAACACAGTAAACTTCGAAGTCACTTTGGAGCCAGTGAAGTGGTCACAAGGCAGTTGTTACAAACAGCCTTAGATCTGTGGCTCTCCTTCATGTTCTAATGCTTGAGTGTCTCAGGCAGGAAGAAAGTGTGAGCTCTAGATTGAGGAGGAAAACATGACGTAGCAGTGGTACGGAGCACATGTTAGCCTTTCTAAAGATGATCACTTTCTTTCTTAAAATTATAGAAAATAAAAGAAGAATAGATGGAAAGAAGAGAAATGTTTATAGAATTTGAACACACTTATAATAGATGGAAAAATAGTGGTGGCAGGAGGTGTGGAACATGGAAGTTATATTACACTTACCTCACATTGAACTTAAAGCCAACTAAAACAACTGAATACTTTTATACCTGTACTTTGGCTATGTATTGTTGATGAATTGGCTATGGGTTTTGAGGGGAAAAACTGAAGGCAGGATTTCTCTTAGCAGCTTGTCTAAGCAACTTAGTGAATAGTGATGACAATTCTGAAATGGATTATACCAGCAGCCCTCAAATCATCAAACCCTAGAAGTCCCTGAGACCCTTTAAGTGGGTCTGTGAAACCAAAATCATTTTCATAATAATTCTAAGGCATCTGCACCTTTTTAATTCTCATTCTTTCGTGAGTCATTAGTGGAATTTTTCAGAAAGTACACATCTCGCGTTAACATCATTATTTTGTTGGGCAATAGAATGGTAGAATATGTATTCTTGCGTTCAGATACTTAGTTTTTTATTTCTAATTCAGTAAGGTAGCTATAACTCACATAAAAAAACTCTTTGGAATCATCCATTATTTAAAGAACTTCATGAAAGGACATTTAACAATTTAAAATAAAGAGTCCTTGAAGTGACAAACTACTGAAGCTCAGTTACAGAGAAATAGATGGCTAGAATAGCTCTATATCTATTAGAGAAATCAAATTCATAGTTAAAAGACTTTCCTATGAATAATATTCTTGACCCAGATGGTTTACTGTTAAAGTATACTTAACATTTAAGGAAGAAATAATACCAATTTTATGTCAGTGTTTTTAAAAAATGGAAAGCAAAGAACAATTTCCAACTTACTTTATGAGGTCTGCATTACTCTGATATCAAAACAAAAGACGCAAAAATATTACCAAAAAGAAAGGAAAGAAAACTACAAAGCAATAAGCCTATAGACATGAAAATTCTTAATTTATACATATCCTATATCCAAGTGTGGTTTACCCCAAGAATGAAAGGATGGATTAACATTTAAAAGTTAATAAATTTAATTCACCATATTAAGGTTCTAAAATGGAAAAATCATACGATTAACTCAATAGATACGAAAAAAAGCATTTGACAAAATTCAATACTCTGTCATAAAAATTTCTCAGCAAATTGGATATTGAAGAGAATTTCCTCAATTCTAGAAAGGAGACTTACAAAATTGCCCCATAAAACATCTAATTTAATGGTGAAATACTGAGTTCCTTTCCTCTATAATCAGAGTGAAAGTAAGGATGACCTTTAACAGTACTCCTACTTGACATTGTAGTTGAAATTCCACCTAGTGTAATAAGGCATGCAAATTGGAAAGAAAGTACAACAATTTGTATTTGTAGAGGACATAATCACCTATGAACTATAGAACTATTAAGTAAGTTTAGTGCAAATAGCCTTTCCCAGGGACAGTTGTCAAAAGCAACCAGAGGCAATTATTGAATATTAAAGAGGTGGATAACAGTTGTTGTAAATAATAGGCTAGCCAAGAGCTTAAAAGGAAAAGCTGTGGAATGAGATGTCTGTAAGGGCCATTGGAAGGCTACAGCTTATTCCTGGGAATGTAGGATGCTACCTTCATTGTACAGCTATGCATGTATCCAAGGAAGTGTGCATGCTTAGGAAAATCCTGAGAAGGCCTTAAGCTCTCATCTTTGGCTCGTCTTGAGACTCTGTAACAAGTAAAGGCTAAGAAAGAGTTGTACACTACAGATGAATGCTGAAGGCATGTCCTGGAACACATACAAAGCCCCTTGGCAAAGACTGGGAGCTTATTGGTTTCAGGAATCTAAAGAAATCTCTCTCCAATCATTGGCTTATAGCCAAATATATTTCAGCAGCCACACATCATTAAGTGACTTGGCAGAAATTGTTCAGAAATTACACTAAACAACAATAACAAACAACAAAAGCAACAACTGTGATGAGGGAGAGACATCTGATTTCCAACGTTGCCACATTATATTATTTTACATATCCAGTTTTTAACAAAAAATTGTGAGATATGCAAAGAAACCATAAGTTATAGTCCATACAGGAAAAAAAAAAACAATCAATAGCAACTGTCCCTGAGACAATCCAGCTGTTGGATTTACTAGACAAAGACATTAAAGATATTTGAAAAAATGATAGCCAGCAACTTTGCAAAGTTGATGAAAAGTATTTATTTATACATCTAAGAAGTTCAACAAACTCCAAGTAGGATAAACTAAAGGAAATCAAATTCCTAAATGTATGAGCTAAAAATATCAACCCTTTGGAAGGTAACATAGGTGTAAATATTGGTGACCTTTGATTTGGCAGTGATATCTTAGATATGATACCGAAAGCACAAACAACCAAATACAAATAAATAAATTAGATTTCATCAAAATTGAAAACTTTTGTGTATCAAGGGACACCATCAAAGAGTAAAAGACAACCCACACACAGGGAGAAAAGATTTGCTAATCATATATCTAATATATAAAGAAGACTTACAAATCAATAATACACAAACAAATAACCCAATTAAAGAATGGGCAAAGGATTTGAAAACACGTTCCTGTAAATAATGTACACAGGTGGCCAATATGCATATGAAAAGATGTTAAATATAGTCATCAGGGAAATACAAATCAAAACCACAATGAGATACCACTTCACACTCACTAGAACAACAATAATCAAAAAAACAGACGATAACAAGTGATAAAGGGATGTGGGAAAATTGGAACCCCCATATATTGCTAGTGGAAACATAAGTGGTGCAGCTGTCGACAAAAAACATTTTCACAGTACCTTGACATTAAGAGAGTGACTATATGACCTAGCAATTCCACTCATAAGTATAACCCAAGATAATTGAAAACAAGTCCATGCAAACAGTTGTACACAAATATTCATAATGGCACTACTTATAATAGCCGAAAAGTAGAAGCAATTCAAATGTCCATCAAGTGAGGAATGGATAAACAACATATGGTATATCCATACAAAGGTATATTATTCAGCCACATAGATTAATCTTTTGAACTAATTAGCTGGATCACTTGGATATCCTTATGTAAACAAATAAATAAATAAAATTGAACAATAATCCTTATCTCACAGCATACACAAAAATTATAAAAAAAATTACCTCAAAGTGGATGCTGAATGTATCTGCAAAACTAAAACTATAAAGCTTCTGGAAGAAAGTATAGAAGAAAAATATTTGACTTTGAGTTAAGTAAAGATGTCTTACGTAAGACACAAAGGCACAAAAAATAAAATAAACGTTTATATTTTGGACTTACAAAAATGAAGAACATTTGCTCTTTAAAAGCCTCTAATAATAAATTGCAAAAGCAAGCCACAGTTTGGGAGAAAATATTTATAAAATGTATTTCTTACAAAGGACATTTCTATTTGCTAAAGAACTCTTCTAACTCAAATATCTCTAAGGTAATGAGGCCTGTTTCTAATCACTGTGTGGTAGAAAAAACGGGCTTGTCTTTAGCACATAGGAGACAGGTAGAAAGCACTAAAAATTCCGGAGCATGGTCATGTTTCAAAGTATTTCCTTTTGTAATACTATTCATCCTGTTCCAATCCCCGAAATCTAAGTGAAAAGATAAAAATTTTGGTGAAACCAAGCAAATATCAAATAAGAACATTTAGTTTTGAATGAAGAATATTACTGAACGGGGAGACAGCAGTAAATTAGCGTTCAGAAAAAGTGTGCTGGTGGTGACAGAAGGCACGCAGGCTTGAAGACAACACTCTGTGTTTAAGACAGTTATATAGCTCCTGCCATTGTGAAAAGAGCATTGGTTTGCTGATTAAGGCAAACCTTATAAGCATCAAACCTACAAACGATGTGACTTCAAAAACAAAAAAACTTTATCAAGGTATTTCGGTTCTCCCCTGAACAGGAAATATTGGATCCATGAATTTGAATTATATTGTAGAAGGAAGGAGCAATTAACACTACATCCAGCTTAAGAAGGGTTATAATACCACTTGATTATTGCAGGACAAATCAGGTTTATGCCTGTCATCTTATCTTATTTATTAATGATCTCTTTTATTTTACAATTTTACCAGTTTAATAGACAGTAATTTGTAAGACACATTCAAACCAACAGATAAACAGCTGATCCTTGAAAGAATTCTTCAGGTAGACAAGGATGGGAGGACGAAGGGATAAATAGGTGGTATTACTTTGTACTTTGTCCACATCACCCACATTGATACAGCCCCCTTTTGTTATTATTATTATAAGCCTGGTTTAAAGTTTCTAAAGTGTTTTAAATTCATAAGCACATTTGGAAGTGCTTAAAGAGGCTCTGTCCAAATGACTAATCCAAAAGCTGCTCTCCTCCACCTTTCTGACCTTCAGTATTCTAATTTTTCAAATAGAGCTGATATCATCTTCCTTCCATATATCATAAGGATGTCATCATAGGGGAAGATGACATTTCCTCTACCCACTCTAGGTCCTTCTGGCCAAGCTATGAATTAACTTCACAAGACAAAATAACAGGAGAAAATTAAACAAAGCTTTATAACATGTATACATGGGAGAGACTCAGGAGAACTGAGCAACTCGCCAAAATGCTGGATGTTCTCATCTTAAATACCATCTTCAGCTAATGACAAAGGAGGATATTGGGGGTAAGGGGAGTCAGTTATGGGAGATTACCAGAAAAGGACAGTAAACAAGAGTAAGGTTACTATGCAGGCTTAAATCCTTGCCTTCTGCATTGATAAGTATCTAGAGATAAGGTCATCCTTCCTTCTTTCTAGTACAGAGAGGGAGACATCTTTACAGATAGAGATTTCCATTACAAATCTGAATTTCTTACAAAGGGTAACTTCTACTTTTCAGAGTTTCTTTTATGTCTGCAGTTTTTAAAAGTAACCAGCCCAAAATAATCCTCATGCCAAAGAGACATATCTTGGGGTGGCCAATTCCAATCCTCCACATCATAAAGATCAGGTATGGTAATCTATGTGAATGTGATTTGTAAAATCCAATGTGAAAGCTTTAATTGTTTTGAAAGTGATCCCATTTTTCTTCCAAAATCTCAACCTCCATTTAAGTTTTCTTGAAGACTGTTTAGTAGACAAATGTTGCATATCTTCCTCATTCACACTGCTTCCCTTAAATTGCTCAGTCTCTGATGAAGTAAACCTAGAAATCAATGTTTGCATGATGTGACTGAACCGAGTTGGGCATATGATCCAGGCTGACTCTATCATCTTTCTCTCAAGAATTTGGATTGAGTCACACAAAGAATTTTTCAGGTGATATCTCTGGAATCATCGGAATAATCCTGGAATCATAGGATTGTATCAAGTTGTGGTCAAAGTTGACTCAATGTTTACTGAAATCCTCTGGTAAACTGAAATTATGAGGAAACTGAAACAAATAACCTTGCAGAAAAAAGTGTTTTAGAGAGCATGGAAAAGAGCAGAAGCAGTGGTTAGCAGAGTCAGCCAGCCTGAGGCTTTGGCTCAGAGGAAAGAGAAGAAAGTTGCTGCCCCATGACTTTCTGGAGTTGGATTCTGTGATATATCCTCACGTTCTTAACATAAACCTCCCTCGCTTACGATAACGGGGATGGGTTTTGGTTCTTAGAACCAAATGATCCATGACTAACAGGACCAAGGCAGTACACCCACTGGATAAAACAGTCCTTGATTCACCTCTGCTTTCTTTGAGAAAAATGCAGCATCAGACTTATCCTTTCAGTTCACTCTTATAATTACTACATTCACGTCTCTAGACTTAGATTTAATTTTTTCCCTTTCTTTTAATCATAAGTGTTCAGAAGGAAGAATATTGTCCATTTTTCAGTATAAATCCACTTATATATACTTATATATACTTAGTACAGTTAAATATACTATCATTGATATACGTATCTTTCAAATGATTACTTTTGTATTTATAGAAAAGAGAAATAGGTTATTTCTTGGAAGTAAGGTAATTTTAGGATTCTGGTGTGTTTTTTGCTAGTAGCACAACTCATTTCTTTCTTCCTAGTTTCCTCCTGCTACAAAGTTTTATGCTTTAAAGATTGCCCAGCTAATGCAGCACTTGCTGGGAAGTTGAGGTATTATCTGTGCAGCTTAAATATTTATGAGTAAAAAGAAACTACAAGCTGAAGGGTGTGCCATTTATGAAAGCTTTAATGGATGTAGTTTAGCTCAAACTGAAACCTGTTTGGGGAGCACAACTGCATTTGTTTAATGATACATGAAAATATTACTCTGTACTTGGCATAGCATCAGCAAGTAATTGGAAAGCAGAAAATGCCTAACTGTAGTTGGTGAGACTTTTACTGCTAGAAGAAAAACTGCAATGATTATAGCAGAAGACTATCTTAGCTAAATAACCATGCTTCTGGGGCTTAAAAGCAGGGAATATTATTGCGCATATGTCATGACAATGCAGTTGCTGTCTTATTAAGTGTGGATTTGGTCCCATGTGGGCAGTGGTGAGCAAATATTGGATAGCATTGGCACTTGGCAGTGACACCTGCAAAACACAGACATCATTGGCAATTGCTGCACTTATTCTAATTCGGAACCACGTCGGCTTCTAATTAGACTTCTGAGAAACAGTGGGATGGTGGATATTCACAGCTTCCAATTAGACAAAGGAGAAAAGGGAAACAAGAAAGTAGGGAGATTATTTGGGAGGCTTTGCATTTGTGTCATTAGCATATACTCTACCCACTCCCTCCTCCCTTTTTTTCCATTCTTTTCCTTCAGAGACAAAGAGCAAATCAGTCTGAGTGGGTCTCAGTGATTTGTTTTAAGTGTAGATAGTTCCTAGTCACAGCTGATTAAATTTGCTATTGTGTATTCCTGGGTGGGTGGAAAGGGGACAGATGAAAAAAGGAGAGAAAGTAAGGAACATACTACAGTGGACTAAGGTGGAGAGGTATCTACTGGGATTTCCTGCTCAGTATGAATGGAGGAGATCACCTCCATTAAAGCTCCTTTCTATGCTCATGGAAAGGATCCTTCTTGAAGTATGTCAGACTAGAAATATTAGGTCCATTCATCTTACTTTGTCAGCTTCCAGTCTCCTGGACCAAACTGAAAAGCAGGTAGCTAAGTACAAAAATATCCATTCTGAAAACAGCCCTAACTCCTCATTAAACAACTCTAAAGCTTATCTTAATTATTCAGTAATTAAGAATTTAATATGTGATGAACAATCATTTTGATTTGATCTATCCGCACATTAAAAAATATATAGATTGTAATATATGTGTGTGTATATAAACATACATGCTGCAATTTTCTTTTTCAACTCAGTATTATGTGCATTAAAGAAAAAGTAAAGTTACAAAAGATGTGGAGTTAGTTTTCCTGGATTTCTCCTATGTTTATGTGTCATAAAGCTTTGTTTGACTTTCTCCTGTTATTCTGTCTCATGTGAATTTAATTCATAGACCAGCCAGAAGAGCCTAGATGGTAGAGGATTTGCATCCAGTTTGGTAACTTGGATGGGATAAAATTTCACTGGCTGGACACTGCTCACTCTTGGGCTACTGCAGCCCAGAGATCCGGGACCCCTGACAAGAGCCGGCAGGAGGTAAGAGTTCTTACCACATCAGTCTCCCAGATCTCTGCCTGCAGGGTCCAATGGAAGTGAGGGTGGTGAGATATTTTTTTCTTTTTATAAACTTAGATCAGCAGGATAAAATATTGGTGAAGCTAGCTTCTTGGACTCAGTGACTGTAGGAAATTTGATTGAGTACTCATTGGTTAATTGATTCTTTTCCTCCCAGAGATAGTCACTATTTTTCGTTGTCTCTGTCTTTTTTGTCATTTGTCATAAGAGACAGGCATCTCTATAAGCCTGTTGTCTGGGAATATGCACATGAGGTGAAAGCTGTTTCTAAGGGCATCTTGGAAGCCAAAAAGGTCGCAAATTTGGTGGGCATGGGTTGAGCACTTAAGACCCTTTAGGGTGTTCACCACCTCAAGAAGTCTCCCATGAAAACATAAATTGGGTCACAGAATGGGGTGGATGACATAGGTCCCCTGTCAGCTTCAAGAAAATGTGTGTGCAATGAGGAGGTACTCTGTAAAACCATATGCATTTCCCCAACCCCACAGCATCTCCCTCCTAGATATTACTCTGGCTCCAAGAGACCAAAGTCTTAGCTATAGTTGTTAATGTGCATATTATATGAGGTTTTTTCTTTTGTCTTGTTCTGTGTCTTGAGACCTTGGCTTTGCAACCTTTCTGATCTCCACCATACAGAAGATGCCTGTACCAGCATGCATCTTGGCAGCCAGTTGAGTAGACTGGGGTTCCAGGACACGCTCTCTTTGTCTAAATGTGTCAGCTCTCAGGGGAGTTTGTCATAAGCAGTCCCAACTGCTTTCATTAGGGGACTTTGTCATCTCAACCTTCATGACTTGTTATGCAATGATGACCTTTGCTTTCTCAGACTATTTTTTGGAAGTGAAGACTCTGGATCTCTTTTGGGGATTCTTCTTGCATCCATGGTTAAGTTTATTGGCATGAATCGCTGTTAAGATCCTGCTCGTCAATGTGGCCAGATGATAGATCATTTAAATTGGAAAAACTTCTAAATTGGAAAAAAAATAATTGTTTTATTGGTACCTATGAACAGGCCAAATTGAAAAAGGAGATACAGACAAATAATGACTAGCCTTACGACTCTGACTCAGGTTACAACTAAATTGAGAACATGTGAAAGTGTTGATAAGATTTTAAATTGGAATGGTTGGAATCTTTGAGCTGATTTTATGAAAAGAAGCTATATCAGCTTTACCTGAGCGTATTTTAAAATGTCTCACTAGGAATGCTTTCCCTACCCAAAATTATAAGACTAAGAACTATTGATAAAGTCCTAATGGAAGCTATGATTAGAAGTGTAAGACTTGATGGAATTCAGATGAAATTTTGTAGAAAATTGACATATTTACAGGCTTTATGTGAAGTGATTGTATCTCCTTCTGCCTGATTATATTATAGATTGTACTGTGGGGATAGACATTGTGTCTCACTGGGGAATGTTTCCCGTGCCCTATTGTAAGATAGCATATAAATCTGCCCTTCAGACTATGGTAACTAAACATATAAAAGGTAAGTCAATAGAGATGCCTGAGGCTATAGTGTATCAGATAAAAACTAAAGGCTAATATCAGGTGCTAATAAAAAGATAACAAAAGCTCTCCCCACAAAAGTAAATTGGTCTAGGGTTAAGTTGTATACTTAGAAAAAAATGGCTTTTGCTAAAGTTTTGGGCAGATTTTTAAAGGTGTGATATATTGTCCTGAAAGTTTTAGAACATACAAATCTTTTGATTTACTTCTTAAGTTAAAAATTTCCCTGATATAAAGAAGCAATTGGAAGGATGTAGCTGGAGGCTTGGGACAGCCTCTTGTGTCATTTAGACTATAATCCAGTTCTTTGGGGGAACTGGAGGAAACCATCTTTGTCTTGCAAATCTCTGCAAGACCAGAGGTATGGCTCTAGAAAACAGTACAAAGTTCATTTGCCAATCCCAAAGCCTCCCCTGTTCCTCAGAATGCTCCTAGATATTGATTGAGACAAAAGATTGAGACATTAGAAACTCACAAGGCAAGTATGCCCCAGAAACTCCATCTTGAAGAAAAAGTGACTGCTTTCTCTGTGCCTTTATGATGTAGATTTTCTGCTCCCATCTTCTCTAAGACCTGAGAGCCATTCTTTGAAATACAAATGTTTCTCATACACCAGTGAGTTTTGTATTGCACCTGAATCATAGCAAAAATCTAGCATCTCTGTCTGTGTTTACCTGTGAGTTCATGTCTGTTTATATGTATGTTATATATGTGTAATATTTGGCCTCTGGCTGGTATAGCCAAAAATTAAAAGCTGTATTCTATTGGCTTAAAGTAAGTGCTTACAAGAATTATTTCTAAATGCAGCTAACCCAAATGTCTTTCAAGTTTATTTGATATGAAATAACCTTTGGAAAATAAAAACTTATTTAAGTTTTTTGGTTTGATTAAAATAGACATGGCTTTTGAGTTATCAGCATTATATATGATGCAGACATGCACCCTGGATTTATTAGTAAAATAAGCTCATGTTATCTCTGTTACAGATTTTTCAGCAAAAATAGCTTAGAATGATAGCTAATTTTGCCTAACGTCTCAGGAATTTTTCGTGGGTAATCTAAACATAATTGTTGGGAACAAATGATTTAGACATAAATGAGATAAGAGTTTAAACTTTTAGAAATAATTATATTTTATGACATGTATTTAATACCTACCAAAATCCCTTTGGTAAGTGAAACTTTGAAGTTTTGCTACATTAATTTAAATGATAAAAATTCATTGAGTATCTAGACCATTTCCAAATAAGATAAAATATTAGACACTGATTATTACATATAGATGTACCTACTTTTGGCTTCTTATTGCAGAGAAACTAAAAGGTGTTGGGGTCTATTGGTAAACATGTCTTGTATTTTGTTAAAATATTATACTATAAAGTAACATGTTTATAAAAATTATGCAAAGTGTTTATAATTTTGTCAAGCCAAAGAATACTAATGTAAAAGAAAGTTTATAATTACTTACTTAGTTTTTACTTAGAAATTAATGTTTCTAAGGGTTAAAAATTCTAATATGTGATTAAAGCTACTAAAAATTAAGGAAAATGTGTTTGTCTTCAAGGAAAGTAAGATATATGTTTTCAGTAAAGAAGATAAAAAAGAATGAAAATATTTTGTTCATTTGGTTAAGAAAGGTAAATTTGCCCTAAAGTACTAGGAGGAAAAAAGGAGGCATGAGGCAAATTCTGAAGGTAAAAAAGTAAAAACTTATAGAAGGTTTATGGAAGAGGATCCCTGAGAAAAAAGTTTTGTACATGGTCAAGTCAGCTAAGATTGAAGTGAATTTAATTAAGTAAATGAGTTTTAATATCAAAAGTAAACTGGTGCTAAACTGGAATCTGGTCTTCTCTGTCTCTTAAAAGGATAATTTTCTTGAACTTTTGGTCTGCTCTTATTAAAGAGGTTATAAAACATTTCTCTTTATTTTTGAGTAAGTCTAGCTAAAAGACATAAAACCTGTGTTGTATTAAAATAATTTCTTATGTTCAAAGAGCTGAGGTCCCTCTACTAAAGATTTTTTCTGACTTTCTGTTGTCATTTTGATTGAATGGATAACTAAGCATTGTATCCTATTTGACCAAGTGTTTTAAAACTTTTTGATATTGTTTATGAACTTCTCCCCACATTAAAGTCCTTTGACTTAAGAGAAAAAGCAAACAGAGAATTTCCAATTAGTTCTGGAACAAGGAAATTTGTTCTTTCTCTTCCTATAAAGAAGATACTAAACTAATTAGGCTTATTTGGTATGCTAAATTACATGGGAAGCATTGTCAAATAAGTGATGATAAACCTTCTTAGGTGTTATTTTGTGGGTAAAGATTCTTGATATAAGTGTTTTAAAAATTATCTGCCATAATTTTGGTTATCCTAAAGTGTTTTTTGGTCACAGAAATAACCAAATTTCTTTGTTATTTGTCATTTTAAGTCTTTTGTTGTTTATAGACAGTTATTGTTTTACTGGGATGGTTTTGCAACTTCAGATGCAAATGAAGTTTGCAAATGAAGATGCATCTTCAGATGAGGATGGTTTCATCTTCAGAGAGATTCATGGAAAGGACTGTGACATTTACTCTATAATATAGGTTTCTGGTAAACTTTTAGATCATAAAACTGAACCAGGTAAGAAATCACAGAACTTTAACAGAGAAACTGATGACTTTATGAAACTGCTAATAAAAGATCAAGATCAAGAGGTGATTTTAGAGGACTGAATGAAGTAATAAGGAAGATTTTAATTTTTATGACATTTTGTTTAAAACATTGCTGATTTTTTAAAATATTTTTTCAGATTTAAGGAAAACTTTGTTTTTGAAAATTGTTAAATTAATTAATCAATTATTTTTGGTGAAGAAGATTGGCCCTGAGCTAATATCTGTTGCCAATCTTCTTTCTTTTCCTCACCAAACCCCCAGTACATTGTTGTATATCATAGTTGTAGGCCATTCTAGTTCTTCTGTGTGGAATGCCACCACAGCATGGCTTGGTGAGCAGTGTGTAGCTCCATACCCAGGATCCAAACCAGTAAACCCTGGGCCACTGAAACAGAGCATGTGAACTTAACCACTTGGCCACAGGGCTGGCCCCCTCTCTCTTCTCTTAAGCTAACTATGACTTATAGCAATTTGGTAAATTATACTTTTATAAGCAAAATTGAAACATTTATCTTTTTTCCCTACCTGATACTTCCAGAATTTGGAAACTCTTAGTGAGTGAGTATTGTTATATTCATGGCAATATAGTTATTTGCATAAGTTCAATAAGAATCTGTTCTCCTTATAACAGGACAAAATTGGAAACATTGGGTATATTACCAAAGTTTTCACTGGAATTTCATATTTGAGAAAAACATGCATAGACTTGAATATGACCAGACAGCTGTTGAGACATAAAATTGGACTTTATGAAGTAAAGCCATGTGGAAATATTAATCTGGTACCTTTTTTATAGGGTTCCCAGCAACCTTACTGGGTAATTAAAGAAGGTCACTTATCTGGCAGGTGCAAGGAACCTCAATATTTTGGGTAACATAAGAGAAGAGAAAAATTTAACCAAATCTATAGTTATAATATGCTATATCTGATAAGCCCTTGGCTTTCCTGGCCTCAAGAGGCTTTTAAGTTCAATTTGAGATTTCTTACACAAAGGTCCAGCAAAGCACCTTTAAAAGAGTCTATCTGATCAATTGCTATTCTTGCTGTACTTATGTAAACAATTGGGCTAAATTTATCAGAACTAGACATTTTACAAACAAGTTAGTCTTAATTTGGCTATCTTTGGTGAAAATGATGGTGATTTTAGGGAGAAAAATTACATTTTGGTAAAAACTATAGTACACATTTGTGGATAGTAGATCTACTTCTATTAATTGTTGTTGAGGTTCTTTTTCTACCTGTAAACTGGACTAGATCCTGAATTCTTCTAGTCTCCTGGAATATCTGCCTACAAATCTCCAAAGTAATGTTTTCTATTTTTTCCAGCATTTTTTATTTGAAATCATTGAGAACTGAAACCACCCTTGTTCCTGAAGCCTTGTAAACTGAAGCTGGATAACTTGAGATAAACTTAAGAGATCACCACTATAGCATGCCTGTTGCTAGGTAAGCCACTCAAAAGGATACCTAAATAGTCTGACATCATCAGAGACATTTCATGCTACAAAATATGCTTCAACCCTGACATCTAAAAATCTTCTTGACTGATTGTCAATTTACAAGGAAAAGGCTTTGCTAGCAAAAATAGGTTTGTCACTGGCCATAAGGATTGTAAAATAACTTTGGACTCCACATCTATGAGTATAGGCAGTCCCAGCTAGGTTCTGTGTGTGGTGTCCTCTTCCCAGTCCCTGTCTGTTGTTTTCTGATGCAAACACAGCCACCTGCTGGATCACAGGACAAGGTACCACTCTTGTGGGTATAGACAAAGACCACCCACTGTAGGAGGATGTTGGACACGCAGATCCTGGAGACCATGTGAGATGTGAGAATCTGACAGATGACATCACACCAGCTGATCCAGGATATGACATGGAATGTGCAGATCTGACAGACAGGGGACATATGGATCTGACAGAAAATGTGGGATGCAAGGATCTGATAGACAACATCAGATCGCACACATCCAACAGGTGGCTTGGGGCAGGTAGTTCCGAGAGATCACGCCTGGTGAGTGGAGTAAAGATTGCACTGGCAGAGCATACACTATGCAGTGAACGCCCAGATCTTATGAGAGAATCCCATGGTGCCCTGTCTGAAATAAGGTGGAAGTACGTGACCTGGCTCCAGGAGCCACTGAAAGTTGTCTGAGTTGCAGAGTGACAGGGAAATGGGCTGTGAAAGGAAACATGAAGTGCTGCCTTCTTTACACACAGTCATTGTGAATGTGGCTCAGTAGAGGGGCCACTGTGGAAGCTACTGGCCATTCCAGGTTTTTGAGAGCTGAAGGGGGTTAAAGTACAAACCACACACAGAGGGGGGGAAGGAAGGAAGGAAGGAAGACATACAATAAAGTAAAAGGAAGATGAAGAGTGTATAGCAAAATAATGTTGCTGTAGATCAGAGGAAAATCGTGCCATGCAATTGTCTATGGGATCAAAGAACTGGATGAGACACACAGTCTCTATGTATCAGGAACTTATGGTAGAGACACAAGGCTTAAAGATGAAATTAGAAGACAAGAAAAGAGGATAAAAAATGAGTTGGTGGTGCTCAAAAGAAAAGGAGAAAGAAAAAATTAAAATGTTACAAAATGTGAGGTCAGATTAATTATTAAAAAAAGAGAGAAAAGGTATGGATGAAAATGGAGCAGCAAGAGGGAGAATATATTTGAAAAATAGACTGAAAAAATAATTTTAAAAAGAATTAAAAAGAAAGTCATTGATGTGGAAGCAAAAGGAGATACAGGGTACACAAAGTTTGTGTCCCTGAAGAAGAGAAAAAAGAATGAAGTAAAACATCTAGAGAGAGATAATTTAAGGGAGCTTTTCTGAAATCAAGGAAGGGTTAAGTCCACAGATTGAAAGGGGATAGTATATTTCAGATAAAATCAACATGGATTTATCAATTCTAGGTTATGTTTTAATTTTATGAGTCAGAAGAGAAAGAACCTGAAGTTTTAGGCAACAATGATAACAGCAAAAATAACAACAACGAATATCCAGTCACTTTTAGGGGAAAATTTAGAGTTGCTCAGACTTTCCCAAGCAAAATGAAACATTTGAAGTGCAACCATTGTGTCTGGAGTGAAGTCTGTACAGGAGAGAAAGAGAGAGAGAGACGTGGAATGAATTGATAGGAGGGCAACACCCAGATCATGTTGAGATCTTCAGTTGCAATAAGAAATTCAGATTTTAATTTTAGATGCATTGAGAAGGATTTGGGAGATGTTGTTGCAGTAGCCCAGGTGAAAGATGGCAGTTACAGAGACTAGGGTGATATAGCAAGGGAGATGGGGAGAAACGGATGGATTAAGCACATACTTTGGAATTAGAGTCAACAGGACTTGGTGAAGTCCTGCGTGTGAGTGGAAATAGGGAGAGCAGAGTAAGAGGAAGCATGGAAGTGAGCAGATTTTTGGATTGAGCAACTGGCTTGTGGTGATGCCTTTTCACTGAGATACAGTGACTGGAAGAGAAATAGTTAAAGAGTTTGGTTTTGAATATGTTAAATTTGAGATGTCCGGAGTGATATTACAATAATTAACAGGTGATATTCTCATAGGAACCTTCTAATAAAAAAGGCCATTTTCCAATCAGAACAGATATGATTCAGTATATATAATTCATATGTACCATTGCTGGAGTTTCCTATTGGAAATCATGGTGTTATGTTGAGTAGGCACTATGTTATATGAGTGAGACACTCAGGACAGAAATCAGGACTGAAACAAAACAAATGTAGGGGTCATTGGGATATAGGTGATGTTCACTGTTTGAAACTGGATGATATTTCTAGGAATCTAGAAAGAAAAGTCAAGAGGTCCTGGAACCAAGCCCTTGGGGCACATTGACATTGAAAAATCAAGAGAGGAAATAGGAATGAGCAAAGAAGACTTAGCCTGAGGCATGAAAAGAACTAATTGTGAGTTATCCTGGAAGCTAGGCAAAGAAAGTGTTCAAGAAGGAAAGAGCGGTCAGCTGATTTGGACTCTGTTAGAGCAGTAGGCTAAAGACAGAAAGAAACCATAGGTTTGGCAACATGGAGGTCCCTGGTGACTTTGACAAGAGTACTTTCAATAGTGGAGTGGGGTTTAGGCACTTGGCTGAAAAAGGTAAAAGGGCATACAGCAGGTAAGGATGCAGAGGCAGTCACCATAGACAATTTGATCAAGAAAAAGAGAGAAGAAGTGAGGTGGCAGGTGGAGAGAGATGAGAGAGCAAAGAGTGTTATCATTTTTTTAAGATGGCTGATATTGAGGCATATTTGTACACTGATAGGACAGACCCAGTATAGAGGGAGACGCTGATGGTGCAAAAGATAGAGGAGAGAGTGAGCAGAGAAGGACTTTTGAGTAGGCAGGAGGAGGTGAGATCCAGAGCAAAAGAGAGGGATTGGATGCTGATAGGGGAAGGAACACATTGAATACCGCAAGAGAGAAGGCATAAGGCACGCATGCAGAGGTAGGTAGGTTGAAGATTTGGTGGTGAGAGACTGGGGAAATTATTGTCTAATTATTTCTGTTTTCTTCATGAGATACTATGTCAGATCATGAGCTGAGACTAGAACAAGAGAAGGCATGTGGGAGGTCTGAGGAGAGAAGGGAAATTGTGAAAGCATCATTTTTGAGCAAGGAGATGAATTTTATCAAGGAAACGTGGTGCAATTTGAGATCTGAAGACTCTTCCTATAGTTCTAATTTACAAGAACTTCCCTTCTCTCTTAAAAAAAAATATCCTGTTTTTTTTTCTATTGTATTCAAAATGTTCCCCTATCTCTCTGAGTATGTTGTTTTTCTTTTCAAGTTTTAATCTTTCATCAGAGTCTTTTTCTTTAAAATTCCATTTACCTCTTTGTTTGGGGCTCCATCTTTCATTTTCCTGGCAGTCTTTGTTTGATTACACTTACGTAACAGTGGGAAATCAAAAAGCTGATTGGAATCTATGAATGCATGGCTGGGTCTTATCAACAGTGATCTTTACTATAGGCTGATATGCCTGGGCCATTTGGGATTCATCCAAGGCCAGAATTTTTTTTTTTATCTTTCCTCTTGGGCTGGTCAGATTTTCCAAAGAGTGAAGTTCTGGCTGGCAGGCTTCTGAGATCCAAGTGAAAGAGCCGTAAGGATGGGCTGAGGTCTCACGCGCTCCAGTGCACACATTCCCTGAATGTTCCTAGCTGCAGTACTGTCAAATAAGCGAGTTATCTTCAAGTCCAGAGAACCTCTAACAAATGGCCTGTCTTATTCAGAGGAGTAGAAAGACAGTTGCTACTGGAAGGGGATGTGAAAAACTAGTTTATTCTTACATAGACTCTTAACTTTCCCTTTTACTGTCGCTTTCCGTTCTCTCCATAATCTCTTCCCAAGGTAATGGTGCTACCAATTTTTGAGTCTTTTGGGAATTCTGAATTGTTAATCAGATTAGATCTTAATTTTTTCCCACTCTTGGTTTAGAATTTAGTTTTCTCATGCCCTCTAAGGTCTTTGTTATATCTTTTTTCAGTTTTAAAAATCCTATCACCTCATCTTCCATTCTCTTTCCATCCTGTGGTTTTATGAGTGAAACAAAACTGGCTTACTATCATTTTTGTGGGAATTGTTCACGTTGTTATTTATATGTGGAAGTCCTATCCCCTGTCTTGACATTTCTGCTCTAACAATAAGAACTATGTAGTCTTTCTCTTCATGCTTTTGCATTAAAAGACTGCTAGTCTCCAAACTTAATGCCAAAGGGATTCCTAGTGTTATCTTCTCATTCTCTTTCACTTCTGACTACACTGATCTTCAGGGATTGTATGTATATGAATAGGGCTTTGCTATTAAAGTTCTATTCAGGATCCCATTGTCCATTTCCCTGCCAATTTATTTATCTAGTAGTTTCTCTCATAATTGTTTTGTAACACTAAAACTATCAGTGATCTTTTGTTTAATGAGTGAGATTGTTTTACCTAATAATGGCATTCACTTTTGTAAAGCCTATATTTATCATTTAGTATTCAAAATATCTCTCTAGGGCTGAGAGGTTGTTTTGGGCGCTATCCTAGTTTTAAAGATGAGGCAACTGAGGCTTAGAGAGGATAGTAGATTTGCTCTAAATCTACTAGATTTGCAGTGTCCAAAGGACCTAGGACTTGAGCTCAAATCCCTTGATTTCAAACCATGTTCTTTCTACTTATTGATTTACTTTGTATTGCACAACAAATATGTCTTATGTACTTGTTATTTGTCTGACTGAAACCAGAGAAGTTCACACAATTGTCAACTTCTATGATCTTGTGGAGTTTATTCCCAGGGAGAGACGGGTCAAAAATTAATGATTTTGCAGATAACTTTAAAAAATCAATAGACACTTCCATATAGATAGCAGTTTGGAAACATTTATCTGCATATCACCTCCTCAAATTCCACAAATTACTGTGTTTTTTGCTGTTGTTTTGTTTTAGGTTCAGTGATAAGAAAGTCTCTCTCCATGGATGAAATTTAATATAAGACTTGAATATGGCCACTGAGGATGGTCTGTATAAACCAGCACACCAGCTCTGGTCTTGGATTACAAGAAAGGTCCGGATATTCCAAGATCAAGGGGAAGTGTTTTCCAGAAAGAGGGAATAGTGTTCTATTGCAAAAGAGATAGCTTCTGAAATGTGCTAAGATATAAATAAGAAACAGAAAGAAGGTCAATGTGGTTGGAGCAGAAAGAGAAAGGAAATGTGTACAGGGAAGTAAAGGTAACCAGATCAGGACTCTATTAGCCAGAATCAGAAGTTTATTCCAAGTGAATGTAAAGATTCTAAGCACGATGTTTTAAAGATTCTATGTGATGATAAGAAGTCACTGGAGTACAGTATTTAAATTGGAGGGTGTATATGATCTGGTTTAAGTTTTTAAAATTACACTCTCCCTGCTGGGTAGAGAATTGAGTGAAGGTGACTATATTTTCAGGATACATTTTCTAAGTTATGTCACAGGATTTGCTAGTGGATTGGATGTTACAATGAGACAAAGAGAGGACTCAAGAATGATTCTTCGGTGTTGGCTTGAGCAATTTGTAGGTAATGGTAGCATCTACTGAAATAAGGAAGAAAGCGGGGGATCAGGTTTTGGAGTAATGACAAATATTTTCTTTGGTCTTGTTAAATTAAGATGGATATATCCCACCCAACGGAGAATCAAATGGGCAACTTACATCTAAGTCTACAGACTTCAGTTATAGAGAAATAGGTTTCGGAGTATATAGATATTCTTTAAAGCTGTTGCTCTTAATAAGACTAATTATCTAGAGCAAAAAGAATTACTTGAAGCAGAGAAAGGGGCTTAGAACTGAGCTGTAGGACACTTCAACACTTACATGTCCAATAGAAATTAGAAGAAAGTAGCAATGAAGCTTGAGAAAGACAAGCCATAATGGAAGAAAAAAAAAAAACCCAGGAAAATGGTAGGACTGAAGTCAAGAGAAGAAAATGTTTTAAGACTTGTCAACTGTGTTGAATGCTGCTGAAAGATAAAGAAAGATGAACTCAGACAAGTTATTACTAAATCTGGCAAAGCTGCTGTGATAATAGCGGTTTCCATGAAGTGTGGAATGTGGAGTCATTCTGGTATGATTTTAGGAGAAAAATAGAAGAGGGAGTGAAGATGTGATTGAAGACAATTTTTTCAACTGGTTTTTACAGTGAAGGGGATCAAATAAATGTAGCAAAAGATGGGAAGAATGAGATGAAAGGAGAGTTTTCACTATTTTTTTTTTTAAATCAGAGATTTAATGCATGTTTCTATGTTAATTGAAGTCATAGAGAGAAGAAAGAGAAATTAATGTTGCAAGAAAGAGGGTTAATCCGGGAGCAAAATCCTTGAGAAGGAAGAGCAGATAGCATCTAGAGCTGTGGAGGTTAGCGTTTGATAAGAAGGATAACATTTCTTGCTATTGCAAATGGAAGGAGGCAGGATATACAAATGCAAAAGAGCTGGGCGATTTAATGCAGGTAAGTGAGCAAGTTCATTTTTGATGGTTTCTGTAACAACATTAAAATAGGAGCAAGGTCATCTGCTCAGTGGTGTGAGGAGCATATTGGAGTTTCTACCTCCAAACTGAAAATTGGACTATGTTAAAAAAAAAAAAAAAGGCTGAATCAAAAGGCATTTCTCAGTATCACTCTAACATATACCAGCAAAGGAAAACAAAGATTTGTGGTCCTCGAATTACACATCACTAACCATTAACAACTTTTCTCTCAGATATAAGCTCTGACATATTGCCTCTACTCATTTGATTCTAAAGCTTTCATGTTGGGGTCAAAATATTAGCAGACTGATGATATAACCACATTGAGTTATGATCACCGGTAGAAATTTTTGAAATGATCATACTTTCTGTGTGCCATATAAATCAACATTTGCTCATATTTCTGGCATATCTATAGTGTACGAACATCTCCCACAGTGTGCATCACCAAGAAATGTAGCAAAGATAGAGCTTAATCCTTACCACAGCCTGTATCAATCATCATCATCAACTTGTATTTAAGAAGCATTAAGTGCTGCTAGGAGGTACTTCTGTTACTATATCCTCAAAACAATGGGGTGTCTAACTGTTTAATCTTATTTGAGAAAATGTTTTATTTTCCCAATAGAGCGTCTGAGACATTCCATTAACAAGAAGAGAATAGATGCCCAAGGATGTAGGAAATAATTTCCATGTATCCCCTTTGTAGTCTAGTTGGATAAGGTGCCAAAGCTGTATAAAACAGAAGACCATATAGGGCTTTGAGATTTTGCTAAGTAATATTTGTTTCAATGAAAATACACTCTCATCCATTTTTCCTGACAGCGTTTGTTTTAAAATGAAAAGGAAGCAAGATGAGTCATGTTGTCTAGGTTTTCTATGAGGGGGCATTTTAGTTGAAAGTAATTTATTCTAATGAAACTACACCATTGTACATAGCCTCTCATTTAGTTTTTAAGAAGAAGGCTATTGTTTGGGAGAAAATGAAACAAATCTATTCATCTGTATGAGATACTCATCTATGTAATCAATTAGACAATAATAATTGTATGAAAAGCTTCATTTTTTTTCTTATAGATCAACAGTGAATTATCCTCAATTATAACCTGCAGATTAACTGTTTACTGAAATGAGCATATCAGGTACACAGCATTGCAATACGCTTTCTAAACCTGTGGATTTTTGCAAAGTGTTCAATAATATTTCTTTACATAAAAATTATCATTTTGGGGGCTGGCCCCAGGGCTGAGTGGTTAAAGTTCAGAGCATTCCACTTCAGCAGCCTGAGTTCACAGGTTCTGATGCTGGGTGTGGACTTACTCCACTCATCAGCCGTGCTGTGGAGGCATCCCACGTACAAAGTAGAGGAAGACTGGCACAGATATTAGCTCAGGGTTAATCTTCCTCAAGTGCAAAAAAAAAAAAAAAAAAAAAAGGAGGATTGGCAACAGATGTTAGCTCAGGGTCAATCTTCCTCACAAAATTTTTTTAAAAATTATCATTTTGATATTGAAGACCTTAGTGGGAAAAGAATTAATTAGATAAACTGAAGCCACACGAAGAAGAAATGCTCATGCGGCAGCATGATTAAAGAAGTCTTTGCTGAATTATCTCCTTAGACTAGTCATTGTTTTACCTCACTTTCACTCCAATTAATTCCCCACTGCATTGTCTCCTTATTCAAGAGGAGACACTCCAACCCCTCCTTTCACCAAGATAAGCATCCTCACAGAAAATAAATTAAAAAAATCAAAATAAAAACAAATTGAACACATAATCTTCAGAAAGTCGTTGCCAAACACACATACATTGCTTATATGCCCTTTAACCCTCTTTCATAAAGATTTATCATGGGTAAGCTTACTTAATGAATGTGCAAAGGTCATTATCACTTTGGCCCACATTTCCTCCAATTATGTGATGAAATGTTTGGAATGTTTTATCTTTAAGAGCTCTTTGTGGTGTTAGTTTCTGTCATTTGAATGGTATTACTTACTGGAGCCACAGAGCCCTGATAGGATGATACTTGGTCTAAACCAGAATTGATTAGGAGTGGGGGATGGAGCAATGATACAGTGATAGCCCTTGTCATGTTTCATTACTGTTGGCCCATTCACCTGAACACAAGCGTTTTGAGAGCTGTCACTCATTTTCTTACAGTCTTGCTTATGACTGCCACAAAATCTAGGGAATTCAAAAAATCCTTGTTGCATTGGATTGGACTGCTTCTGCACAACACAATTTCCCAAACTTCAGAGGTCAGGTTTAAGGTTAGAAGGCCTCAGGGAGAGGAGAAGGCAGTCTCACAACAAATGGTCTCATTACCCACTTGAAATGTTACTTTCCCCATCCAGCTATTGAATCATGTTAGTCTAGCCACCAAGCAGAAACATCTTTTGAACTTTCCATGTAGATAGATTTAGCCTTGCAAAGAGAAGTGAAGCTTAAAATGAGTTTAAAATACAGACTCATAATTCTTAGAAAGGTTATTTATAATCAAGTAAAGAAAATGTTGCTGGGGAATAGAATAGGAGAGGTGCTAAAGTGATGAGGGACCGTCAGTTTTACTGAATATACCCTTATGTTGTTTGATTACTCTTTTTTTGCAGCAAGTGTGTTTTTGTAACTAAATAACTAACTAAACCACCAGATAGATAGATAGATAGATAAATAGGTAGATAGATAGATAAAACCCAAAAGCAATCACTGGAACATCAGTGAGTAAAGAAATCACAGAGGAGAAATGACCTTAAGAACATTTATCTAAAATAGTTACCTGTTCCTTATTCTTTATCTATTAACATCTTGAAGTTCCTTCTCTCCCATTTCTCTTAGCACCCTCATACATTCAGGTGATTAGAGCTCCCTCTTCCTCTGCAATCCTTCTCAGTTGTATTGAATGGAGGGTAAACCAGCCCACCTTCAGGGAGTATTTGGAAACATGGTGTGTGTGTTGAGAATGGGCATTTTTCATCATTGAATGACTATGGGACACTGCTGCTATTGAGTAGCAGGAATGTCAAATATCCTTCAATGCATGTGAGAATCCCACAGAATGAACCGTTGTGGCCTAAACGCCAACCACATATCTGTTGAAAAGCAGTGTGTGACTTTTCCTAATAGAGTTATCCCTCAACAATATGTGATCCTCTACAAAGATCCAACATTAGGATTCAGGCGATTATTCCTTTTTTTGAAGTAACCTTAGGAATATCTTTTACATTGAAATCCAAGCATATTTTTCCCTGTATGTAAAGCATGCATCTTTATACTATGGTTATTTTATAAAGCTAAAAATAAGTTTTATTGCCAGAGAATTTGAAAGAAATCACAAAGTCAAGAAGAAATTTATAAAATTCTTTCCAAATTCTTGATCTTTGTGCTTCACTCAAGATAACTCACCTGTTCTAACCTGTTGGAACTTACCACCTCTATAGGTAGCATTTTCATTTAGCCCCTGGTTTCTTTTATGCCTTGGGGCCTCTAATTTGTGGCCATTTGGGAATATGCAAACTGCTCTGGGGCACTTGACCCATTCTCAGTTATGTTCTTACCTACTTCTATAATTCTGGAAGTAGGAAGAAGAGCTTAGAAGGGAGAAAAAGACGGGGTGCAGAGAGAGTCATTTCGTTCTTTTTCATCACTATTTACAATTTATTTTCTGAAACAGCAGGACCACTGCTCTAACATTAAATATCAATTTTAACTTCCTTTGCATGGTTTCTCCTTAATCAGTTCAAAGATCTAGTGCTTACTTTCTCTTTCCCGGTCCAATTCCATTGACGTTTGTGGTTTGGTTTTCAACATGCTTGGTCTTCTAGTTTGATAAGATCATTACAACTGTAGTTTGGCCTCTACCAAGCCTTCATAACCACAGTATTCCCATGTAGTAAATATGTGAAATTAATAAAGCGATCCCTTTCCATTTACTCTCACTTTACTTCAGGATCAAACAGGCTATCCTCATGCAAATTCTGGTTTCACTGAGTTCCGTAAAGAAAAAGAAAATTTTTCTCCGTCTAAATTGTGTTGTGCCAAATAGCTAGCTGGATGAAAACTTTTATTTTTATTCCATTTGTTTGGCTTCACAGGAACTCAGTTATAGTGTACATCTGTGGTTGAAAATACATTTGCTTTTATATCTCAGTTCTCTCAAATTGTGTTGAAATCATTCTTTACTCAGAGCATCACAATATGTGCTCTTTGGTTCTTCCAGAAAGAAAAATGTATCATTGATTTTGCCAGTAATTCCTATATATATCAGTGAATTTAAATTTAATGAACCTCACTTGAAAGTATATTTTGTAAGCACAGACAACTATAAGATATCAGGAGTTTTACTCTTTTAAGATTTATTATTTTAAAAAAATCTAAAAGATGAAGACACCATATATCTGATCATAGTGAACTGGAGCAGTAGAATTTTGAAATATAATGGTTCTGGAACTTGGCCTCTCAGATCTTAGAATTTATCCCATACAGTTTTACATGGGTTAAAGAGCGTGTCTCTTCTATCTTCATTATCTTGAAAAGCCCCAGCAACTTATCTTTTTCTACTCAGTGCCCTTAATTCCAAGGCAAGTGTTTGGTGAAAACTTGAATGGTGAATAAATGAATTATTCAGAACAGCTGGAGAACCAAAAGTCATTGGGAAACTAGTATGCACTTATCTTGGGGAAAGACACTCAATTCATTATAGAGGTTTACAAGGATGCCTAGAAAAAGCTTAAGGGTCTAAACTTAGTACAGTAAAATCCAATGCCTTGGATCAAGTTCTGAATTCGTGTCTGTGAGAGATCTTTGGACAAAGCCAGACACCTTAGAGTAATGCTTTTCAATTATGATGGAAATATTCTACATATATGCTACCTAATATTGTAGCCTCTAGCCACATGTGGCTATTGAGCACTTGAAATGTGTCTATTGTGACTGGGGAACTAAATTTTTAGTGTTACCTAAATTTACCTAATTTTAATTTAAATAGACACACATATTTGTCAGTATAGCTGTAGAGAGTTCTTTGTAATGCAGAACAGGTATGGAAGCAGCAACAACCCAATCAAAAATTAACCAAGAGTGGAAGTAAGCAGAAGTAACCCTCTTCTATTTCTCATCACTGTTGGTCATTCCTTCCTTCAATGAATACATATGCACAAATATCATACATGATGTGCAATGTCAACAGAAACTAATTATTATATATGCAAAGACAGAAATTATGCTACCCATGAGCATTTCCTGAAAAGTATATATAATGAATACTCCAGCTGGGAGACAAATCAGCCAAGTAAGCATGGATATAAAAAGTTTACTGCTACTAATGAAACAAGTAACATAGCTTTGTCCAAACAGTGGCTTTATATATAGTGATGAAACAGTAGAGATGCCAAATGAGCTTGCTTTACATTTGTAACCACAGAAAACAAGACTGTAAGTGTTGAAATAGTAAGACGTGGTGTTAAGTTTTAGATATAGTGGGTAAAATGAAGATATCTTAGTCTCTGATGTTGTTCTAACATAAAACTCAGGTCTACGTATGGAAAAGGGACTCAATTTCTATTCTTTTTTTTTATAATGAAAACATATAATATCCTCTTGAAGGATTGCATTTTTAAAATTGATTCTTGTAACACTGTGAATTTAGTGAGGCAGGCATTACTATTATCACTATTCTTCAGAAGCAAACAACGGCAAGGTTTTATGGACCTAACTCAATACCATATAGTGAATAAACAAGTGGACCTAGGGCTTGAAATGGTTTTTTGAAAAATGAGTGCAATGTTCTTTCTACTCTTTATTCCTGGCCCTCTGTTGATGATGATGATAATGATTATGATAACCATAGCGAGCAAATAATGGTGTTGACGATTACCATCACTTCTAAGGACCACGGATAGTCCTTATAAAGAGATTTACACACACCACATTACTCTCTAATTGGAGTACCTTTTTTGATTGATTGTACAATATTTTTGTTACATGTACTATGTACTATGTTTGAAATTATAGTCTCTTTTTAAAATTTTGTGTCATATTCAAATAAGTTTTTGAAGTACTGTTGTATTTTCTTCCACTCTGCTATTTCCTCATATATTCTGGTTTGCAATATTTTCTTCCTTTCTACTGTATCACACTGATTTCCAACTATGATCTTAACAGTCAGAGAGTTTAAAAAAAGCTTAAGTATGGTTCAATTTTATACAGTTTGGTAGGGGATTCAAAATATAGAATCTATGTCAAGTATTTTTGTAATCCATTCCAATGGGCAAGTTCAATTTTTAAGTGTACTCAGTTTTTTAAGATAAAATATGACTTGAGCAAATCAATTATTAATGGGAATTAAAGAAAAAAACCCAAAGCATATAATTCTCATGCTGTCTATTACACAGATAATTATCTGTGTGATGAAGCCTTGTATCTCTATCATTTAGTTTCAGTAAGATTTAACATTGTCTTGCATTACATCTATTCTGACACAGGGTGCTAACATTAATGTAATTAGCAAATTGAATTGATATAATTAAGAAAGAGAGATTAAGTATTTTGTCATTATATTTAATTATATGATAATTTTCCCCATAAGAGTTTTCCTGATTTAACATTTTTTTTTGTTGGATTCTGAGTAGTTTTAAATAATGGTTCATTTCCTAAAATATCTAATAAAATGCAATTACTTAAAAAGTGTGTTTGTTGTGAATTTGGAAAGTAAGTGTTCTAATTAGGTTTCGTGTAGGGATTTATTGAGTGTTTGTATAATTATCAAATAATGAGACTATTATGTTAGTCTTTCCCATAGTAGAAATATTCACTTTGTTCAAAAATATTATCTTGAAACACTTGCATGCAGAATCACTCTTCAAGGGTTTTCAAATCATTGAAACAATATTAATAAAATCAAACCCAAAGTAGGTAAAGAAAAAAATCATTAAGAATGAAAGGTAGGTTTATATTAAGTTTAACATGTTTAAACAAATAATTTTTTCCTACCCACATCCAAAAACGGAAATAAAAAACGAAAAAAGATGTGAGGAAAGTCCAGTTCCATGAAGTTGGTAGACTGAGCTTCTTTCTCCCTTCTCAGTATGAATATATATGAGCTTCCAAATACTACAAAATAATTACATGTAAAGCTGTATGTATCAAATAAAGGAATTCCCCATTTCCTGAAACGAAGAGGGGAGTCATAGGCAGAGAAGGCAGAGTCATAGGAAGAGAAGAGAACAGTCATCCTTCATGGGGAGGATAAGCTAGCTGTTGGCCTTCATGGCCAGAGTTTTAATGCCTACACAAGGCCTGTAGCCCAGGCCTTGGGTCCATGAAAACTGAGCAGCTGGAATTGGAATTTTTGTCTAGATTCAGGACACTGGACAAAGTGCCCAAAGAGGAAGTATTGAATAAGAACTAGGGAACCACTGCCCCCGGCTCAGGGTAGTGGCAGGGCACCGTGTCTCCACTCAGGACTGGCGACATAAATAACTAAAAACATAGCCTGGACTATGTGATATCGCTGAGTCAGAATTTAGAGTATCTTGAGGGAATCCCAAGCCTAAAAATTAACACCATCAAGAAAACAAGATCAAGCCCAGTTTGGGACCGACTCTCTGAGAGACCTTGTAGAGACAAATGTAAACTTCTTCTCAAGGACAATTCCTCATCTCAAATCACATGTGAATCCCACAGGGAAACAAAATGAAACAGTTAATCCTTTTGAGGCCCAATGTGCCCCCCAACCTTCTAACACACATTCACACCATAACTAGCTGCTAATGAGCTAAAAGCAAAATAGTTAAGAAAAATTGGGATCCATTCACCCTAAAGAAAGTGAGTGGCAGACAAAATAAATAGACGGATTGGAACTCACCCCAAGAACTTGAGCTGAAAGAACAACCTTAAAGGGACCATAAACTATACATATATTTTAAAATAATTAAAGATATGAAAGGAGAAATACAAACTATAATGAAAATAAAGCCCGTTATAAAAAAAATAGCAAAAAGATGTGGAAAAGCACCTAATGGAATGTCTAGAAATAAGAACTTAGTAGATGCTTTGAATAACTTAGTTTAGGCTGAAGGAGATTATGAAAAAAATAGCTTGTACTAATACACAAAAGTCTAATAATAGACGCATATTCCCCGTGAACCTACACTCTGGGACTAAGAGCATGTTTCCCCAACGCCTTCTACCTTGTATCCACAGGGATACAGAGGAGACCCACTCTCAGCAGAGTACATTTTCCAGATGTCCTCAACTTCATCAACCATCTTCAAGAGGAAGTCACATTTTCTCCAAGTAATCCTGCCAGAGACCAGCACTTAGCACCATTCCATGGGATTAAAACCAGGCTTCTTCAATTGAAGCAGCACAGATCAAAGAAGAACCTTTTAATAAATCTGCTATACTCCCAACAGAGATTAAGAGTGAACTTTGCATTCTGGGACTAAGACCACCCCTCCTAAAACCATTTACTCCATTTCACCAGGGGCCAAGAAGGCACAGTGAATGCAGAATAAAATCTGACTTTCCCAGATATTCTTAACCTAGGACAAACATGGATCCTAGCTTGCCTGAGACAGTCTCAGTTTAGGTTTGTTATCCCAGGAATTAAGAATAGTGACTTCTTCAGTCCCCAAAGTATCCAAGAAAGGTCAATATATTATTTGATTACCCTACCTAAATCTCATCTATACATCCCTTGAGTAAATTGGTTTGTTCCCAAAAAGCTATGAGTTACTCTCAGTTTACACCTTATCTCCTGGCCTTTACTCCACATAGAGATTGGCACATTCTTTATTTTGTCCCCTTCTGCAACTCCTTCCCAAATCGTGAAACCCATCCACCATATCCTCTGAAATTCATGGCAAAATTCATATCAAAATTTCGTATATCCTCCACTACTTCTCTGAAACGCTCTGAAACCATGGCTCTCTCCTGTGGCTGCTCTACGATTCCACCTAAGTGCCTAATAGAAATCTCAGACTAGCACATCCAAAGGTGAATTCCTGATGTTACTCTTAAATTTATCCTCCCACCATTTTCTCCCTCTAATGCTCAGTCCAAAACTTTCGAGATATCTCTCTCCTCAATATCTCTCTTATACTACATCCAACGTGCTGACTAATCATGCTGGTACTATCTTCAAAACATATCCAGAGTCTGCATATTTCTTGCCATCTTCACTCATACCACTCTGGTCCCAGCAATACTCTCTTTCTCAGCTTTCTGCATTATCTTGCCAACAGAGCTTCCTTCTTTCACTTTTGCCCCATTTAGTATATTCCCAACACAGTAGCCAGCGTGATCCTACTATAACTTAAATCATGTCGCTTCTCAGCCCCAAAATGTCAAATAGCTCCTCATTTCACTCAGAATAATTTCTGACTTCCTTAAAAATCCCTCATAACCCCTCCATTAACTCTCTGCCTTGCTTTCCTCTTCTTTTCTCTTCTCTTTCCTGATTCGACTCTGGACACACTGCCTTAAACTCTTTAAACGGCCATTACCTCTGCTTGTAGTGCTCTGCCTTTGATATTCACACAACCAACTCCTTACTGACCTTAAGCCTTTGGTCAATTGTTACTCACTGAGGCTCACGCTGATGACACTACTTAAAAATAGTACTTCGAGAATACTCTCAGTCTCTTTTATCCTATATGATTTCTTTTTCTATTTCTAGTATGTAAATCACCCCTTGTGGTGATTACTTTTAAAGATATCCAGGTCCTAATCCCTGGAATCTGGGAATGTCACCTTATAGGACAAAAGGAACTTTGCAATGGAATTGAATTCAGGATCTTAAAATGGGAATATTATCCTGGATTATTCGTGTGGACTAGGCCATAAATGCAATCACATGCGTAGTTAAAGAGGGAGAAAAAGGGATGATGTTTGAATCCAGAGAGGAGAAGGAGATGTGATGAGGAAGGAGATTGGAGTGATAGGAGGGAGGGGCCATGAGTCAAAGAACGCGGTGACCTCCAGAAGCTGGAAGATGCAGGGAGACAGATTCTCACGCAGAAGTCTGCTGACACCTTGACTGTAGCCCAATAAGACTGATTTCAGACATCTGCCCTCCAGGACTGTCAGAGAATAAGTCTGCGTTATTTTAGGCCACCAGATTTGTGTTAAACTGTTACAGCAGCCATAGGAAACTGTTACACAACCTAACACATATAATTTACTTATTTATTTTGTTCCTTAATGTTGTCTCCTTTTCTCCTCTAAAATGTCCCAAGAGAGCATTTGGTTCACCAGCGCAGCCCCATCTATCAGAAGGTGCCTGACAATAAATATTGAAGGAATTTGTTAAAATCACCGTGATTAAAACTATCAAACGTCTCTAATTTTTTTTTCCTGCTTTATCTGCCCAACCCCGCCCCGTACACAGTCGTATATCCTAGTTGCATGTCCTTCCAGTTGTGGGATGTGGGACGCCGCCTCAACGTGGTCTGACGAGCGGTACCATGTCGGCGCCCAGGATCCGAACCCTGGGCCGCCTCAGCGGAGCGCACGAACTTAACCACTCGGCCACGGAGCCGGCCCCAAACGTCTCTAATTTTATCGTACCTTGTATATAGGATGCCCAACCACACATTTCTAGAATGTCATGTTTATTTGCGTTTATTCTTTTAGCACCAAAGGCCTTCTTAAATCTAGTTATTTTGCAAATCAAGCTAAAGATTTAAAATTTTTGACATACGGAGATTTACAATTTTCTCTCAATTATTTTAAATTCAAATGACTACATTTTTTCCTTTGGTATCATCAATTTAATTTTTCTACTTCTCAATTATTTTAATAAAATGAGTTTCTATGAATTATATCTTACCAGGAAGCTAATGCAACCTACTAAAGGAAGGAACGGTGCTCCAGTTGAAACCAAGTAGGAGCACTTGGGTCCATCTAGCTCCTGCTTCATGATATCCTCCAGACTTTCAATTGTGATCTCAAGGCATTTAAGAGGACTCTAAAACTCTGTCTAAGAACTTTAAAAAAATATTAATGATTGCTTGCATATTTTTCTATAAATATGACAATACTGTTTAAACTGAAGTCTTGACCAGAAGAAAATGATATCATGAATAGTGCCTACATTTTAGAATGTCATCATAGAATGTTAATAACATTGAAATTGAAATATGTATAATTAAAGACCACCTATATTAATTTTGAAAAATATTCTTTCTATAAAGTCTCTAATAAAATATCCACAAATATCTGGCAGAATCAATACGATAGAAAGACATGCCCCTGAAGTTTTAGTAGAGATTTTCAAACTAATTAATTTGGTAATTTCAAATATGTATTTTTTTCTGAAGTCTTTATTTTTAATTTTTGGTTGGAAAGAAATTAAGTTACTTGGATTTGAGGGTCCGAATGGTTTATATGAATTCTTTTTTTCAGGAAGATTAGCCCTGAGCTAACATCGGCCACCAATCTTCCTCTTTTTCTGAGGAACACTGGCCCTGAGCTAATATCCATGCCCATCTTCCTCCACTTTATATGTGGGACGCCTACCACAGTGTGGCTTGACAAGCAGTGCACAGGTATGCACCTGGGATCCAAACCTGCGAACCCTACACTTAACCACTGCACCACTGGGCTGGCCCCTGTATGAATTCTTTCATGTTTTTCTCATTGACTTCATCTCCTCTGCAAATTCAACAGAATTTATTTTTGTTTTTATTTTCCCATACTCTCTTCTTGTGACTCTTGACCCAAACTTCCTTTCTTTCTTTGAGCCTGCTACCAGAAATCTCAACCTAAATCATTTTATATTATATCTCATTTCTCTCACTCCTGTGATATCATTGCCTGTTTTGAAGAACATATAGTATGCTTAATGATGGCAAATTTAATCTTAATACTGCAACATAGACTATAGCGCCATAAACTGTTGGTTTCCATTTTATAGTGGAAAGAACATATTTTGAGAATGTGCAGTCCTGGTTCCAATTCCAGCTGCACCTCTCATTAGTTACTTAGTCTCAAAAGAGTGTCTAAATTTCTCTAATATCTAGTTTTTAAATTTTTTCCACAAAAACCATTAGCTGTCTGAGACCAAGAGTTATACCTGTTTTGTTGAATTAGTGCCATCTTTCTCTCTCTCCAACACATACACAGACACCCTCATATACACACTAGTCTATGGATAGTTTATTTTGGAAGTAATGGCAAGGAGCAGACTGAGGAACTGGGGAGAGCGACATAAAGAAGGAGGTTTATTGGTGAGTTGGTCACTGCTGTGGACAATTGAGGATCAGTCATGTCAAGAGATTCTAAAATGCCACAAACCATGTAGTTCAGAACTGTTTACTCCAGGGAACATTTATCCGCTAGCTCCCAAACCCCATTTGTCAAGAGTCACTCCATGGCTTGAGGTAACTTCCCCACATTTCCAGCTTGCACATGCAAAGTATCCAAGGCTGCTGAGATGGAAGTGGTTGTCAGGAGGCACTGTCTCAAACTTGTTGCTATAAAAATGGTTGGAGTTAATTTTGGCACAGCAGTTGTTATACGGGGCACAGAGGTGTCATATAACAGAGATTATCCAGAATCTAGCACAGATTAGGCACCTAGTAGCCCTAATACATTTTTTTCTACAGTGAATGAATAAAAGTGGGGGCCAATAACACCCAGGGCATAGAGTTACTGTGCAATTAATTGAGAATGTAAGTAGCAGCTCTAAAATACATTAGAAATAAGTGTACAGGTTTGTTGAGTTTGGATACTGAAGGGTGTAAATAAGGTAATTTTCTTCTATTCTGTAACTGAATTTAAAAAGAAATCTCAAGCCTTGTTCCACTTGATGATAAAAAACCTAATCTACCATTATGCAATCAGTTTGGGTGCAAGGTGGTAGATCTGAGGCCATCCTCTCTCTTACCAGAGTCCATGGAGTTTGTGGTTCTGAAGATGTAGAAGACACTTGTTTGACTTGGTACCTACAGGGGTTCCCAGGCTTCAACATCCATGTTGTGGTTGTAGTTCATCATCATACTCTCGAGCCTCTCAGTATCTTCTTTCTCTTAACTAAAGCCTGAAACTTTATTGGAAATATTGGAAAATTTGGATTTTTTTTTCCTCTATGGCATTCTGGGCCCCAAAGGATGTGGAAAGACCACCTCCTACTCTCATCATCTTTCAGTATCCCAATCAGATACCCCTGCTACATTGCAGAGCCCCTTTCTACTTCTGCAAAGCTCCAGAGCCTACTTCTCTTCCCTTTTCTCTAACCTCTCCTCCTCCCTCCCTAGAGAGTATCTTTCCGTATTCTGGGTTTGAGAAGGGAAGATTGGAGGGCAGGTGGGAGTCACTGCCTCTAAAAGCAGAATTTTTGTACGGGACATTGGGGCTTCAATAGCCAGGCAAGAGATGACATGGATACAAGTGGAGAAATTCCAGGAAGCCCAAAGTAGGAAAACTCGTCAGTTATTGCTGTAACATTTTATCCCACTAAACCTGATTATATATTCTTACTTGTATTTCCAATTCTGAAAAAAAGCATGACATACCTAAGACTTAGTAAGACTATTTATGTAATGAATATAACACCTGACACATAACACTGGTTCATTTTGAGGCCGAGGAATTTAAAGTAATGTAATTAGAACTAGTTTATAGTCTCAGTAATTTTATATTAATATATACATATAAATTATTAAATATTATATTATATTACTATATTATGTTAATATGTATACATTAAATTATAATTATATTAACATTAATATACACACATAGGCAACTATTCTGAAAATGTCTATTTGCTGTAGTGTAGGTGAAACTGTAAATTAATAGAAGGTCTCCATAATATTTTTGGTACTTTGTTGCAATTACCCTAATTTACAGATTAGTTGTTCATAACACAAAACATGTGCAGGAGGAAAGTTAATATTATCTTCATTATAACAGATTTTTCTAACATAACTCAGCATCTCTCATTGTTTTGAATTCTTGAGCTAAGAATCCTAGAAAAATCTTGGAATAAAGTTTTAACAGTACCATTTTTGGTGATCATGGTAGAATAATGTTTATTCACATTGCGCATTTCTGTATTTCCTAACACTACGTGTCTTTTTCTCTTTCTTGTGTTCAACATTTGCTACTTTTGTAAGTAGAAAAATATTATTAGAAATCCTATACTCACATTTCTTGGCACTTTCCTTCTGGTCTTTCACCTCTTTCTCCTGGTATCTGGTTCCTTTTTATTTCTGTTTCCCATTTGCCACAACTCTTACCAGTATTTGTGCCATCCACCTGCCTGGAATGCTATTCTCTGCAGTCTGCAGCCCACATTGCCCTCTCATGGCTTATGTTTTTAAAGACAATGTCTGTGCTCATAACATTAAATATGCTGACGAGTTCTGGTACTCAGTGGGTTGACAATCCCCTGCCAACACCAATTGGCAGGCACCATGCTCTCCATCCTCTTGAATGGCTCTGCTTGCCTCCCCATGCCAACCGAAACTGTCATTTTCATGAAACCCCAATTGTTGCAAATTAGCTATTGCTGGCAGAAGTTCACAGGCTGTTTCCAGGCATTAATTTATGATCTCTGCATCTATTTTCTCCATTCAGACCAACATAGCACAGAAGCTGTTCTGAGTTTGAGCCCATACTTATCTAGGCAACTTGATTAAAAAGGAGTCTATGTCAGTTTTTAGCAATTTCTGCTATCTTGCAGTCATCTTTACAATAAAGGGTAAGTATATCTTGATTTCTTTTCCTAAGTGCACTCATTTTGTTTGTTGCATTGATTGGGTTTATATATAGAAAGGAGGCATTTTTTCTGTATCTAGGTTTGTCTCAACAGTAATACTAAATAACTGATGATAGCATTTATAAGACCAAGAGTGGGGATGAGATCAAAACGACATTTCTTCTATCTCACCTATTATTTTCTTAATTGTTTAGAGGCCTGGAAAAGAAAGTTAAACTATTCTAATGGAAAAGAATGAACTGAATCTCACAGTAGTGCTTCTTATTCTAGGCTCTTTTTTTTTTTTTTTAACTCCTGAGGAAATGCCTTAAGATATTACTACTTGCTGAAGCAGTTAAAGACAACAATTATTTATCATATTATGAAAATAGTGAGATAAACATAAGCTTTCCCTCCTTATATCCCCAGTCCCTCTGAGAGTCCCTGTAGGCATACAGCAGATGCTCAATAAACACAATGTGGATGTGAACTCTGGGAAGGCATAGCTATTCAACAAAGAATTCATCACTTCAAATTATCAACTCAATAATTCCCACGAAAGGCCCAGATTTGCAGAACCTCTGAGGTCAGAATAGCTTTTAATGTTAGAAATAGAGTCTCAGTGCATACTCAGTCTTGCTTTCTCTTTCTCTCTCTCATACACGCCCATACACACAAACATACATGCACATATATGTGCACACACATACACTTTGAAATTCTAAATAAACATTTGGGTTTTCTTTTTTCACTCACTCGCCTGTTAAAACGGGTATGTCTTGAACCAGATAGCATTCTAAATACTCTGGACTAGGACATGCATAAGATGAGCAAGGCCCTTGCCCTCACAGAGCTTATGCTTTGGTAGGGAGCTGTAAGATGACCCTCGTATTGGGGTGGGAAACAAAAGTGTCACATTGAAAGTGGTGGAATGGTTCAAAGCCTCCAAATCATTGATGTTGTTTCATCTTGGATCAACGGAGGTTGCTACTAGCTAATACTTCAACTGTCACACTTTGTGAGCTAGAGTTAGATTATCCCTCATATCTGTAAATTACTTAATCTATGGTACTCAAATAAACTAAGTGTGAGAATGAGATTACCCATAAATAGCTGAATGTTGTCTATTCATGTTATACAAAGCCAGAAAATATAATCTGTATTAATAAAATATCTTAATAAAGGTAAAAATTATGTACTTTTTGAGTTGACAAATTCTATCTAAATAATGCAATGATGAATTTACAAGCAGGATAATTCTGTAATCCTATTCACTCTGCCTCATATGTATTCAAACAAATGTTTTAAATAAACATCCTGCCCAGCATGTGGTTACTTTGTGAGAGCCACGATTTTCCCCTGAAGTTCTTTAGTAAATTTCTTTTAACACAAAGTCTGCCTTGTGGCTGTGCATAATAATCAAAGCAACCAAAAATATTATTCTTTATGTATATACCAAGTGATGAGAAACAGCATCCTCTATTCCCAAGCTAGGAGGAAAAGACTCACCTTTTTGCAGGTGTGAACTAGCATTGCCAACTTTAAATGAAGCTCATTTGAAGGCTGGATTCTATATAAACCATTAGTATAATAGAGCAATTAACACCGTTCCCGGGTTAGATGAATAAATTGCTGATGCAAGACTGTACCAAGAAATATGATATATATTATATAAACATCAATCTATCCATATGAGTGTACAAATGAGTGGAAACACATACACACACATACATATACACACTTGCCATATGTGCCATGAGGCAGTGTTCTGTTAATTCTCGTATGGTGATTCATAGACAAGTAGAAAAATAAACATCTGCTATAGTTTATTTCCTCTTGTGAATGAGTAAAGTAGTCCATCTTTTGAAACTGAGTTTATACTTTGGCTTTATATATCTGGCCCAATCATAATTTACATCTTTTTTTCACTCAATGATAGGAGAAAATAGTAAAGGCCAATTGATATGATAGAGTATGACACCAATAGTTCTTATGGGGTGATAGTCTCGTTTATAGGGAAAGCAGAAAGCATGTCTATCAGAAGGTGTATGAATGAGACAACAGCTTCCCATTTCCAATTCTTGCTTTGGGATTCTGCCTCTATTTACAGAGCAAGCATCTGAAAGTGGAAAAAACATACCTAGTTACGCTAATATAAAATCTCAAGGAAATCTTCTGTTTAATGGACAGCCTCTTATGGTAGAAAAGTAAGAACCAGCATTTCTGCTTACTACAATGGACCTCTGCATGTAATGAACTATGACATGGGTAAGAGAGGGGAATTAGAAGGCTGAGGGTCTTAACAGACTACTGGAGGTCAACCTACAGATGTGAGGTGGCTCTTTCCAAATAGGAGACAAAAAAGAACTTTCAAAGATCAGTGAAAACAATTAAAGGCTCTCTCCCTGTAGGGATGATTAGTAGAGAGAAAATAAGCAGTAATAGTATTAAAAGTGTGTTCACTGGATGGAGTTCGAATATTGCAAAGATGTCTAATGAATGCACAGTACCTAGGAAAGATCAACCTGAAAAAAAATAGACTCCCTGATGACTAGTTGGGGATGGAGAGCCATCATGATGCCCACATTAAAACAAACGTGAATTTATTTTTACCCCAAGCTACTAAAATTGTATATTCTCTTTACATATCTGTATGAATCACATAAAGAACAAAAATTAGGGGCCGGCCCGGTGGCGCAGCAAAGTTCGCACGTCCCGCTTCTCGGCAGCCTGGGGTTCGCCGGTTGGGATCCCAGGTGTGGACATGGCACCGCTTGGTAAAGCCATGCTGTGGTGGGCGTCCCACATATAAAAGTAGAGGAAGATGGGCACAGATGTTGGCTCAGGGCCAGTCTTCCTCAGAAAAAAGAGGAAGATTGGCAGCAGTTAGCTCAGGGCTAATCTTCCTCAAAAAAAAAAAAAATTATCTTGTAATCCAAAAGAACTATTCTTTTATTTACGTATTCTTATTTACAAAATGTTTGTATTTACTGATTTTTTGTTACGTGGAAACTGTTTTATTTTCTTAGTGTATTATAGTCATTGTTGTCAACAAAGGTGTTGTAGTATTCGAAGTCTTTTAGAAGGGCAGAAGTTTTTGCTGGATATGTGTGGCTAGCTGTTGCGGTGCAGCAAAGGGAAAATAATTTGATTATGTTGGTAAAATGAAACTGAACTAGATCTCTGTTTCTGTTGGCAAAGGTAAAGGAGATCAGAACTCTAATGGAAAGAATCAAAGAATGGAAATGTGCTCAAGAGGAGACCTCAGACTTGGCGCTTAAGAGGACTAAAGAGAGAGCTAACAATGAACAAGAGCCTGCTTTTGTCACATCTGTTACTGGTTATTTCCCTTCTCTCAGTGTGACGTGTTTTTCTTTTGCTGTCTGTGCCAGTAGAAAGATTCTATTGTTTGACCTATCTACCATCCTCTCTTTTGTTTAGTATAACTGTCTGATTTTCCTTTAGGGAACCACTCTCCTCCAGCCTCAGGCTATGTGGCTTTATTGGGACTGAACTCACAGCTAGGTCCAGGGGTCAAACACATGACCCACCTTTGGTCAGTCACAGTCATAAGGATTAGTTTAGGAATTAGTCAACCAGCCAAAAACACAGAAGATAGTTCCAAGAGTTTTCTTGGAACCAGTGGATATCAGGCTTTCTCTTTCTGCTGAGGTCCTTAATCTGGTAGCATACAGGTCTGGAGTTCTGAAAACCACACGGGGTGAGGATCCTTCAGAACAAAGGCAGTGAAGAAGATGAAAGCCAAAATATAGCATATGTAAGAAAAGCAAATTTCTGGTGATATTGTTTGAGAATCTTAATCCAGCTTGCTGGAAGTTAACTCTGAATATTTTAGTACTGTGAGCCATTCGCCTCCCTTTTTTGTTTAAGATAGACTGAGTTGTATTTTTGTTACTTGTAACCCAAGAATTATGTTAATGTACCATAGAACTGATACGAATGATGTAAGGTTAAAATTATACAAATTTCTTCCTAGAAAAGCAAAAAATGAAATCCAAAGAAAAATATCTAAGGCATTTGTAACAAGAAGTAAGATTTAGGAGGGAAATCAACAATTGGATGAAGAGTAGCATAGGTAAAATTTCTTAATTTGGCACTTTTAGCCTGAAGGTTTCTGGTTTATGCCGTATGGGGTGGCTAAATCTCTGATGAAAAGCCCACAAACTTTCTGGTTTCAGGCAATCACAACTGCTGGAAAATGAGGGGAAAATCTCAGAAAAGATGGAGTCATAGTTAGGGAGTCTTACATTCTGTGCATAAACTATTGCTCAAATCTCTGGCTGACTCGTGAACCATGCATCTCTGGGGTAGACATCAAGCAGCCCAGGCAAGAACCGAAGTGCTGAACGGAGATTTGAGATGACGTCCAAGAGAGTCTGCAATTTGATTCCAACCAAGTTAATTGATGGCTAAACGAACAACAAAAGTCAACACTCTTTGGAGGAATATGATAGAATCCAAAATTTTCACAATGTCTAGGAGACAATACAAAATTTGACCTTCAAGGGAACCAATGTCAAGATAAAGATTTTTGAATTCACAAAGACTTTAAAGTATCTATTATAGCTATGCTCATGACATAAAGAATAATATGCTTGCAATGAATAGAAAAATTAGGAAAATCAGCAGAGAAGTAGAACTCAAAGAAATTACTATGAGGGATTAAAAGTAGCAGTCCATAAAATAAATATAGGATATGAGCAAATTGCGTAGAAAATTCACCATCTCTTATGTTGACTGGGAAACGCATCTCCTTGTCCCAGCAACATTTAATTTTGATCAGCACATTCAGGTGACTGATTTGTATTTGTTATATTCTTCATTTAATATGTAGTGAACCCAGCAGTCATTGAATACATTATTTTTTAAATACACTTCTAATTTCTTTATTACGTAGGGAAACTTTACAAAAAAATGAAGGAGTAAAAGTCATGTAAATCAGAACTTGTCATTTTTAGATTTTAAATTCATTAAATCAATTTGGGTACAAAGTAGAAGATAAATAAGTAAATAATTTAAAGTAATGTTACAGGAACTCAAATTTAAAAATGTCCAAAAATATGAAAGGACGTAAGTGATAACATAATTTCTCTCTCATACAGTGTAGAAAGCACTTTTGCAACATTCTAGAAAAAATGAATTTTAGCAGTTCCATTGGAAAGGCAAAGTATTATGGTTATAAAACACATAGGCTTTAGAACCAAACAGATATAGATTTAAGTCCCAGATATATTATTTATTAGTTATGTGAACTTGGGCTATGTCATTTCTTAGCTTGTTTGAATTTCAGATAGCTCATTCTCAAAGTGAGAATTTTGATAACTGCTATTACCAGTTTCTTTTTTCCTGTTTTAATGCTCATTATTTTCTGAGGTTACTTATAGCTATATTAACTGATACTAGAGGCTGGGTATATTAGCATCTTTCATGACACAGCACAGACAATTATTTGGGAATATCATATTGACCAGCGATAAAAAATTATATTATTCCTTTAAAAAGAAGTCAATTTGAAAATAAAGTAAGACAAACATGTTTTCTTCATCACAGTATACATAGCAAGCAACTTCCGCTGTAGTGCCATCAATAAATTGTTTTATTCTTTGTGAAGAGAAATCCACTATATTTTTGTATTGGTAAGGAGTATGGCAATAGTGAATGCAGTTTCAACACAGGGATTTTCAAATGTCTATACTTTTTGTCCAGGTTTCATAATTATTAAAAGAATGCAGTTTAGTTTGTATAGTTCCTCATAATATTAACCAGACTTGCATACAGTTCCTTTTGTCTTTGAATATCTGCCTTTCTTTTTATCTACTGAGTAAAAACAACTCATAAATACCCTGGTTCCATTTTCTTCTACACACGTGCTTGGCTAATTCTCCAAGGATGCCCCCCGATATGCCTCCTCTTTGGGATGATTTATAATATTCTTCTTCCCTCTTTTGCCAATCACTTCAGTATGCTGCTACTCCTCCATCTGGCATGGGAAGTTAGAGAGCCTTTCTGTTCAAGAAGATTCATGACAGAAAAAGCCAAAATACTCATCCCTCCCCCACACCCAGACATTTTAAAAAAGGAAGAATTATAGTCTGATGAAAAAAATACAAGCTGTTTGAGATTTTCAAAATTCTAGCCGTAGTGTTGAAATGACATTCCTTCAATTATGTATGAGTCATCATTTTTGTAGAGGAAAAAAGGAGACGTGCGAAAGAGTATAGTACTTTCTCTGTGAAATGATCTAATACCGCAGCAACTCCCACAGCCTGTCGGTTCCTGGTTAGAACTCTTCAATGAAACACAATGGACCATTTACCTCTGCCTTCAGATTGAGTGACTGTCAACAGGGCCCTTGAGGTCTTCTGAGGTATCCCTGTGTAAATTGGAAACATAGGTGGCAATGAAATTGTCTTAATCATTAAAAGGGAAGCAAAGGTTGAAAATTGACCCTAAGGAATGACTGTTTCAGTAGATCCCTTGACTCTATAAATGCTCATAGGCTGAATGAACTCTAGACAGAGTGGTAGTAAATTTTTATTTCATCATGATAAGGCATTACTTACAAAGAGCATAAAAGCGTGAAGCAACAATTTTTAGAATAGTTTTGTGTTCATAGGAAACTACTTGTCTGTTATAAAACCAAATAGTTGAAAATATTTGAATCATATACATATATACATGTGTGCATGTACACACACACACAAACACTAGATTAACAATATATAGATATATATCAGCCAAGTGTGACACGATTTGATTGTATGAGTCACCAGTTTTATTTGTTATTCAAGTGCGTTTTCTGCTCAATGACAGAGCCAAAAATTATTAAAATAGAAATAAGAGAATTAGCTCTCATAATGGGACCAAAACTATAAACATAAGTATAATGACATAATAAGTATAATCATAATTATAAAAGTATAAATGTATATAAGAATTATATTATAATTATGAATGTATAATATTACATAATTATAATGAATTTAGAAATAATGGTTTTACTTTCCTGATTATGAAAGTTATTCATGCTTATTACCAAAACATTCCAATAATACAGAATCTTATAAACTACATAGTGAAAATCCCCAATAATCTTCTCTGCCTCAAGTAAATCACTGTTAATAATGTGATTCAGATCTTTCCTGATTTTTTCGTTAGCACACAAGCATGCATATTATTATTTTAACACCAAATGAAATCATACTATAAATAATGGTTCCCAGAAACTTTAAAAAAACCATAACCAAACATACATACACACACGCACATGCATGCACACATGTCAATAACCAGTTTTAAAAGTTAGGAAGATATTTATATACTCATGTACAATATATGATGTTATCTTCATCAGTACATGGATAGCGTCCTAATGTTTTAGGTTGTATTGTGTTCCATTTTGTGGCTGATATGCAAATTACTTAATTAGTATTAGTGGCAATTCAGGTCCTGTAAATTTTTATTTTAAGAGTTGCTATATATGTAAAGGAAAATATATTTGAAATCTTGATATTGTCAAATTACCCTCCTAAAAGAGGTTGTATGACTTCAGAAATGTATAAAACAGCTGACTTCTATATATCTTCCTAACCACTCTGCATTGACCCTTTTTCACATGTGCTAATCTGATAGGTGATAAATATCTCAAATATATCTTTCATACATTTATTTCTATCTCTTATATTATTTTAAAACTGGGGATCTTTTCATGTGCTTACTTAATATTGATTTCTTTCATGAATTGTTTATTTTTATCTTTTTTCAAAGTGCATTTATTTTAAAAATGAAACCCTGACTCTCTTATTTTCTACATAAAATTTGATCTGATATACACAATGCTGTTCATGTTTCACTGAAAGTGGATGATGGAAAATTTGATATCAGTTAATTCAATGAACATTCATTTTTTTTTTTTTTTTGAGGATGATTAGCCCTGAGCTAACTGCTGCCAATCCTCCTCTTTTTGCTAAGGAAGACTGGCCCTGAGCTAACATCCATGCCCATCTTCCTCTACTTCATATGTGGGATGCCTACCACAGCGTGGGCATGCCAAGCGGTGCCATGTCCACAGCCCAGATCCCGGGCAGCGAACCCTGGGCCACTGAAGAGCAACGTGCGAACTTAACTGCTGCGCCACCGGGCTGGCCCCCATTCATTTGTTAAAAAGCATTTATTGAGCACTGGCCTTTCCTTAGAAACGTATTAGGTGTTGAATATATGAATATAAGTAATTCTAAACTGGAGTTAGGCAAACTTCTCTTGAAAAACTGATTTCTCCTGTTACTTGAATAAAAGTAACTATTTAATTTCCTTGAATTGCTAACAGAACCTGAAGAGAAGCAGAATATTTCATTTCGGTCTTCTATTGGTCTTCAGTGGAGATTGTCGGCAAAGCTTGGACACCATCTGCTGCCCTCTGCCTTCAAGGAAATGTATTGCCTTCCATGGAGTCCTACAGCTTGTGGAAATGGGCCTGCCTCAGTATCCTTGACAGGCTCAGTTGTTGCCTGAGATTAACCCATTGGAAGGATGGCCTCCGTGTGAACTTGGTGGTAGATTCAGACCATAGCAGCTTGGGCCCTGCATCACTTGTGCTCTCCACAGCAGGAGATGAGTGGTGCATCTTCATGCCTTCAGGAGGATACCTCTCACCTTTTGTTGGTTGCATCCTGGAAAAGTGTGAAGGTCAGCAAGTTCAAAACAAAGTGGCTACGAAAAATAAAAATAAGGGCTAAAGTCAAAGTGTCATTGGAGAATTAGAGTTATGATAGAATCCAATGACAAGGAAGGAGAAACAAGGAACTCCAAGATTAAACACATGATTGTTTATATGGGACAGCAGGTAGCAGCCTGCCATTCTGGAGATAAGACTGCTGGAGACATCTATGATGGTCCCAGTACAAGTGTATATGGGTGAACTTTATAGAAAATGGAGTTCGATAGATGGAAATTGACAAGTGACACTGTTGGGTAGCTTTTAGTGTAGTAGTTCTAAATGCAATCTAGACCTACCTAACCTGCTGAGGTATAATCCTATTCTAAATATTCTTTCTCTTGCTTTGTAGTGGAAACAGTTCTCTTTTCATTCTTTTAAGTGTGGTTTTGGAGCAGTCAAAAGGGATGGGAGTGGGTGTAGGGTAAGAAAGGGAGGGAAAAGCTCTATGCCAATGCTAGGGTGTGAGTGAAGCTACTTGTCCCTGGTAGCAGTAGTAAATTGATCCATAACCAAGTCTCGAGCCGTTCTTCACAGTTACAGGAATAAGAGTGATAGGCACTTTTTATTCCAAACATGTTATGTAAGCAACCTTTCTCTGTCGAGTTGAAGTCACTGCCACAACATGAAAACAGAGACCCAGTGTTATGCTCATAGGTTTAATTTAATGAAAAGACACCAAAACATCTGTGCTCTGCCATTTTACACTATATTAATTTAAGATGACAGCTTCTCTGGTGAAACAAGTTTCTTTTTCTGTTTTACTTGCACACCATGTCCCATGGTGATGATTGTAGACATTATTTTACGCAAGGTGGTCCACAGTCATTTAACACCTTATATCACATTGGGATCTCTGGATAAGGACTCATTAATTAGGTGGAGAGAAGATAAATGTATTTGCAGCAATGGCAAGGAGCCAAGGTTTACTCCTCTCAGGTGTTCAGGGAAGTTGCTAGAACCCAATTCATCTTCAAAGAATGACTAATATGGGTTCAAGAGGGAAAAACTCTGACATGAAAGAATGCTATTTCAAATAATCATTAAAAATGAGATAGATTCACTTATTTAGATGTAATTCTTTTAAATAAATATCCTTAAAGAGTTACTAAGCAACAATCTTGGAGTACTTCCAGTTTGGGGCTGATACAGCTTCCTGGAGAGTCCAGTAAATGTTTTGAGGAATTCCATATTAGGGTCATTTTATTATATTTCAGGATCTAACAGCACTGAAGTTACTCACAAAATGTACTAGAACTGACATTCATTTGGAGAAAATTAGAGGCCTTTCATGTCTAGGAAATGAAATTTTTTGAATGGAAATGACTTCACTCACATGTTTCTCTTTACTGAGGTCTTTTATGTATCGCAAGTAGTGTGACTTTTTTCTTTGACTCTCAATGTCTGTGATGCTCTGCGTCAATTTTTGTTTGAAGATCAGGACAACAAAGTTCAGTTGACGATGATTCATACCCTGTGAAGTTTTTTTTTTTTTTTTTTAAGACGTCTTTCCAAAATAGGCTTTACCATGACATTGAGTAACTTGTATGGAAGTTGGAGGTGGCCATGAAAAAAAATGAAAAATATTTGATTAGAATGTTGGCTGAAATGATCTACAAAAATGAAATTTAGGGAATTTTGTGGATTTGTGTATCTTGTAAATGTATTCTCTCATAAACCTTACTGGAATGAGTTTTAGAAAGTCAAGTTAAGTTATCTAAAAATTTCAGCTATTAGGAACATTAAATAACCATAAGGACAGGCAGAGCAATAGCAGAATATGGACAGAGACATTGGCTAGAATGGAGGGATAAAAATGCTTTGATTTTGAGGAATGTATTCTTACTCTGTCTCACATTTGAGGTATAAACTAACATGTTCTTATTTAAATGCTACTGTGATTAGACTTTTATTATTTTTTTCCTCTTCTTTTTGTCTCCAAAGCCCCCCCAGTACATGGTTGTATGTTCTAATTGTAGGTCCTTCTGGTTGTATTATGTGGGACGCTGCCTCAGCATGGCTTGATGAGAGGTGATAGGTCGGAGCCCAGGATCCAAACTAGCGAAACCCTGGGCCGCTAAAGCAGAGCACTCGAACTTAACCACTCGGCCATGGGGCCCACCCCCAGACATTTATTCTTAAACGTCAAATACGAATCAAGCACTATTTGGAAAAATGCCTAATAGTGAGACCCAGATGTGTATTCTGCCACTTCAAATGTAGATTATAGAGTATTTCAAACAGGGTTGTCCGCTATTGTCAAGGTATCATTGTTTCTTGTTTCACCTTCACTGTGTCCTGTTTAGCCACTAGAATAAAAACTCTAAAGGTTTAGCCATTGCCTGCCAAACCCCACTTCTTCCCTAGGTACTTGAAAATAAAACTTCCCAAATTTTTATGGCTTGCCATTTTCAACACCTACCAATTATATTTTGAGCTATATTATTACCAGTGAAGAAGGGATGCAAAAAAGCCATAATGTTTAAAACTTCTCTTTCTCCCTTTTTCTAAAATGCAACTTTTTAAAAGATAAATTGTTTGTCTTTTAAAATATTTCTGCTCTTTCCTTTTGAAAAGAGTTTAAAATTTTTATGCTGCCAATTTTATTCTTAGAGCTGTATGACATTGTATCATTATTTTTTAATTCCTACCAGGACAGATGCCCTGGATTAAATTGGCTTTGGCCAATAAAACACATTTTGAAATCAAAGTAAGCTAAGAGATGTTTCTCAGATATTTTCTGCTTTAGAACCTAGGAAAGCCAGAATGTCTGCTAAGATTACAGAGAATTCAAGGGATCAATAAGAAGAAGAAACTCAAGCTTAAAGGAAACAAGAACTGGATTTTTGGGTACAAAGACATAATAGTTCTTTTATACTTTGTCATATATTAATTTATTTAACGGATATTTGGTGAACTCTGCTAGGTTTCAGACACTGTGTGGGTACATACATTCTCTAGTAATAAAACTTAGAGAATAAGAATGTGTCTATATTGTTGATAACGTAAATAAATGAATGATGCAATAAAAATATAGTAAATCACAAAGATTTTCCATTTGTTGATAGTGGCATTAAGATAAATTTTTCTATAAATGATTAGAAATTGGATTGTTAGTCAAATGTAAACCTATTTCTTGATTCATTAACATTAAAGAATAACATTTTTTATCCATTATTTTCCTGAAGTCACTTTCCATTTTGTTTCGTTATGAAGTATGGCATATCATCAGTTTTACAAAATAATAATAATTTAAAAAATAAAGTTAAGACCCTCTGATGAATTTGCCATGAAATTCCTACTGGAGTGACTTCTTTTGGATCTGTTTTGTTTTATATAATTAAAGATGTTTACACACAGTATCAAACCATGACAACACATTTAAAAGAATGGTATCCACTTGGGTTATGGAAGTAGCTATACGGACAGGATATAAATGTACCAGCCAGTTTTGTTTCATAGTAGATGAACCAATTACTACAAGCCGTGTGAGTATTTTCAAACCTACTAATGTCTGACCAGAATACAATCTCTCATGATCAGTATTTAAAATTCTAATGTGGACAATGCTCAGTGTTACTTTTCCTCCAACATGGTTATCTCTCATTTAATGGATTGGATACTTTTATTATAATAGAAATCCCAATGCTTTATTTCTACTCCATTTAACTTGATATCTTGATATTCATACTGCTTTTTTGTTTATTTTGCTGTTGTTTAAATATCATAAAGGTAGGGACTATTTTTAAAGGAAATTAACTGAATAGTTTATTGCCATTGCTCTTGGTGGTAACTTAGATCTTTTCCTCGGCTTTTATTTCACAGTATTCTCTTTAGGTCATCTTATATTCTACTTGTCTTTTGCTGAGCTGTGGACTTAGTGTCACTGATACTCAAATTGAAATCTCTGCAATGGTGTCTTACTTCTCCCTCGGCGTACATCCAGTTGCCTTACAAGACCTCTACTTAGAAATCGCAAACCTTTTTACTCTCCACATGTCCAAAACTAAATCCATGACCTTCCCCAAACTGTATTGAACCTCTATTTCTCCCAGTATTTCTCATTTTGATTTGTAGCCCAACCACAATCACTGGTCACAAAGCCAAACTACTGGAAATCGTTTATCTTATTGAGGCTGTTAGTTTATAAATTAGTTGATGTAATTGACAAGCCCCTTAAACTTAATGGCTTAATTCAATACAATCTATTTCTCGCTCTCATCACAATTAAAAACAGGTATTCCCAGTTGGTAGTCTTTCTGCAATATTGACTCAGAAATGCAGATTCCTTATATCTTTTGTCTTCCCTATATCTTTTGTCTTTAACTTTAATCTTTGGCTCCCAAGTTCACTGTGGGGGTCATCTCCATCCAGGAAGTCAACAGGGTTAGAAAGCATAGAGATTTATTCTTCAGTGACTTTTATGAGCCAAGGCTAGAAGAACATATACCTTTTCTGTCATAACTTATTAACTAGATCTCTGTGCATGGCTATAACTAACTTCATGGAAGCTGGAAAATTTAGGCTACCTGTGTGTTCAGAAGGAAAATAAAATGGATTTTGGTGATTACATAGAAGTGTCTACTCTATCATCAGAATCTTCTTCAAAATCTCCCCAGTCCGTTTCCAAAGGTCTTTATTTACTTTTAAGGGTTTCTCTCTCTCCTTTTTCTGAACAATTATGATGGGCTCTTGATTGGTCTATAAAATGGAATGATAATATTGTCAGAATTTCAAGGTTATTTAAGGAATAAAGAAGATCCATGTAACATTCCTTGCATATAATAGTATTTAATAAATGGTAGCTGCTCATCATCAGATTCCTCATTATTTGGTTCCTACCTAGACCAAGACACGCTTAAAGACAATGTGTATTTTTTTGTCACCTTTGTGTCCACCATACCTGTTTTACAAGATTTAAAGACTCTTGTGATAGTGAACACAACACAATGACATTCAAGTAGGTAAACATTTGGTTATACATCTCCAAACAAAAGAAGGCTGCCATGCAAGGCCACACAGCACTCGCCCTGGAGGACTGTTAGCAATCTGGAGCTCTCGAGGGAAGCTTGTATCTAGCAAGAGGGATGGGTTAGCTAGGTTTGCAGAGCTCCCTACAGATTGGCTAATTTGAATAATTTGCAGGCTCCAGGGAATAGAGACTGTCTCTAGGTTTCTGGTACCTGGCCTGGAGCAATTAGGGCAGGTGCATGGTGGCCTGGCGTGTGAGAGCCTGATAAGGGAAGTTGTTGGGATGTGGATTTAATCAGCTGCTCAAGAAGAATTGACTGGCCTCTAGTCAGGGCTTCAAAACAGGGTCAAGAAAAAAAAACAAACAAACTATATTTAAATTATATAATCCTTAGTAAAAATAAGTATCTGTTTTATCTTTGTCAAGAAGAATGAAATTAATATCCTGAGAAAATATGATCCAACATTATTTCTTAAATCTTGTGCTTAGTATTAATATTTGATTTTGGCTATATGACATCAATGATGAATTTGAATGATTGTTGCAATGACTCTTATTACAAATCTATTAGGAGACAGTGAAATATTTCATCAATGTGTTTAATTTTCAGTAACCTTTTCAAATGCCAGAAGTTTTTGAAAATTTTCAGATTTGACCATAAGTTGAATCATATATTTTTGTATCACTTAGACAATGTCTCCACATTCTCATCTCCATCATCTGATGAAGGAAATATCGTGTGCAAAGTTATCCTTCACACTAGTTCCATCCATTTTATGTATAAGCAATCTAAAACTATTCGTTCTGTCTCAATTTACCATACATTTTATTTTGGTGGTCATTAGCAATGGAAACATAGGCACTTTCTGGTCTCAACATCTGTGAAACATAATAGACATTCAAGAGGAAAACAGAATTATTTTATTTTATTGTACATCATGCCTCCTTGTTTTGACTGTTTTTCATTCTTAATCGTGTGGGATGCCTTGCACAATTCCATCTGCTATACAGAGCTGGCATGGTGCTCACCTTGGAATCGATCTATATTCCTATTATGTCTCTCCCCCATCTTGATAGCAGAGAGAAGAGAAACCATTTTCATCTCTCCTAATGCCAGACACCTGCTTCAATTGTCTGGTTTGGTTCATACAATGTAGTCATTTCCAGGATTATTACAAACTTACAATGGGAACAATTCTGGGAGAAGACACACTTTCATCTGAAGCGCTTGTTCCTGGTTTCACCTTTGTACCACGCGCTCTCTTGTTGCTGCCAGCCCTTTCCCTGTAGTTTTCATCCAGTTTTTTCTGTTAATTTCCACCACTGCATTACCTATCCATGAAGGAACTCTGAAGATTTCCTTGATTCACATATAATATATTCTCTGTTCTGGTAGTGATGAGATTGAGCTGAAAAGATCTTGGTTTAGATTATGCCCAAGAAAACCTTGATACTACTCAGCAATTCACAAAATCTTGGCAGCCTAGTTAGCAATAATCTTACTTGTACTGAAATGGTGCATTGATGTAAACACCTTATACATACATCAATTTATTCGACTTTTAAAACATCTTCTAAAGTAGGTCAGTATGCTCTTCCCATTTCATAGATCAAGGCTGAGGCTGAGAAAGGTTAAAAGAAAAGTCATAGTGCCTTTTCTATTAGTTATCACAAAATCATGGCTAATTCTTCAATATCTTAAGAAATCTGAAATTAGTATGAAAATATTTATTTAGATAACATGATATGTTCCAAGAAATGTCCAAAAGAAATAGCTAAAATGGAATAGTCACAGTTCAAATTGATTCTTAATATTCCTTGGTCAAAAAATAAATGGAAATTCTGTTTTCAAGATAAAGTGTAAGTCCTTTGATTTATAGTAAATAAATTATAAAATATAATTCTATGTCTGAGTTCCCAGTTCTGTAAATGCTAATCTTGTATGCTTCTTTGAAATGAAAAAGAGAACATGATACTATAAAGAAATCAAAACACAATGCTATTTATTGTAACTCATAATACCTGTCAATGAATGTAATTGTTGATACACTTTTACTTCTACATTTTTTATGATGCTATAATTTATTTATATAATTGATATAATAGTCTCTTTGAACAAACTTGTCCTCTATACAACTATAATCACATAAAGCCAAGAACTTTTAAACATATAATTTAGTAGGATGTTTAGAATTATAAAAGTAAAATAAACATTTTTATAATATTTAGTAAACACTTGAAAGAGGAATAATTTTAGCCAATTTGCAAATAAAATTTTCTTGGCCATCTTTTCCGCAGAACATAATCAAATTTTTTTCAATGAAATTTGACTAGTAAAAAATGTGTGAGAAAGTTGGCATTGTCCATTGTGTAAATTCATTTGACTAATATGTATTGATTGCCTGTCATGTGACAGTACTGCTCAGAACCTCAGTGCTCTGCTAAGCCACCACATCAACAAATAGAGGTATAGAAAGTAATGGATCAGTAAGTATTTGTGTCAGCAACTTCCAAAAAAAAAGCCAACATTCTTGAGAATTTCATGAAATCATTTATTTCAAACATTATTTTAACCAATGAATATAAAAGATTACCAAGAGTTCTTGGAAATCTGGCTACTTAGCATCCCTACTTACATTTGCTATGATCTTCATGGAAAACTTCATCCACTTTACTAAATACAAAATTTCAGCCCAGGATAATTTTCCTACCTTATGGCACACCACCCGAGTGTGGAAAAATTATCTCATGTTTTGGAAATATCTCCCCTATCCAACTTATTACATTAATTCCAGTCTGTGACACAAGACAGCGGACAACTAACATTCCCAAACAGGATGGCCTTTTTCTTCTGAGGATGCTGTATGAGTCTGCTCAGGCTGCCCTAACAAAGTACCATAGAGTAGACGGCTTCAGCAACAGAAAATTTATTTCTCACTATATATATAATCTCAATTCTGGAGACTAAAATTCGGGATCAAAGTGTCAGCAGGATCGATTTCTTCTGCCTCTCTCCTTGGCTTGTAGATGGCCATCTTATCCCTCTGTCTTCACTGGGACTTCCCTCTGTACACATCTCCGTCCAAATTGTTTCTTTTTATAAGGACAGCAGTCTTAGGGGATTAGAGCTCACCCTAATGACCTCATTTTAACTTAAGTACATCTTTAAAGGCCCTATATTCAAATAAAGTCACATTCTGAGGTTCTGGCGGTCAGGACTGCCACGTATAAATTGTGAAGGAACACAATTCAGGCCAAAGATGATGCCAGGCTCCACTAATCAAGATATACACCAGGGACTCATCTAGGGAACTTCTCAAAACATCATTTCTTGTCCTCTCAAATCTAAGAAACTCATTTATTCTTTGGCATTTTATTTGGAAACCTTAAGTATGAGCATCATGGAATTTTATACATTATAAGTGATGGTATTGTGTATCGATTGTATATCTGTACAGAATTCTGTGGTGGGTATTTATCGATTTTTCAATGTACATTATACAAGTTCTTATATTATAAAGTTCACAGGTACTTTGAGAAATAACTCCTGGATATTTAGGAAAGCCTGTGTCTCTCTAGATCTAAGGACTTTTACCTCTTTCCTTGGAAAACTGCTTCCCTCTAATTTCCTAGCAGAATCAAAATAATAAATAGATATTTTAAACTCCCTGACTATATAAAAATGTACATGTGTGCATACACTTTCTGACCAAGATTTCCCTTGTATAAGGAATTTAGCTAGTCTGCTTTCCCCTGATTGGTCTCATTAAAATGACACAGCTTCTTAACCACTCCCTTCTAAACAGTAACAATTTTCTGCCTGGCTATATTTAGAAATTTACAATTTTCTAAATGAGGCCTCTAATCTTAAGGTAGTTCATGAAGTACTTCTTGCTTATTTTAAATATTTTTCTACTCTATCCCACTCCATCTTCTTAATGTGTTTACTGAGACTTGCACAATTTTTTCACATTAAGCAACTATTTATCTACCCAATATTTCTTCCCCTAGGTTTAAGGATGGGAAATATTTATATCTTCTTATCCGTTGAAATAGGTCAGAAAATTCCTTTGACCTTTTATTTCCCCATGAGAATTTAACCTGTTGAAATATTTATTTCAAGTCTTTTTTCTTATATTTTGGATTCTAAATTTTAAAAACATTTCTTCCTAACAGTGAGCAAAGATGTTCAAACTGTTTAACCATTCCCTTCATTAACCGAAACACGACTAAACAAAGATGAGGACAATAAACTCTCAAGCATAATGAGGTGGCATTTGTTTTTATGTTTGCTGCTTGCTTGGTTTGTGTTTTATCACCATTTTATCCTTAGATTAGTAAACTGAAGCAGATATAAATGTATCAGAGGGGCACCAAATCTAGACTTCATGCAAATTATTTTCCGGTAAATTTCCCAACATATATAAAATTAGCAGGAGTTAAATCCAAATTATTACTTCCCCAAAGCACCTCTAGTATCTAGTTAATATCCACTATGGTAATTTTAAATTGTCACTTTGTGATTTATCAGACAGATTGGTTCTCATCAAGGAACTGGTCATGAAAAGCTTTCTGCAGTGTAAAGGACCCTCAGCGTTCACAGCGTGCTTCCCGCACTCTTGCCTCTTCAGCAGAGCTCCAAGACCCATAGGAAAGCTCCTGAGGAAGGAATCCTTGTAAGTTCTCTTTTCTACTTCTATCAGTGGACATTCCATATTTTCATCCCTAGGGTATCGCTCAATTCTGGAAGGGTTCTTGGCATCCCTGGATTTCCATAATAGTTCTTCTTATTTCTATAATTATTATGACATATTTAATATTAGAAATTAAAAATTTTTCATCAGTTCCTCCAATTAGATCATCTTAACTATGCACTACGTTGACCTCGAACTTCTCTTGTTATAGGTTTACTGTATAGGATTTCCTGAGACAGAAATGTTGTCTATTAGAAATGGAAACTTATAAGGTCAGGAAAGATTCCAGTAAGCTGCCCATGTGAGATGCTACAGTACAGGGTTCTTACAGATAAGGACAACAAAATCAAGACAATGGCATTTTTACAGCAAGTTAGATTTGACCAAAATCATTTCATCATTATTTCCTCTTATAGTTGAAGGAACGGCTTCTTAGATCATTGAAATGACCTATTTGTGCTCCTAAGGGTAATAGGGAAGAAGTGAGATTTGAGGCAATGTCTTCTGGCCAGTTTTAATACTAGAGAATTAAAGCAATTGTGAGAGAGGTAGAAGTAGGGTGAATGGTGTTAATGAAGAATTATTATCCACTAGTCGTCTTAGAAATTAAATCTCAAAAACGTTATCAACAGTAACAATGATAAGACCCTAACATGTTTATAGTAAGGTATTACTTCTTAATCTCTTTCTCATGAAGGAAATAAACTGATAATATGAGAACAAGCTTAGGCCAGTTTTCACAAATAACAGCTTCCTGTCCGAGATTGAAAGCCAATATTCCAAGGCTAGTATTAAATTACCAGCATGGCTTAGTGCACTGTTCAGCTTTCAATTCATTGTCAAATGAACTTGGTGTAGTGTTAAAAACCATCAAAACCCTAACACAACACTTTCTCCCTGGAGAAACATACTGTAACTATTACAAGGCACTTTTAAGTTCTATTGATTTGGAGATAGGAAGCAGAGCTGGATGGGACATGACAGAGATGAAGCTCATTTCTCAGATAAGCACAATAAACATACTCCCAGGTCAGAGATTATAGAAATATGAAAACAGAGTATCACTTAATTGTCACACGTTCTGCTTCAGCAGCTGTATTTGCACCAGATTATAAATATCCAAAAGACAAAGATACTGCTTTCAAGACATTGGTACCAGTATAATATTGCTTTATCTCTGATGAGAAAATAAGGATGGTAGTTTAAAAAAGTCTAAGGACTCTGAAAATAAAGAAATCATGGGATAGCTTAAGGACTTTATGTAATATCCTGCTATCAACTTCAGAGAACTCAGAAAGTTGACCAGCCAATTAGCCATATTTATTTTATCCCTATTTAGTATCTTCCTGCTGTGTGGGGCCTCTATTCTGGGTAAAGGTGACTATTGAGTTGATTTTTCCCCAAGTAGAATTATCAATATGATTATGCATGTTTATGGTACTAAAAATAGTGCCAATGGAGTCAAGTGTGTTCTTAAATACTTTCTATTCAAGAATATGCTACTTTCTCATGCAGTTTAAATAATGTCACTTCAAAATTACTTGATCAAATTTGGATTCTGTATCAAAATTGGCAAGTGAAACAGTGACTTAAAATACAAGCTATATTAACAGATGCATAACCATTTTCTAACTCGAGGTCACCCACAGTAGATTTTCATTATGTTTTAATATTAACAATACTATTCTTGTTATGATAAATCTAAACACATCGTGTACATATACTGATAATAATAGAATGAATCTGCTTCATCACTTCACATATTTGTAAGTTCAAATAAAAATACATAACTATCAGGTATGAAAAATGTCCATATCTAGTAATTTAGGGTAAATGGTTTTGAGAGTCTTTAATAAACACTTGGATTTTGTGAATTTGTCCAAGAATTTTTATGTCATCATAAAAAACAAGATTTATAGTTCTTACAAGATATTTAAAGGGGTTTGTGACCCTAGTATAAGAATAACTACCACATCAGAGGCGTTCTTCCCAATTCCAGAACAAAGAGATGATACCCAACATCACCTGCATTATCTGTATTATTCTAAACATTATAGCTTATGTATGAAGACATAAAAGAGAAAAAAGTTAAATGAGGAGGGAAGTGTCTTTATTTATAGAAAGTATAACATTCTGCTCAATATTTAAATGATAAATAATTAGATTTATAAAAAAGGATTAGTTTAAAGTTTATGTGGATAGATGGGTACAAGAAAAATCCTGACATGGAAATCAATAATTTTTATAATCTGCAAAGATTAGTTAGAAATATATAATGGAAAACTCCCTCATTCACAATGGCATATATAGTCATAAAAATAATTGGGATAATCTGGGAATAAAAGTATGGGTCATATATGAAAAAAGAAATTAAAACTTCAAATATCAAATATATTAAAAAGAAAGAAATTAGAAGATTAGCATTTAGAGGTTATGGACTGGAAAGTTTGAACATTGGAAATATAAGTTCTTAAAAAATAACACAATTCCAACCTGAATTATAATTTTTTATTTATTTTAGAAATTTGGAAAAGTTATCTTAAATTCCTTTTAAAAATCATATAGCTAAAAATAAAACAAAGGGGTCATAATCCCATAACATATTATAAAGATACAATAAGCAGAAAATAATTTATGTTTTGGGAATTAATAATATTGACACATACGATTAAGGAAGCAACTGGGTCAATTGGGAAAAGGGCAATTACTTAAAAAATGAAATGATGTTGGCACTCTTTGGTTAGCTACTTAAAAGCAATTTTTTACTAAGGTATGTGAAAAGTAGTCTGCTGCACTCAAATAAGTAACTTTCCTAGATATCACTATTAAATAATGTATAAGTATATGCAATTAGAAAATGTAAAGTCTAGTCACAAAAATATATAGAATATTTAAGAATAAAACTAGCAGAAGGATGCAAGCTTAATTAGATGAAAACAATACTACTTCACCAAAGGCCCTAAAAGATCTCATAGAGGGAGAGACATGCCAAAACCCTGGATGAAAAGACTAAAAATTCTAAAGATGCCAGTTTACCCAAATAAATCCATATATTTCAATGTACTTCTGAACAATACCACGAAAGGAATTTTTATGAAAGTAATTATATTTGAAAGAGAAAGTGAAGATAAATATCCTAAACAGTTTTGCAAAAAGTGAACAGTGAAGGAGACATCTTTTCCAAGGATCAAAGATTACTGTGAAATGATAGGAGTAAAAGAGTCAGTAACTGCAATAAGCACACAAGGGAACAGAATCCAATCCTAAAAATTGACTTGTCTATTTCCGAAAATTTACTTACTGACAAAGGCAGGATTCCAGCCAGACGGAAAACTGTAAGTTATTCAGTAAATGTTCTTCTAGTTATTCAAACCATATAGAAAATTTCAGATGGATTGAAAAGTAAATTTCAATTCATTTAGAATTGTTGTATGGTTTAATATACATAAATGTATATAAATGTTGAATATAGATACAAAGGCATTTGTTCAGAAGGATATAAGTTAGAAAAATAATTTTGGAGTGGAGAAGTCTTTCTAAGTAAACACCAAACCCAGAAATCATAGAAAAGATAATAAAGGTGGCTACATAAATAATTCTGTATTGTAAGTACTATTATATTCAATGTTGAAAGGTCTTCTATAAATCAATAAAAAATTTTAAAAAGATAAACAGCCTGCTCCCCAAATAAAATATGACACATATTTACAAAAGTATGATCTAAACCAATTATTCAGGGAAATTTAAATATCGCAACACTGAAATATCAATTTTTTTCACTTAGATATTTAAACATTAATCATGAAATAAATAAGATACTGCATCGTTCACAAAATTATAAATTGGAACAGCCTTTTCACTGAACTATTTAGCAGTTTCCTGCAAATTTAATGTGTTCAAATACATTGATTTAGCAATTCCATTCCTAGGTATCCTACAAAATTTCTGTTCTCTATGTAAAAATATATATAGCAAAATTCTAATTCTTGACACGTGAAAATGATTGTAAAGGAAATATCTTTCCATCATGAGTGTGTGGTTAAATAAATTACAGTGCACCTACACAACAGCAGAACAAGGCTGGTCTGTGTACTCACGTGGAATCAACTTCAGAGTGTATTAGTAAATAAGAAACCAAATGAAAGAACAATATATAAGACATATGTTCATTTATACTAAATAAAACAAACTTAAAAAACATAACTATATAACTTATTTCATGGAACATGTTAGAAAAGGATAAACATCAATCTTTTATCTGTAATTGCCTCTGGAAACAGTAGTATTTGAGAAACATTCAGGATAATAGTATTGGAAAAACTGGAAATTTAACTATACTTACCCACTGTTTAAGATAAGAACGCATTTAAGTATTACATATAATTTTTATAAATCAAAAATAAAAAGTTTTATTTAAAAACCTGTGATGCAATCGTAAGATCTATGGTAAACTATAAAGACATGTGCCAAAACTAAACAAAGAGAACTTTAGAAATTTTAGAAAAATTTTAGAAAATAACAAAGCAACAAAGGAAAATTAAATAGATGGAACAAAATTAAATTAAATAATTTTCTATATCCAATAATATAGAAAAAATTTAAAAGTTAGCAATAAACTAAGAGTGTACCTGAGCTGAATACACTAGAAAAAAGGGGTAACATTCTTTACAATGAAGAATTTGTACAACAATATAAGAAAATAGGATTTCAAATGGCAGGAAAACAAAGAGGATAAAGAGATCATGATATGAAAAATACTAATGGCAAGAAGCATTATTCATATGTGAATTATGCAAATTTAAGCAATAGAATATACTTCAGAGACAGAGAGAGAGGAGGGCCTGGTTCCATTCATTCCTCATCCCAACACCAGAAAAACCTACGTCAAACACACGGAATTTATTTATATTGTTGCCTGGCAAGGGAAAAACACTGCTAAGAACAGAGTTCCAAACAACATCCGATAAAGGAGACTTGAGAAAGTTTTGTTTTGTTTATTTTGCTGTTTTTCATAGAGATAAGGCTAAGGTTGGAACCTGAGTGATTTCGGGGCATGCGTTTCAGAAGGGGAGTGGGACACCAGGAAGATTTGGGTGAAACAGACCAGGTTGAAGTCAGTTTCAAGTCGTTGGGCTTTTCAAGCCAGTAATTTTCTGGAACATCTGCTCTTGTCTTTCCAGAGCCAGTTGTGGCCTCAGAGCTCATTTTTGCCAGTTTGTACTCTTTGTAAAGTTTCCCTTTATTTCTCAGCCCTGAAGGAAATGATAGCTGTGGACGATCCCCAGCACCCTCATGGCTTCCCACGCGAAGCACGGGCCTTCATCTTCTCTTCCTGAGGCCTTTCTGGCTCGCTACGTGCCCAGGACAAACCTCAGTCAATGGGCGAGGGGAATGCCAGCCTCCAGCTTCTAGTGGCGCAAGTGAAAGCCAAAGCTACACAGATTTTCAGTTCCTGAGAACTAGCCACATTGCTCCTCAAGACATGAACACAGCCGCCTGCGCATGCCTGGTTTTATTCTATCCTATGTATCTGCACAGCCTCTATCTTTATTCCTTTAACTGTACATAATTATTTTTTTCTTGAATAATGTGGTCTCCCTATGTTACCGAGGTAAGTTGCAGATGTTAGCTCAGAGCCAATCTTCTTTACCAAAAAAGGGTATCAATTAAAAAAAAGAGTGCTGTGCTTAATCCTAAGCTAATTTTTTGTCATTTAATACATCTAGCACTATTTTGAACTATAATTTACAGAATAAAAATCTCATCATATAAATAAGCACATACTTTGATGAATTATACAGAAATGCACATAACTGTGAACCCAGATCAAGAAACAGAATATTGCCAACACCCTTCCTTGTGTCATCTTCTGTAATGACATCCTTCAAAAGTACCTACTATTGTAACTTTCTAAAGGATAGACTGGTTTTGCCTATTTTATACATTATGTTAATTAAACCTTTGATATAAGTACTTCTTTTGTGTCTGGCTTTTCTCACTTGATATCGTGTTTGAGAGATGTATCTGCATCATTGGTGCTTTCTAAAGCTATTGTTATCTTGTATCCCCAACTTCTTAGAAGCTTCTTGAGAGGATAGAGACTTTCACTTTGATCTCAAACGCTCAACTTACGCCATGCCTTGACAGATGCTCACTAAAACCTTCTTGAATAAATATTTTGGCTCCTTGTTTCTCAAAACAATGACTCCTCACAAAGATTTTTCACCCTCCTGCATAGCCATAGTAATCTATTCTTCATGATTCTCTTCTGTAAACAACTATTGTCATCTTCCCAAAATCTCCTACTCCCTTGCAAATATTTTTACATAATTATGTATATATAAAATATAGATTTATAAAGAAAACTATAAAGAAATATTCAAAATTATCCATTAAATAGATACAACCTGGAGTGTAACAATCGGTATCATGCTTTCATTGAATTCTGTGTTAACTTGGCCACAGATATATTTACACTATTATTGGGACAACTCTCAGGTATCATTGAGTCACCTTTTGTGTCGTCTCTCTTTTTCCCATTACTGGATCAGATAGGTAGATCATGTTCTTTGCTATCCACATCATTCATCATCTTTAATTGAAATTTCCAGCTGGTTGATTAAGAGATATAGGGAAAGTTGATTTTTTTTTTTTTAAAGGCTACTCCTTATACATGATCCTACTTTCCTTTTTAGGATCACTTTTATAAGTTCATTCCAATTTTGGATTATAGACTTGATATATTTCTCAACAAGTCTTTATCTGTTGCTTATTAAAACTATTTTTTGAAAGTCCTTACTGAACTTTCAAAAGAAAAATCAGGGAGAACCAATGATAGGATGAAAAAATAAAAACTACAGCAAAAATGACTATGGTTTCTAAAGAAGAAGAAAATTGAAACCATGGCTCTGGGCTGAGGACAATTATTTCCTTTCATTCTTTTTTTCTCAAAGAAAAGATAGTCATGTTTGAAGTAAATGGAAGATATTTTAGATTACCATGAATATAACAAATGCACTACCCACAAGTCTGTTTCAGCACAGATGAAGAAGTTAGTTCAAAGTGACAGGGAGAAAAAGCACCATTAAGATTTCATAACTCTGCTACGAAACTAACATTCCAAACACCTGGTGAACTTGCATATTTGAGGAAAGGTAGAAAGAACTTCTACAAAGGAAACAGAAAAGCTTCTGATTACATGCAGGTGTAATAACCACGCTATGAAAAATGTGTGATTTTTAAAGTGTGCAGAGTTCTTAGAGATTAGGTCACGATTACTTACATCTTTTGGAATATTCTACAAGCTCAAAAAGTTATTCAGAAAGTTGAGGAAAAAAAATCTTTCTTTAAATTATTCTTACTGATTCTTTTAGCTCTACTTTGAAAATAAAATGAATTTTGAGCTTTAGGATTAAACTACAAAGTAAACAATGTTTTTCCTCTTGTTTATGAATTCTGGACAAAAGAAACTATTTTTCAAATTGAGGAAAATATCTACATGCATAGTGTGCATTTATATATAAACAATATTGAATAGTGGACAAAGGGTAATGTTTACTTTATTAACAAGAAAAAAAATCCATGTTTTGTTTTGGTTTTTGCTCATGCCTAGATATTTCTATAATCATAAGCACGTTCGTATTCTTTACTTTCTGGGAGTTATCCATATCAATTAAGCTTTTTCATGTTTATATTGGGCCTGAAGTGCAAGATAATTATTTCTCATTTCTAATGTATTTATGCTTTTTATCTATACAGGGCGACTGATATCTGTGTTCCTTGAGACAGCTTTGAAATGCGCACAGATTTGAACTTCAAGAAGCTGGAGCTCCTCCTAACAACTTATTTTCTCCCCAAATCAATATTTCAAAAACAAGGGAAAGAACTTCTCTTCTTTTTAAATATTGACTGCTTGTTTGAATGTCAAATATAGCGAACTTTCTATCTGTCAAACCTTTCTAGTCAGATGCCTGCCCAAATTTACTCTAGTTCCAAATTATTAATTTAAAGTACCTCATTCCATTTCTTGTATCTACCACCGCTACATGTTTGAAAACACTTAGATGGGTTTTTTTCCCTTCAGACAGAGAAAGCAATTGAAAACAGAAAAGTCACCACTAAGCACTTTGAAAAACTTATTTGAAGAATCTAACCAGATGTGAAAGGCAGATGTTAACTAACTTGTTTTCAAAATTTTCTCTCTAGTTGAGAGATCATTTTTAAGTTGGAGTCATTAACCTGTAAATTAATACATTTAGTCATGTCAATCAATAGTACAATAAATGGTTGTGGTAGGTAGCTTACTCTTGGTAACCCTGTCTCTCACTCTCAAAAGAGAGCGCTATAGGACTTTTGAGTTTTAAAGAAAGGATATTCTCATGCAACACTGCATTATGATGCATTATGACTCTGCATTGTGACTTCGTATAATGAAGCAGTGAAACTTTTGTTTTACATGTTTTTTGTTTTATCTTAAGGATTAAAAGAACAATCCCTGATTAAATATTTGAACTTGGAGCTCAAATCTAGTATCATGGCTGTCTCAATCTCACAGTGGTATGCGTGTGTATTTGCTATGAATGATGATAGAATCTCACACATTATATTACATTGCTGGATTACTCTAATTTAGGGGAAGGAGCTTTTTTTCTTCAAATGAACAAATACATTGCTGAATACTTCCGAGGACACGGAGGCAGCCATAAGGAGAGCCCAGATGTTTTTCTGCTTTATCAAAATGATCAGATCTCTGCTGAGATTTGTGTAACCTGAGTCGACTGAATGTGGTTGATTATGGAGGTGGAAGTTGGAATAATCCAGCATATATTAGCAGAAGTCCAGGCACACAGTAGAAATATCCTGCTTTTCAAAATCATCATCTTGTTTTCATTACTTTTATTTTTAACTTTTCAATTTCCAGGATAATGGTTAGGATCGTTGCAAGAAAATAGCCTTGTGAACTTTTCTAAATTATTTACACATAATGTCTCAGGATCCACAATTTTTAAATTGGCATGCAAAGTATCTATCTCATAATTGTGAGGATTAGATTTAAACAACTGAGCATAAGGCCCAGCACATAATAAAAAAATAATACTCAATGGAAGTTATTTTTATAGCTTCTTGTTGTGACTGTTTTATCATAGCTTTTAAAACTCTCTCAAATCATTTTGGGAACAATTTTTTATAGGAATCTAAGATTCTGGGAGAAGAGTATTATCATGTGTGTACTTTGTATCCCCATAATGTCAAGTATATTTTTGGCACATTATAGATATTTAATAAACATTTGTGCAAGTGAATAATAGCGCCCAAATTGCTTTGTATCTCCTAGATTCTAGAGCTGGACGTAGAAAGATTTCCATCCTCTCAGGAAGAACTCAGGGTAGCACGGATCTAGTCATTGTGATTCTAGGAATAACCACCAATATTTCAAAAAAGATAAAGCTATTTTTATTAAAAGAACTGAACAACCACTGTCTCACCTTTGGTAGATTGCTTTTTCCAGGATATGTGATGTTTGGAAATAATGAAGAAAGTTGTTATTTTACACATTAGTTCAAAGATTTTAAAAAATGTATTATCTTATATTTGCTGACTGCATACAGACAAAAGATATCTAGAAGTCTATTGGAAAATATGACAGGCATGAATAGTTCTTAAACAAAAGTTTGATAAAGTATTTTGAGAAATTTTTGATACTCTAGTCATATTATTTTGAATACCCTGGCAGCACCGTACACATGGTTGTGATAAATCATGTTAAGTATAGGTTGATTGTGGACCAGGGGGACTTTTATGAAACAGAGTTCTAGCAATTGGCTTGTTAGAAAAAGTTTAAATGACTGTTATGTCGGTGTAATCTGAATAGGCCTGTTGGTGCTCCAGGGTTTTATATCTATACATATATAGGGAATTAAACATGGAAAACATTTTTAAAAGGTCTTTTTAAGCCCCTGAACTGAGACCTAGTAATGTTTACAAGGGCCCCTCTTTCTTGTCGAGCCTCAAATTCAGGTGTTGTCTCCCCAGGAGAACGAGATTATAAAGCTCTACTCAGCATTTTCAGCCTCTTAGTAAGGGCTTTCTGCTTGGTCTTCTGCCCTTGTCTTTCGTATGCCCAGCATTTGGCAAATGCCTAGAGGAGTAATTTCACCTAGAATGTTAGACTCATCCCTCTGATTTCTTTCTCTCAGAGATCCTGGTCCCTCAAGTTCTCCCTTCCTGGATGCTTTGCTTGTTTTCCAATGTCTCCCTTTAAAAAAAATCTAGCTGTCTTTGTTTTTCTCAGGTGGGGCCTTTTTTGATACAAGCTACTCCAAATAGCCTGCAGCAGTCAAGCAGAGATTTAATTTTTTTAATGTTAAACATATAGATTTTGTATATCAGGGCAGGGCATTTAAAAATGGTCTTTCTGGTGAGATTCTGATTTTTCAGGACCAATGGCAAGGCAAGAGGAGTCAGTCCAATTATTCTAGACTCTGGAAAAATTCTTTAATTTTATTCTTGCCCACTCATGTTTTCTTATAAAGTTAATTTTTCTAAGTTTTCAACACTGCAGACCTTTTAGGGAAGTTCCTGATACTTGAGGAAGAAATCTACTCTTTACCTCCCAAATCTGCAATGTCTCTATTACATGGCTCTTGTTCTTTGGAGGGGATGGTCCTTTGGCATCTGTAGTACACTTATTTATTTATTTATTTTTTGAGGAAGATTAGCCCTGAGCTAACACCTGCCACCATCCTCCTCTTTTTTGCTGAGGAAGACTGGCCCTGAGCTAACATCCATGTCCATCTTCCTCTCATTTATATGTGGGACGTCTGCCACAGCATGGCTGGACAAGCAAGTGTGTAGGTCCACACCCAGGATATGAACCAGCGAACACTGGGCCACTGAAGCAGAACATGCAAACTTAACCACTGTGCCACTAGGCCAGCCCCTGTAGTACACTTTTATAATCACTTTCCATCTTGTAAGTTGAAATCTCTTATAAAGGTACACTCTTATGTCAATGTTCTGGGACCAAGGACACGATTTCATTACATTCAATTTTATAAAAATATCTTTTTTCTTTTCTTTTAGTACATAGATTTTTATATTGATAATTTATACCAATTCTTTGGTATCAGCCTCTAGTTTTAACGATGTTTCTGTGGGAGGAAGGTACAATCTATTTTACAACAGTTTGCTTCCTAAAGCAGATTCCTAAAAGATATTGAAATGGAAGAGAGGGTTTTGAACATGTTTTAATCTATAAAAATAATTTTAATCATATAAGTTCATATATGAAAATATTTCATGTATAAAATATATAATATAAACTAGATAGATATATCATATCCCTTATAAATATGTACATAAATATAAAACATATCATATATATGTGTATATATATGTGTGTGTGTGTGTATATACACATATAAAACATTATAGCACGTAGTGCACTAGGAATCCTATCCACACTATACATTCACTCCTAAGGACTATTGCATAACTTCTCCTGTAGACCCGTTATAATCCTATTTCTCAGGAGCCACATTGGCCCATAAACACACCCAAGAAAAGCCAACCTGTTCTTAAATACAGTTTTCCAGATCTCTGTACATAATGCTGCTGTACTAGAATGAACTAATGTGTTTACAGTAAGTATTTGTAAGATTTTTACAACTTATGCAAGTGTCTGAAGTTTTTTGCTTGAAAATCCTTTCCATGATTTATTAAAGTTGTATTCAAGAAATATTCATGGATATCATATGCTTAAATAGGATTTTAGATGTATAATGCCTATGATCACTGATGAAATTGTAGTCCTCTATCTGCGGCTCATACTTGATTTGCAAGCCGGATGAAAATTAAGTCCTCTCAGAGGAAGACAATAACATTCAGAGGCCATATATGTTTCATACAAAATGTCCATCCATCATTCAAATAAAAAATGTGAAATATGCTGCAAAACAGGAAAAAGGACTGCGTAACAAGAAAAAATATTTATTAAAAATCCTATAAATATAAAAATATTGGGGTGTTGGGTATGGTTTTTTAAAAATATGATTAAAAAGAGTATTTTGCTAGTGTGCTTTATGGAAGTAATCAACTGTAAGTCATCAAGGTGAAAAATACAATAAATGAAATTAAGAATTCTATATAACATATAGCAGAAGAGAAATGTAATAAACTAGAAGATAAGTCTGAAGAAGCTCTCCAAACTGAAGCAAGATGAAAAGAAAAAAGAAGGATGAAAAATACAAGAAAGTACATTAGGAATATATGGACTATAATGGAAAAGTCTAATATGTAATTGGAGTCCTACAAAAAGAGGAAAAAGACAATGGGGTTGAAGTAGGATTTAAAGAGAGAACGTTTGAGAATTTCTAAAACTGATGAAAGATACCACTCCACACATTCAAGAAACTCAGTGAACCCTAAGAGGAATAAACACAAAGAAAACCACATCCAGGCACGGCAGCGTGAAACTACTGAAACCTAAGACAAGAAGAAAAATTTAATAGCAGACAGAGATAAAAGACATGTTTCCTTCAAAGGGCAACAATAGAACTGATAGCTTACTCTTCAAAAATACGGTACAATTGGAGCTCAGTCCTATGAGACAACTCTGAGAGACAGTACAGAGCATATCTCAGAGATTTCCCAAGCAAACAGCGCAGTCGCTGAAAGCTGGGTTCTTTATCCATCAATGCTTTATTCTTTGGTTGAATTGTTAACTCCGTGGCATTTTAGCCTTCTCTGTGTGCAGGTGAAGTAGGTTTGGCGGAGGTAAAAAAAGTCATTAGGCAACTACTTGCAGATGCTTGCTGTTGGAAGCCCTCTGTTGGATGGTGTTGGCTACATGGGATTTAAAATGTATGTAGACTTTTTCAAATGACAAAATAGTGTGAAATAAGGGAGAGGATAAATGGAAGCAAAGTGTTGTAATGTTCTTGTATTGTCCAGAATATGGTAAAAGTATAATTTAAGGTAGTCTGTACCTTAGTTTTGAATACAGTAAAGATGAAATAATAATAAATTGAAATAATAATAAATTAATATAATAACTTACGAAAATAATAACAAAAGAATTATAACTAGTAAGCTAATAGTGGAGGAGAAATCAAATAAAAAGTAATGATTAACCCAAAAGAAGGCAAGAAAGAAGAAGAAAGAAGAGCTGATATAATTGTGGATGGTAGATCTGTAGATGGAAACTGGAGATGGTAGATTTAAAACCAACTATATTTATTATGTTAATGTCACTAGGCTAAATGTTACGATTAAAAGACACAGGACTAGATCAGAGAAAAAACAAAAACAACACCACCAAAAAAGAACAAGAAAACCAACTGTACCATGCTAATAGGAAACCTACGGTAAATATAAGAATACAGAACGTGAAAGGAAAATATGAGTAACAGTTTACCATACAAATACTAGCCAAAAGAATAGTGGCATAGTCCTAGCCACAGACTTTAAAGCAAAAAATATTAGCAGAGATAAACTGTGACATTTTATAATACTGAAACCAACATAAATTATCTTCCTTGACTATTTTTTAGTAGGCAATTACTTGACACTTTTGAAATAAAATCTTGACCAATGAAACTAGAAATATTCTAGTAGCTTTCAACAATGAATAGGGTAATACAGTGATTTTTTAAAAAATCTTTTAAAATATGTTTGTTCAGAGAAGTGCAAATAAATATTCTTATTGATGTGTGATAAAGTAATGAAACATATATTACCATGTACTGACAGGAACTACCAGCCCCAGGTCAGTCTCTGTAATGATACTCTAGATCTCGTTAAACTCTTTCTTCTTAATGACTCCACTCTATTTTTTACCTCATCCAACAACTATAATCATCTCATCTTTCTGTTAGTTTCATTTCATCAACATTTAAATGATTTCAAGGATTTTCCAATCACTTAAAAAAATTAAAAAACAACCTTGCTTAGCTCCCACTAGCTAATCTCCAGTCTCCTCCTTTCCTACAGTTAGTCTTGTGTGAAGAGCTGTGCATATGACCTTTCTTCACTGCCCAGTCATTCTGCAATGCATGGAAATCTGGCATTTGCCCACATCAATATATTAAACATCTCTCAACAAAATCGTCTTCATCTACAGCTTAATTGCATATGTGTTGTATGAGTGTGTTAATTATCTTACTGGATAGTTCACAAAAATTTCATATTATTTTATTAGTGATCATTTCCTCTTTAGAACACTTCCTTCCTTCTCATAGATTCCATAACCACATTCTTCTGGAAATCTACCTTCTCTCTGCTTCCTTCATCTTTGTTTTCTTACATGCTTTTCCCATTATATCCAACCCTTTTTATTTCAATTATTAAATAGTTCATGTTCATAAGAAACTATAAAAAATATAATGAAAACCCATGCGCTTATGACCAAGCTTTATCAACCCTCAACATTTTGTTTCTTTTTCCAAAAAAAAAATTAAAGAATTAAAACAATAAATACACAGTTCAACTCTCCTGTGTATCCTGCTTTGATCCCGTTTCATTAACTTCCTATCTATCCTTTAACAACATGCTTTTTTAAATCACTGTTTTATTTTTGGATTTTATCATGTTTAAAAAAGATTCCATGTGTGATTGAAAATAACGTATATTCCTATTTGTGGATATAGTGATCTACACAAGACCATTAGATCAACCTTTTACTGTGTTGTGTTTAAAACTTCTGTATTCATGTTACTTCTATTCTGCTTGATATATCAATTTCTGAAAGAATTATATTATGATCTCCCAGATATGATGGGTTTATAAATTTCTTCTTACATTCTTTCAATTTTGTTCTATGTAATGAGGCTTAGAAGTTTTCCATCCAATATCTGGTATCCTTAAAATAAATTATAAAGTACCAGAATATATGGCTAATGTCAGTTTCTCAAATTTGTGTATTTTCTAACTTAAAATGATTTCCTTTTTATGCAGATTAGAATACACCTCCCCACCACTTTACACACGTTATCTGGTCAATATTTAAGCATTTTTTATCTCTCAACTAAGAGATCCATTCTTCCTTCCCAGTCCCACTGGAGTGGATGTACTGATGATGTCTCTTGGAACTGCCTGTACTTTGAAGAAAAGAGCACTTAGAGTTATTTCTCTTGAAGGTTCCTGTCTTTTTCAACTTTTGAATCCCTACACTTAGCACTTTGCTATATACGAGCTTTGTAAATAGTAGAGAGATGAACTACCATAGGCCTGTCCCTGTCTTTAAGAGAGCTTGCAGCCTAGTCCCATATACGTATGTGTGTGTCTGTTTGTATCTGCATGGATATACACTGATGGCAAAGATATATGGGTTTGGAATGTGCGTTTATTCATGGTTCCTCATGATTCCGAACTGAAACACTGATGTTAAGAAGGTAGCTACTTTTAAATTTTTACCAACATCATTATAGAGAGAGTCCTACCTGGATTTAGAATCAAAGGAGCTGATTGCATAGAAAAGCCATTTTGAAACCACATCCTAGTTCCTAATGTAATTGTGATATGCTAAAATACAATCTATCTGGAGCAGGCCTGGTGGTCCAGCGGTTAAGTTGGCACTTTCCGCTTCGACGGCCTGGGGTTCGCCGGTTTGGAGCCCAGTGTAGACATGGCACCGCTTGGCAAGCTATGCTGTGGTAGGCGTCCCACATATAAAGTAGAGGAAGATGGGCACGGATGTTAGATCAGGGCCAGTCGTCCTCAGCAAAAACAGGAGGATGGGTGGCAGATGTTAGCTCAGGGCTAATCTTCCTCAAAAAAAAATAAAAAAATAAAATAAAATACAATCTCTCTATATAGAAATCTCATGTCGAAATTTTACTAATTCCTGTAAACTCAGATCAGTTCACCCTCTTAAATCTAGCCTTTTCTAAGCCCCCAGGTTGATGTGACTATTCCCTCTTCTGTATTCTCTTGGGGCTCTTCCCTAAGGCTCTCTTGTTTCATGCATGTAATCATATTATTTAGCTGCTTGATTATTAATTCCTAGGGCATTAATTCCTAAAGCAGCAACATTTGTAATTTATTCATTTTTTCCTTTCCTACAGTCACTAGCACAATTTCTTCCACATTATAGATGCATTATTATGAAATTAAATTTGGATTTCATTTTGATGGTATACTGGAGAGTAACAAAGTATTAATTTCAATTAAAAAATTAGTAAAAATATATGACCTCTTTTACTTGCTTGTCTTGTCCTTTTCATTGGACAAAAGTTTAGCATAAATAATTATGATCATAAAGCAAAATAGAGCTGTGAATTTATTATTAAAAGCAAATCAATTCAGATTGTGGTGGCATAAACTTTAAACTTTCAAACTAAAATAACTCCAAAAGCCACTAGTAAGCAACATTATATTCTTTTACGGCACACAGCATTGCATTGTATAAAATATCACAAACTCCTACATATTTACCTGACAACTAGGTTATGGTCACTGAGGGGACTATAATTTCAAATTCATAATACATATTTAATAGTTCAACATTTATACTACTCTGAGGTAGGGTTATGTACATAATAATTATCTCCTATTTTGGGTTTCATTTAAAAGAACTAACGCTTACACTTCAAAAACAAAATATGTTCTATACAGATGGGGATAGATTTTCCCCATGCATCTTTTGGCAGTGTGTTTTACAAAGAATATGGGCAGAATCCTTCTTAGTTCTACAGAGGTATTCTGAAGTCTTGGTTTGATTCCCATTCCTCTATTGACTTGCTAAACAGCACCAAGAAGTGCTTTATTTCCTCTTAAAAAACATACTGTCCTTACAAAGTAGTGATGACATGCCAATTTTTAAAATGAAAGAGCAAGAGAGTGTATTTGAGGTTTCTTTTTTAGTAGAGAATTGTTTGAGAACTATGAATCCAGAGCCAGATTTAGACTCAACTATTTTGTGGTAGAGTTAGTTTAAGGGAAATATCCATTATTTATCATTTTCCTATCTCTTGTCTCCAGTCTCTTTCTCATGTCATACTGTTCTCAGATACTTTATTCTCAGCTAAGATAAGAATAACTAATGATGGTTTAAAACATTACTCCTGGAAGGAAAAATTCTATTTTCGTAAGAATCAACAATTTTAAGTTAAAGAAATGGATTAGCTTCTATCTATTTGCTAAATTTGAATAGTTGTACCTAAGAGCAAGTACACATGTGCTGAAGTATATTAACTAACTGCCTTTGAAATTCAACATTCAACGTTTGTTTAGGAATTATTATGGGTGAGGCATGGCGCTAGACCCAGCAAAAATAACAGTGAGCAGAGCCCATTAGGTTCAGCCTCATATAGTTTATAATCTGAGATGAGAGCAGAGGGGATTAAATTAATCAAATAAACAAAATTAATCAAATAATCACCAACAGACACATATACACACAGACTTATGTATGTATGTGTTTGCAAACTGCCCTAAGTGACGTGACGACCAATGGAGGGTGGTATAGCATCATATATCCAGGGGACCTAACCTGGTCTGGTGGGACAAAGAGTGTATCTGAGAAAGTGTCACTTCAAGTTGCAGGATTAGATGCTCACCAATATTAAACAATAAGGCCAGTTGGATTCATTTGACATTAAGATTAGAGTAAAATTACTTGAAAACATAAACTTGACAAATAAAAGAAGACAAATAATAATTGTCAAATGAGAGCAATATAAAGAACAATTCATTCTCAAAATGGTTTTAGAAGTTATTAATAATGTGGTATTACTATAATAATATAACATATTATTATATTATTGTAATATACTGATTTAAAAATCGTGATTGAGTCATGTGCCAGATTTTTAAAAAATTGTTTCTCTTTTTGTTGTTGTTTAAATATATTAGGCTTTGATTATTCTAGTTGATACTCAATCATAACCTGCTGGGACATGTACTTAGAAAGAAGTGATCCAGGAGACCTGGGGAGCAGACCCCCTTAAGAAATGCAGATCACTAGAGAAGTCAACCTTATTGGGTAAGGAAAAGATAGTATCAAAAGATTTTTCAGTATTGTGTAAAATGTAAGAGTAGGGTCTAGTCTGACATTTCCTAAAGTGTCACTGTAAAAGATTATTCACCACAGAATAAGTTTAGAAAGTCATGTTGATTTTATACCCAACTCTCTACTCATCTTGTTTGGAAAATCAAAATAAGCAAAAACTCATTAAGACACCTGAGTATATCAAAGTCCTTGGGTATTTCTGCAGTAAAAAAAGTTTTAATTTTCTTTAAGTTTTTTACAAAGCTGTTTACAAAGCTAATGTAATTTACCTTGCTTTCTTAATAAATATTTATATACAGCAGAATTATTTTATTTGCTGTAATACAGTTTTGACACTTTGATCTAGCCCAATTATATCAATTGGTAGATGAAAATTACATGATCCTTGGAAGTTAAATAATTTCCCAAGATATGCATATCTAGTGTCATAACCACTATTAGAAACAGGATGGCCTTACTCCCTTGCTCTCATTCTGTAATATATTAGTAACATGTTTTATCTTGATGCATTTAGATACTGATTTTAGTAGAATATTCACCTATATTTGAATTGAATAAATAAGGTTGTATCAATATACAGTCGTAATCAATACCAATAAAATATACTATTATTTTGTGATAATAAGTTCTTATAAGTATTCATGAACTGATCATTTGCATGTATTAATTCCTCATTTCATCTCTTGGGGAAGAAAGAGTCAATTTGATAAGTCTTTTCTCATTAAGACTAGATGACAAGTTGTGAAATGTTGTTAATGGACTTCCGTCAGATTACTGTCGTTCTGACCTTCTAAAAGATTTTAGGATCTTATGAACATATGCTGCAGTGTAAAATGTTCTCAAGGTTGTCATAAATGTGGGTGCTATGAAAGAACAACCAGTTATACTCACACACTCACAACATTTAGTTTCATGTGACTATCTGATGTCAACAGAGGGAACATACATAGAATTTCTTCCTTGTGGCTATTTCTTAGAAATGTCTTAATTGGGCAGGAACATTTAAAAGAATGAAAGGTCAGAAATAGTCAAAGCAACAACTAACCTGAATATTCTGCCAAGCGGCTTTTCAAAAAGTGCTGTACCAAATTAATATGGGCCCCCCAAATCTAATGAAATTGATTGAAATAATTGCATACTATATCTTCATGCAAAGAGCTTTGTTGTATCGTCTTATGACATCAAAAGGTTTTGCCTAAACCAGGAAGAATTTACTTGGTAGATGGAGAAAATTGTAACTATTCTCTCACTTTGGGCATTGGAAAATAGTTTTTAAAAAACAAAACAAAAAGCACACACAAAAAACAAGGCCTACTTACAGGGAGCTGTGAAATTAATTGAAGCCTGAGTAAGGGTGTGGCCCCATATTGCTCATTTTCTGCCATATTAGTGTTTCTTTCAGCTGATCCTTTTTATCGCCATCCTCTGAGCCATGGTAACACCACCATCACCTAATAGTGCAAATGAGCACAGAATGGTTTCTGAAGTCAAGTCTGTAGTTAAATGCTTTCCTCTACCATAGCTTGGTTGATTGCTAAAAACCAAATTTACTTAGAAAATTTTGAATAATATTGATTATATTAATCGTAATATTAATTTGTATTCTGTCTTCATTAAGAACACTAGCCTAGACTAAATGTTGCTTTCCTCTCCTTTTCATTTCATCAGCATTCTCTGTCACATTTACATTTTCATCAACTTTCCCTCTGCATTAAAATTACTACCGTCTCCTAGTTTCTTATCATATGAAATGCAAATCCTGCCTGCTTTCCAAGGTTCCCCGTGTCCGTCCTACGTGTTGTCAATCTTTATCTCACTTTGCTGTCTGACACATCCGCACGATCAATTTGTTGATCCCACATTCCCAGCTGAAATTTGTATTTATTTTCCTTTGCCCCTCATGCTTATGTTATGCATGTCCATTCATAAAGCGTTTCTTCCTCTTTTACTTGGCTAAATGTTACTCCCTTCCAAATTTTGTCCCATTCAAAGAGCTTCTGATCCTGTTGACATTCATTTAACTTACCATCCTTAACATTCTATAGCATTTTTGGCCCTTCAACGTAAATCACCCTTTAAGAATATTCTGTTAACTTTGTTGATTGTTTTTACCTCCTCAGGCCAATTTGCATACTTTTTAAGTTTGAGTCTATGTCTTACACTTCCTTTATTCATCTTTTACACATTTCCCTTATATCTAGCACAATGATTAGAAAGTGATGTGTGCTCAAAATCCTTGTTGATTGATTGATTGAAATAATTGCATACCATCAGGTTGTTTTTGTCATTAGCTGACAGGATCAAGTTTTAGAGATCCAGTTAAATGCTTGCCTATCAACCTGCCAAGAGCTGATGCATACGGAAGTCATCATCCTGAGAGTCAGACAACTCATTAACTCGAAAGAGACTGCCACATATTAAAAATTCTCTTTATGGATTTTGATGAATTGCATGCAGTTTGATTCATCCTGCTGTATTCAAATTGCATTTATGAGGTATCTAGAAATACCATTACTTTTAAAATGTATTAAAAAATTGTCACTCGTTTTCCCAGAGTTGTCATCTTAGTTTACTATTAAAAAGTTTAAGAAAGAAAATCACATGACTTTAGCCAAAACCGTTTTCTACATAGTACAAGAAAAGTGGAATGATTTTTAAGAAAACTAAAAAATAGGAAGCTTATTGTGACGATATTTCTTGTTAAAAAAAAATCTACACAAAAAAATTAGTTTCAATGGAATTGTAGCAGTATTCTATTTTCTAAATGTGCTTTTGTTTCTTTAGATACTCGACTTAAAATAACCTCTCTATGTATTAAAGTGAACAATGAGTTTCAATGAAAAGAGTGTCACAAAACTTGACCATATCCTTTTTTAGATTGGTCTTAACATATCTTTTGAAATATGTGAATAAAATTAATAAATCTAAATTTTTATTATGAAATTTTGTGTTTCACAAATATTTTTACATTTTAATGCAAAACATAGGATAATGAAGGGTTACTTTGCATCTGACTGAATTCTTTTTTGATTGCTTGTATTCTTAATTCTCAAAAATTTGCCTTCTCACTGATTTAACCTTTATTGATACCTTTAACCCTCAGCTGGTTTTTTTTTACTTTGGGAATATAGTTTTCAGTTTTTTGTCCTTTATCTTCTCGTAGACATTTTATTTCCCTGTGAAGACAAAGGTAGCAGATTTCCCATAGCTTTCAGACTTTGTTTTCTTCCCACACTTTGCATTTTTCTGATCCCCTATGTCTCCTCCCCACCACCCAACACACTCCATACTTGCTCTGCACTTGCTCTATAGATTACAGAAAATGATGTATGACTAACACACATGCACACACACAGGCACACACATGCTCACTGAATTAATAAGATACACTTTTCTTGTTTTATAGTAGTTCTCAACGATTAGTAACACATTTTACTCTTTTAATTAGGGCTTCGCTTAATTCTACTTTTTAAAAAAATGAAAGAAGAAAGGAAATTATGCCCAAGTAAGGTAGTACCTTTCTCAGATTGTGTCTTTTGGAGATCCCACAGAAAAAGAGGGTGGCGAATGGAAAGATTAGAATTTATGTTCAAACTTTCACCCCAGTAGATTGTCACACTCTTGACGGGCAAGCATTTGGCTTTTTATGTAGGCTTATCTTACGTTGTTTTTTGGTAATTTAGAAGAGCCTGAGCCCTTATCTGTTCAGTGTTTGTTTTAAAAGCTGAAACTTCACTAAAATTGGTAATTTAGCTGACTTGACTATGTGTGGACGGTGGATGTTATATAGTCAGGCATTTTCATTAAGGCAAGTAGAACTGGGACTGTGCAAATGATGGTGTCAAGTTGTGAGAATCTCCAGCCCTCTGTTGAGAATGTTGAGTAATTCCTGCTGTCTTCGGGCTAGTATTTCCTCTCCAAGTGATATGGGTCAGCACCGATCGATGCTATTTTTTGCTCTTTGGTGCTGATCCAAGAATACAAAAAAAGAACATCTGGATTTCCGGCAGCTCCAGCCATGCTGAAAAGCTCTCTATAATGTGTGTTTGTTTTTATAGATTCATACACATGCTCCAAATGTTATTTTCCAAGGCAGCCACATTTCAAAACCGTGAACTTTATCTCATTAAGTGCTAAAACTAAACAAAATGTCTTTTAAGTTTCCAAGTGAAGTTCGAGTCCTGTGAGTCAAGCTGCTTTTCAAAACACATGTTTCATGCTTGGTGGAACTCTGATTCGCCCTCTTCCTGGGAATCATGAAACGACTTTGAGAAACACTTGAAAAATGTCTCTGTTCACTGTTTAGTGGTAATTAACAACTCTTAGGTGGGTTATTTTTACATTCTTTGGAAAATAAGTAAAACCTCTTTTTAAAAGTAAATTTAATAGCTCCTTTAAGCAGTTGGCATCTCTGAAGTATAAGGTAATAGTTTTGTTCACAGAAGGGGTTTGAAAATAGGGAGAAGTAATGTAATCGTCTCCTAATGGTTGAGTCAGTCCATCTCAAATCCAAACAGGTAAAAAGAAGACTCCATTTAGGAAAATTTTTTTTAAATCTCAAATTCTTGGCGGACTTTTTAAAAAAGGTTTTAATTTCTCTTTAAACAAGGAAAACATTTAAGATGAGTAAGTTTCTCACCAATATGACTGCTTCTTTTCCAAAAACTGAACAGAAATAACCTTAATATTGATAATGGAGTCCCTTGTTAGGGCCATCTTTGGTTCCCCATTGACTAGGTCAATGAGAAAGAGAAGAAACAAAGTTTAAATGTTTTATAACACACTTCAAATCTCTGAACTTGTGGGTTGCCAGCTTAAATTTTTTAATGATCTAACTTGAACTTAAACCACATTTCAGGTTTTCTATTTAGATTATAGATCTAGGGAGAGCTAAGTTTTAAATTTCTCCATGTACTCACCCCCAGTACTAAATTCATTATTAGCTATTAATAAGTGATGAATAAAAATAAATTTTGTTGGCATATCTAAATAATCTCTTCTATAGATTTAACAATTTTGCATAGTAAGCATCATATGATCAATCACATAAACAAATCTAACATTGCTTCTTGTCCGCATCTCTTAAAGACAAACTTCATTACAAAATTTTACTATTCTTACTTTTCCTTCCATTGAAAGCACTCTATGATCATTATATTTCATGATACTTTTTAATTGATCAGACTGTTGAGGCGTTTTTAAGATGACAGAAATATCCCAGTTACAGTATAACTGGGATTATGAAGTTCTAACTATCCTTCACCTGCCGCATGCCAACCACATATGTTAACAGAGGTCCATTTGAAACCTGTGTAACATCTTGGCCTGTTTGGTCCACAATTTGTAGCCAAACATATGGTGAGTGGCTTTGGAGGAGAATCTTCAAGCTGGCAGGCTCCCATTGATGTCTCTGAGCTCACATGCCCCATTTAAGTCTGTGCAGTTCCAAATTGGAGCCTGAGCCTTGTCTCCTTGTGCTGAAATGTGAGGAGGTCCAGATTTTTTACAGCTTCTAAGCCTCCCAGACAAGTATAATTATCAGCACTCCAAAGAGCTAGGAGTATAAGCCAAATGCAAACAAATTAGGGAGTGAGAGCAGAAGAGCTACAGCTGTTGGGTCAAGCTGGGTGCAAAATGGTTCGGCATTTTCAGAAATAGGAGAAAAATGTCACCACAGAGAACTTTCTTTGATAAAACGAACTTGTTCTTTAGCACTTTTCTTTCTAATGCTGGAGGAAATCAGCTCAAGAGGAGAATAGCTTTTAAATAAGTATGGATGTGGCAAAGATGGGTAAGCAGAAACAGTAAAACTTCTGAAGAGGTAAACGTCACAGGATAATTTGGTGATGGGAAATTTTCTTGGGGAGAGATAAGTGTAACTAATAATATTAACAAGTAATTATTTCAAAGTTTAATATTCTGGAGCCAGAATTAGAAAGCCTACTTGACCTTTTCTCTCAATTATAATATTTATTTTATCACTTCTCTTCTGAATGCATATTTTCTGATTTCATGTTTCTTTTTATTTTTTTGTAAATTTATCCTAGCTAGTCTTGCTCTTTTCTTGAAGCATTGCTTACATGGAATGACTTGCAAATGAAAGACTTCAGACAAACTTCCATTTCCATGTCACACATCCTTTATTCTCTGATTTGGAGGCATAGTTTGTTCTCTACAGTCTTTGCCAGTTTCATTTCTGTAGTGGTGGGGCTTGCTGGAGTTCTGTGGAGACAGTAAGGCAATGAAAAAAGCAGAGGGGAAGACCTCAGAGAGTGGGAAGGATTTTGGTGAACTGGAGACCACGCGCCCCATCTAAAGGAAGCTTCCACTACTCAGCTTCAGCTGGGGTTTTTGTTGTTGTTAGGTAGAAATGAAGACCCAAGGATTCAGAAATCTGGTTTATTATGAAGATGTTATATGATTTTTAAATGTTGACAAATTATTTTTTTTCTATTTTAAAGAATGTTGATATTCTTGAAAGTGTTGCCAATAGGATGTTGTGAAAAAGGCCTTCTGAAGGCCACATTTGGCCTAATAGCTATCAATTTACAAACTTTGCTCCAAGACAGACAATCCCTCCCACAGCTGATTCTAAGAAAGCATTCAGAAATTTGAGTTTGTCCTAAGGAGACTGGCAAACTTTCTCTCCCATGACGTCAGCTTCTCTTCATACCTTCTTTCTAGGAGCTATCCTCAAAACCGCCTTCACGCAGACTACCATTGTTCCCACTAGGCTACCATTATCCCTTAGTTGGAATCTACCTCATGGATCTTTTTCTAATAATATCTGACCCCTCTCTCTGCTTCCTGTCTTAGGTAGCATTTATTATTCTTTTATTTTCTTAGCACCACCTCCTCCAGACTTTCATCGCGTCTATTAACCCTCTACTCCTTATAATTGTTTCCATAGCAACAGGTCTAAATCTCATTCTACAAACTCAATACAACAAACCCATAGTTAGTCCATTTCCTAAGTTTCCAACATGAGCCTCCACTACGGTGAGGAATTGACCCTCAGGTATTCTTGGAACTCTTCTGTCTCAAAGTTATTACCAAGTTTCCTGAGGACTTTAACGTAGAGCTAAGGTGTGATGAGACCCCTCAGTCAACTGTCGTTTTAGTCTACTGATGAAACACCCCTTTTTGGTGTCCATATGGTCCTTAGCTGTGGCCCCTCTGCTGCTTCTGAGCTAAGCTTGGGACACGAGTATCATAGAGGGTGAGAGCCTCAATGGGATTCCCAGAATTGGTCCATCTCCCTAGACAAGTGTTTCTCAACTTTTTACTTATTTAATTTTTGTGAGGAAGATTGGCCCTGAGCTAATATCTATTGCCTTTCATTCTCTTTTATAGTAAATAAGAAGAAGAGTCAGGTGAATCTGTACATTAAAATTAAAAACTGCACATGTAGAGTATCCTGCCAAATGTACACTAGTCTCTCTCTACTAGACTATAAGCTTTGATAAGGTAGAAATGATGATTTTCTCATCTTTGTAATTTTAAAATTTTAAAATTCCTGTCACACTGTGAGTGTGTAATATTCTTGAATAAATAAATGGTCTAGGCCAAGGGTCGGTATATTAGTCTGCTCAGGCTACCATAACAAAAACCACAGACTGAGTGGCTTAAGCAACAGAAGGTTATTTTCTCACAGTTCTGGAGACTGGAAGGCTAAGATCACGGTGCCAGCAGCAAGGCACCAGGTTGATTTCTGGTCAGTCTTCTCTCCTTAGCTTGTAGACGGCCACTTCCTCACTGTGTCCTCACATGGACTTTCCTCTGTGCATATGCAGAGAGAGAGCAGGGGCTGGGTTGTCTTTTCCTCTTCTTGTAAGGTCACCAGTCATGTTACTTTAGGGTCCCACCCTTATGACACTACTTAACTTTAATTACCTCCTTAAAGGGGTTAAGGCTTCAACACATGGATGGGGGGTGTACAGTTCAGTCCATAAAAGTCAGCAAACTTTTGGTAAAGGGGCAGATAGGAAATATTTTTGCCTCTTGGACCATGTGTTCTCTATTACAACTACTCAATTCTGCCTTTGTAGCATGAATGAGTGAGTATGGCTGTGTTCCAATGAAACTTTATTTACAAAATGAGGCAGTGAGTGAGCTGGATTTCACCTACAGGCTATAGTTTGCTGACCTCTAATATAGACTTTGAAATGTTCTAACTTTCTTACCTATACATCTATCCATTTCTGTAAGTATTTCGCAAAATCCCTGCTTTCAACATTTTAAAAACATCTGTTTACCTCCAGAATGTGACATAAACTCCTAGGCACAGAAGACTTTTTATATTAAATCAATAGCAGGTCAGGAAACTTCTTCCTACTCTGCACAGTAAATAACGTTCATTTCTCCAAATAAAAACAAGCGTCTTTACAAGTGATGTCTTTGAGCAGAGTATTTCTTTTCTATCTGGAATATCATCCTCTCCTACCCATCACTGCCCTTGCCCCACTTACCTGGAGAACAGCCACCTAGACTCTGCCATTTTTGAAGCATCCCAAATTATAGTCAAAGTTACTCATTTATCTTTCTTCTGAACTAACACAGAAACTTTATCATTGTACCATTTGATACTTGTTAATTCACCTTCCCCAATGCTTAATGAATTTCTTATTCATTTCTATATCCCAGACCTTGCTCAGCATTCTGAGAACATTCTAGGGACTCTATATCTTTTTACAGCAGGAGCCTATTCTCTGAGAAGAATCCTGTGCTCCAGATCAATGATTCTCAGCCACGGTTGACTTTGCCCCCACAGGAAATTCAAGAATATCTGGAAAGATTATTAGTCATCATATCAGGGTGGAGAAGGGGTGCGTTGCTACTGACATCAAGTGGTTAAAGGCAATAGATGCTGCTAAACATCCTGCAATGCACTGGACTAACCCCAAAAGAATTATCCAGCCCCAAATGTTAGTAGTACCAAGTTTGAGAAACCATGATCTAGATCAGTCAAGGATATTCCTTTCCATTAAATATTTGCTTGTCCTATAACCGCTCATTTAGGTGACTCCCCATTCTCTTCAAGTGGATTCATATGGTTTCTGTACTGCTTAGCTCTTTATACATTTGTTTTCCATATAACGAGTTCTGAGGAATGACTTATATTAAAGAAATTAGAGTGGTAGGGTCCATTTTGACCACTTTCATTTGAGTACATGAAATATTTGTAGGGCAGACATAGAGATGTTTGATAAGCAGCCATAGGCAGAATATGTCCCATTGGCCACTGACGAGCAATAAATTTATCCAAGTTTCTATCAGCGTGCTGGGGCCAAGCCAGGCAAGCCTCTGAGAACCTGAGCATTTGGGGATGAAAACACCAATTTAGAATTATTTCAGGATGAATTACCAGTTAATAGCTCTCCTCTGTATTTTGTAGTTTCAGAATGGTAAGAAGAAATTAGGAAATTGTTTGTAGAACAGAGAAAATAAATTTTATGAATAAAATAATATAAATAAATAAATGTAAAAAATTGAAATATGGATAAACTAATATCTTCCTTGTTGAGAGAAAGGAAGGAAGGAAGGGAGGGAGGAAGGAAGGAAGAAAAGAAGAAAGGAAGGAAGGAAAGAAGGAAGGAAGAAAAGAGGGAATGAGGAAAGACGTAACTGGTGAATTAGGACAGAAAGCATGAGATTAGAGTCAGGGAGAGGCAAGTTTAGATTTAGTCTCTGAATCTAATGAGTGGTATGACCTTGGACAAGTTTCTTCTTGTTCCTTAGCTCAAAAATGGAGATCATATTATTGTTATGGAAATTAGATAAAAATATATACAGAAAACATCCATCACTGTATCTGGCATATAGAAAGTGCTAAATATATGTGCAAAAAATAATGTTTGACAATCTGTAGAGCATAGCTTCCTTGAAGTAATAGAATGTTCCAAGATAAAGTATTTTAGGACCAGGCAGACTAGAGATATGATTTCTATGAATATATTTGTACCGGCAGCAGTGAAGTTAATAAAAATCTCTGTTCTCTCCTTTCTCCAAAGTAAGTCAAGAATTTTAAGTGAACCCCCAGTTCAATTTCATCCACTGCCAGTTCCACTTTTAAAGTAAAATGTGCTACATACAGATGCTGTGACTTTCTGCTACCTCACTAGTCCAGGCCACCGTCATCTGTCAGCCCAGGCACACAGGCTTCTGCAGGAGTCTTCCTGTTATCTTCCCACTTCCCCTTTTACTCCTTCCAACTTAAAAAAATTAACTCTGATTTTTTAAATGTATAAATTAGTTCATTTACCCTTTGTTTAAGATCTTCACTAGCTTTTGCACTTCCCATAAAATCCAAAATTTTTACCGTGGCTCACAAGGTCTTGCTTGATCCCAATCCTGACTGCCTATCCACTATCATCTCTTGTCCCCACCTCTGTCTGGCTACCTGCTCCAGCTGCATAAGCTTCTTGCCTTATCTTCAAGTGCTCCAAGAGAGTCCCTCCTCTAGGGGCTGTGCAGAGGTTCTTCGTCTGCTCTTCCTAACACTGACTTCCCATCCTTCAGGATTCAAGTTAGAAGTCACATAACTGCAGAAAACTTCCCTTCCCTCCTTTTTAAAGTTGGTCCTATATTGCTGATCTCAAAATTTGTACTCTTCGCATTCCCTTTTCATTGATCAGAAATTGCAGTTATATATGTGTTAAATTGTTTACCTACGTATACTTGTTTCCTCAGTAGGCTACAAACTCCATAGGGAGTCCACATGTGTGTAGTTTGCAACCACACGTCTAGAATCTATCACCACCCTTGGCAAAAAACAATTATTCAGTAAATATTTGGTTGAATGAATGCATGAATGGACAATAGAAAACAGGTTAGGATTTGATTTCCTTAAGAATTTATCAAACTTTTCTTAGTCTTGTGGGAGATGGAGGAGTACAATAAATGTTTTACAATCCCCCCAGTTTCAATTCAAGTGTTGATTTAAAAATTATTCATAAAAATGCATGAATAGCAGCATAAAAGGGTGATCGGTATTTCATTCTTCCAGGGCTCCTTTTTCCTTATGGATAACAATGTGCCTTGTACCCAGTGGGTACCCAAGAATTCCAGTTGAATTACAAATTGTCACAACGAAAATATTCTAAAAATATAAGATGCTTTTTGCTTACTTCTTATTTTCAGTTCTTTTTTTTTGGTGGAGAATGTTTGTATGTGGTTCCATATTATTTAGGTAGGATAGTAATTAAGTCTTTTAAGAACTGAAATATGAAAGAATCGTGTTGAAGTAACATATTTTAATATCAAAAGGGTTCTAAAAGTCTAACTTCATATAGCTAAAAGCACTTTTGTCATTGTCACATTCGTTATTTAAAGCAAAACCCTGTGGAGTAAGTTTTATTATCTTACATAGAAAATGAGGCTCAGAAAAGTTCTTAAAAACTTGTCCAAAATTACACAGCTATTAAGAAATAGGACCAGGAGTAAAATTCAATCAGACTTTAAACTCCATGTTTATTCTTCTTTGTGACAGCTGTCTTTCCATATAAATGCATACCTTTCCTTGTAAATACATACCATCTATGAATCACTAAAGAGAATTTTACCATACTGTTGAAATTAACAATTTGCATTTTCTATGTTCTGCCACATTCCCTAAAACCAGCTGAATGTCTTGACAGATTTTCTCTGGGGCATCAGTTGGATAACACCCATCGTGTACACATTTTTGGGAAAAGTACTGTGGCCCCTCAGCTATTCTGGATAATACAGAAGAAAAGAAATATGAGACATAGATGCTGCATTTGATGTGCATAAGTTGTATTAATTTTGATCCTCCAAATGTTTGTTGTTTCATGCTATATTGAAATCACCAGAGGAAGTGCTGTGGTCCATCCAAGAGAAACATGAAGCATGCCACAGTGCTTACAACTGAACCAGGGAAACAAATCATAAACACATGGCATTTCCAAATAAGAGCACATGTCAGTAGAGGAATATTTGAAAAAATAACTGCAAACTACTGGGAATAGAGTATTGCTGTGGAAATTCAGGAAACAGAGAGGTTAATATGGACTCTAATGGATGATGTGGAATTTGAGTTATATTCTAAGGCATGTGTACAATGTATCTACACAGACAAGAGAGTAAGGCAACAGTCTATGCTGGGGCATCATGTGAGTTTCTCCTGTTAGGGACTCTGGATAATTTATTTTACATTATCTCTTAAGTATGGAAGAGAACAACCAAACCAATTACATAGCTCTATGAGATAATACAGACTATTAAATCACATGGGGACTGTAGCATATCAAGTTGTAAACTTTGGGTGCCTTTAGAATTAGTCAGTAATGGTAAATGTTGTACTGTTGATGTATCTTTAATGGGTACACATTTCTGTGCAATGTTGCACTTCTTGAGGTCAGCTTTCAGTTTAGGGAGTCATAGGAAATCTAAGACAGATTAAAGAGCAAGAGTTTGTACCTGAGTCCCTAAAGTTATGAGGTCACAAAATGAGGCATAAATGCCCATAAGACAAACACATTCACTAATTGCTTATTTATAAAATTACCCCTCCCAATGATCTCAAAATATTTGTGGCTCTATACGTTGCTGATGGTAGACCATCGTACACTGCTGAAAATCCAGGGGGAAAACCATGCAAACTGATTGCTAGGTGAAAAATACTCATTTTGCAAAGAACGCAAAATTTCATGAAGCCAATAAAAATGTTGGAGAATTGTACAGATTGCACACAGACTTTCAGTACACATTTGCAAATACATGTGCAATTCTCTGTACATATAGAATAGGGAACACACATAAAACTATAATTTATACACAATGGATTCTCAGCATATTTAAATGTACCCTTCAGTTTCCTAAGTGACTTGAGGTGTGTGATATTTTATAATATATAATAAATATCGATATCTACCTACCCATTATATGGAGATGTTTGAAATAATATATGTAACTTACTTAGAAAGACTTGAAAGAATCTGAACAGAAGTTGTTTGAAATAATGTATGTAACCTATTTAGAAAGACTTGAAACAATTCAAACAGCACAGCAGTAAAACTAACCTATTATCCTGTATTTACATAATAATCAACTATTTGTTAAAAGCCTTTGGGAGCAAGGAAAGACATCAGAACGCATTCCTTATAGATATCAGAGACTCATCTATATATTTAGCAAAAAATAATTTGCTAATCTGACTTGTCCTCTTTTGTAATGGGGTTAAATTGTATCCTACTGGCCTTAAAGAGATATTGTTCATCTCCAACTATCCAACAGTAAGGAAAACAATAACGGGTGAGAGTGTATGTGTGTGTGAGAGAGAGAAATTGTATATACATGAGTGCATGTGCCTGTGTGTAAACTTATTCTCATCTTACGAAATCTGAGTTATCTTTAAAGCTTTATAGTTAATGGCATGCTTTAAAATTCTAACATTATTTTCTAGGTGCTACCTATGTATTTATAAATACGAATTCATTTAATCTTTTATAATAGGGCATGACGTTGCTTCTATTCTCATCCTCATTTTACAAATGGCAAAACAGACACAGAGAAGTTAAATAACTTACATAAGGTCACAGAAGTAACAAGGGTCAAAGTCAATCTCAGGCTTCTGGCTCCAATGCCCATTGTCTTAATCACCAACCAGTTCTTCCATCGAGTAGTTTACTCCGAAAAGTAGTATGATGAATTAAATTCTACTTTCTTCTTGTGTTACAGATTAAATTGAGGACCAAGTGTTACCCTAAGAAAGGGTTTCAATCTGAAAAGTAGTTGGGAAGTTTTCTGAGTTCATTTCCAGGGCCTGCTGTATGATAAGTTTCTTTATAATGAGTTCTTTAATACGTTTCACTTTACTCAGGTGATAGCTACAGGGAAATATTATGACCCTGTTTCCAAGACTGATCTTTCTATTTAGCTTCATAAATTGCTTGATGTCAGCAGGACATAAATACAATCTGTAGGCTCTGTGGAAGCCGATATCCTGAATAAATTTCCAACAGCCTTTTAGAAAATAATGAACTACAGAACTGACTTTTCTTTGGTATTTGTAGACAGGCACTGAAGGCAATGTCATCTACCAGCTCAGAGGTAAATAACCTCAAGGAGTCTTTCAGGGTCGCTCCAGAACTGCAGTAGGAAATGCCACCCTTCTGGGGCCTTCTCAGTGATTAGGTTACTATAAGTGTAATGAAGAGTCTCAGCGATAACCCTCTAGTTTCTGCTGGTGTCTCTGCTGTGCAGTGGGTCTTCTAAACTGTCACCACACTCCTCAAGCCATTAGTAATCTCACCTTCAACAAGTAACATTTCTATTTCTCCTAAGTTAAGACACAGAGAGTGACCTCATTCCATTTCCTGCCTCTGTCACTAAACTTTTTCGCATACAACCATCTTGGCACCTTCTCTGCTCCGCAGGGAGGTTTTGTTTTTTTGGGTTTTTTTGAGGAAGATTAGCCCTGAGCTAACTGCTGCCAATCCTCCTCTTTTTGCTGAGGGAGACTGGCTCTCCTCAGGGAGGTTTTAACTGCGGCTAAAACTTCCCCACGTGTTAAAGATTCCATCCCTTTCTATTCTCTTTAACTTGCACATCAAATTTCTCCCCTTCTATTTTTTCTTTACTACTTTCCTTTTCATTGATTTCTTTCCTTTAGCTCATAAACGTATTTCTTTCACCCCAAAAAACAAACTCCTCACTTGATCCTGTAGTCTCTTCTGCTTTCCTCTGCTCTCTTTCCACTTACGTTTCTGGAAAATTTGTTGACATTTTCTGCCATGCCTTCCTCTCTTCTCACTGAATTTTTATTCCCCCACAGTCTGGATTTTCTCCTGAAATCTTCAGTGAAACAACTCAGCATCCCGGGCAGCTTCGTTTTCAAAGATTTTCACATATAAGAATTCCACCTTCTGAATTCCCTCTTTACTTCTTCAATTTTGTCCTCCAACAAAACTTCTCTTTCAAGTCAGGCTGAGATTGAGTTTGATTTCCCATTGCTTCTGAAACATCTCTCTAGAGAGCATATCCAAGTCAATATGTCCAAACCAAACATACCATACAGCTCTACTCTCAAAACTACATCCATTATTTTCTATCTCGGCTAATAGCAAAACAATCTCTCCTTCTCCCATGCTAGAGACCTGGGATTCATCTCTAATTCTTTCTTCTCCCAATCATTAAATCCAGTCATATACAAAAATTTGGAAATCTAAATACTTCCCCTTTTATTTTTCACTACCCCTATGGAGTCATAGCTCTCCTCAACTGAAATAGTAGTTTCTTGTAGTGGGTTGAATAGTGACCCCCAAAATTCATGTCCACCTGGAAGCTCAGAAGTTGACTTTATTTGGAAATAGAGTCTGCAGACGTTATTAGTTAAGGATCTCAAGAAGAACTTATTCTGGACTTAATGTGGGCCCTAAATTCAAATACTGGTGTCCTTATAAGGAGGGAAGAGGACACAGAGACCCTCACAGAGAAGAAAGTCATGTGAAGACAGAGGCAGAGTTCTGAGTTATCCTGTACAAGCACGGAACGTCGAGGGCCGCTAGAAGCTGGAAGAAGCAAGGAAGGATTTTTCCCTAGAGCCTTCAGAGGGACCCTGGTCTTGCTGATCCCTTGATTTCAGACTTCTAGGCTCCAGGAATGTGCAAGAATAAATTTCAGTTCTTTTAAGCCCCTCAGTTTGTACTACTTTGTTACAGCAGCCCTTGTAAACTAATAAATTTCCTGAGTGGCATCCATAACCTTTCCTAACATCATAATTCTTTATGGAATGCTTTGACAATCTACTGAAAGATATACAACTTCTCCCAGGAAAGATGCACAAACATACGATTCAAAATTTCACCATCAATTTCATGTTTCCAGAATGTCCAAGGTCTACCTATGGATCTTCTTAGTGTCCATACAACAGATTAAGAACTCCTTTCCTGTATATAGTATTGAGTTAATTTACTGCAGTACAATTCTGATTATGCCATCTTCTGATTTAAAAACATTAATATCCTTCCTGAACTATAAGTCTGTATACAATATGAGCTGATCCTTACATACTACAGTTCCCCTGCTGAAATACCCTTTGTTCTTATTCCTCCTAATGAATATCTGTTTCCAGAGCATACCGAGATTCTTTGCCTTTGCACATGCTGTGTATGCTGCCTGGAACTCCCTTACACACAGCCATCTAATGAATTCATGGCCATTCTAGAAGTTTTACATCACTCGTCTCATCTGTGAACCAAATAATCTCACTGGCAAAGTATTATGTTTCTTTTACAAAGTGATTCAAATCCTCAATTTTGACATATTCATGAAACACAAAGTGCTTTATTTTGAGTGAAAGAAATTTTTAATTATAATATTATATTGTAATATTTTGTTTAAATTTCTATATCTATCACTGTTTCCAATTCCTTAAAGAAGATTCACCATAATTAAATAATATATAATAGAGTTCTAAATATAGTCTAGGATTAAGATTGTAGGCTTTTATTTCAATTGGTATAGATTAGAATCTTCGAATCATAACTTGTGGGTTTTTTTAACTTGACCAAATGCTTAAACTTTATATACCTCTCTGTAAATTGGTTAAAAAAAAATGCTTAACTTATAGGATTGTGGTGAGGATTAAAGAGAAAATAAATCTAAAAATTTGGCACAACATCAGTTATGTAGTCAGAATTAACTTTGTTTAGTTAAATTTAACAATGCCTCTTAGTTTATAAGATTAGAAGCCATTATCTCCTAGTTTATAAGTAATACCTCCATCCCTTCCTTTTTCTTACAATTTATCTGTTGAAGATGCTGGATTTTGCTGAATTCATGTTCATAGTCTAGTTCAGTACGGTCCTTTTTCTCTGTACTTCATGCAAAATGGCTGCAGGATACAGAGATTTGAATCTCTTGGCATGATTATGCGTAATGTTTGGGAAGATCTATAAAAAGCATATACTATCTGATTGTCTCTCTTCCTGTGATGTTAGTAGCCCTTGATACTCATGTCTATATCTATTAATTCATTGAAGGTTGCAAAATGGTGGTATTCTCATTCTATCACCTCTCTTTTCTATTTATTTCTGGGGTTGCTCTTATAAAGAGACACATCCCCGCATCATTTATTTGGTGATCCAAGGGCACAGTTCATATGGGAGAAGCAGTATAAATGTTTGATTTTTTCACTTTATGAAATCAGTTTCTATCATTCTCTAAAACTGACCAGTTTTTCTTCCAACTAAAATCATAAGCACATTGATTTACACATATTTGATGGGTTTAAGTCCCTTGCAATTATCATCTTCACTGAAGCTCAAATTGTCTCATTTTCAGCAAGTGAAATCCTCTTGAAATTGACTCCTAAGTTCCTTCGGCAGAACCGTAATCAGTCTTTGCTATCTGCTGTGTTAAGATGTGGCTTATATTGAATATGTCCTGCCCCAGAACTGGAATTAGACATTTTTCCAGGAAACTTCTATTTTGGTGGGAAATGCTGTTTAAGACATTTGAACTGGATTGTAGAGATGTTGGTTGTTACTGCATTGATCATTGGTCATTGTTTCTAGGTCTTTTCAGTGGACCAAGCAAGGAAACATATATTTATATATATGCAAAGACAAAGTACTTCATAAAATTATACCGATATTTCTGATGCAAAATCAAAGCTAGGGAGTCATTATTTCACCTCTTCTCAATGACATCTGTGTCTTTCCTTCCATATCAAAAATCCTGGTTCTCGAGGGCATCCATAAATGCTTGCTTGTTTAATCCTCATATCACACACAGGAGTAGCAGAATGATAATAGTAATACTGTCATTAACATGATTATGAAAACATGAAGTTTTTTTTGGCATAGCCTTTCCCCGTTCTTCTCTCATTTTTTAATAGTTGTACTTCTCTATGCCATCAGAGCACATAATCCCGGCATTCGATGCTCATTCCTTCTTAACCTTCATTTAGTTTCCATTCTAGAGCCCAGCACCAGTTCCAGTGTTGAAGTCTCTCTAGTCACTTTGGTTATCTGAAGGATTATTTTCTAGTCAACTTGTGAGGAAGTTCTCAAGGGACAACATTCTCCATCTTGCATGTTAATAGTTTTTTTGTGTCCTTTATACTTGAAAGTCAGTTTTGCTGGATATGAAATCCTTGGCCCACACTTTCTTTCCTTGGTTTTCTTTAATACATTTCTCATTTTCTTCTGGCAGGAAGCATTACTATCCAAAAGTCTGATGAAAAGTCATGTAGCTTTCTTGATACCAAAAGACTTTTTTTCTTTTTCTGAAAGAGCAGTAATTTTATTAGAATGTCTGGATGTTGGCACTTGGTGTGCTCCATCAATATATAAATTAAAACTTTTATTTCAGGAAAGTTCTTATTTCTGGAAAGTTTACTTGAAATTGGTTTTAGCGATTGGCCTGTTCTTCTGTTTTAGTTTTCTACTCAGGAACTCCTTTTGTCCTTGTGTTGGCCAGCTTTTATTCTCAGGTTCTCAATATCTTTTAATCTTTTGATATGTTGATCTGTTTTTTGAATACATCTTTAGAATATGCCATCATTGTCTTTAGAAAATTATTGTTCTCTTTTTTCTTAGTGTTATTTTGTATCAGATTTGATCCAATACTTTTCTGTTGTTCCAGGCCCTTGAATCCTCCTCACCATCATCCTCTTGAGCTCACCTGCTGTTAAAGAGCCCCCACCCCATGATAGCTTCAGCCCTGAGTGCTTTCCACCAGGTCTGAGTGCTGACCTCCTCCTGCTTTCAGATGCAACGAACACTACCATGTTGCTTCCTTCTTCTTGCTTTCACAGAGATGCTGATGTTAAGTAGATTATGTTCTCACTCTCCTAAGATTTGGGTGCTCAAGGGAATACCTTATCACCTAATTTTGTTGTACATGTTGCCCATGTGATTTTGATTTTGCTATTTAGTTGTTTTTGTCTCCTTTATACTGGTTTATTAGTTTCCTGTTGCTGCTGTAACAAATTGTGACAAACGCAGTGGCTTCAAATAACACAAATTTATCATCTTCAATTTCTGAAGGTAAGAAGTCCAAAGTTGGTCTCACTGGGCAAAAAAAGAGTATCAGCAGGGCTGTGTTCCTTGTGAGGGCTTTAGGGTAGAATTCATTTCCTTGCCTTTTCCAACTGCTGGAGGCTGCCTGCATTCTTTGGCTCATGGCCTTTCTCTCCATCTGCAAAGCATCAGTGTAGCATCTTCATTTCACAGATTTCTGACTCTGACACTCCTGTCTCTCTTTCCTTTGTGATTACATTGGGCTTACTGGATAATCCATGCTAATCCACCATCTCTGCAACCTCAATTTAATCGTATCTGCAAAAACCCTTTGCCATATAAGGTAACATAATCACAAGTTCTGAGGATCTGGATGTCTTTGAAGGAGCCATTATTATTCTGCCTACTAGAGTGGTTGCAGTGAAGTTAAAAAAAAAAGAATGCTGCCACCATCTTCCTAAAATTCTCTCCTGTTCTATCATATTTTTCTCACCACAACCAAAAACTGATGTAAGCCTGAAATTTTGAAAGAAGATGAATTTGGAATATTGCAATTCTATCATGCCTCCCTTGAATACAAATTTTTGTCTGGCTTAATATGTGCTACTTTATTTTATTATATATTACAAAGAAAATATTTTAGACAAAGAGAAGACGAGTGAGATGCCAGATATCATTGGCGTGTGGGAGAGTGTGTTTAAAATCCTTGACTATAATGTGGTAAGGTGCTTTACAATAAATAGAGACATTTAAATGAAGCACAAAGAGTGGTTTAAGTTTGCAAATCACTAAATCATGACAATAAAGAAATCGTTATTTCATCTGCATATGGGTTATGGACAATTGGCAACGGAAAGCCATACCTCTGGTGTCTGGTCTGAATTAAAGCTCTTCTGAAGAAGGACGTGGAAGTCATTCAGGCTTGGGCATTCTTTAATTTCTTTTATTAAGGCCTGCACAAAGTCAATGTAGCTAGAAGGCAACACGAAGGCTTCCAGAAACTACAAAGTGTGAGAGCTGGTTCCAATTACCATCACTACAGTGTGACCACGTGCATAAATCTTCAGCTTTGTGTTTAAGTTCGTGGATTTAAAAAAAAAATGAATTCTTTATAAAAATTTGAGAAATGCATCGGTCTGTGCATACATGTGTTTGTATTAACTTTTAACCTTCTGTATCGATAAAGCAGTTCAAATAAGAAAAAGTGTCTAAGCTAGCAGAACATAAATCTTTTTAACTTTAAATTAACATACAACATAGTAGTTTTTAAAAATTTCATTTCCTGGAACAAAACATGTTTCAAGAAACAGAATCTTAAGATAATCATTTAACAACTAAATTAAGCAATCCCGCATTAAGCAGATAGGCAAATAGACAACTTTTGTATCAGCTGAGTAAGACCAATGAGATTTTGCGTTTCTGACTCCAGTGACTTTTATTAAATCATAGGTTGTCTCTTAAATATATAATATTGAGCTAGAGATAACAATCCGCATGCTGAATTAACCTATTTGATAGCAATCTGAGTTTGAAAATCATACTTTTTCATATTCCTTATTTGAAGTTCCCAGTCTGTTTTTAATACTGCAGTTGTCTCAGTTAATTTGAGTTCTTAACTCTTTGTTTGCACCAATATGCTTACGGTCCACTTATATTATTTGCAGTAATGAATGAAATGCAGCTAGTATCGTTAAGGAGGCATTTACTAATATTGAAACATTATCTAATAGGTATTTCGTTTGACTAAGCACTATTTTTTTTTAAGTAGGAATACAGCAACTTGTTCAGTTTAGGAATATGCATAACTCTTTAAGTTAGTGACAAAATGTTAATAAAATGCATCTTCTGATGAACTAAATGGCATTATGGATAAGTAAAGGAGAAATTATGTGCTGCTTTAAAAGCAGAATGTCTACTAATATAAAAAGCAAACCAACTTGAATAAGAAAAGAATATGTTTAGATAGGTTAGAAGTCCCACAATTCCCCTGTCTTATAAGTATTTACTATTTAAACAATTATGTTTTTTATGAAAAAAGTATTTAAGCAGGTATTCAGGGACATAAATTTGTAGCTGCAATTATATTTTATAGAAATAGTGGTAGATGGGTACTTTTTAAAGTGTCCCTAATGTTAATTACGATTTATTAGTTTGCATCGTCTGGAAAGGAGAAATGTAATAATCAGGCCTTCTTTCCAGCCACGTTTTAGTTACTATTAATTTGGAGGCCAGGAAGTGAAAATAAGTTACCGGAAGACAAACGGATTCCTGTTTGTGTAGTTTGGGCTTTTCCTATTTGTATAGTTTCAATCAGCATAAATAGAACCTACTAATATCCTTACTTTTTGCATGAAACTTTAACTGGATGAAGAATATTTATTGAAGTCCCACTATCCCAATTTTATTAGAACATTTCACTGACCTTTCACTACTGACAGAACAGAAAATTAGTTGTCCAAATGGCACTAAAGTGTTATGGGAATTTTATTTAAAAGAGTTTCAACCATCTAGTTGCACGACATTCTGGCACTTTGATGGAACATACTTCTCCAACTTCTTCAATATTCCGAGCACTACTTCATTTGGAAGTATCAAACACAGTGTCATTCACAAGGCTGGAAATGTTTTCTGCATGTTTCTGTGATATATTGAATTTTTGTTTAGTTTTCATACATAAATGGTGATCTTATTTAATATAAATTGTACATTGTAGGTTATTAACGATAACTTAATCTCTTTGAACTTTTAGCTGTTCTAAACCTAAATGGTAACTAGGAGTCTTCCAGCTCTATGATTCTATGATCTGTAAAACTCAACACAACTCTGAAAGTTGAAAAGGCCCTTCCATCATCAAGTGAATCTTTCATCGTGCAACAGAAGTCTGAACATTAATGATCTATTTAAAATTCACTGTCAGAAATATTTCAGGATGACAGAAAAGCACCTAATATTTCATATTGGTATATTTCAGTAATAGATGATGACTTGACTTCAACTAACGTGTCAAGCACAATATTCAATATTCTCCTGGGAAGATTATTTCAAATTATAAATCAAAATCCAAATGAACAACAGTGCTTCACTTGAAAATCATAAATAACTGTCAAATATCAATGAATGGTTTATTATATAGATGCCAAATATTGATAGATGGCGTGACTTACACGTTTGTTATTGCTATTTTCAAATCTGTTCATGCTTAGAAGTCTCTCAATGTGATCAATAAGCATCTTAATAGGGTAGCCAAGATCCTCAGGGAAGATATTGTTTTCCTTTATCACCATCACTCTTCTGTTCTACATTCTTTGCTATAAAATTTTCTATTTCCTATTTGTAATATATTTCAAACAGAGACTTAAACTACTTATAGCCTAAAAAAAAAAAAAAAAAAAAAACAAAAACTTTTGGAAAAGTTCTAGTCATAAGTCTAGGATGCATGGGGGAAAGATGTTACCTGTATCTTGTTCCTTTTCCTGAACATTAAGACAAGGCCCCATTCACGTGGATGAGGACAGAACATCTTCAGCCTCTCAACAATTCTGTGCTGTCATTGCATTTCAAAGCAGTGGATATTTATGCTTGCATTCTGAAAAACAGAATTACTATCTTTGGTAAGAGAAGATCTATCTCTGCATTAGAACTACTGTCTGTGTGGGACTGATCTTCGCCACTTAGTTCTGGCTAGCTTTTATCCTGTTGTGATTGAACAGATCTAATAGTTATCTGTGTGGTCCTTCCCCCTTTTTCTCATTTGATAGAGGAGAAATGGATGTCCTGCATATCTTATAAACTTACATATATACAAATTATTATATTACAAAACTAATTCATTTAAAAATAATGTTAATAATGCAACATGAATACAAGTGATTAAACATGAAAAGGATCACATTGTCGGAAGCACATAAAGTTAATTTTGTTGTTAGCATTAAATAGAGTCTCTACTTTGAAAGTATCTTTACTCAATTGACACTTGAATTTTCTTTATTCTATGCACAAAAAATAAAAATTATCAGTTTGCATGTATGCCTTAGGAAACATTAGGATATTTTGCAATATATAATTTTTATAGCATTGGTGGATGAGAAAGATAGAGGTAAAATATCAATTGTAGTATGGAGAAAGTAGCATCATTATAAAATATTTTAACATTTTATGTAAAACTCATGGAGGATTTGTGTGTGTGTGTGTGTCTGAAAATTATTTAGAAATGAACCCTAAAGAACAGCATGGAGTAGAAACTCAGAAAGCATGTGCAACGTCCACACCTCCTCTCCCTCCTTGGAGAGCAAATGCATGTTGGTGGTATCTATTCACCCTTGTTAAAATTTTAGTTTCACACGAGTCATCACAATCTATTTTGGGTGCACCCTGGTGAAGTACACCATCATTCAGGTCAATAAATTCTCTATTTGAGACTACTTGGTTTGGGATTGTGGTAGAAATTTGGCTAGCCTAGCTTCACTGTGAGATTCTCAGAGTTAATGCTGGCAATCGTGCCGTCTTGGAAAGCAAGAAGGGGCTAGCTTGATGCTTGAGTGAACTTCCACAGAGATTATTTTTCTAGTCTTTCTCTGAGAGTATGTATTTGAATCGATTCTATGCTGTATTCACAGCCCTACTTTCCTATCCACATTGGAAGAAACACACTATTCTTTGCAAGCTATTTGTTGGAGGAGAGAAGGCTTTGGGGAACACCTGCAACAATTATGTGTATGGAGAGGAAATGTGGAGGGTTGAGAGTGGAGAGGGAGCACGTTGGAATAGACTCTCAGACTAATATTTAGCATTAATAGCCTCCAGTATAGGAAACTTGAATGTGGTATTATTAAGCTCCTAGAACAGTTGCTTTTTGCAACTTTGATCTCTGTTAAGTATTTGGGAGCAGACTCAACAGCTACGTTTAAACATTTCCCCTGTGCAAAAGACTTCTCATTCTAGGAAATTTCTTTCCTCTGGCCAACTCCAAAAAAAGCCACACCAGGGGAGCTTTTAAAAGGGGATTTTCCCCTACAATAAAAAATTCATTAACAAGAACTAACTTGCCCCTGAGCCAATCCCAGGATGGATTGTTACTTTTTAATATATGAAAATGTGCTTTAACTTAGCCCTGGATTTTCAGTGTTGGCGGTGGGGTGCATTCTAGTCTTAACCATTGCCCTTCAGGCCCAGAGTTATCTTAATAATGAAGATCCTTCTGAGGAAAAGAAGAGGAGACAGGATAATTATGCTTCTAATTGAGTCTAAGAGCAGAATTAAAGGTACTTTGGCTGGTTTAAGCCATAGAAAACTTGATACTAGAATTTTCCTCCATAGACAAATCCAGTCTTTTAAACTCAAAGGGAAAAAGATGAGGGAATCGCGGGTACAATTTCACACCTGTTATTTTGAAGAGAGGGGTCTTTTCTGTTCATTCTAGTGAAACAATATTGAGATGGTAAAGTACAAATGCAATCTGTTCAACATCTGTGCTTCAGAACTCTTTAATTTTATAAATGGAAAAGGGATAATTCCTTTCACCTGGATCCAGTAACGACAGTCAAAAATCTTGACTTGGTAATTAAGTAGTGGCTTAAAACTAAATAATCTCCCAGCTCCTTTGGATTCTCTTTTTTATGCATTGCTATTTGTTTTTCTTCTTCTTCTTCCTTCTCTTTTTCATTTTTCTCCTCTTACCCCTCCTCCTCTTGGTCGTCCTTCTTCCCCTTCCTGCGCCTGCTGCTGCATTTTCTTCTTTTTGTTGTATACTAATGGAGAAATGGATATGAGGGAAATTACACAGAGCGTATAATCTTTTCCAGCTTCTTATGGTCCGAAACTTTCCTTGGCTGATGACAGCATCACTCCAAGCTCTACTTCCATCTTCACATGCCTTTCTTGTCTCTGTGTGACTGAGTGTGTGTTACTGTGAACTTTTTCTTTCAAGGGCATCAGTCATTGGATTTAGTACCCACCCTAAATCCAGGATGATGTCATTTTGAGATCCTTAACTTAAATCTGCAAAGACCCTGTTTCCAAATAAGGTCACATTCACGGATGCTGGGGGTTAGGACTCGGGCATATATTTTCTTTTGCGGGAGTGCAGGGGTTGGGGGGCAAAAGGAACACAATTCAATACAAAACCAAGAGTAATGACATAATCTGTGAACAATATTAAAAGGTAAGGGTTTTTCTAAGTGCTCTTTTACAAGTTATGCTTTTATTTTTCCCTGAAACAATTCTCACATCTTAAACGCCGGTAGCTACATTAAACAGAACCACTGGAGAAATATACTTTTGACATACTTCACCCAGAGGTTCAAGGAGAAAAGAAAATGGGTAGAGCAGGGAAACAAAAACCCCAAAGCATAGATACTCTTTTTAGCCCTTGACACAAAAAGTAGACATAGATAAATTCTTAGAAATCTCAGAAATAAAATATACATGGATAAATTGTCAGAAATAAACAGTATGTATTCTTTATATATTCCCACCTTAACCTGCAAAGAATTTGAAAGGCCTTACAAAAATAGAGTTATGCAGTAAGCTTAAGTGAAGGAAATTAAAACAATTAAACACCAGAACATGGACGTTTGAATATAACTAGAAAGTCAATAAAGGGGAAAAATAATATACTGACCATACATATGTTTGATCCTATTTATGACCATAAACACTATATATTTATATTTGAATGTTGAATGGGCTATCAGACTTCTGACAGTTAAAAAAAAGAGAGAGAATCAGCAGTAATTAATTATTGAGCTTTTCACTATATAAAAGAAAATACCAGCCTTTCAGAAAAAAAGAAAGCTTCTTTCCCTCATAATGTAGACATTGATCAATTGGAAACAATATAAAGAGGCAGAAAGTAAATTTTTCAAAATTTTAAAAGTGAATACAGTAGTAGCGTTCGCATGTCAGTTTCTTCCAAGATTAGTTTATAAAGGCAATAGGCAGTGTTAGAATCCAACGAAGAGAGAGAAGACACATGTAACAGAACTAAGTTTATTTAGTCAGAATGAATCCAATTCAATTTAAGCTTCTAGAAGAGAATATGTGCTTTGTATCTTTCCAACTCATTAATAAATAGCCTCTCTTGATCTCTTTGACCTTTGAAGGAAATTGTCTTGAGATAATGCTACTCACTGATGAAGGCCATAGGTCTATAGTGTATCAGTTTTATGTTTCTGCTGTAACAAATTACCACAAATTTAGTGCCTTAAAACAACCCAGATTTATTATCTCATGGTTTCTGTAGGTCGTGGGTTTCTGCAGGCATGGGTGATATTTCATAGTTTCAGAAGTCAGGTGGGCCAGGCTAATTCCTCTGTGTAGTCTCACAGGCCAAAATCCAGGTGTCAGCAGGGCTGTGTTCCCTTCTGGAGGCCCTAGGTAACAATCCATTTCTTGGGTTCTGAAGATTATTATCAAAATCCAGTTCCGTGCAATTGTAGGACTGTCAGTGTGGCTTGCTCTATGCTTCTGGAGGCTGCCCCACTTTCCTTGGTTCATGGCCTTCTTTGTCTTCAAACACGTCAATGCTCCTTTCCATGCCTCTACTCTCCAGCCTCTTCTTCTGTCACATCTCTCTCATTGACTCTTTTGCCTTCCTTTTCTCCCTGTTTCTTTTCAGGGTGAAGAGTGGAACATGAGTTTAGAGGAGAAAATGGAAGATAATCAGTCTGCAATATTATCCTCTTTAAATGATTATTGTAAGGAAAAATTTTAAAATCTATAAACCTCTTCTGCTTATAAAGGAACATGTGATTATATTGGGCTCAACTGAAAGTCCTGGATAATCTTCTTAATTTAAAGTCAGCTGATTAGCAACCTTAATTCCATATGCAAAGTTCCCTCTGTCATGTAAGGTAACATGTTCACAGGTATAACACCAGGGAATGAAGATCATAGGGACCAAAATTCTGCCTCCCACATTAATCTTGTATTGTCATCTTACTGATAGAGCATATACTTTAGGAGCAAGATGGGTAGGAGATAAGTTTGTAAACCTTTATGGAAAATCTAGAAGCTTAATCTAGTCTCCTTCACAAGTCTATAACTAACAGAATATCTAACAGCAAAGCCAGCTTTCTTTCTCAGGGTACTTTTTTTTTTTTTTTCCAATTCAGTGTATGAGTAATTGATTGAGTTCCTCAAATTTCTCTTAGTGGTACATGACTAATATGGTTTTGGCCTGGAAAAATTTTAATGTCATGTTACTAGTCAACCATTACAACTTTAAAAAAGCATTAATGATGCTTTCAAGAATAGCCAATTTGGGCAAAACGGCTTTCCACACTCCTACCAAACTGAATCATTTACGATACAGTATATAGAGATAAAACTAGTAATCTGCTTTATATAAGGTAGAGATCAATTGAACTTTGGGAAATAGTTGTCAAAAACTGAGAAGTAAACTTTCGAATAATCAGTATTAAGCTAAAGTTTTTGAGAGTATCCATTTTTTATACTGGCTTTTCATTAAGGCATTAAATTGTTTTATGTTCTTTGCAAGTATTTTAATGACCTCATAAATCTCTCCAACGATGTAATATTATTTTCTTATCTAGTTCCTTATTCTTGTGCATATTGAATTGTTTCTTTTTCTTTAATTTCTAAATGTAGATTATATTAAATCATTTTCAGGCATTAAGGTTTGTTTTCCTCTTTTAATATTTTGTATTCTTTGCTTAGGATACATTTAAGATATGAGATTACTTGCTCCAAGAAGAATAAGAGAGACTTTCTAGTTGTTTTCCAAAAAGAAATCAATCAACATTATCATTAGTGACGTACAAGAATATCAGTTTCACTAAATTTTACCAATATCCTATTATCTCTTTTTGAAATTTTGCCAATTTAAAAAAAAGTGTCTTATTTAGGTATGATAAACTTTACATAAGTTCTTGCTCTTTAGTCTTATTTTTACAAGTTTTTCTTTCTTTTTTTGTTTAATTAGGATTCTGAGAATAGAGACAAGAATAGACAGTTTCCTTGGTGAATTTCATATAAATATCTGCCCTGGACTAAAAATAGCTGCTCATCCCAAAGGAAATTGGTCAACTCAGGCTTAGAAATGACTAAGTTAAACAATGCTTGTCAAAGCTTGAATTTTTAAAGAACTATCCTTAAACTAAAAAGATGTCCTTGATTTTTTTTAACCTTAATCTACACAATGATGTTGGAAGGAATGAGATAATGTCTGTAAAAACCTTTTGATTTATATGATGAAACTAATGACGTAAAAGTATGCTATTATTATTTTGTTTTAAATTTAGCTATTACCTAAGGATTTTTCCCTCCGGTTGATTTAAATCTAGTAAGCCTAACTTATTTTTCATTTGCTTATTTTCATCTCAAAATCTTAAAATATCTAAAGAGTAATTTTTATAGTAAAATAGGCAAAAATAAAATTATTGTTTTTTTCATCAATTCACTCATTTGTACATCAAACATTTTTATACATGTAAGAAATAAACATGAGCTGATTTATTAACAACTGTAGAAAATTAAATAAGTGTTTCTGAAGTATATTTAAACTCTGCCTTTCAGTATATGCATTACTTGTTTGTATAAAGTCAAGCATAAATATTTCTCTTGGGTTTTTTTAAAATTAACTTTTTACTTTCGAATAATTTTAGATTTACAGAAAATTTGCAAAGGTAACACAGAGAGTTCCCATATAGTGAACACTCAATTTCCCATATTATTAACAATTTACATCAGTATGGTACATTTATAACAACTAGTAAACCAATATTGATAAATTCTTAACTAAAGTCCGTACCTTATTTACATTTATTTAGTGTTTGCCTAGTGTCTTTTGATGTTCCAACATCCTATCCAGGAAACCATTATACATTTAGTCACCTTGTCTCCTTAGGTGTCACTTGACTGAGACAGCTTCTCAGACTTTTCTTGTTTTCGATAACCTTGACATTTTTGAGGAGTATCAGGTAGGTATCTTATAGAACATTCATCAATTGGGATTTGTCTGATATTTTTTCTCATGATAAGACCGGGGTTATGGTTTTGAAGAGGAAGACCACAGAGGCAAAGTGCCATTTTTCATCCCGTCACATCAAGGCTACAAGCTATAATGTGATTTACCACTACTGATGTTAGTCTTGATCGTCGACTAAAGCAGAGTTTGTCAGTTTTCTCCAACACAAGGTTATTCTTTTCTTCTCCTTTCCGTACTGTACTTGTTAGAAGGAAGTCACTGCGAATATCCCACACTTAAGAGGTCGTAGTTAACAGCCCACCTCCTTGAGAGTAGAATATCTACGTAAATTATTTGGAATTTTTCTGCAAGAGAGATTTGTCTCTTTTCTCTCATTTATTTATTTATTCAATTATTTCTTTAAACTCGTGTAGATTCATGGATATTTATTTTCTACTTTGGGCCATAATCCAGTACTACTTTATTTTGTTGTTCAAAGTGTTCTTTGGCCATTGAAAACTCTGTCAGTTGGCACCTGTGTTCCTTTGACGCATCTCCATCACTGAGGTTTTTTGTTGTTTGGTATTTGAGCACTTTCTTATTTTGGAGCACTATGAGATGCTCCAAGTCATCTTGTATACTTCCTGGCTAGTCCTAGACTCAGTCATTTCTCCAAGTAGCCTTAGTTCCTTTTATTGAAGAATGATATTGGAAACCAAGAGCTGGGTGCTGGGACCTCTGGGGTATTTTGATAACTAACTCTATCCTACAGGCAGAAACTCTTGGGACCATTCTCTCATGTGTACTTTGATTAAGTCCCAAAAGTGTCCCTCTGATGGCTCTTTCTAGCTTTGAGCAAATACAGAATGCCATCCACAAGAGTGTTATGGTAGTTTTTTGATTTCCTGACACTTTTAGTTATGAATACATATTGGTGCATCAAGTATACAGTGTCTCAATGTTATCCTCTTCTTCTTCTGAACTATAACATGGATTATGAAAGGTAAGAATGATTAGAATGAAGGGCTAAGATTGCTGACTAAATATCTTACTCTCTCAGCTCTCTCTCCTGGGAACTGCCTCTGGCGCCAGATACCAGAATATCCACAACTTCTGATACTGGCCAAACCCATGGCAGAATTACTTAAAATGGCCACAGTCTACTCCATTTATTTTATTGAGCAAAAATTGATTGAGCATTTATCTTGTTTCAAACACTATTCTAAGCACTTTGAATATAGCGTTGAACACAACAGAGAAGGCCCCCACACCCTGCACAATTCTGATGGTGAAGATAGGCAAAAACAAGTAAACAAACGTATAAGAGAATTTCAACTAGGGGGAAATATCATCAAAAAAACAAAGCAATGGTGCATTTTATATATTCAAGAAAGGCAAAATTTAGATTGAAACCAAAGTGACAGGAAGGATTCAACCAAGGAAAAATTTTATGGATGGGAATTCTAGGAAATAAGCAGAGCAAGTACAAATACATAGAGCAATCTTGGTGTGTTAAAGGAATAGATTAAAGGCCAGTGGGACCAAAGAGATACAGAAAGTTAAAAGTGGCACAAAGTGGGGGCAATTGGGTAGGAAGGGGGTGATTTCATATGTGACTTTCAGGAAGTTTGGAATTTATTTTAAAAGTGTTTGGTACCCAGTGGATGGTATTAAGCAAAGGGATGATGTGGTTTGATCTGGTGCTGGATAGCAAGGAAATTCTAAGAGGACAAATTTGTAGTGATTACAATTTATCTAGCACTTATGACATGCCATGTACTATCTTAATGACTTTACATATATCATTTCAGTCATTGCTTGAAATAACACTATGAAGTAGGCATTAATAACTTCATTTATTTTCCAGGAAATTGTGGCTCAAAGAGATCAAGAAAAGAAATGAAGACCACCTTGCTAGTAAGTAGTGGAGTCAACATTTGAACTCTACTAAATTAGCAGCTGTTCCATATGTTCAAATTAAAGAAAAACTATGCGATTAAGTAAGTTTAGAAATGTTATATATTAAAGAAATATTGAAGAAAGAATGTACTTAAGGTGTGATTTCAAATAATAGGTGATTTTGGCTGGTAGTACCCCAGTGCTTTAATTCTGCTCTCAGTCAAAATAACTTTACTCACAAAACCTTTTAAAGGGAGAGAGACAAAATGATAAACTACTGTTAACTAGAGCGTTTTCTGAAATTCTAATCAAAACCTTGAGTAAGCTAGATTGGGCCATATAAAGCCTGGAACCCAGCATCAGAGTTAATCACACCCTTCTACATAGAGACAGAGAGTAAGAGAAAGCCATTTTCTGGTTTTGGTTCTTAGAGCTGCCTACGCTACACCTTTTGGGGTTGGGAAAATAGTTCTTGGCATAACTCCACTTTGCTAGGATTAGTGTTTACCACGGTAAGCACTTGGTATGGTAGAAAGCTTTATAGACTTTATAGGAAGAAAAAATAGGATAGAGATTATGCCCATGTGCACTCTTTTATTTTCTTTGGAAATTTTGCTCAGATAATGTGGTTGAGTCAATACATGGCACTCCTTCAGGGTGGAGACAGTTGTCTTTAATTCTGACTCATGACAGTGGAGCGTGGGTTAAACTTGACCTTCCCATAGAGTTCAGTGCATTTTGTAGACTGCTGCTGTAACATGCTTTAACATGTTAAAGACTCCAAGATCCTTGCAATAAAAGACACTTGCTTAACTTCTTTAACCCATCCGTTCAAAAAAAAAGACCTTTTTTAATGAAAATAATTTTTTTTTACATGACATCTATTAACATTCTATAGGAAGAGGGTGCCGTATGCTCACATTGAAAAATCTTGCCGTGCGTCACTGAGGACACAACCTAAAATTTTGTCTCTTGAGGTTGAAGGTAATTCAGGTCAAATGATGCCTTCTCTAGCCAGTGCCGACTTTGGACGGAAAGACAGATCCCATGGTTTCACTTTCCCAGGGTAAAAATATGATTTGTTAATGTGGATTGAGAAACATGATACATACAGCACTAAAACTGGTTAAATTGCCAGAATTTACTAACGGTCTTGAGTAATTGTTGGGAAGAAATGAAGGGAGTGTGGTTACTGTAAGATCTCTAGCTCAACAGGGCTGGAAGAGGTTTTGGTGCTGGGATGTGAAGAGACTTCTGAGAGAATTGGAGACAAGCAATCCCAGGCCCAGGGAAGATGGGGAGTAGTAAGCTCATCCCAAACTTAAGGCACAGTTTCCTCAATATCATAAAGCACAAAGAATTTTCCTCAATTCCCTAAACAGTAAAGGAATGTTAAAAAAAACTGGCGAAGAGAATTTGTTTTAAGGTCAAGCTAATTATGACAAGAAACACACACACAACCTACAAGGCCATTAGGAAGAGTAGTCTTCCCTGACTCAGCTTGAATTGTATCTTTGGTCATTTTCAGTTTGGTAAGTAAGAACAATGGACACCAGTGAAAACAGGATGCGTGACTTTCTAACAAAGTATAGCAAATCAGATTACAATAAACTGATGCCATGATACTGTGAGGATGACAATTATCTGAAACAGATTTTGATAGCTTTGTAAATAGAAACTTAATTCTTGGATTTCTCTTGTAAAGTTAGACTACATTGAGCCTTCTGATATTTAGATCTAAGAAATATCCTAACTTTCAACACAATCAGCAATTTGAAAATAGTCTCATGTCCTCTAATGTCTTATGTCCTTACCTCACCTAAACAAAATAGTTATATCCAAAAATTATTTAAATTTATGATATAAAATAAAATAGGGAATTTTTTCTGTCTGAGAATGAATAGGTCTTTTATTTGGAAAAGGAGTTTAGAGAAGACTGGATTTATATTAAAAGCTCAGATTTTATTTTATTTCCCTTTTTCAGGGAGTCTATTATTTTTGTTTTCAAAATATTCAAAACTTTTTGGTTTTCAAAATAAAGATATTAAACTTATAAGTATCTCACTAAAGATAAAAATACAAAGAAAATTCCTCTGAAAAATATTTCTCTGTTCATCCTCTCTCCATCCTCACATCCTATTTCTCTATCCTTTTCCTTGGTAACAAAGTATTATGACAAGTATAGTCTTACAGCACTGAAATGTATCTTTAAAATCTCTGTTGGTTATGATTTGCTAATGGTTTATGTCAAAGTATAGATTGAGTGGCTTTCAGTAGTCCAGGAGTTTTCCTTGCACTGAAGTTGAAGTTGAATGTTATTTGTTGACCATTTTCCAAAACACTGTGGCAATTCTTGGCTTATAACATACATTATTCTGGGAATATTATTTGACACTCAATTTAGTACATGTCACTTAGATTTTACTTGTAGATTCAATAAGACTTTCTTGAACTGAGGGATCGATATCTTTATTCTCAAAAGTACCAACTATAATCAAACTATGTCACATGCATGCCTTCCATAGCACATCTACTATGGTGATTTCGAGATACATTGACAGATGTTTGTTTTCCACAGTATTCTTTCTCTCTCTTTCTCTTGCTCTCTAAATATATATACACACACATAAATGTATGCATATTTATATGTCTAAATATATATGTATTTTTTCAGAAAATATGTGAACTTAACTTTTATGATTATTTTTTCAACATAGTTTTGGGATAGTTATTAAGCAGCTACTACATATAAGTGTTGTTTGAGATACTGAATGTTAACAAAGAAGCATGTGGATGAGTTAAGTGAATTGATCTTTAATGAAACAACTGCAAATTTTAAGTGTTATATGTCTGAGAAAAAAAGAAGACTCAGAAATCAAGAATTTTGGTTGCAGTCAACTAAGAAATTTCAAAACTGATGGCAGAAGAGGTCGGAGTAACAGTAGCAATAGATTTATAAAAGAAGACAGACGTAATTTTTATTTATACTCCTATATAAATATTTGAGAGCTTTCCACATTAAAATGACGTTCAGGGTGGGCCAAAGGATAGTAAGCAACTGCTGCAGAATGTAATGGAAACCAGTGGCCTATCTTTCTATATTAGGAAATGCTCTTGAACATGTGCTTATACTAAGGAGTCCGTTGTGATTTGGAGTTTACATTAGCTGTACAATCAGAAAGTTGTGGAATTTCCAAGCTACAGTGCTGTGAAGAAGCAGAGCCCACTGACGAGCTATAACGACCTTTGCGTGAGAAAAGAAACAGACCCCAAATCCTGGCTGCTTTGCTCTGTGGGGATAAGTCTTGCGCTAACGATGAAGCTATGAGCTTAATGCCCCTGGAGGTCTGTTAATTCTCCTATACCCTTCGGATGCAAATTTTGGCCCTTTCCCTGACCAGTCATTTTATAAACCCATGGAATTTGTCACAATAAGGACCAGACAAGTAAATGTATGGAAACCATGAATAATGATGTGTTAGCAATTGTATTATCTTGTACAACGGACATAACCGTATTATTTTTCTATACATTTTTTTTTCTGTTTACAAAGAATATTAGGATAGATTCTGGAAAAATATTGCTGATATTTGAAATTCTAAATATAATTAAATATAATTATTTTATATTACATTTTTCGTACTATTTTGTGTGGTACAAATAGCTTTGATTTTTGTTGTTATTCATCATATGAATATAAAAGGTTTTATAAAGGAATCTTTGGTTTAATACTATTTCTATGCTAAAAGTAAACAGCACTTGGTGTATTTCCTCACTGTGCTGTATGCTCTAGGACTTAATCAAACAGAACTATCTTCCCCACACCTTTGAAAAAAATATTAAAAGAGCATTAATGCGTTCAACTGGTAGTTGTTAATCCCTCCAATTCCAGAGACTAAACTGGTTCCTGATTATTTGGTAATAAACCTAGGCAAGCAGAGACCCTGACGTCAAAGAGCTTAAGCCCAATTGATAAGAAAGATCTTTAAACAAAGCAAAATCTATAACTAGTTCCATAACATAAAACAGTGGAAAATATAGCAAAGGAAGGACTTGGATGGTATGTGTTAAAGTGAGATAGAATATTTTCATATGTAGCCATCCTCCTCACGTACAATATATCTCATTAAATCTGGATAAGCACAAACTCAGTTATAGCATAAAAATATTACAAACATTCAGGAAGATAATATATTCTATGTGTATCTTGATTGTTTCAAATTAAGGTTTTTGAAATATTAAAGATGATCAAATATTGATACCCTGTTATTGTCTATTCTGAAGCTTTAAGGGTACAGAATAAAGCACATGCTCAGTTTGGATTACTAAGAGATTACATTTTACAGCAGAGAACTGCTTCGACTTCCTGTTCGCATTCCAACACAATTAAGGTGTTGCTTGCAGTCTGTAAAGCCTTATTGTCTGAGACTTCCTTACCTGAGGGACCACTTAGCTGCCTTCCAAAGCAAACTATGGAGCAGTTCTGCTGACAGTTCCCTGCGTCAGTTCTGAGGGGCTGATGAGGCAGCACCGCTCCTGGCCAACTGCTTGAATTCTGGCGCTTCTGCTACTATGCCATTATGATCCAATCGATATTCTCAAAGATGAGAAGACACAGTTCTGCCACTTAAATAACACTTGTAAACAAAGAAAGAACTTTTGATTCAGTTTTATCTTTGGTAAATGGCATCTCACATATCTCTGAGCATTGACATATAAGTATATGAAATATTATTCATTAAAATATATTGATGTTTAAGTAATTTGAGAAGCTTTAAGTTAATAGTTATTTCCAAATATTTCAAAACACAGTAATATAGAAATTTGCCAATTATCGATTTATACCCATCATAGAAAATAAATGTGTAATGTCAACCAGTAGCTCAGAAATCATGATTTACTGGAAGGTGCTGTGAGTAACATTTAAAAATAAACTAAGTAACATGAATGAAGAGGTAAATCTTTTACGTATTTTTCAATACTTAAAAATACTGATACTAACCAAACTCTATCATTCTAATTAATCTGAAAAATTGGACAGAGAATTCTAGAATTATATCTTCAAAGATTATATTATTTTACTTGACAAAATTGCCCCAAGCATTGCATATCAAGTCCACTAACAAGAAGGAAATCAATATTTCTTTTTAAAAGTAATATAGAAACTGGTATAGGTAGTTTTACTCTTCCTATGATGTGATTTTGTTTCTATGAAGTCACTGTGTCTCTCTGTGTTTCTGTTTATCATATATAAAGTGATGAGATATACAACACTATTTTGAACTTTAATCATGTTACTTTAAGTAAAAAATATACTATATAGGTTATCCATAATGAACAGCAAAAAATATTATTTCTCTATCCTTTAAAATACTCAGAAACTGTGTAGTGTGGTATACATGTATATTGCAATGTCCCAAAAGACTGTTTTAGATCATTTGATTAATTTTTCTTCACAATTTTGATGACTCTCAGGACATTACTTCATGATTATCCTCTTTGCCCAATTTTTAGAACTCACAATAGTGTAATATATACAAGATAGAGTTTTCCTTTTCTTTTTTGCTTAAGTAAATATCATTTTCAAAGTGGAGTACCTAAAGTTTCAGGACTGCAGGAAAAAATGTCAATTTTGGTTTTGTAGGAAGATTTACCTCTATACTTAATTACCTCCACCATCTATGCTATCTCTCTCGAACACAATCAATTTATTTCATGTCTATGGTTATTGCTTTCAGTACAGTGAAGCATGACAGAATGAAATGAAACTCTAGAAACAAAATGTAAAGGAGGTCAGACAAATAAAGAATATAAATGATAGGTGGGCATGCATGGAAGTTGTGTAATGATATTTGTATTTTAGCTTTTCTGCCTCAATATATGACTTGGTTGTACCCAAAAATATTATTAAATCTTATTTTTAACTTGCATATTTGTTTAGAATGCAGCTTAAGAAATAGACAAGTAGAAATTTTTGCCAAAGGGAGAATAATTCTATATTGAGAGGTTGGATATACAGCATCACAATCTGGTTGGAAGTTGGAGGAGGGATCTGGTGGCCTCCATTCTCCTCTGTGCCAATAGGTTAGGGTCAAAGGTTGGCAGAAATCATATCCTGTAGAGTGTGGTTCATCAGAATTATACTGTGAAAATTAAGGGGAGCAATTCCAGAATTTTATGCACTGAAAATATATGCTAACACTTTAGGAAGATCAATCTGCTATTTTTAAGAGAGCCAAAATGGGGTGGGGAGGGGATGATAAGGTGGTGGTGCAACTTTTGAGGTATTAAAAAATGATGATGAATTGAACTATAATAATGATAATAATAACATCAGCGCACCTTGTAAGTTACTCTTTTTAATCTTCATTTTACTGATGTGGAAGCTGAGGTACAGAGGGTAAATCACTTACCCATAATTACCTAACTAGCAGGAGGCAGAGCCAGAACTTACACACAGGGAGTCTGAATCTGGAGTCCTTTATATTATACCGTTTCTAAGATTGGAGATAGAGATACATTGTAGATTCAAGTGAGATTTCTAGGTAGGATGGATAGGAATTTATCACTAAAATGATGCAATAAGTGAGGGAGAACCATTGGCTGGATATGTAGATCTGGGAATCATCAGCATCTATTGTGCAACGAATGCTATGGGGAAGGAATAGAGAGCATGCGTGGATTAGAAAAAAACTACGTCTAAAAACGGCATCCTAGAAAACCCCAAGATTTAAAGTATGGAAGAAGAAAAGGAGCCTATGATGGTGATTAACACACAAAAAATGTCACAAAAACCAAGGGAGGATGAAGTTTCAAGGAGGGTGCTACCAAGAGAACCAAAATCTAGTGAAAGTACAATAAATACAAAGTGAAAGCTGCCCAGTGCTTTTTGATTTAATAATAAGGAGGTCATCGGTAACTATGGAAAGAATGATTTCTGTGTGGGAGAGGCCTGATCTAATTAAGTCTTAATTAGATCTAGCATGGACTTGAAACTGAACTTTGTGATTTATATCTTGGACAGTAGTAGGCTAGGAAAGGAGGGGTGTAACTATGTGTTTTTGTATATGCTAAAAATAGGTATCACTTGGGAAAACAAACTAAGAGATTTATTGGGAGAGAGAAAATGAAATATTGAAAGTAGGAAAGGATCTATTAATAAAATTTTTTAAAAAGGTAGGTATAGATCTAAAAAGTAGAAAATAACTGATAAAGGATGATACACTGAAGGAGCCCAAAGAACCGTGACACCTGAATTATTTGAGAAACTTGTATTGCTCAAATGCATACCATGTGGGATTGGTCACACCGTGTCTTCTCTCAGGAAGTTATCGCTTTTGAAAAATAAGTTCCTTTCCTTTTTAGTTCTTGTACTATGTCACTTTGGTGTCTCCAAACAAGGTCTGTGCTGACAGATGTTTTCATACAGAAAATAGCACTAATTTCCCTTTCTATGTATGTGTGTGTGAATGTGCGGGATCATATGAAAAGGATTTGAATCACGAAAGACAGGGTGAAGTGCTGCATTTTATTACACATCCTTTAAAAATAATAATTAGTTGAAGCCTGTTTCTAGAGTTATAATGGTTTGAGCCACACTGTTTTCTAAATGCTCAAAATTGGTACACAGCTTTATGACAGGAAGTTGGCCTTTAGAGCAGGAATGCATGTAAACAAAGAAATGTGGCTCACAGGAAGGCCTTGTTAAATCAAATCCTGAAGCCTGCTCCCACTCTGAGCTTCTTTCTGTATCTTGATTATTTGCAGATGCTTCACACGAAGCTAGAGATGAAACCCAATAGTTAACCTCCCTGAAACTGCCAAAGCAGTTCACAGACAGCTTGGAGTGTCAACCAGCTAAACCAAACAATGAGGAGGAAGTAAGAAATTCAATGCCATCCTCCCTCAAGATGCACGAAGTACTTTTTCTCCCTCAGGAATCGAACCTCAGGACTGAACTTTAAAAGAGAGAACTGAAAAATCAAGTAATAAAACTGCCTGGAATCGTCACTCCAAACATGAAGTGTTAAAAGTTATAGTTGTTTGGTCCTTTGACATTATTATAAAATCACACGCCTGCTGAGCTTCAAATCTTATTGTCTTGCCAGAAGCGCATAGCTCTGCCTTTCTTGGCTGTAAAAATGCTAAGATGCCAAAGGCTACAAATTGTCTTATATAAAGTCATGGAAACATCATAGAATAAAATAGATAAGGAAAAGAAAGGAGACATTTTTGTCAGTCTTAGCAAGTCTGTCTGCATGAGGTAAAGGAAACAATTCTCTGATTCCTGCAATGCTGTCTAATGAGAAGATGTAACCTCATTCTTCTGGAAATGAAGTGCTGCTTTCTTTTCACCAAGCTAAGAGATTAGGGGAAGTTGCAAGAAGGTAAAACTGGTATTGCATTCTCAGAAATCTGCTGGTTGTCATGCTTTGTGTTAATGGAACAATGGAGAAACGAACTGTGGGAGAGCACACTGAGAAAGGCCTAGCAGAGGAGGTCAGGGGCAAGGACCACCACACTCCTCCCCCAGGAGGTCCCACTTCCCAAGGAATACAGAGATGGATCTTGTAGATGCCCATAGGCCCTAGAATGAACCCTCCATAGACACAGTTGGGGTCTGCAGTTTTGCCAAGACCGCTATAGAGAGGATGGCTGCTGAAGACTACCCATCTCGTGGGCTTCTACTGGAAGAGCCTAGTAAACTCCCGAGGAGCTGCCAGTGCCTAAGGCTGCTGCTCAGAAGCGAGCTACCATCTCTCCATGCTGAGCCTATGGACAAAGTGCTAGAACAGTGGGCAAGGTTGGTGACTGGAAAGCGAAGGGGAAGTGTGACAGCTGTCAGGTAAGAAAGGATCCATATTTTCTCTCTCCTCTTCCATCACCAACACCTGAGAAGCTGGTATCAAGACAAGGAGGCAGGAAGAAATGTGGGAGTCACATCAAGCCCACCCTCTCTGTAGCCATTAGAGCTTCCACTCATCCTTAACTCCGGGAAAGGAATGGATTTTTTAGATATGAAATAAAGTTTTAAAATGAACAAGGATGAGGCATAGAAACCAAGAGGAGAAAAAAATACTGAAAGTGGCCGAAAAATAATGAGATTTGGCCAAAAAATTATTAACAAATGTGACTTTTATTCAGCAAGAATATGATCTTCCACGTTGCATAGATGTGGGCAGTTACTGCAAAAAATCAAAGTGTTTCATGTTTACAACTTAGTCATCTGAGGTTGCTCAATAAACTCGTTACATATGACAGCTTAGTTTTGGAACGAATGCATTAGATTCAAATTATGGAATCTCATTTTTGTGTTTCCTATTTATTGACATTGAAAATAGTGAGTTCTTTATTCATAGATTGGTAATGCATATCTATGTCTGGATATTTCCTGGATTGGGAAAAAAACATGAGTATTATCTTTAAAGACAAACTTCTTACCTTCTCACTGTTAACATAGTCAAAACTCCCAAAGCCTTTGGGCTTCTTGACAGTTATGACCTCACACTCTACTAGCTCTGCCATCCAAGAATTTCTTTCTATTCCCACATCCATTTGCCTAGTGCATTTGTGCACACACACACACACACACACTCTTTTTCTCACACACAGATGCACATAGTTTTCATTTCAGGTCTACATCATAGAGACACGGTCCTTACAGAGCAATGTGGGGGGAAATATACATGGCATCATGTCACCTGACCACAGTAAACAGTAGACCTGGCCTGGTTTCAGGTGCCCTTTTTCTATTAGGAAAAAACCAACCACAAGAAACCTGTCAGTCGCTAGTTCTTCACTGAGATGAGGCCTTTCTCTATCTGGGCCAAGTTTTATAAAGTAGATATTGTTTCCATCCTTAGGAGAATTTGTTTTTAGACAACTAGAACATTTAAGAGTGTATCCCAACCAATCAAATCTGGGGACAGAGCCTGGGGATGGAGGGAGTGGTCACATATTGATCAGTCAAAGTCACAAGAAGTCCTCTCAGTCTCAAATGCCAACGAAGATTTGCCTCATATGTTAGATTTGGTTTAAATGAGAAAAATGTCAAATAGCATTTATTATTTTAATTCTTTTCCTAAAAGAAAATAATTAATATTTCACTTCTACTATGCTTTAAGTTTTATTGTTCCTATAATTACCTAAAAAACATATTTCATTTTTTCCATGTGATGGATATGAAATATCTAATTTCGCTTAATGTAAAATTTTTCTCCTTTTGGTAACATATAAAATTTCTTTTTTTTTCTTAATTTGATTTGTTGAAGGTGAGTTTTCATTAGTAAGCATGTCATAAAAATGCAGACTTTTGTTATGAGTATTTCCATTTCCACTAGCAAAACTATGCAGAATAGTGAAGTTACTAGGCTTGGCAAACAGTAAAATTGTAAATGGAGTTTTGGAGGAAAAAATGGGCAAATTATTTTAAGGGAATATTTGTATTCATATGTAAAAGAGCTAATGAAACTGAACAGGACCTCAGAGTTAATCCAGTTAATCAACCCCCAAAACATCCCATATTGTTAAAACTGAGGTTTAGGGAGAAATTATTTTCCTGGGGTCACCCAGTTAGATGCAAATCAAATTCTCCTCTTTCTATGATGTGTTTTGGCTTTTCTTCTTTTTCTCTTTTTCCCCTGACTTAACCACTAAATCATCTCTTGGACCACATTTTACTGGTTTTGGATATTTAATGAAGAGTGGGAGGCATTCTGAGGAGAGAGAATAGCTGTAGGATGGTGTAGACATAGATATGGAGAATCGGGAGTAATTATAAAGTAGTGACTTCAGTGGGAGAGAGTTCATATCAGGGCATACTGGGAAAAACAACTGGAGAAGCAGGTTGTAATTCTAAGTGTCATTCCCTAAACATGACTTAGGAGGCAAAGTGGAGTTCTTGAAAAACGTTTGTTCTTTGGAATCAGTAATTTGGCAGCAGCCTTTCTAACTCTTGAGACGGGAGCTTCATTGAACATTGAGGACTGGAAATGCTATTTGAGTCATCAGCATAGAAGACATATTTAGAGCTAGGAAAACTTGTGAACTCTCTGAGGGAGTGAACTTAAAGGGTCATCGGTAAATAGAGTCACAGACAAACTTAGACACACTGGCCAGCAGGAGGGAGAGAAGAAATGAAAAGAAATGGAGTAGACAAACCAATCAAAGTTGAAAAAGGATTCAGTTTTGTGCAGTGTCAGAGTAATAAATGAAGAGACAATTTCAAGGAGGAAGACAACTATTAAGTAGAAAATAGTGAAGAATTAAAACTGACCTTTAGATTTTGTATGAAAAATCTTCGAGCTTCCAGACTGCACTTTCAGTAAACGACAGCTTTTCAATTGTTTGCAAGGGGAAAAATGAGTTAAATTATTCATTTACTATTTTATTTATTCAACAAATATTTATTGAGCATCTACTATGTGTTAGGTATATTCTATGGACGATTTTCATGTTGTTTATGACCAATCTGTTGGAAAACTCCTTCATCCTTGACTTTTTCCAGCATGTTTGTCTCTACCAAGTGTAAACACTACCCTCCAAGCTACTATGCTATGATCTCTTGGGATCATTCAGTGCGGGAAACCCACAGACAGAATGATCTTAGAAGATTTCTAACTTTGGGGCCGTATTTTGGAAAAATAAATTTTGGAAAAAAAAAGTTGGAAAAGAAATTTAAGGATCTTTATTAAATTCCTGTTAATTAGTTGGAAGAACAATTCTTGTGGCTTGTAGGTGAGAGGGGTTCATTTTTATTTGAACATTTATAGTAAGAATTTCAGAATAAGGACCTTTGCTATATGTCTCGCATAATTTCTTCTTTGGTTTGGTAAGATATGACAGGCTAGTAGGACAAGTAGCAAGAATACCCCTTTAATCCCCACAGCAAATATGCCATGGATGCTTCTTAACCTCTGGGTCAGTGTTCTCAAGAGACACTGAAATTCTCTCGGAAAGGAAGGGATAAGAAGGCACAGTTTGAGACCATAAGGAAAGGATAATTTAAATATAACTAAGATTATTTTACTAAAATTGTCCTCTGGTCCAGACTCTTGAGACTTAGCCCAGGCTCCTATGCCAAGGGATGTTAATTCATGTATTCATTCCACAGATGTTTATTGAGCAGCTACTAGTACTAGGTAATAGAGAATCAGAAAGATAAGGTTATTTTTTAGTAGCTCTTATTTTCTAATATGTAGACTTATAGAACAAATCAGTTGATTCGAAGTACTGTGAAGAAAAGTAAAAAAAAGATAAGGAGAAAAAAGTAAAGTGTGTATATGGGGGACGGGGCTTGGTGATGGCTTGTTATATATACTGAAGTAATGACATTAGAGCCTGGACTTGAAGGAAGTGAGAAAGTGAGCAATGAAAAGATCTGAGGGAAAGAAGTTCCACAGAAAAGAAACACAATAGCAAGGCCCTGCAGAGAGGACGAACTAGGGGCATGTCTGAGAAACGAGAGACAGGATGGGAAGGGAGTGGTAGACTTGTAGCTGGAGAGGTATTAAAGTCAGCAAATCATTAGGGCTGGTTGTTAGTTGGGATTTTATTCCAAGGGTGAAGAGAAACCAGCAGAGGATTTTGCGCAAGGAAGTGATACTATCTGATTGTATTTTTAAGATATCAGACAGCTACTTTGTGTAGAGTAAATTCAAGTGGGACGGGAGTGGAAGGAGAAGAATCAGCTAAGAGGCTGATGTGTAGGAGCAAGTAAATTGGACTAAGATGGTAGCTATGACGGTGGTTCAAGTCAAGCTGTGCAATATAATCAGTAGTAAATTGAGAGTGCAAGCCTTTTAAAAAAACTTTTGAACAAATTTTCCTACAAATAGGTGAGTAGTTCTCCTCACTTCAGTGTGGTGGTGACTGGACCAAAGCAGAGAAAGAGCTATAATTACGTGAACATGAGTTAATGGAAGGAAAAACAGTTATGAAAAAGTAAAACAGAGTTTCTTTACTTTAATACCAACTAGACAAAAATAATAGGACTTCAGCTGATGAAAAAAGAACAGCAAAATCCAGTAGTACCAACATTTCTGGATTTTACAGACCTTAAATAGAAGGACCAATATTGTGATGTCCTCTTTTTATTTCATCAACTAAGCATATTTTAAAACAATATCAGAAATACTATCTCTTCTAAAGTTCGCAGTTATATTTTTTTACCTTTGTTACAAACTTGATCCATTATCTTTATTTTTCTTGTTGTTCAATGAAAAAATGAAAAATTTTTTTTCAATGACGAAAGCTTCATAGTCTGGCCCCCAAATACTGTCCCACCTTCTAAAGAATAACAAAATCCTCAAGTTTACTTTGCATAATTTTAATTTTGGAGTCACTTCAGTCCTTGCAGAGTACTCATAGCTTTGCTTTTACACCATTTTTACACCAAAATTAGGAGTGCCAGATGAAATATAGGACAAATAAAACATAAGACATCTAGGTAAATTTGAATTTCAGACAAACAACAAATAATTTTTTAGTGTATGTTCCAAATATTTCATAGGGCATACTTATACTAAAAAAATATTTGTAATTTACCTGAAAAGGAAATCTAACTGAATGTTCTATACTTTTATTTGACAAATCTGTCAACCCTGACCCAAGTCCCTTCAAGAAGTTCCTATGCATATTTTCGTTTGTAGTTTACACCGAATTACCTACCATCAGAAGGTATCTATACTGTCACCAAGAATATCTGTGTATGTTACATTTCCAGACTCCTAAAAAGAACATTTTTCCTAGTTCCTATGCCAACCTCAGTTTCTGTATAAGCATTTTCTAGTTAGTTATAAAAATAATTCAGTTTATGAACTGAAGTGGGAACATCTTAGCTTCTAATCACAGTCAGTGAAAGGTACAGTGCTTATGATATTGACGCATATGTATTGATTCATCAGAAGCCTGTAAGTTAAGTGCTTAAAGGAAAAGTACCTTTAATTCTTTCTTTGAGGGAATTTTTTGCTGTTAATATTTTGACCAAGCTTGTAAATGCAGTAATACATTCTCTTTCTTCTTGGATTCTGTGTACATATCATATACCTCCTACAAGGCATGAAGTGACCAAATGCATGTTTTTAAATAATGGCCATGGAATGAGTTTCCTTCACTTGTGCACGCACGATTGTCCTGCTACTGCCCTTGATGTTGCTTTCATTATTTTGCTTCCTTACATTAAATGTTAATACAGCAGATCATTTGGTAGTATTTCCAGCTAATGGATAGGAAGAAACTTATGATTCTTTCAGAGAAATGTTTCTAGTCCAAACCCACTTCTACTTTCTTATGTCTGATTGTTTTCTATTTTTAAATGGCATCTTGAATAATCTTCATATAGAGCCAATTTTGATCTCCATTGAAGCTTTTTATTTATTTATTTGTTTGGTAAGAAAGGAGAAGAAAGACTATTCTTTAAATCATACTTCTCATTAATCTATTTTTATAGACCCAGGCAATGGGTCTGGAAGTCTTTGAAAAGAGAGACAGAGGCACAGGGTAACGGAAAAGAGAGAGAGAGACCTTGTTTGTTTCCTTGCAATTTGCAGATATAATTATCCTGACTGTGGAGGAGGAAGCTGAAGCAGCTGGCATGGATTTTTGACAACCACATTTAAATTGTTTATAAGAAACTCTCTCCGGTAAACATGGGTGTTCCAGATGCAAGGAGAGATTGTGGTATCTGAAATCTGAGAAGGAAAATTTTAAAAATTGGGTATGCTCAGCGAGTAGATGGTAGGATACGAGGCCATTTATAACAGAATCAAAACCGGGCAGGTCAAGGCTGGACCTCTTGAATAAGCCTTGAATATCTGCACCAAACTCAAGGTGTGGAAGTCTCAGATGAAACTCATTAGAGGGAACTATGGACAGGAAAAGCCCAAATATAACAACTTAAAAAGAAAATATTCACATAAATTTCCAGTATTCTTTCTCAAGAATGCATTAAGAAAGCAAAGGAATTTTACGCAGGAAGTGATTAGGCTCACATGTGAGGGGATGGAGTATAATTAGTGTTCGGGTGGTGAACATGATGTAATCTACACAGAATTCGAAATATATTATGATATTATGTCTGAAAATAAATAAATAAATAAATAAATAATAAAATATGCAAAACCCAACAAACAAAAAACTCCTAGAATTTCAGCACCGACAAGAAAAACTCCCTCAGAATAAATTATTTCTGACTTGAAATATAAATTTTATAGCTTATTGCTTACTAATGCAGAGAGATTTAAGACATTTATATACTGTCTTCGCCATTTGGGGAACTTTTGATTTTCCAGTTTAGATTCTCTTAAAGAAACAGAAGACCACAATGAGAGAACATTTATTCTGAGGTGAGGCCGTGCAGTAGGGTGGGCAGAACTTGGGCTTCAGACACCTATTTATATAGGTATTGCAAATATGTGTTAAGTGTCTACTTCATACAAAACCCGGCAACAGACACTGGGATGTAAGGGGAGCGCAATGCAACTTGCTAGATATTCCTGGTCTCAGAGCCGAACAAGTGTGGGTCCAGTTCCCTGTGTGAGAGTTATTCATCTTCAACCTCAGTTTTCTCCTCTAAAACAAACAAACAAAGATACCGCATAGCTTGGGTGATTTTTTTTTTTTTTTAGTTCTTAAATATCAACTCTATTGGGATACACTTTTCACTCAATACAATTTAGTTATTTTGTGATGACTCTTGGCAAATGTATACAGGAGTGTAACCACCAACACCAGCACGATGTAGAACATTTGCACCACCCTGAAAAGTTCCGTTGTACCACCTTGCAGTCATTCCGTCTCTGAAGCCCAGTGCCTGGCAACCACGGATCTGCTTCCTGTCACTATAGTTTGTCTTTTAAGATTTCACGAATAAAGGCAATCCTACATTGCCTACTCTTCTGTGTCTGGCTTCTGTCACTTAGTAGGATGCTGTCAGAATTTACCCTTGTTGTCTTGCGTACCAGTATTATTCCATGGTGTGGACCCTCAGCTGGCTCTTTGATAGCTAAGTAGGAATATTTATGTAACGACTGGTGAGCAGTTCCTGATCCATATAAATTGTTGAATGCCTGGTAACTATTCAATTATTAAATGATTCTCAGACTCTAGACATTATTTGCTGTTGAGATTTAAGGAATAATATTATAGTCAAGAAGCAATATTTCACGCTAATGCACAGAGGCTCCAGTTATAAATAAAATGAGAAGTTGGGAAGTTTAGACATTATCTGGAAAATTTGAGGCTTCCTTTGATTCAATTAGTGGACATGTTCTTTAGACTGATTTATTGAGTTACGTCTCTCAATTCTATTTTCAGCCTGTATGTGTAGATAATGCCACACTTCGAAATATATAATCTGCAAGGGTCAGTCTTTATTGTCACAGGCATGACAATTTATGTTGTTGCAACTCCAGCAATCAAAGAGTCTGTTAATGGCATCATAAAACTTGACACACCATTTTTTTCTCCTACAGGGAAGAAAATTAGGAAGTTTAATTTCAATATAGGAATGGCACTCAGAAAAGTGACCACAGATAAATCTAGAAGCTGTTTTCAGAAAGAGGTTTCGTTTCCCATGTCTCGGACACTAACAGTATGTCTCTGAAATTAACTCATTTTTTATGTGTGATCAAAATCCAAAGCGATATTCATGTTATGATTTCTACAATCCCCAAGTTAGAGTCTCTCTGATGCCTAGAATTAGGAGGCCAAATTTAGGAGGTAGCTTGACCTACAATGCTTTTCTGATTCAAAAGAGAATGTACATCAGCCCAGAAGCTGAAATCTGAATTTGGATTTGGCTTTGGCTTCTGAGAACTGGTGATCAGGGTTTGCAGTCTGCAACCTCAACTCTTAAGTGAATCCAGGATTTATTATTGAGATCAGTGGACTGCCTTTAAATGCAGCCCCAGGCTTGCTACTTATGCATAAATACAACTTAGCTGAAAACAGCTTAAACAGAGTTTGTGAAAATGCCATCATTTTTCATGTGTAAAAAATTACTCCATCATAGATAGCAGTTATGCCTACACTATTATTTTGCATGTTGCTTTTACTATTACTATATTGTTGATTTTTGGAAGTTTTAAGCCCAAATTTTGATTTTTTTTTTATCCTTTGTATGCTACTGCTTGATTAAAGACAGTCAATCATTATTGTGTACCAGCTACAGCTTTCATGGAGGGGGCTGCATTAATGCACACCTGTTACCTTTTAATCACATACTCGTCGGTGTCAAAAAGGAAAAGAGGAATATCAGTAGGCTGAGGAAGGACTGGTATTTGCACCAAGCAATGGAGCCGATGTTCATTTGTATTTCAGTATAGATCCATTTCATCTATTTGAAATGCTACTGTTAATGAGTTTGTTCCAATGCTTGGAACTGTGAATCAATGAAATAAAACCTTCTTCTTCCCTCTTGAACACCAGCAGGAGGAAATGCCTGGAACCTTTCTCTCTTGACACTATCTTCAGCAACCAATGAGGGGCTGCTGGTACTTTTTCACACACTTCACTCTTATTATATTTCTCTTTGGCTCAGTTTGTAGATGATAGAAGTGAGTTGTGAACTCCAAAAAGGCAAAATTACTGTAAAAACTGAGATGAGGACATTAAGATGGGCAGACACAGGTCTTGTCTCTGTAACACAAATTATTCCCATAAAGTAAAGCTCTTTGAGATGGCTCACCATGATTAACATAATTAGCAAAATAGCCTGTCTTTCTATTTTTCAATTTCAAAAGAAATATTTTAGGACAAGATATTGTATTTTGCCATCACCGTATTTCTTGGAACAACACATCGCATCTGTTTTCTTATCTTTCTTTTTCACATAGGATAAATTTCTTAGGGAATTTCTATAACTAGAGGATTTAAACTTTTTTTTTTCACTGTGACTAAGTAAAAATATATTTTATGTTGCAACCACATACACACATTTGTACTCAAATCAAATATATAAAGTCATACATGTAACTTAAGTAAACGATAAAGTTTTGAAAATCTTTACGCACCCTTGCTGAGAATGATACACTCTGTAATTTTTTAGTCTATTCGACTTAATATTTTAAAAAAAATTCTCATGACCTTCTCTATTGATCTCACAACCCACAAATGGTTTGCAAACCACACATTGGAAAACGCTGGTGTAAATGATATGTTTCCATCCTGCAATGGCTTGGTAGAAGCTATGTAAACCTGCGAAAAGTTGAATTTAGCCTTTTCGAATATAGTCTCCCTGTAGTATCAACTCTGTTCTTAATAGGAAATAAAAAAATGTTAACTTTGATTAACTCACCTTCAACAAATCAAATTAAGAAAGAAAAGAATGTTTATACGTTACCACATAAACAGAAAACCTTTTTTTAATCTACTAGTGCAAACTCTTCACGTAACATCTTGTTCTCCAGAAGTTTTGATATAAAGCTTTCAGATTTTCACATGAATTACACTTTAGACATGATAATTAAGATGTCTCTATTAAATTTGTTGATCCCTATTCAAGACATATAATTTATTGTTTGACCACATATTCACATACAACGCTACAACTTCATGTTTCCATGCTGTTTCTAAGCCGGCTTTAGACATCAAAGATTCGCATTATACTGATGTGAATTGAACTATAGGGCTAAAGAATAGCTCTTTGTGGCTGGAATGGAACTTAAAAGAAATAGCTCAGTGGTTATGCTTCCCCCTGTCAGACAGCAGCCTTCATATTCAGCACCATGAGATGGTCTTTTTCTGTTCAGCTCTCTCATTTCATGTGTCTGTTGGGGTGAGAGAGCCCGTCTCAACACAGGCTGGTTAAGTCCTTGAAAACTGTAAGATTCTTAATATACATACCCAGATCTCTCAGTCTGCAAGGGTAGAGAAATTAAATTCAAGTTCCATTGGAGATGTATATTGAATATTTATTCATGTAAATATTTGGTTTGAGAGTAAGTTTTGAAATATTATCTTCATAGCATTAGTTACATGAAAGCTGTGTGATAGACATGGGCGTCTCGAGTAGGGAAGAAGTTAGGCACCTACGTGTTGGGATTTCAGGGGTCTCAGAAGAGGTATGCTTCTCTATCTCTTTATCTCACTATAAAAAATAATTCTGGGGGCTGGCCCCCAGTGACATAGCGGTTAAGTTTGCATGTTCTCCTTTGGCAGCCCAGGGTCAGTGGGTTTGGGTCCGGGGCGCAGACCTACAAGTTGCTCATCAAGCCATGCTCTGGCGTTGTCCCACATATAAAGTAGAGGAAGATTGGCACAGATGTTAGCTCAGGGCCAATCTTCCTCACCAAAAACAAAAAATAATTCTGGTGGTCAATAGACACAAACTTTCAGTCATAAAATAAATAAGTTTTGGGGATGCTATGTACACCATGGTGACTATAGTCAATAGTACTGTATTCTATATGTGAAAGTTGATAAGAGAGTAGATCCTAAACCTTCTCATCACAAGAAAAAAAATTTGTAACTAGGTATGGTGGTGGATGTTAACTAGACTTGTTGTGGTGATCGTTTTGCAGTATATACAAATATTGAATCATTATGTTATACACCTGAGACTAATATAATGTTATATGTTAATTATATCTCAATAAAAAATCAATAAAAAACACTTATATTCACTTGTAAGTGTTCTGTATACCACATTTAGTATTTAGTCATGCATTTTTACTCATAAAACTATAAAATCCTTTAAGAAAAAGAATAACCAAAGAATGCATAATATGTACTCAGCTCTAAACTGCTTTTTGGCCAAAGGAATATCTAAGACCTAAAGTTTATTTTAGTTATGAATAGTCACCCCAAGAGGTGATTCTGCCAGAAATGAAGAGTGACGTGGGAAGCGAGAATTTGTGACGAGAATTTTAGATTGAGCGACTCTAACTTTATTTATACACGTGCCAGAATCTGCTAAATTACCTTATCCCTGCCAAAGATTTCTTCCAGATGAGAAAACTATAAATCAGATATAAGAATACTTGAGACTTCACAAGTCTAATATGAAGCCAGGGAAAGCATCTATACAGATTAAAGCTTTCAAATATTAAAAATTTTAATTGCATGGTTTTACTTATGACTATCATTCATAATAAAATACTAATTAACTAGTTACCAATCAACTAGCATAATGCTAATTAGATCATTGTTATGTATTAGTAAGCATGTATTGTTTTTGATTTTTTTAAATTTATTTTTCTGATGTACATATTTCGAATTCTGTATACATTACATCATGTTCCCCACCCGAACACTAATTGTAGTGCATCCCCTCACATGTGACCCTAATCACCCCTTTTGCCCTTCCGCCTCCCCCCTTCACCAATGGTAACCACCAGTCCAATCGCCAACGCTACGTGCTTTTTCTTTTTGTCGTTTTTATCTTCTACTTATGAGTGAGACCATATGGTATTTGACTTTCTCCCTCTGACTTATTTCACTCAGCATAATACCCTCAAGTTCCATCCTTGTTGTCACAAATGGCCGGATTTCGTCATTTCTTATGGCTGAGTAGTAGTCCATCGTGTATAAATACCACATCTTCTTTATCCATTCGTCCCTTGATGGACACCTAGGTTGCTTCCAAGTCTTGGCTATTGTGTATAATACTGCAATGAACATAGGGGTGCAAGTATCTTTATGCCTTTGTGTTTTCAAGTTCTTTGGATAAATACCCAGCAGTGGAATAGCTGGATCATATGGTAGATCTATCCTTAATTTTCTGAGGATTCTCCAAACTGCTTTCCATAGTGGCTGCACCAGTTTGCACTGCCACCAGCAGTGAACAAGGGTTCCCTTCTCTATACACCCTCTCCAACATTTGCTGTTTCCTGTCTTGTTAATTTTAGCCATTCTGACCGGAGTGAGGTGATACCTCATTGTAGTTTTGATTTGCATTTCCCTGATAGCTAATGATGTTGAGCATCTTTTCATATGCCTGTTGGCCATCTGTATATCTTCTTTGGAGAAATCTCTGTTCAGATCCTTTGCCCATTTTCTAGTAAGCATGTATTGTTATATATCAGGATTATTAAGGAAAACAGTAACCACACTAGGTAATCTCAGCAGAAAGAGATTTAAAACAAGAGTTTGGGAGCTTTGAAAATCATTGAAAGGCTTAGGAGAGTGGCAATTGGGATGTAACTGGGATGTCACTGGGTTTCAGTTTTGCTGCCTCAGTTTTGGTCCTAAAGGTCTGAAATTTGTTGCTTAAACCCTAAATTAGAAAACTGTAAGAAACAGGTGTCAGTGACACAACTGGCCAGTACCCTCAAGGCTGGGTATTGACAAGGGAAGTATAGTCCAGCTGGCCACAACCAAACTTCCCACCTGCCAAAGCCCCTGTGTCCACTGCTCCTTGAAGCCAGAACAAATGCTGTAAGGTGGCAGCATGGTTGGTATGTTTGTGCTTAGTATTAAAAAAAACACAGCCATGCTTAGAAATATACTAGAATAAAATTCACTAAAATATTAACAGTGTCTCATCCATGTTATGATAGCAAATGAGATTTTGGTCTTCAATGTATTTTGGTTTTTTTTTTTCAATTAGATGGGATGATCATAGCAATTCCATTTCTACCTATGTATTAGTTTCCTATTACTGCATAATCAATTATCACAAACTGAATGCTTAAAACAACCCATTTATTACCTTATAGTTTTCATGAGTCACATGTCTGAGCCCAGTTGCTGTGTCCTGTACTCTGGGTCTCACAGGACTGCAATCCAGGTGGGGTCTTATCTAGAGGCTTGACTGGGGAAGAACCTAGTTCCAAGCTCATCAAATTGTTGGCAGAATTAATTTTTTTGCAGATATAAACTTATGGGGGCTTGCTCCTTCGTGGCTTCTCTGAACTCAGGAAAAACCAAATCTTACTTTTAAATGGCTTGCCTGATTAGTCAGACCCACCCAGCATAGTTCATCTTTATTAACTAAAAGTCAACTGATTAAAGTCCCTAATTATATTCTTTAACATTTGCCATATTAAGCAACAATCTTGGGAGTAAAATTCCATCATATCCACAGGTCCTGCCCACATGCAAGGAGAGAAGATTATACAGGGCACAGGTCATTGTGGATCATCTTAGAATTCTACCTACCACACTGTTAAAAGAGAGCTCTACTCTATTAGGAATTTCCTGCCTCACACTGTGGGGCACACCCTTTCTAGGGTGTTCTTGAGCTGGCTCCATCAGATTATTAGGAAAGTAAATTTCTGAGGTAGGAAGTGAGGGGTCATGAGAGGCATTTTTCTTTTTCTACAGCAGTGATGATTTGAATCGGTACCATTCAATTCCAAAATCTTACATTGTATCATTCCAGAACTAGAAGTTGAGATAGAATGCACCTTGACATTCTCTATCATTTTAAAAAACAAAGAAACAGAACCGGAATAAGGGTCATATATTTCCAAAACTAGTTAGAAGTGTAGCCACAATTCAGTTCTAGATTTCTTGACCCCCTAGCAACATTTTTCATAATACCACCCTATTTTGGCCATGAGGTTATTATGACCAAATTGCTATATTAGAATTACAACTCTTTTCCAATTTCAACACAAGAAAGACCTAAGACTCCAATCTTATGTCTAATTTATTGTTTTAACTGTACATATTTCCAAACGAGGCCTTGTGATTGTTCTGTTTGTTACCCCCAAGCAATGGAAGAGTGATACAAAGAAAAGCAACGTCAAAAAAGAGATTCACGCGTTACCAGATCTGCCCCTTACATCTCCATGCTGTGCTCTCTCCTCTCCTTTAGGGCTTTTTCCAATGTTACCTTATTATTTAAAATGATAAAACTCTCCCAATTTTTCCAATTTCCTTTCTCCAAAGAGTTGATTGCCATCTTTGTTGTTGTTGTTGTTATTGTCTATACCTCACCAGTAGATTATGGGTTGCAGGATAGCAGGGATTTGTGTCTGTTGTGTCCACTGTTATACCTTGGCACCTAGAACAGTAATTGGCACAGAGAGAGTGCTCAATAAATATGTGTGGAATGAAAAAATGAAAGAATGAATGAATGAATATTTAGTTGTTCAGATGTCAGGCTCTGGGCTGGCCAGAGTGGTTAAATTTGTGTCCACCCCTTTGGTGGCCCAGGGTTTCATCGGCTCAGATCCTGGGCATGGATATGGCACTGCTTATCAGGTCATGTTGAGGCAGCATCCCACATAGCACAACCAGAAGTACCTACAACTAGAATATACAACTATGTACTGGCGTCTTCGGGGAGAAGAATAAGAAAAAAAAAAAAAAAAAAAACAGATTGGCAACAGATGTTAGCTCAGGTGCCAATCTTTAAAAGAAAAAAGAGGTCGGGCTCATCCTGAGATGTAACGAGGCCAAGAGAATGCACAGAAAATATGCACTTGTGCCTCGGTAAAACTTGGAAGTTTTTGTTATTAAAATATTGGAGAAGTTTAGGCGGTAACAAAGTTTGGAGGGCCTCAGATTTTAGACTCCCTACTGTAGTAACACAACATTACATACTTTCTGAGCAGTTTGGAATACCAAGCAGTTAAGGCCCTTGATCAAACCAGTAACCTCCATCTCTGCTCTCCATGTCCTACTAAATGTCTAGTAGACAGAAATCATTATTATAGGATGAAATCTTAAGGAGACACATTAGCTACTTACTCCTTAAGTATTTTATGTATCTATAACTGCCCAGAAAATTGCATCAGCTCTTTATATGTCCAAAGAATTACCTTTACCTAATGCAGTCCAGGCTTAGACCTTTCATTTTTCAAAAATCAATGTAAGAACTAGCCCTATAGGTTCTATTTCTGTATCTTTTTGAGAAACTGGCACAGAATCCTGTATATTACTCAGTGTCCCCTGAATAATACTTACTCTGACTAGCTTTTCTTCAAGTGTAGTAGTTAGCAAACAAACAACATACACATGCACACCAGGTTCCACAGGAGAACTGATACATTTTGTTCCTCATAATAATAAGTTATATAATAAATAGCAACTTTCAATCTTTGCCTTCACTGTCAGGATGTTTAGAACTCTTGCTATCTTCTTAGTGTGACCAATTGTCCCGGTTTGCCTGTGATTCTTGGGTTTCTCAGGACACAGGACTTCCAGTACTAACATGGGACAGTTTCAGGCCAACTGGGGTGGTTGATCACCCTACTTTTGATTTCAAAAGAAATATATGCTTGTCTTTAAAACTTTGAAAATTATAAATTTATAATAAATGTACTAAATTTATTTATGTTTACAAATTTATAAAATTTATAAAAAATTAAAATGAGTTATAGGCACACAATCTAAATGGAAAACTCTGTTTAACTAGTTGGATTAAGGAACCAGAACTGACGGTGAGAGAGAGTGACTAAAGGAAAGGTTTTGAAAGTCATTGATGCAGAGGAACAGCTAAAGAACAGATGGTCCCTTTCTGTGCCATGTTGAGAGAAGAAGGAAACACATACTAAGTGGCAGGTAAAAAATGAAAATAGTAGAGAAAACAGGAAGAGAAGCTTCTATTTTCATTATTGGCCAAAGCTCTTTTATTTCTTTAAAAATTTTTCTTATCAAGATTTTACGTTCCTTGATAATTTCCTTATTGATTTTCACATTCTTTTTTTAACTGAGACTTCCTGTTTTTAAACAGTGCTAAAAATTAACGGATTAGGTAGGAGCTAAGTAAGGAGAAAAACATCTAAACTAAGGTATCAGTCTAAGAAGTTTTGGCCTAAATGTTGTCACTGTATAGTGACAATGCTCTGAGTAGAGATGTTTGGGTTGGAAATGATGCGGTAAGAATTCCAGGCACTGCCACATATTGCAAAGCACTCCCTCGTGCCCTGCATCACCACTTTCTCAGCCTATACTGGGCCAACATATTGTTTTTCTGTCCAAGTAATTTTCAGTAACACCCACAGAATCCCCAGCAGGGACTGCATCTAACATAACACCTGGCAAAAATTCAACTTAATGTGAGGAAAATGGCATCACAGATTTATGCCCCGGAATAAAAATCTTCCTCCACATTCTGAAAGAGAGGAAAGGAAATGAAGAAGCCCATGGTTATGAAATTAAGAAGTCTTTAGCCACTCATTCCAAGACAAAATAAATAAATAAAATATGCATATTTTATAACCCGGTTCCAGCATCACTAAGCAAAGGAAAATTATACAATTCTAGCCAGAGAGCATCTGTGTGATAGCAGCAGTTTAATAATTAAAACTGAGTCTTTTTTGGAGGAGTTTGCTTCATCAGATTCAAGACAAATCCAAGGAGTCTTTCCTATGTTCCAGGGTCTCTGCTGGCTCCTTACATTATTATTTCCATCAGAGAAATCGCACCAAACATGGATGCCTTGTCATTTTTTAAATTCACTTTACATCATACCATTATCTTACACTCTACAATATAAGTCTACCATTGGACTTAGTTTACCAATAATGAATGTATGCATCGCTTTTGACAAAGCAGAGATATAAGAGAAAGGAAACTGAAAGTTGCCAGAATACTTGCACTATTTTGCTCAGTTTTCTAAATCAAGAAATTGCTCTGTCACACGGAAAACTGATCGCCTAAATGTAGATTTTTCCTGCACGAGATGTGATGCCCACAAATCCCATTACTAAATAATAGGATCTATGAGGCCTCGTTTGAAAATGTGCCCTCTATGGTTTGAGCTGAACTTTGTCATGTGCATGGTTGAATGAATAGCCCCACTGTTGGCTCCATCTCCACAAGCTGACAGCCCAGCCTTGCCTCTGGTATGTTTTTTGTTTTGTTTTGTTTTGTCTTTAGGTAGAGTCTTTAATCACATTAGAAGCTATTATAATCCCCTGGCCAATCAGACAGCTTGCTCCTGATGTGGCCATTTTTCCTGAGCGCCACAGCTTTACGAGTCTCGGATTTCCGTGACATTGATGAGATGACATTATCCTCTCAACATAGTTCCTTTTTGTCCAACAGTTGATGCTGCCTTTCTGTACCATACAGCAGTCTAGAACACACAAGAGAGTGCTCAAAAAGTTGGAAAAAAAGAAAACTTTTCCTCCATGCATTTTTACTTAAGATACTGTTTTATTTACTTTGTGCTCTGTGAAAGCAGCTCTTTCAGTATCAACCCAATTTTCTATTTCTTATGCTAGGGTGAAAAAAACATTTAAAAAATGTACAATCTGTACTCATATTGCTTTAAAGTTTCATGTCCAGTTCGGTGTATTAATAAAGCACAGGAGTTTAAAAGAATGACCTATGTCATTAGCTGACCCTGGTTTTGAAAACTCTCTCTTCCTCTTATTACCTCTTATTACCTTAGGAAAGTGACTCAAACCCTCTACACAGGAGTTTACCAGTCTGTAACATGTAAACAATGATAAATATCTATATCTTAGCATGTTTTGAGGAGTTAAGGAAATAATGCAAGTATGAGTTAACAGGTTACCCTGTCACATGATAACTGCTGGGTAAATAATTGTCATTATTGTTATTAGAAGACATTAGAGGGCCGGCCTGGTGGCACAGCGGTTAAGTGTGCACGTTCCGCTTTGGCAGCCTGGGGTTCGCCGGTTCGGATCCTGGGTGTGGACATGGCATCACTTGGCAAGCCATGCTGTGGTAGGCATCCCATATATAAGGTAGAGGAAGATGGGCACGGATGTTAGATCAGGGCCAGTCTTCCTCAGCAAAAAGAGGGGGATTGGTGGCAGATGTTAGTTCAGGGCTAATCTTCCTCAAAAAAAAGAAGACATTAGAAAAGTAATTTACTTTCTTTACACATCTAGAAAATTAATATAACAATTCGTACCTTTAGTAAATAGAATACATGTATGTTCTATAGTAAAACTATACATTTTTTAAAAGAAAGTCATGCAAAACACATGCAAAGAAAATGCAGATTTCCCCATTAATAGAAATATTTTAATTCTAACAAATCTATTCTGACATCTGCCGATATTATTTCTATGAATTCTCTTAAAACCTCATAATAACTAATACTTAAAAAAATTGTTGTTCATGAAGCAAACAATGACATAGGATTCCAAGAGACCTATGTCAGCATTTACCCCAGGCACACATGGATATATACTTAAGGGCCCTTCATAAGACAAATGGATTGGGAAAATAAGAAAGCAATTCCTCCCTAGAACTTCCCAAGGGACTCAGATTGTACCCATCAGGAATGAAAGAGCATTCTTAGACACACAGGAAAACACCTGCAAAGACTGTGACACATAAGACACTCTTCTCTTTGTTCTCTGACAGTGTAACAAAATCACACGTTTTCCAAGGATCTCTGACACCACATATGAAAGTAATTGGCACCACCCAACAATTCCGGCAGGGTAGACCCATGGTGGCTTCCGATGCAGAGTGATGTAGGTATCTTAGGAAAAACTCTAATAACAGCAGCAGTGTTTTCAAAGAACTTATGTCCATGTCCCTTGAAGCTGTACAAAATGAGCCTCACATAGAAATCTCATGGCCACTGATGTTTAAAAATTAAAGATAAGATGATATGAGTATTCTCCACTAAGGCGAGACCCAGTCAGCCTCTTTCTGGCTTATTCTGAGAGGTAGATACGGTCTAAGACTAGAGTACAGAGGTGGTTATGTGGCACAAGTTTGCCTTATAAGATGCTGAAAAAAGTCAAACAAGAACACCCTCCTGCCTTCTACATCCTTATTATTTGAAAAGACAGCCACCACTCCACCTCCAACACATGGTACCAGTATTTTTTTCTTTTTCTTCCTATTCCAGGAAGAACTTTGAGCGAACTGCTTTCTGCAGACAGGGCCTGGGTAATGCTTTGGAAGCCTTATTAGCAGAGATGCTCAGAGGACTCAAAGCCTTGGCTGGAGGAAAGCATGGTTGTTTCTACTCAGTAAGCCCACTGCTGCTCGAACTCCAGCTCTTGTTTGCTATCTCCCTCCCAAACAGAGGGAAGTGCAAATAGGAAGATGGCCAGATTTGGGCCCCGAGCAATAACATTTGGAAATTAAGAACCAGTTATATAGGATAGTTGTTAGGTTCAGTGAGAGACAGGAGAAAAGGTGTGGAGGAGTAGGAAGGCTTCAGAGAAGAGGGAAATGAGAGCTAAAGAGAAAACAGAGAACTTAAGGTTTTGAACAATTCTGGAACTAGCTAAGTGACCTTAATTAGGCGGGTTCATGTATAATTTGCTGTGATTATTCTCAGGCTTTCTCACATAATGGGATTATTTGGAATCAATTGAGATAATAGATGTGAGATCACTTCATAGAAATTCAAGCACAATATTAAGGTGAAGTTTTAGTTGAAAGTTATTATAGTTATTTTACCAAATGAAAGGCCTAGGGAGATGGAAGACATTGAAATTAATAAGAGATTAATTATTCTGTAGTTCAGTCATTTCAAACTTCTTTTTTCATTCAAAAAAAAAGGGAGATGGTAGTGTCTGAGGTGTAGATGTTGAAAATTCCGTGTGCCCAAGATATCGCATACCTCTTCATCTTTTCAATAGCAAACAGCTGCCTCAGTATTTCTTTAAGTCTTACAAGCTGTGCCTTAGCTCAGTTGCCTGAAGATTCCTCAAACCACTGGCAACTGAGTTTTCTCACAGGGCTTGAGATCCAACAGACTATACTCACCAGCTAATAAATCTTTCCACTTCCTGAACTGGAGTGCGATGATTCCTCAGAGTCTCTTCTCTCCAGTTGGAGATTATGTTGACTAGAGTAAATTCCATTAATGACCCCCATGCTGCACCTGTTCTGGTATGCCTGCTCTTTCCCACGTGACTTCACACTTCCTCCTTCTAGAGGAATAGTTTATTTCCTTTGACTTTGGGCTTGGCCATGTGATTTGCTTTGGCAAGCAGAATATGGCAGAAAGGATGGTGTGCCAACTCTGTGTCTGTGCCTCAAGAGGCTTTGCAAGGTTTAAGTTGCTTTCCTAATACTCTGCCATTGCCATAGAAAGAACTTGCCTTGGATATCCAGCTCATCAAAGGGAGCTGACGGACATGTGGAGAAATGCTGCCACAGATGAGCCCAATTTAGGTCAACCATCCCCAAGATGTTCCACAGAGGCGTGAGCTAAACCAGTTCTTATTTTGTGTGCTGCTGAGAACTTGTGGTCTACGTTATAAAGGATTATTGAAGCAATTGTTAACTGATATACTGATGCTCCAAAACTAACCACTTCTTCTGGCACGATGGGAGAGTGAAGCCAGCACCAAAGCCCTCAGGCCTCCTCCCCTTTGGTCTCTTTTTTCACTTGTCTCTCTGTTCTCTCCACACTGCATCAGCATAGCCACTCCCCTAAGGAATCTGCAGATTCTCCTTTTTCAACCATTGTTAAAAGAAATTCGTTTTGAAATAAGAGCGGAGAAAATACAAAGTCCTTTTTAAGGAAAAAAAGTGAAAATCCATGTATGGGAATATTAAACTCTCCTTGCACAATCCCTTGCACCCAAACTACTTTGAGGTTTAAATCTAGTGTTTAACATTATCTAAATGTATACCCACTAAAACAAGATGGAACAGAGATTTAAACCTTGCCATTGCAGTAGCAATCCCACCTCTTGGGATGACACAAATTAGGATGGATTAAGAGTGACTAAACTGCACCGTTGGCTGAGCATGGCCGTATCTTTGGAACTAGGCAGAAGAGGGTTATTGAAGCTAGGCACCAACTAACTGTGTACGCTTGGGAAGCCACGTAAGTTTTCTAAGAATCTCTGTCTTCCTTCACCAAAATGTGAATAACATCTATTTTCTCAGTTTATTAAGAAGGCTAAATAAGAAAAACATATTTGAGGCATCTGACAAGTTACAGGCAACCTCCTTTCTTTTTTCTAAACAAAGATGTGTGTCCCACCGTATTCTTATTATACCCTCTATTTTTGTTAAACAGGTGACACTTTATTTAATGGCCATTACTACTACTAAACAGTACAACTTATCATAAATAATAAGGTACTTATTATTTTGTCAAATGGAACTGTGGGGAAACTCAGCCGAGGGAGCCCAGAGCACGTAGAATTTGTTTACCCTTATTCTACATGTTCATGCTCAAAGGATAAACCCCTTGTATTTGTACCTTGATTTGGGGTTCAAATGAACCCGAAAATTTGAAACAACACTCAGAGAAGACCGTCGAGTTTGTTTTTTCTAGTTATGACTTTATCTCCCGTATTCTTCCCCTAAGTTCATGGAGAGTGACTGGGAAGTTGACACCGCTTTTCTTGACTGTCATTACTTGAAAAGTTTGTGGTCCTCAATTAGCCTTTGGACTCAAAGATGGGCTATTTTCCCAACATCCAAATTGGTAAGATTATCTTGGATACATACTATGGGCAAAGAAAAATTATGTTAACTTGGTTGTATAAAAAATTAATAAATAGAGTTTTTAAAAAATATATTAATGTAATATTGTTTGTTTCAATGGTTTAAAAGGATAGTAAAAGCTATGGGTTCTTTTTTCCCTTAGAGCTTTTCCTAAAAAGCATAAATAACTGTATTTCAAGATTTTCTCTGCTACATAATCCCCCCTCAGATGCTTTCAGACAGTAAGGAATTTTTCAAAGCTTAACCTTTGGAAAAAGTTGTCTTTCTAGAAAAGAATTAACAAAAGGAAAGAAAAACTGTGGAATTTCCCAGAGAAGCTCCTTCTAATTTACACTAATGAGTATGCAGCTCATATGGAAAATTAAACACCAAAACCTAAATTTTCAGGGCGAGACAATTTATGCATACAAATCCTATTACTTGCTAATGGGATTTGTGAGGATCCCCAGTGACCTATTTAGAAAATTTACCCCCTGCTGTTCAGGATGAATATATCATAGGAAGGAAACCCGAATACACAGTCCTACTGTTGGCTTTATCCCCAGTCTGTCAAGTGATCCCTTTATGATTTCTAAAAGATGTTGGCAACCATATTAGTTTGCATATCTGACTGACAGTGCCAAGTGATATCTTTATTTTCTCTTTTAAGTTCCCTCAAACTTTTTTCAAATATTTTTTAAAGGCTAGTTCCTTCTTTCCTTCCTTCCTTCCTTCCTTCCCTTCTTCTGCTTTTCCTCTTCCTCTTCTTCTTTCTTTTCCTCCTCCGCTTCTCCCCCCTTCTCTTCTTCCTCCTCCTTCTCCTCCTCCTACTCTCTTCTCCTTCTCTTTCTCCTCTCCTTCTCCTTATTCTTGAATGTAGAAAACAAAGCAAGCAAGCATTAAAGCACTAATGTTCTCTTTTTGTCTGTACTTGGTTGAAGAGATTGAGGCTCCTGACATAACTGAAGAACACATCACTGCTGTGGTTTCAGAACTCTTGCTCTGATATATATTTTCAAGCTTTTGGAAAACTATTTGCATTTGTAAGTCAGGCCTATCAGGCACTGAGAAAACCAAATCTCTGAAGTGACCAAACGTGGTAAAGTTTTTTGGTGGTGATATTGCATTCTCCTTCACACAATACTCCTTTTCCAAACGTTTATTCTCTCTGGGACATGGCACTAACTAATCTCATGATTAGGTACAGAATCTCTCACCAGATGGCATTGGTCTGTCCTTCAAAAGGGCGTGTTCTACTCACCAGCCCATGAAAACAGGTATTTCCTCAAAGCGTAAATTTCAAATTCTTTTTTGAAACGTGCAATATGAAAAAAAAAGAAAAAAACTAAACTAAGTCAAACTAAAGCACAACTGAAATATCCTTCCTTAAGTATGTGAATATTAAGCATATTTTTATAATTTTTGGTATTTATGACTTTTGGTGTTTAAAAAAGAGTTTATATGAGGAATCTTATTTTCTTGTATATCGTTATTTTGGCTTCACATTCAACCAATTTTGAACTACTTTATGTTTTACCCACCTTGAATTTACTTGTAAAGGTAACTCTCTGTAGGATTATGTATGTAAGAATTTCCCATTCAAACTCTTTTCTTATCCCACATTTCTTGTTGTCTGATGTTTCATCATTATCAAACGCTTAATTCTCTGAACACCAAAAGGTTAGATTCCTTTTTTTCAACAACTGGATCTTTTCAAACGTACGGAAATCACAGTTGATTTGCGGATATACAGTTTATTATTACAGTCTTAGTTTATTTATCTCATGTAGAAGTTGAACTTCTCCTTAAAATTTCAGGACATCCTGGCAGACACACTCAGTACACAGTCTTTGATTGTTTCACTATCTATTGATTCATGTATATCTGTGACCTCTTAGCTTCATTACTGTAACTCTCAATATTGCATTCAGGGCCACTGGACTCAATTTTAATTTTCTGCTTTCTTTTTTGAGCATTTCATAAGGATTGACATTTCATGACTTTTATTCTTTCTTAAAGTTTTCCAAAGTTCAAAGATGAGGTTTTTTAACAGAATGAAACTCATTCTATTTTGTAATCACCATATGGATCCATTAGGCATTTTTACTTAAAAATATATATGAAAACATTATAAGATTTTGATCTATTTTTCATATATCTTGAAATATTTTGGTATTACATAATCCTAGGAATTATTTCATCTTTACTCTTCATTACTCATCAATTATTCTCAACTATGTGAAAAAACCTAAAATAATAAGAATAAGAAGAATGATGAAACATTTAGAAGGATAAAACAAAAGTGAAATAAATTGTATTCTTTCAGTTTTCTTATTGTATTGTCTAAAGAAATGCATCATCTTTGAAGGCATAAAAGAAAGCTTCCTGTCATTTTTGTACTCTGCTTTTAGCTCTCACTAAACACAGTGAAAATTCTGAACTTTTATTTTTCTGCCTATATTAGCAAAGAGGAGAAAATTGACAGAGAAATACATTTGACAATCATCAGACAAACCAGAAGATGAATGCAAAGAGACTGAGAACAGCACTCTGTACTATGTGATGGTCAAACCGATTATATGAGGAAAATCTCAGACTGTGGGTCTTCAGATTGACGATAGCTTACGAGATTTTTCTCAAACTCAAAATTGACGAGAAAGCAATATACTTCTAAGGACAAAAGGGAATATGATTTTCTTATCCGGTTAGTCAATCAACAGGAAGAAGGAAATCATAACATAAAATTTTTGCCAAAACTTAGACCACTCCCTCTTTTTAGAAGGATGTATGAGTATATTAATTTATATTTTATGATGTCTCCTGCCAAAATTTACTTGACAGAAATAATAGTGCCTTGATACTCTTAATGCTTGATAGTTTGCTATGACTAAATTATGATTACATTTTAATAAAAGCTAACTAAACTAAAATTTTAATTTAAAAATTCTACAGATTACTTGTAAAATAACAAAATATTTTAAAAATTAAGTGAAAGGTGTTCATAAGACCCAAAAGGTAAATGGTTATGACTATTTTTCCTGGCAAATTGAGGGTTAAGCTGCATGTATTCTAAATGGGAGAGTTTATGTATTCTAAATTAAAACTTTCTAGCAAGTCTAATAAAAGTATAGTTTCTCATCCTGACTTCTAATGATAGCTAAGGAACAAAAGATTCACAGGCTGATTGCTCCTATCCTTGGACCTGCAGGATAGGAAAAACAGTAGGACGAGGAGCCAAAATGAGAGGACAAAGATCCTGGAGAGACTTAAATTTTTTCTGAATGTATTTGTATTTCACACACAATTTTCCTTGTTTATTTCATATGGAACATATTATGTTCGGTTTGGGATTTGAAAGACAAATGCTGCTGATCAAATTACCAGCTAGACTGGTTTAAGAACTTTTCATCAAACCTTTTGGACTCTACTCCCCAGTCTATCCCAGGGCAGCAACATCAACACTCATGACAGCAAAAGAGTAGTATAAAAGGATCTTTTGTTGTTTGATGAGCATGTGCCAAGCCAAAATTCCCATTGTGCACCTATACAACCAATTATCAAAATCACCATGTCAGTCCAACTACAGTGCACATATATTTTTCCTTATTTGCAGACCTGTAATTACTTGCATTTAGCTCATACTTTTATCTTAGAAACCACCCATAAAAGATTGTTTATTGGTTGTAATGATATGAATAGACCTCATTTATGCTGCTGAATAAAATGTATCAATCCAATTAAATTAACCTGAAAGCCATACTGAATGGCAGAAGTCTAGATATACTAGTCCTTTTGATTACGTGGTGCTGTGGGAGATCAGAATTGTCCACCCCAGAATGTGTCTCTTTGTCTTGCCTTGATTATCTTTAAGAACAAAAAACTCTGAAAGAAACGTTGACTTCCCCCCCTAACTGCCTAAAAGAAATTTAAGACAAAAGGCCTGCCCCCGGGACAGGTCAGCACCATAGACAACTCTGGGTATCCATAGACTGTGAGAGTCCTCGATAAACCCATTCTTATCTACCAAACATTTGCTTTTCCATTTCCATGTGAATTGCCTTCCTTTCCCTTGAAGCCCCAAACCACTACCCACAATACCCTCCTCTGTCTTTAGCTGAAGGTAGTATTTAAGGCAACAGCCTGCACCATTTTGATGAGTTACTCAGCTTTCCTGGGTTTCTCCCATGTATACATGTTATGAAGCTTTGTTTGATTTTCTCCTGTTATTCTGTCTCATGTCAATTTAATTCATAGATAAGCCGGAAGGACCTAGAGTGGATAGAGGATTTGTCTTCCTCCAATACAGAGCAAAACACATCCATCACATCTCCAGTTCTACTCATGTGTGTCAAGGATATTCAGTTGTGTAGATAGCTCAGTTAAATCTCATCTACTTGGTCTCTATTTATTAAGCTCTCCCAACTCTGAATTATTAGTAGCAGGAATCAATTCAAAGTTTTTGGGCAGTTGCTGCCAGTATGGCCCAATCTCTTAGTTCCTGTTATAGAATTCTACTTATCCTTTATATGGCCCAAACAATAAACTTCTTGATATTCATTGCAATTAGTTTTCTATTTCTCCATCTTAAGGGAGGCAAATTGAGAATCCAGCCTTAAAGTTGTATCCTTTACTTTTCCCCATTTCTTTCAATTATTTGTACAAATCATAGTTGGATTTTTAATTTATTTTTTAATTCAGATATTTTTTTTAGGGCAATTTTAAGTTCACAGCAAAATTGAGGGGAAGGTACAGAGATTTCCCATATAGCCCCTGGCCCACACATACACAGCTCCCTGCCCCCATTATCAAGGTCCCCCACCAGAGTGGTACATTTGTTACAATTGACGAACCTACATTGGCAAATCATAATCACCCAAAATCCATAGTTTACATTACTGTTCACTTTTGGCGTTGTATATTCTATGGGTTTGGACACAAGTATAATGACTTGTTTCCATCATTATGGTATCATACAGAGAATTTTCACTGCCCTGAAAATCCTCTGTGCTCTGTCTATTCATCCCTCCTTCCCCAGTCCCTGGTAACCACTGATCTTTTTACTGTCTCCATAGTTTTGCTGTTTCCAGAATGTCATAGAGTTGGAATTATACAATTATGTAGCCTTTTCAGATTGGCTTCTTTCACTTAGTAATATGCATTTAAACTTCCTCCATGTCTTTTTATGACTTGGTAGCTCATTTCTTTTTAACACTGAATAATATTCCATTGTCTGGATGTACCACTGTTTATTCATTCATCTACTGAAGGACATCTTTGTGGCTTCCAACTTTTGGCAATTATGAACAAAACTGTTATAAACATCTATTTCCAGGTTTTTGTCTGGGCATAAAGTTTGAATTCCTTTGGGTACATACCAAGGAGTATGATTTCTGGATGATATGGTAGGAATATGTTTAGTTTTGTAAGAAACTGACAAATTTCCCTCCAGAATAGCTGTACCACCTTACATTCCCATCAGCAATGAATGAGCGTTCCTGCTGCTTCACATCCTCACCAGCATTTGGTGTTGTCAGTGTTCCAGATTTTGGTCATTCTAACAGGTGTGTAGTGGTATCTCATTATTGTTTTAATTTGTATTTCCCTGATGACAAATGATCTGGAGCATCTTTTCATATGCTGATTTGCCATCTGTATATCTTTTTTGGTGGAGCATCTTTTAAAGACGTTGGCCCATTTTTTTATCAGGTTGTTTGTTTCCTTATTGCTGAGTTTTAAGAGTGCTTTGGGTATTTTGGGTAACAGTCCTTGATTAGATGTGTCTTTTGCAAAATGTCTTCTCCCAGTCCATGGTTTGTTTTCTCATTCTCTTGATCATAATTAGACTTAAATTTTTATTCTCTAATGGATCTTCTGTAAGAGAAAGGATGTATGGAATAAAACTCATACATAAGTAGGTGTACTATAGTAAACAGTACAGATGAACATTTTTTCCAAATTAAGAAATATTTTAGAGCACCTACTGTGCATCAGGTTCTATGCTAGTCTCCTAGGAGAGATGGGAAAATAAAACCAACCCTCAAAACAGTAGGGTAAGTGTGACAATAGAGCTTATATCAGACTTTAGCATTCTATGGGATCAGGAAGGAGGAAGCATCCAGTTTTCACGGGAGTTCAAGTAAGGATTACAGGAAGTGTGATGATTATTAAGAAAATGCTATTTCAATCATGTGTCTGTCAAGTTGTTTATCACGGTCAATGTACTATTTCTCCCAGTGACAGTGGATCATCCTCTCCTGTTGGGCTCTTGGTATTTCCCTTTGTTTTCAGTTCAGAGTTGCCTTCTGTGAAATCATTCCAATAATTCTCTTTCCCTTGGAACAAAACCATTATTTCTTTGCAAGTTTCCCCCACCTAGCCTTACACTTCCTTCCTAGAAAAAAATGCCTTTAATTTTGGAGCTTTCCTGACTAAATTAGTCTTATTCGGTTCATCTAAATGTAATTTTTATTCACCGTAACTCTCTGCCTCTTGAATAAATCCACACACCATCTCATTCCCATTTCCTTGCAATGGCCTCTTTTCTCTTCATCTGCAGCTCCAACCCTTACAGCAGCGTAAGAAGCCTGCTGATTTATCATTAAGTAAACACCTAATCCCATTTTTATGTTTTGTAACTTTTACAACACAAAAGCATAATCCCCAATAAACTTGGGTAGGAAATGATTACTATTTATAAATGCCTTAGAGATCATCCAAATAGCTCTGTTCTTTTTTAAACTTCCATTCTCTTGATAGGCAAGTTGAAGGCATGTTGGCTTCACAACCATTTGTATGTGTGTGCATGTCAGTTTTCAAAAATCTGTGAGTGCCATATATAGAAAAGAAATCACACAAAGACAAGCTAATTAGTAGGAAATAGCCCAGAGGAAACAAACCTGGGCTTAGTGGTGGCTGCCAACCCAAAAAAACAAATGTCATTCTACCATAAAATCCCAGAACATTCCTTTCGGTTTCTGAGGATCTCAGGATCAGAGGAACAAATGCTTCAGAGGTAAATAGTAAACCATGTAGCCACAACAAATGTTGTTGTTTGTGTAGACCAGACCCAAAAAACCACACTGGCATCAGACTTGAGCTTTTTAATTGGAGATCGGTTGTGCCCAACTAAAGATGTCTTAATGAGAAAGAACCACAAAAGGGAAGGTACATTAACACAAAGCTTGTTTATGTCAGCTGGAGATCATTATTTCTAAAGGAAGTATTCCACATTTTGTCATTTTCCACTAGTACCAGATGACTACTGAGTAATTTACAAATAGAAAAGTAAGAATATCTTAATGACCTGACACTAGGGCAGAGTTGTTTTTTGAAAACTTTGTCAAAATAATTCAAAGAAAACCACTCATACATGTGAATATGCAAAATATGTCCCTTTTTTGGCATATGCTTTCTTGTTATTGAGTTATAAGATAGAAGATGAGTGACTTCTTCTCACTAGTGGAGTCCATAAGTTCATCTCATCGAGGCTGTACTAGCATTTAATTCACTATAAATATTTGGGTAGATTTTGGTCTTTCCTCTTTAATACAGAGAAAGATTCAAAATCAATTTCATTCAGTAGAAGGGAAGCATATATTTTAAGAGACAAATTAAACTAAACAGTTTTTATCCCAGTTACTATTCAAGAAAGCTTGTTCCAGTATGGCCTCATTTGAACAAACAGCCTATTCAACGAATTTGACCTTAGCTACTGAGGCCTATTAAAAATGAAAACATCTGGGAGGTAATGGGAGTCACTATAAAGATTTTTGTCACTCCCTCTGTCTTTGCCATTCTCATCTAGAATATATTTCATTAGAAATATATTTTTCTCTTTTAGTTCTATTTCAGTAGTTTTCTATACTGGGAAAATCGTTCTACTAATGGAGAAGCATGTTTTTACCTCAAGGTCCAACTAAAACAAGTTTGGAACTAGAATATCTTTGGGAGAGGAAGATTGAGCAAACTCCTAATTTTTATAAAGTTTGTTATTTTGGAGAATGTAGTTCCTAATAACTTAGGTTGGGAAGTGGAAAGAGGGAGTGTAGAGTGTCCACTTTTTGACTCTACAAGCAGGGTCAGTTTATTCAAGTTAAAGCAGACATTGGCCTGGTAGTTTCTGGGTCAACATATTTATTATATATAAATATCTATATTACTTATAGAGATATATATTATATATAGTAGTAAAAAAGAAGCAGTAGGGCATATTATTCTTAGAAAATCTGCTTTTGAATGGCATCAAAACAACTCTTCTGATCTGCTTTTTAAATACAGTTTAACCCTTTGAAGCTATGTATTGAGAGAGTATAGTTAACAGCTTCCTTTTATATTTTGTTTGTACGTCTATTACTTAGCATTAAATACAATCTGTTTTAAGAACTGTTAATGTGGAGCTGGCTCCATGGCCAAGTGGTTGTGTTCCCACGCTCCACTTCATTAGCTCAGGGTTTTGCTGGTTCGGATCCTTGGCTGGACCTAGCCCCACTCATCAAGACAAGCTGAGGCAGTGTCCCACATAGCAGAGGCAGAAGGACCTACAACTAGAATATACAACTATGTACTGGGCGGGGGCCTTTGGGGAGAAGAAGGAGAAAAAAGATTGGCAACAGCTCAGGTGCCAATCTTTAAAAAAAAAAAAAAAACCTTTAAAAAAAGAATTGTTAATGTATGTTTTATGTAGCTATCACATCAAATGAACATTGTAGTAGAAAGATATGATGCCATGTACATATTTTGTATGCAGCCTAGCATAATGCCTTGTGATGTGTTTAAGAAATGACATGACTCTTGCTTTAAAGAATCATGTTAGGGTTGGGTATAGACTTTCTAATAAAAAGAAAACTAAACACCCCAAAACGCTACTTCCCTTGATAAATTTTGAAGTCTTATTTTTCTTAGTTGTGAGGATGCATCATAGAGCGAGTGCTGACTTGATTGTATGATGCCATAACTTCTTCGCAATTACTTTTATTATTTATTAAAGTTGTCATGTAAATAACTTGTGGTAAATTGATATTCAAAAAATAGCACATTCTACTCCAAAAAAAAGAAAAACGTGCAAAATTGAAAGGAGATAAACTTTCTTAGAAATAATGAAATAGATCAAAGGAAATATATAATTTTTTAACATAGGCTATTTAAGATGTGTGTCAGACAATACAATTTTTGAATGCATTATTTTTTCCCCTGCTTAATAGAATGTTTTGCAGAGAGCGCAGTTAGTTACTACGTTAAAAATGTAAAAACCAAAAGATAAGATAAAATCAAAATCAGCTGAACGAATTCTGGTTTAATTAGCTATTTTTCCCATTCCCTTAAAAGAAGATGCCTACAGAAATAGTAACATTTTCATAAGAAACCAGAGACCCCAAAATGAAACCATATGTCCTGCTGAAGCTAGCCCTTAAGCTCAGGAAATACCAATTATCTTTGTTGTTGTTTTTTTCTTTTAACTCCTAAAAATTTAGACACGGTTTTGAATTCCAGTTTGGCAACCACATGCAATGCCTCATCAATGTCACTTATTTTTGTGCCTTTTATCTTTTTTAAAGTTATGTTTGATGTTTCCTCAAAGAATTTTTTTTCTGAATAAAAACCCCACGATTTTAGTTCACAGTTTAGTTTTGCGTGTATCTTTCTTCACATACTCAAGCCAGCTATGAGCAAGATTGGAAATATCTTCTGTTCTCTGTTAAAATTGAGTTTTATGGCTGCTGAAGACTGATCATTCATTTTTAATTTTAAAAGTTTTTTATGGACTAGAACGTGCTATTTCTTGAGTATCAATTTACTGTAAGTTATTTACAGGTCTAATAAATAATAAAAATAACTAGAATTAAAGAGATACATCATACTGTTCCTTCTCATTGGGAGATAGCTTTAAAATCTTCTTTTCCGCTAAAATTTCCTGGCTAATATTTCTAACCTTACACAGGACTGACCTACTCCATCTTTTAAAAATTTTCTGGGCCATGGCTATTCATTCATCAGAAAATATTGTTGACCAAAATATAGGACAAGAAATATGGTGATAGAGCGTTTCCAAACAGGCTTTCTATCCTGTGCACTCATGTTATTCGACAGTGAAGGGCTTTTATTTTTCTCTCATTCACCCTCTTTCTTTTACATAAACCAATAGGTGGCAAGTAGCATACTTTTAGAATTTCCTCTTCAGGCTAAGCTTGCCCTATGACTATTACTGGATTTCAGTATTTAGTTTTCAAACATTTCAAAGTTTTGTATGTCTGGAATCAATTGTTTAACAATTCGGAAACAACCAAAGCTAATGGAAGTTGCTCATGTTGGTATAGTGCAGCTTACCATCTCCTCTTCATAGACAATAAGTAGATGATTTCATTCTTATTAACAGTGTGCACCATTGGCTTATATATTATTTCTCTTGTCAAAGTCGAGTTAATATATACAGACACATTAATACATATACACAAGATCACCCAGCTACAAAGTGGTAGAATCAGGATTGAACCCAGCACCTCTGATTTTTGAATGTATCAGTTAAATGTCTTCTCCTGAGCTTCTCTTCTGTCTCTGCAATTATGAACTACATTGAGACAATCTAGTAAAATTTAGAAAATAGGGAAAAATAAAATTGTTGTCTACTTCTATGTTCAAAATGTAAACCCTTTAGACTTCAATTTTTACAACATTTGTATGAGCATAATCATCTGAACATTCCTTCTTCATACCTCATTCATCATGGATCAGATCATGAGCCATAGAGTTTTAGAAGCATGAGGAGGATTAGAGATAGTCATGCTCATAACTCATTGTTAAAATAAAACTGTTCCTAAGATGTTATTAAATGTATACAGGGCAACAGAAGAGAACCTGGCCTTATGTCATTAGAGCTACAAACCACAGTTTGTGGTGGGGGGCTAATCCCATTCTATTTCCATGAGCTTCAATTTTTCTTTTGTAAAATAGTGATACTATCTTCCCTACCTACCTCAGGTTTTTTTGAGGATCTGATGTCACTTTGTAAAATTTCATAAAAATATAATCTGTTATTATAAAGTATTCAGTTAGTGACATTCCTATAATATTTTATGTCTAGATAGCACATTCATTTCTTACAGTTTCACTTGCAGGAAGTATATTTTTAAAAATACAATGTTTGTGTCAAAAACGACAGTTAGTAATGAGCAGAGCTGGCAAAATAATACGGTCTCCTAGCCTCCTAAAGAAACCTGTCTTGTGTGTTAAATTTACTTTAAACATTAATGAGAGAGTTGGAGTTTATAGTTATCCCTCATTGGAACTCCAACTGAAGACACTAGAAAAAGGACCAACTGCGCTCTGTAAGCCTATTTTTCAGATTTCTGTTTCACAAAGCAGATTTGAATCCCTTGCTCTTAAGGAAAAAAAAAATCTTCCAAGCCAACAGCCGCTCAGAGCTTGTAAAATGAAATGGAGGTGGGAGGACAAAACCTTTCAGGATCGAGCAGAGGCCATGTAAACAGATGTGGGCGCAATGAATAGACAAGGTTGAATAGTTGCTTTGTTGCTTGCTTTCTGTTTGTCCCACAGAGGGTCCTCTCTATACAAACCTTCCTGGCCGACGATGTACCACATAACTCTTTCTGCCTGGAGAAACACACAGAACCTGATCTTTGCTAAACACAGGCCTCTCAGCTCTTGGCTCTGTTTCTCTTAACGAATGTTTACTTTAATGAATGTAAGACCAAACATTTATGGTAATTTTGAAAGAGAATTTATGAAGAACATAAGTGAAAAGCCAATGTAATTTTGCTGACAGATAACCATCAGTCTCAGACTGCCTTGTACAAAGAAATACACTATGAATTTTCAAAAGTTGAGTTTATTATTGACAGGCATTACATGACATTATAGGTAAAAGAGAGACGGAAGGTATGTTCATAATGAAAATATTTCTGAAAAGAAGCCCTGTTACGAATGTAGATAATGTGTTGAAATGAGCAACATAACCTTCAGTCTATTCTTAAAGATTTTGGTAGAAAAGTACATGGCATTGTTGAAGTACTCTACACATGTCCATTGATTTATTTCATGAGGAACTGTTATTGTTGACTACTTGTAAAAGGTCAGACACCAGATTTTGGAACCCTGCCCAGGTTCCTTTAAATAACCCCAGAGGCCTGACATTTTGTACTCCAGGATGCCTTCTTGGGTGGGTGGATAGATGGGCAGTGGTTGAGAGAGGTGGGGGGTGAGAGGCTGCCTGCTCTACCTTTTATTATACTGTTATTTTGAGTCAAATAAAATGAACACCAAACTGGAAGGCCAGTAGTAGCCTACAGCAATAAAGCATAAAATGTTCCTTCATAAATGTATATGGTCATATTCGACTCTTCCCCTGTAGTAGATTTTTATTTCATATGGAACAGAATAAATGAGTCTCCTGAAAGCTGGTGGATTTACAGCCTGAATTTACTATTCTTCTAGCATGGTGTTAACTTCTCTAATAAAAATGTTGTGTCTGCTTTGCAGAAATTCTCCACCGAAACAAATCATGCATATCCAGGGGTAAGAGAGGGCTTCAATTTCAAGAAGAAAAAGAGAGAAGGGAAATATTGAGAATGTGCCCCTTTTCTTGAATGGCATACTAAATAATAATAAATACTCAAAGGTATAAATTCAGAAAGTGCAGTTAAGTTGTTACAATCAGAGAGAATTCTCTTATTAATGCCTGTATGCTCTTGCATTATCTAGATATTGTTCCTTCAATATTTAGGAGATATTATGTTACCTAATTTATGTAAATGTGTAGAATTATTCTTTAGGAGAAAGGAAAAAAGGATGTGGTCTTCTTGAAATTTATCTGTTTTCCCCTTACATGTTTAAGCACTTGCGTAATTCTATGCTCTCTGGAGATATTTAGAAGTGTGTAAATAAGATAGCTTGTTTTAATTCTTTTACTTCTTGTTCTGCCACACACTCTGACTTTGTCATTAATAAATGAATATGATTTGAGCACAGAACTAAAAAACAAACAACGCAAAAAAACGGAGGGAAAAGGACACACTGAGAGAAAGAGTTTCAATGTGAGGCCCAGGAGCTCCTTCTTTCTCTGTCTATACAGAGTCAGCACTGTCAGCCTTCCCTTTGGTCCCCACTGACGGGGCTGGGGCCCTTCTATACATGACTGTGTCTCATGAATTCATGGGCCGCTTTGACACCACAGCCCCTTTTGTTCCCAGCCAGATCATCACTCTCCCTTCTCTCAGCTGCCATATGGTGTGGTGGAGACCGACAGACAAAGACAGACAGAGAGAGCGAAAGACTGAAAGAGGAAGAGAAGAAAGAAAATCAAGAGACGGCAAATGAACGTGATTTATGTCCAGTGTTGAAGGGGCGAGGAGGCAAGGTGGGGCTCAGAAGCGGGAGGGTAAAGGGGGGACACGGAGGGAGCGTGGGGAGGGGATGTTCTTGGCATATGAAACTTCTCACAGATAAGCAACCAGGCTGTTTCCTGTGAGAGGCAGGCTCTGCTTATTCTCCAAATATGGTGCTTAAAACAGAAAATGTTCACTATGGTGGTTTATCTTTTGTATTCACTCTTAAAATTATTTCTGTTATTCCTAATGGCCAGGGCTTACAGTATCTTACTTTATCATAATGATATAGTCAACAAATCCAAATATGCTGTGTTTTTAATGCATAATCTCACATACCTACAGTATGATAATATTTAATATTTTGTAGGGTCACACTTTTCATAAGAAAATCATAATGTATGCGAGTTTTCCTCCTTGCAGTCAGTAGATGTTCTCCTGAATAAGTCTATGAACAGCAGATGATATTTTGAGGACATTTGGGAGCCTACTTTTTCAGGAGTCTATGGCAAATCCTGCCATGACATAATCTATACTTTTTTTATTAAAGCACATGAACACTCCTAATTTATAGGTTTGTATACAAAGACTTCTACATTTTAAAGTCAAAATGAAGTGAATACGTTAATGCTAGTATATTTTGGCACTTTCAAAAAAGTTTATGGCAAAACATTTGATTTTTTCTCCATTTATTTTCCACATAATACAATATACTGTCATTTTCATCATGTTTCATGAGTCAAAAGAGGCAGAAATACAGCTCTTTTGCCATAAGAATAGCTTGACAATTTCGATCATTTCTTCAATGAGAAGTATATAGGAAATAGTGCAGATGCCCAATATTTCATATTTAATTCTGACCTGATAATGTTTGATGATAACATTTTGTGAAAATCATTATATCACAGACTTTAAGGCATATTTAAACACCTACAAATTACAGGATGATATAAGTTATCCAGTATTTATTCCAGATATAATTATTCAACCTATGATAAAGAATACAGCCTGCATGAAACCCCGTTTTTCGCTTGCAGTCCACTACAGGTACACCACGTTCTCTTGGTTTTACCCCTGCACATTGACAGTTACTTCTCAGTATATGTTGCTGACTTTTCCTAACCTCTCTGTCTCCTAAAGTTGGAGTGTGTCAGAGCTCCATCTTTGGATTTCTTTTCATCTCTATCAACGTTTACTCCCTGGGGGATCTTATCTAATCTCGTGGCTTTAAGTACCATCCATTTGATGACAACACCCACATTCACATCTCCTAAACTCTACCTGCATACATCTAGCTGCCATCTCAGCATATGCTTGTGTTTGTCTGATAGGCATCTCAAACTTAATGTATCCAAAACTGAATTCCTGACATGCACCCACTAAATCTGCTTCTCCCATGGGCTTCCCAATCTCAGTTAATGAAAACTCTATCCTGCTGGTCTCAGGCCAAAGTGCTTGAAATCATTCTTGACTTTTCTCTTTGTCTTATATCACACATCCAGTGTATCAGCAACATTTGTTGATTTTACTTTCAAAGTCCATCCAGAATCCAACCGCTTCTCACCAATTCCATTGCTGCTACTTTGATACAAGGCACCAGTGTTTTTCTATTGAATTACTGCAATAAATTTCCTTATTTGTCTTTCTGGATCCATTCTTGCCCTTATACTATATTCTCAATGGAGCAGCCAGGGTAACCCTTGTAATACTTTTTATGTTACATCTTATCCATCTATGTGTAAGAACCTGTGAACAATCTGGCCACTCATTACCTCTTTAACTTTGTCTCAGCCAAACTGGCTTCCTTCCTATTCTGCAAATGCACTAATCACACTCCTGCCTTTGTACCAGCTGTGCTGTCTGTCTAGAAGGCTCTTTCCCCAGATTTCCTCACTTCCTTGAAATATTTGCTTATCCATCTTTTGCTTTGCCTTCTTCTTGGTGAGACCTTCCCTGACTCTGCATTTAAAATTTCAACCCTCCTCCCAGCACACATTATCCCCCTTCCTTGTTATATTTTTCCCATGGTACTTTTCACTTTTCTAACTTCCAAAAAGAAAAAATCTTCTGGTGAGAGTAGTAGCATGAGGTACTGGAGTCACTGAAAATGTTAAGATGTGTTTTCTTATGAAGTCTAGATTACAGTTACCATGTCTATTAAGTAGATCTAGAGAGTGATAGTGTTTTTTTTCTTTCTGCTTAAATATATATGATTCACAAAATATATTTTACACTTGCTAATTCTCTTTTTTCTCATCCATTTCCAAAAAAATGAAGAATTGACATATGTTAGATGCCAGGACCAACTCCTATACAGTATTCCCCAAACGGAACTGACTTTGAGATAAAAGGAAAACTGCCAAAAAGAGAGAAGAAGTTAAAATTAATATTCTGTAGAGAGAAAAGTAACTGATGTTTAGAAAAATGAAAGTAGCAACCTAAATTGCTGTAAATATTATCCCTCTAAACAGATAAGTTAAATGAAAGGCTTAGAAAGAAAACGTATGCATCACTTTTATAGCCAAAATATGTGGTGTATTCTGTAGAGTTAATAAATGGGGAGAAGATAATATCCCTTTGTTCAGAAGTAGGCAAAGGGTCCAATTAGCCTATTTCTTATCCTCCCTCTTTTTTCTTCTATTGCCACCATATATTGCAAGAACTTGCTGAGGATAAGTTATCTAGTGAAAAAGTACTGAAAACATGGAAAGAAGATCCTTTGAAATCAACATAACCAAAGAAAATCATGTGAAGTTACTTTTACACTGAAGAGTCTGGCTCCCGGAGCCAGCAGCGCTGGTTAATGTCTCAGCTCAAATGTTTAGTTATCTCAATAGCTCAGTCAAGACACTTCATTACTCTGAGCCTGTTTCCTCATCTTTTACACGAGACTAATACACCTCAAACCATTGTGGTGATGGTGATAAGAAATGCCTCTAAGACACATGCTGACACATATAAAATACTCACAAAAAGTACACTTATTACTAGTATTAATCTAATAAAATATTGAATGATATATAAAAGTTAGAGGTATGGGAATTACTTTTAGTCACATTTCTCCTTTTAAAATTTAGAAGTTCAAGATATTTCAATTTAATTTTGCATAACTTTCTCTTTATGATTTTAACTAGAGCAATCAAGAGAGAGAAATTAGTAACGGGGACACCTGGCACCTTGATCATCACTGTAATATGTTTCTTCTGAAATGAATCTCAAAATACACAGAATCTCTACTTGATAGCATATAAAGACAAAATTGCCTGATCTCAACCCAGGGCTCACCTAATATCATAACTTAGTTTCTTTAACTTTTCAAAAATGAGGACAACCTATTTCAAGGAAATTAGCACAAACTTGTTGTTGAATTCGAAAACTTAGGGGAGCTTCAGTCCATATGATGTTGAGGGAGGGTGTGGTTGTAAGTGAGTGCTTATATTGCGTCTTTGTCAGATCAGATGCTATAACAAAAAAGCAGACTTGGTGGCTTAAACAACAGACATTTATTCCTCACAGCTCTGGAGGCTGGAAAGTCCAAGTTTAAGGTGCTCATGGATTTGGTTCTCGGTGAAGGCTCTTTTTATGGCTTGCAGATACAGTCTTCTGTCTGTGTCCTTACATGGCAGAGAGAGAGCTCTGGTCTCTTTCTCTCCTTATAAGGACACTAATCCCATCATGAGGGCCCCACCCTCATGACCTCATCTCAACCTAATTACCTCTCAAAACCCCATCTCCAAATAACATCACACTGTGGGTTTGGGCTTCAACATAGGAATTTTGGGGGACACATTCTGCCAAGCAGCAGAAGAACTGAAATGAATTTATGAACTGATGGAAATTATTCCTGAGAAGAATAGTGATGCTGATTTCTGATTATAGACCACAAGCTTAGAGGGTTCCTTTCTTTGAAGGTCTGCTCTTTATGTTTGTAGTTATCATGTAGATTTTGCCTAATGTATCCACTCTTTCTATGTGCTGTGGAGTGATTCTAAGTGCTGATGCTCCTTCAGCACTCTGAAGCCTCACCACATTGTTTGAAACAATACAGTGCCAGCTTATATGTTGTCTTTCCCCTCTTCCTTCATGTGGTGGTTTCCATTAGCTCACTCTATATAAACTAAGTAGCCATGACCAAACCTGGGTAAATGACCAGTAATATATGCCAAACATGACAGATGGACTAACTCCCAAGGTCTTCTGATTGGGCGAACCACCCCCATTGTCATGTGACGTCTACTAAGCTCTGTGGATACGATATTAAGCTGGGCATTTTTACCAACCTTCCTTCATTTAATATTTATGTTAGCTTGTAAGATATATATTGCCATCCCCATTTTTCAGCTACTGAAACTGAGATCAACAGCTATTAAAATACCTTGTCCCAAATCACACACCTAATATGAAAAGAGAGCCAGAACTGAAAACAAATCTTGTAACTTCAAGTCCAAATAATTCCACTACAATGAGTTTAATATCAAATAGGACCAATTGGTGATAAAAATCCTATTGTATATTGACAAAATCAGATCCCTCAGTCATTTGGAAGGTTGGATGCTCTCAGTATATTATAGAACTTAAATTGGGAGCCCTTGTCTTCTTTCTGTGTACTGTCCCCTCACAGGGCATTCTGGCCTTCTTGGCTTACTGAATATTCATTTCAGTCAGTAACCTTCTTACATAGTGTGCTGTCTAAATGACAATGCAAAATAAATCAATATATGACATTAAGAGTTTGAGCCTTTGATCATCTTTGATTTCACCTATCTTTAGTTGTAATCCAAAGAAAGGCCACTTGAGCTAAGTCATAAAAAATAAGAAAGGCTTTTCTAGTGCAGACATGATGTTTTTATAAGATTTATTTGAGGGAAGTGCCCTCTTAACTTCATCTTGACCCACAGAGACTCTATCTCTGTCTGTTTTGTGCTTTTATGAAAAACCTGCCTTTCTTATTCCTTGGCTGTTACTGGAGACATCGCAACTAGCCCTTCTAGAGTCATTGAGTAGATCCCTCATTAAGAAATGAATGAGTAAAAGGTGAGAAACGTAGCAAAGAAATTAGTTGGAGAAAATAGTAGCAGAGGAGAGGAGCTTGGTACACAACAAAAAACTAGGGCTTGGAGATAGAACCCTCTGGTTCAAATCCTGGGTCTGGCATGCATTAGTAGTAGGACCTTGGGCCTCTTTGAACGTCATTGTCCTTATGTTCAAAATAGGTATCCTAATAGCATGTACCTCAAAGGATTTACAATGGAGAAGTTATATAGTTTCTGTGAATATGTGACAGAAATAAAACAGGTGCTCAATCACTATTAGTTTCTTTTCTTCATGTATGTTTATTAATTTTCCCAATTAGAGTGTAAAGTCCTTTAGATCAAGGTCTTTATTTTAGGATTCTTTATCAAGCAAGGCTTAGCATGGTGTTTGTCACGTAATAGTGACTCAGTAACTGAAAAACAGAAGAACAGATGATTAGGAAATGAAAGTCAGTATGCTAGGATATCTTCAGTAGATGGCTCTGAAATTTCTCTCCTTCTGAGCAGTGCTTTGCTTAGTTGAGATATAGAATAGTTTTAAGTTAAACTTTTCCATCAGTAAGATTTTTTTTCCCATCCTTCGGAAGAATAGGTCTGGTTTGAAAGCGCACCCTTTCTTTTTTCAAACTGTACATTTTATTTTTTAGTTTATTTAAAAGCAAAAATAGGAAAATTTGTGCTATTTACTGAGAAACAAGAATGTCTATACGACATTATACGTCTCTCTCACACACATACATACACACACAGAGCTCAAAATTTCAACGTGTTGGTAAATTCATTCTTCACTAAAATATAACTTGAAACTCAAGCCTTATTGGGGAAACTCACAAATTAACTGAGGTGGAATAATTGCTTTCATTTTCTTCTGTTTCTCTAGGAGTACTGACACACGCTGAGATGAGGAAACATGACCTCCTGCACGTGTTTTCCATGAGGAATATGTTTGTTGCACAGCCCCTGAGTTAAAAGCAAGCTTCGTTCCCTGGTGCACAAAGGTAATTTGGAAAATGAGCCCGAGGAGTCAGGACTGCTATTTCTCAGTCTGCTTTAACCATTGACAGACTATTTTTATACCAACTGTAGAGATATTCAAGTGAGGCAGACACCCCAGAGAATACAGGGGAAACACTTACTTTCACATGGGTATTACGTTATGCTCACAAACAGATCCTAATAGCATAATTCCTGTTTCAAATTTAAACAACTTTTAGACTATTTGGGAGAGTGCCTAGTCTAACCCTTTTTTTCACCATCCAGATTTCTCATAAAGGACACCCACTGAAATTTGCCCTTCACTGTTACTGGAATGCAATTAAGGTAACGCTATCTGTTTTGGGTTCTGATGAATTCACTGAGGTATCATTTTCTCTGACAAATACTCAGATATCTTAACGAGGTCTATGTCACTACTTGTCTAATTAACTTTTATTTTCTGGAATTCACACATGTGGAGTTTTCACTGGGATGTTGATGGGGTTTAGGACACACTACCCCAAAATATGGCACCTTGGCATATTGAATGTTTTAAGCTGACGGAATTTGAGATGGCAGATGATGGAAGGACTCTCTGACCTTCTCCCCTGAAGCAGGTCATAAGACCCTTGTGTGAGAGGGGGCCTCCTACACCCAGAGGAAAGGAGCATCCTTTTCTCCAAAGATGGAGGGACACTGAGAGGAATCTGAACCAACAGGCCTTGCTAAGTTTTCCCCAGTTTACTATACTTAGCTCATATCCTTTGTCCTATCACATATTTCCACAACTTTCCACTCTTCACTAAACTTAGCATAAAAGTGTTCAAGTTTAACCATTTCTTCAGGTCTTCATTTCCTTATGAAGGCTCTTGTGTCACATAAAACTCAAATAAATTTGTATGTTTTTCTCTTGCTAATCTGTCTTTTGTTACTGAGAGCCAGCCAAGAATCTAGAAGGGTAAGGAAAAAGATCTTTCTCCTCCCCTACAATGTCTTATTAAAAGAAACAGCTGTTATTAAATATAGAGTAAACATTGTCTCTGCATAACTCTGTATTCGAGCAAATTAAAGATCAGATCGCATATAGTTCTTGTAATAAAATTTATTTTGAAATTATAAATTAGTGGTCAATATTTCAGAAAGACTTCGTAAACTTATGTTTTTAAAAAAATACTTTTTACTGTATTTTATCTTTCCTTTATTGGGCACTGTCATTTCTAAAAGCTCTCTGGGCAGTCTCATCCAAAGCCCAGGGGGGGTGCAATTTATTAACCATAACAGCTCTTTGAGCCTTGGATTACTAAAAATTGTTCCTAAAATTCTTGAGCAATTTAGTGCTTGGGAAAAAGACTTTTAGCTTGAAAGAAACTACCACTGAATATGAAAATATAAAATCTATCACTAACCATGCAAAGAGGAAAACGTCCTCTGGGTGTTTGAATAATTTTATTTATCTAGCATTTATTCTTTTTGATTATGAATGTCTATAGAAGACTTTTAAAACAGCTTAAATCCAAAGCAAGGAACAAAAATTTTCTCTTGAAAGGATGTTAATAACCTTCAAGCAGGTACATTTCCTCTTGAACACAGATAGGCCTTTATACACTGTACATTTGACGTTGTATGTCAAGTATCTGAGATTTAAACACGTTTATCTAATGGATGAAATCAGTCACCCTAAGGAAGTTTAAAAGTGAAGGTATTTTGCATGATAAAAGTCACAGGAAGGGTTTGTGCAACTTTTGCTAGCATACGTTTTCACTCTTAACTAAAGTTCATAGTGAGTCATAATTGAGGATAATACAAAAGGCGTATTTCTCTTGTCCCCTTCCATTTTTTCTAAAAGACTTCACAGTTTTGAATATTTCTAGCATCTTTCTACTCAAGCTGCTCAGTCAGTGGTGGTAGCTGTGATTTGCATTACATGCTAGTGACTTGTTGGCTTATGGCAATTGCAGAAAATACTGCTAGAAATAAAACATCTATTTCATTTATTAATTCTTAGCACTAAAGTCTATCACAGCTATGTACCTGACACGATTTTCACTACTGAAAAGGAAATCAATATTATATGGTTGAGTATATGTACTGTGGCATAAACATGTACTTTTCAACCTCATCTTTAATGCAATGATGCTAAGTTGAGCTCTGAATTAGCATATGTTTGAGATCTTAATAATTGAAAGATTTTTATGCCTGCTAGCCAAAAATTATTTTTCTCTTAGACATTAAGATAAGAAACAAACTACTTCAGATAATTGAAATTATTGTCTTTTCGATTCCTCCAACTGCAACCCAAGCAGCAGCCATTCTTAACTAACAATTTCCTCCCCACTCCACAGCCCCCTCCCACCTCCTCCCAGCAACTCTAAACTAGAAACAGATTTTTAAAATATAACCCAACGCTTTAGGATAAGATTCGTTTCTCATATAATATAAATCTTTTAGAAATGTTGGAAACGGTGGCTCATGAGAAGGAGAATTGTCTTTCATTGGCTCATAGCTTTTAATGTTAAAACTGAAGCAAAGCAATTGTATTCTTCATAAAACTACAATTTAGTGACTTCTGACCTCTTTCTCATCCGGTCCCCAAGTATTCCTCATTCCAATAGTAATAGCATAGGGGGAAAAAAAAGACCCACATTTACAAGAATTCAGCTTCTGGCAAGCATCATTTTAAAGAATTCACTTCCTGGCTCATGGTTTACATGACCTGTCTACTCTTGCTTTTTTCTTTCTCTTCACCCTTCCCCCACTCCTCTTCATGGCAAGCTGACTTTTAACTATTGCAGACACTGCTGCTTCCTGCCTCGTTTGCTTTCCATTTTCATATTCATGGGAAAGGAATCTGCTCAGAACTATCAGACCAATGTTCCCACCCACCACAGTTACTGCTACACCAGCTGCCTTTGACTAGAGAAATGTTAGCATGGTTAACTAATTCAGAAGAAAAAATCCATCATAGAATATTAGCTGACTTAAGCTCTAGGTTGCATCTTTGGGTATTCCTTGTTTTTTCAAGCTGTTATTTCCAAAAAAACTTGATTTATGTTAAGCTCTAATCTTCTGCTGCGGCACAAAATATATGGTCCTACTCAATTAAGAAATGATTTTATCTCATTTTTTTAAGGACTAGTATGTACTTCTTGTACATATTTTTTTTTTGTACTTCTTGTACTCCACTATTTTAATAGCCAAAAAAAAAAAATCCTCAGAAGTCATATGTATGAAGAACCAAATTTCCGTCATTTGCTCTATCAGAAAAGGCGAGAATCAACTTTGAGGCAAAAAACAAAGAAAAAAATTAAGTTAGTGTAGTTAAATCTCAGTTTATAAAACCAATGCATCCTTGAAACAGGAACAACACATAAGAAAATCATACTGGTAACTGTGGAAGTTTTTCAGTTGTTTCATGTTTAGGTAAATAAGATTTCTAAGTAATTTATCTAGCTTGAGAAAATTTCTACTTAAACATAAACTAAATACCTTCTCCTTAAAAGAAAAAATTAGTTCAAAAGAAAAATGCAGTAACAGTTTAGCCTTGGATCTGCATTCACCTTGATATGGAACCTCTTACTCTCAAGTTCAAGTGCCTGATGCCCAGCGAGCCAAACACTGAGACATCGGTGCTTGGAGATGGAGACAGATTTATTGGAATCGGCCCAAATGAGTAGGTGGAAGCCTGGGTTCGCTCAAATCCACCTGGAAGAACAGAAAGCAGGTGATTTTATGGAGCTAACGGGCTTGGCAGGAGGGGCTTCAGGGAAACAAAGGGGTCACTCCTGATAAGCCCTCGGGCAATCTGACTTCTGGGCTTCAGTGGCTGCTGAGGGCTGGCCATTCCGTGATCACAACCTCTCTGAAGGCATTCTCTTTCTTCTGCAGAACAAGCTCACGAGTCCTCTGGAAAACAAGCCCCCAAATCCTCAAGACCCCTGAGTCACCCTTCAAGTTAAACAGGAAACATAGTAAATTGGTTTAATATCTACAGTACGCCTCAGGTACCCGGCTTCAATCATATTTTTATATTATCTCCACTAACTTTTCTTTTAAATGAGAGTTCAAAAACATCTGTTTCCAGTAGGACGTGAGAGAGTAAGATTAACTCAGTTTTTTTTAATTAAGTGAAAGGAAATTGACTTTCTCTTTATTCTAGTTTGGTTAACATGATCATCCTCTTCTGTTGATCTCTGTTTCTTACTATCTATTTTCTTCTTTCTATTTCTGCTAGTATGCTTCTATCTTAACATTTTTCTGTTCAAATTCCAGGGAAAATATATAAATAACTCAGTATATTGCCATTTTCCCTGTTAGGTATAGTTTTCTGTGCAAGACACTACCAGCTTTGCTGACCTAGGTACTTCTCTCTGGTAAAATCTTTAGTCACTCTCTCCAAGGGATGCCTAAGTTCCCTGTCTTCAGTAGGTGTTTCCAGCAGTGCAGTTTCCCTTCTAAGACTTGGCTGGACATGGCAAGTGCTGGAATCCACGTTTTGAACAGTGGAGAGACTGTGGGGGTAACTGCACATAGTTTTGGGGGCCAAAGCAAAGGGTGCCATTGAGAAGGAAAGTGGTGGAGATGAGGTTACGGAAGCCTCATGAAGGGTCTTCAAAGGCCTCATTTGTTGTGATATACAATCTGAAATTTATCCTAAATACTACAGGAAGTTGCTCTCATTACCCCACATCTGCATTTTAAAAACAGAGGTTCATATAGCTTAAGTACTTATTGTGGGACAGGAAGAAATTTTCCTCTGCCCTTCTAGGTTCTTCTGGCTCGTCTAAGAATTAAATTGACATAAGGCAGATGAATAGGAGAAAATCAAATTTAATTGTGTACTTGTGGGAATCCCACATACATGAGAGGGTCAGAGACCCCTCATATATAAGAATATATATACTCTTATATACACACATAAAATGAGGTATGTATGTCATTTTGAGCTAAGGAATGGGAGAGGGGGCTGAGGTTTCAGAGAGGGGAAAGGTAATTCGCAGGATGATAAGAAGAGCAGATGTTCACTAATTAGAGGTTTAGGTTTACTCGGCCATGTAGATAGGTCATTAAAGTTACTTCTGGTAATAATTCTTATTGTGGGCAAGGGCCTCAGTTTAAATTCTTTAAGGGAGAGGTAGAAGTTTCTCTTGATCCTGCAGGATCTCTATTGCCTTCAGCTCAAAATACTCCTGTTCTGAACCCCTACGTATATTTCCTAAAGTTATGCCCTGAGTAAATGTATCAGAGTCGGGACAAAAGGCCTATTTGTTTTCCTACTGTGTTATAATTTCCTCAGTTCTGTTTAAGTTCTGCAGACTCTATCAATGCTAGGTGCCCTATAGAAATAGTCCTTTTCTGTACTTTATTTAATAGACCTTTCTAACTTCATTGGTTTTTAGTGATTTAAGATATTCAAAATTAGTCACATAATAAATGTTCTTATTCTTGCATTTTATTCATTCATTCATTCCTTGCTTATAATTTTTAATTTTTTTCTTCCTGAACCTATTCTGGATTGATCTAGATCAATGTCTTTCAATGTCTTCTCTTTTTTTTTCTTTTTTGCTGAATTTGAAACTCTACATCTATTTCTATTCTACAGGTGGTCACTTCAAAATTTAACAACTTTGTTTTTCTATTAATATTTGTAATTAATCACACTCCGTAATCTTATATATACTGCAAGATAAGAACTTAAGCAAGATTTTAAATAAACCCTCCCTAAATAGTTTATGCTAGAAATCATCTGAAAATTTATTCTAGGAAATTATTTTTTAAATGTTTACTTTAATTTTAATAATCTCTTTCCATTAAGCTTTATAGCCTCATTATTGATAAGGTTTTACACGTTGCATATTTTAATGCTATATATTTGTAATAATATAGCCATCATCACTTATTTAGCTATTGCAAAAAGTAAGGAAATGGAATTAGAATTCCTAGATCATAAGATATACGGGGTTTTGTTTCAATAAATATTACATACTTGCTTGCAGAAGTCATTATAGAAATGTAATAGATGAGATTTCTCCAATACTTACCATCTTTTAAAAATGTTTCATATGATACTCAACCATTCATATTTTTGTCTTCTATGAGTCACCTAATCATATCCTTTAAAACATTCTCTGTTAGATTATTGGCTTTTTCTTATTGAATTATAAACTTTTTTAATATATTTGTGTTATAATACATTCTCTCAGTGTATAGTCTTATCCTGTCATTTGTCACAGTGAGGTTTTAATATTAACATGATCATACTATAGTACAGTAATTGTAACATAATCATAAAAATATTAGCCTTTTTGTTTTATTTTTTATGTGCTAAAACCATTGTTCTTTATGCTGATAACATAAAGATACTTATTTTTTTAAGAAAGATTTATTTTTAATTCATCTTGAATTTATATTTTTAAAAGTTTAGATTTTGTTACTTTTCTAATATTCTGTAATTTTCTGACTTCAATATTTATGTTTTTTCACTGTTTCTCAAAAATTGTCAACTCTCTCTCCAAATGTTGCTTTGTCTTTATTCTCTATTCTCCATTCTCAAACTCCTGTTAGAAATGCATTGGTCTTCCATTCCACCCCCTATCTCTCTTCATTTCTGTTTCTATTTCTCATCTCTTTTTGCAGCTTCTAGATACTTTCCTCAGATCTATATTCAAGTTTATCAGCACTCTTTTCCTGTGTTCCTAATCAGCTGTTTGGCCTATCTAAAGACTGTATACTTTTCATTTGTACATTTTCACTTTTAAAAGGTTTATTTGGTTCCTTTTTCCTTTTTCCAATCTGCTTCCTTTTCATTTAAAGTGTTTTGCATTATGATTCAACTTCTTTCTTGTAGCACCTTAACAATTAAAATCTTAATTTATAAAAGGGTCTTTTATATTCTTCTATTAGTTCAAACTCTTGGAGAGCTGATCTTGTTATTGTGACTGTTGAATCTACTTCATGGCATAGTACTTCTTCTATGGTTCAAAAGTTTTTACAAAGATATCGCTTTAAAGGATTTCCCCTTTTCTCCTGGCAGACACCATTCCTCTGAATGATGGAAATGTCCTTATAGAACCACTTTGCGTGTTTTTTCTACTATTTAACTCAGGATGATCTCTCCTAGAGAACGTTTTATGTTATTATTTTTCTGTTTTTTTCCTCTTTTTTTTTTCCTGAGGAAGATTAGCCCTGAGCTAACTACTGCCAGTCCTCCTCTTTTTGCTGAGGAAGACTGGCCCTGAGCTAACATCTATGCTCATCTTCCTCTACTTTATATGTGGGACGCCTACCACAGCATGGTGTGCCAAGCGGTGCCATGTCCGCACCTGGGATCTGAACCGGTGAACCCTGGGCTGCTGAGAAGCAGAACATGCGCACTTAACCACTGTGCCACCGGGCCGGCCCCTATGGTTATTTCTTGAGCTTGAGTTTTGACATCATGTAATACCGCAATTTTATACCTACTCCCATACAAAGCTTGGGTTTTCATTTTTCACAGATTTTTTTCTACATGGAACCATGAGGAGAAACAAGCAGCCTGCTATTTTCTGAGTCAGTGGGTATTTTTTCCTGTCCTTTGCTCAAGGAAGCTGCATTAAGTCCAGATTATTGTTTTTTCGCATGGGTCTTAGTTCTAGGTCCATGCCGCCTCTACTGCTTTGGACGTAAAAACTGCAGCCTTTATGGTTAGAGATCTTATCAAATCAGATAATCCCTGGGCTGCTGTGGGTTTTATCACTTGTTTCGTAGCTTCTTCTTTCTGGCATCTGAGAGTTATTTCTTTCTTTAGAACTTACCTCTTTCTTCTTCTTCTCTTCTCTTTGCTCTTCTCTTCTTTTCTCTTCCCTTCCTTTTTGTTCTCCTTTCCCCTCCCCCATTTTGTTCAGATTCTCTCTCATTGGAGGAGGGTCTCAGGCCTCAGGAGAATATGTTCCTGGATATCTACCTCTTAACTCATTTTGACTGGATTATTTCAATACAATCCTGACAAGAGATTTTCACATATTGAGTTTATGTGGAGTAACTGTTCAGATTCGAAACAGATTTGGCTTGAACTAAAAAGCCTGATTTATAGCCTATCAAACATACTTTGTACATCTTCTTAACCATTAAAGTAAAGAATGACGTCTCTTAAGATAAGAATGCATACTTCCCTTCCTGTGCCCTATTGGTCACGCCCAATGGTAACACTGGATTAGCCGCTTTCCTAACATCAAGGTCACGTTGACCTGCTAATTTGCAACTGAACACCTCTTTGAAATTTTGATGAAAATGTATCCTGGGTGTGTTTAATGTATGTTCTTTGTTCTAAAAAGATATAAGACTGTACTGAAAACCATGCTTCTCCAGACCACCTTCTAAGACCTTCCCTGGTTGTAATCCTCACTCTGGCTCAAGAAAACTCACCGTATTTCTCTCATCTACAGGATGGTTATTGGTTATTTTGCGTTAACAATCCCAACCTTTATTCTTGTCTCCAGCCTCTACCTTCTCCAATCCATGACATAAATTGATTCAAGTTTCTTCCCCCTAAGCAATACTATTAGCATGCCAAACACCCTAAAACTACCTTTGTTAATTTTTATGATCTAATTTATGAGGCCAAGCTTACCATGGGAATAAGCATGTAGTTCAATGTACCTACAGAACGTGTTTTTAAATAGAAAGAATATTGCATTCCTTCTTAACTATGAAAATAATCATTAAGATCGCAATGGAAGGAGGATTATTTATAGCTATAACAGTTGACATTCTACATCAAAGTAATGATTAGCAATTACGTCATCTTTGAAGACTGTATTTAAATTTTATTGACTCTCAGGCAACTATTTGAAAACGTCTCATTGATGATGTAACAGGCCCTGTTTCTAAATCCTTCGAAAGCGGTAGTCTTAGCTCTTTGTTATCTATTCTAAAAGAAAGAAAGAGTAAAGTATCTAGTCTAAAATATTTTGGATTGTTATGTATGAAATTGATTGATCTTTTGTTAACATACAACTAGTATGTTTTCTGTTGTGTTTTCCTTCCATTCAAGCTTAAATTAGTTTGTATTTCTTAGGAGGACACACATCCCTGTTAGGAGCAGACATGAAGTCTGGTTCTAGTCTTGGCTGAGAAAATTAGCTATATGCATAAAAATGCTCACTGGTAATATAGTTAATGAGACGTTTATATCCATTAAGGTAAAAATGAGTTTGATTCTCCTCCCTGACATAGGCTCTTTCTCTTAGGATGTGCTTCTCCAGAGCTGAGATCTCTTCCATGGATATTCCATAATTCTACCCAGTAATTAGTATTCTTAGGGCTCATTCATGACCCATCTATAGGGTTGTACATTTTTATTCACAAAATTTTTGAACAATGGGATAGTACATATACAGTAGTAAAGTCTTTCTGATTTGTGAATTTAGTATTTACAAGAGTTCTAAGAGTCTGGTACAGCTTTTAGCGTTCTTGTACAGATGAAGAAACTTGCCCAAGATCACACAACTGGAAAGTGGCACAGCCAGGGTCTGACCCACGGATCCCTTGCATTTGACAACTGTGCTACACTGTTTACCAGTTCCAACTGGTCATTCCACTATGAGAGAATATTTCAACTGCTCTATTGAACTAAGTAATTTTTCCTCCAATTTAGATACAGGTCTAGTCTTTGTGAAATATTTCTGATGAACAACTTACTGGTATGACTGATTGTATCTTTGTTATAGAATTATTTCATATTATTTATTATTTCCAAAAGCAGTGAAAAAAATTTATTATCCAAGTAATCTCTTTATTCAGGAAAATAAGTTTTGTATTGCCTTTAACTTCTGACACCAGAAAAAAACTGATTAGAATACATAAAAATTAATCCATGAATGCAATTAAAAGAGAAAATAATGGTTAACTGTGTTAATGCACATTCCTCTTTATAACCTGCAGATGTTCACAAAGTAATTGAAGAAATAAATTTTGTCTCCCCAACTGATGAAATGTACTCATCATTAGTTGTTCCTCTTGCTGCAACTCTTACGGGCTTTTTATTTATGCAACTATAGGGGTTGGAAACTGATCAACCAGTATGAGAAACTCCTCCAGCTAAATGGAAGGAAATACATTTTCATAAACTCAAGATTCTAGTACTGTTTCATCATAAACTCTATGATGAAAAACAAATAACAGTCACTATGCCAAATCTATGTGTTTAAAATTATCAATTCTGATTTTTGGAGACATGCTTGTCATTATCACATAACTCAAGTTACACAAAATATGATTCAGACCCCCTAAGGAAACATTTCAAAATGTGGTATGTGTTAGATTCTTTCGTTTCCCAAAAGGTTATTAGAAGAATGAGAGCGAGAAAATGGTGTGCTTGGCAAATCTTTGAGTCTCACATCCCCTTCACCTATTTTTCTTTTTCATTTAAACTGGTCATTTACTGGCAGCAGATGGGTAATAGGGTGAAAATTTTCAATATGGTGTGGTGGACATATATATTTTCAGACACAACATGAGAGTATAAAGCAGCGTTCTTAATGTGATTAACAAAGAGGCATGGAATCTGCTATCAATCTTCCTTGTTACCGTCTTAGCACTTCCCAGGGCTGTTAGAGAAACTTTACAATAGCTGAATGCATGTTACACATACAGATGGGGAAGTGCCTCAGGCAGTTTGGCAAAATTTACTAGAAGTCCATTTTTTGAATTTCTGCCTTCTGAGTCACCATTTCAGCTGAGTCTGACATTTTCATCTCAGAAGTCCTTCTACCTTAATGTTGACATGGCAAAGAAAGACTTGGCTGTGTCATCATTCCATAATAATATGGGCTGCATTTGAAAAATTTTATTATCAACAATATGCCTCCCTGAGATTAACACTAAATTACAAGATGAAAGTTTATTTTAATCTATTTGGGAACGTACTTGCTTTCCCCTTTGGTCTAGGGAAATCCCTTTCTCAATTTCAATTTTTCTTTTTCTTTCTTCTTTTTTTTTTTTTTTTTTTCGGTGAGGAAGATTGACCCTGAGCTAATATCTGTTGCCAGTCTTCCTCTTTTTGCTTGAGGAAGATTGTCCCTGAGCTAACATCTGTGCCAATCTTCCTCCTTTTTGTATGTGGGACACTGCCACAGCATGGCTTGATGAGCAGTGGGTCAGTCTGCACCCAGGATCCAAACCTCAGGCCATCAAAGTAGAGCACATGAACCCAACCACTACTCTGCCAGTCCAGCCCCAATTTCAATTTTTCTAATTGTGGTAAGAAAATAAAGCATATTTCTATCATGAGAGTTTTTGGTGAACAATGTTCTAATAGATGATTATTTCAGTAAAATGGTGTGAACAATTCATATGAGCTACTATTTGCAGACTCTTGTTAATTGTAAAAGACAAAAGATATAGAAGGACCCTTCAAAGTAGTGCCTATGCTGAGGGGGTTTGTTTGTTTACTTATTGCTTATTTTAATTCAGTCTTTACTGAAAAAACACTTGGCTTTGGGTAGCCATTAACCTCCAGTTCCAATCGGAACCATAATATTAAAGGGATGATTTTAAATGGCTAAGATTTCCTGAAGAAAGTCTTAGAATAACGTTGCATGGATTTTACACACAGGTAAAGTATAAAGGATTTTCCTTAGGCTTGCATTACTGCTAAGTTAGGGTCCTATTTAAGCCATCATGATTCCTAGTTCCAATTTGGAATAGAAAAAGATGAGATTAAGAGCCTGGATAAAGGGTCTGATATTCATTCAGAGAGACGGAAAATTTCAAAAAAGAGAGTGACAACCAAGATACATTTTTTGGTGAAGCCGGGAAGCTGAAGGACATCATTTCATTTACCATTAGTGGTAAGTATAGAGCAGGAGTACAGAATAATTTCAGAATGTGCATGGGAGACTAGGATAAAGTTAAGGAGACTTGAAAATATTTGAAAGAGAAAATATTGAAATTGGGAAACCCTAGCAGAGATTCAGATCTGCATGAGATTTGGCAGCCTGGGTTTGTAGTGAATCCAATCAACCTCGTTTGTTAGCTTTCTCCAGCAGTGCTCAGAGATCAGGAAGAGGGGTGAGGGATTAAATGGATGTTACGACAGAAAGTCAAGCCATGGAGATTCTGGAATCAAGCAGAAGTACGGAAGGAGGTCAAGTCTCTGAGTTGTTGGTAAGATGAGGACAAAATTCAGCTTATGAGAAAATGAGAGGCCCCAGGTTAGTAAGAAGAGATCAGGAAAAGAAATTTCAGAAATCATGATCTTGGAAGAGGGAGCGATCAGAATAATGATGACACAAATGTGTGACCTGTTTATATCATAAATATTGTATTATTATCAAAATTCATAGACACTGAGAAATCAAGGAATTATAAGGACAGGTTATGAAGCCAGCCTATTTAAATCAGTTTGGATCTTTATTTTTACATGTTATACATATTTACAAAGTTGGAGACCTAATTATCAAGTACATGCTTGAATATTAATCTCACTCAAAGGATATTTTAAGAGCACAAAGTAATTCTCAGACATCTTTTTTCTATCTAAGGCAGAAAACCAACTTGATGCATTCTCTAACAGAAGAGAGAGTCTTCCCAAATTAGGAAACATTAGGTGAATGGAGATTACTTTCGTTTTTACATAAGAAGGGGCAGGTTCAGACATTTTGTATGCTTTTTAAAAACAATAAAGTCACTGCTCCTTTAAATACATCTTTTCCATATCTTGTCCTCTTCCCCAAAATGTTGGCTGTTCTGTTTGCTTTTTCTATTCATTAATAACCGTTTGCAAAGTAATTCTCTTACTCTTCATCTTTTTTTTCCTTTTCTTTTTGCTCTGACACTTTAATCCTGCTGACATCTTTCAACACATAATGAAAAACAGCTCTGCCTTTTCCTGGTTCCCTCACTTCTGAGTACTCTGGCAACGGATGCTAGTTGACTTAGTAAAACTTGAAAATGTCACATTGCTCTGCTTTCTTTGATGAATGCACATTCATGAATACAGCTCGATGCAAAAGCAATTAAAAGCAGTCTTAAAAAGCACCGTAACCAAAGTCACCCTCAGATGATATTCCCCAGGTGTTGTATTCAGAGCAAAACATGGCCAGCCATTCCTGGTAATAAAGAGACACATCTTTTTGTCTCTGAGAATAATTAGCAATCACTTTTAGAAACAGTTTTTTTGTGAAATAAAATGATTTCTGTAAATAAATCTTGATTCCAAATCACTGAATTCACTCAGAATGTATTATTTCTTCCAAAACTAATGAAATCCATTAAAAACACAAAATGAGGAGGAAACAAATAGGCAAATTATTTAACACACACATAAGTTACAAGTTAAACCTAATTTCACTGACACATATAAAACACCCACAACACACACAGACACGCAAATTTTGACTTCCCCAATTTTAACAGGAAGTTGCAATACAAAAACATATTTAAGAATGGTTTACTGTATAATGGTAAATATTTGCTCATCAAAGAGAGATTATCTTTATTCAATAATCTATCCCAAAAGTGGCTATATAGAACTACAGTAAAATCAGTAATATTGGATGTGTGTTTTTAAATTTAAATAAAAAATCATTAAACTTAAGAATATACACTTTGTCATTATCTATATACATTTTCTGGTATCTCTATAATTTTTATTGATGATTCTATATTAAATAACATATAAGGAGGCCACCCCGGTGGGGCAGCAGTTAAGTTCACACAATCTGCTCCAGTGACCCAGGGTTCGCCAGTCAGGATCCCCGGTGCAGACCTACACATGGCTTGGCAAGCCATGCTGTGGTAGGTGTCCCACATATAAAGTAGAGGAAGATGGGCACAGATGTTAGCTCAGGACCAGTCTTCCTCAGCAAAAAGTGGAGGATTGGTGGCAGATGTTAGCTCAGGGCTAATCTTCCTCAAAGAAAAAAAAGAAGAAAAAAAATAACACAAAGGATCTCATATTTGTACAGGGTGCTATTAATAAATTATATTCACCTACCATTACTTCATTTCTTCATTTCCATTCCAATTATCTCAATATCTGTGTCACATATAAGCGATATATTTTATTATTTACATTTTACAGTTTAGGAAACCAAGATTTGAAAGCTTAACATTTGAAATCGCAAAGTTATGAAGTGAGAAAAATAAAATATTACCTAGGCCCTCTAACTTTATATTCAGGGCTCTTTTCTTGTCATCCTATGTCTTCCATGTATATACCTTAATTTAATACGTCTTCTAAATAGTCAATATCTCTTAGAAAAATTGACGCTGTTAAATAAGAATTTTCTAAAGCAGCCAGTGATGAGGACAATGAGTGAATACCAGCCATAACAGTGTGTGACCTGTTCCTGCACTATGCCACACAGGAACGTCTTTGAAGTCTGTGAAAATGCCATATCTGAAAGAAGCAGAAGCAAAGTAATGATAAATATACCCAAGGCTTGTTCACAATTATTAATTAATTAATCATATTTCATTGAAAGGCATAATAAAATGTACAATAAAGTTTAAGTTTGGGGAGAAAGCTACATTTCTCTGTAAATAATTTGAATGTACCAAAGAATGCCATTCTATTTAAAACCAGCATTTAGAATACCTATGCTAGGGAGTCAAAGAAAATTTCCTTCTGGCAATTCCCAGTGGTCCAAGGACAGACAAAAAACTTAAGTTGAGCCTATAACAGAAGCTAGAAACATGGAAATTAGTGCAGTTTTAAAACGCAATCATTCTCTTCAGGAAAAGTCATAAATGAGGTTCGTGTAAGTGAAGCTTAAAATAAGCAGTTAGAGCTTCCAAAACGGATACATCTTGGCCACACAGTCACCCAGGGGACCTACCGGGAAGCTCATTAAAGAGAGTGCCAAGACTCACTCAAGAGGCAGTAATAGTGAAGGGGTTAAGAGTGAGAATTCTGAAATAAGACAGATTGGGTTCAAAGCTCAGCTCTGCCAATTTCTACTGTGCAAACTTAGTAAAGTGTCTTAACCTCTTGTGTCCTAGTTTCCCCATATGTAAGATAGGAATGATAATAGTAACCAATATCAAGAGGGTGTTGTGGGAAATACATGTGTTAATAGACAGAAAGCAAATAGATCATTTACTTGGGCCCCATCAATAAAAATATTTTCAGGCTGTGTAACACTCTGGGGATGGTCAAATTAGTGGAGCAGCTGTCAACAGTTGATATTCTTGATGTTTCCTTAGGAACTCCCCACTAGCCTGCAAAGTAACAGAAAACCATCTAATAGATAGTATTGAATGCATTTCAAATGTTATTCCAATATCAGAACATATAAAGGGAAAAATGGATTTGAGCATATCGAACTAAATATGAATGGCTGAAATACCATAATCAAGATTGAAAAACAAATGACACATTGGAAAAGAGAATTTATAAGAAACAAGACAAAGTTTAAACATCCTCAGTACATAAAATACATGATAAGTTACTTAAAATAAGATAAATTCAAGAGATGAACAAGTACCTCATAAAATCTGGAATACAAATGAGCAAAAAGATCTAAAAGTATTTCCAACTTTATTATGAATCAAAGGCAAACAGTAGAATCACTATATGAAAGCATCAGCGATCATTACAAATGGCAGAATTTTAAGACCAAGAACCAGTAGAAAGGAGGATATAAGGCACTCCCATAGCTCCTTGATAGGAGTATAGATCTGACGTATACTTTCTAAATGTCAATATGATAAAATAGATCAAAACTCCCAAAATATGCATACCATTGTACCAGGTGTTCTATTGTTAAAATTTACAGTTAAAAAATCATCAGCTTTACAATGTTCTTCACTATGTTTATAGTTTGAACAAAATGGAAACAAAATGAGAATACTTCAACGTAGGATTGATTAATCAATTTACTGATAAAAGCCAGTAATTTTTTACTCTTCAAGTACTGAAATATTTGATACCATTTAAAATAATGATGTAAGTCTGAATTTATTGTCATGGAAAGAAATGCTTGATTTAGTATTGAATATACAAAGCAAGCTACAAAACTGTGTAATATCTCATTTTTCATTAAAACACAAAGAAAGAGGAAAATAAAATAGTGATATAGAAAGGAAAGAGAGAGGGAAAGATAGCTAGCAAGAAAAAGAGAGAAAGCAGATAAACAGGAACTGAAAATAGACTGATTAGACACATATGATTTATGTTTTCTTCATTATACTTTTATTTTTATTTATTGATCTTTTTTGAGGAAGATTAGCCCTGAGCTAATGTCCACTGCCAATCCTCCTCTTTTTGCTGAGGAAGAGTGGCCCTGAGATAACATCCATGCCCATCTTCCTCTACTTTATATGTGGGACACCTACTGCAGCATGGCTTGATAAGTGGTGCCTAAGTCCTCACCCAGGATCCCAATCCGTGAACCCGGGGCCGTTGAAGCAGACCATGCGAATTTAACCACTGCGCCACTGGGCCAGCCCCCTGTTTTCAATACTTTTAATGATGGGAACTTATTTGAGCTGAGAATAAAACCATTTCCATTAAAAAAGGATAAAAAGTATTTTGGCAACAGCCTTTCTAGATAAAATAATCTTTTAGATTGGAACATAACAGCCCTGCTCCAGACCAAGGAATCTCAATATGGTAGTGGAAAAGTAACAAAATAGCGTCCACTGTGTTTCATCTATGAGGCGATGATTTTTTAAACTACAGAATAAAATGGTTCCTCTTCCTGGAGTATCATTTGGCCCTAGGATTTTGAGGAAAAAATGAATTTTTGTGCTGTTAAAATGTTTTTGTATTATAGGAGCATCTTGTCTCAAAAAATAGGCTTTTTTCTGGATTTTTCCAATGTGTTCATTAGCATGGTTTAGAAAACAAATCAATAAATGGGTACTCTTTTTTGAAAATTCCTATTTTTAGACACATTGATAATGAAAACAGAAGTAAGTTAAATGCCTGCTTTTGCACACGCATGCAGGCTTGCTTTGGTAAATATATACTGCTGGGTCAGATTTTTAAGTAGGTTTGATCAATTTTTCTCATGAAGAGACAATTGAAAACAAAATCATAAACATATTTTTAAAAAACTGGCTTAACATAAGTGAAATCATTTTCATGGAAGAGAGGCTCAAAAAATTATTACATTTGGTAGATTTTATTTTTAGAGCTAAACTAGTCTTGTAAGTAGCAGCTGACTGCAAAAAATTAAGTTTGAGAGATGGATGAAGAAGGTTGATTCCGGGGAAAATGAATTATTTGAGATGCTTAGTTCATTTACATATTTAGAAGATCTACAACTAAGAGTCATCTTTATCCAAAGAAAAAGTGTTTTGGTAAGATTTCCCTGAAATAAGAAAATAGATGGAGTGATTACCTGATCAGAGAGTATTTCTATGTACCAATCAATTTTCAGCACACTAGCTCCTCCAAGTAACTCTTCCACTTTAAAATGAATTTTAATAGTTTTCAGCCTCTTTGAAAGCTACTATAAAGATGTTAGTACACCAATGATACACTAATGTTGATGTTGGAATCTATATTTTAAGATCCTACCAGAATCACCTTTGTCATTAAAATGGGCTGTGGATATCCTCCCTGAGTCTTGCAAATTGTCTCTCACCAAGGTGATATTCATGAAGTATTTGTTGGATGATTTGGTAAGTAGGATTAAACAAGTAAATTATCCTTACCCATGCCCTATCCACTGCAAGCTCATCCCGCTCCTCAACTTCGCTCCCCCTCACCTTCAGCTTTCAATAGAAGTTAGAAGACCAAATTTGCCCCAGCTTTCTTACTGGCTCAACATGGAATTTGAGTAAGTTGGTCCCTTTTACTTTGCAGAACGTTGCATAACTAATTTACAATCAGAAATAATATTAAACTGTTCTGTAAACCTGAGGATTACTGAAGTTCTTTCAACCGAGTATTTCCTTTTTGTTCTCTGACATCTTGTTCTGTTCCATCTCACAGTAAGTACAGCAAGTAAAGTCACTTAATAAGACAAGCCCTAAACCATTCTTGCAAATAGCATACTATTTTCTCCCACATCTTTTTCTGCCTTTTCCTAGACTAGTCACTTCTCTACCACTTGATTTAAACAGCAAAAGATCTAACAATCTGTGAGAGTTTAGGCAAGTCATCTAATGATGTTAGGTATCTATATCAGAGAAAGAGGATTAAGCATGGTAGATTACAGCATTCTTAGGACAATTAAATTGAGTATGTACTTGAAAATACTTCATAAATTGTGAAGATCACAATAAGTTGGCAATATCATAAGTGTTTCCTATCTTTGCAGTTTCTTTTTATTCCATGATGGAAGGATTATTTTTATAGACTTTTACACTTTGATGGCTAACACCTGCATATGAAAAGCTATTCAACATTTGACTCATGTATGAGACTGTAGGCAGGATGTGACATTTCATTCAGGAGTATTGAATGAAACAATGCCACTGTTGTCTATTTCTGGTTTTTCACTTTAGCAAGTTGCTTATTGAGAAGAATGATTTCACATGAAAAATGACTGGACTTTTATCAGTTATGCTTTCACAAAGAATATTTAAAAAGCAGTCCTTTAAAAAATGATGTGGGTTATTTATACTTCCCGTATTCCTTTCCTCTTAATGGCAACACAATATATGATATTTTATAACCCCTGTAATTTCCATTATCATTTTGCAACTCTGCATTTCTTTCTTTGTTGACTCATATATTTGCAAATTATTTATTCATCCCAAGATATATCCACACAGTTGAAAGAAAAGAATAATGTCAAGGCTGAGCATGAGTAAAAGTGACTCAGTAAAAGGCACATAAATCTCTCCTTTTTCTCCCCACACCTCAAATTAGAGTAGTACTAAAGTTTTAGAATAACTTTTGAAAATACTGAAAGATGATTTCTGTGAATTAATGGTCCACGTTTTTATCTTGCTGTTAATTCCACTTCATTCTTTATTCCAGGGAGTGTTTAGCTGTGTTGTAAATAAATGCTTCATCATTTTTTGAGATTTCCCATGGAAGACGAGATTCTTATTTGAATTTTTAGTTGTTTATATACATTTACTATTTCACATGGATTTCTTTTGAGGATGTCTTTATTTTCAAAAACAACGTTTCTATAAACTTCCCTTCCCTTTATCTTGTTTGTTTCTTCTTAGAACAACTGATTTCATTTGATTATTTTAACTTACTATGCATGCTATCGAAGGTCACCGTCCTCAAACTGATTTCCTTGAGAACTTTCCAGTGTCACATACTGCATTTATAAGGCTATAATTGACTTTTTAAAATTATTTAATAATACCATGATACTACTCAGTTACAGAGCATTCAAAGGCTGTTGGGTCCAAGGATTGTTTCTGTACATAAGGTATTCTTTGGCAGTAAGAATCTGTCTGTATGCTGTCGTTGAACTGACTCTGGAACACAAATGAATTAGTCTAACTTGCTGTTCATTGTCTTCGTAAAAGAGAGCTATATATTTGCTAGCAAAGCACTAGCCTGTATTTGACTATTCTTAGCATCGAGATGACCTCCTTGCCTAAAGCTAGCATGATTTTCCAGTCACATATGCAGTCTGAGAGTTAATATATGCAAGCCTAAATCAAGTCCATTTTCTAATTTGTAACAAACCACCAATACAGAGGTGAGCAGAGCAAAAGAAAAACACATAATTTAAGGATATTGGCTAACAATATTAAGGGACACAATATACATCAGAAACTTTCTGGTATTGGTAATCACAAAAATAAAGGCCTGAAAGATGGTGGATGTCACATGGAATATAAAAGTAGCAAGTGTTGTAGGGCAGCACAAGCCAAAGAAAGACCATCAGATTCAATCTAACTAAGAGTTATTAAGGAAGTACTATGCACAAGACATTCAACAAGAAAAGAAAGCGAACGTAAAGATAAAAAGAAGGGGCCAGCCTGGTGGCATAGCGGTGAAGTTTGTGCCCTCCACTTGGGTGGCCCGGGGTTCACTGGTTTGGATCCCGATCTCGGACCTATACATCATTTATCAATCTATGCTGTGGCAGGCGTCCCACATATAAAATAGAGGAGGAAGGGCACGGATGCTAGCTCAGGGCCACTTTTGCTCAGCAAAAAGAGGAGGATTAGCAGTGAATGTTAGCTCAGGGTTAATCTGCCTCAAAAAAAAAAAAAAAGCTGAAGATACTGCCTCTGTTTCTAAGACACTTATGGGAGATATAGAGGTGCATCAATACATCAGACAGAAGGTTTTATCATAATAAAATCTAATGCAGAGGAACAAAACAAGGGCAATGAAAGCAAGGAGAAGGGAAAAATTAATTATGACCTAGAAAATCAAGAGAGGCTGGAGACGGGTGCATGGATAAGATCCCCACAGGCAGAGATGGAAGAGATATTCTTTTTAGAGACAATGGTGTGAACGCAGGAACCGAACTGACAGTGTAGAGTGTACATTTAAGGATGATGAGAAATCCTGAGTGCCTTCTAAAGTAGTACGTGAATGACAGGAGGTTCAGATCAGATTATGAGGAACAATTTGAATAATATGCAATAATAATATATGAATTTCTATACATAATACGGTTTCAAAGATTTTAAAACAAGAATGTTAATGGTTAGAATTACGCTTCAAAAATACCATTCTGGGGTCCCATAGGACACTGTGGGGGAAAAAAATGTATTTAAAAGACAATTGGAATAATCTAAATGAGAGATAATGACAACTTAAATAAGAAAAACAGCAGGTTACATTGCAGTCAAAGAACTGATTTATCAGCTGATTTTAAATTGGAAAAGAAGAAGAGGAAAGGTTTAAAAGTGACTCTAAAATTTCAAGGCTTGAGGACCATAATGAATAATTAAGGATGTATGGGGCATAGCAAGAAAAGACAGCTTCTGTTGCAATGTAGTTACCATCTTCTTTTTTTCTACCAAATGCCGAAACTGTTAATGTCCCTCCGTTCTCAATATGGTCATGCTACACCATTCCTGGGTCAATCCTTGCTGTGCTGTGTCTGCAAAGAGCCACAGTCTCTCATCTCTACCAATCTCTTCAATGACAGCATTTAGTCACCCTCATAGACCCAGGAAATATAGTCTCTGGAATAAATGGCAGGCTTCCATTCTGCTTCTTGAGTTTCATTTGATGCCGTTACGCTAAGTACATAACGCCCCCCCCCCCCCAAATAATCACACCTAAATGCCCATTTCAAAAATCGTTAGAGTCATCACTACAATTGCCTGGGCTTCTATTTTGTTTCCCCTTATTCTATTCCATCTAGAACTTATATTTGCTATCAGAATTCCTATGTAATAATACAGCCTTGAAGTCAACCCCAGCACCTCAGTGCCCATAAGAGCATCTTGTTCTTATCTCTTATTCTGCTTAGGATTGACTTTTTTGTCCTGTGTTGAGTACTATTGACTTTTTCTCATCCCAGTCCCTGAGCTTTGTCTGTTTTTTTCTAAATGCCTGATCTGACCTATGTTTTTAGAAATTGAAAAAATAAAGAGATAAATTGTAAATTTTGAATGTATGTGGCTCATTTATTTTTCTAGAGTTAGTGTAAGTATCTATATCTGTCCCATCTTTGTGTGTGGCTATGGTCTCTGGTACTACATAGAATCTTTTTCCTCCCAGATACCAGAATGTATCTTGAAATTTTATAGATATTATAGGAAGGAAGGTGATTTAATTTGGGAGTATATTGATTCTAAGTAGAAGTAGAACATTCACATGGTGATACCCAACAGAAAGTTGGACTGATGGCAAGAAAGAAATAATTTGAATATTATAAACAAAAGTTATTAGTGGCATTATGTTTCAAGAGGTTAAATTTGCCACACTCATTTAACCACCTTCTTGGCCACCACTGAATCAACAGTAAAGCAAGATTTTTAAAAGTCTAAATCAGGGCCTGCCCTGTGGCATAGTGGTTGGATTCATATCCTCCAATTTGGTGGCCCAAGATTCACTGGTTCGGATCCAAGGCACAGGCCTGCACACCACTCATCAAGCCATGCTGTGGCAGCACCCCACATACAAAAAAATAGACGAAAATTGGTACAATGTTAGCTCAGGGACAATCTTCCTCACCAAAAAAAAAAAAAAAAAAAAAGAATAAATCAATAAGGTCAATGCTTTGGGGAGAGAAGATAACAGAATATAGGATATTTTTAAAGCTCTTTAGCAGATGGAAGACTGCTTTACAGCAAAAAATGTGAATGAAGGAGTGATGGCACAATATTTAGAAGTTAGGATAAGGAAGAGAATATTTCTGTTCAAAACCATACACAGAACTCATGTCATGAAATTTCTAGTGTAAGGCAAGAATATTGGAATTTAATTTCTGACAATACTAGAACAGAAAGGCTTAGAACTTAGGAAGATTAGGTCTGGGAGGGTACAATGCTGAGGAACAAGCCAATAACAAACGAGATTAATTGGAAGTCCATATGTGCACTACACGTTAATGGGAGTTGCCAGAGAGATTACAGATGCCAAAATAAGATGGAAGACTTATATGAATAATTCAGGATGTCTAACAGCTAAGTAATTGAGACTTTCAAAAGGGAGAGTAGAGTAAATAGAAGGAGGGAAATTATCAAAGACACAATACAGGAAAATTTCCCAAAATTGAAAAAAATCTCTGTAATAAAGGAGCATGGGGTGCTCAAACAAACGTGAAATTATCAACAACAAGGTGTAGCATTAAAATTTTTCTAGGGTGAAGGAAAAAGGGATAAGCAATAAATAAATACTCTAAAATCTTCCAAAGAGATTAAAATAGGGCTTAAATAAAAGAATAAGAAAAAATGACATTAAACTTCTCAATAACAATATTGGACCCTAACAGACAATGAAAGACAACTTTACATTTATGATTAAAATATGATTTCCAACCTAGAATACTATAAGATAGACAGCCAACTTTCAAACTGCGTGAGGCTAGATGTTTCATAAATACAACGACTAAAAAAATTTAATCTCTTTGATTAGGAATGTAACTGAGAATATGCTCCTCCTATTCTGAAAGAGGAAGCCAGCTGGATTTCATCTATGGGCCTAATCAATGGCTTCCCTGTGTCTGTGCCCTTTGATAACATGCTCTCAAGATGACCCTGCACTTGGCCATGTGAATTGCTTTGAACAGAATAACAGTAAATTTGATGCAAGCAAGGATTTGAGAGTGCTTGCGCACTTTTCCTTCCTTTTTGCTTCTGTAAATCGCCATGAGAATATGTCAAGAGAACAAGGCCAGTCTGCTGGAGGACGACAAGAGACTTGTGTATGAGAGGAACCTGTGAAAGGAAGCTGAGTCAACCAGATGAGACCATGCTAGACCAGTATGCCCCAAGCTGACCCACCAGCCAGACATAAACACATGCATAAGCTCAGCCAAGTTCTACCCACTCAGCAGACCTCCCAGCCAACTTACAGCTTTAAGAAGATTTTCAATAACTGTTTTTTTTTTTTTTTTATTTTACACCACTCAATTATCAGGAAATATTTATTTAAAAAGGAGTGGTCAACTAACAGAAATAAAAGCTAAAATGGGTTAGCCTTTGAGGAATAGGACTGAGTGGTACAATAGGTATGCTTTATTTCATTATAACATTTTAGCAATAAACGATTTTTTTAGATCATGAGCATGTTTTAAAGTTTTAAAATGATGACAGATAGGGTTCCACACATAGTTTTATGCCAAAGTAGTTTTACTGTTTATGTTGTCACTGTTTTGATTTGAATGAGAAAGGAAAAGTAAAAGTCTAGAAATACATTTGAGTTGGGAGAGGTAAATATTAATGCTATCTTTTAGTGTGAAAACACGAGGGTATAGAAAAATCGGTAGCTGACAGGAACCTAGTATTCTCAGGAATAGGAATAAGCTTTTGTTGCAGCAAAGACTGAAATTGATTTAGTTTGTTTTCTAAGGAACAAAGGTTCCTGGGAAGCACAGACCACTGTGGGTGGGGGAGTTTGAAAGGCAGAAGTTGACAGTAAGAGACTGTGTTTTCGCCTTTGACTGAGAAACTAGGCATAAAATGTGTGGATCAATTTAACTGGCTTTCCAACCCTGAACACATCTCCTTTAAAATATTATTTGGTGTGAGAATTGCTTGAAAATCTCAGATTTTTCTGGTCCTGGATTAATGCAGAGTTTCATGAAGATAGAGTTCACCATGTAAAAAGTACATTTTAGCTCAGACTCTAATTTCAGTATCACATATACTGAAATACTTGATTCTGAGTTAATAAGCTAGTGCTTCTACACGAATTCATGGATTACAGCTGTTATGTAAGGAAGATGCTTCTTTTAAGATAGTGAAAATAGAAGCTGTTCCTTTATCTGACGAGTATATGGGAAGAAAACATATGATTGAAAATTCAAACATACCATTCTAAAAAACACTTCGCTTTCAAAGTCTCATTTAACAGTAGGATAAAACTTTTAAGTATAGTGTGATATAAATGTGCCCAAGTAAATCACAGTGCTTTGATGAAGCAAAGATTATCATTTCAAGTAAACCAGGTTCTTCTATGTAAAACAGACATTACAACAAGAGATAAATAAGCTAACAACACAGTCATTAAGCAAGAATAAAAATGTTCAGTGATTCTGTATTTTATGAGAATATATTAACAATACTTGGAGTGTACCAGCACCTCCCCCATAATCTCCTTCTGTCCCCTAGAGCACATAAAGAAGCCTTCAATCTCAGGAAGCACAGGAACAGAACAGTTCAAGACAAATCGAGTAATCTCCATTGTCCACAGTTCTACCCTAAGACCTCACATAGACATTGTTGAATAAAAAGAAGGATCTCTTTGCCGACTCCCACCCATTTCCAATCACATTGTAAGCCCCCAGACCTCTGTATGTATGTATCTACATACGAAAAACTTTTACTTATCTCTCTTGTCTCTAAATCAACCATATTTGATAGTACAAATAATTCAAATTGATTTTACCCAAATTCTTTGAATAGCCATGCTCTTCAACAAATAATATTTTAGCAATATGGTATCATCTAGTTACACAAAGAGAAACCTAAAGCAGTGTGAGTGGCTGAGCTACTTTGTAACGTCTATCTGCTAACCTGTGGTTTCCTATGAGAGCAATGTAAAGAACTGGGAATATTTGTTTTCTTAGTAAGATGCTTCCAGGAGATCCTTACTCCTGCAAGTTATAGTTGATGTTATAGACTGAATTCAACTAAAATGTGTATTATTTAGCATTGAGAGAAAATAAAAGATGGTCTCTATTGCTATACGTAATTCTACATACATCAAAGGCAGAATTGAAAATCTTCTTCTTTTGTTGTAAGAATGTTGAAAAATTGAGTTCATAAGAACTCAGACTGAGAGTCAACAAAAATCAAGTCTGAGTATATGTGAAAATACAGAACCAGTAACTTCTGGTAATGAGATTGGAAGAGGAAGTAGGAGATCAGCTCCAGTGGCCTAGTGGCTAAGTTTGGTGCGCTCTGCTTTGGCAGCTGGGGTTTGCTTCCTGGCTGCAGACCTACACAACTTGTCTGTCAGTGGCCGTGCTACGGCAGCAGCTCAGATACAAAAAGAGGAAGATAGCACTGGATGTTAGCTCAGGGTGAATCTTCTTCAGCAAAAATAAATAAAAGGAAACAGGACCCATTTGGGTTGACGATTTCTCATGGATGTGGAATATTTACAGAGAGAAGGTAGCCCATCATTCAATGACATGACCTGAGCAGAGTTAAGAAGTAACAGATGACCCAGAACACTTCTGAAACCATCAAAACTCAAATAAGAAATATATACATTTTAATATAAAATATAAAATGCAAAAATTTGAGCTAAGTTTTATTTTTGCTTCTGAGATCAGAACAATACATAAATCTCAATTTTTCTTGAAATAAACTTAGCATGAATGAGAAGTTTTAATAATGAGAATGCAGGAATTTTTGGGTTTGCTTAATTACAAGCATGGTCAAGAAACACAAGTGAATCATTATGCACCATCATGCAAAAGCACCTCCCTGTTTTCTTGTATATTTATCATCCTGGATATAATCATAGATGTTGTATATTTCAAACTCTGGATTTCCACATTTTAAAATGCTCAAGAGCTATTGATATGCTGTTGATATACTGTTTAATCACATCCTATTTCTAAATGATCTCATAAAAGAGTTGACCAAGAAGAACCATAATAAGACATGGCTTAAGAGCTTTAGGTGAAACTTCAACTTCTTAATCATTGCGGCAAACATGCTCAGATTTTCCTTTTAAGGACTAAATAAAATTACTCTTCAAATTGGTGAGGATGGACGAGGGAGCCACCATGGTGCTGTGTTGCCTGGTTTTGACTGCGTGTGCATGTGTCTGTGGGAGAGGTTGTCAAATGAGAACACGGGGAGCAAAACTGAGCTCTCCTCTTATCATATACTCTTACCCCAAAGAAGGGGCATTTTTGCCCCAAAAGAAAGAATTTATATATGGAAATATACTAAATATATAGAGTAATTTTAAAAACGAATACATGTAACAATTAAAAATGCCCCATATTGTTCTTATTTTTCTAATTTCACTACAGACCGGTGAATCCTTGGTCTATACAGCGATGTCAAGGCAAGTGCAGGTAAATAACCATATTTGCACTGGTCTTTTCACCGCTGACACAGAGAAATAGCCCTGATGGCAAATGACTATAACCTGAGTAACTACCACAATTGCATCACAGAGTGATACCATCACATTGTACAGGTAGAACTTGTCATCAATTAGTCTGATATGCAAATATATTATAATTTGAAAAAAGAGAAAGAAAAACCTTGTAGGGTCCCATTTGGTAACTGGAGTGAAGTAATAAACATGATTATTATGGGGGAAGTGGTGGAAATATCCTACAAGGACTACTCAAACGCACTGGTTTATACTCTAAAGCGCTAGTTTTTATCACGCTATTTAAAAATTCATCCAAATGGGCCCTTATCTCTGAGAATGCCATGTTACATTTCCATTAGAAATTCCTGACTTTCTCTCGCCTGTTCTTCATATATTTAGATCAAAAGTCTGTGAGCTGTGTGAACTACAAAACATCTATGTTCACATCGAGTTCGATGACAGAAGAGGAATTTTGCCAGTTCTTCCACGCCTGAACAGCTTAAGGTCAAAGGAAAAAGCTAAAGGAACTAATTTATATGAGATTACTTTATTAAAAAGAAAACAAACATACAAGCTATCATTGTTTATTTTCAGATTTGATGACACCCACCCACCTTCATTTCCTTACAATAATTTCCGGCTTCCTTTGGTTTTTATCTGTTCTAGCTTTTCTGAAGTTGAACACTGACAATCTTTAAAATAATTAAATCCTGGTTGAAATGTGAAGATATTTATGTGTACATGGATGTACCCCTCTTCCATAGCTAGATTTACTTGATGTTTTCATCATGGATTACGGATAGACGGAGATTTAAAAATATTGTATCATTTGTTTCTTTTGTATCAAAGGGAATGTATTCAACACACTTCAACAAGGGAAAAAATAAGCAAGCTCGCATAAAAGAGGGGAGAGTTTACTAACCCAGGTCATAAAAGAGCATTGAACTATTCCTTCTCTTGCAGTCTTAGGACTTCTCATTCTCCAAGATTAACTAATTAATTAAGTTTCTGTCAAGAAAAGATAAAATTGACAGCACAAGAATCTGTCGAAAATTAGTTAAAACTTTTTTTATAAACTGTTTTTTTTTTTCTGTCCTGCTCTCAAAATATATTTCTCCTGCTTTAGTTGACTCCGGTTTAGCAAATGAAAACTTAATGGAGAGCATGGAGCACAATACGTCTTCACGATAGCAGTGCTTACAGAACAAATTGCTCCATTTCTGCTGCTGGAAATATGAGTTCAGAGGGATTCTAAATGTCAGGGAATTTATAAAGTGAAGGCACTTTTAAAAATTCAATGTTTTTTTCTCCTGTATAGTAAGTAATCTCATGATTTTTCTCATTTTCCCTACTAATTCCCTTTCATTCTATGTATTTCTAAATACTCCAATAGATCAATTAAAAATACATTGAGATATGTACAGATATGTACATTTAGAAAAAAATCTGACAGAGTACTAAATATTTAAATTATTAGATAGCTTTTTGTATCCTTTCAATTATCTTTATAATTAGGATAATATCCAAATAACTTTAAAAATAATTTCAGTAGTAAGAATATTTTTATATTAATAGCACTGTTTAAAAATCATAAGCCAGTGGAGTCAAAATGATCAATGCTACTATTATAAAATTGTCAATGTAAGCTATTTACCATATGTCAAGTATAGTAAATAGATTTGAGGTAATCTAACAAACTAATGTGGTTGCCTAGAGTGCTAAGTTAAAATGGAATGTGAAGCTGTCCTTCTTTTTTAATGAATGAGCGCTCAGATTGATAAGCAATACCTGCTATGAGAGAGAAGTAAGAGCACTTCTGCTTCAGATTCCTCATGCCTGATATGAAGTTAAGTTTAAAATGATTTATCATACAGAAAGGAAACTATATATGATCAATTTCTTTAAAAGATTTCTATATTTGCAGCAATATTTTTAGTGCCTTCTTTCACTGGTGCTTTTCTTTGTGCCTTCAAATATTTGTTGCTTCAGTTCAAGAGAAAACCTCATTCACCTTTATCTATGGCCCCTCCCTCGAACTTTTTATTACCTGGAACTCCTCTGCCTTCAGCAAAATGTAATGTATCCCTCTTAGCCATTCTCTACAGCTCTCAATCAGCTGTATCTAATGTAATTTTTCCTTGACCTCGTGAAGACTCTACGTCTTGATTGCCACGTTTTATCCCACTTATCAACCCTCTATGAAATTCATGCTTTTTCCTATAGAGCTTAGATGCTGTGATCTCTCCTTTGAAACATGATTATGCCACAGAGAATAAGGAAAGTCAGCTTCCTTCCCCATGATTCTGTCTCTTCCCCCAATTTTGACATTTTATTCCTTTATACCCGTCCTTACATCTTGCTCTTCTGACCCACAAGAGAAAGCATCCATCTTATTCTTTACAGTCTGTTTCCTAACTATGCTTTAGATGCCATCTTCCTTGCTTCTCCATGATCGGGTCATATAAATTTTCCCACTCTTCATGTCTACATCTTTACGAACATATTGCCCTCAGCAAATAAACATTCTTAAATCAACTCCCTCTTAAAAATCGCAGCAACAACCACAGAAATAGATGCCCTAGACTATCAATTTCACCCTAGTTATAGGTCTGTCTCTTTCTGTCCTTTCTCAGGCACACTTTTGCAAAGTGGAGTTCGTATTCTCTAATTCACAAAAGAGGTGGTGCATCACTGAATTGACAATAATGAGCCTTGAAATCAGTATGGGCTGGAATCCTGTGCATCTTATTCCTTGCCATGTAACCTTGGCAAGTTATTTAAACCAGCTTTGAAAATTTCTGTTTCTATAAAAGGAGTTAACACACATGCTCAATGTGGGAATGTGAAGACTGAATTATTAAAATTATGTAAAGATTTTAGTAGACACAAGTGATGGCTTTTGTACTGTCCAGTTGATTCTTTATCTTTTCTCATACCTTTTGTCCACTCCCAGTAGTGTCTTAAGTGAGAGGTTTATCACCTCTCACCTAGATTATTCAACAACTTCCTAATTTGTATTATTGCCTACTACCAACTTATTATAACATTTCTTCACCCACCTACCAGAGGGTTTTTTATTTTCAAAAGAAATTTTCCCTTTTTACCATATCATGAACACTTCGAAAGGATTCCCATTACAAAGCCATTTTCCAAAAAGTTTTATCCAATTATTTACCTCAGAATTAACTGGGATATGTACTAAAAATGAATATTTCAAAGTTCTACCTACTGAACAGGATCTTTAGGAAATTTTTTTTTTTTAAGGATTGGCACCTGGGCTAACAACTGTTGCCAATCTTTTTTTTTTTCTTTCTGCTTTATCTCCCCAAACCACCCCCTGTATATAGTTGTATATCTTAGTTGCATGTCCTTCTAGTTGTGGGTGGAAATTTTTATATAACACTGCATTACAGGTCGGATTCCCATTTATTTTTTCATTAAACATAAGGCTCATTATTTTTGGCCACTACTTTCCTTGCACATGATGCTGCCCCACACTAAACTTCTATTGATGTTTCCCAAACATGAACCATTCTCTCATATTGCATTGCCTTTGTATATGACTCTCCAGCAACTTGGAGTATTTCCACCTTTAATTAATTTTTTGAGATTGCTGCAAGAAGTTTCCACTGGCCATCAACTTCTGTCTCTCTTTCTCCACCCTTGTATGGTTTTAATGCCCTTAATGCTGCTCCTGCTTATATCAATCATTATACGTACCTCATTTTAATGTCTTTTCCATCAAATGTAATTTTCTTTAGGAAAGAATGAAGAGTCTTTCATCTCTGCGTCTTCAGCACCTAGCACATTATATTATTTCATAATAAGGATTATATATTGATTTGTCTTTCTATCATCAACCTAAAGACTTATCTATCCATCTACTTATGTAATTGTGTATGTATTTGTTTATTTGCATAGTTGTTTATGTGTTCATGGATTTATTAGAGTAAGCATCAATTAGTTCATATAACTGCATAAAATACATGATAAATTTGTCAGCTATGTAAAAGGGAATAAATAAAGTGAGACAGCCTTATCAAAGATAATGTATATTCAAATCTACCATAAAGACTTATAAACTTACATTAGGACAAATGAGATTTGTCCTTTACACAAAAGCCATTGTCCATAAGAAAATCAATATTACCAAATTTTTCAGTGAGAATTCTCCTGGAGTTCAGAAATACTGAAATTAATAAGGAGCAATCTTTAGAGCAATTAGTTAATTTTAGCTGAAAAGAAAATTGGCACAGAAGATCCCTCAATGAGTTCCTTAGCATTTTTTTTGGTTTTTTTGGTAATAACTTTTGCCATAAAGTAATGGTAAAGTGAAATGCGTTTTTGTTCTGAAGTACCAATAAAATTATTAGGTACACAGTTTTCTGGCAATCTAGTGCAATCTCAGAATATACTTTAAAAGTCTGGAAGAGTTCATATATATTTTTAAATATATATTTTTTTTATATATATGTTCTATATGTATAAATATAATTTTATATAATATATGTTCTATATATTTTTAAAGCAATCTTCTCTCAGTATTACGTCTCTCATCTTGCCTTTTGATAAATCTTCAGTGACTGTGAAGTAGTGGGTACCCCTAAAGTTTAAATGAAAAAGTGAATTAATTTAATACATCTCAATTTTTTTCCCCCTGTGGCTCTAGTTAAGAGAGTAAAGAAAAAAATGATGGAGAAGAGAATGGAGGTCAGAAACCTTCAACATATGAAGATGAAGCACCTGGTTTAAACTGCTTTAAGAACAGAATTTCAGGAATGGTTTTCAAATTCTTTAAAGCTGTAGCATTAATCTTTCTGCTAATTCTGATTCCAACTGTATCCTTCGTGTAAGTTCTATAATGCCCTGAGGATACGGAGTGACATTAAATACAAATCTAGCTATGATTGGCAAAAAGCAAGTTTCTCTTCTACTAGTAATCCTAATGGTATTATAGACATTTAAATAATGGGTAAAAGTCCTAGAAACAGCATATCTTTATGTTACTTCTGTCTGTGGTATTTCTATAAGGTGACTTGTGTATTTTAGAGGACACTAGTAACTTAAAACAAATATAGAGAACAGTTCCTAAACATTCGTTGGAAATTGGATACAAATCAGGAATGAATCATGGATAGGGAAGCCTTTTAAGGATTAGTGATTGAATTTAATATGGGTACACACTAAATTTTATATTCTTTTTCAAAACATTTTAACCAAAATCATCTCCTCTTTCATCAAAGTTAACACTGTAATTCTCTCACAATTCTGATTTTCTCACAAGACGTTAAGTTCTTCCTGCTGACAGTCAATGAGTGTGGGAAAGGAAGTCCTTAGTTTTTTTCCCCCATTCTCCTTTTTCTATAGAAGCTAAGGAAGGGTGGAGGCATGTGAAAATAAAAGCTAACAGAGAAATGAATGCTAATAAATATTTGCTGTTTTGAGTAAAGGCTTGGGTAAATTTTCAGTTCATTTTATGTAAATCTCTCTGATCTTTAGATTTAAAAAATTCAACTGCGGGGCCAGCCCCGTGGCTGAAAGGTTAAGTTTGTGCGCTCTGTTTTGGTGGCCCAGGGTTTCCCTGGTTCAGATCCTGGGCGCAGACATGGCACTGCTTGTCAAGCCATGTTGAGGCGGGTCCCACATGCCACAACTAGAAGGACCCACAACTAGAATATGCAACTATGTACTGGGGGGATTTGGGGAGTAAAAGCCAAAAAAAAAAAAAAAAAGGAAGATTGGCAACAGATGTTAGCTTGGGTGCCAATCTTTAAATAAAAAAAAATTCAACTGCAAGGAATGGTATGGAATCACAATATATAATGCGAGTTTACATGATGGGACCTGAGATCTTATCATCATCTTCATTTACCAAAATGGAAAAAGAAAAACCCTACAGCTTATTTTCTTAAAAAAAAAAAAATGCTATAGCTTCAATGACTTAACTAGGCCATATTTGAGTTGTGTATATAAAGTTGTGAAAGTATTTTCCATAAACCATTCATTGAAAGCAGTTTTTTTTTTTTACCTTAGCCTCACTGTCCTTGCATAAGGGAATAAAAACACAGCTACAAGTCATCCTACCTCTTGTCCATTTTAAGTACCACATATGGTCATTACCTTACCAGTCTTTCTCTCATCTGCATGCATCTTTGCCTCCATTTCATTAAGCTGTCAGTGTCAGGCTGAAAGGAGCTTTTCCTTATCTGAGCTGATAGATAGCAGTGAAGCTTGTTCCCTTGTGTCTGCATCTTTCAGTGAGAAAGCAAGATTGAGAAACAGATTTATAACAATACATGGATGCACTGAATTAGAAAAGACAGTTTCAGAGCAATGACATGCTTTTTTTCCCCTCTGATGCACAGTCCACCGAGATATGTCAAATACACTGTATTAAAGCTTTACAAGTTTTGAAAGCTTTTCCAACCTCTTTCTTTTGTTGTTTTGGTTGCTGTTGTTCTTTTCACATTCCCTTGTTTTGTTTTGTTTGCATTACCTTTGAATGAACCCCTTTCTAGATTGCTGTGTTCGAAAGAGGGTTATAAATTATAGTTTTCCTTCTTATATTCTATGCGTAATTGTTAAAAGAGGATCAGTAACTATATTTCTTAAAGGAAAATCTCACAAAATTAAATGTCACATCAGCAGAGCAGCCCACATCCATCAATGAAGGATGAAGTTCTCCTAGTTTATTATAAAGAGCCACTGCTAGAATAAAAATGCTTTGAAAATCATTCCAAAAGTGAACTTACTCACTTTCTCGGAGGAAATGAAAATAAGTTCAGTATCTTTAAGTTTTTAATCTGTATAGCCAGAATAATGAAATAATGTGACTCATGATATATTATAACAAATATTAACTGAGTCCACAAGTTCTGTCCAAGAATCAGGGTTATTCAATTTTTATATATAACAAGACAATAAGTACTATATTTTCAGATTTTATTTACCAAGTATTACATTTTCTTAAGCAAGATCTAACTAGATAATAAATTTCTGTTTGGTGCTTAGGAATTTTCTTGAGTCCAGCCTTCCTCTTGATATACGGACATTTGCAATAATATCCTCAAAAAATGGCACATGCAGCCTGTTTTACCACTTCCACTGTGGAGCACTACTAAACTAAAAGGCAGCACAGAGAGCTAAAGAATTCCAGAAGGTGATGAATTGATAATGGCCTTCCTGTAGTAACCACTGCAGACCCAATTCATGTTGAAATCTTGAAACAACTGTCATGAAGGTCACCACTCCTACCTCCCCGCTATTCCTCTGTACTCCAAGCACATTCATTCTGAAACACTTAATAGAAGTCCACTGTGATCTGAGAATGTGGTAGATGCTGGGAACACACTGGTGAGGAGCACAGAGTTTGCCCTCCCCTTAGTAACCATAGTCCAATTTGGGATGCAAAATATATGTAGGTTCTTACAAAATAACGTGATTTGTAACATAGTGATATATACAGATGGATATGCAAATACATATGAAAATGATACCTCATTTTGTCCTGGGATTTCTGGGGAGCGTTCCTGGAAAGAATGATGTATAATCAGCTTGCTTTCCTGGATGTAGCAATCAGACTGCTAAGCGATGCATGAGAATTAGGAAAGTGAAGAGGTAACAAAAAAGAACGAAAAACATGGCTGAAACTCAAATATAACATAACTATTCCATAACTGTGCTAAGCACATTACAATGTTTCTATATTATTTCATCACAATAGTCTGATACAGTCACAATTCTTAGATTCTGTTTATAGGTAAGGAAACTAAGGCTCAAAGATATAAGTAGATTATCCACGTTCACACAGCAAATAAGTAGAATATCCATGTGATGAATACATTTCTTCCTCATTAGATTGTAATTTCCAGGAACAATGGAATCACCATACACAGTACGCACTCAAGTTTTGATTATTAAATTAATGACTGTGTGAATGATTCTTTTTTTTTTTTTTAAAGATTTTATTTTTCCTTTTTCTCCCCAAAGCTCCCTGGTACATAGTTGTCTATTTTTAGTTGTGGATCCTTCTAGTTGTGGCATGTGGGATGCCGCCTCAGCATGACCTGACAAGCAGTGCCACCTCCGCACCCAGGATCCGAACTGGTGAAACCCTGAGCTGCCAAAGCAGAGCGCATGATCCCAACCACCCGGCCACGGGGCTGACCCCCGTGTGAATGATTCTAATGCTATTCACTTATTGCTATATTATGCTTTTATCTTACTAGGGAGAGAAAAGAGTTTGTATAAATGCCTGGAGGCTAGGTAAAGCATGACTGATGCTTTTAGAGATCTGAAAATGCTTTAGCTTACCCAAAACTTTTATTTTTATTTAAAAATTCCCAAATATAATACACATATTTTTTTCCTCTTAAACTTTATCTACGTTGCATGGTAAGACAGAAGCCTGTTACATATTCCTGCAAATGTGATTTTAAAAATAAAAAGTTAAATCTGAGCTTCAGGGGAGACATTTACTAGATGTGTGATCATGGAAAAATAAATATATGAAACTTTCGCTATGTGTAAAATGCCATAAAATGATATGACTCCACCACTTATTGTAAGGTTTAAATTGAACTGCATATGTACGGTCTTCATCACAGTACTCGCCAATGATGAGCACTCAACAAATGGTAGCATACTTTCTCTTGTCCAGTTTTTGAATTGAAGTTATTACTTTTCATGAGTTGCTGTTATTTTGTAATATCAACCTGAAAATCAGGTTTTTCCAACCTATACAAGCATTAATATAAAGTCTAAATTTTGAGTGGTAGAAAATACATCATGTAGAGTTGTTTTTTACAGCATGTAAAATTTAACTTTAATATCAATTTCTAGTCGTATGATTTATTTGAAGGGAAGCTCCAAATTTTAGCTTATATTTCTTAGGAAAACAAAGACTACAAATTATAAACTATGTGTTATATGATTATATTATAATTTAGAAATTATAATCTTCAACAGCTGCATGTGTTGTGTCTAACTACAGTATAGGGCACTGTACAATGTACCCCAAGGCATAAAACTATGAGTGAGCCTATAATCTAGTAGGGTTTGTATAATAACTAGGGTAGTATTGGAAATAAATGATCAGGGGAGGATGGGAAAATATTTTGAAATTTAGAATCACATTGTTTAAATAATAAATCATCGTGGTTGGTTTGAGAGAGTAAGGAATCAAGAAATTTTACATCTGAGAATAGGAAGAACAATGGGATCATTAATGGAGAGAGGGAATGGAGATAAAAAGATTTAGGGAGGATGCTGAGCTGAGTTCCCTACACGTTGAGCTATCCACATGGGATAAGTGGTGTAAATTATACAAAAAGCCCATCTGGAGTTTGATCTAGAAATGAGAATTTCAGTGCTGCTTGAAAAATGGTCAAGTGGCAAATGGAATTTCCATTGGAGAAAACAGCTTATTGATTGATAGGTAGATAGGTAGACAGCTGATAATTAAGTAGACAGATTTTAAAAAGCCAAAGATAACCCTAAAGTGGAGGAATGTTTGCATTTTGAAGGAAGAATCCTAAAGAGAAGCCCGCAAAGGAAAAAGAGAAGGATTAATAAAGAAAAAAAGAAAGAAGGAAAGAAAAGAAGGGTCAAAAAGAAAGGATTGCTATTAGAGTAAATCAAAGACTGTAGAGAGAGACAGATGTCAGCATCAGGGTGGAGTGAATTCTTCCCTAGACTGTCCCCCCAAGATACAATGAAAAAGACATTCATATACCACCAGAAGACATTTATACAACACAAAAGATGTCTAGGTGACCAACACAGGCATATATCTGAAGGTGTGGGTGCTGGACACTCCAGAGGAAGTGGAAAGAGGTAAGAGGATCTCCTTTCCTTCCTCTAATGGTAGCAATCCAGGGTGTGGGGCCATGCACAGCTCTGAGAAGAGGAGGAAGAGGGGCAGCCTTCCACAGGAGCACCTTCATTCTCCAAGTTCCCTATAGGAACTTGGGAAAACCTGACAGAGAGGTGAGTAAGGTATTGTTGGGGTGTCTTCAACAAGCCAGCATCCCAGGAAAGCAGATAACAAGGGCAGAGCAAGAATGCCGCTGGGGTCACTCAGGTGAAAGAAAGCACCCTTTTCCCTCTCCAGTGCTCCAACCCGGCCAGTTGGCCAGAGAACCTGCACATACGATAGAAAAGCAGCAGCTATGAATGAACAAGCCATGGATGGCGGAAGTTTCAGAATACACATTTCTTGACCCCCACCTAGTATCATCAGGTGGAGGCTGTGACCATGTATTATCACTACAGAGAAGCACAAATTGGTGCCATCAAACAATATGAAAACAGATATTAATACTCCAAATCAGAAGCAAAATAACAAGCATGCAGAAATCAATTCTGAAAGCACAGAAATTTATGAGCTAAATGACAGAGAATTTAAAATAGCCATCATAAAAAAATTTCAACAAGTTACAGGAAAATAAAGATGGACAATTCAAGGAAATCAGGAACTTCTTCACAAAAGAGACTGAAACTGTGAAGAAAAAACAATCAGAAATGTTGGAGATCAAAAACACAATGGTTAAGATAAAGAAAAATCTGGAATCCCTGAATCATAGGGCTGATATTACGGAGGAGAGAATTAGCAGTCTGGAGGACAAAAATATAGAAATGCTTCAGATGGAAGAGGAGAAAAAACTAAGACTAAAAAGAAATGATGAAACTGTCTAAGAAATATCTGACTCAATTAAGAAATGCAACATAACGATGACAGGTATTCCAGGGGGAGAAGAGAAGAATGGAGCAGAAAGCTTGTTCAAAGGAATAATAGCTGAGAACTTCCCAAACCTGGGGACAGAGCTGGAAATAAGAATTCAATAGAACTCCTAATTATATCAATGTAAAAAGACCTTCTCCAAGGCAGATAGAATTAAAGCTGGCAAAAGTCAATGACAAAGAAAAGATATTTAGGGCAGCAAAGCAAGCTAATGGCAAACAAAAGAAAGCAGGTATTGCCATACTAACATCAGACAAAGTAGAATTCAAGATAAAATAGGTAATGAGAGACAAAGAGGGACAGCATATAGTGATAAAAGGGACACTCTACCAAAAACATATTTTTAAATACACATGCACCAAACACAGAAGCACCAAAGCACATAAAGCAACTATTAACAAACCTAAAAGGAGATATTAACAGCAGCGCAATAATAGTGGGGGACCTTAACATCCCACTTACATCAATGGATAGATCATCTAGACAGAAACTCAACAAGGAAATAGTGGATTTAAACAAAAAAGTAGAACCGATGGAATTAATAGACATATATAGAACAGTCTATCCAGAAACAGCAGAATACACATTCTTCTCAAGTGCACATGGAACTTTCTCAAAGATAGATCATATACTCAGAAACAAAGCAGTGTTCAATAAATTTAAGAAGATTGAAATCATAAGTATCTTTTCCAAACATAATGCTATAAAACTAGATATCCACTACAAGAAAACAGCTGGGAAGGTGACAAATATGTGAAGACTAAACAACGTGTTACTGAACAACCAATCAATCATTGGAGAAATTAAAGGACAAATGAAAAATTCTCTGGAGACAAATTAATTGAAAATACACCATACCAACTCATATGGGATGCATCAAAAGAAGTCCAGAGAGGGAAATTCATAGCAATACATGCCCACCCTAACAAACAAGAAAAATCTCAAATAAGCAATCTTAAACTACACCTAACAGAATTAGAATAAGAATAAACAAAGCCCAAAGTCAGCAGTAGGAGGGAAATAATAAAAATTAGCACAGAAATAAATGAAATGGAAACAGAAAAAAAAAAGCAGTAGAAAGAATCAGTGAAACTAACATGGTTCTTTGAGAAGATAAACACAATTGACAAACCCATAGCCAGACTCATTAATAAAAACAGAGAGAAGTCTCAAATAAATAAAATTAGAAATGAAAGAGGAGAAATTACAATGCATACAACAGAAATACAAAGGATTATAAGAGAATAATATGAAAAACTATCTGCCAACAAATTAGACAATCTAGAAGAAATGACAAATTCTTAGGCTCATACAACCTCCCCAAACTGAAGGAAGAAATAGAGAATCTGAATAGACCAATCACAAGTAAAGACATTGAAATGGTAATCAAAAGCCTGCCAAAATTTAAAAGTCCAGGATTAGATGGCTTCTCTGGAGAATTCTACCAAACATTCAAAGAAGATTTAATACCAATCTTTCACAAACTATTCCAAAATATTGAGGAAGATGGAACACTTCCTAACACATTCTACAAGGCCAACATCACACTGATTAGAAAGCCAGACAAGGAAAGCACAGAAAAAGAAAATTACAAGCCAATATCACTGATGAATATTCATGCAAAAATCCTCAACAAAATATTGTCAAACTGAATACAGCAATACATTAAAGAGATCATACACCATAATCAAGTGGGGTTTATACCAGGGACACAGGGATGGTTCAGCATCCAGAAATCAATGAATGTGATACACCACGTTAACAAAGTGAGGACTAAAAACCTCATGATCATCTCAATAGATGCAGAGAAAGCATTTGAAGAGATCCAATATCCATTTATGATAATAACTCTCAATAAAATGGGTACAGAAGGAAAGTACCTCAACATAGTAAAGGCCATATATGACAAACCCACTACCAATATCATACCCAACTCAATGGGGAAAAACTGAAAGCCTTCTCTCTGAGAACAGGAACAAGACAAGAGCACCCACTCTTACCACTCTTATTCAACATAGTACTGGAGGTTTTGGCCAGAGCAATCAGGCAAGAAAAAGAAATAAAAAGAATTCAAATAGGCAATGGAGGAGTTAAACTCTCATTGTTTGCAGATGACACAATTTTATATTCAGAAAACTCTAGAGAATCCATGAGAAAACTATTAGAAATAATCAACAACTACAGCAAAGTTGCAGGGTACAAAATCAACTTGCAAAAATCATTTGCATTTATGTACCCTAATAACGAACTAATAGAAAGAGAATTCAGCAATACAATCCCATTTACAATCACAACAAAAAGGATAAAATATCTAGGAGGAAATTTAACCAAGGAGGTAAAAGACCTATACAAGGAAAATTATAAGACATTATTGAAAGAAATTGACAATGACACAAAGAAATGGAAAGATATTCCATGCACATGGATTGGAAGAACAAGGTTAAAATGTCCATACTACCAAAAGCAATCTACAGATTCAGTGCAATCCCAATCAGAATCCCAATGACATCATTCACAGAAATAGAACAAAGAATCTTAAAATTCATATGGGGCAATAAAAGGTGCCTAATAGCTAAAGCAATCCTGAGAAAAAAGAACAAAGCTGGAGGCATCACAATTCCTGACTTCAAAATATAGTACAAAGCCATAGTAATCAAAACAGCAAGGGACTGGTACAAAAACAGGCACATGGATCAATGGAACAGAATGGAAAGCCCATAAATAAACCACACACACCACACACATACAGACAGTTCATCTTCAACAAAGGAGCTAAGAACCTACAATGCAGAAAGGAAAGTCTTTTCAATAAGTGGTATTGGGAAAACTGGTCAGCCACATGCAAAAGAATGAAAGTAGACCATTATCCTTCACCAAACACAAAAATTAACTCAAAATGGATCAAAGACTTGAAGGTAAGACCTGAAATCATAAAATTCCTGGAAGAAAATATAGGCAGTACACTCTTTGACATCAGTCTTAGAAGGCTCTTTTCATATACCATGTCTACTTGGACAAGGGAAACAAAAGAAAAAATAAACAAGTGGGACTTCATCAGACTAAAGAGCTTCTGCAAGCCAAAGGAAACCAGGAACTAAATGAAGAGACAACCCACCAACTGAGAGAAAATATTTGCAAATCATATGTCGACAAGGGGTTAATATCTAAAATGCATAAAGAATTCACACAACTCAACAACAAAAAAACAAACAACCCGATAAAAAAATGGGCAGGAGCTGGCCCTATGGCAGAGGGGTTAAAGTTTAACATGCTCTGCTTTGGCAGCCCAGGGTTCGCAGGTTTGGATCCCAGGTGCAGACCTGCACCACTCATCAGTCATGCTGTGGAGGCATGCCATGTACAAAGTAGAGGAAGATTGGCACATACGTTAGCTCAGGGCTAATCTTTCTCAAGCAAAAAAAGAGTAGGATTGGCAATGGATATTAGCTCAGAGTGAAACTTCCTCACGATAGATAAAGAAATAAATAAATGGGCAGAGGATATGAACAGACATTTTTCCAAAGAAGATATACAGATGGCCAATAGGCACATGAAAAGATGTTCAACATCACTAATCATCATTGAAATGCAAATCAGAACTACAATGAGATACCACCTTCACCTGTTAGAATGGCTTTAATCACCAAGACAAAAAATAACATATGTTGGGGAGGTTGTGAAGAAATGGGAACCCTCAGACACTGTTAGTGGGAATGCAAGCTGGTGCAGCCACTATGCAAAACAGTATGGACCTTTCTCAAAACACTAAAAATAGAAATACCATATGACCCAGCTATCCCACTACTGGGTTTATCCAAAGACCTTGAAATCAACAATTCAAAGAGACTTATGCACCCCCATGTTCACTGCAGCATTATTCACAACAGCCAAGATGTGTAAGCAACCCAAGTGCCCACCAACTGATGAATGGATAAAGAAGATGTGGTATATATATGCAATGGAATACTACTCAGCCATAAAAAAGACAAAATTGTCCCATTTGCAACAACATGGATGGACCTCCAGGGTATTATGTTAGCAAAATAAGCCCTATAGAGGAAGACAAACACCATATGGCTTCACTCATATGTGGAAGAGGAACTAACACATGGACAAAGAGAACAGTTTAGTGGTTACCAGAGGTGAAGGGGGTTGGGGGGCGGGCACAACGGGTGAAGGGACACATATATATGTTGACTGACAAAAAACAATGTACAACTGAAATTTCACAATGTTATAAACTATTATGACCTCGATAATAATAATTAAAAAAAGGCTGTAGAGAATTATAAGTTACAAACAAAAAAGGGACAGTTGGATTTGGCAAATATATTTTTGTTCCTTATACAGCACTTAGTTTTTACTGCTTACTTCATACTATTTAAATTATTAAACATATCTATATAAGAGAGATTCAGAGATGTTTGAAAATAGCAAAGAGTAAATAATCCTTTTATTTGTAGGTATTTTTTTTTCATATTTTCTATGTAGAGAGAGATCATTAGAGCAGATCCTACTTCCTTTTATTGATCTAACTTTGGGACTTTAGGGAAAACTTCGGGTAAAGGGTTTTTCACATAAGTAGAATACTCAGTTTGTTTGGTAGTGTGAAACCACTGATATTTTTATATTAATTTATTACGGATTGAGTCATAGTCTTATTAGATTTTTGAAAATTTACTATCTTAAGATACGGTAGGAAAAAAGATAGTATGACAGCTCAAATTCAGGAGAAGCAGTTAATACTGCAATGTTAGTCATTATTAAAACAATATCCACTTGAATTTTTAATATATCTCCTCGTAATTAAGCCTGGCATCCAATGTAAGCTTTTATTCTGTTATTGTAAAGAATCAAGCTTTAAGTAAACTTGGTCACGATCTGAAATTATCTCATTCTACTCTATCACTTTGGTTGCTTAGCTAGATTTTTCTTCCCATGAAACTTCTAAGTTTTTCAAATTTTCCAAAGGAGTCCCCCAAACATACTTTCTTACAGTATGTTATTGTTTTTACTTTGTTGCCCTGTATTATTAATGCTTGAGGAATAATTTAGATAAGCAGTTTTAGAAGAATAGACTTTTTTAGCTAAGTGTTTTTCAAAATTATGGTTTATTTCAATTATAATCTTTTGGTTTATATGGTAACTTTCAATGTTAGGAATTATGATATTTCCAGCTATATTTATCCCCAAATTATTAAAAAATTGTTTCAGGAAATGTTAGCAAACTAGGGATTGATGTTTTATATAATCTAGAATATATACAAAGGTAATTGATATCTTTAAATGAAGAAATATATCTTCACTATTAGGGATATTTGTTTAAGCTATGCAAATATCAGAGGGAATATGCAAGTACTCACATATACATAGAAACACCACAGCCTATATGAGTAAAAAACAGCAATGGGTACAATGGTTTAATGAAGAACTAAAGGCGTTATCTTTCACCTGTCATTTAACATCACTCATAAGTAAGGGAGCACACCATGTTGGAACATCTGAGGCTCCCCTACTTTCTTGTCTCGCAGAAAATTCAACCCAAGTAAACAGATGTCCTAGAAGCTGAACCAGTTATGTCGCCAACGAGGTCCAAAAGCAAGGCCAAAATAGATCTGGATCTATCTTTCTAGGATTGGTTTAAACCCAGATCTTCTTATCTGGGTGTCTTTGAATGGCTGGCACATTACTCTCAGTAATCCTATTTCGCTGAAAGGGCATGCTGTGCCATGGTGGCCACAACATGCTCTTTCCTCTTTTCTGAGCTTTAATTTTTGAGAGTCATTCCTCCTCTTCCAATCCATCTGGATCTACTGGGATTGTAACACAGGGATATACCTTCTTACCCTACTATTGAGGTAGGTTCATATCCTTGGGCAGGGCAAAAGAATAATTTGAGAAGACATACGTACACTGAAAAGAGAAGCCTGCTTTTTTACACTGAGATCAGTAACTGTAAGCCTGGTGTGGCTAGGGGTCATATTGATATCAATTATAGAGATACTGTCTGAAAATAAAGCCAACAGAGAATTAAAAGCAGAGAGAGAGAGAAAGCATCCAATAGTGTTTTAACCTCAGGTCCTAGCTTGTACATAGCCCCTTGGCTTTCTCAGATACAGTAACTAACAAATTACATTTAGTCTAAGGTAGGCTGAGTTGAGTGTATACCATTTGCAGCTGAAAAACTCCTGCCTTATTTCAAGCATATTAGATTTCATTTGAGTTTTTCTTAAAAATATTCTTGTATAAGAATACTGAGCCATTATTCTAACAGTCCTCTGAACATCCAGAATGAGTATCATCTGGTATGTACTCATTTATTCAACAATTTTTTATTGAGTGTCTACTTTGTGCCAGACATTTTTCTAGGAAATGCCCTTGTTATGCCTTAGGTAAAGATTTAAAACCTCTAGTGTGGATTGCTGTATATTAAAGACATAAATAGTTTCAAGTAGTAATATATGCTGCAAAGGAAAAAACAAGGGCTGTGGGCTATTAAGGGATGGATAGTTAGGGAAAGCTTCTTTGAGCAGAACCTTGCGTGATAAAGAAGGCTAACACACAATGATCTACGATAACAAAGAAAAGAATGAGTTTGTCTTGTTCAAGAGACTTAAAGAAGGCCAGTACACTGAGAAACAGTGAGTGAGGGAGATAGCAGCAGGTGATGACGTCAGGGCTTAGGGTCTTATTGGCTCTTCTAATGAGTTTGCAGTTATTCTAATTTTAAAGGAAAATGGTTAGAACATTTTCAATAGTACAACGTTATGATGTTTTCTTTTTAATTTCTACCAACTGTTCTGTGGAGAATATATTAAGAGAGAAAGGGTAGATCAGGAAGACCAATAAGAATACTGTGTTATAGAATAGAAAGAAAGATATTACATGGAGTAAGGTAGCAATGGATATGGTAATAAGTGGTTGTATTAACTATGTATTTTGGACAGTGGTACAACAAAACTGACAAATGGTTGAGGCTGCTGAGGAAGGGGACGGCCAACAGTAAGAGAAATTTCAGGGATGAAACTGATGTGGTAAATTTCAGGGAAAAGCTTGTATCCCTTGGCTACTCTTCTATTCTCAGGGATAGAGATTCCTCCAGATTACAAAAAGAAAGAGCCATGTAGTGATTTAAAGTTTTGCTTTGAATTCAGGAATGTCTGAGTCCAATTTCTAACTTGACCATTTCCTAGATTTGTGACTATCTATTTATTCAACACTTGTGAGGTAAACATTGGTATCTGTTGACATATTAGCCATTAGCGAGACAAATGTGAACAAGATGGCTATATCTTCTGCTTTTAAATCATGGAGAGGCAGGCAAATACCAAGTAAACAAATATGTAGATAAAATAATTACAAATTATAGATAAGTGCTATAAAAGAAATTAATAAGGAGTGGAAGAGACTGGCTTTAGATGACATGGTAGCCACAAGAGTCCTCTCAGATGGGGTGATATCTACAATGAGATCCCCCTGTTAGAGGAAGTAAATCAAGTAGAGATTAAGGCAAGAATGTTCAAGGGGTAGGACAGCAAACAAAAAAGCTTTGTGGCTTGAGTTTCTTCATCTGTTAAAGGCAGATGATGATAATCTTTATATACATTTTTGAGAATTAAATAATAGAAAGCATATGCAGGACTAAGTACAGTTCTAGAGGTATAGTAAACATTAAATAAAGGTTATAAAACTGTCCTAATTAGCAGAATTGTTAAAACAGGAAGTTAGTATTGCATTAGTGTTGAGAGCACCGGCTTGATTTTAGACAGTGCTCTTAGTTAAGAAGCCCACATCTTTCACATACAAGCTTTATAATCTCAGGCAAATTGCCTATTAAGATCATAGAATCTCAGACTCCTCTTCTGAAAAATGGGGTCGGTTCTGGGAGGTCAGCCTCCCAGGCAGGGCAGACAAGGGCAGAGACAATCTGGAGGAGCAGAAGAAAATACTCAGCACAAGGTCACTATCTCAGCTTTACAGATGAGAAAGACTATGGTAGGAGAATTTATATAATTACTTATCACTAGAAGCAGATCTGAATGCAAAGTTCATGATAGATTATATAACTGCCTCTCATCGCCTACGTATCTTAACACATTAAACTCTCCTTGCAGTAAAATTTAAAGCTGAAAACTACGTAGATGACCCTGGACCCATTTAGGAAACTTAGGAAGTTTTTTCATGCTTTAAAACAGAAGCTCACAAGCTAGGATAGGGGCATAGAGGAGTCTCCGAGGGGACATTTGACAGTATGTGAAGACATATCTAATTGTCACAAAAAGGATGAGGAGGGGAAGAGTTGCTACTAGCATCTGACAGGCAGAGGCCAGGAAAACTGCTAACCATCATACAGTACTCAGGACAACCTCCTGCAACAAAATTATCCCGCTCAGTATGTCACTAGTGTTGAGGTTGAGAAATCCAGCGTGAACACAATAAAGAGGCACATATTCTATTAATGATGGAGGAAGTTGTGTCTAAAACAACAAAATAAAAATATTACAAGTAGACTGAAAAGGGTGAGATAAAAAGATTCAAGAATATACAGAAAGTAGTTTCCAAAAGCACCATAGATAAGAGTTTTCACTTTCTCTGGAAGTTGTAATGTATAGAATGACATGAGGGATGGCCTCTATAAATAACTTCTTTTTGATGTAACTCATCCTTGGAAACATGATATTGCTTTTCAGAAGTTGTAATATGGAGGAAGGAAGGAAGTTTTAAAACCTAGATATTTTGCAGACTCGCAGTTCTTATGTAGAATTTTTGAAGTATGTGATGACAAGTAGGGGAAAGATCAATGAGCTCTCTTTCAGGAATGAGAGAGAAAAATTCAGAAGGCCTATATGAAATCTTATTGATATGCATGCTTCTGATTAGGAATTTGAAAACTTTAATAATTCAAAATCTTGTTTGCATCCAGAAGTGGCTCTTTGTCAGTTTTTTGGCCACCCAGTAATTGAAAATTCCTCTAGGACTTGACATTTTGGCAGCACATCTTTCGGTGGGATTCATCTATTTCAAACATTGTGGGTTATTAAGATGATGATGGGATGAGTAGCCAGAGTTGACTGACTCCACTAAAACTGAGCCATAACAATGTCCTCAGGTGTCTGAGGGAAAGCAGGAAGACCTCAGTTAAAATGGACATCTGCTAAAGTCGAATTGAGGCATGACTGAGAGCATGAGTTCCGGAACCAGACTTTCTGGATTCAAATCCAAATACAGGCTTTTCCTATCTGCTTATCCTTGAGCAAGTTACGTAATAGAGCTCCACCTCATTCTCTTGAACACTCAAATGGACGTTAATAATAGTACTTGCTTCATAAAGTTTTGGTAAGGACAAATTATATAATATGTGTCAAGTTACTACAGGAAGATCTAATGTATTTTCATAAGTGTTATCTTTACATAGGAGCAAACGGTCAGCTAACGAAAAACTAGTGTATTTCAGTTCATTCCACTGAAAGCCACATACTCAAAACATGTCTCTTCATATGGATGAATTCAAATTAAAACTATTGAGAATGTTTTTTAAAGATTAGCTAAACAGAACAAGCCCCAGTGGCCTAGTGGTTAAGTTCAGCGGGCTCTGCGTTAGTGGCCTGGGTTTGGTTCCCAGGCGTGGACCTACACCACTCATCTGTTAGTGGCCACGCTGTGGCAGCGGCTCACATACAAAATGAGAAAGATTGGCAGTGGATGTTAACTGAGAAGAGTCCTCCTCGGCAGAAAAAGAAAATGAAAACCAGAATAGCTGAACAGAACTGCTGAAATTTAACAACGTATTTACTAACAATGCAAATAGAAAATCTTTTATAACACATGGAATGAAAAGAATACCATTAAATGAGACCTGTTCTGGAATTGATATAAAGGTTACCTCCAGGACCAAATGTAATGGGGTCTCAACTGATTTGAAATACAGGGCCCTTAAAAAGAATGACACAACAGGTAAAAATGAACAATGGCAAACTAACATGGGCTCGTCCTTTGTAGACCATGTTCATGTTCACCGTGAAGAGTTCTTCTTCCTTTGAATAGATGACATGGATTTGCCTAAGTAACAACAATGTTTCAAGAGATGATTTTTGGAAAGGGATAGAACCTTCCTCACTTACAGGTGAGATAGGTTATACCTTGGATTGGGCAGAAGAGAGCTGTGGGAGAGAGATCTCCTGGGGCTGAAGCAGAGAAACACATGGAATGGAGAGGGTCAGGCTCCTTTGTCTGTTTCTGAGTTGGGGAGAATGGATATTTAGTGATTCAAATGCTGCTAGTTAGCTCTCTCTTACTTTCTCCATGTTTAGAGAGGGGCATGGAAAGTTTGTGAATGTCTCACACCAGATCGAGATGCCTAGATCATGCACCTCCTTTTTATGACATCGTCGGAGAAGAGGAGAGAATTCATTGTCTTCCTTTTGAAAGGAGTAACACTCCTTGAATCCGTTATAAATCCTTGGCTCTTTGGTCTTAGCTTTGCTGCTAGTAGTGGGAGAATAAGTTCCTATCTAAAACTCAAAGACAATAAAAGGGGTTAAAAGCAGGAGCAATAAGAGATTAGCAGAAAAGGCAGATAATCGAATTCTGAGAGGGAAGAATGGGTCCGCAAGTAGAGCAGGAGTTGAGCGTAGGCAGTTCACGGGAGTAGAAGCATAGAATCAAAGAAGCCAGACTACTGGATATGGTACACACGGCTGTGTGTTTTATTTTAGTGACTCCCCAGTACTTAGACTCATATCTAGTATTAGCGTAAAGGATTTTGACAACAGCACAGTAATGAAACTAGCACCAATATAATGGAAGTTATTTTTCTTTTGGTTTCCTCTGAAATAGAAGGAAAATAGGAAGAAGCAGTCACTCCATGATGAATATAGAACATCACAAAATCACTTCCCATCTGCTAGCTAAATAGACAAATAACCACAAATCTTTTAAATGATAAAAACAAGAAAATGTAGTACATATATCAGGAAAACTCTTTGACATTTTCTACCAGAAACTTAAGAGGAGGTATGTGTTTAATTTTTAATGTGCTGGGTTTTTTTTTTTTTTTTTTCTGTAGTGAAATTAATGCTAAGTTAACATTTTTTTTAAAAAAAGAAAAATTATTGATCAATGGTTTTTTCTAATTGTACTCTAATTATACTCTCTAGGTCAGAAGTTTTTTGATTGGCAAAAAATGTCTTTAGTTCATGTTTATATTGATAATTATAAACAATATTACTATCTATTTTTCAAATAAAATACATTAAAATTTTACACCATCCTTTTTGCTATACACAGTATTTTTGTCAGATTTATTGAGGTTTAACTTACTAACTTTCTATCTTTTAAGTGTGCAGTTCTGTTAGTATGAACAAACATATACAGTTGTGTTTTGTTAACATTTTAATACTGGTTTCTAATGCCTTTGAGGAAGAAAATTGTCAATAAAAGACAAGATTCTGAATTCCCAACTTTTAAAAATGGACTCTGAAGCTTGCTTGACAATACTTAAGAAAATTTCAAAACTGAACCTTTGAGAGACTGAATATACATATTCAGTTCTCTCATAGAAGTAGGGTGAAGTACATATATACATACTAATATTTAAAAAAATACATTTGTGGCCCCATAAGCAGAACAATTAGAAAATGATCACTACGTATTATTATATTTTGACTTTAAGGTTCTACTTATTGTTTTAGACCTTTGATACTGCGGGTGTATATTATTAAACATTTTCGTAATATTTTGTATCTTAATTGAATACATGTTGCCCTCTCTAAGAAAATCGTATCTTGTTTTAACTGAATATTGGTTATTTTCCCAATATACTTTGTCAATATGTTAAATATTCAGCGCATGTATGTATAACTTAAAATAAAATATAAATATCTTTCATAGCTTAATGGTTTTAAGGAAAGGACACATATTCTTTATTAAGATCCATAAATGATAAAATTGATAAATTTTTCAAATGTTTTAGGTTGGTTGCACAAGAAAATAATAACGATAATGATATGATGTCAGAATAATGTTATGTATTACGGCAAACTAATAACCTGCAGGGTGCTCAACTTCCATGAAATTCATTTCATATCTCATCTATTATGGAGGATCTGTGAAAAATGGTTTACCATTTCCCTTCTGAGATATTTGGCAATGCAGGCCTGGCTCATGAAAGCAAAGAGATTAGATATTGTCATTTTCAATTGTAAAATCTGTGAAAGCTGCTTTCTAATTCAAGAAATGTCTGAGTGATAAAAATCTCTTTATGCAAATAACATGGGAGGAACAAAACTCAGTCATTTTCCTCAGCTTTCAAAATTGATACATTCTTTTCATTTTAAGTGGTACGCTTCTCAGAGGGGCTATTTCTACATGAACACAATCCAGGATATATGCTCTCATGGATGATGTTTACATCTTGAAAGCATTTACCCTTGGAGATGTATAGCCCTCTTTGGAGAAGCGTTGTACTCCTTCTACACTTAGGAAGTACCCTCAGAATTTTAAGTCCATGTTGTATGCAGAGCTCTAGTCGGTGATGATGAGATTCACATGCAACAAAGAAATTGTTTGCACTTTATCATCTTACCTTTATATTTTTATTTAGTTCCCATTGCCTACAATCAGAACTTACTGATGGCTTAAAGCCTTGTGTGAAACCCTGAAACAGTGTGTGAAATATCACCTGAACGTGCACCTGTGCATGAGAAGCAAATGTTTTCACTGCATCCACAAAGGAATTTGTAACCAATATAACGCAAATGCCTTTTAACAAGGTCTTTAGAAGGTCTTTGGACCGTCCATATTTCTTTTTTGGCCTGATTTGCCAATTTCATCCCCCCAAAAGGTGCACCTTCCCTAGAACTTGTTCTCTATCTTGATATTCCTGGGCTTCTGTGATTCCCTTCTACTGCATCTTCACCTGTACAAATTTGACGCAATCCTCAGGGTCCAGTTTATACATAATCTCATCCATTGGTCTGTGACATTTCTAAAAAGAAGCAAACCTTTATGTTCCTACAGCCTCATTTCCCAACTATGGCTCAATTCAACACTTATGTTTTGTGTTACTCTCTTATGCACATTTCATCCCTCTTTGCTGTAGTGACTGCCTACGAAGCTTTGTTTATTTCATATCTCCAAAAGTCTGGTCCCAGCCTTGCTCAGAGTAAGTCCCGCGTATTGAGAGAAAGCAAATTGAGTTCCCAGTTTATTTCAAGCCATCTACTCTCCATGTATTCCATGATGAAGTAAGAGGAGGAAAAAGAGTAAAATAAGAACAAGTTAGTCTGAGCAATCCTTGTTTACCAGGCTTTCTTAGTTTTTTCCTGTCTTCATACAGGAATTCCCCTTCTTTTTTTCCTTCTGTCACTTTCTCCTTTGGGCAATGGTATGGGAGAGTAAGCTTTCTTGAATTTCAATACTTTTTCCTATCTTCCAGTATCTTCTACGGAATGATACAATAACTTATTTCATAAAAACTTAACATTTGGCAACATTTTTTTTCATTCCTTGAATTGAAAATGTAACTACAAGATCGAACATGCCCCAGTTTGGTTTTGTCGATTTTCTTTCCAAGTCTCAGCAGACGTGAAAATACAAAGAAAATAGCACAGAGGTTTTCATCCTTTTGTTACTTTCCTATCACTTGCATAGCCCCAAGGGTGACTCGAAAGATCTTCTTTCCAACTATGTGTTTCTACATGTGCTATCTCTCTACTTTGGGGCTTTTTTTTTTTTTTTTTCCCTACAGATTTGCAGACTTCTGCAAAAGCTACAGACTCCCAGTAAGTCAGTAATTGTCCTTCCCTCCCAACAATGCGTGTCTCCCAGACCAGCTCTGTGCCCATCTCATCACTTTACGTTGTGGACATCCTCCTCCACACACTCTTCCTCTTATCTCCTTTCCAACTTCTCGAAGTTGTTTTCTCTATCCCCTCTTTATTTTAGCCCCTCCCATGTCACAGGGAAATAGCCTCATATACTTCACAGGATGATCCCTGAACTTCCTTGGCATAACTAATACTGGCCTCTCCTTTAAAATTGTCGATTCTTTCACAAATTTCTTGAGTCTAGAAACTTAATTTTCCTGTGGTCTCAGGTATATTTAATTAGGAGGTAAACTTGATATTTTTTTAGTTCCCCCTGACACTTCCTCACCATTGTCTTCCTCTTCCGACAAACTCTTTCTTCTTCGAGGCTTACTTCATTTGATTATATTGTAAATTATTATATTATTGTCTCTCTTCATTGTTTCTATCTACAAGTACTCCAATCACTCTTCATTCACTGAAATCTTTGGTACACTGAACCTTTGTTTCTTTTCCAACCAAACTCCTTCCATTACTGTACACAATTTTAGGTCTATATGGAGGTCTTCCCAATACTAACTTCAGAGTTCCTTGATGTTCATTAACATCTACTCCACTTTAATAACCAGTCCCTTCTAACTCTAAGATAGTATAAGTCTTGGAACTAGAACGCCTGCCGTGAAATATCAATAAGATCTTGGCCATTTCACTGAGGCTTCACATCTATTAAATTGGGATATGGATACTTGCTCTGCCCAAGTTTTAGTACTTGTGGAAGGATAAAAACACATAACTTATGTGGAAATGCTTTGTACACCACGAAGTCTTTACAAATATAAAGTAATATCACTTTGAAAACTATCCTTCAGTACACTATTCACCATTGTGGAAGTATATGATATAATTTTAGGTGGTCCATGGAGGAACTTTGATTTTTTATTCAAATGGTTATGTGATTTATTTGTTGAATTGACAAACTAGGCAGAACTTTTATGTCAAAATTAGAGACCTAGTCTGAAAATAATGGTGCACCAGTATTGAAATGGCAATGCCTAGGAGAATTTGACAGACTCAAGAATTCTGAAAATCAAAATTCTGAACAACAAAATCACCTTGACAATCTCTCTCTTACTTGAGAAAGCAAACACAGCCAAGCAAACACAGCCTTTCTCTGGAAAAATATACCACTATCTCAAAAAACATATCTAACTGTCATTCGGCTTGCTATCAAATCTAAATTCAACATGGTTAGGAGTGAGAAAAATGTAGAATAAGATGATTAAAGGGGGCACTTATTCTAAAAATATATATATAGGATTTTACTTCATTATGTTTCCAAAAATATGGTGGAAATACATTTATTTTTTCATTTATTTATTTAACAAAATATAGTCTGCATTTATTGTGGTTTTGGCATAAGACTACCTTCTGGAGACACATTGATATGCATAACCATTCATAATCACAGTTTTCTTGAATCTTAGAAGCAAATGGGAGAGAGATTAGTCAGATAGACACAAAAACAAACGAAAAATCATTATTTTGACAATGGCTCAATAGGAGAACCTACGATAGGGTGATTTGATCGGAGATCAGAGGAGACTTCTTTGAAAAAGCCATGCTCCCACTCAGGTGTAAAGAATAAATCATCATTAAGTAGATAGGGAGAGTATCTAGGCAGAGGTAATGATAAGTGCAAGGCCCTGTAAAGAGGAATCATAAAGAGTACAAAGGCCTGAATGACATTTAGTTTCCTGCAAAAGAGAGAGTGAGGGGAAGCATAAGGAGAGAAGAAGCTAGAAGGGTTACTAAGGTATGGACTATCCAAGGTCTTAGAAAAATCTATGATGGAGGGATATTCATTGAATCGCTAATTTGTTTTTATTTAAAATAATGGATTATTTTCATAGAGTATACCTTTTTAAAAAAAATATATGGCAATTGATTTGGTTTTCCATTCGTTTTCTTTTCCCACTGTTTATAGTGATAATATAAATTTTCCTTTTTAAAATTTTTAAGTGAAAATTTTGACTTGTTTTGAAGAAAATACAATCTCGTAACCATATAGGTGTTACAAGGATGACTACCATTTGTGAAACATTGCTTTGGTCTAACATATGAATTTTTTGAAGGAAAGAGTTGAGCTTTTCAGAGATAGTTTGGCATTAAGTTTGGAATTTTCATTATAATCAATACAATTTGTTAAAGGAAAATTAAACAAATAATAACAGTAATGCCGGCACCATTTTAAAATATTTTGAGATCATTTGTAAACAAAACTTCTATATTTCCAGAAACCTTGTTTATCTTATGACATATAAGATATAGGACCAGATATTGATTCCTTAGTGCTCTAAGAGACACTTTGTTGCATAATATGTATATTTCTATGGAAATATTTGAATAAGTTCTAATGTCAGGGTCCTGGTTTATGACAAACTAAAGAGCCAGTTTGATCGTTAATTATGCTACTTCTAGAGTTCACAGACTTCTAGAGTCTTCCTTACAGGATTAGTGATGTGGAATATAATTTTTTAGGCTCAGTAAAGATAATCCATGTAAAAGAAGAAAGGAAGCAAGATTGAAAAGAGTCTCTTCTGAATTTAACTCTCTCCTCCTCGCATTCTCCGACTCTTTCTATATTGTGTTCTCTAATAATGTATTTTAAAAATCTGGAATGTAAATTATTCATCCTGGTTTACCTGTATGGTATTACTTGCTGAGTGCTGACCAGGTGCCAGGAACTGTGCTAAATTCTATAAATTCATTATCTCAATACTCACAGCAAAACTATGATATTGGGATTTGATTATCCCTATTTTAAGGTGAGATAATTAAAATCAGTATCAGTAATTTGGCCAAGTCTGCATGACTAGTAAGTGCCAGAGCCAAAACTGGAGTGACACCCAGGAACATCTAACTCCTTAGTGTTTGGGTTCTTTACCACTGTGGGATGCCTGCCTCTTGTTCTCTCTCTCTCTCTCTCTCTCACACACCCACACACACACATTTCTGCAAACTCATGTACACACATACATACAGAAACATGTATAAACATACCCATATAGGCATTTATAAAAATATAAATATCTGGAAATAATATAAACAGATGTCTTATAACCTTATGACTGTGGATGATTAAATGAAATACATAAAGGAGCTTAATTGATAATGGATATGCTTCAGTATATCATTTACCATTTCGTTCTCTTCTAGTCCAGTTACTCTGAGATCTATTTCCTACCTATTAATTACACAATATCAAATGTTTATATTTCTACTGACCAAAACACAAAAATGGGTACCAACAGCCTGGAAATTACTTGTTAGCATATAAATCAATAAGAGATGATAAATTCCTAGTACTTGCAGACTGTATGTCAGATTCAGGAAGGACAGTTGCCAGAAAGCTACATTGCTTGGAACAATTTCTGAATTACTGGCACTGGATATTGCCATATTGATTTATTGATTAAAATAACAACAATAATCTACAAGCTTAAGTGGCATCTGAAATAAGTGAGTGATTTCTAGTGCTATTAATTGTGTATGTTTTTTAAATATGAAATTCTCATAAATGTAATTATTTTTGTAGAAATTATCTTTTAGGATGCTTCTCAAAAAAGGTCTGAGGGTTAAAGTGATGCTTTTTTACTGAATTTTTTTTAAGAGGGGCTTTAATCAAACAATATCATTGTCACATGTTAAAAAAATAATCCTTAATACTATAAAAATTTTCCAATTTTCTTTTGTTTACTTTGTTTCGATGAAATGTGAACAAAAATAAAGGCTATAGCTTATGGTTAATTAAAATGTTTTTTAATGCAGACTTTACCACTTCATCTCCTAATTTTTCTAAAATTTTTTGTTGAAGATCCAGGTTATTTTTTCTGTAGTTTCCCACATTCTGGGATTTGCTGGTTGTATCCCAGCTGCGTCTTTAGCATGATTTTCTTTCCCTGCATTTCCTATGATTTGATAATCCAGAGGATTGATCAGATTCCTTTTTGGTGCCTTACCAAGTCTACTTTCGAAGTGGTGTTGTATATTTCCATCAGGAGGCACATAACATCTCTGATTGTCTTTTTGTGATATTATCAGTCATCGATAACCATTTATTTCATTACAGATTGAATATCCAATATTCTAATTTCAACATTTGTCTCCTTTTATCAGAAAGAATAGTTCTTAAAAGGAGGAACACTCCTATGTCAACTCTAGTAAACTGTAAGTAGAGGTTATTTAGAAAAAGTGGAATAAATCCCAATTCTTTCCCTTTATTTACAAGATATTAGGTTCTTTAGTATCTTTAAAAGGTGGTCAATAAATTGGTTTTGTTTTTTTTATCTTTATGAGTTTATAGATTTAAACGTTTTTGATATATTTTAATATATTGCAGTTATTATCCTTAAGGATGATCAAATGATTCCATCTTTGGCCAGTGCAGGTCTAGTCAAGTTCATGCCTGAGTCCTAAAGACTTTATCCTTCTAGGCTTTGCTGACATTTTTGCTTTCTGTTATGACAAGATGATCCAGACTCATCTTACACATCCCTGTCTCAGACCTGGAAGCAGCCATTTCTCTAAGGAACCCTAGATCCTTTCAATAGAAAGTGGTATTGAGAGACCACAATTAGGGCACCAAAGGAATTCATTCCTATTATATTGGTCATTGATTCTAAGTCTTTTCAATGGCAAGAAATAGGAAATATATGTATGAATGTGTGTGTGTGTGTGTGTGTTTTCTAAAAAATAAAATACATGTTTATGGGGGCCTTCCCGGTGGTATAGTGGTTAAGTTTGTGCGCTCCACTTTGGGAGCCTGGGGTTTGCAGGTTAGGATCCTGGGTGCGGACCTAGCATGACTTGTCAAGCCACACTGTGGTGGCATCCTACATAAATTGGAGGAAGATTGTCACAGATGTTAGCTCAGGGCTAATCTTCCTCACACAGGAAAAAAGAGAAAATACATGTTTATGTTCATCGGTTTCATGTTATTTTTGATTTTTAATTATTTTTAAAATTTACTTCTGTTTTATAATTATAGAGTATATTTACATGACACCAAAGTTCAGTATATAAGCAGGATATATGTAAAGAAATTCAACCTACATTCTTCTCACCTCCACCCTATTCTCTCCTTCTTCTATCAATAAGCCTTTTAAAATTTTGTAGATTATATCTTTGAGATAAACTGCAGCACAGTCTATATAATTTTCTCCATGTCCCAATGGTCATTCCATAGAATGGCTACTCATTTCAGCTGCATAGTCTTACACAGAATGGATTTTTTTTTCATAGTTTACTCAAACAGTACACTATTGATAGATATTTGAGTTATCTCTACCTTAAATCTATTTTTATTTTTATTTTGGGGGCATTATAAATAGTGCTGCAATGAATAGCTTTGTCCAAATAATTTATTTTGTATTATTGCCATTCAATGACTTGATTTTTATAATAATCATTTTAATGTAAGTAATCACTCCATTTAATACATAAATATGACAATTGGTCAGAAACTGTAGTGCTAAGAATATAATTTTCATTGATTGGCCAATTGATTGATTGATCTAGTCAAATAATTGTAATGCATAGTAGTGAAAGAAATTAGGACAGACAAAGAGGGTAACATCTCATCACTTTTAATTCATCTGAAGGTCAAATCTCAAGTCAGTGGCAAAGCCTATGATAAATCAGACCACCCTCGGCATGGAGTCCACCGGAATTCTGACCCCGCCAGACTCTGATCGCTAATTCTCTGATAGCATGTCTCTGCTTTCACTGTATTCATCTACTTTTCCTTTTTTAACACTTGCCCCTTGCCCTTTTTTGTCCATTGTTGTTCATAATACACCATTTAAAAGAAAAATTAATGTTTAATCGTTTCAGTACTTGAGCTATAGAGTTATCAATTTCACACTACTCAAGTAAATTGGCACACGTTTAAGGTATGAAATAGTCTTCCAGGCACTCCCCTATGGTGATGGGAACAAAGACATCTCTTTAACTCTTTAAAACTCTGCCCTCTGCCATCGCTGCTCACCTGGCCTACCTAGATGTCCCATCTCCCTTACACGGATGGCCTAATCCAGTTTCCTCAGACAACCATTGCACTGAAATACACGTTTCACAGGGCCATATGGCTTCCAAATTTGCCTCAAAGAGTCCTTATTTGACCTTTTCATAACATTTTAAATTATTTAAAATGTAGCATTTGTCTTGTAGCACATCTATCACCACTTCTCTTCGGGATTGCCTCTGAATTGATAGTTCATTTTTCAGAGAGTGAAGGTGACTTTTAAGCCAGAATCAAGGAGCAGGTTTCATACTATTGGAATGCCTGCATGAAAATATGAGACAGCATATGTGAATCTGTCAGTGCTGACTTCTCCTTGGTCGAGAAGCGACTCATTGCAAGAAAATCACAAAAGGCAGGATTTGTTTCCAATTTAGTCTTTTCTTAAAGATAGAGCAGCTAACAGCTATTGTTTAATGCTGGTGTTCTGTTGTTTTTCTCCTCCTAATATGCAATCATTTATACATAATTTGTACTCTTATGTGAGTAAGAAGAAGACAGGATAGTAAGGTGGAAAAAAGTTGACAGAAATGCTCTGACTCACCGTAACCCTGGCTCCCTCCATTACACAACCTGCTCACGCTCCCTTTCTGCTCTCCTCAACGTGCTCATGTTCCTTCCCCTTCTGTTTCCTCACCATGACCCCTGTCCTTTATGTGTCTCTTCCACTGCTATACTCAAGTCTGAAAGGAGATATAAATAACACCAATTTTGCTATCAAATCAGAAACCAGTTGCTTCTTTCAATATTTTGTGCATACTATAGACATAATCGTCTTCCTAGTCAAGTTGCCTGTTTTTAGAAAGAGTTGACTGAAATAATTCTCCACCTTGACTGCATATTATAATCACCTGGGGTACTTTTCAAAATACCCAAGAAGCAAAACAGACCAATTAAGTCAGAGTCTCTTTTAAGCCAGAATCAAGGACCAGGTTTTCATACTATTGGAATGCCTGCATGAAAATATGAGACAGCATATATGAATCTGTCAGTGCTGACTTCTCCTTGGTCGAGAAGCGACTCATTGCAAGAGAATCACAAAAGGCAGGATTTGTTTCCAATTTAGTCTTTTCTTAAAGATAGAGCAGCTAACAGCTCTAACAGGGGTGAGATCCAGGCATCAGTAGTTTGTAAAGCTCTTCAGCTGATTGCAATGTCCAACCCAGGGAGAACCACTGAAAAAAATGCATTTCTCTAGCCAGCCCTGATGGCCTAGCAGTTAAAGTTTGGTTTTCTCACCACTTCGGGGGCCCGGGTTCATTTCCCAGTCATAGAACCACACCACCTGTCTGTCAATTGCCATGCTATGGTGGCAGCTTACATAGAAGAACTAGAAGCACTTACAACTAGGATATACAACCATCCACTGGAGCATTGTGGAGGAAAATAAAAAAGAGGAAGATTGGCAACAGATTTAGCTCAGGGCAAATCTTTCTCTGCAAAAAAAAAAAAAAAAAAAGAATGCATTTCTCCAAGGCTCATAGATTTACCGTTGAGAATTGCTACTTAATAAGTAAGCCATGGCCAATAAGGAAGGTTGTCATGACCCTGAGCAGGGAAAGTTTTGTGAATCAAGGTCATCAGTTCTATCAAACAATCACTCATCAAAAGCCTCATTAACTAATCTATTACTTATGACTGAAAAATAGCTAAGATAAAATACTATTTTAAAGAATAAAATATAACTTTCCTGTATATTGAAATTTTTTTTTAAAAAGTTAAGTGCTAATATTTAAACTACCTGTTCACGATATGGAATAAAGACCCTAGGAATCATATTCAGCTTTCTCAAGGAATTTGACTAGTGTAACTTTCCTAACAGTTATCCTCCAAATCCATGCAGATGCTGATAGTCCATTTTATAGAGTTTTACTTTTATCCACATGCAAACTTCTTTAATGGAAATTGCCCATATGCCATACAATGCATGGGTGACTTATTTTATATTTGCTTAACAGCCTTATCCCATGATTTAAGGGGACTTCTGTAAGGGCAAAACAGTCAAACAATATCTTAATAACAGGATGGTTTTAAAAGGGCACTCAAAGGCAAAATGTGCGGATGACATTTTAACATTGATTAGTAACATGAGTATAATGCAGACATTCCTTCTAAAAACTAAATTCAGCCCATCAATTTTGTTAGTGACATACACAGATCTCTTCTAAGTAAATGGTAAGATCTAATTTTTATAAGGAAAGTGACTTACTTTCACACATGAAGAATAAGGAAACATTTGTTTATATTTGTATATATGTTCGAGTTTAAAAATTCAGTTTCCTTTTAATTCTCATCATGAAAATATTAAAATTTGTATATTTTTAATTTGCAAGCAGTGATACCAGCTGCTTCATTATGCATTGTAACTGCTCAGGGGTTTAACTCCTGTGCCTGGGAGCATATGCTTTTGAGAAAACATTTTAGTAAACATTTGGATATTGTCATACTTATAACTCGAGAGAGAAAGTGCACTCTATTATTTTAATTACATTTTAGCATGTGGCAGTATATTATTATATTTCATTTAAGAGTTACATTGATATATGACTATTGTATATAGGAAAATAATGAAAGTATACACGTATACACACATCTATTTGTATACATACACACTCGTATTAGAATCCTTAGAGAAAATATAGAAAATATGCTTGTTATAAAGGTTATTCACAATTCTTATTTCCTTTAGCATAATAATAATTTAACCAACCACTGAAATTGACTTAATTGGCATATCCTGGCTTATTGATATAGATTTGTTTTATTTTAGTTACAATTAAAACAAAAATGATACCAGGGCCAGCCCCGTGGCATAGTGGTTAAGGTCGGTGTGCTTTGCTTTGGCAGCCTGGGTTTGGGGGTTTGGATCCCAGGCGCAGACATACACCACTTGTCAGCCATGCTGGGGCAATGACCCACATACAAAATAGAGGAAGACTGGAACAGATGTTAGCCCAGGGCTAGTCTTCCTCAAACAAAAAAAAGAGGAAGATTGGGAACAGATGTTAGCTCAGGGCGAATCTTCCTCATCAAAAAAAAAAAAAATAATAAACCTGAAGCATCACTAACATGATTCACAAAGAAAAGACACAATTCCTTGCTTTTGAAGATCTAATTGTATTAATAACATATATGCTGTGTTCCATTATTTTTAACAATATTTCATACTATAGACTTCTGCAATACCTGAAATAGAATTTAAGTAGTTGGCAAGTGTTTAGTTTCTGTGAAATTCACATTTTCTGTAATGCATTAACAAACAGAAATATTGCTAAAATCTCATTTATGTTATGGACATGGGCAAGCATGACAAGCAAGATTTGGTTAATCACGTGGTAGCACTAGGTCCTGCGGGGAGATAATCTGTAAACAAAACGTCTTACTGCAGAAGAGCAAATGCTAGGAGATGCATCCAGAACATTGAAAGAAGATCCAATATTGTGGGCAGAACATCTGAGCATCTGGCAGCAGACCACAAACCATCACTCCATGAGTACTTGGTAGCTTAACATGTGATCATTGGTACTCTCGTGGGCAGGTGGTGCAAATGATGAGGATTCCAGGGGAGAGTCCCCAAAGAGTATCAGTATCACAGAATTTTACCAGCTGATAAAAGGTCCACAGCCAACAAAGTCTGGAGCAGGACTGAGTCACTTGGATTTGGAATGACAGGAGAATAAAATTAGCAAAACCAAGGAATGTCTGAAGGTCAACTATTAGAACTGGGACAAGAGATGAGGATGACACATCAGGTATAAGGAACAGGTCTAATTAGATCCAGGGACCAGGCTTAGGGTCAGACTCAATGGAGCATTGATTATTGGTAAGCATGAACATTTGTGCATCCTTCCTGACTCAAGACTAGATTGGTTTCACATACATTGGGGCAGAGCTCTGGAGATGCAACGGGTGGGGTTCAAGTGGTCTAGGATGGGAAAAAAGAGAGATAGAAAGTTGTGAGCCAGACAGCATTTCATATGGGCATGAGAATCAAGAAACAAACAACATAAATTTCATTCCCATGGATGCAACTTTTAAAGCAATTTTCAACCATCCTTCTGCAGAGTAAAGAGCAGTCAGGATTAGGGTCTACAGCCCTACTGTGAGAGCCTGTGTGGGCAGTGTAAGTACCAGAGATGTTTATACTAGACCTCTAGCATACAAAAATAACTTCAAGCATTTTATTCTAAGCTGTCAAGAAATTCTAGGTGCGTAAACTTTCTTAACGGAGTGTTATCACTTATATCAAGACAAGATATAAAAAATTCAGATATTCATTTTTATTTTGTGTAAGCAGCCTTGGGGCAATGCATTTTCTGCAGATTCAACTACACATTACCATCCTCCCAGTATGAATTATAACTTTTATATAATAAGCATTAGGATACCTAAGTCAAGTTTTTTTTCTCCATTCACATGATGGTGACTTTGAATTATATCATATCCCAAACATTTCTTTTATTTTCTCTTGTAAGTTTTACTTGAGAAAATGTGCATTTTGGAAGGCAGTATAGAATAGTATATAAAATTAGGTAATTTAAATTTATAATAATACATTTATAATCTTAAAGAAAATGTCTTTGGGGCTGGCCCCATGGCTGAGGGGTTAAGTTCACGAGCTCTGCTTTGGCAGTCCAGGCTTTCACTGGTTCGGATCCTGAACATGGACATGGCACCACTGGTCAAGCCATGCTGAGGTGGCATCCCACATGCCGTATCTAGAAGGACTCACAACTAAAAATACATAACTGTGTACTGGGGGGCTTTGGGGAGAAAAAGGGAAAAAAAATCAAAAGAAAAGTAAATGTCTTTATTCTTGATACCAAATTTTAAAAATATATATCTTAACGGACTTGTATGTTTTGACTTATAGAATTCAAAGAGAAAGCAGTGTAATTAGGATCAATAAGGTTGCTTCTCATTTCTAAGGAAATATAAAGCTTAATAAATGTAAAATTTTCAATAGTGATATCACAAATATTCTAATTTCTTCTCAATGGTGGTCACTGGAACAAAGTTTTACTTATTGCAGAAAGAGAGTTTTGTAAACTTTCTCTTTCACAACCTGAGTTTTTCATAAAAGTACAAACAAAACTTCATAGCTTTCACCACATAACACAACTTTCCCACCTTTTAACAGCCTAATCATTCTTTTGTTGTTTCAAACAAAGAAGCCTTATTCCATTTGAGCCAGATTGTTTTAAACGATTCTTTTTCAAAATTAAGTTTTATCTTTAAGAGAAGGTGCAGGTTTTATGTCACTTAGTCACAAGGAAGGAGGTTTTCTTTTAACCTCTTTGTAGTCTACATGTCAAGAAATGACAGACTTTGGCTATTTAAGCTAGAAAAAAGTCATATATTATCACCTAATCTGGCCCAATATAAACTTGTTAATAACTGCAGTTTATGAATATTTATCACGAGACAAAGTGGTTAAAGAGACAGCACAATTTTAATTTTCAGGTGGTATTTCTGATAATTATGCGACAACGCTGATTAATCAGACTGACTGAGGCTTTGAAAATCTAGGCTTGCCTCAATTTGTCATATCTTCTGGGAATCTTGCTTTCCTTGCATTTCAGAGCCCTCTGTTTAATCTTTACTGAAAATTACTCAAAACCCTTTTTAAAGACGGAGTTTTAGTCTTGACCAAAACTTCCACAGGATGCAAAATTGGAGCTGGAATCAATAAGGACAGTTGAAATAACTATCCTTAACTGATCATAGTTCCTTTAACTGAAAATATAAGAAGATCAAACATAGACCTTTGAAATGTGATACAGTCTTGAAAGATGCAGCATGCTATTACAAAGCGAAATAAAGTTCCACCTTCCAGAACCTCAGTTCCTTCCAGGTGTTGGTTTGGGTCCTTAGCCAGTTTTCTGCTTCTTCACTTTTTATTCCTAGTGCTTTCCTGTGTGTGATCTATTTTCCTGAGAAAACTTTCCACTGAGTTGAAAGCCTGAGAACTCTTCAGTTCTGATGAATGATAATGAGCATTGTCACAGAGGCAGTAAAATTGAGTCCTTGGTTCTGGCTGCTGAGCCGAGAGCCGCAGGAGTTAATTGTGTGAATGGTAATGAGACCAGGGAGGCAGCAGATGCTCGCGTGCCTTTACAATCCAAATCCCACCAACAAATTCCTCCCACAGAAACTTTGAGGGACATCTTGGCACCCTGGAGATGGAGATAGACCCAGCCATAGCCACATGCCACCTGCTAGACCTATTGTTAAAAAAAAAAAAGCCCATTACAATAACAATGTTGTTTGCTGTTTTTTGCAATGACTTTGTAGCACCGGTTTTACCAAACTAGAGGAATGGAAGGAACAGGAACATCTGATTCTTTATAGAGAAACATTTGCACCCAAAACTGTTAACGACTTACATGAAAGACTGATGTTCAGTATATGACACATATTCTTCTGATTAACCGTGCCTGCCTTTTCCTCTTGTAACTCCCCTCCAGGCTGTTTATTCTACAGCAGATTTACAAGGCCACTTGCTTTTGATGACAGCAAAAAAGGGGGCCATTTTTGTCCCTACACAAAATCAAAAGAGAAAAAGTTTAGGATGCAGAATTGTTATAAATATTCATTTCTAAATAAAAATGAAAACTCTTGACCTTTTGAATCATCTTAGCCAAAATGCTCTGTGAATGATCTGTTTTTATGGAGTTAAGAGTTGTCGCTCACTAATCAGGAAGTAATTTTAATTCTTTAAATATCTGAGACTAGGAAAGCCAGAATGCCCTGTCTTAGAAAAATGAATGATCAAAATGAAGGCAAGCAAAATTAGAAATGACCTTCAATACTGAGCGTTTAGGTTCATGTGACAGTGTTTCCCATATAGCAGTTTAGGGCTCTCCATGTGGCTAGCAGAATGGCATGAAATTGTAAGAAATTCTATTGTATATTAGTTATTTTCACGTTTGAGGATGTTTGAGGACCTGCTTTTCAGAAATCTCGGTATTGACAAGAGGTACATATTGAGGTATATAGGGTAAGTGTTCAGGTTCAAAACTGATTCAGTTTGAACTAAAAAGCCTGACTTATGACCTATCAAACATACATTGTACATCTCCTTAACCATTGAAGTAAAGAATGAACTCTCTTAAGATGAGACTGGGTACTTCGCCTCCTATGCCCTATTGGTAAGGCCCCAAGCAATTAGTCTCTTTCCTAACATCACCGTCATGTTGATCTGCTAATTTGCAACTGAACACCTCTTTGAAATTTTGATGAAAATATATTCTGGGTGTGTTTAATGTATGTTTTTTGTTTTAAAAAGATATAAGACTACTGAAAACCATGCTTCTCCGGAACACTTTCTAAGGCCCTCCCAGGTTATAACTCTCACTCTGTTTCAAGTAAAACTCACCTTATTTCTCTTATCTATGGAATGGTTATTGATTATTTTGCGTCTACAGTATTATATCCCTTATAGGAAAAAGCGGACCTATTTCTAGTGTTAGAAAATAGGATTTGTTTCATTGGCGACTACAGATGGGGTAGATCTGTTGTGTTTATACTGGCCTAGGAGAGAGGTGCCATGTCTCTGTCCAGGTTAGACAAAAACTCCTTAAGTTCTCATTTTTTGTTCAGCTGTTTGACCCTCATTATTGTAAGAGCAATTAGTTAGGCTGGAATTTCTGAATTCATCATGGACAACGATTGATGATCTTGCCTTAATAACACAGATTTGAGATTGAAATATTTACATGCTTCGTAAGTTTATATCACTATTATCAGTTCAGGGTTTGGCTGTATAAGCTCTTTGGTGCTAGATTATTCTGTTTGTAAAGACCCAAGATTCCATAGTAAATAAAAAACTGTGTTCCTTTCATAATAATAAAATATGTGCTTCTGACTTACTGAGAAGTCAGATACGGATGCATGTGGGAGCAATATGTAAATGCCAAGCAAGCTGTTTATACTGGGATATGCTCCTGCATAATAATCATAATCCAATTCTAGCAGAAACCTTTTGAATTTAAAACATTGTAGAGTTACAGCAAAACAGAAAGAACCACAGCAAATGTTGCAGTTGCTGATTATTTGTGAAAAATCTCGAATATGTTTATGTTTTTTTGCAAATCACGGATTTCTATAAGTTTAACACTATCCAGCAAAATTATGTGGAAGCAATTGTGCTGTGCTTTGGTGAACTGCACTGGATACAAATGGGGGTGGGGTGTTGAGATCTGCTTTTTCATATTCCTCTTACTGAAGGAACACATTAAAACAGAAATGCACAGCCATTTTGTCTAAGAAAATTAGTATTGGGAGTTGTGGAGAAAGTGAATATTATTTTATTATTTCATTAAATTCATGTTAGACATTCAGAAATTCTGTTTAGACTTGAGGTGCAGAGTGTATATGCTTCTCAAAATGTAAAGAAAGATTTTTTTCATTGTTGTTATTTATTTAGATGGTTAAATTCAATACTTTTGGCTGAAGAAGATAAAGCACCTTTGCTTGCCTTAAATTACGTTACTTTCTTTGCCAGGAATGTTAGTGTCTCTCATTGAGCCTCACAACAGAAAGCAGAGTTTCTAAAAAAGTTTGTCAAAATAAATAATATACTCTGGAGTACTTGATCTAAGCAGGTTATCCAGATGCACTTTTTATGTCTGCCTCCCAAATTTAGGATTCAGTTCTTTATACAAGAAAATATTTATGGAGTGTGGCTTATCACTGGGAAAACTGGTGATGGTATGAACAATGATGCGGCATCAAAGAGCTGTTGAGTGGGAAGTGGGTTTCTTTGAACTCAGGTCAGTATCTCTTGTACTGCATCAAGCTGCTCCCTTATGCCAGTCCTCTGGTTGGCCTTTGCTCAAACACTAGAATGTTTCTGATTATAACCTAAGTAAGAATCTGAATGTCTACTCTCCTTTTCTCAGTGTCCCAGACTTTCCATTTGCAGCTTTTAATCTGTAGATGACTGAATTGTTTTTTTCTAGGTGAGCCTGGTCTCAGAGAAACATCACAGGGTATGTGAAGACGTCCTAAGGGACCTGGGATCTTTAGTGAGGAAAATATCACCTCTACCTTTACCTCCTCTGTTTTCCCTAGCTCTGCCTAGGAATCACTTCGATTAAGCCTGTAGCAGTAATAATTTTCAAGGATATCATCCAAAGGATGAAACAGTGATTTTTTGTTGTTGTTGCATGGATTCCAGTATTTTTTTAATCTTTTTTTTCTTGAGGTAGATTGTTGTGGAGCAAACATTCATGCCAATCTTCCTCTACTTTTTATGTGGCATGCTGCCACAGCATGGCTTGATGAGCGGTGCTCGGTCTGAGCCCAGGATCCGAACCTGCGAACCTTGGGCCACCAAAGAGGAGCACGTGAACTTAAACACTATGCCACAGGGCTGGCCCCTGGATTGCAGTATTTTTCCAAAAGACAATTCACCTTGATGCATATTTTCCCATAGCTTCATTGTTTTGAAACAAAAAAAAGAATTCAAAAATTGGACAGCCCTTTTTAATTTAATATCTAAAAAACAAATAGTTATTACTTTATAGGAAGTAGATTTGATACAAGTATATATATTTCTGTATAGAAATAGTATGGGAGGCAGACACAGATATACAAATTCAATATCCACTACATATTAGCTGTGCGAAAATTTACTTAAACTTTGAGTGTCTTAGTTTTTTATCATAAAATGGTTCTAGGATTAATGCGGCAGACAGTACTTGCTCTCCACTCAACATCCATTCTCCACTCCATTTTTTTAACCAAATCCCAATATTTCAGTGTGTTGTGTAAAGTGAAGGAGCTATTCCTGTAGCCCAGGGCTAAAATTTTGTTAGTCTAGGCCAATCATAACAATTCCACTCTCCTTGCTAGAGATTAAAGAATCATCATCTGACACAAGTCAGAGCAAGGAGCTTTAAGAAAATATCAGTGGAAGGCTCCTAGAACATAATTTTTCTTTGATAAAAGAAGAAATACGGAGAAAATACTGCCTTTTTATGACTCTATATTCAGGTGAGTGGGGAAACATTTCCTAGAATTCTAACAGCCACCTTGGGAAGTTGAAGAACCCTCAAGAAGGATAAGACAGCACACTGAAGATGAAAGAGCAAAAGGATGGCATGGTTCATGATGGCGTTACTGAGCTGCTTAAGTATGCAGTGTCAGAAGTATCCTATCTCTGTGTGTCTTGGGTTTTGAGACACTAAACTCCTACTTGTTGACACTTTGGCTGGGGTCTATTGCATCCCACATGTTTCTAGCCGTTATAAATATTTCATTACAGTAAGAATTAAATGAGGAAATGTATATAAAGCACTTGTCACATAATGGTGTTCAATACCTATTACCTTTATTTACATTGTGTTCCAAGACTCTAACATTTAATTGCTATGTGAGATGTTACTATTTTCGATGGTATTTTTTATGAGTAACTCATTCTAAATGTCACCTCTTAAATTTGCCCCCTTAATTACATTTTGGAGTAGAGCTTTTCTAAAATGTTTTACTGATTTTGAGGCAGATATTTTCTAAAATGCTGTACTGTTTAAATGAGAACCTTCCTTGGAAATTAAATTCCTGTGGATAGAAAATATTGGCCATAATTGATTAGTTTATTATAACTAAATTAACTTATCCAAATTCAAAATAAATACTAGATGATAATAAGGAGGCACTACATTGTCACAAATAGTTGCTGCCTATAGGAAATTGGCATTATTTTCATTGAAGACCTAACAACTTCCCTCAGCTTTTTATTTTTTGGGTATTTTTTGAGGAAGATTAGCCCTGAGCTAACATCTGCTGCCAATCCTCCTCCTTTTGCTGAGGAAGACTGGCCCTGAGCTACCATCTGTGCTGATCTTCCTCCACTTTATATGTGGGAAGCCTACCACAGCACGGCTCGACAAGCAGTGGGCTGGTCCACACCCGGGATCCGAACCAGTGAACCCCAGGCTATCAAAGCAGAATGTGCAAACTTAAAGGCTGTGCCACCAGACCAGCCTCTACTTTCCTCAGTTTTATTCTAACTAAAACATTTTCTAGATAATTGATATACATTTATTTTGTAAAAAGTGTGTGCAAACTGTTTATTTTTTTTGTAGGTTGGTAAAGGAATTAGAAGTACACATTTCCAGAGACCAGCTAAATAGCTAGGTATCTGCTACGTGTTCTAAATCTATTAATCATTTATTTTTTTTATTTTATGAAACTTTAGTTATTCTTGATAAAAACTGCCACTTTACAGAATACCTTGAACCTTTTCTTCTCCCTGGAAAATTAAGCATCTCTCAATTTGACAGCATTGCTCTTTCCGCACTACAAATCCTAGATTGCTCCTCATTGAAAGTGCTTCCACTGGTGGATGGAAACTGTGAAGAGAATAATTCCCCACAGATTCTAAGTAAACAAGCAATTGGACATTGAAGTTGCAATTAACCTAGCTGTATTTACTAATTGTAAATTTTTTGTACATAATTGATGCTAATATTCCATAGACATTTATTTAAGCTTAACATACTATATTAAAACTTCCTTTCAAAAAGTTTTAATCTAATCTAACATGTCCTAAAATAGGATTGATTTGATTTTCATTGTTTAAGTGGATGCTCATACTGCTAAGTCATATTAGTTCTACTTTATATTTTAGAAATTTTAAGAGAAGACACCAGTCTATGTACAGTGGGATGCTCCTAGTTGGAAGAAAAATGCTTGGATAAATTAGACATGTATTAGGAACATCCAGAAGTATGGTATATGAAATGGATTTTAACATGAACAGGAAAGATTCAAGAATTGTCCATAAACTTTCTGTCATACTTCAATTTCTTTTCTTAATTCTGAGCTGGAAATAGTTAGGGATAAATGAACATTGTACTCAAGATCTGCCTTCTTACACCACTGAATGACGAAGGAATATTGGCACGAAGAAAATATAAAGCAACTTTTCATTTATACACACTTGACAGATGCATAACTCTCAACTGGAGATTCCTAAGCATATACATATGTACAAATATGCATGTATGTAATGACGTTGGAAATATTCTTGCCTTCAGAAATAGCTCTTCAAAAAGAATTAGGTTTCTTTTTCTGAAAAGTATTTCCTTTCCGAATGAAAATTGTACTGCCTAAAAGGACGAGGACAGGGTGATAACTGGTATTAGACACTGGATCTAGAGGGAAGCTTAATTTGCCTTATCTTTCTGTGAATTTAACTAAATAGAAAAGTTTTCTTATGTCATTTCTACTTATATTCTTGAATACATGATACCTAAGCCCTGGCCCTTTCTATAGTGATCTTTACCATATGCTAATTGTCTAAACTCCACAAGGAGCAAGATCTCACAGCACATTGGATGTAAGGACCATCCTGTTAGGATTTCTACCACTTCAGACAACAGGTTACTCTTCACAGCCTTATGTCTCAAACTTTAATGTGCATAGGAACAGCCTAGGGTCTTATGAAAATGCAGAATCTGTTCGAGTAGGTCTCAGGTGCTGTCTGAGATTCTGTATTTCTAACAAGCTTCCAGATAATGCTCAGGCAGCTGCTCTATGGCCTATACACTGTGTAGTAGTGTTTTAAACTAAGAACCGAGACTCAACGCACTTAAGGGCTTACACCCCTCCCTCCAATTCCCTGGAATCTTCTCAGCAGCAACTTTCAGAATACAGCTTGTAGGCTTAGTTCTCAGCCTCAGATGAGAACTGCCCAGATTAGAAGGAATTTAAGATGCTCTAACAGTTCAGGTAACTAATTCTAAAATCAACCTTTCTGCCATCTAGTTTAACTTTATGATCTCATCTCAGATTTTTAGTATGTTCCCAGTACACGCCCATTTTCAGAATACTGGATCTTAGACGCCTGTCTTGTTCTCTCCACTTTAATATCTAATTTCGTAACTGCTCTGCCTCAGAAGGTCTGAAGTCCTAAAATGAACAACAACTCATCAACATGCCTTGCATCTGGACTCATTTGATTACCTGTTGCCAGACCCTAAGTCACCTGCTGGAACTTGGCATGATACCTTTGGCAGGACAGCTCAAATACTGATTGCCCACTCAGACAAAATTGATGTAACACCTGTCACTGTATTTCATGGACTCCAACTCTTCCTGGACCCTTGCTACCGCTGCCTCCTGACACCAGCACAGCTACGCCTCCAGGTGTGTGGCCCTCCTAAGGGCATTTATCCCATCCAGTTTTGATCAGAATTCTACTAAAATCTATTTCTATTCTACAAGTCTAAGGATAGTTTAGGATCCATTCTCTTTTCACAACCCTTGATCTTATGTTGATAACTTTGTTCCAACAAAGAGATCATATTGTTCAGAGATTTTTCATTATTGTATTCCTGAGTACATTAATAAGTGGAATGCGGGGAGAACAACATGAAGAGATGTAATATGATTGATAAAAGGTCTAATAGTGCCTTTTAAATGAAAATCTTATTTGACAAGTTTTATCTTCCCTCGTCATTGACAAGGTACCATATCAAATTATATCCTTTTGTCTTTTCAGGATAGTGTGACATGATATTAAAAAAAAAAAACCTGTTTATCTCAAATGATTTGAGAACAGGCAAATACTAGATGTGCATCTTACTAATTATAAAAGATAATTAAGCACCCGGTAGACGTCTTTTGACAGTATTATTAGGTATGTTTCGGTGGTTGAGGATCTGGAGGTAAAGTTAGGTATATTTGATAGATCTTGTGGAATTTTCTTCCATGAACCAGCAAGTTTTGAACATCATCATAGATCAGTACTATCAGTTTTGTCAATTACATTTCAAAGGTGAGTTTCATAAATCAAAAATGGAGAAAGCGTCATCTTCTCAGCATAAAACTGTATAAGCATCTAAACAAAAAGTTTGAAAAGCAACAGGGACTGTGGATATAATCCACATTTTTTTCCTCAATGAATGTTAGGAAGAAAACAAACAGAGGCTAAGAAAAGGAAACTAACCTTTGTTGTATGTTTACTCCAGGCCAGCCTCTATGAAAGGCCCCAGATAGTTAGTTCTTAGAAGAATTCTTTATAGTAAATTATTATTATTCCCAGAGGATTAGACAGACTCAGAGAAGCCAAATAATTTGTTCAAGATTACATAGCTACCAGTTGATGGTGCGTGCATTCATACATGTCTTGGACCCATAAAAAGTCAAGCTTTTTATCTTCAACAGTTCCAGAGCATTGAGATTCCTTAACTTTAGAAACTTTTGTCTGGTAAGCTTTTGTTCTTATCTAATGTCCCAAGACACACAGTAGAGTATTACTTAGGCTTGTTATGGACATATGGTGTCAAGCAGGACTATTCCACAATGAATGCTGTGAGGAAAGAGTGTAATGTTGCACTCACACAATCTACAGGAAGATTGTGACATCCCATATTATTCTTTTGATGATGGAAAGGACATGATATGGTCAGAGGGAAGTGATTATTTATCCTTCTCCCATTTTTTTTCATTTCATATCTCTACCAAAATACAAATTAATTACTAAGAATTTTTAAACAAAATCCACATCTGCTTGTGAGAAATTTTAGTAACTTTAATTTTGTATTCCACTACCAAAAAAGACACTATTCTTCATGTAATGAAGAGACATTTGAGCTTTACAATTGGGACTCACATTTCCCTTCCTCTTCAGTAGGGAGGAAAACAGTAAAGATTTAGAATTATAAAGCTTCATTTTCTTTAAAACAAAAGTAATCAAAATAAATGGCATAATAAAAGTGTTATTAGAGGTGACAGGATGTATTGCAAATGCCAGCTGATACCTTTCCTCTAGGTTGAGCAATTGTCAACCCACTTAGGCTGAATGGTAAAGGGAGCTTTGTGGATAAAATATGCACAACAGGGGGCCGGCCCCATGGCTGAGTGGTTAAATTCATGCACTCCGCTTCAGCAACCCGGGGTTTCTCCTGTTTGGATCCTGGGCGCAGACATGGCACCACTCCTCAGGCCACACTGAGGTGGCATCCCACATGCCACAACCAGAAGGACCCACAAGTAAAATATAGAACTAAGTACTGGGGGCATTTGGGGGGAAAAAAATTGGCAACAGTTGTCAGCTCAGGTGCCAATCTTTAAAAAAAAAATATGCATAACAAGATGGAAGGAGCCAAGGTTCTCTTCCAGGAGCTTAGGAGCACTTTGTTCTCGTACCTAAAATCACTCAGAATGCCACAGTCCTCAAGAGGTGGAGCCATCTCCTTTCTTTGTCAACAAAGGCTGCCATATTAAAGGTGGATGGACTTTAAGGACCATTCAATCAATTCTCCTTCACAGGATGTCTGAGAAGCTGTTTTGGAGGGTCTAACCCTTCTTCATGGCTTTGCAAAATTTCAGAAGAAAGAGAAAGTTCAATCAAATCACCTTTAGTTGACAACTGACAGAAGTTTATCTGTTTTCTCTCCTCATACAAACCCTTTCTCAAATAGCAAATGACACAGGAGAAAGCTTTTTCAGTATTTTCTTTTCAGGGCTACCAAATATAAACATTTGAACTGCTGTAACTAATCAAAAGTGAAAGAAAATATTTATTTTCTATTTTGTACTTTTGGAAAGCAAGTTTGAAAAACAGAGTAGTGTATACTAAGAAGAAGTCAAAAGCACAATACTATTAAGGAAGTATATTTAATTTCTCAGGGAGAGCTCGTCAAGCTGAAAATGAGATGGTATTTGATGAGAACGATACCACAAGTAAAAAAAGCCTTTCTCCTGAAAGGATTCCAAGTTCTTTGAAGACTTACTCACAGAAACTTATTCTTTATGAGTATTTATTAATTTACAACCTATTTTAAATATTTCAGTAAGTTAATCTGAAGCTCTTTTCACAATGATTAACTCTGTTCAAGCTCACTGTCAGAAATAAAAGAAAGATTTTTAAATTATTTTTATTTTTTGAGCATTAGGAAAAAATGTCCTCTACATGAAGGTAATCAAGTCCATTGCTCTTCGAGTTTTTGGGGGATAGACTCATCATCCACAAAGAAAACTCTCCTAGAACGAATGGAATTAGACCTCCTTTGAATTTTCACCCCAACTTTGAATGGTCACTAATTCCTTTCTTTGCTCTTTTGGTGTTTGCAAAGGGGTTCACTAAAGCCTGAATTGATATAATTATTGGCTCAGATTGTTAGAGACCTAGGCCAGATGGCTATGGGTTTTTAACGTCCTAGTTGGTTGTGGTGGTTTTTCTGGTTTGCCTGTAGGGTTTGGGGATCAGCAAGTTGAAAGGGCTACAAACATGTAAAACAGTATTATTCATGGGGGCAGAATGTTCATCAGCGTGACCCAGTCCTAAATGCATTCATTATAGGCATTTCTATTCTGCACAATTTGCCACACAGTGCTGGTTTCTGGAGGGGGAGAAAAAGACAATGGCTTATAAAATGCTTTTGAACGCCTAAAAAGGAGGAGAGTTCATGCTGAGACGACTCTGCTTTCTTTTTTGGAAAGAACCTTCTTAGTGACTTTTGCCGAGCTCTGCTGAGAGTAAGCAAAGTGGAAAAATCAGAAAATTACTTTTTTTTATATGTTTCTGGGGGGCAAAATAGAAAGTGGGAGAAAATAAATGGAAAAAAAGTGACAGGGAGATTATGTGAAACAGCAAATATGCAAGTGTATGAAGACAGCTGAGGAATAATGCAAGAGGTATGAAAAAAAAGCAGCGAGAATAGAGCCACGATGATAAACTTAAAAGGAATTGCAGAGCAGAAAGAACATCATAAATAATCATATTTTCAAATAAGAATACCATATCAGTTTCTGTGACCTGGATAGAGCACAAGCCTCCCACATTTCCTAGCATTTTGATGCACACAAAATGCAATTTTCAACTCAGGCATTTTATTCTTCAATGTAAACAAGCTGTGGGTTTTTAAAATACATATCTGAAAAGTGTTTTCATAAATAATACATATATTATAAAAAATTGACTTGTAAACTATCGCGTCCACGTACCCCCAGTATTCATTGTGAAGATTCACGGTGTATAGATAGTACCCTGTGGCAGAATCAGGCATGCTAAAGCATGAAATGTCTTTTACTCAAGATAAATAAGATTTTTTGAAGTATAGGACAAAGAAATATCATTTTGCCCAAACTCAAGGCAAGGAGAGATGTAAGGTAGAACTATATTGTTAATTAGTTTCAAATCCTAAGGTGTTCCTTTAAATCTTGCTAATTAAGAGAAATCAAGACTGGAAAATAACCTTTTTCTTATCTTCAAAGAATAAAGATGAAAGAAAAACAAAAAAATGGAACCTTTTTACTTGTTCCATTCTTTAAAACAGAGCCCCAGGAAAATCTGCTTGTGCTCCCAGAAGGAGAAAGACCCAAGTATTTACAGAGGGGGAGGGGAAGGAGGCGGCCTGAGAAGCATAATTAGAAGCAAGTTTTCAAATTTTATTAAATTCCTCCACCAACAAAATGCACTTAGAGGTATTTTAAGTTAAACCAGTACTTAAAGACTACGGAAAGCAAGGCGATTACATGTTTGTGGAAGAAGAAAGGGCAATTAGGAAAACCAGAACAATTTAAAATGCCGTATAAATAAAGGCGACCAGAAGTTGATTTAAAGTTTTTCTTCTGTAATTTGTCTCCCCTTTGTCGTGGCACGCTCAGAGAAAGTGAATGCAGTAGATGAGAGGGAGGAGGGGGAGTGGGGAGGAGGAAGGGAGGAGCAGTCAAGGAGCTGCTCCCATCCTCCTTCCCCAGCCCCCACCATCCCTGCTCCCTCCTCTCCTCAAACCCCCGGCCCCCGCCTTCCCCCTCTCAGTCTCTCTCCCTCTCCCACCCTCCTTTCTCGTCCGCCCTGGCTTTGGGGACTCCATCAGCTTTTGATTTGGAAGTACGCTGATTGGCTGGAAGCGATTCAACACACGCCGGGCAAGAGAGCTTTGTCTGAGTTGAAGTGAAGTTGTACAGATTTTAGACTGGAGTCAGCAATCACGGGTGTTTAGTCTGCAGCCGAGCAGAGAAAGGGAGAAAGAATCGCTCCGGAAAGAGCCACTGCAGACTCCGCCGGCACCCTACAATAGATGGATTCCTACGACACAAGGGGGAAAACGCGGAGGTGACACGTCTGCCTGCAAAGAGGACAAACAGCCAAACAAATGCAAGGATCGGACTCCATGCCGGTAATATCTGGAAGTCGTGACACGGTGGGTGTGTATAAAACAAAAGTTTGCGAGCTGTTAATTGCTGTGCTGTGTTATTAAGAGACGCTTTCAAGTTTCAAGTACCAAATGTCGCTTAGCTTTAAGTTGCCAAAGGAAGTTGAGTGAATTGCTTGGTTGTTTTAACTTGCTCTGTGAGAGGAATCAAATAGACTGACCGGTGTACCAAATGAATGCTAAAATGCACTTTAGATTCGTTTTTGCAATCCTGATGGTATCTTTCAACGCCGAGGTACTGAGCAAGAATTTGAAATACAGGATTTATGAGGAGCAGAGGGTTGGATCAGTAATTGCAAGACTATCTGAGGATGTGGCTGATGTTTTAGTTAAGCTACCGAATCCTTCCACTGTTCGTTTTCGAGCCATGCAAAGGGGAAATTCTCCTCTACTTGTAGTAAATGAGGATAATGGGGAAATCAGCATAGGGGCTAAAATTGACCGTGAACAACTATGCCAGAAAAACTTGAACTGTTCCATTGAGTTTGATGTGATCACTCTGCCCACTGAGCATCTGCAGCTTTTCCATATTGAAGTCGAAGTGCTGGATATTAATGACAATTCTCCCCAGTTTTCAAGATCTCTCATACCTATTGAGATATCAGAGAGCGCAGCCGTGGGGACTCGTATCCCCCTGGACAGTGCATTTGATCCAGATGTTGGGGAAAATTCCCTCCACACATATTCTCTCTCTGCCAATGATTTTTTTAATATTGAGGTTCGGACCAGGACTGATGGAGCCAAGTATGCAGAACTCATAGTGGTGAGAGAGCTGGATCGGGAGCTGAAGTCGAGCTATGAGCTTCAGCTTACTGCCTCAGACATGGGGGTGCCTCAGAGGTCTGGCTCATCCATTCTGAAAATCAGCATTTCAGACTCCAATGACAACAGCCCTGCTTTTGAGCAGCAGTCTTATATAATACAACTCTTAGAAAACTCCCCGGTTGGCACTTTGCTCCTAGATCTGAATGCCACTGATCCAGATGAGGGCGCTAATGGGAAAATTGTATATTCCTTCAGCAGTCATGTGTCTCCTAAAATTATAGAGACTTTTAAAATTGATTCAGAGAGAGGACATTTGACTCTTTTCAAGCAAGTGGATTATGAAATCACCAAATCCTATGAGATTGACGTTCAGGCTCAAGATCTGGGTCCGAATTCAATCCCAGCTCATTGCAAGATTATAATTAAGGTTGTAGATGTTAATGACAATAAACCGGAAATAAACATAAACCTCATGTCCCCTGGAAAAGAAGAAATATCTTACATCTTTGAAGGGGATCCTATTGACACATTTGTTGCTTTAGTCAGGGTTCAGGACAAAGATTCTGGGCTGAATGGAGAAATCGTTTGTAAGCTTCATGGACATGGTCACTTTAAACTTCAAAAGACTTATGAAAACAATTATTTAATCTTGACAAATGCCACACTGGATAGAGAAAAGAGGTCTGAATACAGCTTGACTGTAATCGCTGAGGACAAGGGGACACCCAGTCTCTCTACAGTAAAACATTTTACTGTTCAAATCAATGATATAAATGACAATCCACCCCACTTCCAGAGAAGTCGATATGAATTTGCAATCTCGGAGAATAACTCGCCTGGGGCGTATATCACAACTGTTACAGCCACAGATCCTGATCTTGGGGAAAATGGACAAGTTACATATACCATTTTGGAGAGTTTTATCCTAGGAAGTTCCATAACTACATATGTAACTATTGACCCATCTAATGGAGCCATTTATGCCCTCAGAATCTTTGATCATGAAGAAGTGAGTCAGATCACTTTTGTGGTCGAAGCCAGAGATGGAGGAAGTCCGAAGCAACTTGTAAGCAATACTACAGTTGTGCTTACCATCATTGATGAAAATGATAATGTCCCTGTGGTTATAGGGCCTACACTGCGCAATAATACTGCAGAAATCTCCATCCCCAAAGGGGCTGACAGTGGCTTTCACGTCACAAGAATAAGGGCAATTGACAGAGACTCTGGTGCAAATGCTGAGCTCAGCTGCTCCATCGTAGCAGGTAATGAGGAGAATATCTTTGTAATTGATCCCCGGTCATGTGACATCCATACCAATGTGAGCATGGAATCTGTTCCCTACACAGAATGGGAGCTCTCAGTTATCATCCAGGACAAAGGCAATCCTCAGCTGCATACCAAAGTCCTTCTGAAGTGCATGATCCTTGAATATGCAGAGTCAGTGACAAGTACAGCAATGACCTCAGTAAGCCAGGCATCTTTGGATGTCTCCATGATTATAATTATTTCCTTAGGAGCAATTTGTGCAGTGTTGTTGGTTATTATGGTGCTGTTCGCAACGAGGTGTAACCGAGAAAAGAAAGATACTAGATCCTACAACTGCAGGGTAGCAGAATCCACTTACCAGCACCACCCCAAAAGACCATCCAGGCAGATTCACAAAGGGGACATTACATTGGTGCCTACCATAAACGGCACTCTGCCCATCAGATCTCATCACAGATCGTCTCCATCTTCATCTCCTACCTTAGAAAGAGGACAAATGGGCAGCCGGCAGAGTCACAACAGTCACCAGTCTCTCAACAGTTTGGTGACAATCTCATCGAACCACGTGCCAGAGAATTTCTCCTTAGAACTCACCCATGCCACTCCTGCTGTTGAGGTAAGATCACACACAGCACCAGTTCACTGACAAAGTCAGCTGTTAGTGTTCAGAAGTTGTGCCTGTGTTTTGTTAGTTCTTAAACGTTTCCATTAAGAAGTAGCAACGTGAACAATATGCAAATTAAATAGGATACAAGTTACATGTGTATATGTAGCAAGTATACACACTTTAGCATACTGTTTAAAGTTTTTCTTAAAGCATTTACTTGCGTGTACTCTGTATAATATTGAAAAGTAGATGTGCAGCTTGCAAAGGACTATCTAGTTAGAATCCCCTTACTTTCCGGAATAAGCTACTAGAAGCCAAAAGTAAAGGGGCTTGCTTCAGGCTCAGAGTTGTGGTCTGTACTGAAAAATCAAAAACTGAGGCCTCCAGAATAGCATCTCAATGCATATTATATTTGTGCAACTTTTGAAAATTTTCTGACATTATTTTAACCTCCTGTCTTAGAGTGTTGTATTTTACAGCATTTTCCATGCATTTTTTAACTGATCACTTTAATCTGAGCTATAAAAAAAAAAGAAAATCAATCTGTTATTTATAAAGGAGTCCTCTTTCAAAAAAAAAAAATGTCAGTTGTATTAGATCACTCAAATCTCCCTGGGATATATTCAGTTATATTTGGTGGCTGGCTGCCTAATTTGCCACAGTCCAGCATATGTAAATCTCTAAAACAGAGAAAATATGTTCAACTTATTGGGATGAAATAGTGAGTAACTGTTGTTCCTTGCTTAAAGTGTGTGAGTATTTTGGAGTTTTGTTTCCAGGAATCAGGTCTGTCTATTTGGTTTCCAGCAGGTCTCCCAGCTTCTTTCAATGCTTCACCAGGGACAATATCAGCCAAGGCCAAGTTTTCGAGGAAACAAATATTCCAGGAGCTATAGGTATGAGTTATCCTTGTGTTACCTATTAAGTCTCAATAGCATGAATGCTGAAGAGTAAAAACAATACTTTGCCTGATTTATCTTTCTAGATATGCTCTTCAAGACATGGACAAATTTAGCTTGAAGGACAGTGGCCGTGGTGACAGTGAAGCAGGAGACAGTGATTATGATTTGGGGCGAGATTCTCCAATAGACAGGCTGCTGGGTGAAGGATTCAGCGACCTGTTTCTTACAGATGGAAGAATTCCAGCAGGTAAGAGGGTAGTGGTAGACAAATCCTTATTTTCAGACCTACTAAGCCAGTAAAGTGAAAGATTTCTCCCATGCTTACATTCTTCTCATCCTTTGCACTGAAGTGTCTGTGATCTGCACACTATTAGCAATGAACAGAAACTGAAACATTTTTAAATTATTTTCTTAAAATTCATATTAAGCAGTTGATAGAGAAGGAGTAAGCTTAAAAGAACAAGAAGGAAGGAGTGGGGACAGGAGAATAAAAAACCTCACCACTTTTCTTTCGACCCCATCCAGTACTGCCATAGAACACTCTTGAGCAACTCTATAAAATGACTGGGTGGTTGTTTTTCTTCAGACAGCCTGTTTTGGTGCCTAGTGGTGAACTAGACTATAATTTGGAGGACACATTTCCTGTGATGGGAAGCAACTCACAGAATCAGAGGTTAAAATACACTAGGAAATGGTACAATTTAATCACTAAAAATAGGAGAAAGAATGCATCTTTGTAGGTGGTAAGCATAGAATTTTTGTGCCACCTTTCATTTTATGTCTGCACTGTAATGGAAGAGGAACAGGGGTCCAAGAGCGGATTTTATAAGGACACAGCTAGATGGAGGAGATGCTAGTAAACTGTGGGCCACATTTTCCTTAGAGTCTCTTTAATTGTGCAGTCGAAACTCTCTGAACCAACTGGTAAATACTGACTGCATCATTGTAGCAACCCCGTTACTAAAGCCTGTAATATTAAATCAACTCTCAGGAGCACAGAAATGTTCCTTCGGCTACTTATGTTTCTAAATTCCACTGAATGTTGATCAAAGGACTGTGATTCAATAAATAAAAGCAGAACAAAACTATATGACCCATCTGAGTCCCACCGAACATCTATTTTCTAAATACAGATAAGTAAGAGAGTTTAAGAAGTAGACATGAGGGAGCTTCAGAGAGCCACAGAAATTCAGGAGAAATCAGGAAATAGAAACTCCAGCCCTTGTCAGTTCAGCTGTGGTGGTGGCAGCAGCTACAGCAGTGGGAGTGCCAGCTGGGGCAGTCCCAGGAATAGCCCCCGACCCCGTCCCAGTGTTCACTCCGGGCCCCTGAGGAGTTCTGTACCACGTTACTTCCCCAGGACTTTGAGGCTGGGATTAGTAATGGTGGTGGTAGTAACAGTAGTGTTCATATTGTTTTAGATTTGAAAACTGAAGCTTATAAAAGTTGAAAAATGTGTCCAAAATCAGGCATTTTGTACATGATAGAGGTGAGATCTGAACCAATTCTCATACTCTTAAGTACTAATCTATTTAGAGTAATATAATGTAACAGGTTCTGGGTTTTTTTTAAAATAAGTTGAGTGACGTATTTGTTCTCACATTCTAAAGTCTTATTACCCTCCATGACACTATTAAAAGCTGTCTACTTAATGGCATCATTACAGTATGCATTTCTGGAAAGGACTTCTAGTGGCCCGAAGGCCTACGAGCAATGGCCATGACAGTCAGTGTTTACACAGTCATCCAAGGTGTCTTGGTTTTTTAAATTCATAGACCACTTAGATCAATTTAAGGAGAAATCTCTGAAAATCTAATGGAATATATGCGGCCTCAGACAACTTGCTCAAGGACAGTTTTATTATTGTTATCCATGAAATGAAGGAGCTGGCTGACTTTCTATGATTCTGTTTTACTGACGGAACTCTAATTTTGAATATCGATCCCTAATTTAGAATAATGTGATTTCCCAAATCACATTATTTCCTAAAACAGGAAAGTAACATAATGGTATAATATCAATATTGTATTATGTAAGTGATTTTAAAAATTGTATGAAGTCTATTCATTGAAATTTTAATTTATCAGCATAGTTAAAAGCAGATAACTGCCCCTACTTAGATAACCTTGCCATTCATGGGCCTAAATGATGCCTAAAATCCTTTTTAATTCAAAAATCGTATAATTCTAATAGCCAGTCATGGTCTTTGTTTTTTCAAAAGGGCAAGGCTCCTCTTCTACTTTTTCTTGTATTTTCAAAGTTACCACTACCAGATATATTCATGGCAGGAGAGTTATCTAAGGCTTGAATTTAAAAAATAAAATAAAAATAAATGTTAAAGAATAAAGACATTGGGGAAACAGTAAGTCGATATTGATAAACTCTAGATCATAGTGAGTCTTGTTTAGTGAGTGAGTTTAGACTCCTTCCAAGTTACATTTCTTTTCAAAGTTAGAGGCCCACTTTTATATTATCTTTAATAACACCACTTATGTATAGACAATCTTTTAAAAAACAGTTTCATGTTCACACAACCATACTGAATCTGAGTGGTGGGAGAGCTATTTTGCTGGTGCCTGGCATTGCATTACAACAGATTGTATTGCAGTAGATGCCTCTCTGCCTTACTAGCTACCTGCCTCCATGTGGGATGTGGTAGAAACTATTCTGGAAACAGAGAGCACCAGGAAATCACCAATGATCCATAAAATATTTTATGCTTTTTTCACGTTTGGCTAGTATAGGTAGAAATGTGCCTACTCAGTACCTATACAGAGATAACTGTCCCTTAATTATGACCATCATTCTGCTAATATTTCACCCATATTCTGGTTTATTATTCATGCTGGCAGCTTCTGCGGCACATTAGAGTGTAAAACTTGTGCTTTGTAAACTTAGATTCCCAGGAAATATCCCAAGTACAAAAAAATGTGAGTCCACATCTGAATACCATTAACAGAAATCAGAGCAGTTTTCTAAAGCATGAATATTTTTAGAACTTAAGTGTCTTATTCAAACTGTTTTTCTGCATTAGACTGTGATCAAATATAGATTATGTTATGTCGCACTGCCTGCCAACAGGGTCATTTCTGGTCGTTCCTTCTATTTATTCCCACAGAAATATCCAGTATTCTGAGCAGTTAAATCAGAACGCATTTTTGTCTGTTGGCTCATGTTTGTCAACATACTTTCTTCCTTACTCATTCAACTTTAAACTACAGTACTACAAATATTCCTGCAAATCTCTGTTTTCCCAGTGTATTAGCTGCACCAGGATGTTTTTGTGATAGTCCATCTTGACTGAGCTCATTCCACTTTTCATCAGTCTGGCATCTATGATTACTTAACTTAAGCATTCCTCTTTAATTCCATTTTCTCTCCATTCTCATGGCTGGTCTCCTACTTCCGGCCTTTCTTCCATGGCTGGTTGATCACACCAGCATACGAGCTGATATTCACTCTCTGGTCGTTCTTTTCTTTGTGCAGCTTGAACAATTTTCTCAGAACATTTTAATTCACATTTTTCGGTTCAAAATCAATAATTGACTTTTGTTGCCCAGCAACACCTAATTCAACTATTTATCTCGGCATGCCAAAGACAGTGAAATCCACTGCTAGTTTATTAACTTTCAGTTTGGGCTTTTTTCTGTCTTTTGCATAGGCAGGGTCGTCTCTTCATTTAACACCCCAATCCTTTGCCCATGACGTCCTTCTACATGAAAAACTGGCTTCTCTTCACTTTGTCTGTCCAAATCCTGTTTAACCTGTCAGAGTTTGTTTCATGCTGCTCTTTCTTTAACTACTTCGGCCTCCTCCTCTACTCTTTCTTCTTTTCTCGACATGCCCTCAGCATCATATAGTTTGACACTTTGGGCATGTGGCACACATGACTCAGAACTAGACTGAAACCGTCTGAGGGCAGGGAGCTATCATAGTGTTTCACATATAGAAGGCTCTTAATAGGTAAGTGATTGATCACCCAGTGACCAATGGCTTGATGGAAGTTAGACAGACATTTTTCTTCACATATTTGATGCTTGCTTCCTGCCCTACCCATGAGGCATAGTACAGTGACGAAATCGATAGTCACGTAGTGGGAAAGAAGAGTTCTCAGCTTGTAGTCGGAAAGGAGTCTCCCCCTCCGCAGAGGAACTATACCACCTGGCGGAGCTTTGAAGGTGTGACAGAAAGATTAGCCACTTGCACCACTTGCCAGCAAGTCCAGATTCCTTGGCTATGGGATGGAACATCTGTGATGCTGAATTACATACTCTGAGAATGTTTTCACACAGTTGAGTCTCCAGGGAAAAGGTTGACAATATCAGTGAAACTGAGAAATGCCCTCCTCTGCACCACTGCTCTTTCATCTCTATTATTTTTGCCACCCTTCTCTCCATTAGCCTTTCTTTAATTTTTCATATTTTCAGAATTTTAAAATTTTATGTTAATTTGTTATTTTATAAGTAAAGCCCCATTTGTTTATTGTGAACTTGTAAAATAGCATTCCCTATTTAAAAAATCCCCATAACTAAAATTATTTTTGAACATGACCTGTCATTTTAATCATCCAGATTGTATTGTTGATTACTTTCAGTGTATTCAATTCTCTAGAAGGTTGATCATGCTCAGGAGCCGTAGGAGCCAATGTAATTTTCCTTTTATTCCCTCTTGCCATTAAACATTAAAACAAGACAGAGCCAATCAAACAATCAAGTCCTTCCCACAGAATTAAAGGCCAGAAAACAAATGAAGAGGTGGCATCAGGTCTGCTCCCCTTCCTTCCAACAGGATGTGAGTAAGACAATATAGCCAGGTCTCCTTTCCATTTTCAGAGACTCCGGGAATTAGGGAAACAATGCTTTACCACTTTGATAGTTATTTCACTGCCGAGAAAACCTCATTGCTATTAAGCTATTCCAGTTACTTTCAACTCTTTTTGGTTTTGTCCACATTAAATGATGAACAAAAATTGGTAAATATTTCCAAAGAGTAGTAATGCATGAAGTCAGCATCTCTAACCACGCTTTTATTCTTTAGTCATCCTTCCTTATTTAAATTTAACTTTTCTTCATAGTAAAATTACACAATGATTCTTGATATTCGCCCTCTTTCTTTTACCCCACAGTGATTCTCACAGAATCGATATTCACACACTCTCTGCATTTTTCCCTACTTTGTATTTTTAGCTTTCCTAGCAATCAGACTTTTTTTTCACTCACAATTCTTGCTCCGTTTTTGTTTCTCGGCTTATCGCATTCTCTATTAAGAATTGAGGTCCAGGGACCAGCCCAGTGGCGTAGTAGTTGAGTTCACACACTCTGCTTCAGCGGCCCAGGGTTTACAGGTTCGGGTCCTGGGCATGGACCCACACACCACTCATCAAGCCATGCTGTGGCAGCATCCCACATATAAAGTAGAGGAAGACTGGCACAGATGTTAGCTCAGGGACAATCTTCCTGATCAGGAAAAAAAAAAAAAAAAAGAGAATTTAGGTCCAGAATTGATGAGGTATTATCTCAAAGGTTCAAGCGATGAAGACCAGTGATTTCCCCACCTAACCAAGTCCTTGCCTTCTCCTTTTTTGAAAGGTAACATTTGCTCCTTACTTTTCTTTTGTTTTTTGTACATCAATCTTTTTTAAAAGTACTTTTGTTGTATAAGAACACTTAACATGAGATCTACCTGCTTAACAAATTTTTAACTGTATAATACAGTATTCTTAACTATGGAAACAATGTTGTACAACAGATCTCTAGAACTTATTCATCTTGCTTAACTGAAACTTTATGCCTGTTGGTTAACAATTCCCCATCACCCTATCCAACCAACAGTTGGTAACCACCATTCCACTCGTGGATTCTACGAATTTGACCATTTTAGATACCCCATATATGTGGAATCATGCAGTATTTGTCCTTCTGCGACTAGCTTATTTTGCTAAGCATAATGTCCTCAAGGTTCATCCATGGTGTCACGTATTTCAGAGTTTCCTTCTTTTGTTAAGGCTGAATAATATTTCATTGTAGGCATATAGCACATTTTCTTCATTCATCTGTCAGTGGACATTTAAGTTTGTTTTCACATCTTGGCTATGGTGAATAGTGCTGAGGTGAACAGGTGAGTGCTAATATCTTTTTGAGATCCTGATTTCAATTCTTTTGGATAAATACCTAGAAGTGGAATTGCTGGGTAATACAGTAGTCTTATTTTTAATTTATTGAGGAACCTCTGTATTGTTTTCCATAGCGGCTACACCATTTTGCATTCCCATTTGTACAACGGTTCCAGTTTCTCTACATCCTCAACAACACTTGTTATTTTTGTTTTTTATAACAGTCCTGACAGATTTGAGGTAATATTTCATTGTGGTTTTGACTTAAATTTTCCTGATGATTAGAAAATATGTAGTGAATGTCTATTCTATACAGACACTTCACTCAGGGCTGGAGATTCAGCAGTCAACACAATAGACACTTACGTCCACTGACAAGAGATTTGGCATTGCTCAAGAGTCATCCTTTCTAACAATAATTTGAGAGGAAGAGAAATCTTTCATAAGTAGCCAGATCTACAGAATTAGCTCTGAATCTATAGGTATGCTGATGTCAATCCAGTTTTCATTCACATCTAAGATAATTACTTTGCATTTTCTGCATTCTGTCATTTGCTCTAAAATGAAATCATAATATTGAAGAGACTTAATTGTCGTTGAAAGAGACAGATGATTTGTGGACTATCTTTTACATCTTTGCATTTCCTAATTGGTATGTAGTTTAGTCATTGTGTTTGCCAAACTTAGAGATTTTGCTCCCCTCTTTCTTTTTCTGCTTTTCTCGTATCATATTATTTCCTCTGAGTGTGGCAACTCACATTCCAATATGGCATCGTGATATCTGGAAGAACTAGCCAATGGGTATTTCATGCTTTTCATCTATTGATGATTTTTCCATTCATTTGAATTTCAAGCCTTTAAAAGAAGGCTTCTTAACTGGGTAACTACTGATGCCTGGTAGTTGAGAATACTTTACACTGCTATTGTAAATAACAAGTCAGTAAATAATCAAGAATACCTTTAAGAGAGATTAATAAGTATAATGAGCTTCAAGCTTATTATATCCTCAGCGCCTCTATTAAAAGTAAAGTAGGTCGGGTAGACCTCAATATCTAGAAAGTTACTCAAAGGTATTACTCCAGGATTATCTCATGGCATTCTAAAATTATATATTTCACCTTACAGCTTTTTTTTTTTTTTTTAGAATTTATGTTTAGCAAATATTTCATCACCCACACCTTAGCTCCTTTCCACCATTCTCATGTATAAGTTATCAATCCATTTTCTCTGTACTTGAGTAGCAGAAATGATATTCCTGAGAAGTACGAGTCATAATCCTCCTTTACTTATTTGATAAGAAAAAAAAATACATGAACAGACATGACTTATAGAGGGCCATACAACCGGCATTCAAATTAAAATCTTAATTGTAGTCCATGTAGTGAGTAAAATAGCTGGTTAGTATCATAGTAGTTTAAAGTTGTCTCATTCTATTTTTTAAAAAATACAAGCACAATTTTTCTATCATTTTGAGTCATGCTAAGTATAATAATGAATCCCCACTGTTTTCCTTGAGTGCAGCTATGAGGCTCTGCACGGAGGAGTGCAGAGTCCTGGGACACTCTGACCAGTGCTGGATGCTGCCGCTGCCCTCACCATCCTCTGACTATAGGAGTAACATGTTCATTCCGGGGGAAGAATTCCCAGCACAGCCCCAGCAGCAGCATCCACATCAGAGTCTTGAAGATGACGCCCAGCCTGCAGACTCTGGTGAGAAGAAGAAGAGTTTCTCCACTTTTGGGAAGGACTCCCCAAACGATGAGGACTCTGGAGATAACAGCACATCTTCTCTGCTTTCGGAAATGAGCAGCGTGTTCCAGCGCCTCTTACCCCCTTCCCTGGACACCTATTCTGAGTGCAGTGAGATGGATCGGTCCAACTCTCTGGAACGCCGGAAGGGACCTTTGCCAGCCAAGACTGTGGGTTACCCACAAGGGGTGGCGGCCTGGGCAGCCAGTACACATTTTCAAAATCCCACCACCAACTCTGGGCCCCCACTTGGAACTCATTCCAGTGTGCAACCTTCTTCAAAATGGCTGCCGGCCATGGAGGAGATCCCTGAAAATTATGAAGAAGATGATTTTGACAATGTGCTCAACCACCTCAACGACGGGAAACATGAACTCATGGATGCCAGTGAGCTAGTGGCTGAGATTAACAAACTGCTCCAGGATGTCCGCCAGAGCTAGGAGAGTTTAGCAAAGCATTTTTGTTTCCATATATATGGAAATAGGGGACAGAGAGAACCCTGAAAGAACTGGCATTGCCAAATAGTTACATTTATCATAAATGTGTGTGTGTATATTGAATATTAAATACTGTATTTTCGTATGTACACAATGCAAGTGTGATTATTTTAATCTGTATTTTAAAAATACATTTGTACCTTATATTTATGTGTAATTTAACAGACAAATTTTATTTTTTTACTCCCATGACAAACATATCTTTCCTAATCATGTAGAAACTAGCCACTGTTCAAATCCGATATGCTATTCAACCACGAAGTATAAGAGCACTGCTTAGATTAGTTATGTTGGGAAAGAAATTGTTATGCTGTAGAAAGAACCCCACTAAAGCATTATATAATTCTTAGTTCCATTAAGTGATGCAACTTCTTTTTCAATACTTTTTAAAAATTCCGCATCAATGAAAATGTTAAACTATTTTATTATTACTATTTTTATTATTTTTACTGTTTTCTGCTAGTTCTGCTAGTTCTACTCAACAGCAAAATTGAAATATGAGGTGAAATTTTGTTTCAGGACTGAGAAGTATCTTTCACAGACAATGATGAAAATAGTACGAGAGTGAATGTTTCCTAACTCCTAGGCCCCCACTATTGCAAGGCTTCACTCTGGCGTATTCTTGAGAATATTTCTCCTAAAGTGTTATTGTCTATTTATAATCAAGGTAAACAATAAATTTCATTCCAACCTTGTAACAGGAGACATGCTCCAAGGAAATGGAATCTGTCCCTTAAATGGATGGCAGTATGCATTCTAACAGCGTCAAGTATTAATGGGCAAAGACAGTTTTGTCAGTGTCCGTCCTAGGGTAGTAAATATCATTGATTTATTCTGAAACTGTTTTATTGGAATTTTCCCCTCTCCTCTCACAATACTTGAACATTTTTATCTTTTGCAATGTTTTTGCTATAACTATTCACTTTTAGCTTTTGTCTCCAGTGCATGATTTTATATTTTTGCTTTTATTTTTAGTGTAAGAACATTTATAAAATTACACTTTTGTTATTGCAATTCTGTTTTATTTGTGTGATAAATGAGACATTCTTTATTTATTGTGCTGTTATTTCTCTGTGTGGAATGCCTTGGTAAGGGAGATCGTGATTATGACCGTTCTCATTTATGACGAAGCTTCAATTAATGTTATTTCTATGAATACACTATCTTGATTGTACTCTCAGAAAATTTTACTGTCAATGAAAATAAAAGGAAAATTAAAGTAAAGCTAGAGAACTGTCCATAAATCAGAGACCTTTTCCTACATATATGTTCGAAAGCTTTGCTTGAAGCCTGCCCTTCATGAGAGGATAATGCGTCTTTGGCTTTGGAATAAGAAGGAACATTCAGCTGGCTTGGCAAACAAGAAAAACACAATGGAAAAGGAATGAATTTGAGACGTGTAGTGGGAATGAAAGTAGTCTACCTTATTCCCAGTAGATTATAGAATTAAATGTATTTGAGGTGTAAAGAAAAAAGAATAATCAAATAACTACTTAAACATTTTTCAAATTAAAAGAAAAAAGTCTTCATAACATTTTGTATTAAGTTGTGTCAAGAAAAATGTCCCCTTATAATGTTTCCAAGAGGTGAAAATATTATTCTCCTTGGTTTACTAGTGGGGAATTGAAATACTAGGAAAGTTAAATAACCTAAAAGTGGCTAAACTCAGATATTTTAATTCTCAAATGAGTACCACATCAAATAGATGTTATGTCTTTCAAAAGGCACATATTCCTTTATAGGAGGGACTATAATTACATTGAAATTTCAGTTTATTTTTCAGTAGATTGCACACACAAATGCTAACCACATTTAAAAGCATTTTGCTTTTCAAATTCACTTCCTTTCAATACATATTATCACTAAGAAAAAGACTTTCATAACTCCACTGCTCTTAATTTAAAACACTAACAGTAATTTAGGAAGCAAAGCAGGAAATCAATGTTTGAATAATGTGAAATAAATAAAATGCAGTATTATATTAAACACAAAACATTTGTATATTGTTCGTATTGTATGTTGCAAGCATTCCGTGTCTCCAACTCCTTGCTTCTCCAGCCTTCTCCACTTATTATTGTTTTCCATGCCCATGGGTTAAGGAGATATTAGGGCAATTGCTTTTTTCTTTCACAGGTCATATTATCTTAGTGAAACCTAGAATGTCTGGTGCTATCATAGCGACTTAACCTCTCCTCAAATTTCTCTACCCCCTTTTTTGATACCATGCCCTCCTCAGCTTGAAACAACCAAAAAGCACTTAAATCAAGGAGATTCCTTTCTCCATTCATTATTTCCTAGTCCCTTTGGCCCCACTTGCTTCCTTTAAATGCTCTTCAATGATAAACAGATTAAAGGATCATCTTCCAAAAATGTAATTCAACACTGAATCTGTTGCTTAAGAAATCTTTCTTTTAAATGCTTGTTTATAAGATGATTAGAATTGGCTTCCTTCAAATTCTTACAAGTTATTAACATTGGTATTCATTTTCATTTATTTCTTTCTTGGAATTTAGCAGATGGGGCTTATAACTTTGTTTATCATTGAAATTCTTGTACCTCTGCTCACACGTGTATCACATTTGCCACTTACCAATAGCTATCTATTAAGGCAAAAGATGGGTGAGTTACTGTCTTCTTGGAGTCAGTAAAGAAGTCTCATTTGTGGAAATCAGCTTAGCTTCCTTGTTTCTGTCTGTCTTTTTTTTTTTTTGCTGAGATTTGCACTGAGCTTACATCTGTTGCCAATCTTCCTCTTTTGGTTGTGGAAGATTCGCACTGAGCTAACATCTGTGCAAATCTTCCTCTATTTTGTATGTGGGTCGCCACCACAGAGCAGTGGACGAGTGGTGTAGGTCTGCGCCAGGGATTCAAATCTGTTAACCTAGGCCAAAGGGGAGGGTGCCGAACTTAACCACTATGTCATCGGGCCAAGCCCCTTGTTTCATTCTTTTGATACCAACAAAAGTCCAAAAATATTCAAAACTCAAATTGAATTATTGGCACATTAAAATTCAAAGAATTGTGACTCTGTTTGAAAATTAATTGTATGGGGGAAAATTGTATTGCCTGACATGGCAACATTCAATCCCACATGAACTCATAGAACTGATCTGAGACAGTCCAGGCAATTTGCCAAACCATTGAGAAGGTTTTGATGTTTTCATTTCAATTCAATGTATCTTGGTAACTTATCATCAGAGTATCAAAGATTAGGGATATGCTGAACTCTGAATAGGCAATACATATTGCTCTATAAAAATAAATTCAAGCCATATGAAAGTCTTAAAGATTTATGTTGAGTTTTAAAAAGAATAAAAACAGTGCAGACATTTCAAAAAAGCCAGAGTATTGACTTCCTTAATCACAGGTTAAATTAATAAAACAAAGCTATCTTATATTTATAAGCTGTCTTATAAATTGTGAACATCTAAGATGCCATCCTGATTGTAATCATTTTTAATATATTAGGATGTCTCTAATTGTGAATGATAGAAATAATTTTATGTGGTTACAAAGTTTTAATTTAATAAATTAGGCTATTTGGGCCACTGAAGATTTATCTCACTCAGGTTAGTTCCTAGAGCAAATAGTAAGTCACCATTTGGAAACAACCGAAAGATATCTAAAATACTACATTGCAATTGAAAAAAATCTTTATTGCCGAAATTGTGGTTTCATTCTTCAGCTGTGAAACCAGAGACATAGTTAAGTATATCCATTCTGTATACCAGAAACAATAGGGCCTTTAATATAATCTAAGTGAAAAAAATTATTAAATAGGTAGCACTGTACAATAGATCTGGAAATGATAGTTTATCCTTCTCATTAGTTATATTTTTATTATATTCTAGCTTATACAACTTCTTGAGCTGTTAAAAGAAGTTTATGAGGAGCTGGCATTGCAAAAATTGCTACCAAAATTTACATATTTCCTGACTTTTAAAATTGCAATAACACATCCTACCCTGGCACTTTAAAATAATAGTTTTCTATTTCCTTTTATGACTTCTGCAAGTTGCTCCTAATTCTTGTTTGCTTTTTCAGATTTTATCTCTTCAATTTATTTATTTTATGGTACTCCTTCTTGATAACTTATCCTACTGTTCACATTTTATAGCAAGCTTCTCCAAGTGTCCGCATGTATATAGTTCTTTATATAACCACTTCGATTTTATCAGTCTTCCATGTCTTTTCTTTGTTATTAATATAATAGCGATCATAATTTTGAGATATGAAACTAATACCTTTTCCTTCTCAGTAAACCTTGCTCCTCTGATTCATACTAGTTTATTGAAAGTGTAAATTTATACAATTAAGAACAAAAGGGTCATTTCTTTTGTTCTGTGTTTTAAATTGCATGTTTTTGAGTGCCTATGAGACCCTACTGTGGAAAACTTGACTTATTGAGGGAGGAAATTGTTTTTTCTAAATATAAAACACTCCTCTTTATGTATTAAGGGTTGAGCTGGGAAAGGTGAGGTTGGAATTTTCCTATAAGCCAAAGTTAAGTGAAAGAAAATGAATATTAAGCAAGAAGGGTCTATTGCCAAGAAAAGAAAAATAACATAGGCAATTACTGAGCGCATAAAGCCCTAGAGGTGAGTAAATTGCGAAGGGTAAAATATCAGATGTTAGTGTCTTCTTTGTTCCCACCTTCAATGATCTTTGGAAGAAGCTGCAGAACAAAGCAATATCTTTGGGGAAGATGTTTCTCCTTTCGCGGACTTTCCCTGCGCAGGAGCGCAGACATGGAAGGAAGTGGTGCCAAAGTGCATGAGCTTCTGGGAGATCCTCTCTCCCCTTCACTGTCGTTGGATGGCCTGTAAGAGATTCAGACTTTCTACCTCTCCCAAATGAAGGAGGAATTAATATTACAAACTGTATTCCATTTCAAAGTGCTTTTATCTAAATGAAGGAAAGCTTTCAAAAAGCCCCAGGTACATTCTTGTTTTATTAAAAGTTACATTCTGCAGCTTAAAATAACTAACCGCAAAATATTCTAGACACAAGCAGCATAGACTTTTCCTTTGGAAGTAGACTTTCATGTTAGACAGAGTTTTAGATTCCAAATAATCTACACGATTCCAGTAAATCTTGTTACATGAGATGTAACATCTAAAAAATGCAATTAAGAATGTTTCATGAATTCTAACCGGAAAAATATTTTGCCAGTCCCTGCCTTGTGATTTGGATCTCTTCTGCAAACTCATGCCTGGAGGCTGTCAGTGTGGATTTTGTGAACTTCCTTTAGAGATTTTCAGTGATTGCTGAGAGTGCAGGTTACAAATACATGATAAGGCCATCCGGCAGTGAGCAAACTATCATTGTAGGAAAAGGCTAGGAAGGACCAACCGCTACAACTGACTTAGTCTTTCACGGCTTTTTCTCTCTCCCTTTTCTCCTCACTTTCTCTTTGCGTGGCATCTGAGTAGAGGGGGCAGCATATGAATCATTCCTTAATTCAACAAATATTTATTGTGCACTTACTGTCAGACAGTGTATCAGACACTGATCTGGGTGTTTGAGATACACTGATAAATACAACAGACAAAAAAGAGATGAAAACCACTACACACCTACTAGGATGGCCAAAATCCGGAACACTGACAATACCAAATGCTGACTAGGATGTGGAGCAACAAGAAATCTCATTCATTGCTGATGAGAATGCAAAACAGTACAGCCACTTTGGAAGACAGTTTGGCAGTTTCTTAGAAAACTAAACATACTCTTACCGTACAATCCAGCAATCACAATCCTTGCTATTTACCCAAAGGCATTGAAAACTTACGTTCACACAAAAACCTGCACACAGATGTTTACATTAGCTTTATTCATAGTTGCCAAAATTTGGAAGCAACCAAGATGCCTTTTAGGATGTGAGTCGAAAAATAAGCTGTGGTACATCAAGACAATGGAATATTATTCAGTGCTAAAAAGAAATGAGCTATCAAGCCATGAAAAGATACAGAGGAACCTTAAATGCATATTATCAAGTGAAAGAGGCCCTTTTGAAAAGGCTATATACTGTATGACTGCAACTATATGACATTCTGGAAAAGGCAAAACTGTGGAGACAGTGAAAGGATTGGTGGTTGCAAGGGGTCGGGCAGAGGAGATGAATAAGTGGAAAACAGAGAATTTTTAGGACAGTGAAAATAATCTGTATAATATTCTAATGATGGATATGTATAATTATGCATTTGTCCAGACCCATAGAAGGTACAACACCAAGAGTGAATTCTAAGGTAAACTTTGGGATTTATGTGATTATGGTCTGTCAATGTAGGTTCATCAATTATAACAGATGTACCATTCTGGTGAGGGATGCTCTTAATGGCGAGGTTTTGCATGTGTGGGTTCAGTGGGTACATGGGAAATCTCTGTATCTTCCTTTCAATTTTGCTGTCAACCTAAAACTGCTCTAAAATACTTAAGTCTTTAAAAAAAGAGAGAGAGAAGTGAAAAGCAAAGCCAGCAGGGAGAAAGCACAAGACTGTAACAGTCATGACAGAACAGGCCACACACAATACCGGTGCAGGCAGACACTTCACATCAGGTGTGATGAGCAACAGGAGGACAGAGAAGTGACAAGAGTTGCATGCATGGATGGCTGGGTGCTTCTTCTTGCACCCATATGCTACCTAGGGAGAAAGACTGGAAAAAATACTGCATTACTACCATAAAAAACTGAGTTGTTACCCAAACATGCTTAAGTTTTAAGCTTCAAGGAACTAAGATAGCATAAAATAAAATAAAATTCAGTGCTTTCTGTCAGCAGCAGAAATTGGAAATCAAGAAAAACTGAGACCAGGTATGAGTGTAAAAGTCTATTTCTTTTTCATGTTTCTAAGGACCGTTTAGAAACTTTGGAATATTTTTCCCTTTTCTTTGTGTATTTTTTTTCTAGATAAGGCGTTGCAGTCAAAGTCTCAAAGTTGATGTCCCAGAGCCATCCCTTTCTGTCAGTATGACTTTAAACAAGTCACATAACAAATGAATCCTTTGGTCTCCACACTTGGACTCCAATGTTAATGATAGTAATGATGCTGTTCACCTCAACTGAAACAAAAAATGAAACCTGTAAATTAGAAGAGGAAGACATAGAGAATTTATAACATGAACAATCTGTTTTCTTGTGTCATTTTTCCGCAGAAGAGCTGTGCATTCAGGTGCCGATAAGGAGAATTAAATAATAAGTTTCTCCACCATCTGAGATTTTACCAGATGAATTGAAAGGAAAAAATAATTTTACATAAAAAAGAGAAATTATGGTTTATATTGGTTTTAGTAGGGTTACAAACAGCAAACTCAAAATGAATAACTTCTCAAATATAGGAGAAATTTCTTTCTTCTTAGGAAACAGTCTTAAGTGAGGGTCCTTTGAAGACCCGTCTCTTGGAGACTCCGCCATCATTAACCCATCATTTCCAAGGTTACCTTGGGAGGAGTCTCCTTGCCAGCCAGACACAAAGGAAATGGTTGTGGAGTAGTACAATTAGGAGGTCATCAGAGACGAGCCTGAAAGTATGATATGTCACTTCCACTCCAGCTCATTGGCTAGAAACTGTCATATGGCTCATAGGGAGTCTATGAAATGCTGCCTGCTGTATTTTGGTGAACAGCACAGTCCCTCCCACACAATCTTTGGGAGTTCCTGCACTCTCAAAATGTCACTACAAGTTATTTACATAATTTCTACAGTAATTTTTACTTTACTCCTCTAATTCCCACTCTAGAATGTCAGTACCTTAACAGAGGGAGCATATAGTTTTATTTTTGATTTATTTTCGTGTCTCCAGAGACTAGTACAGTTTTTGACCTGTCAAAGATATTTAATCTATGAATAAGTAAAAAATAATAATAATAATATTTAAATCCTACAGAGAAGTCCTCAATGGTGGGAGTGGGGCAAAGGGAGTATGATGAGGAAGGGTCCGTAGATATAGTTGTTATCAGAATCGAATTTTCCTTCAAAATCAATATGACTACTTTTTCCCAAATTCTGATGGATATTCCCTGGTTGTGGAGGTAGGGAGTGGAGGGGGTGAAAATTGCCTACAAGGAAGAGTAAGGGGATTCTTTATGGTAAAGAAAATGTTCTTTATCTTGATTGGAGGTGGTATGTTACATTTGTCAAAACTCATTAAAATGTAAATTTAACATCTACACATTTTAGTGTTTGTAAGTTGTGCCTCAATAAAATTTTGAAAATTCATAATTAAGGCTGAGAAAAACATATGGCTAAGAAGCAAAAATAGAGAAGAATGTGGGGACTTCTCACTGAATCAGTTCAAATCTTCTCTAATTCAACATCAAGTCAGCTCTGAGAAAGTCCACAGCAGGATATTCTACATGATGCTACCTTGGTAGTGACTCAGTTCTGTGATGTAGCCACTTGTCTTCCTGTTACAACTTTAGGTTTCTTAGGTAAGATAGCATCTAATTAGATCTAAACATCTTTTTTTTTTTTTTTTTTTTGCAGGGGAAGATTGGCCCTTTGCTAATACCTGTTGCCAATCTCCCTCCTTTTTTCTCCTCCCAAAAGCCCCACTACATAGCTGTGTATAGTTGTAAGTTCTTCTGTGTGAGTCACCACCACAGCATAGCTCCCTCAGACAAGTGGTGTTGTTCCATGCCTGGGAACTGAACCTGGGCCGCTGAAGTGGAGCACCCTGAACTTTAACCACTAGGCTATCTGGGTTGGCTCAGATATAGTCATCTTAATCTCTACACCATCAGCTGTGACAAGGGGAGCAGTGCTGAGGAAACCATTATGAACATTGAAGACCAAACTTTATTTAAGAAGTCTTCTCATATTTAGGAAAAACCTTATGGTTTTATTTTGGTTTTGACAGAAATCCAAATTGTCACACAGTGGAGAAATCTGTGTGCATTACCAATGTAGCAAATATTGTGGGAAAGTAGGTATATCCCTCAAAAAATATCTTGTGTATGTATGTGCGTACAGTATAATATATGTAATGTATGTACCAGACAAAATTCTACCAAGTTTTCTGAAAGTACTTTTGGAGTGTTTCATGTTAGCTCTGATATAAGAGAAGTCTGAGACTTGCCCAGAACTATCACATGAAGATTTTGAGCAGAAACAAGATTGTTGTTCCAAAATTATAATAATGAAACAGGCGGAAAAGCTTTCAGGATGACAATACCCAAATTCAAAAGTACTCACTAATTGCTCACAGTTTTGTGGCGGCCTGTCAGTTTAGAGCTTACACCATGTGTTAGGCATCCAACCAGGCCACAGGTTATGAGAGGCCATACAAGAAATTTACAGAGATGCCACTCACCACTGGAAAGTGTTTGCAGAAACCTCCTCTCCCATTGAGTCATTGTTGAAGGTTTGTGATTCACAGCATTAGCTCTTTTATGAAAAAAAAGGAATCAACTAATAGCAAAAAAAAAAAAAAAAACCCAAAAACAAAAGCATAATCTTCTCCTCCCTATCCCTCATTTTTTTTTTTTTTTGGCTGGAGGAAGATTATCCCTGAGCTAATGTCTGCCACCAATCCTCCTCTTTTTTGCTGAGGAAGACTGGCCCTGAGCTAACATCCGTGCCCATCTTCCTCTACTTTATATGTGGGACACCTACCACAGCATGGCATGCCCAGCAGTGCCATGTCCGCACCCAGGATCCCAAGCAGTGAACTCCAGGCCACCAAGAAGGGGAACTTAACCACTGTGCCACCGGGCTGGCCCTGCCCTTATTTTTATTATAATGCTTCCAGTCTGATAAAAGCAAAGACATGCCATACATGAACTGATGTCCCAGATGAGGGAACACACAAGGTGAATGATTTATAGAATACCTGCCCTTCCATAGAAAGAATCTCTCAACTCCATCATTCCTTTTAATGTGGAGGGCTGCTTTCTTCTCAAGTAGCATGAAAAATCTCCATTGATTTTAAACTTCCTGAGTTTCAATGAAAATATCCAAATTCAGCAGTACTTACTAATTGCTTATAATGCTGATGGTGGTTTAGAGTGTGACTCAGAATAATCCATTTTATTCTGTGTTAGAACAGATTTTCTTAAAGAAATTTTTATACTGAGTGTTTTTCAATATTCTTTTTTCTGCTAACATACCTTCAAAAAGGTAACCCCTCTGAAGAATATCACATTCTGACTACCACCCCCTTCTATGAGAAAAAAATTTGATTTAATCACATCTCTCTTACTTTTGTCATTTTATTTGGTCTTAGTTCAAGCAAAAAGCTACCACTGCTAAATGTGCTCCTTCCATGTCTATAATATATTTTTTTTCTATAGAGCTCTCAACTGTGTTTTTCATTTAAAAAACTTTTGACTAAAAATATAAAAAGTGAATTGTATGATGTCGAGCAATTTGTTTGTTTCAGATTAAAAAAAAACGAAGAAGAAGAACATAAAAGTATCAATCTTGTAGTGCTTACCAGTACATAAATTGCCTTTCTACCCAATATCATGCTATTTCAGTTATTGTAAGTTTAAAATGATAGGGATAGAGAAACATAATTCTCTCTCTTTTTTTGTCTCTCTATTTTTCTGATAATTTTATTCCTATTTTAACTTTGGCATTAATTTGTTTAGTTTCCAAAAATATGCTGTTGGCGTTTTTACTAGGATCACGTTAAATTTATAGATTAATTTGAGGGGGAACTGGCATTCTTATGATGTTGCATTTTCTTTTCCAAGAATGTGTCTTTCCTCTTGTGCTAATGCCTTCCTTTGTGTTTCTTAGTGTCGTGCACAGTTTTCTCTACACAAGATCTTATATGTTTCTTGCCAAGTTTTATATTTTATCTTTTGGTGTTTTATTCATACTCCTAGTTATTGTCCATATAAGAAGTCCTTTTATTCCTGTGTATCAATTTTGTGCCCAGCCCTTTAACTGCTTTGCCTTATTATTTATAATAGTCTTCCAATTGATCCTTCTAGATTTTCCAAGGAAAAAAATACATTCTTCTCAAGTAATGATAATTTAAAATTCTGCTTTCCAATTTTTGTTTCTAAATTCATATCCCAATGTATTCCCCAATGTCATTGGCTAATGACTCCCCCAAAATTTATAATCAAAACATTGATAGCAAATTTTGTTGCTTTATTATTGATTTTAAAGAAAATGTTTCTAGGGGCCAGCCTGGTGGCACAGGGGTTAAGTGACATGTTCCACTTCGGTGGCCCGGGGTTCTCTGGTTGGGATCCCAGGTGCACCACTTGGCAAGCCATGCTGTGGTAGCCATGCCATATATAAAGTAGAGGAAGATGGGCATGGATGTTAGCTCAGGGCCAGTCTTCCTCAGCAAAAAGAGGAGGATTGGCGGCAGATGTTACCTCAGGGCTAATCGTCCTCAAAAAAAAAAGAAAAGAAAATGTTTCTAATGTTATCTCAATTAGCATATATATGCTATTTTTGCATATATATATAAACATAGTCATATAGAAACTATCCTATGTTATCATTGTTTTTAAAATCAAGAATAGATGTTGGATTTTATTAAAAGAATTTTTTTACAGTGAGATTTATATGACTGTCTATTTTGACTGGCTAAATATGTTGATTTATATTTATAGCCATACTAATACTAATAATACACTAATATTTAACCACACTAACATTCCAGGAATAAACTGTACTTGCTTTACTATTTATTAAATAAACAGCTGAATTTTGCTAGTTATTTTTAAAACGTTTTTATTTTAATATGCTTGTTGTGTGGTTTTCTTTTCTGCATGTATGTTTAATAGGATTTCGGTATAGATGGGATGCATAAATTGTAAAAGAGGTAGGACATTCTCCTTTTGTTTTTCCTATACTCTGAATACTTCAAGTTCAATTGCAGTTATCTGTCACTCAAAGTTTTGGAGACATTCCCTTGTAAAACCATCTGGGCACTAGCTATCGGACAACTTTCTCTCTTGAATGGTACATCGTGTGTGTAGTTTCACAGACTCATTTTCTGGGGTCAGTTTCGGTAGTTTCTACTTTCCAAGAAAAACATTCATTTCATCATGTTCTCAAACTTAATTTGCAAAGATTTGAAGAGATTGGTTGTTTAGAATTCTACTAATTTCTACAGTGTCTGTTGCTTCACCGTCGTTCATAAGGTTAGATAACTATCCTTTTTATTCTTGGTATTAATTTTATTCACAAGAGAGCAATAGGCTTTATTCATTGGTTCTAACATTTAACTGTTTATGCTTAATTAGTTTTTGCTTTTGTTTTTATTACTCCCTTCTTTCCTTACATTTATTTTGTGTTTTTTCAAACATTTAACTTGGATGCATGCTGCGTTTGATATGATATATTATATTTGCTCTGTGTACCATTTCAGCTGTGATTTTCATAGGTTTAGAAATGTATATGATAATTGACTTACTTTTATAAATCATTTCCAATTTTAGCTTGATTTCCTGTTTTAAATTAGAGAGGTGTAAAAGAAAAAATTTACATTTTCTGGTAGAAAGGTCATTCCCCTTTCTTGTAACTAATTTGTGCTTTATTGCATTGACGTTGTATTATTTTTACTCTTTGAAATTTATTATGTTGTTCTTCAGGGCCCAATATACGATTGATTTGTGAATACGTATTCTCTCATGTTTTGGAAATACACACACATGCACATACATATTTACAAATACATTTACTGAAGAATATGTAATAATGTTCATATTATTGAGAAGTTACTCTTAAAATTTACTACTACTATATGTTTCTATTTCCCCTTGTTTTTTTGGTAGATTTTGCTTCATCAATGTTGAAGCTGTGTTTTTTTTGGTGTATAGATAATTGCCTGGTATTCATTTACCCGTTTATTAATTTCTAGCCAATATAAATATCTTTGTGTTAAGAATGTTTTTTATTACAGCATATTTTGCTTTGTAGTCCAACATGAGAATTTTATTTTATTGTATTTTATTTTTTTAATTTCGTGCACTTTAATAGTGGCAGAACTTTTTTTTTTGGTGAGGGAAGATCGGTCCTGAGCTAACATCTGTGCCAATCTCCCTCTACTTTGTATATGGGATGCCGCCACAGCATGGCTCGATGCATGGCGTATAGGTCCATGCTCAGAATCTGAAACTGGGAACCCTGGGCCACCACAGTGGAGCACGCAAACTTAACCACTATGACACTGGACTGGCCCCCAAACTTTATTTTTAGTAAATAAGTGTAGTCTGTTTACATATAGTGGCTTGACATATGTTTTTGACTTGGCTCTTTAGGTTACTCTATTTATTGTTTCTTTTTGTGATTTTTTATGATAATGTTTCATTTTTTTCTTATTTTTTCTGGTTTTTATACATTTATAATTCTAACTTTATATGAAAAGGTTAATCTTTTGTCTTTGGACAATGTCTATTAACTTCCTGCTATGGGCAATGGCATACTTCAATGTTTCTACTTCTCTTTTCCTTATTTTGTTGTTTAGCTTTATACATTAAAATACACACTTGTAACTTTATTTATACCAATAAATGGTTTCATTTAGCTTATATTTATAAAAAATGAGACAATCATCCCACTCACCATAGTTCCCATTGTTTTCCTCCTACTATAATTTTATGTCATTTCTACATTTTCAGGGCATATATTGTTATAATCATATTCTCCACATTTTTTTTTTATCCTGATAGTTCAGGTAAATTAATTTAACGTCCACTGGAAGCTGTTTTTCTATAGTTGCTTTGATACTAAATAAATTGACATAGAATATTTGGACATAGATAAATTGACATAGAATATCATCCATTCCTATTTTGAAGACTTTGTAAACACTGTTCTCCTGCTTTCAGTGTTAAATGATATCACAAGGAATTGCGAGCCCAAATTAATTTTGTTCACCTTATAGATAACTTGAATATTTTTGCTTAGATTACTAGAACATATTTTTTCCCTATTTATTCACATTGTGGTAAAATCAACAGCTTACGTTTCAGTATTCATACATTGATTGTTCTGTGTCAGTTTTTCTTATGATAGGCGTCTTTTTTTAATCTTTAGGTTCACATCTTTTAGTTTTATAAAGTTTATATTATTTTATTTTATTTTGGAAAGTTTTATTTTATCTTAGATTAGTTTTACTGTTTTCTTTTCTAGTAATCAATTCATTTTCTTTGAGGACACCAATTTTACAAATTTGCCTGTCTTTCCTATCATTCATTGTTCTCTATTTTTTTAAACTCTGTTTGTCTTCATTTTCTCATTCATGTACTTTTTTTCCCTATTCTCTCCTCCACATCAGTTACTGTGTTTTCAGCAGTGTCTACTTCATTAGTTGTTTGATCCAATGAGGCTTCATTTCCTCAATGGTTTTGTATGTGTGTGGATTTATGTTTGTGTTTTTCTAGCCTTTCTTCCTGTGCTTTGCCTGTTCATATCTTATTTCCTTCTAAATTCTCATCATAAGCCCCTGAGCTTTTGTTTTTTTTAAGATTTTATTTTTTTCCTTTTTCTCCCCAAAGCCCCCCAGTACATAGTAGTATATTCTTCGTTGTGGGTCCTTCTAGTTGTGGCATGTGGGATGCTGCCCCAGCGTGGCTCGATGAGCAGTGCCATGTCTGCGCCCAGGACCCGAACCAACGAAACACTGGGCCACCTGCAGTGGAGCGTGTGAACTTAACCACTCGGCCACGGGGCCAGCCCTATAAGCCCCTGAACTTTTTGAACTATATATTGTGTTCTAGTTTATTTAAGGTGATCACTTCACTAAGCTTGAGATGCTCCCCTGCAAATATGGCTTGTGATTGTGACTTTTCTTTCAGAGCTGTCTTCTCTGAATCCTGGGGCTTTACTCCAAAGCAGTTCCTTTAAGGTCTCGCTGTTCAACCAGATTTCTAAACCGTTGTTTGATTGGTGAATTATTCACAGAGTGGGCCATTGTTTGGAGAACGTGCTCTGGTTCTTTTTCTGGATTCTAAAATGAAGGGGATCTGCATTAGTTTCCGAGCGCTGCCATAATAAATTACCTCAAATGGGGTGGCTTAAAACAACAGAAATATATTGTCCCGGCATGATGTAGGCCAGAAGCTTGGAATCAAGATGTCAGCAGGGCCACGCTCTCTCTGAAAGCTCTGGAGGAGAACCCTTCCTTGCGTCATCCATTTGCTGGTGGTCCCTGGCACTCTTTGGCTTCTGGAAGTATAACTCCAACCCTTGCCTTCGTCTTCACATGGATCTTCACATGACTTTACTCCCCTTGTCGTCTCCCCTTCTCTTAAAAGGACTCCTGCTGTGGAATTAGAGCCCACCCGAATCCAGGAAAATGTCATCTTGAGATCCTTAGCTTAATTATATCTGCAAAGAGGCTTCTTCCATGTTCACAAGTTCTGAGTGGACATGTTGTTTTGAGGGCCACTATTCAATCAGGATCTTAATGTGTTCCTATTTGCCTTTCTGACTTTGGCAAAAATGATAATTCTTTCTGTGTAATTTATGGTTTGAGGTTACAAATATCTGTTTTATCAAAATATGACTTTTATTTTGGTTTTTTACTACTTTTCCCCCAAGTTTTATTGAGATATAATTGACATATAACATTGTGTAAGTTTAAGGTGTACAATGTGTATATTTGATACATTTATATATTACAAAATGATCACCATCATAGCATTAATTAACACCTCCATCCCGACATAATTACCATTTCTTTTTTATGTTGAGAACATTTGACATCTACTCTTTTAGCAACATTCAGATAGATTCTACAGTATTATTACCCATAATCACCATGTTGTACGTTAGATCCCCAATTACAATCATTATTGATAGGTAAGGACTTACTAATGTCATCTCCTTTATTGTTTTCTGGATGTTCCTTTCTCCTTCTCTTGCTGTCTTCCTTTGTGATTTGGTGATTTTCCATAGTGATATGCTTTGATTTCCTTCTCTTTATCTTTTGTGTATCTACTCTAGATTTTTGAGTACGTGGTTATCACTTACATAAAACTTCTTATAGAACTAGTCTGTTTTAAGCTGATAATAGCTCTAATTGCATACAAAAACTCTACCTTTTTATTTTCTCCCATATTTTATACTTTTGATATCATAATTTACATGTTTTTATATTGTGTATCCATAAAAAATTATTGTAGCAATAGTTATTTTTAATTCTTTGTCCTTTAACCTTTATACCAGAGTTAAGTATTTAACACATTACAGTATTGGAGTATTCTGAATTTGGCTTACATTTGCCATATGCTTTCATTCATATGTTTTCATGTTACTAATTAGCCTTCTTTCATTTCAGCTTGAAGAACTCCTTTCAGCATTTCTTGTGAGACAGGTCTAGCAGTGATGAATTCCCCCTAGCTTTTGTTTCTCCGGGAAAGTCTTTATCTCGTCTTCATTTCTGAAGGGCAACTTTTCCAGGTAAAGTATTCATGGTTGGCAATTTTTTCTTTCAGCACTTTCAATATATCATCCTAGTTTCTCCTGACCAGCAAGGTCCCACCGAGAAATCCACTGATAGTCTTATGACGGTTCCCTTATTTTTTAGCTTTTCTAGAGACTAGCTTTTCTAGCTTTTCTAGTGACTAGCTTCTTTTCTCTTGCTGTTTTCAAGATTCACTCTTCATGGTTGATTTTTGATATGTCTTGGAGGAAATCTCTGCACTAAATTTGTTTGGAGGACCTATGAGCTTCATGAACTTGGCTGTTGAGGTACTCAGGGGTTCCTCAGGTCCAGGGCTGGCAGCCAGGGTAGGTGGTGGTGGTGCCTGGAGCTGATGGTGTGCACATACTTGATCGTGGGGCTGGCTGCAGGCACAAGTGCAGTGGCAAGGGATGGGGCCAGCAGCAGGGGCCAGAGCCCACTGGGCATTGGCTGTAGGAGCCTTAATGTCAGTATGAACTTACGCAACTACAAGAGCTAGCTGAAGGCACATGCACAGTGTTAGGGGCCAGAGATGGAAGTCAGGGCCAGCAGCACGCAAGTGTGCAGCTGCAGGGGCTAGCTGCTGGTGCTGATGTCAGGTATGGTGGTGCAGGCCAGTGACAGGAGTTGGGGCCAGATCTGGGCCCGCAGCACCTGTGGGGCCCTAGGCTATAGGCATGCACTCCTGCAATTGCAGGTGCTAGCTACGGGCACACAAATGATAGCTGACCTCTCTAGGGGCCTAGGCTGGCATCTTGCACCCATAGTCACAGAGGCTGAGGGTGGCTGCTGGTGCTGATTCCAGGTTCCAGCATGAAGGTGGGAGATGGAGCAGGAAGGAACTCAAGCAGGTGGCATCTGCAATTTGTGGGGAAAAAACCTCAGCGGTGAAATCTGTGGGGTAAAAACCTCAGTGGTGAAATTTGTAGGAGTTCTGGGGTGGCAGTGCTAGCTGGTCATTGGTTTCCTCATGATGGCAAAAGGAGCTGTGTAGCTCTGGGGAGCAGTCTGCTATGGTCCATGTTGAGGTCCTGAGTGAGGAAAACTGGGTTGGGGTTGAGGGTCTGCGGCTTTAGCTGTTGAGATCCTCAGTGGGAAAGCATGCTGGGACCCCTGCAGAACAGGCCACAAGGAAGGCCTTCTTCCTTGTTCCTAGCCATCTCTAGACCACCTCAGCTTTGCCAGTCTCTCATTGGGGTGAAAGTGAATGGGATCCTTTGTGCAGAGCCTTGAAATGCTGGGGAAGCTGATTGCTTATCTGCAGTCCTTTTCCCAGTTAGGGGAACTCTCTTGTACCGAGGAGTTCTCTCTTGACTCTGAGCAGCACCGGCCTGGGGGATGGGATAACGCAGGAAAATTGAGACTTTTCTTCTTACCGGTGTTGTGAGGTTCTTCTTGGGTTTTTTGTTCTACTGTGTTGCTGAAGCTGCTTAAATGGACTCCTGAGTTTTCCCAGAGCTATTTTCATTTGTGGATAGCTATCTACTTTTTGTTCTTTGTTGGGGAACGGAGGCTAGGGTCTCTTACTCTACCATGTTGGCGACATTACTCCTTCTTTTATTACTTTTTGTTGATTTTGGGGTGATATGCAAAAAAGGGGGAAATTCTGTCTTGATGCCACTATTCTAAGATCCCTACTCTCCATTTTCTTTAACATGTAGTTCAACTTTACAGAGGTAATATAAGCAATCTGACATATTTCAACCTTTTGCATGCAAATCTATCTCCAAATGCAACCATAATTTCTACTCCCTTTCTATTAGGAATGAATAAACATGAAGAGATGTGTCACCACCACTTATCTGCAAACTTCTCTCCCCAGGGAAGTTATCCTCTTTTTTTCCCCGCTGTTTTTACACTCTATTTACCCTCTCTCTGTGTCAAATCCTACATTACTAATAATTCTCTTGCTCATTTCATCTTAAATAACTCTATCTGGAACATAGGCACTACTCCAGTTACCACCCCTTTTTTGCCTTATACTCCACAAGCAAATTTCTTAAATATGTTTTTCATACTTACTAGCCACATCTTCTAACATTCTACCTCTTGCTGGTTTCCTATCTTCTGTTCCCACTTTTCCATCAAACTGCTCTGACTAAGGCTATGAATAACTTCCAAGATGATAAAGCCGGTGGATGCTTTTTGGTCCCCGTTTTACATGACCTTGTACCACATTTGACATTGTCAACTATATCATCTGTATTTAAATCTTATTATTCTCCTGGCACTTGCATTAATTATATATTGTATGTAACAACTTATCCCCAAACTGGGTGACGGATAGCAACAAACATTTATTGTTTCACATTTTCTGTTGGTTAGGAATTCAGAGTGGTACAGATGGTGGTTCTGGCTCAGGATCTCTCATGAGGTTGTAATCAGGATATTGGCAGGGGCTCTAGTCATCTGAAGGCTTAATTGGGGCTGGGTAATTTGCTTCTAAGATGGCTTACTTGCATAGTTATTGGATGGAGATATTCACATGGCTGTTGGACAGAGGCCACAATTCCTTACCCTGTGGACCTGTCCTCATAACATGGCAGCTGGCTGCCCTCAGAGTGAACGACCCAAGAAAGAGTGAGTGAGGAGGAAGCCACAGTACCTTTTATGACTGAGTCTCCCAAATCACACCACATCACTTCAGCTTTATTCTAGTCATTAGAGGCAAATCACTAAGTCCAGCCACACTTAAAGGGAAGAGAATTAGGTTCTACTTCTTGAAGGAAGGAGCATCAAAGAATTTGTGGATTTATTTTAAAACCACTGCAGCCCTCTAATCACAACATTCTAAGAACTTTTTTGTGGATTCTCTGGGTGCTGCTTTTCCTTAAGTACATTTTCTTCACTTCTACTCTGTAATGGAATGTTGGAGCACCTCAGAAGTTTGCTCCAGGAGCTCTTTGACTATCTGTCCATTCCACAGAATCCATCGTGGTATCATCATATATAGATATCTAAATTGAGGAAAACATAAATTAGCATTGTAGTTTAGATTTATATACCTCAAATGAGAAATCCAGGCAAATAGTATTCTCACAGTGATTCTCATCCTAGGGCACCAGGTTGGGATAGATAACAAGAGCTGGGGGAATATCATAGATTTTTTAACAGAAAGGGCACGTATAGTTGTAAAAGATACATTTCACCATTTATTTCCTTTTATTTGTTGGTAGGCACAACAGTTATCCTAATTAGAAATTTCAAAGCATTATAAGAGAAGACTAAGTTTGACTTTTTAATGTTTGTTTTTCAAAATGAGATATGTATTAAAACAGTTTGAAAAGCACTGACTTAAAGAATGTTGTTTGCCAAGGCTACTTGCTTTTTGAGAACACCACACATCATGTAAGAAGCAATATTTTGAAGGAAATAATAACAAAATCTTAGGCATAGTCTTATTTTTTCTTAAAGAAAACGGGTAGAGCTTAACAAATGGGACAGGAAATATCTGAGAATACAAATTGTCTAATGGTCGAGAAAAGAGTAAATAGCAATTATTATTAGAACCTTTGCCTTCTTGCTTTTGTATTTTAATGCTAAGGCATCTGGAAAATTTAACCTTTTCCCCTCAGGCAATATTTTGTTTTAATAGTCTGGATGCCTGGAACTTTGTGAAAAGATCACTATCCATTTATCTCTTTTCAATGGATTTCTGAAAAATGCAAGTCTCACATTTATACTCCAAACCAGCCCTGGGTCATCAACTTTCTCAGTTTTGCATTTCTAAGTTGCTATACTTCATCACTCAAACCATAGGGTCCACATTCCCTATCTGAACATTTCCTTATTTCCTAAGTGGGTTTATTTTCTTCTAGCATAAATACCAAGGCAAAAATGTTGACTCTGTGTGCTAATGGTTATTTTTAACTTCCTCCACTTAAAAGAAACAGTCAAGATATATGCCAAAGTAGCTCTAGCAAAAAAATCAATTTTCCTTTAACCGGTGTAGTCATATATGTTTAATGCATTTTCTTTCCATTTGCAAGATCCACCATGGGAATCTTAACTTTTTTATTTTCTTCCAGATATAGAATAAAAATGGCAAGAGGTTGTTTCAGGGCAGATTTTTGGAGCATAATTTGAATTAGCATAAAGTTAACATTTCCTAAATGGTTGTTTCCAAAACTAGACCATTAACCTTTAGAAAAGCCAAAAAAAAAAAAAGAAATATATTGGAACTTTGCTCTAGTATTATCGGCTTGTGACAGAACTTGGAATAAGAGGCATACCTCTTGGACCAACTAACAACAGTACTATCCATCAGAAACTCATAAAACCTCGCCATAAAATACGCCTACCTAGAAGGTAACCTCACTCAACAGAACGTATTAGACAGTATAATGCAGAGTTATGAAATAAAATGGCATGAAAAATTAAAGATATATATTTTTCAAGTTAAATTAGAATATTTGTTCTGGAAGAAATTGTAGAGTCTGATAAAAGGCATAGGATGTAGAGGAAAAGTATAATATTTAGGTGATTAACAATTTTATCGAAGAAGGATAGAAACTTCTAAAATCAAAATATTTTTCCATAAAAGAATTATGTAGATCATATGGAGCCTTCTAAGCATGAGCTAAATAACCTGCTTTTAAATTGAATTCAGACTTATGTATATCAGTGAGAATGCTACTGCATTGCAATGTTAGCAGATAACTAACACAGGTTGAAATGATAGAGTTTGTTGATGGTTTGGGAAGCATAGAAGCCATCCTTTGGAATCTGGGGTGTTGACAGAGAGTTGGGGATTAACTTGTCCAAGAGGGAGTTGATCTCTTGCAGAATATTTGGGAACTACAATCTATTCCATTGAAACTAGCTGTGGACTTAAGTGCTAAGACGAGCCCTGCTAGTAAAGTGCTGAGGGGGTGGATCAGGGCTGGAAGCCATGGGTACAACACATCATACAGCTGTGAGCTCAAAACTTGGCCATCACTCCTAAGCAAGCTGGTGGAAGGCTTGTGCTTCCTCTAATATGAAGCTACGTAAACCCAGAGGACTGCATCTCTCTTCCAGAATCTGAATTCTTGTCCCACCATTTGACTATATGCAGCCTTAGAGTGTGACGGGCAACAGGGAAACTGTGTGATTGCTGCTCCTATCTCTTTATTTTCTCCAATAATACTGTTTCAGCTCTCATGTGCCTATTTGCTGGTCAATCAGCCTCCTTTGCTTAACAGTCATTTTGGATAAGTAAGGTGATATACTTGTGTTATTCAATGTCTCAGAAACTATACCTATTATGCATACCACATAAATGAAATGAGAATGTGTCAAAGTATGAGATATTATTACTAAGATCTTGCAATAATTACTGCATTACTAGATTTTAAACTCCTCAGAACAAAGAACTGCTTTATTCATTGAATTAAGTTATTCAATTTTACACTATGTCACCGCATAAACTATTGTGGTGGACAGGTGTCAAAGTGGCTCCTGTTTATCCTTGTTTTATGCTGTTCATGCTTTTGTATGCTCCCCTGTCCTTGACTGTGAGCGGAATCTGTGATTTATTGCTAACCAATAGAATCCAATGAAGATCATGGAATATTATTTGTATGATTATGTTACCTAAGACTGTGCCATCTGTCCCATTAACAGACACTTTCTATTGGCTCTTGCTGGCTTTGATGAAGTGAGCTGCAATATGGAGAAGCCTAAGCAGCGAGGAACTGAGGGAGGCCTCCAGGTGAGAACAAGGAAGGAGCTGAAGTGCTCAATCTAACAGAACCAAAGGACTGAACCCTGAAAAAACCGCTTAGGGGTTACCTTATAGGTAGAAGTGTTTTATTGTGGAGTTTTATAAGATTCTGATGAATAGTACTGCTTTTAATTGGTTCAAGAGATATGCTTCTTATTCCAAGTTCTGTGTGAACATCTGCTTCAGCTTTTCTCACAAAGCTGCAATCAGAGTGCCAGCCAGGGCGGAGGTCTCATCTGAGGCCCACGTGGAGAAGGGTCCATTTCTAAGCAGTATTTACATTCTTTGTTCTTAACTTTCTTCCTACAAGTTTTATGCTTTGAAAATTTATTTTTTCTGTCCTCCAAATTATTTATACTCAGTAAATTAAGGAGACAATGTCTACACTCATCCAGATCCCTTAAGATCAGTTTTATCACATCTGTGTATTTTCTCCCTGGATTCGTTGTGTTGATTTCTTCCCAAAACTTCCCTTTCATTGCTGGAATTACATTGCTCACATTCAGAAAGATTCAGAAGTGCCTGGCAGTTTATACCCCTTTGAGATGACTGATTGATGAAAGAGTGCAAACGCCCAGCTCTGTTGCTTCTAATGGAGATAAATTCTCGGGTGCAATGTACGCACAGAGCTCCCCTGCAGGATCCAGCTGAGGCTGAGACTCGCCCTGAAACCAGCACCCCTGCTTGGCTCCTTCTGCCTCCCTTTCCTGCTTCTTCCTCTCCCTTTGTGGATTTTCCTGGGACCACTTCCTTAGTAAATTACTTGCATAAAAATATACCACTTAGACTCTGCTTCTGGGGAACTTGACCAAGGACACAAACCAGAACTAAAATATTCTACTTTGGCAATCTGTGCCATGTCTCTGGATTTAGGTGTATACTGCTGTAGGGTCATGGGAAGAACTCAGTGTATTTCTACCAAATTAGAATGTAAGCTCTGTAACAGCAGGGATTTTGATTGTCTCCTTTATCACTGTATCAAAAGAGGCTGCTCCACAGAAGATGCTAAATAAATATTTCTTGAATGCATTAAAGGCTATTCATAATGGAAACCTGATTAGCCAAAAAAATAAACTAATAAGTTAAAAGACCAACTAATATATGATATAGAATAAAGGGCATGACGACATATTCTTCTATGTTAATTACCTAATGTTGTGTAGTAAATTACTGCAAACTTTGTATCTTAAAATAACAATGATCTTTTATTACTTCTTATGATTCTGTGACTCAGGAATTTAGACAGGACACAGTAGGAATGTCTTGTCTGGCTGGGGCTTCAGTGAGAAAACTCAAAGACTGGGGGCTGATATTATCTAAAATCCGTTTAGATAATGTTTGACAGTGATGTCTGAGAGTTAATGTAGGCTGTCAGCTGAGGACCTGACAGGGCCTGTCATCCTGAACAGTGACACATGACCTCTACATGTGGCTGGGTTTTCCTCAAATTATAGTGTCTGTATCCCAAGGGCAAATATCTCAGGAAAGAGAGAGACAGAAAGAGAGAGAGAGAGAGAAGACTGCTAGTAGAAGCTGTATTGCCTTTGGGACTCAGCCTCAAGCATCATATAGCATCATTTCTGCCACGTTCGTTGAGAGAGTTACAAGTTCCACCCAGGCTCAGGGAAGGTAACATAGAACCTCCCTCTTGATGGGACATGTTAATGTCACATTGTACATTTGAGGGTATGGAATGAGATACATATCGACGAAGTCGTCTTCAGAACAAAAAAATCTACCACATTCCCCCTAATGATACAATGTATTTTTAAAATATTTTTTAGCAATATAAATAGAAAGAACACTGGCTCATAAAGCAGGCAGGAGATTGATTTCTTTCTCTAGAATTCCTAATTTACTTTATAAATTTTATTAACCTTGGGCTCTGCTTTTGTAAAATTTTCTTTCTCCATCTGTAATAAAATGACCCTTCCAGCTCTGGATTCTAATATATTTCAATATTATTTGTAGTCAAAATATAGAAGCTAATTCTCAAGGTAAAGTTTAATAAAGGTATTGTGTTCTCGAACTTTTTATGGATTTTGGAAATATGAGTACAGAAATTTTCTTAAAGTGGGATAAGATTTCTTTTCTAGATAATCTTCAAGTTATATTACATGAAAAGTTACAAAATATAGATGTTAATTTAAGACCAAGAGCTGTGCAATCAGCTTGCTTGAATTTAAACCCCAGCTCCTTCACCTGTGTTATGTGGACAAATCACTTTACATTTCTGTGTCTTTGCTTCCTGACCTGTAAAATTGTCATAATGATGCCTAGTTTATAGAGTTGCTCTGAGGAGTAAATAGTTAAAAAACAATGTCCTGCAAATAATGAAATTCATTGCTATCTATATTAACTATCATAGTCATTGTTATCATTCAGCAATTTAGTTGAGTGTGCACTACTGTATTGGAGAAGACAGGTAGAAAGCTATTACAAAAGAAAATGTAACATGACCGTTAAATTCATATATTGCACAATGTGGCAGAACAAATAGTGATAGTAGTTGTATTGGGTTGAATTGTGGCCCCCCAAAAGATATGGCCATGTCCTAACCACTGGAACCTGTGAATGTTAGCTTATTGAAGAGTCTTTGCAGATGTAAATAAGTTACAGATTTTGACAAAAGATCGTCTCATATTATTTGGGTGGGCCCTAAATCCAATGACTAGTGTCCTTATAAGAAACTGAAGAAAAGAAGACACAGAGAAGAGACGACCATGTGAAGAGAGAGGCAGAGATTGGAGCTCTGCAGTTAGGAGCTAACACATGACTGGAATCATCAGAAGTTGGAAGATGCAAGGAAGGATTCTCCCTGGAGACTGTGGAGGGAGCACAGCTTTGCCAGCGCCTTGATTCTGGGCTTCTGGTTTCCAAAACTGTAAGAGAATAAATGTTTGTTGACTTAAGCCACCAAGTTTGTGTGATTTGTTACAGCGACTCTAGGAAATGAATACTATTGTAGTGGATCTGGTGGTTCCTCCTTTCAGTACACGCGGCATATTACTTTTTGTTCTCCATTTTCTTGCCTTAGGTAAGATTGATGGCAGGCAACAGCTAACATTCAATTTCACAGACTAGTGGCTGTATCTGCTCAATGTTTTTTTTTTTTTTTAAAGATTGGCACCTGAGCTAACAACTGTCGTCAATCTTTTTTTTTCCATTTTTCCTGCTTTTTTTCTCCCCAAATCCCCCCAGTACATAGTTGTATATTTTAGTTGTGGGTCCTTCTAGTAGTGGCATGTGGGATGCCGCCTCAACATGGTCTAATGAGCAGTGCCATGTCTGTGCCCAGGATCGGAACCCTGGGCCACCGAAGCAGAGCATGCAAACTTAACCACTGGGCCACGGGGTCGACCCTGCTAAATGTTTTTGATTAAACTGCCATGCGTGGCTATCATTGATCCAATTTAAAAACTAGAATTTGGGGTATTTGTTTGGCCCACAACACAGCTTCTAAATTGCTCTTGGTACAGTAAGTCAACAATAACAGGCAGTGAGGCGGGCACACAGCAGTGAGCAATGCAGGTTGCTGTGAATGTGATCTAGAGAAATCGTGCTCTTATTAAAAGATTTCTATTTTTCCATAAGAAAGCCAAACATTTATAAATATATTTCTAAAGTGTTCTTGATGATTCTTTCCTTCCCCAAATAAATTGTTCTGTTAAAAATATATGGCAACTTTGGTTTCAAATTGGCTATTAACGTTGCTAGAAAATGTGTTTCAGAAGCCCAGTTGAATGGATGCTGTGGATTAGATTTTTTTAACTCATCATCATTTATATTAATATTCTTAATACGTGTATATCACTTTCGGAATGTTCAAATGTAGAAGAAAAATCAATGTGTGTCTCTTCTACGCTCACACAACTTGTAGTCAAATTTATCTAGATGCATTATTTACGGAGGTTATTTGTAGAGTTAAGAACTCCGTTTCCTACAACCCTGATCAATTTGCCTTTACATAAAAACGAAGTTAGGAAGTCAAAGTGTCTGCAGAGAGCCCATCTGTAGAAATGAATGCCGAGGCCTTCCAGGAGTTCCCTTAAGCTACTTTATATCTTAAAAGCTACTCCCTGGAACAGGCTCCAGGTGAGTAAATTTCCAAATCTTGTTCCTGACTAGCCTTAATTGTGGAAAGTGTCTACATGCAATCCTGTGAAAGCATTATAAATCATATTTAGAAATAAATATGCTTCCATAAAGTCCTAGAGTTGCTTTCGATTCATTATCATAAACTGTAAACTAATGCTTGAGCTGTTCTCTTTACAGCCATCTTTTCTGTGCTATATAAACAATAGAGTGGAAAATGTTTTCTGCAATAATTACAGTAGAAGGACACATTATATGCTTCAAGAAATATTTGTTAAATAAATGATAAAAAATTAGTTCATGCCGCTGTGTCCATAGTGCACTTCAAAAGAATTTAATATAAATTCATAAATATGAATTTTAATTTTTGCCATAAAATGTGAGGTTACCATAAAAGTTAAAATACAGTTTTTATAAAGAACACAATATTTTTTAATTGTAATGACATCACCTAAAAGTAAGCATACTTTTAGATGGTATGGGTACACTTATGGTTTTTTCTCCTTTCTTTCCCTTTTTATTCATATTTTACGTTTTCTGTAATTATTTTCATTAGTTAAAAAAGGACTATTTTGCTTTTCAGTAAGGATCCATTCTGTATTTTTATTAGTTTGGATAATAAAACAATATAAATCTTTACAAAGTAGAGTAAAGAAACAGGCTAACATCTTTTCAACAATATTAATTGAAAATTTATGTTAATTTCTTAGAATTTTCAAATTAGTATACTTACTTCTGTTTTTAAATCAAAGGATTAATTTCTCTTAAAACTGTAGTCATATTTCTGAATTAAGAACATTATTTTTAAAATATCCGTTTTTAATACTAGATTATTTTAAACTGAGCTCGAGATAAAAATATTTGTATGAGGTAAGTGCTCATATTGGGCCATCTTATAACACAATCTCAAGTGTAATTCAAACACAAGAATAAACTTTATTTGGAAGGAGCATAGACACTAAGATCAGTTAGGAAATCCTAGTCTTAACCAAAATAATAAGGTTCATTTCTTCCATACTTAAAATTGGGAATGCTATTAAAGTGTTTTTTGAAAAAACATAATCTTGGGATGATGAAAACGTTTTGGAGATGGATAGCGGTGATGGCTGCAGAACAATGTGAAAGTACCTTTTGCCATTGTATTGCACACTTAAAAGTAGTTAAAATAGTAACATGTTATGTATATGTTATCACAGTAAAACAGGAGAGCATATCTCTGTTTCCTTTTATTCATTAGTAAGAAAAAGATCACTATTAACAATAACTGCAATCTTTTCTTAATGGAGCACCGCTAGATTGCCTCATGGGTGTTATAATGTATTAGCAATACAGAATGAATGGATAAGAGCACAGTTTTACAAAATTGCTGCATTAGGTTTTCTTATTTTTTTAAAACATATATTCTTCGAAAATGTGATGCATTTTATAGATTATGTTCTCAGAAAAATGCACAAGTTTATAAGCTCTTAACATGAAAATTCATTCAATTACAATTAATGTGATTGCAACAGGGCCTTGGAGATCTATCCATGAATGGTTGTGTTAAGAATTCTTTCCAAAGGAAACAAAATATGTCCAGGCCAGTAAGCTGTGATTGCTATATGATTGTATATGCTATATTTACAACTCTAAAAGTAATGTGTTAATCTAAGGGAGTTAATCAACCTTAGATTGTAATGAAAGGTGAACCACCTAGGGAAACTCTAACATCAAAAGAAGTCATGCTAATTCAAGAATTCCATCTCCCTTTTGTGGTGATGGATATATGGGGTTTTCTTAAGCTGATGTCACAAAACATTTGTATTATGTAAGCAACTTTACTCTTTCTCTGGGGATCTGTATTCAACAAGCAAATTCCTGGCTTTGAGCAGATTCCTCATGCAGACTGTCTGCATGGCACTAATGTACTTGCCAGATGATGTGACCAATTTCATTCCCTTGGAAATTTATTGTTCTAGAAGTTTGCATATAAATCTTACCTTGATAGTTCTTGCCAGTCTTGTAACACAGAGATAAACAAGATTTGTATCAGATTGCAAGTTGAGGTAATGTTTTCTCCAAACCACCTTTCAGCTTGTCACTCAAGGCCACTCTCTGTTCCTGAACCATAGGTTCTGGAACATTCAGGAAAATGAGGAAATTTTTAGGTTTTCTTTAAAATTGTTATGAAGAAAGATAGCATGAATTCTGCAGCAAGATTTTACGCTATATTATGAACTAGAGGTTCTATGTAAAGTCAGGTGGAAAGCCATAATTTGGCTTAAGAAATCCACTATTTATTCAGCTTGCTTTCTTTAGAAAAGAAATTTGTTTTGCAAAATACCTATACATTTAGTGTAACAATTCAAAATATTAATATAAATGTTGAGGACAAGGAGTGGAAGAAGTTACTCTCCAGAGGTGGAGAAGAGCATTATGGATGAGCATTATGTTCAACCTAGAACGAACTACTTATCCTCTCTGTGCTTATGTTTCTTTATTGGGATAATAATATTATTTGCCAAATACAGTTAAGAGTACTGTGCATACGAAGTGTTTAGAATAATTTCTAGAACATATTAAGTACTCAGTAATTGTCTATTAACTAGTTGGCATGTAATTTGGGCATTTACCTACTAGATAGAAGAAAACTCATGCAATTTACTAGAGAATTTACAACTGTAATTTTAGTTATGTTTGTCAACTTATATTTAAGTGCATCAATCACTGTTCTCTTAACAAATCTGGTCAAATTCCAAAATAGGAAATCAAAATTGCCTTTTCTGTAAGATGTCAGATTGACCATAAACTTATTTGAGATTTTTCAAGTTTTAATTTATTTTTCCAAATTGAGCCACACTTTAAAGCATGCAATTTCTAATAAGCCAATATCTTGAGAGTTGTTTACGTTCCTGGACCTTTTTAATGATATTTCTGTTATCGCTGAATTTTGAAATGGGAGTGGGACGGGGGATCTGCCTCTCCTCCCCCTCCCCCTTCCGTCTTGGAACCAGATTACACCATTTGGATATCCTGTCTTAAAATCTTTTAAAAACAAAAATCCTTTTGTCAAATCAAGTGCACCATGGTTCTTTAACATTCCAGACCTGCTATGGTTGCTGAAATAGTTTACCATGAAAAGTAAAGAAATGCTTTTGGCATATCGAGAAAAAGAAAAAAGAAAAAAAGAAAGAGAGAAAGGGCAAGGAAAAAAGGGGAAGAAAAATCCTGAGCTCACAAACAGGCTATTGTGGAGCTGGAGCTTAAGGAGGTGCTGCGATTAGGTATATTTCATAATATGAAAAGACAGGCTGATTTGGGCCCCCTCGGCTGGTGGGATCAATCCTGTCAGTGTCATTTATTTGCAATCCCTTGTGATTTCTGTATCCCCCAATCCTTTTGCATGAAAATGAACCATAAAGGCAGTCAAAACACCTGCTTTACTGACAAGACCGATTAGTGCTTTGATTTATCCCTGTAAGTGTGAGCTAGTCTGCTGCTACAAGGGCCTTGGGTTGGCATATAATTCATCAGACTTTGAAGGTCTTCTTTTCTGTGTCCCAGAGTTTCAGCCTTGAGTGTCTTTGTATATGGTAGAAAGTTCTGTTAACCCCCAGAACACTCAGCACAGCTGGAAGCCAAAGTCTTTAATCAATGTCGCTTCAGATATCTCAAGTTTTTAAGTGACTGTAAATTATTGGACTAATTTCAAAGGTCTCCAGTACACTTAGGACTGCATTTCTCAGCACCTCACTTAGCCCCAAGAACCTAGAAAAAGAAAGTAGACAGGCTTTCTATAGTTTACTTCAAATTCTTTCTTTTTGGAGTCTTCCAAAGTTGATCTTTGTCATTTTTTACTAGAATTATAAAAAGTTGGGCTGGAGAGTGGTGTTCACACTGCTGAAGGAGGACTTGGTACTCTCTATTTCTGGACTCAGGGCAATGACAATCTCCTTCAGCCTTTTCATCCTTTCCTAAGGAAAGGGAGTCCATCCACAATGCCATTAAACCGGGCCACATATTGATAACAGGATATAGTTGTAGAATTCAACTAAGGTAAGCTAATCTTGGGGAAAAAAAATCAATAAACATGCCTGAATTTGGAAGACATCTGGCAAGATGCTTCTTTCCACTGTCAAAAGAGCAAACCTGTTTTGTCTTTCCTGATTTAAATGTTTATATATATTTCTGTTAACGAGACTTGGGAAATATTTTTCCCCCCATTTAAGTCCAAAACCTTTCCAGTCTTTTTAGGAATTTGATACTTGAGGCATTTCCCTTCAGTTTAAATACGTTTGAAAGATTAGTTCATGAAAGCTCTTACTAATAGTAATGCTTTATTTGCTGTAAAAGGTGAGCCTTCTGGACAGTGATAGTGCAAAATGATACAGTCGTTAGAAAGACAGCCACAGTGGAAGGCTGTTTCTCAGTGGAAAAGGAAAGAAAACTATAGAAGGAGAAAGATGTTTAAACCTTGATAAAGATGAGAATATCCAGGACACACTTCTGAATACTGGTGATGCAAAGTGGTCAGCTTCAACATAACAGTAATAAAACTATTTGTTCTACTCTAGGAATACATAAAAAGAAACCCATTAAAATATAATAAAACTGAGGATGAAACTTCAATGATTTGCCTCAACTAAATGGCAGACCAGGATTGCAAAACGAGTCAAGCTCCAAAGCTAATATTTTTTCCATCATACGCCACAGCAATGAATAGTTTAGGCATAGACATAGGGAGTTTCTACTCGTGTCTTTGGAGAAGTCAAGTAAGTAAAGTTCAGAGATCGTCTGTGTTTTTCAGCTTTTATAAACTGCTAGTGCTCACAGCTTCAAAATCTTCTGCAGCTGGTCCTATTGCTGCAGATGTGTGTTTCTGCTGAGAATTTGGCTCTATTCCAAGAACACGCATAGATAAAACCGAAGGCCTGTGTACAGCTTAGCTTCAAGTCAGTTCAAAAGCCTGAGGGGACATCCAATTTGGGCTGTATTTATGCTTAGTTAAAATGACCTGGTTTAAAGTACCCTGCAGCTTCCTAGCAGGATGTATTTTGTGAGGATTAAGAAGTCAAAAAAATAAAAACAAAAAAAGTTTCCCTCTTTTTTGCTTTGTCTCAAGTCAAATTATGAGCAGACAAATAACAGAGGTTTGCTACAAAATCATTTGTGGGATTCCTTTTTATCTAAGTCAGGGAGAAACACCTGTCACTAAAAGCAGTAGAGTGGCTGAATTTAGGAATCTCTTTGCATCTGAAAGCCTAAAGAAAATTTTTGATAGGAAAGAAACTGGAGTTAATAAAAATCTGGTGACGGTGGTGAAACCAAAGTGTTAGTATTAGCAGATCAATTGCAATGAAAAGGCCAAAGCAAGTTTCTTTGAGGCTGGGAAGATGTATCCATAGCTGGTACAAACTTGAACTCAGCTACTAGACTGCCTGGGTGTGATTCCTGGCTACCCTCCTCCTCCTATTTATTAAGACCCTGACCTAGTGATCGAACCACCCTGATACTCAATGTTCTCATCTGTAAACGAGGATTCTCATAGGACCCGCTTTGATGAGATAATTTTAATAATTGCAAGGTGCCTCTCTCACCAGAAATACTCAGCAAAAGTTAGCTATTACTGTTACAATACCAATTAATACTTAGTGCATAATGTAAAAAATTTTAACCTCATTATTAGAGATGAAGAAAGTAAGACTCCATGTTTGAGAATAAGAAGACAGAAATTAGGGATCCAGTTTATTGCAAAGCTCTTTGTGAGAACGCTCTTTCTAAGGTCAGTCAACACTCCAGTTAAGACACAAATGAGGGAAGACGCGACTTTTTCAGGAACACATTTTCATGCTCATTAATATGCTTCATAATGCCATTGGTCACCAACAGGGTTATAATTATATTTAGAAATTACTTGTTTACAATTAATTGCAGTATACAACACTATGCTATCTCACAAAGGAGAATCCATATCATTAGATCCGTGGCTTGAAAATCAGAAGATTTGGGTTCTGTTAACATTTAACTTTTGTCTCTGGCTATTAGCCTTGAAAGTGTATTTTCTTCGTAATTTATAAATCAATCATTTTACTTTCTATCAATATCATAGACATGAAATGGAGATTAAATTTAATGTGCACAAATCTCTGAAAAAATTTAATAAGATTTTACCCTTTTTATACAAAGGGCATTTTTATTGAAAAGGCAATGCATTCTCACGGATATGCATTTGGAAAACCAAGAAATTAGATAAGAATAAAAAATGTACCAGCAATCCCACCAAAGAAAATCAAATTAACATTTGTGTGTATTTCCTTCCAGTGTTTCTGGAAATAAGTGGTTGTTTCTTTATGTAATCATATTCAGTTAGATGTTTTCTTTATGTAACAGGATGTTGCTGAAAATACCCCAAACAATATTGTTCACACATCTCTTTCCTCTGCATTTGATATACGTTTGTGCCCAGGGAAGCAGCATGGCACTCATAAAGGTTTATTGAAAGGTACTACATGAAAGGTAATTTGCTTTACCCCTTTGGCTATTTAAGAAGACAAACTGGGGGGCCAGCCTGGTGGCACAGCGGATAAGTGCACACATTTCTCTTCGGCGGTCCGGGGTTCACCAGTTCAGATCCCAGGTGCGGACATGGCACCACTCATCAAGCCATGCTGTGGTAGGTGTCCCACATATAAAGTAGAGGAAGATGGGCACAGATGTTAGCTCAGGGCCAGTCTTCCTCAGGAAAAAGAGGAGGATTGGCAGTAGATGTTAGCTCAGGGTCTAATCTTCCTCAAAAAAAAAAAGCACCAGTTTTTTCAAGACTTGAAAAGCTGATGAGGAGAAATAGCATAAAACCAAAAGAGAAGAAAGAAAGAGCAGAACTTTTATAAATATCATTCAGTTTATGAAGAATGAGACAGTTTCGTTTCTTAAGGCACTAAGATGTCTGACTGACTGAGTTCATGTCCTCGCTTCTTGTTGTTTCCTTTTTACTTTAGCAGTTTATTCTTTACCATGTGACATTATGTAGAGTTTACAAAGTCAAACTTGTTTGAAATCGGAAACCCATTACCACACAGTTCAGCATGCTTTTATTTGCTTACAAATCCAAGTAACTACTACTTGCCCTTAGGAAGATTACTGGCTATGAGAATATATTCAAAAAGTTAGAAGTACAGTTTCAGATATTAAGATATCTTTCCAAAGAAAATTTGAATTCACTTATGATTTGGAGGATAAATTTCTTTAGAGAACTAAAATGGGGAAACAAAACGTGGTTTAGTTAAAAAAAATTGCATAAACAAAAGAAAGATGTAAAGATTCATAAAGAGTTACTCATTTCATTAGTTAGTAACTCATAAATAGAGCAAAGAAGTAATTTAGATTCTCTACAGATAAGAGGTATGGGATTTCTTTTCAGAAAATAATATTTCTTGGAATCAAACAATGAAATCAAGTGGAAATGTTATAAAACCTTTTAAGGATTAGAATTCCCAGAAAAGAAAATACGGATATCAGTTTGAATTGAACTTTTTCCATTTGGTCATAGGACTACATTTCATTTTCATGAATTAAAAAATAATCTGGGAACCAATTTAGAAAATAAATGAGAAAATCAACTTTGCTCTCAGTTGACTGTTGTTGGCCTAAAATTCCAGGTTGAGCCTCATTCTTCTTACTTCACATACTGAAAGTTTGGGAGTCATCTTTGTAAGCAGTAAGTATCTACATCCTTGAAAACAGTAACCTTAGAACTTAGAACAGTGTAACTGGCAAAACACAGGCAAAATCCAGACTCAGTAGAAATTGATTTCCTGTTGTTGCTACCAAATGCTTCTATTTTTATTATTTCTAATAAGGCTTAAACATTCCACAAAAGGAATGCCCTTGTAGATTACTCCAAAGTCAACGGTGATACTCAATTGTTATTTAACAAAGAAAATGTAAGTGTGAAACAAATAAACAAATCTGAACAGAAGTTGAACTATTAAAGTAATCAAACAAGAAAGCCATTAGACTGAGATGGTTCTAATGCCTTGGTGGCCTAGTAAGCAAACTGAAGACTAAACCAGAGTCAGTTCCTACAAATGCCTCACGGGTAAGAGAACAACCAATCACAAACAGCCGTCTAGGCTTTCCCTAATCACATAACCCCTTGAGCTATAGCCTATCAAATCATTTCCTTGCCTTGCTTCCACATCTTCTCCATAGACACTTTACCCCTAGCTCCTGTCAGTGAGGCACTCCTAACCACTTCTGGTTTGGTGCTACCCAATGGGAATCAATGTTTGCTCAAATAAACACTTACAAATTTTAATATGCCTCAGTTTATCTTTTTTTTTTTCCTTTGAGGAAGATTAGCCCTGAGCTAATATCTGCTGCCAATCCTCCACACCCAGGATCTGAACTGGCAGACCCCAGGCTACTGAAGCTGACCACGTGAACTTAACTGCTGTGCCATGGGGCTCGCCCCTCAGTTTATCTTTTAACAGAACCAAAATCTAAATCCCCAGGAACAATAAAAACAAAGAAATCATTTTCCATTATAATGAGTTCCATGTCCTTAAATCCAATGGCACTTTCTATTTCTAATCTGACTTGACATTTAAACTGCACTTGGCAGTATTAACCACTCCTTCCTTGAAACCTGCGCTTGGCTCCACGACACTGCTCAGCCTTGATTTTCCTTCAGCTCTCTGGCTGCTGTTCGTCAAGGGGCTTGTTTGGTTCCTTCTCTTCCATTCTGCATTTAAATATTGGAAACCTCAGAGTTGAGCCTTAGTCGAAACTACCTGTATCTCTTACTCTTCCTTCTGCATTTGCTTACTGATCTCCCTACATCCATCCTCTCTAAACTTCTCCCACAGTTGCTCAATTAGCTTTCAACGCAGGTCTGATCAGGTGTCTCCTTTCCTCAAAATCCTTAAGTGGCTTTTCATTACTCCAAAGATCAACATCTTTTCAATGGTCTAAAGGACTCCCTATCTAGCCCATGCTTTGCAGCTCCCTAGCTTCAGGGGCTGAACCTCACTTATTTGCCTTATTTTGATTCCTCCAACACACTTCTTCCTGCTTCAGGGTCTTTACACAGGCTGCGCACGGCCAGAAAGGCTCCTCACACTTTCCGTGTATTAATTCTCTACTTCGCATTCAGATACCTGACAAACTGCGCTTCCCCAAAGAGGGCTTATCTACCCTCTGAACTATTGTGGACCCTCCCTTCCCTTTTTATTTTTCTTTCAGGGTACTTAACACATTAGGTAACCATGCGTTGACTTACATAAGTATTTCAATTAAGGTTTTTCTCTCTTCCTACACTGACTCATCTTTGTCCCTCTAGGCCCTTGCAGAAGGCTTGGTACAAAGTAGCTATTTAATAAATATTGACTGAACGAATAGAAGAAATGACACGTTTGATAGCTTTAAACCTCACAACAACCCTTTGGGAAAAAAATATATATTCCTATTATTTTCAATTTACCAAGAAGAATCTGAAACTGGCAGAAGTGAAAAATCTTGCTTATACTCACAAAGAGCAACTTGAACCTGACAACAAAACTTATACTGTAACTGCTATGGCTCCCCATTACCCAATATAGCCAAGTTTTCTGTGGAGTAATTGAGAAACCAGATCATTTTCTTTTTTTTCAATGTTTAAATTTTGTATTCCATTTTTTTTTTTTTTTTTTGAGGAAGATTAGCCATGAGCTAACATCTGCCGCCAATCCTCCTCTTTTTGCTGAGGGAGATGGGCCCTGAGCTAACATCCGTGCCAGTCTTCCTCTACTTTATATGTGGCATGATAAGTGGTGTGTGGGTCCCCACCCGGGATCTGAACCAGCAAACCCCCGACCACCGAAGCAGAACAGGCAAACTTACCAGCATGCCATGGGGCCGGCCCCCCAGATCATTTTCTTGTTGAGCGAGTACAGTATCGGATTAAAGGCACGGGCTCTTGGCTAAATAGAGCTGGCTTTAAATTTGACTAGGCAATTTACTTGCTCTGGGATTTAAGGTAAGTTGTTTAATTGCTTTAAGAATTGATTTCCTCATCTATAAAACAGAGTTGATAATATTAGCAATCACATAACATAATTGTGGCAATTAAGTGACATAAGAAATATAAGGCAGAGTGAAAGGAACCTACAGGCTCAAAAAGAGTATTAATATTAATTACTCAAACACTTCCGGCTCAGTTTTTAATAGAATGTTATTGTTTATATGTTTCTAAACTTTTTTCCCCTCTATATATCACCATGGATCTTATTTCCTAGTCTATATTGTGCAACATTTACCTACAAAAGAGTAAAGTCAAACATACTTCATTCTATCATTTTAAGTAGAGGTGCTCAGAACATGGACGGTTTTCTGAGGGAGCTAGGATTCTGCTATTTCTGTCTTACTGTAAATCAGATGATTGGACTGACTTTTACGCAATGTAATATCACATACATGCATATACATGCAACAATAACTTTAGTACAGAGCATTTTTAAAGAAAAATAATCTATTTACAATTAGAAAAATCCTCTCAAGAAGAAGTCCTTTTGTCCTTCTAACCAAGTTCACATGCATATTTATTTCTTATAGCATTGAAATCATATTGTGCTTTTATCAGCTCACATTATTTCATAAATATCTTCATAATTATCACCAAATTTTTTTCATAATTATAATTTTATGGCTAAAAATATTTATCTAAATAGATATTCAAAACTCTTTATTTCTCTGTCATTGAACATTCAGGATATTTACAATGGTTTGCAATTATAAATAATACTGCAATTAATATTTGTAAATTTAATTTCCCTCTGTTGAATTATTTTCTTTATATAAATTCCCCAGTGTGGGTAATTAGTGGTATTACCATTATGTGTTTGCTAGGCATTAGTCAGTCTTTATCTCAAGAAGTTAAATAATGGATTATACGAAATTCTAGTGACCTAATGCATAGATAAGTATGAACATTGGAAACTGCATTCCCGCAATGCTCAGAGAATACAGGTTATCACTGAGACCCGTCCCTGGGCTGTTTGTAGACATGGGGGCAACTTTGAATAATCTTCTTGAAGGGCAGTTCTTCACTGAAGAAGAACAGCAAGAGCCATATTGCACTTCCCCTCAAAGGACCAAATTTAGTTTAATCATATCCAGTTGGCCAGAATGATACACCAAATTGACAATGGCTATTAAAGAACTATCAATTCAATACCAGACACATTGTAAATTTAAAAAAATCCATTTGTTTTTTGAGTCAATTGTGCTTTCTTAGAGTATGAATAAGAGCTTTGGACTTTAATTCCAAGGTACGCAATTAAATTATTTATCTCTCTAGGTGCCCAGACATAAGCAAGAATCATATTCTCTCCCAGGTCTCACGAAGCTCCTAGGCTAATTCCTAGTATTGCTTTCAAGTCGCATGCGATCGTTTCCTTAAATACAGTATCTGACTATCTTTGAGTTGGTACCGTTAGAGCTTGCCCATTCCACTTGGAAATTACAGCACATGATGCCACAACCCTCAGCGGAGCTTTGGTTTGGTTTAACTGAAAATCTTTTTTACTAGCATTGCCCACATCATTACGGAATTATTGTTAGGTTGCATCAGATAAATCTAAGTGCAGAGGATAAAACTCAGGATTTCTGACCAAAATGTTATATAAAAAGCAAAGTTTTATTATTAATGCAAGATATAAAATCTCTCTTAGTAAAATACACATTCTTCCCTTTAAAAATAACTTTGAAAATGGAATAGTAGATTGTTTTGTGATGTAAGACAGGGTTTAGTTATGAATTTTAAATCTCTTTTCCATGGTATATAGTAAAACTGGGAAATGAAATACAATTGGTTTGAATAAAATGTTTGCCTTTTCTCTCATTCTTTAATATACTACTTAATTTATGAGGGATTTTCATAAATGCATAAAACATATACTTCAAAATGCAAAATTATTAGAATGCCTATTTCTCTTCCCATAATTTATGATTCATCTGCATTTACTTTCTTCAAATAGATCATGTCCTCCCCCGCAACCCCCACCAGCACTGTTGCGAATAGCAATTCAGCAATTTCATACCCATCCCTTTTGGGTGTTTTCACATAATTTTTGTAAAAATCAACTGGTCTCGATCGTGAGTTATTTCAAATTCCAAAAAGGAGTATGCTTCCCTTTTCTTTTTTCTCTTATTTATAATCATTCTTCATCTTCTACCTCTATCCCTCACATATAGATGAGAAGCTCTAATTCTATGCTGCTCCCGACACAAAGCAATCACCTGAAATCCTGAGTGGGACAAGCTTTGTGACATTCTCAAACATCTATCCCTGTAGTCATACAATATACAGGTGGGATGCCACTAAGAATGGATAAAGATGCAGATATGCACCTGTCCATTCAGAGATGAGTCCTTGAGGGAAGTTTTTCCTCTTATTATCCTTGAGAAGATATGTGCTTAATTTCTTACAAGGTGGACAGGAGAGAATCATTTCATGTTTAATAGTCATTTGCAACTTTGGGCAATATGTTTAATCAGGTTCACTTCCTGTCTCCTAATTTTACAATTAAGACAAACACTTTCACTCCTCTTTTTAAATTGGCCTGCCCAATAATAGAAAACTTGGAGAAATTAATTTTAGCCACAAATAAATATGGATGAGTAGTGGACTGGACTTTAAAACCAGAAACATAGTGCTTGACAGCAATATAGAAAGCAAAGAGATTCATGGCATACTTTAGATTTAAGGTTATACCCAAACAGGTCATTCTAATATTTGGACTAATATTACGTATGGTTCTTTTTGGAAAGACTCTCCCTGGGCTAACACCTGTTGCCAATCTTCCTCTTTTTTTTTTTTCTCCCCAAAGTTCCAGTGCATGGTGGTATATGCTAGTTGTAAATCCTCCTAGTTCTTCTATTTGAGCCGTCGCCACAGCATGGCAGCTGACAGATGTGTCATGTGGTTCCACAACCAGGAAACGAACACAGGCCACCAAAGTGGTGGGGTTGAATTTTAATCACTAGACCATCAGAACTGGCTCTGAAATGTATGTGTTTGTTTTTTTTTTTGAGGAAGATTAGCCCTGAGCTAACTACTGCCAGTCCTCCTCTTTTTGCTGAGGAAGACTGGCCCTGTGCTAACATCTGTGCCCATCTTCCTCTACTTTATACATGGACATCTACCACAGCATGGCGTGCCAAGCTGTGCCATGTCTGTACCCGGGATCCGAAGTGGTGAACCCCGGGCCACCAGAGCAGATCATGCACACTTAACTGCTGCGCCACCGGGCAGGCCCCCAAAATGTATGTTTTTGTTGCAGCTGTTTTCTAAGGAAATTGCTGAAGAAGCAGAATAAAAATTGTCAAGATAGGAAGAAGAAAAATAATTCAGCCCTCTGAGTTTTAACTATGTGCTTCATTAAATTGAAATTCACGTTTTATGTCCAAAGTGAAATGAGAAAGGATTTCAAAATTGCCTGAGACTTTCAAAGGAACACTGGCAAGAAAGAATATGATTAGAGAAGAACAATTAGGACAGTTAGGAACTAGAAATCACATCATAAGAAGTGTCTTAAGATAATGAACTTATTTCTTATTCCAGACGGCAGAAGCAGGGCTCATGAAGAGAAATGACATGGAGCTAAGTTTTGACTCAATTTGGATGTTTCGGAAGTGCAATGGAATTGGGTGCCTTATTAAGTAATGAGCTCCCCAAACCCAGCTATTTTTGAGCAGTGATCAGTAACTGCTAGAAGAAAAAGGATGCTTTCAAAGTGTTTGATATATTAGGTAGAAAATTTGGCTATTTGACATCTCAGTTCTTTTTCAAATCTAAGCTTGTATTTTTTCTAAGTAATTTGTCTTTGATGGGGTGCTTTTTGAAACTGCTGTCTTGGCAAGGTTATTTGTTCTTTACAGGAAGCATATCATAGTTATTACAAGATAAGAAATGTTTGTTCTTATTTTTAGCTTTTGTTTATACTTCAGGCTATGTAATATTACATGCGAAATGAATTGAAATGAGAAGAAATTTCAGACCCATCCATCCACATGAGATTTCATCGTTGAAAAACGAAGGAACAAATTTTAACATTTTCTTCTTCCTAGACATAACTGTAAATAGTTATTCAAGGTAAACAATGCATATAGTAGTAATAATGTCAGAAAAAAACAATGTAAGAAAATATCTATTAATATGATTTTAAAATGAAATCACATTATAAAATACATATATGTTCAAAAAATTTAAAAAGTATTTTTTCTATAATATCTCAGAGGTTGTCTTGTGACAGTATGGAATTCAAGAATAAGGCAGCCCAAAGTACTCTGAAGTGTAAATATTTTAAGAACAGCCTTGCTTCAGTTTAAAAGGTAGCGTTACCGAAGGAAATTCCTGAGTAATTTATATTTTTAATGTTGGAAAAGACTTCGATATGAGCTAGGAATTCTTTTTTAAATATTAAAATACAATGCAAGAGCTTAAAATGCTTGTAAAATTATTCAGTGAATTAGTAAAAAATAAAAGATTAGCATCCAACTCTCTCCCATCAATATTCATCATAATAATATTAATAGCTGACACTTGATACAGGCTTCTTATGTGGCAGGCATTTTTCTAAGGACTTTACTTGATTAAGCACGTTTATTCCCTCTTACAACCTTAAGAGAAATATTGTCCCGTTTTACAGATGAGGCAAGTGAGGCCTAGAGAAGTAAAGTGACTTCATGAAGGTCGTTTGAGTAGGAAGCAGCAGCCTGGAGATGGGAATCTTGGGCAGTCTGGTCAGTCTGCATTCTGAACTACTTCACTATTCAGCCTCTCCAAATTGAGGTGCTTTGGATGATCTTCTTTTAAATGTTATGTGTAAAATATTTCGGGAGAGCTATAAGTAAATGGGAGTTGGCTAAGGAATTTATTGTGTGTGGTTCAAATATCCCGGATAAGAATTAAAAGATGTTTCAGGCTGCTCCCTAGGCAGTAGCCCTGTGGAAACACATCGGCTGGGATCCTGGAGTTTGGAGATTATGCTGCAGAGATAACTGAGTAGATTTCTGAGGCTTGTGTGAAGAGCTCTCTTCTAAACAGAAGCTCCTGGAAAGTTATTTCAACTGGAAAGATTGTGTTGCTCTGTTCTGGGAGAGCTGCGAGAAGCAAGTAAAAGGGCTGAGAAAGCCCAGAAAGCAAAGTTATTAGAACTAGGCAGCCTGTGCTAGTGTCTCTGTGATGGGCTCAGTCATTTTGCATTACCAGCGAGGAGAAACTGCCCCCTGACCTCACTGAATCTCGCACTTTTAAAATGTGCTCTTACGTCTCTTTCTTCAGGTGCGGGAGTCCAGAGGCATAACACAGAATGTGGAAAGAGAAGTAAATCGAGAGAGGCAGAGAGTAACAGAATAGAAGGCTAGAGAGAGGGCAAGGAAGGCCCTGCCATGTCAGCATCAGCAAGAGGAGAAACAGTAGCCCCAGCTTTCAGGGAGTGGCCTGCAATTCTTTATTACTGTAGACAAACTGAGAAACACAGAGAGAGATGAGGCTCCTTTGTTAGCTCTCCAGAATAAACAGGGGATCCAAAAGGATGATACATGGCTCAGAATAGGAAAAGAGAATAAAAACAAGAGAAACACTTACGGGACCACCCCGGTGGCGCAGCGGTTAAGTTGGCATGTTCCACTTCGGCGGCCTGGGGTGCTCCGATTCAGATCCTGGGTGTGGACCTACACACCACTTGTCAAGCCATGCTGTGGCAGGCGTCCCACATACAAAGTAGGGGAAGATGGGCACGGATGTTAGCTCAGGGCCAGTTTTCTTCAGCAAAAACAGTAGGATTGGTGGCGGATGTTAGTTCAGGGCTAATCTTCCTAAAAAAAGAAAGAAAGAAAGAAAAAGGAAGGAAGGAAGGAAGGAAGGAAGGAAGGAAGGAAGGAAGGAAGAAAGAAAAAGAAAGAAAGAAACACTGAGAAATAGTAGTAGTAGGCATGTCTCCAGGGAAGTCAGTGCTTGGTGGGGTAAGCCAGGTAGTTAAACACTTGTGATTTTTATTTGTTAATTTTTTGTTTTTGTTACTGTTTTTAGGTATTTGGATTTTGTGGTATATTTGTGTCTAAACATTTTTTTAGTTCATTTATATACAGCATCCCAATGGATATATTTTTAATCATCTCAACTAATTCTGTGACTTTTTAAAGAGCCCCTCAACATACTGAACCTGTCATAGCCACCAAGGATTGTAGGCAAGCATCCAGCATTTGCTCCTTTAGTGTACATTTGGGGAGGGACCTATATAAAGTGAGAAACAGATGCATAAATTCAAACTGTTTCAATAGAGAATATTTACTGCGCTTGGCTTTTACTCTTTAATTTCATAAGGATGAATTCTATGAAGACTTAGATATTCTAGGATTTTCAATCCATACCCTTTTCCTCTTCCCCTTTCTCTTATTTTCAGAAACTAGGCTTATATAGAGATTGCAGGAATCTTTTTGTTTGTTCGTCTGATTTTTCTGTTTTAACTGAAGATCTATATTTATAGTATTTGCTCAGAGGGTATTCATTTGAATTATCACTGAAAAGGTTGTTGTCAGAGAGGGAAAACATTCAAGAATGATTCAGTACGACATGCCCTTTTGTCTAATAAGAATTTGCTTCTACATAACTCTTAAGTTTGTTGCTGGGAGAGAGCAGCAGCACATTCAATTATTCATGTTTTCTAATTAAGCCCTGCTGATTGTGCCTAAATGGAAACTTTATTTTGGAGAGAATGTGTTCTTAATGTTTTTCAACACAACAATAATTTTTCCCGCAGTGACATAAATCTATTTAGGATCCTGAGTAACCTATTTGTCGGGTTTAGAACTCACGTAGAGATATTACTGTCATGTTGAAGGTCCCTAAATTGTTTATTTCATGTCTGTTTTAGAGATGACAATGACATCTGACTTTTTGCTAATGACCTTTTAGTTATTATCTGTATTGAAAATATCGGGAAGTTGCAAAGCCAGATTTTGTTGCTATGCAGTTATTTAGCAGTTGCTGTGTAATACACTAAAATTGCATTCCTTTCAAAGCTGAGCAAAATGATTCAAAGATTACATTTATTTGCTTGTCTCCTCTTTTTGGTTCCTGTGTGGATCAAAAGTGTGTCATACATAAAATTGGCCAGCCATCATTACTTTGGGCAATATTCATCCTCTTAAAAGAAAGTTTGATTTTTAAATATAAATATTTCCTCATTATTTCTTCCTAATTAAATTCCGCTAAGGTAAATTTCCCAAAAACTTAATCAATATATGATTCCTCAAAACACTGAAATTTAGATTATTTTAGCCCCATATCCTTTTTTTTTTTAAGGATTGGCACCTGGGCTAACAACTGTTGCTAATCCTCTTTTTTTCTGCTTTATTTCCCAAACCCACCCGGTACATAGTTGTATATCTTAGTTGCAGGTCCTTCTAGTTGTGGGATGTGGGACGCCGCCTCAACGTGGCCTGACGAGAGGTGCCATGTCCGTGCCCAGGATCCAAACCCTGGGCCACTGCAGTGAAGCGCGCGAACTTAACCACTGGGCCACGGAGGCGGCCCCCTAACCCCATATCCTTGAATCAAAATGATTGTACGTATTTCTTCTTATTCCATTCTTGCCTTTCCTTAACTTTTATGTTGTTCTTAGTAGATACCCTTTGTTTATCATATATTTTATATAATTAATAAAAACAGAAAGTGAATATACTAAACTGTATAGATATATTTAATGTACTTTCATAAATTTTTTATATGATCCCTTGATAAGATTGAAATGAATATTCTGTTTAGTCTGAACAACAAACCAGTGACAATCAGATAAAATTCTGAAGCATCCATTTTAGCTAACATTATTAATCAGATTACATAGAGAAATTGTCGCTTTGTTACTTCATGAGAAAATATCCTAGCTTCAGTGTTTTCAAAAAGTAAATTCTCTTTTCTAGGCTGTATTTTTGCTTATTGGATGAAAAGCTTATTTTTTATTTTCCTCTATAGAATTTAAGGTGATTAAAGATGTATCTTAAATAAAATGATAGATCATTATTAAAAATAAAACTTGCAGATTTATTTGATATGAAATATTTTTTACAATTACTATATTCCACCAGATTCATATTTTTATTAATATATATAATACGGGGTATTGTAATAGAATAGAAAAAGGTACTTAGAAATTACTCAGATTTTATTAAAGGTGGGAACCGAAATTTAAGACAGTTTGAAAATTTTCTGCATATTTTATTTTTCTAGACAATTTAATATTTAATTTTCAAGGAAAACATCAGTCATTTCACTTTTTATGATAGAAACACAGTGTGAAGAAAACAATTTCAAGTTTTGGACAGGTCTATAAATGACCTTAACCAGTTTAACATAATGTTTTTAAATGATTATGGTGGTATATACCATCTTTTTTTTTTTTTCAGATTGGCTCCTGAGCTAACAACTGTTCCAATCTCTCTTTTTCTTCTTCTTCTTCTCCCCGAAGCCCGCCAGTGCATAGTTGTATATTCTAGTTGTGAGTGCCTCTGACTGTGCCGTGTGGGACACCGCCTCAGCATGGCCTGATGAGCAGTGCCATATCTGCGCCCAGGATCCGAACCAGCGAAACCATGTGCGGCTGAAGCAGACCTGGTGAATTTAACCACTCGGCCATGGGGCCAGCCCCTACCACCTTTTAAGAAAGGAATTCACGTAATGTTATGTATGTAATCAAGTAGCAACTAAAATACTAGAGTAAATATCAAATATGGGAGCATAGCATTATAGTTGGAAATTGAGGAGTTTGAAGAAAAAGATAGGATAGTTCTGATAATATATCTCATTCTCCATGTCTATGACCATTTGGTTGTTTTTCAGATTAGTCCTGGGATAACACAAAAGACCACTTAAGCAAGAACTGACTCTAAATGATATTTAACAAAGAATTTCTTTGGAGCTGAACCATTTTTTAAAACCATTCCAGAAATTATTTATTCATTAAGCACAGATTGTGTCATGGATGATTCTGAAGTGGATCAAACACTTTACTGTAGAAATATTGTAACGCTGAGTGGAATTTTCAGAAATCCTTGAGTTTAAGGCTTATTTTCTTGTAGATTGCAGTGCTATTTACAAACAATGTTGAGTATTTAAATAGGGCTAGATGATAATTATTCACACTATTTTAGGATGTCTCTAGGGAATTAAATATCTAGAATTGAATTTGAACTTGCATTCTGTTTATAGGATTTGTTTATACTGTTGCAGATGAAGGAGTTTTTAAAATGAATTTTCTGAATTCTTTTGACTTTTTCACATAGATTTTTGCTAAAGCCATGGAATTCTTTTGGAATGCACTTCTGTTGCATTTTCTGTTAAGAAGTATACAAAATATCTTTTAGGATATTACTGTTAGGGTAAAGTTAGGCTAGCATTTTTACCTTTCTTAGTCTTCAAAGTATTAAAGTAGATTTAGTTTCCATACAACTATCTAATTTAGACCAAATGATAAAATAACTATCTTCACTTATGTTTTATTTAAACCATATATCTCTGGAAAATAGGAATTATTACCTCCAGTGTATGGAATCTGAAGAAATATAAATAATGTCATGCAAGTAAAATATGTAAAAAGCTTTGATCTTCTAGTCCATGTTTCTTATATCCCAGCCATCTCTTAAATCTATTATGACTTTTCATTCTTAAACTTAACAAAGTCCAGTGGTTAATAGATGATCTGAATTGTTTCTCTTGCCTAGAGGGAAAGGTCTAGAGTCTTAATTATATCCAAATAATATCTACTACCATAGCTACAAACCTAATTTATCTCCATCTATATTCTCTTTAAAATAAGTAACTCACAAGTGAGTTTGGTTAGACTTGGAGCACTCCAGTCTCCGTCAGTGAGGTTTCCTCCTATTTGAAACTTGCTCTCCTACTGGTTTCTAAACACTCTTACCTGGTTTTCTTTCCATCTCTCTGTTCGTACCATCAGATCTCTTCATAGATCTCTCTTACACTGACTTTCCATTGCACAGTTATTTCTCAGGATGCCATTCTTCGACCTCCCACTTCATTAGATATAGTCTCCTTGGGTTATCTCGTTAACTACCATGAAGGATTCAAAATGTCTGTTGCTAACTCAAACTTTTTCTCCTGATCTCCAGACTCATGTTCTAACTGCTTAGGCATATCACAACTACTATGTCGAAAGCCTAATGTAGTCACGTTTCCCATATTTCCTTCTGCTTTTCTGTTTCTTACTCAATAAACATATAACTGTGTCATAAATCTGAGAGATGTCTTTAACTTTTTCCTCTCTCTTTTATTAATTTGTTAATTCATTATTGCATTAAAGTCGTATCGTAGAACTTTTTAATGTGCCAGCAACTGTTCACTGCATTGAGGGTTCAGCGGTAACACTCCTTGCTTTCCTGAAGATTTTGCTCTAGGTGATGGGACAGATATTAAACAAACAATCACAAAAAAACATCCCATGAAAATCCAGCTATGTTAAGAGTTTAGAATGAAAGGTATTTGGTTCCAGGACAGCATATAATGAAACACTCCACCTAGACAGGAAGATGGAAGAATTCTTTTCAGAGGAAGAGAAACTTGAGCCAGGATCTGAAGTGTAGGTATTAACTAATTCATGAGATGGAAAAGAGAGAGTTGCAGGCTGGGAACTGCAGGTCTGAAAAGGATGTCAGGTCAGAGAAAGCACAGCAAGCGAGAGCTGCTAATAGAAGGCCAGAGTTACTGGAGGGAAAGAAGTCTGGGGAAATGTGATGACAGATGAGGTGCGGAAGAAGAAAGGAGCAGAACGCGCATGTCCTTAGAGACCTTTTAGAAATTCTCTGAGAAATGATGAACTATTAGTGGATTTTAGGCAAGGGGGTGATATAACCAATATGTTTTAAAAATTATCCTTACATCTAGTTAACAAATTGTGTGTCTATTAATTCTTAAATATCCTTTGAATTTATCCGACTCCTCTAGTCAATGGTGCCATTGACAGAACAGGCATGTTAAGAAAGAGGCTGTTTGGGGAGTGAAGATGATTAGCTGTAATGGAGAAGCCAGTTAACAGAAGAAAGCTGTGTAGTGTTAGGAGCAGTCCCATTAAACTGTGAACAACGTGGAAAACTCCAAAAGCCTGTACCACTTGGCAATGAGTTTTAATAAATTTGTTCCAACTTTTCAATTTTTACATTATAAATAATAAAGAGGTATGTAAGTTTTCTTAATATTATAGCATGCCCAATGTGGTTTTATTAACATTCTGTATAGAATGCATTGCTCTTTCACCTATCCATCTGGCATATAAAACAAACTGTGCTATTATAAAAAGCACTTATTTTAGAAATAGTAATCTATTTCTTGCTATAAATGTCTGCAATATATGTTGCTTGACAAATGTGACCTTATCCTTTTTTCTTTATTCAGACTTCAAGAGGATTCAATTTTGATTTTAAGCAGCCAAACTGAAATAAAATTAACTCTAAACTGTTTTTCTCCATTTCTTTTCCTGATCAGGCAAACTTTACTGTGCATTTCAATTAGAAACATACCTGTCAGGTGGGAAGGAGGAAGGAATAAAGTGAGTCAGCGATGCAATAGGACAGGCTTCTTTACCAAGTCTGCTTCCTGGGAAAAAAAAAAAAAAAGATCTAGAAATGAATTATTCAAAGCCACACTGAAACTAGTCAGCAACATTGAAATCTGGTTCAATACACCTGAAACTTGTTCGGAGGAATTATTTTTACTTCTATTTTTTGGGTTTCTGTAAAATTTCCTTGTTAAAACAGGAGCCACAAAGACTTTAAAATTCCACTTCATCATAAGGGGCTTGCAAATATTGCTATTATTACTCTCTATTGCCTGCAAAGCTTTACCATAATTAAAAACTCCTCTCCTAGGTATAACATCATATACCTGGGACACAGCTGCTCCTGGCTTTTTAAAAATTTTCTGTTTCTTATTTTCTCCATTACCATTCAATCTCATTTTTAGTAAGCTTTCTCAAAGATCTTTTTGGACTTTAGGAACAATCTAGGAGTCCTATCTTAAGTAGGTCCATGATCTAGAATGTTTTCTTTGTATTGTGAGTCAAACAGAATGGCTTCTTCAGAATGACCTAACATATTTTAAACACTCTAATGAAAATGTATTGTCTTTGGAATTTTTACAGAAAATGCATAAAACGGCAGTTTGCTGTGCATTTGAAAATCTACTGCTGGGCATGTGTAGTGATATTCAAAACACAATTTTAATTATGCCTACCTCTTCTTTTGCTTTGTTTTACTACACGAAATAGAATTAATCATTTATCAAATTTGAGTGATGGTAGGGTATAACTTGTTCTATTAGTCTATAAACAGATCTGAGTATACCGATATATCATATGAACTACAGTAAGGAAATATTCAAAATCGAAAAAGAGGATGAAAATAATGCCTGCGTGTGCAGGGGAAGAGGGAACTGCTGCCGATATCTAATAGGTTTCTCACATAAATAACTGTAAATGTCTTCCATGTTGTACTAAACTTTGATGACGTCTTTAGGGTAACTGAAAATACAGTTAGTTAACTTTAAACTCTAAATGAAATTAGTACCTGATGATAGGATATGGTGCTTAAGATTTTCCCCAAAACAATTAGATTGATTATATAAACTGCTCAAAAGAGTTTGAGTATAAACAAATGCTACAGAATATCTTTATAGAAATGATCATCAAACTCGGGAAAGAGGGCGCTTGTGGGGTGAGGAAGACTTGTCAAATGGTAAATGGGCACAGATAGTTTTAAGAAAATCAATTTCTTGATTTTCAGCCTCCATATGTAGTCTTCCCAATGGGTGAGATGATCGTGCATCTTCTCTTTTTCCACCTTCCTTTTCATAATTGCCATGCTCTCAGCTTACAAAAGAAAGGTAAACGTCTCATGAATTCTGGGTTTTGCTCCAATGATTTTCATTTAATGACCTGAACTTGTTCATTGCTCAATTCTAGTCAAATAAAACATTGTCCCTGAACGAGAAAGGAGCAGAGCATTATGCCATTAGGCATCAAACTCCCAGCCACCTCCCATGCTTTATCTCTTCATGTATCTGTCTATATATCCCTGCCTAATGTCGTCTAATTTTCTATGAATCTCAGAATTAGAATTCAAAAGTGAGATTGTTCCTATGAGATGCATGTTGACACATTTATTTATTTAAATTGGAAAATGAAGTCAAGCTTTTCCTGATGGGAAGTAAACATGCTCTCATTGTTTTGTTTGACCACAGGTCTGGTTTTGGGAATTAAGTTATATATCAGACATTCTCTCGTTGATTGAATGATCCAAACGTCAGTCTCAAGGTTACAAAGCACATGATACTCTGGAAGCATTTTATCCCAAAACTAAATTAATGCTATTTTAATTTTCTCAAACCCTTCTCTGTGTGTCTGGTTAAAAATAGTGCCTTGAAGTGAAAGAGAAACAGATATAAGTAATAGTTACTTGGTACATCTGCTTAAAGTCTCTTTTGAAGTAATAGAAAATTGAAAAAGTAAATGATTTTAAGAAACCTTATGTGAAGCCAGATGATTTTCTATGATTTGCTTTCACTAAAAATGAATAAAAAGCTAATTGATATGTCAGCTGATGTTTGTCGTACAGAAATATTAACTAATTGGTGATTTTAACCAGCTTTTAGTAGCACACAATCAATACAGTCTTACAGCTTTTTTTTTTTTGTAAGGGATAAGGGTCTTTGAAAAAAACATTAGGGATCAATCTTGTAAATTATCTAATTAATTTGATTAGTATAGACATTCTAGATAATTTGGCTAAAATAAATATAAAACAACTTCCCCGTTGTTTTTACCGTTTACCCCATTTATTCAGATACATTTAAAAAATTTTTATTAATTTTGTCTTGCATTGGAAAACCTCACAATTCTGAAAACCACAAGGATGAAAATGTGTTCATTTTGATCAAATAACCTTAAAGATGTTGAAAGCAGAAAGCCACTATTCCATAGTTTTTAGTACATAATAAATTTATCCAAAATCTCTTAGTAGAAATTTTATTAGAGTGAATCTGATAGAAGTTTAACAATAGTTTTATAAGCATATCTATCCCTCGATTTGTTTAAAAAAAATCAAATGATACAACCATTTGTCCTAATACTTACTGGTTAGGACAGTGGTTCCCAGGGTTCAGAGGTATACAGAAGATGATTTTAGCCGGTAGACAGGCTTAGAACTAAGTACCATTGAATCACATAAGACAACTATTTCTTTAACACTTCTCTTTCACTCCTTGTCAATGCATCAAGGAGGAAAATCAGTTTGTTGCTAGTATATTTTAACATGGTTCTAACACTTTCCATTCTCTCTTGGCAGGAGATAGAATTTAATTAAATTTTAATATTATTAAAATATTTTTACTGTTATAATAAAATATAGTTTTAAGTCTTTGGACTTTGAACCTGGACTACCTTTGTTCAATTGCTGGTTCTACAACTTACTAGTGTGGTGACCTCAGGTAAGTTTCTTAACCTCTCTGTGCTTTAGTTTTCTTCGTATGGGATAATATTTATTTTTGAGGGTATTACACTATGATGAGCTAATATTTATTCATGTAAAGAATTTCAAAAACACATTTCTGTCACATGCTATGAGCTCAAAAAATGTTAATTCTTGAATTAATCTTTTTCTCTTATCACTTTATGTTTATTTCAGATGATACTGGTTTTCCATTTATGGAAGTAAAAAAGGAAGATGATTCAAAGAAATATTTAATAGATAATTGAACATTGATATTGGCATATTTTAAAAATCACCAACATCAATACTAAATGGTTAATGTGTACAGGAGTAACTGCTGACAGTTGGGGGTTAGGGTTTTATTTGAGCACATAGAGGACACTCTTACCTCCAGCCAGCAATAAGTATCTTGTGGCACGATAATGTCCCCCATGAAAAAAACCTAGGTTAAATACCACAATATTCTGTTTGAAGGAATTTGGAAGTTGCCAAGACAACCAGGACTGGAAAGACTAAGGTTCCAGAGAGAAGGAAACCACAGAGAACTTAGTCATCATTATTTAAGCTATTTTTCTTCTTAGGGCATTTGCCAATATGGCATTTCTTACATGCTTGTCCTTTTATGTATTTATTTTTTGTTGTTGAGGAAGATTGTCCCTGAGCTGATATCTGTTGCCAATCTTCCTCTTTTTACTTGAGGAAGATTGTCCCTGAGATAGCATCTATGTCAATCTTACTCTATTTTGTATATGGGACATCACCACAGCATGGCTTGATGAGCAGTGTGTAGGTCTGTGCCTGGGATCCAAACCCACAAGCCCTGGGCTGCTGAAGCTGAGCGTGTGAAATTAACCACTACACTACCTGATGGGCCCCATTTTACTTTCCTCTGTGTGAGAATAAACATAGACAGATGGTCATAGGCAAGGAGCAGAGAAGCCAGAAGAACAATTGGAAACAGCAAATAGCTGCAGAGATAAAAATTTGAGTTCAGGGCTGCCAAGGCAGCAGAGATTTGAGGGACAAGAGCCTAGAGAGAAGTAGGCACAGCGAAGTGAACTCTATACTATTGTTACTGTTTACATTTTGTCAACATTTGCTGAATTGTAAACTTGACAAGAAAGAGGCTAAGAAACTGAACAGAAAGCCACTGCTCTGTGGGGTTCTACACTCATAGATCAGGCATTCAATCAGCCCCCAGTTAGTGGTGCTGGATGAGGCTCTGCAGGTAAGAATATAAAACCCATTCCCAGTAAGGTTGGATCACTAGCCCTTCCAGGAAAGAAGGGATCCAATGTAGTCAAGTTGCCACTGAGTGGCCAATTGTTTTGGTCTCTGTTAGTGGCAGGTCAGAAATTTGGAGGAGATAGTGATCAAATTGGCCTTGGTACATAGGAGGACAACATACTGTTAGGCCATGTGTAACCTCCATTTCTGCCACCATATCCACTCTGTTCATGTGTCCATTGAGCTGGTTCTGGGGTTGGCCATTGACAAAATCTGGCTATCATCTACTGACTACATCATCTTTCTCCTTGGTTTCTCAGTACCTCTTCCATGAAGGTTGGTGGTATTGTTGTGTGATACAAAATCTTCCCACTTTCTGCTCGGTCCCACATATCCACCCACTCTTCTCTATGCCAGACTTCCTCATTCAATCTTACAGTTTTTTCCTTCTGGGAGCCTGACCAACTGACCAGGCCATTGGGCACTGCACAGCATCTGTGTATAGTCTCACCTAGGGCTACTTCTGCTTCCACCTAAAATGTACGGGTGTATCACTTACAGATTTTCCTATTGGAAGATTTTCCCTGTCCATCATCTTCTAACTCACTACCTGAAGGTAGTTGTAATGCAGCCATCATCCATTTTTGCTTGCATTTTCACACCAAAACGACCCATCCATAAACCAAGTAGGGCTTTTCCCTCCTCCTTCAGCTAGTCATAGGTACAGCTCACAGGGTCATAGGTTCAAGGTGGATGGATGTGGATGCAGTCTGGGTAGGTGGTATGGAGATTTGCTTACTCATGCCCTTTAATCGTTCATCTGCTCATCTGCTTACTCATGACCTTTGATCTTCTTGGATTGGTCCTTGACATCCAATTTCCAGCTAGTAATGGACTGCTGCTGACCCTGTCTGACTTTATGACTGGGTCCATCTGATAGACCCAGTTTGTAATGGGTATTTATGGATTCATGTCAATTGTTGCCCCATAGATAACTTTCTCTTTCTACTGGGACTCAATAGCACGCCAGGAGCTCTTTAATGAAAGGTTTATAATTTTCTAGTGCAGACCCTGTGGCCTTGATCTTAAGCCCCAAAGAACCACACTATGATTCTCTCATTGGATCTTGCTATAAACACTACACTTGTGTCTTCTCACCACTGAAATCTCCAACTCCATATAGTCTGCCAGATTCCGTGCTCCAAGCCAAGGGCTGCTTGCACTGCAGCCAAGACCTGCTGCGAAGCCTTTTCCTGTTCAGAACCCCACTCAAGCCTAACAGCCTTCTGGATCTCCTGGAATGGAAGCCAGAGCAGTAATTCTAAGTGTGGAATGTGTTGCCTTTGGAATCCTAAGAGGCTCTCCAGATGTTGTGCTTCTGTTTTTATGATAGAGGATGCAAAATAAAGCAATCTAACTTTTACTGGCCATACTATACATGCCCATATTAACCTTTATTGTCCATTACCTTACCATTTTCCTTCCACAGTACAACAATATAATTTAGGAATAACCATCTAAATTCATTGTCCTTATAGCATTTCCCTAATCCCAATTCCCACTCCCCTTCCCATCATTCAAATGACTGGATCATCACACCAGCAAGGCTAAGATTCTCTTCCACTACAGCATTTCCCTAGGTCCCTTGTGGTGAACTGTTAACCAATTGGGTCACCACTTTTTGTTCCATATTTTTCTCAGGATTGATTCTCCTAACCAGCCAGGCAGCAAGTGAGCCAGTCCCCAAATCCATCTTTTTGCTTCCTTTCTTGAACCACTCTAGGTACCAACTCTGTCTGTTCACATCATCTGAGAAGACCTTAAGATATGGTTAGACACAAATGAGATTTATTGTGATAAATGCTTGTTAAAGTTAAAGGAGACGGGCTCAAGAGTGGTGGAAAGAGCCTTCACAACACGATGTGGGTCTGACACCTATAAAAGAAGAGAGCCAAAGAAGGAGGATGAGATGGGAAGAGCTCATGCTGTAGAACTACTATGGGAAAGTTGATGGAGAGCAACTGAGAGTGGCTTATTATTAAAAGAGTGACGTATTGGGCAGAAATGGTTCATCTGTAGGATCCCTGACATACTCAGTCATTGTCTGGCAGCAGCCTGAAGGAAGTATAGCCTCAGCTCGAAGCCCATGAAGAATCTGAAGTTGTCCTAGTCGGAAGCTGTCAGTCTTACTGAAGCAGTAGGTCCTCTTGAAGGGAGATCTGAGTGGTGCATACCAAGCACAGACACCACATTGGAACTTTTAAAAACCCCACAAAATCCAATGATTAGATGATATATTATAATTTTTGATAAAGTACTCTAATAGAGGAAATGAGCTAAAGAAGAAAAGAAAAAAGAAAGCATGGAGTTAAAATTTGGCAGGAAAATTTGATAGAAAAGCAAAAAGATAAAGTTAGAGAATTTTTAAGCTGGATAAAACAATAGACATAGTCTAGAATATTTAATTTTTCAAAGCGAAAGTTGAAAATAAAAAAATTAAGATTGCATTCTTGGTATTTATTTATTTATACTATTCATGTTTTTAAAAAATTTGATATGAAATACAACCAATTATTTTACGGAATTGGAAATAGATGGTGTAAAATGCACTAGGTTGTGGTTCAACGCAGTCATTTCATACTCTTTTATGCATGTCTTTTTTATACTTTATGGATCAAGAATTATGACAAGAAAAAAAACTTGAACAGCTCTTAATAGTAGAAGAATGCAGCTAGCTGTGAAAATTAATGAGATGTAAAGAACATATTGAACAGAGATAACAAGGAACTGTAGAAGTGAAAAAGAGATTGAGGACACTGGATGTGAAATTTTTTAGGAAGCAAATCTTGGGTCTATTCCATCTAAAGGAATTTTATTATGATAAGCTAGAATCTGGCACAATCTGTTGAATGCCTGTGACAGGGTAACGGGAAAGGAAGATTCAAAATACAATATAGGATCCTCTTCCAGGAATGAGAGTGTACCTTCCATTGGACTACCCCTCCAATGGATAGTGATTGTAAACATTGGACTAAATTTAATAAACAACTCTTTGAATGCACTGGAAAGCAATAAAAGGCAACCAGAAACTGGTGTGCGGTCCACGCTGCAAACCTTGGCATAGGTTGCATCCTCGATTGTAATTTCAGAGGATCTCTAGTTGTTTCTAAAATGGCAGCAGTAATAATGGCAGTGAGAACTCTGACAATGGTGGCCAGATAGAGTTGTCATGGTAAAGTTTTATCAGAAGTGTTTGTTGAAACCTAGGCTATGCAAGACATGTCAGCTGGCCATAGTGAAGAGGGCAAAACTCGTAGAACTCATCATTGTAAATTTCTGAGTCTTGCAGAGGCTTATTATGAAACCTTCTCCCTTCCCCTGTCATGGATAATGACACTTTCCTCTCAGTCATTTCAGAAGAATGGTGAAGCAGAATTCCAACTGTAACAGTAACTGCAGTGGTGGCAAAACAGGAAGGAGTAGAACTGCCATTTCAAGGCAGCGTCTTGGTGGACGGGTCCGGCTTGAGCTGTATAGTCCCAGTGGAGCAGTGGCAAAACTGAGCCGTGAACTGGCCAGATCTATGGATGATGAAATCGCATCCCAGATTCTTGGAAATATTTAGAAAAGAGTTCATTGTAACACATTGGACTTCCTGGAGCTGTGCAGTGGAGCTTCCAGAACACTACAATTTGGAGATAAAGGTTAACATGACCTGCTTACTCACAAGATAGGAAGACAGGATACAAAGCTCAGTTGCTCTGTATTATTTGCAAAGGCTCTTAATATTGCTGATTAAGTTTGTGAAAAGGACCCAAATCTCTAAGATGAATTCCAAAATATCATAATAATGGATATTAACATTGACATATAAATTCTCAGTTGAGTTTTGTTGGTCAACAAGAGAGAAAAAAGATTATAAAAGCATTATTATCTTCATGCCGTGTAGGTTTATAGAATGCTGCAGAAGTATTTTTAATCTATGTTGCATATTTAATCTGGAGGTGAGATTAGCTAATGGTATTATGGGGGTGAAAATTGAAAGTTTCAGCTTTGAATGCCAGACAAAGATGGCCCTAGGAAAGCCCAGAGGCCGGAGTCCAAGGACACTGGGCCATAGAGCAAGGCTCTAGGATGGCAGTCAAGGTCAGGAGTATGTTTAAGGGCCAGTTGGTAAAAAAGTGTTAACTCCAGAGTATGTATCTACTACCAAGGTGAATTGCAAGGACAAGCTCTACAGAGCAGAGTGCTGATTTAAAAATGGTCATTTTCCCGAATGAGAAATCAATTCAAAAAAGAATGAAAGGAAGAAAGAAAATTCTGAGCTGGAGGTAAATGAGGAAATAAAGAGGAAAAAAATGAAATAAAATAAATAAATAGAAACAGGTCATACAAGTTAAAAGTAGTGTCAGTGACTGAGTGAGTTGAGGATGTGAAGGCAAAGGGATCCAGGCAAAATTCCAGAGAGGAGAGAATTCCAGGTCTCCAAGTATCACAGGAATGTGTTTCTATATGTTTGTTTCATAAAGAGTTTCCAGTTCTTGGGAAAAATCCAACTCTATTTCTTGAATATGTGATATGCGACTTCTGAGAGTATGAGAGTATTAATTCATAAATGCTCAATTATGCCAGCTATATTAGCTGTGAGCCCTTTAATTCTAAAGACCAAATATAGACATTGAAATAAAATTATAAATACAAAGAATAAACATATTCAAGATCAAAGCTTTCTATATTTTGTAAGCAGTCTGTGCATCTTGCTTTGTCCATTGATTGTCAATACAATCTTCTATTATTCATTAGCAGAGATCCAAAGTTTCCCCTCTGATAATTCTTTTTAAAAATATTAGTTGCAGGGGCTGGCCTGGTGGCATAGTGGTTAAGTTCATGTGTTCCACTTTGGCAGGCTGGGGTTCATGGGTGTGAATCCTAGGTGTGGATCTACACACCATCCATCAAGCCATGCTGTGGCGACATCCCACATACAAAGCAGAGGAAGACTGGCACAGATGTTAGCTCAGGACCACTCTTTCTAAAGCAAAAAGAAGATTGGCAACAGATGTTAGCTCAGAGCCAATCTTCCTCACCAAGAAAAAAAAGAGAAAAAGAATGGCAGATTAAAAAGTATACGTTAGTTACAGTGTTTGTAATTAGTATATTTAAAATTTTAATGTGAAAAAATAAAAATGTGTACAAACTGAATAAAAATGTGGAAAAATAAAAGTAAATTAAAAATCACCAAAAATATCATTGTAATTAATATAATGCTTTTTAAAACATAAAAATGAAATGATCATATGAGCAGGATTTTACTTTAAAACGTTATTCTACATTCTTCTATGTGATAGAGAAATCCGAAGATTACATATCTATGAGAGTAAGGTTTCAGTTCATTTGAGAGTATTTTTAGTGATTGATTGATTTTTTTGAGGAAGATTAGCCCTGAGCTAACTGGTGCCAGTCCTCCTCTTTTTGCTGAGGAAGACTGGCCCTGAGCTAACATCCATGCCCATCTTCCTCTACTTTATATGTGGGACGCCTACCACAGCATGGCGTGCCAAGTCGTGCCGTGTCTGCACCCGGGATCCGAACCTGCGAACCCTGGGCCGCGGAAGTGGAATGTACGCACTTAACTGCTGTGCCACCTGGCTGGCCCCTATTTTTATTTTTATAATAGGGAAATCTGATTGTTATGGGAGAAAAAAGGAGACTAGCACATTCATTCAGAAAGATGTTACAATTATAGCCAAAATTGTTCACTGATATTTTATCGTTTACTTCAGATTTTGTCCCGTCTTCTACCCCATTCTTATTCTGCGAATGCCATTTCATCGCTTAGTCAGTAAGAGCACTGCAATATACTGAAATATAAAACCCAAATGGTTTTTATTGTTTGTTTTTCTGTCAAAAGCAAATGTGTTTTCCTGAGTTATCTAGCTATTTGTTTCTCTTTAACTTTTCTGGATAGTATCAAACTTTGAATGAATACAAATCAATACTTTTGCTATAGGATTTTTAAAAAATCCATCCAGCGTCTCGAAATGGCTGAAGTTTTAACCAACAGTTGTAAAATTTTTAAAAATAAAACTCTGCCTGCCAGACAGTTTCACATTTGGGAACTCGGCTTTGCTTCACATATCCTGGCACGAGAAATAAAGTTTCCACATTACCAGAAACCTAATGGTAATTCCACATTGCTGCTTCTCTCTGGGGGTTCACAGCGTATGTATCAAATTGCAGCCCCTCTGAGTTTGCGCTCATTTAAAACTCTTTCCCCACCTTGAGCTTTATTTGTATTTCTCATTCCAAATTATTTTTCATGAACTGAGTTATTTTCAGGGAAAGGAATTTCTCTTTTTATTCTTGCTTTGCTAATGATGAAAATTTCTGATCTGAAATTCTATAAGTGACGTTGTTGGCAGAGGATTTGTAGAGACATCTCAAAATGAAGGAACTGATAGAACATTAGATCTAGCTTGAAAATCTCTCTCCTGCACAAGATCGTATTCTGATCTTAGACCTCTGTTTTTATAAGAGCATTTTTCTACATGTGAAAATATGTAAATGAGAAGTAAATGAAGCCTGACACTCTAATTCTTTATAGATTAGAGGCTGAATTGTGTTTAATGTGAAGCAAGAATAAAAATTTAAATATTCAACAATTTATTTAAATTTTGTTTACATATGTGAGGATAAATGCTTTAGTCTAAACAGTCTGACTCTATTGTTAAGTCATTGGAAAACTACGATGTGAATTTCTGATAGAGTTCTATCGTAGAGTTTGTCATTAATAGACAATACTTATATTTAATAAAATTCTACATATAGCAATCACACTAGGTTAAGTGGAAACATGTTTTTACTAAATGCTTTTTGATGGTGATAACGGTGAATCATGAAAAGGGAACCAAATTAAGCTTATTTATATTTTAGCAAATCCAAATTAGTTTAGGTAAAATTGACTAGAGAATTAGAGTATTTCTAAATACAACGTGTTATAGATTCTAAGATACACTTTGACACAGGATAAATGGGTCTTTCCATTTACTCCTGTAAATGTGCACTGTGTAAAAAGAGAAATGGGATTAAAGGAAAATGTGCATTTCTCCAATAGCCTTTAAATCAAAGTAAATAGAAAATGAGTAATCACTGAGGGAGGATTCGGTCTACTCCATACCACTGCCAAAAGAGTCCCTTTAGACTTAAAGAAAACATTAGTATCAAGAGTATGATGCAAAGAAGGGTGGAAATTGGACAAACGTTTTTTCCCTAAGCTTAACTCTTCTGGAGAATCTATATTACAGTAGACTGTGTTGGCTTATTTATGCACTCTTTTATTTGTTTGCTTATTTATTCCTTGTCACTCTGTTCCTCTGTCAGGAGAGGTTGTTGCCAATGTGTGCAATATTTTTTATAGCCTGTCTTAAAGTATCAAAATCAGTATTAAGAAACCCAGTGTAAAAATTTTTCAGTTCAGCTAAGCATCATTTCCTGAACTGTTGCAATATGAATCGATATAATGTGTGTTTTAACTTATTTTCTTAGGTTTACTGCTGATGAGCTTTCTGGGTAGTGATATTTATGAGCAACATTTTTTCTTGTTGTTATTGTTGTTGTTATTTTATATCTAGTAATGGGTTTCAGCAGACTTCTTGGACCATGAAAGTGGATTTTAATGTGGTAAATTCACTAATATGACGCAAGTATAATGTAAACACAGATAGCTTAATTTCTCATGTTAACAAAGCAAATGTATTAAATAATACCTAGTAAAAAATTCAATAGTATGTATCAGTCCAAAGGTTTCAAAATGAGTCTCAATTTAACCTGGGACCCTCAGGGAGTGGATTTAGAGGGTTCCCTTTGTCCACATACTACCTGGATCTCCCCTTGCTGGACAGCATTAGCTGATCAGATAAACAAGCTGGATTATTTTCTATATGTAGTAAAATGTCTCTGCCTGGTTTAAAGAAAGCAAAGGAGTAGATCTGTTGTTGAATAGTAAGGACTCTTCAGAATAACTCAACATAATGGAAGTCAAATGCCTGTTTTCTCCTTAGGGAAAGATTAGAGAAAGAGACTTTCTCTGCCACATGCAGTCATGAGGGGCTGTTTCACTTGCCAGTGCTTTCTAAAATCCTACTGTTTGTGCTATGGTGAAACTATAAACTTTTGGTTCTCAAGTATATTTCATTAAGGCTGGTAGAATCAGAAATACGTATTAAAGTACCAAACTCACAACTGATTGGTGAAGTAAAAGTTACTGCTACAGGGATTGCCCCAATCACTCCATTGTGTGAAATTTCCAAGTAATTTAGAGAAGATAAAAATACTCTGGCTTGCTCAATTTTATGAGGTTTCATTTTATGAGGTCTGATACCTGCATAGAAGTACGTATTGCCATATTCCATACCTGGCTCAAGGGAAAATGCTTTATAAAGATTTATATACATTATAAATCACTCTCCTCCATATTGAGAAAGCTTTCAAAATTTGTCAACTCCTTCCTTCCACCATCCATCATCCATCCTATGGCAGTACCTGTGAATTTTATCTGAAGAGATGAGAGAATCTGGAAGCTCAATCTTCACTGCAGATTTTGAAATGATTATACTAATAGGAATCTTCTCATGTGAGGATTTATCTTTGGTCTCACTCTTGAAGAATGATGAAAAAAGAAATAATATAGAGAGATATTTTGATAGTCTATCCTTACTACAAAATAACGTAGCAGAGAATAGAATGTTCAAATCCTATTGAAGACTTTCCATGTTGTTAACGTGAAGAAACTAACAATGGCTCCCCATGTACAACAGAGTTCATGGACAAATTAATAATAATTGTAAAGGAACTCTAATTCTTCTCCAGAATCAGATTGACGATGTAGAATGGCCTATTTGCTACAGGAAGGAATGATGTGTGGTATAAGGCCGTGGGGGAAACCATGATTGCCTTGTGATCCAACCTCATCCTGATTGGAATACCTTGCCGAGTATGACTCAGTATGCTCTACATGAATACATAGTATGCACTACACTATATTATATACTTTATCATATGCCTTTATATCTTTATGTACAAATTCTAGAGTATTTTCTTTATATTTTTATTTGTATGTTGAGTATGTTTATGTAAAAGGTATTCATATTTAACTTTTGCATAAATAAGTAACAATTTGGGCATAATTTGATTAAAAAGGAAAGAAGAGAAATTTCCTTTCTTTCTATCTTTCATTTAAAAGAACGTTTACCATTTATAAAGAGAGGATTATGTGAGAGTTCGTGTACTAAGACTTGTGACTTCCTGCTCCCTTCTTCTCTTGGCCATCGCAATGCTCACAGATAAACTGAATCTTCACAGACAGGAGAGAGAAGAGTCTTCCCAGAGGCTCTGCCAGCTTGTAAATACATAAGTTGCACCCATGCCCAGAGAATTTCCAATCCTTTTTTTAGTGTATTAATCATAAATATTAGTGAATAATTAGGGATCATTCATTTGAGGAAATCTCCAACAGGAAAGATAGAGACTGAAGTACCAAAGGAAAGAGTAAAAAGGGACTTTGAAGAAATGGAAACAATTGAGGGATAAAAATTTTAAAATAATTTATTAATGTATTCAGAGAAATAAGAGAAGATATTGTAAACCAGGAAACAAAAATGAGTATTCAGAAACCTAAAAAAACCTCTTGGAGAAAAGATATATAGATGAATATCTATGTATGTGTATGTTCAGAAATTTTCAAAAAATACTCATTTGAAAGGTTGGAAAATAAAATAGAAACCTGCTAGAAAGTTGGAAAATAGAAAAACTGATGAGAAATAGTTGAGAGAAGTTAAGAAAATTAGAGGATCAGTATTCCATTACTTGAAAATAGTATTTACAAAATGAAAAAGAGAGAAAAGAGTAGGTATAAAATATCAAAGAAATTATTCAAGAAAATTTCCCCAAACAGTAGAATATGTTTCTTCAGTTGAAAGAAACCACGTGGTGCCTGATGCCACCTGTACCAAAGCATCTCACAGTGAAATTCTGGAAAACTGAAGTTTGACAGAGAGAGGATGCTAAAAGTTTCCTGAGAGGGAGAAGATATAGGTCACGTGAAAAGGATGAGGGATCGGAATGGCATCAGATATCTCAATGGTAGCACAGGCAATTGGAGGAAAATAAAAATCAGCACCTTCAATTCTGAGGGAAACTGTTTCTAAAATATAATAACACATTTAATCAACTATCAATCAAATTTGATGGTAGAAAAACATTTTTTCAGACATGCATAGTCTCAAAATTATCTTCATTGTCTCTCAGAAAGTGACAGGTGGATGTGCTCCAACAAAATGAAGAAGTAAACCAAGAAAAAAAAAAGAAGAAACCCATGTGACCTAGGAAGACGACCCACTGCAGAAAGGGGAGAAGGGTCGCTCAAGGATAGGAGAGAAACATCCTTGAAATAGGCCAACTGAGAGCAGTCGGCCCAGATCGAAGACTTTTAGCAACCCTGAAGAAAGACTTCCCCAAGAGATTAAGTCAGTAAATTATCTGATGTGTTTGCATATAAGGGGAGGTTGATACTAACAGAAGAGATTTTAGAGTAAATTAGTGACAAGTTCTCAAATTGCTAGGCGAATTATAAGAAAAGATAATTGTCTTGAAAACCAAAGTTCTGCCAGAAGAGAAACACCTTCTTGTTATGTGTTAAGGCTAAACTGTGACTAGCCTTCACACCTTTATCATCATAATATAAACCCTGAATATTAATGCAACCTGAAATCTGTTGGCTGAACTGCTCTCTAGGTTCCTAATATGGAGGAACTTGCAACACTCTTATATATAGTAATGATTCCTCCAGGTCTTGCCCAAAGGAAATTATGGCGTTTACTCAGATACACTGGAAAAATGGTTCTTTTATGTTTCGAAGATTATTGGACATAAAAAGACTGAGCTGGCATTGATACCTGGAGACTCAAAGGATCATCATGGTCTCACTCTTAGAATGAACATTTATGGGGCCGGGTAGCAAATGGAGTCCTGGCTGAAGCTCAGCTCACAGTGGGCCACCTTAGTCCACATACCCACCCAGTGTCATTTCTTCACTTCTTGAGTGTAATATTTGAATTGGTATACTTGGCAGTTGAAATAAGCCTCAGATTGGGTACTTGGTGTTTGGGGAAGGCCTTTGGAGAATGACAACTGGAAGCCTTAGAAAATGACTTCCAAGATAATAAATCAAAAGTAGTATTATATCCCTAGGGATGGGGGATATGGCAGATATTATTTCCATGGTAAAAACCTGAAGTATGGAGGAATAATGTTCCTCATCTTATAATTTATTTCACTAATCTGGTCCCTACAGAAACAGGATGGATCATAGAAAATGACTCAACCAAGCAGTAGCCCCAATCACAGCTGCCATGATGGAGGTGGAATTCTTACTACACCAGATTAACAAGGCGTTAGGTATATGGTTTACAGCTATTCTGATTAGCCAAGAGGATCAGGAAGGGTTTGCAATTACCTAAGATGAACCACAATATTTGTTGACAGTGTTGCATCAGTGATTTGCTAACTCTCCTATCCTTTGTCATATTCTGAAGAGGTGTACAACCTGGACACCCCACAGAATATCACACAGATCCATTAAAACAATGACATTCAGTTGATCAGCCAGGATGAGCAAGAGGTGACTAAATTATTAGAGCTTAGTGTATCATGCATATGCTCTGGGGTGTGGAAAATAAACTCTATTAAGATTCAATGACCTGCCACTTCAGTCAAGAGCACATCAACCCCTAACCACAATGAATGAAGCACAGCTCTTGATAGGCCTCTGAGTTCTTGAGGCAACATATTCCAGACCTAGGAATACTGCTCCAGAACGATGTACTGGGTGACACCCATTTGAGTGTCAGAAGCTATCAGATTTTGAGTGGCACGTGGAACTCAAAAGAGCTTTGCAGCAGACCTAGGCCACGGAGCAAGCTGTTCTGCCACTGGGTCCACATGATGCCTTCAGCCCTGTGGTACTAGTGATGTCAGTAATCGGAAAATACACAGTACGTAATATTTGTCAAGCTCCTGTGGAAAAATCACAACAAAGTCCCCTGGGATTCTGGAACAAAGCCAACCCATCCTCAGTAGGTATTTGTGCAGCTTTCTAGAAGTAGCTCTTGGCATGTTGCTTGGATTCTGTAGAGATGGAACACGAAATGATAAGCCACCATGTGACCGTGCATACAGGACTGCTGCTATGATCTGGGCTATGTCAGACCTTCTGCTATGATCTGAATGTTTGTGTCTTCCCAAAATTTGTGTGTAGAAATCGTAACTCCTGAAGGTGATGATATTACCAGGTGAGGCCTTTGGGAGGTGATTAGGTCATGAGAGTGGAACCCTCATGATTGGGATTAGTGCTCTTATAAAAGAAGCTCCAGAGATCTCCCTAGCTCCTTCCACCACGTAAGGATACAATGAGAAGTCTGTAACCTGAGAGCCCTGGTCTGACCATGCTGGCACCCTGATCTTGGACTTCCAGTCCCCAGAACTATGAGAAGTAAATTTCTGTTGTTTATAAGCTACTCAGTCAGCGGTATTTTGTTACAGGAGCCTGAACAGACTAAGACACCCTCCAAGTCATAAAGTTTGATGGGCCCAAATAGCAGTCCATCCTGATGGAAATGGTATATCTGATATTGAGTAGAAAGCGTAGACATAGATTATCTGAGTGAGCAAGAATCCCAGACCCCACCCATCACCAACTACAGTTTCACCAAAGCCTCTTTCCCAGCTCTCACTATGTCCATATTGGGGGATAGGAAGTCCATACCAGTAGCTAACAGAGAAGGAAATTCCCAACTTCTGATTTATGTATAGGTCAGTTTGATTTGAAGGCAAAAGCTAAGGATGGATGATGGCTCCATAAAAGCCACATTCAGGGGTTATTTTGAAAGATATTTAGAAAAATAGCTTCCCCTGGACAACTGTGAGTAACGTACCTGGCCATCCAATTAATGTGGAAGAAAAAGTGACTGAAGGTGAGACTATGTACAGATTGCTGGCAGTGACCAATGGCTTGACTATCTGGTCATGGGCCTGAAAGTAAAATTATTGAAGCATCATATATCTAAATGTTATTATTTACCAAGGATTCAATATCCAAAATTACATAGTTTTCATCTTGCAAAGAAAGGCACACCTAGTAAGCTCATCAGATTTAGAGAGTATTCTGTATGTCAAAAGAAATTTCCTTTGAAAAATTTTGAAAATTTCAGATTGGATTTAAAAATATCTGTCTTTAAATATATTATAAATTTTCAACTATATTTGGTGGCATTTTTCTAGTGTGTGTGTATGTAGGAAGAAAAAAATAATAAATCCAACTTTTTCCTCCTCTTGATAGAAAATGTCAGTTGCCATAAACCACTATGTGCTTGAATTTCTTCCACTGTAGAATCTTGGAAAGGAAAATGCCAGAGTATGATGACATACATGTTGCCACCAAATTCTTTAATTATCACCCTCCTTCATGGAGCTTAATATTTTCCTGTAAGCAGCCACCACAGTGTGGGATCTCAGTGATCCCCAAAACTGGGCTTGCCTCAATATGCTTAATATCAGCATTTCTGTAAGCATTTGTTAAAGTTTCATTTTTTTTAACTTTAATTTTCTTGCTAATTTAATTGTTTGTTAGGAACATTATTTTCAGACTTTCAAAGTTGACATACCTACGATATTTTGTACAACCACCCATGTTTTCTGTATAAAAGATAGGGAAATCACATATTTCTCAAAGCATTTTCATCCCCATGCTGCGTATTTCCATACAACCTGATTATACATCATTATGATAGACTAAGAAAAGGAGATGTTTTCTCAAATGATAGTAAGTTGCTGTTAGGTGCCTAGTATAAAGGTAGCTAACATGAAATATTTGGGCTTTCTTGCATACATTAAATGTAGTAATTCCTGTAAGTATTGGTGTTTTAAAGATTAGTAACACTCGTTGTCTTGTGAAGCCGTCATATGTGAAGTTTGACAGAGCAGTTTTGTGCCTGCGTAGGCTTTTATTTCTACCCTGGAGACATTTGATCACTGTTCCTCAGTTTTAAGGAAAAAGATTGAACTATTGCACTAATGTAACTGGGCCTCTGATAGTCATTCCCCCTTCTGGGCTTTCAAATCTACCATTTCCTAAGTAAACTTCCTGAAGCGCATGTCCAAAACTTTTAATCACACCTCAATGCATTTTTCTTTAGGGTAAAATTCTTAGCATGACATTCAAGGACTCATATGAAATAACCACAGCTCCCATTTCCCCAGCCACATTTATTTTTGACTATTTTATGAGATAGCAAGTGGGGGCACTGAGTTCCCCATTTTTTCCAATGCCCTGAAAACCTAGCCAGTCTTAGACCTCTGTATTTCTTCTCCAGTACCTTCTACAGGATGTAGGATATAATGGGAGCATAAATGTCATGGACTTAAACTAGATGGTTACATTTTCAACTGCATGAAAACACTGTTACAAAAAGGTAGATAACCTGTTGGAATAGCAAAACCTTGAAGCAAAGTCCCATTCCTTGTCAAAGATTCAGCACTCTGATTAAAGAACCTTTGGTGAGAGATGGAGAGTCGCAGTCCTTCAGAAGGGAAAAATGTGTGGTTTTGAACACACCTGTTCCAGAATAATAAAGTATAATTGAGAAAGAACTCACCATAGTAATCAGAGATTTTAAGGGTAGAATTGCTTTTTGTGACCTACTTGGAAAAATTAACAACAGTCCACAATACTACTTCCATAGAAAAAAAGCACCTGAGTTGCAAATGGCTGAATTAAAAGAAACTTTTTGAATACCACTGTTTTTTTTTTTGGAGGAAAATTAGCCCTGAGTTAACATCTGCTGCCAATCCTCCTCTTTTTGCTGAGGAAGATTGGCCCTGAGCTAATCTGTGCCCATCTTCCTCTACTTTCTATGTGGGGCGCCTGCCACAGCATGGCTTGGCAAGCAGTGCCATGTCTGAACTGGGCATCTGAACTGGCGAGCCCCGGGCCGCTAATGCTGAACATGCGAACTTAACCGCTGCACCAACGGGCTGGCACCAAGAATACCAGCTTTTTATAGGATGGAGATTGTCTATGTTTTCAATAAAACTTATACTCAGATTATTATATTTTAATTTAGACATAGTCTTTTGTGATGCTTTTGTCATGGACGATATGACAGAACCAACCAGGAAGCATGTCTACACACTAATTGTCAAGCAAAAGGAGTACAGATTCTGTGTAGTATGCTCATAACTCTTCACGAAATCTTAGTAGTGTATATTTTGACGATAATTCATCTTTCTACGTCAGTAATATATCAATCCTCACGAAGATAAATGCTTATCCACTTATTTATTTACCACACGTTTTTCGAGTCCCTTCATAGCAGTCACTGAAGATATAGGAAAGAATAAGATGCTCTCTGCATGCAGCAGCTTCTAGAACAGTAAAATAAGCAATCAAATATGGACACAAATACATGGCAGTTCAAGATGATACATTTAACAGTAAGAAGCACCCACAATGTAGAGCATTGTCACAAATGTGGAAGTAGTTAACTCCATGTATGAATGTAAAGATGCTTTTTCAGCTATTCGTGCCAGGCTGATTAGGAGTACTTCAAGGACACAAAGTGTGCATGTGTGTGTGTGTGTAACTATTTCTAGCTGAAGAAATATTATATATAAAATGATGGGCGTATAAAATATCTATTCTGGGGCTGGCCTGGTGCCATAGTGGTTAAGGTGGCACACTCCTGTTCGGCAGCCTGGAGTTTGCAGGTTCAGGTCCTGGGCAAGGACCTCCACATCACTTGTCAAGCCATACTGTGGCATCATCCCACACACAAAATAAAGGAAGATTGCCACAGATGTTAGCTTGAGGGCTATCCTCCTCAAGCAAATTGGCAATGGATGGTAGCTCAGGGCCAATCTGCCTCACCAAAAAAAAAAAAAAAAAAAAACCTGTTCTGCTAAAACATGAAATAATTTTTAAAAAGATGAGGCAAGAGATTTAGACAGGGACAATATCAAAAATGGTTTTGTAAGCTAACTAAGGAGTGTGGGCTTTACAGTGTAAACAATTAGGTGTCCTCATTGTAAGCAGGGGAATCAAGCTAAGGATTGTGTTTTGGAGAAACCAATTTGGGGGCAACAGGAGGAATAAACTAAAAGGAGAGGGCAAGACTGGAAGCAGGAGACTATGAAATAATTTGCAAAAGAGTTGATGAGAGATTGAGTTAACATGTAAAGAAAAGAATAATGGATAGATTTGATAAATAGCAAAAGAGGCATTGACAGAACTTGATGACAAATTTGATGTACGGAAAATGACTGGAGAAGGTTCTAGCCTGACTCTTAAGTTTTTGTTTGGGAATTAGAACCATGAAAAAAAACCATTCAAGAAAAAGAACAAATTCAGAGAAATTATAATCCATTGAATTCAGAAATGGTGCATTTGAAATGTTTCTGGGAAATCTAAGTCAATATTTAGTAAATTATTTAATATGTACCTACTAAGCTCCATAAGCATTAATATGAGTAGTCTGGCTAGGAAAAGAGATTTAGCAGCTATTGTTGAAAAGTCTGGATCAAAATCATAAGAGGGCTGTTAATGCTAAAAAAAATTTGAAGGCTTAGTTACAAGGACGTTGACATTTAAGATAAAGACAAAGAGGGTCAAATTTTTTAAAAATTAAGAAGAAAAAGAGGTAGGAAACAGAATCAGGAGAGCACATTGTTGTGGCATCTGTGGCTTCAGAACATTGGAAAAGAAAGTGTGTTAAACTCACCTGAAAGGTCAAGTAAGATAAACAAAGAGAAAATTCCACTGAAGTTAGCAATTGGATCGTTGTGTACCTCTGCCAATTGGGTTCGGGTACGTGCTAGACTGCAGTGACCTATGAAATGTTGATGGGAACATGAAAACCGTTCTTTCAAGATGTGTACCTGAGATGCAAAGGAAAAGACATCAGAAGTTCAAGGACGATCATTTAATGGGCCAGAAACTTGAATAGACCACAGTATAATAGGAAGAAACTGGTAGAGAGGTAGTGATGCCAGTACAGGAAAAGGAGACTATGATAGCTAGAGCATGGTTCCTGAGCTGGGAATTGGATGACGGACTTACAACTCAGCCTTCAACAACAAGATATTAGAAGAGGAAAGTATTATATAAATGAAGATTTAAGAATAACGTGGATAGATTTGCAGATATTTTAACGACAAAAAAAATTTGAAAGTGTCTGCAGAATATGAGGACTGATGTTGACCAGAGAAGACTGATACACAGTCCTATGGATTCAACTAAGCCAGGAAATCATGGATTTTTATTTAAGCCATGTTTTTAAATTAAGTTACTTTTTCCTATGTCACTCAATTTTTCCAATATAAAATTATGGATATCAAATATTAGGATAAATTCAGCGCTGATGGACCGAATATTGAGCTCCACGGATTAATGTTATTAAAGCTCTCTGTGTGTTTGTGTGTGTATTATATGTATGTATGTACATGTTTGTGTGTATTTGTATACACTCATATGTACACATCTATCCTCTTTTGCATTCTCCCTCACACACATATATGCACGTATATGTATAGATATATGCATATACATGTATTCTCACACACATATTGCCAACCATTACTTATTTGTGTACTGTTATACTCAATGATACATGCAAAAGAATTTAAAGAAAATTTTAACAAATATTTTATTTGGTAAGGTTTAATAAGCAGTGGAGTTGGAGAAAAATAAGTCTCTGATCCACTAGTGCAGGGTAATTTCGATTCTGCTACGTTCATTATCGCCCAGCTGCCGATTAAATTTATTTCTTGTTATCAGCAGGGTATGGTTAATGAATGTTAACCCAAGAACACTTTTAAAAAAAAGGAAGCTCAAATAAGCCACAGGATTTGAAAAGACTCTATATAAAACCTAGCACATGAATATGTTCATTATTCTTTTCAATCATCTTCTTTACTTTTTTGAGAGAATTTGCTGAGACCTCTCAAATGTGGCCTTTGTCACTGTAAGACCAAAACGTCTCATTTGAGGTATTTCCCAGTCTTTGATCAGTGGTCACAGGTCTGCAAAATTATAATGATATTGCTTACCTTAACAATTTTTCCATATATATTTGTTACTTAAGTAACTCAGAATTTCTTCATCATTTATTTTAAATTATCACTCTAAACTTACAATGAATCTCTTGATTTGGGACTTCCTATAGAAAAGGAGAAAGAAGATCACAGAATCACACACATAACATGAGTTTGCTGCTAGTCATACACATTTGGAATCATTTGCAAAGAGATTGTATGACTTTGCCAACAGATTTTAAAATAAAAATTCAAATTTTGTTGAGAAGGGTTTCTAGGTCAATCTTGTTAATTGACAAAACATCTTCAAAATATTTTAAGCAAACAATCTTAAAACCACATATATTAAACCTTTCAAAGCACTTATCAACCAACAACATGACAGTAGTGTTGAATTTATCAAACCAAAATAATCTTCTTGGTATAACAATCTACATACATTTTCAGATTTAAAAGAGTTCCTTTAGCAGTGCTTCAAAACCAGTCTTAAAAGGCCTACCTCCTCCCCTCCTCTCTCCTCCCCTCCCTCCCTTTCTCTCTCTCTTACTTCTTTTCTCTTTCTCTCTTCTTTCTAAAGTTTCCAACCCATTGTAAATAAATACTTTTGTAAAATACAATATGTTTGCTACTGACCCCCACCGACTTCTACTGGATCCCCACATCTGTGCCACAATGCCCTCATCCTTCCTCTTCCAAAAAAGTCATGTCTCTGTAATTATCCATTCTGTCGCCAATACTGTCAAGAACTGTGAAGAGTCTGAGATTTCCCCCTATTTGCAAACTCACAAGCTAGCTTGTAAATTTCCTCAATGCTGGGGGAAGACATGAGACTCCTGGGTCAAAGACAAAAGACCTTATTAGTCATGGCACTGTCAGCAGCAGAGCAACATATTTGCGTCAGTTTTCCTTGTCCCAAGTCCAACAAGGAAACACAAATGGACCCAGATGGGTGGCATTACAGAGAGGAGCACTAAGCTTAGGGAACCCAGATCTTTTATAATGGGGAAGATGTGTGCCTTTCCTTCCTCTTGTGGGAGTTACTATCATTATTATCCCAGACAATAAGCATGCCTGGTCTCTGATCTGCAGGAAGACACTATCTTTAACTTCCAAGGCATTTTGCTATACAAACATCCTTAAAAAGACAGCAGGGGAGCCAGCTCAGTGGCACAGTGGTTAGTTTGCAAGTTCAGCTTTGGCAGCCCGGGATTCACTGGTTCAGATCCCGGGTGTGGACCTGCACACTGCTTGTCAAGCCATGCTGTGAGAAGCGTCCCACATATAAAGTAGAGGAAGATGGGCACAGATGTTAGCTCAGGACCAGTCTTCCTCAGCAAAAAGAGGAGGATTTGTGGCAGATGTTACCTGAGGTCTAATCTTCCTCAAAAAATCAAAATAAAAATTAAAAAGGGAAGAAAACAGACAGCTGGGTGATAGGACACGCATATGGTGATGGGTAGTAATTAGTCTTTGGATGGTGAACATGATGTAGTCTATACAGAAATTGAAATATAATGATGTAGAGCTGAAAATTATGTAATGTTATGAACCAAAGTTCCTTCAATGAAAAAAACAAGTCTGTAGCTAGGAACGAAAGCAATCAACGCTTCTGCTCACAAAGTGTAAAGAATTGTGAGACTCACAGAGAATTGGCCACCAGCAGTGGGTTTTGTCTCAGATTTTTTCAAATAATTCCTAAGTGACTTGGATTCTTCCCATCCGGCCTTATTCCTGTAACTGAACATAATGTTCTATGTACTTTAACCTGCAAGTGACTGGGTCTTATCCTCTGATATATATCTTTTATGCAGTCAGTGGACACATCCGTCTATAAAATCTAGGGGGTCTGGGACACTTTTAGACAATGGTCACTTCTGTTCACTTGACTCTGCCCTGCGTGGAATGTAGGTGGTGTTTGTATGTTTGCTTTCTGAAGTGTTTTTGTAAGTTATTTTGTTTTGTTTTTGTTGAAGAGTTGACATAGCCTATTTCTTTATGAAAGAATCAATCATTCAGTATGAGATCCTTACACCTCTCAATCCAATCTACATGTCTTTGTTGTACATACATGTTTTAACCTCATTCATTCTCTTTTCTCTAATCATAACTCTGGCTCTTTCCGCAGCCAGCCCAGTCCCAGTGATGAGCATTTTGTGGAGGTGTGTATTTAATTGTATAATGTTTGCTTTTTGTATTGCTTCATCTTGTTACATGGCCCTTTATATTTAACTACTTTATTATTAATGTGTTTTTATTAGTTTCTGAGCAGCAGGGATAAAGAGATAATGACTGCTTAATTTCTTTGGTACATTGGCTAGTAGAGCCCTGGTATAGTAAGATGATAAATAAGCATTGTTTGGTTATTTGATTGTGTTGCAGTGTTTTGTAATATTCAGAGAAAGCAGACAAACCTGAAAGGACAAATGTCTTCTATTGAGATGGTGCAATTCTCATTTCTTAAAAAGAAAGTAGTCTTGTGTTTGTCTCATTTACCAAATGGCTACATATTCTAAGCCATATTAGAACTCTATGGGGCCTTAGATGCTTTAACCTTTAATTAGAATTGACGTGCCATGGATGAGAGAAACAGCCAATCGAGGTGAAAGTGAGTTTAAGGAAACAAGATTAGAAATGAGGCTGTAGCTCGAGAGGACAGAAAACAATAACAAAATATTTTTTTCTGAAAATTGAATGATACTATTGCATTTATTCCATTAAAAATAGTTTATATTTCTTTTAAAAATGTATTATCTGTATACTTCATGAAAGTAACATACGTTTATTTAAGCAAATCAATCCAAAGAGTAAGGTAAATGTGCTTAATCTCCCCTCACTGTTCTGAATTCACCAATAATAACAGCATGACTTGTATTTTTCTATACTTTATGAGTTCTCATATGGACATACATAAAAATATGCACACATGTATACATGGCTTATTGTTATAGGTGCTTACAATAAAGATGCACATTTATACATATTTTTATAATTTATCTGTCTTGAACTTAAAAATATAATGGTTACTTTTCTCAGTAAATTAAAATACATCTAATTCAGATTTGATATAATTATTGAACACCTCCACCATTGATGATTGCTATTTTTTTATGCTGCTATAAATATAATAAAATTCTTGCACATGAAAATCCTTGCAGCAAAAATTCTTGCACATATGTTATGTCTTGTATATTTTATTTCTATAAGGTTATTTAAAAATATAGAATTTCTGGGTCAAAGACTATGATATTTTAAATTTTAACAGCTATTGACAGATTTTTTACGCCAATTCCCAGTTTATTTCCAAAAGGCCCCAAAATTCCTACTCCATCCATCAGAATGAGTATTCTCTTCATCACCAGGTACTATTCCTTTTTAAAATTGTTGTCAAACTAATGTGCTACATTAGTTTATCTAATTTGTATTTCTCTGACTCTGATTACTAAGATTAAGCATCTTTTCAAATTCGTTGGCCATTTGGACTCCCTTTCTTTGAAATGCCGTATACTTTGGTCAATGTTACTGATTGTCTTTTAATTAGTTTGCATTTGTTATTTTTATGGTAGGCATAAATCCATATTTGTTATTTTTATGGTAAACATTAATCCTATCTCTACCATTTGTGCTGCAAATATTTCTCAAGTTACCATTTTTCTATATACTTTATTTTAGTGTTTTTTTCCATAAACCTTTCATTTTGCCTATGGTAGCTAGGGTTCCTATGTTGCTTAGGATGATCTACCCATTTCTAATATTTCAACGTTTTTAATAAATGCTTTTAATGTTATAACTATGAGGCAGTCAAATTTGTAAAAGAGTTTGTGTGCTCTAGACGTAGAGCTGAGTAACTGCATCAGTTTGGGGAAATTTCAGAACCCACTTTGTAACTTGCTTTTTATACTTATTTTTCCAGACCTCTGGATTGACAATAAGACAAAGCATGTCCATATTTTGGAAGCTAAATATTGTATTTTCTCCTTGTTTAGGGCCCTTTTCAGCCAAGAGAAAGCCCTAATGATGTATTCAGATGTCTTCATATCTTTCCAGGGTCTTGACTGATCTAGGTCAGTTATCTGTGAAACGGGATTAATAGACACAAATAGTAGGGTTTTGTGTATTCTTGGAGACAACGTATTGGGTAAGTGAACACTATAAATCAATAGAAAATTTCAGAAATGATGATCAAATTCTCGGCTTACATCAAGTTGAGACCTAAAACTAACTTATATTATGACAGAATAAAGATGCAAAAGAACCTCAACTAAAATTCTGGGTCATCTCTACTTATATGCCCACGTCTATGCCTATGCTTCTATCTATATCTGGGTCTATATCTATATCCATCTATCTATACCAGAATCACCTACCATGTTCCAAATACTGCACTAGGCTTCTTTCATATTAATCCTTATGACAATCATAAATCGCTATGAGGGAAATCCCTTGAACGGTTCATCAAAATCCTTTGAATTGTGTATTGGTAAATTCACCAATATTGGTGAATTCAAAGAATTTCACCAGTGAATGCGATGTGGATCCTTATCAACATTGGGTAAGGGAGACTGGCTACAACCTTCCAATTTTAATCCATAAGAGCACACGGTAGAGAAAGCAGAACTCTCCAGAATTGAATGCTTTAGTTGCTTGCCAATAATTGAGCTTAGCGTTTTTTGTTTGATTTTCTCTTGATGTAAAATAGAGATCTCTATATCCAGTCTTGTTCTCCTCCAGGTATTTCAGATTTATAGTGAAATGAGATCCAGTTTCCTATCGAGTCTTTTGATCAACTGCCCATATATAGTTGGTTATATACATAGCAACAGTAAGCATTTCCAACTATAATTACGGCCGTGTTATTCTTCATTTAAAATTCTTTACTGTCCTCCTTTTGCATTTAGAATAAAATATGGACTCCTTACCTTTGTAAAAGCCTTAAATCTTCTAGCACCTGCTTACCTCTCCCACCCATGTCATATCACTCTCCTACTTTCTCAGTCTTTTCTAGACACACAGGACTTCTTTTGATTCCTCAAAAACAGCAACCTTATTCCTTCTGACTGGCCTGAGATTATCTTCCCAGTGTTCCTTATCAAATATCAGCCTAAACACATCCTCCTCAGAAAGGTTCTCCCTGTTTATCCAATCTCAAGTGGACACCAGTCATTTTCTATTGCTTCTTATTTTTAATTTCCTGCATATCAACATATTTGTATGTGTGTGTGTTTTGTGTGTGTTTTGTCTCCCCAAATAGATCCCTATGAATTTTCAAAAGAATAATTCAAAACATTGTCTAGAGTTTCATAATTAAGAGGATGGAACTTGGATTCAAACATATGTAGACTAAATCCAATGCCCATATATTAACCAGTATTTTGCATATGTTGAGAAGGATGTAGTTAAGAATGTGAAATGCTGCCAAGAAGAGTAGTTGAGTGAAATAAACTCTAACTGAGATTTATGTGGTTTAGTAAAAAATTCATTATTTGAGGGGGCCAGCCCGGTGGCTGAGTGGTTAAGTTCACACGCTACACTTTGGCAGCCCAGGGTTTCGCCGGTTTGGATCCTGGGCGTGGACATGGCACTGCTCATCAAGCCATGCTGAGGCGGCGCCCCACATGCCACAACTAGACGAACCCACAACTAAAAATACACAACTATGTACTGGGGGGCTTTAGGGAGAAAAAGGAAAAATTAAAAAATCTTAAAAAAAAGATTCATTGTTTGAGATTTGCAGAAGCTGTTTATTTCCCTGGAGTGATAGTGGAAGATACCAAATTGTATTCATCTGAGGACTGAGCAGTAAACAAGTTTTGAGGGAATCTATGCTGTGACAAAGATTGCTTAAGAATGAAAGGAAACATCTGAGATAGGAAAGACTTGAGACTTAGATGTTGATTAGAAGGAGCCAAAAACAGATTCTGAGGTTCGAAGAGTAGTGAGATGGATTTTTCCATCAAGCCAGATTCTCATGAAGATGAAAGAATGGGAGTGAATGAGAAGGATCAAGGAAGAGATTTACCATAGCTTGGAAGAAAGAAAGACAGGCAATTTGGCATAGTGAGTAATAGTAAGTTATTTGTAACTGAAGAGACCTAATTTAAACTTTGATTAGCATCAGTTTCCTTCACCGCAAAATGAAAGATGTAATAGCCACTTTGAAGGATTGTTATACTAATTTGAGAAAATCAGAGTAAAGTATGCATTGGAGTGCTTAGCATATAGTAGGAACCCAATAAGTGGTCACTACCATTATGTAATAGTTAGAGAGCCTAAATCATTGCCCTGGTAAATGCTGACCAAGACTTGAACATTTAGTGCGAAGCCCAGTGACTTAATTACTCTGCCCTCCAGGATAATGCACTCCCTAGATATCTTCATCTGTCTTTATCTTAAACGAGAGCATGTTTTCTCTTACCTACAAACACAGACATGGCATCCCTTCAAAAATTGCTAATATAATGTTTGAAGGGAAGTGCCGAAGTGTTTGAAGGGAAAAGAAGATGTGAGTAAAAATATGTGGTAGGACTGATTAGTCTAGGATATCCTTAAGAGTATTTATTGAGGTGGATGCTGAACTCCTTTATGTCTATACTACAAGATTAATTCATGCCACATAATCCGAGGACAACTATCTAACTCTTCAAGAACCTGATTCAACTGTAGGCTGTCATATTTGTGCCTGTAATAATTACATGGTGGGTGACAAACCAGATTCACTTACGAAAAGGAAGTATTAATTAAGGGGTCAAGATCAGAATGTAACAAAACTGTAGCATCACCCTCATCTCCTTTGGGCCTGCTTGTTATTGTATCTTCCACGTGTACATGTGTTCTTCTTTCCAGGAGCGTGGATTTTGGAGTCAGTCCCACCAGATCCATTGCTGATCTGCATTTTAGAAGTTTTGGAAGTTTTGACAGCTTACATAGTGTGTTTGAGTCTCAGGTTATTCATCTGTAATAAGTGGAAATAAAACCTGTATCACTGTCTGGCTGATAAAACGAAATTGAATAATGCGAGTTTCATGCCTTGTATACAGCAAGCAAGCTGCATGCCTTCTATAGACTTGATTTTCTCCCTTCTTTGTCCATTTCATCTAATCACGGGATTTTAATTATGCCTTCAACGAAGACAGCTCTCAAATGTGTATTTCTAGTTTCACATTTTCAATTGCATACCTTTTTCTTCTTCAAAGCCCAAAGAAAATACTACACAGCTAACTGTGACTTTTATTAGCAAACCATAACAGTAAACTTTCCTCTTTTAAACATTCTAGTATCTTATTTTTCTTATAATATCTTTCATTTTTACCCTAATCCCTTTTTCCAGATATAGACTAATGAGAATCCATGCCTGAATGATTTTTAATTAGGAATAATTATTAATCCAATGACCCTTATCATACCAGGTTGACACCCAAGAAATGTCTTGACAGAAGAAGTTAAATAAAGCCTAGAAAATATGTTTATTAAATGCAGTTACCAATGAAGATTAAAATGTAGATTTGATGATAGGTTTTCCCAGTTATCAATATGTTAATTATATCCAAAAGATCACTATTGAAAATACCATTGAATATTCCAGAGACATATATTCAAGGGAAAAATACAATGTTATACATTTTTAACTGCTGTTCATTATTTACATGTGTTTGTTTTGTTCATTTCTTTTTTGTTTGGTGAGGAAGATTGGCCCTGAGGTAACATCTGTTCCAATCTTCCTCTATTTTTTATATGTGGGATGCTGCCACAGCATGTCTTGATGAGTGGTGTGTAGCTCTGTGCCTGGGATCCCAACCCTCGAACCCTGGGATGCCAAAGTGGAAAGCATGAACCTGACCACTATGCTACCAGGCCGGCCTCATGTTTTATTCAGTTCTTTTAAAGAAAAACAGTCACCACATTCATATAACATGTAATTTTGAGATAGAGCATATCTATTTTTTCCATCAAATTTTTCAAGGGAAATAATCTCTTGTATTTATTTCTATAATGCCATATGTAGAATTACCATTCATTTCCTAGAATAGCATATTTATTTTCTGCTGTAGCATATAATTCCTTCATCAACAGCTTATTTACTATCAATATATTTCATATTTATCATCCAATTCCATTGCCATTCATAAGAGCCAAAAAACATTGCATTTTTACTTAAAGAAACTGATACACAATACTTCTTGTATCGATGGTCAATGTTATTCTACTTCTGACTACACATATAAAGTCAAATGAATTTGGCGATGACACGCTAATCTTCAAGTCTGTATTCCATAAAAGTCATCATAATATTTTCTGATCTTTATCTTCATTTTAAATATTTTTCTGGCATGCAGAGATTATCAATAAAGTGCTTTCAATTACACTGAAGAAAGGAAAGGTATACATAGATGACGTTATTATTAAGAAAGTAGTTATTCTAAATTGAAAAATCTTATTTAAAATGTGTCTAAATATGGTTTAAATGTAGTTCTCATAACTATATTTTTCATGTAATGTGTCTAAATATGGTTTAAATGTAGTTCTCATAACTATATTTTTCATGTATTAAACTAAACAAAAAGTTTTCACTTAATAAATGTTATAAGTACTGCTAATTTTCTAAGCTTTAAATATCTGGCATCATATATTGGCATTAAGTGTAAAAGATAAAAGGCATGAAAGATTTACTTTTACAAAAATATTTTTTTTTCCTTTCTAGAAACAACTCATACCATTTTCAGATTCAAACACAAAATGTGTAAAGAAAAATAAAACAAACCTATAATTTTCTTTATGACTGCATGAAATTGGAAGTATAATGAGAAAAATGTTCTTACTCAAACACTTTATATTGGTTAAATAAAACACAAAATTAATATGAGTTTCTAACTGGTTTTATTAAACAATAATTTCATCATAATTTATTTTCCAAAATCTTCAAGTCTGTTTCACCAAATACCTTCCCTAATCCTTAATGCTTACTGTGTTTAGAAATTGGATCTCCTTCAGAGGTTTCTGGCTCTTATTTTACAAGAGACACAGTTAAGAAAAATGTATCTGCTGGAAGTATAGAGCCTATGAGTAGGGGTAAATGAAGTATTTATGCATATACAACATTAAAATAATTAATTGGAGTCTTGATTATCAAAGAAGTCAGTTAACTAAGTGCAAAATACTGGCTTTAATTTTGTAAAAATAAAGAATCTCCTCTGTTTCTATTGGGAAAAACAAAACAAACAAATGGATGATACACTAGGTGTCGTTTGTTTCGTGTGAAGGAACAAAAACTATGGGTATAAATTAAATTTCTGAAATTATAATCAAGCCATAAGCTGGTTCCTATCAAAACTATGTATGGTGTTATCTAATCATAATATTCCATGGGCATGAAAACGATTCTTCAAAATTAATACTTACATATATAATTCATTATAATAAATATCTATTTCAAAGATGATATTACTGATGATAATAGCATTTTCTTTCTTTATCTATATGTGATGATTTAGATGAACCTAAGACGTATGGCTTACAATAGGATAATAATTCTCTTAAAAATTTTCTTGATTTGGATAAACTACACGATTCACGAGGATATGAAGTCTGTTCATTTTTGTTTTACAGTTATCGCTCTAACATAGCATTGTGTCCAAACCAAAGAAGACACTTGAGAAATATATATTGAATGAATGTGTGAATGAATTTGAAAATAATACTTCATTGATTGTATTAATTAAGGTTTTTAACACCATATCAATTATGTGGAGCCCCAATTATTATTACTAAGACATTAGTTTAAAAGGAGAAACACTAAGATCAATAACTACCATAAATAAGACTTGGAAAAGAAGTGTGACTCAAAATTTCCAGCGTTCAAGTCCATATGGGCCCACGCTCAAGAGACAAAGAAGTCCTTTCTGAAAATATATAATTAAAAAGGTTTAGCGAGAAGCTCTAATTTTCCATGGAAATAAAAGTCCACAAAATTACAGCTGTCCAGTTATAGCTAGTTTCACAGCCTCTCTAGGAGGAACTCACTTTTTACTGTTTTTTAACGAACATTTAGACTCAATTTTAAAGCGCCTCTTTTACACCCCCTAGCCCAAATTTAAGGCACAAACTGAAAAACTAGGATGTATTCCTTCAGTTTTGGAATTTATAATCAACATTTTCTTTCTTGGACAAGTGCTTAGTTCGTGCCTACTAGAATAGTAAGGAAAAGAAAATCACTAGTTTATGTTAATTGTTTAACCCAAATAGTTCCCAGGCTAAATAAATTCAAATAACACCGTAAAAGTTAATTTAATAAAAGTAAGAGCCAAGTTAGAAGATCACAGGGAAAGGCACTTTGTCTTTCAAAAAAATTTTAAAAGCTATTGATAACAACAGTTTCGTGGTACCACCTCTGGATGTGTTGGAGATCTCTCAAAGCCAGATCCTGCCGCCCCTGTGTAATCTGATAGCCCTTTATTGCTCCTAAGCAAAAGTTCAAAGTGTGACTATAAGTGATTGCTTTTTATAAACATGCCTAAATTTACTCCATCAAAGGAGTGTTGTCCTTTAAAATGGACATCTTGGGAGGGGGTCCATTTATTCCATCACACAAAGAATTTGGAAAACCTCTTTTATTGTATTTTCTTGCAAATTTGTGAGTCACCCAGAAACAAAAATCAATCTTAGAACTATTAAAAATACAGACTGTTTGGAGGCTAAAAATGGCACAGCCCATTCCATCACTTACATTTTTCATGAATCTTGGTTCCAAACAAACTCCATCTTTTTTCTCAAACGAAATCCAAATTTAAAGTATAAAAGTCTGATGCTACTGGGTGAGTCAATAAAATATGCCACAGACTATAAAGCCATTTCTAAAAGAGGTTTTCCAAAATGCCTAAAGAGATAGGACCGTCACTGGATGGGGACTATAAATTCTCAAGTGAATATTCTGTGAGGAAAACACTTTACTTGCATAGAGGCTTGAAAAAACAGCCACACAAATTTTTTAAATTGCACTTCATAAATGATAAGTGTACAGTAAATGTTAGAATCTCTTACTTTTTTCTTGAGTCCTAAAATACACAGTGCATAAATAATAAGGTGATACCTTAAGAAATCATTTTAATTTGTGAATCTCTGTTGTGAAATGCTCATAGTTTTGAATAAGGGTCAATAAACACATGTCTGGCCCTTCAATGTGCCCACATGGTTAATCAGGAGTAGAACCAAGGAATGACTCAAGGGGTCTTAAGTGGAGGCTGTGTCAGGCTCTCTAACAAGGTGTTGGACTCACCTACACAAATTTTAATGGTATTTGTAAGAAGTCAATTCTGATAACAACCTTCTACTAATATTTCAGATAAAGTCTCAAAGTATCAGTAAGGGAGTTAAAAAGGAATGGTTTATGTGTGGAAATGGACAAGGAGTCACATATAGCAGGAGTATAGCAATGAAAAATTAAAGATTATCTTCAGAGGAAATAAAATGATGCATTTTCGCGTTCCTCAAACACAGCTTTAATTGGGAAGTCAGACTGTCTTGCAGAAGTATGAATACTGCAGGCAATTTTCTTCAAGTATTAAAATCAATTAACTAGAGGAAAATATTGATTTGTGTTTTATATAATTGCCAAAAACATAGGCAAAGCTATTTCCTTCTTGTGTGTTTTCCAGATTTTGAAATGATTGTATTTTCTGAAAGTAAATTCTAAATGAAATAATATGAAAAACTCAACATATGCCAAGTTGGATCTTAAATACACGTGAGATTTCAGTTTATCTACTGAATATTATATATCCACTACATACACTTAAAAGTTAACATTAATACCTTTGTACCTAGAAACCATGAGTGCAATTAGTTCACTCACGGTATAAGATCTCTTAATCTTTTGACTGTAAATTTTCTACTTTTCTACCAGTCAGTCTTAGAGAAGCAGAAAATCAAATGCTAGACTGTTAAAACTATCACATACATGAATCATGTGATCTATGAACAAATATTAATTGAACACCTACTGTGCACAAGACATCATACAGAATACAAAGAGATAGCTTGTGACCTCAAGGATTAGAATATATATAGCAGGTGATAAAAGACATGTACATGAAGTCTGTAAGGTTGTTTCTGGAAATACAGTCCTCTGAAACTTTGTGAAAATTTGTTTCAAAACCGGATCAGTAGAGCATTTAGAAGGATATCAAGTGAATGAGAAAATACTATAAACTGAAAAGCTTTTAAAATAGATTTTTTCCATTCTAAACATTAACGATTATGACATTTTTCCTAAGGATGAATTGGAGTCAGAAACTGATCAGTTGTAGGCTTTATCCGCAAATTCAGTGCATATTACTCACTAATTAAATGAAGAAATGTTAGGGAAGAAAAATATAGACGATACCAAATGATTCAAATTTAGCTCTGGATAACATAAGCAATGAGTTATTTTATAGCTAAAACTCAATCATTGTTACAAAAGAATAGTTTCAGAATTGTCATGGCATTAAAATGACTTTGATAAGCATTAGAGCATTGAAGCATATTAAAGAATAGAAGATTTATATCTTTTTATTCAGTGCTTAAGGGAAATACAGGCAAATGTTTTTTCTTCTGTTTATAGCCCCAATTATCCTAACTACTTGGTTTAATTTGTTCTCTTTCTGATTAAATCTAGAAATATAAAGATCTGAAGAAAACACATGTTCCTTTTAAATGTTGATTGAGGATGAAGCAGACATGGTGTATGTGTTTCTTTTCATTAAATTGATACTTTCTACTTTTATTGAAAAACATAAACATTATCTCTTGTGGCCACAGAATGAAAAGTTAAGCTTAATATATTTACCTACTGTGTGAGATGTATGAGCAATTATTTAATAAAACACACATAAAGATTATCAGAATATCAAAGCCTGAGTTCAAAACAAGTCCCAAATTGATATGAGCATATGTGATAAAGTGTGGGTGAGCACATTGCTAACTCTCAGAATTCAAAGTAAATTTGATCAATTGATGCAAAGTTCTGTTTGTGATTATTTGGATTTGGGGGATGAGAAAAAAATACAAGCCTATATTTGTATTATAAAAGGTATAGAGTGGGATCACGAACAAAAAGTGGAATTCTTTTACTGGCAGACGAATACTGACCATGGAAGTATTTTACTTTCTAGTGTTAATAAACTGCATCTTGTTAAGTAGATAAAACTCCTAAACCAATAAGAATCCAGCCTCTGCTTCTAATAAATAAAGTATTTTACAGACAGAGAAGAAAGACCTTATTTCTGATATAAAAACTTAAGGTATGCTTTTGATCCGCAGATGGAGGAAGGCACCATATGCGGTCCGAGAACACGGGTCAACTGGTCTGACCCCCATAAAGTGAACTGCTTCTGGGTATTTGTGTGATGGATTGTGGTCCAGCTAGACTAGCAACTCTCAGCTAGGGGTGATTTTTCTCCCCCCCAGGGGACATTGGAGATGTCTAGAGACATTTGACTGCCACAATTTTGGGGGAAGGGGCATGCTACTGGTAGCTAGTAGATAGAGACCAGGGATGCTGCTAAAGATTGTATCGTGCACAATACAGTCCTTCACAACAAAAAATTATCTGGCCCAAAATGTCAATAGTGCCAAGGAAGAAGAACTCTGAGCAGATCGATTGTTTTCTCCCTCTTGACAAGTAGTTTGGGGTCCCATCTACTGATAAAGTTGTTTCCACCTACTGATGAAACTATGGTCCAAGAGAGGCCTCATTGTATCCAGAACCAGACAATCCTCAACTGGCCATAGTGCTTTAGTACAATGGGAGAGAAATTAGAGGGGGGATACATGAGTGAATGCCAATACCTTTTTCTTTGTGGATCTAATTTATTCTCAATTTTAAGGACCTTTTGGCAAGAGTACTCAATTAATTATCTCATGGGAGTGAGTTAAGAAGGACCGAATGAATCTGTTTTCCCCTGCCTATAAATCTCATGTTGACTCAGGTTTCCTTCAGAATAAGTAGATAAGAGGTGAGATCTCCAATAATGGAGAAAGTAGAAGGTACTTATAGGAGATCTGGGCAGAGAGGAGGAGGAGTAATTCAGGAAACAATCTCCGTAGGGCAATTCATTTTTATCTCCAGGAGTACCAAGTTATTTATTTGCAAAATATCCTATTATAATACAGAGCCTTTCTATTTATTATTCTATACATTAGATACTTATTCCTTTCTATGTTTTTCCAGAGAATAAGAAATGTGAAAAAGGCACTCAAACAAATATGTTTAAGGGTAAAAATGTTGAGCAATGATAAAGATGGTAGTTACAATTCTGTCTGTTTCTATTACACTACTCTTTTCTTAATCAGGAAATAGAATAGTGCCTAGCAGGCAGCAGGTGCTCAGTAAATATTGGTTGGATGAATAAATGGTTCATTATCCAAGACATGAACTCTCTTTTAATGCATTAATACTCCTCCTTTCTTTTATCCGGTGGTTTCCAAGCGCAGACTTTTCTTTCTTCATAGCTTTCCTAATATTTTTTTCTCCCTTTCTCTTATAACATCCTGAAAGACACTTTCATTCTTGTCACGGTTTTCTGGTTATTGTGTGTGTTTTTTTTTCTAGTGAAGAAGATTGTCCCTGGGCTAACTTCTATGGCAATTTTCCTCTATTTTTCATGTGGGATGCCACCACAGCACGGCTTGATGAAGGGTGTGTAGATCTGCACCCGAGATCTGAACCTACAGATGCCAGGCCAGTGAAGCAGAGCGTGCAAACTTAACCTCTATGTCACTGGGTACAACCCTCCTGGTTGTTTTTTATGTTTTTAATGTTAACATCCTTTGACTACCTTGCTGCCAACTTACTCCTTTTAAAAAAAACCTTTCTGCATACTTTTTACTACTTTTAGCACATTTCAAAGTTTCCTGTAGTCTGAAATGAAACTTTTATCTTTTTAGTTTAACGAATTTTGCTTTATCACTTTAATTTCACTAATCAGCTTGGAATTTTACACTTTATTTAAACTACTATATATATATATTTAAATCACTATCTGGCAAAATAGGTAAGAAGGCCAGTATGTCATAGAGTAGAATTATCATTAACTGGGAATTGAGACTTTAATTCATTAATCCAGGTTTTAACATTAAGTAGTTGTGTGAATTTTGATAAACCTCTTGAATGATATCTGCGATATATTTCAGTTGTACAATGCTTTATGTCCGTATGATTTTGGAGGAGAGAAAGAATATTCTCTGATATTTGAATTCAGCAAAAAAAACCCCAAAACTTTTTGCTCCATAACTTCATGAAAGAAAAAAATTATAAGGCTAAAATTTGGAGACTCGGGGCCCATTTGTTGCTTTAGCTACAAATAAATCTCATAGAAGATTATGTTACAGAAAATATTAGGAGGATGAAAATAAAGCATTTGCCACATTGTGGAAGGGAAATCATTCTTTCATAAAGAAAAAGTTTAAAAGTGAAATGTTTTTTCCCACTCATCTTGGCTCCAGTCAGTCCAGCTGCCTTTCAGCAGTCAAGCAACCCATTATCACTATTATTGTTTTTGAATCATCACGGCCTTGAGATGAACTCCTTGAGGAAAATGGCTTGAAAGAAACACATCCACACTGGCATCATTCTTCAGTCTCTTCTTTTTAGTGGCATTGCTTTCAAGTCAAGTTGGCTCTTGTCCAAAACAAAAAAAAACCAACAGTTAAACAGCTGGTACCAATTATACCAACTTCAGTGGGACTACATGCTCAAGTGTCCAAGTAGCAAACTGGATCTAGGACATAATGGACTTGCTCTTTTGTAACTTGATCGTAGTGCGTCCGCTTGCCCATTGGCTCCTATTTAAAGTGATCTCCAGAATTATATACTTACGCTCTCACAATAAACAAGGGTTGTTATTTTTGTGTGTTCTTACAAGCTCATTAAATTACTGCTTAATTGTACATACACACCATTGGATCTTATTTTTCTGGAAAAAAATTATACTTTTACACTAGCCTAGGGATATGGAACTTTAGAAAGAGAAAAATACCATGAGTGTGAACAGAATGAAATGTACATCACAGATTATTTTTTCTGACATCAAAAATTATTAAAAATACAGTTCCTCTTAAGTTCACTTCAAGAAAGTTTGGAAAAACAGTGTATTATGCATTATTGATTCATTTTTAAAATATTTGTCCTCAGAAGACGTACAATGACATTTCATAACATACTCTTACATTTTACTTTATGTTTTATACTTTATGGTTTAGAAAGCTGTTTCATTTTTTAAGGGGTTTAGATTGCAACACTAGCTGTCTATGTGGTATTCTCTAGAACCAGGAAGTAAACGTCGGCAATGTTAAATAAAATTTGGACGGGAAAAATTCCAGTTCATAATTTTAGCCCCAAAGAAGTACAAGTTCTAAATTTGGCAAGATATACTGGTTTTAATAAGTTCCACTCTGAAATAGAAACTCTGTTAAGTTTACTTTAGGAAAAAAAAATCCATTGCTCTCCATCACAAGCTTCTCACAAATCACAAAAAGGATTTTGTAACCAGGCAACCAAGGTCAGTGAAACTGTGACCAAGGTTTGGAGAACCAGCTGAACACACACACCAGGAAGAGTAAGCACTTCGAGCTGCAAGGAAGGCAATTAATGTTGCATTTTGAAGCACTCTTTTCTAAAATTTATGCAAGTGTATGCTCTGAAAAACAGCTGATAAATCTGCTCTAGATCCACGCTTTGAATAATAAAATTATATTTTACTCAAAAGATTTTCCATTATAAATATACCCTAATCCGTCAAGAAACTGGGGAACAAACAAACAACAAAACCCTTAAACATTTTTCTACCATGGGTGATTTCACTTGAATAGTAGACAAATGCTTGATTTTCCTAGGCAAAGATGCAGGCTCATAAAGAAAGGATAAATTTGCTAACTCCTGTAGTTGAGAGTGTTAAGATGGATGAAATGCTGCCATGAGTTCTCATAAACTTTTCCAAGTAACTGAAATTGATGCTTGTGTTTCTTATATAGACACAGAGCATGGGATAGTGATTAATACTACAAGATTATCGTACCTATCAGAATTCAAACAAATATGACTAAAATCACGTACTGTTATTGATTTTTAGTTGATTGTAGAGTTGTTGGTTTCAGGAGCTCAAAAATTGTGGTAAGCCTGTTGCCCCAAGTAATTATGTCAGAAAATTATGTTGAGTCTTGCAGTCATCTGAATTGTTAACTGTCAGAGTGTCTCATAGGGTAAGCAGTATTGCGAACAGCTTTAAAGCTTGCATGTGACTTCAAAAGTCTTCTAAGCCTCAGCTGAGTGGATTGGGTAGATAATTTGGGTACATTTGTCTATTATTCTGTTTGCTTGTTTTCCATCCATTTTTCCTGAGAGGCATGTGCTTGTGAAAAGAGAGTATCATTGCCTAAAGTGTGCACCCAAATGCTCTTTTCGCACGTTCTGTGAAAAGAATTAACATTTAGTTTTATGACATCATATTTAAATTCTTCCAATCTAAATCTAGTAATGAAATTTCTGGTGCCATTTTGGCAATATGTACCTTGTCGAGGAAATATTGTACAAATGGGTCAAAGAAATGAAAAGAATGTAGGAGATATTCATGGAATCAAAATTTGGAACTGTTTTCACATGTTGGAAAGGCACAGATAAGCATTTCTTTTCCTATTATGCATTTACCTCCTCTAACTCTTCCTTCCTCGCTCTATTTTTGCCCTTAGCACATCTAACTCAGCCTCAATGAGACCATAATTAAGAGTAATCTTGTTGTTCGTTTAAAGAGAAACCTGTATATCACAGTAATGCTGTGTTTGCTGGACCTTAGTGTTATCATCTCAGCACAGATGCCTGACCCGAAATTACAGGCAACAGTTCACGTCTTTCTATGTGATACTGAGAAAAACTACTTGTATGCCTACAAGCTTATAGGTGAAATCATAAGCTGCTTGGTTCAGCGGTATTTTCTGAACTTGTAACCTTTCCCTCTTAGCTGACCTGCTGGAAGGAGTATGACGTTAGATTTGCAAGGACCCTAGAGACATTTAAGAATTTATATCTCAGTGGGAAGAAGAGTAGGGAAGTAAGATTCAGTAATTCAGGCTCTGGACGATAACTGACTATATCAGAAGAACATCAGGCGCCACATTCAAGTTCACTCACACACTGTATTATTAGTCAGATTTTTTTTCATGCATAAGGCACATGTGGTGAAAAAGCTGGATATGGAATGAAAACCATCAACATACGTTTTTTACAGATTTAGTGTTATGACTGGCACTATGGACATCTTAAAGGTCTACTTTTGCACTTTTAAAACCATATTTTTAAAATGTTATATATACATTCTAAAAGACAAAAAAAACATATTTTTTAAGTGTTATATATACATTCCAAAATAAAAATATAAAGTTATCTACTCAATGTTTTCTTAGAGGCCAAATTTAAGTGGAAACAAAAAATGTAGCAGAATTTCCAAAGAAATGATCAACAAGTCAAAACTTTTCAAGACTGTTATTAAATAAATATTAGTTTCCCTCTAACATAATAGCTGCATGCATCCATATATTCTTTAGTAATAAAAGCACATTTCTTTAAAGAATGTTTTGTTCGAAAATCATCTTATGGACTAGTGAAAAAAGTTGTTGAATATTATTTTAAATGGGAATCATTAGTTGAAAAAAATGATGATTTAGTAACAATTTTTTTAGATTTCATAAATATATAAATGCATCCTCTTTAAGCATGCCTATAATATCTACTAGGTCTTTCATCTCTCCATAAAAATGAATGTGTTTCAAAACAGATCCATAAGGTTTTCATATATTTCCAATTTTCGCAATCAATGACATCTGTGAGCCAGATGGAATTAACAAAGAAGTCCCTTCACTTCCTGTGTTGCTCAAGAGAAAATAATACTGATCATTTTGAACTCAAAACAACCACAGTTTTACTGTCTGCAGAAAACATCATTTTTCGAATTTGCTCCTAGAACAAAATAATTTCCACATTAACAGCTTTTTCAATTGATATCTTGTTCCTGGAGAATTAATGCTTTTTTAAAAAGATCATAGCTACTGAAAATTAGAAAACTTCCATACTAACATGATAATATACTATCTGGCCTTCTACTACAAATCTGGCTCCCTTACCAGTATTTCATTATAACTCTGGCAGACAAATGACATCAAGATACGGCAAATATTAGCTCAGATTTGAAATAAATATTGATACACTAATTTAATAGTTAAATGCAAAGTTTTAGAAACTATTACCTAAAATATCTAAAATCATATGAGTTTTATACTAGAAAAACCAAAAGGAGAAATCCACAATTTTCAGGTCAGTTCACTTGGTAAAATAATTTTTAGCATAAATAATTTGACTAACACATTTAGTACTTCCTTTTGCTTGTCTTGTTCTAGGAATAAGCAAAGCAAATGGACAACTGATGTGAAAATGCACTTACTGGAGACATTTTAGAAGAAAGCAACAATGAAGAACAGGAAGGCAAAGACTTTGTCATTCTAAAGAAGAAATTTATTAAGAAATTCCTTGCATTTGCAAATGGAGGAAAGTGAGAACAATGTATGAGAAAAAAGCTTTTAAGGTTTCTGGGGCTCTTTGGGTCTGTCTTTATTTTAGCACTGAATGCATAATGTTGAGTGTTCGCAAGTCAACATTTCTCACTAGACAGGAGTTACAAAGGTGGGGATAATGCTTCACTCATTTCTGTGTTCTTAGAATTTAACAGACTGAAACGTGGTATGGGCATGATGGAATCTGATAAATGCATGGATAAACAAATGAACTCCTTCCATCAGTTCTATCAATAATCACCTGTCAATATTACTTATGTCCTATTATTGAAAAATTAAAGAATAAATTTTAAATAATGCAAATGAATAATTACTTGCCAAAAAATACGTGTAGTTGATGTTTGTCTAATCTAATCCACCAGTTCTGAAAACACTAGAGAATTATTATTAAATGTTTTGCTTTCATTTATTAAAAAATTACAAAGAAATTGTTCTTTCTCCCACTATTCTTTGATATTGTATTTACACGTGTTAATTTTTAAAAGCTGAACAAATTTTGCAATGAATTCTTAATCATATTGTTAATATATGTGCAAAATACTATCATATAATTAGTAGTCTTTCGGGTAAATAAGAAATATGGAGGCTATGTAATTAACAATCATTGTAGACTTTACGAAGATAAAATGGCATGTTTCTAAAATTTGTTTTAGTCTTTGTTCACAATTTTGTAATAAAGTAAATATTTGACTTGAAAGATAGAAATTGTTGTGCTATTAAAAGGAAAACTGTTAATGTTTTTACTGAGTACTTAAGTCATTCTCAAGTATAATGATCAATACGAAATTAGTGAAACAGGATTTGCAGAGGCCTTTTACAAACGTTCATTACAGACCATGATCATAAAGTCCTAGGGGCCTTGAGTTGTCCAATAGCGTGTGTATACCTACACATGTTTCTGTGTGTGCATATGTGGTAGTATCTATCCATCTATCTACTTATCCTATCATGTGTCTATTCATCTTTTGATAGTACTGATAGCTAGAACTATACACTATTTTTCTTCATTTGGACTTAAACAAGACTACAGAAATTCTATGCAACTTAATACCCTATGTGAAGTATCAAATTGTCAATATTTTTCCTCAACTTTTTACCATGTTTTCTCGTGGGGTTCATATAGAAAAATAAATTTTATTGTTCCAACAATGATTGATATACTGGTTAAATTTTTTTAGACATTATATTTATAAATAATTATATTATAAATACACATACACATACAACAAGGATATGTTACCACCACAAGACAAAAATGAGAAGCAATAAAATAAAAAGGAAGTGCTTAGATTTGGAAGTCTACCAATACCCTCAAGCATGAATTCAAAATCATGTTTGCCAGGTCTACTCTATTGTGGTTAATATGTTTGTGTGATGGGTAAGCAAACTAACAAAAGGCATAGCAGAATTAAAATAGGTATATTGGAGTTAAAATTCAGCAATATACCTCTCTAGGACAGTACAAATTTTAATTATTACAAGATGTATGGAGCACAAAATGGATATAGAGAGGCGGGATTAAATTGAAAAACAATGCATGGTCCCACGTCTTGAAAGACAGGCACTAAGTGGCCTTAAATATTGAAAGGTTCCCTCTAAATCAGACAGTTTGTTTGTCCTGGAATTGCTGCCAGTCTTTTATTTTCAAGGTATAATTGCTACTCTTCACAACATGTCTTCCAATAGCTAGCCATAAATGAAGACCATCCACACAGCGTCAAACTACACAGTCTGTAATACTTTTAATGTTTACCTTTTTTTTTTTCTTTTTACTACTTTTTCTGTTGGTTTGGTTTTTCAATAGAGTTATACCACGGTATTCTGGCAAAAAAGAGCTGACCTGCGGTCTGACTCACACAGCATGATTGTTTCCAGAAGGGTAGAGTCGCGATTTTATTTCCCTGTCTTTCCCCCCGCCTTTCTTTTGTTATAACAACTATGTTATGGAGTGAGTTTGGGATGCATTTGATGTTCTTACAATTAAGTTTCAAAAAAAAAAACCCAGAAGCTGAGGAAAGAGCAGAGAGTTATTGTTGATAAATTGTCATTTTCTATCCGCTTTAGAAATGTTACTTATTCAATTCATTGTGTGGTGGTCCTGAGAGTGAACTGAATATTTAGATCAGATTCCAAAAACTTTCCTTGCCCCAATATTACCTTTAATTTGCAGAGAAGGATGTGATAACTTTACACATTTACACAATTATTTTCATGCCATATTAAAATATTTGCAATATTAGCTCTCATTTATTGAAGTTTCCAGTATAAGTTCCCAGCAGTTTCTTACATACAGTAATTTCTAATATGAAAGATTTGTACTTGAACAATCAGAAAAATGCAACAACTGACTTTTTTGCAAATTTTTGAACATAAATGAGTAATCGACTTCAGATAGCCATATGGTTTACATTTCTTCAAATTAGCCTCTGCTTGTTCAAACATGTGGATCAGGGACCAGGGATTGGCAGACTTTTTTCTTAAAGGGCCAAAGACTAAATATTTCAGGCTTATAGGCGTTGTGGTCTTGGTCACAGCTACTCATATCTTCCATTCTAATGTGAAAGGCACTACAGACGATATATAAATAAAGATGTGTGGCTGTGTGGGAATAAAATTTTATTTACAAAAACAGGTTAACCACTGTAGTGTGCTGACCCTTGATGCAGATAATTGCTCATAGGAATTGATATGATTACTGACCTTAAGAATTTCTTTCTTAAAATTAAAAAAGTTTTAAAAGATAGAGGAAAGAGTGTGAGGTAAGTTGAGACATGATTCTGATCTGGAGTCAAAATAATCAGAAAACCACCATCCAAACAATGAAAATTTATTTACCTTGAAGTAAACCAATGTTATTCCTTATAAAATCTTCCGGTTTTAAGTCTGTGATTTATTAAGACAATGTATTTTATTTAATATACATTAATTTGATATGGCCTCAGAAAATAAAAATAAGAGATCAAAAAAATAGCCACGAGCTCAAAATATTCATTTCCTAAATGTAACTGGCCTTATACAACCTGAGAAAGGGGCCCGCTCCGTTAAGTACTCCTTTCTGCAATTGTTTCGTGCAAGGTCATACATATAAGTTAGATCAGACTTGTTAAGCACAATACTAAATTTCCTATGTTCTGTTGATTCTTTGCCTGCATGCCTTGTCAATAACTGATAGAGGTATGTTGAAATTTCCCACTTTCGTTTTAGAAATGTCTATTTCTCCTTTCAGTTCTGCAAATTTTTGCTTTATATGTTTTGAGGCTAGGTTACTAGATACACACAAATTTGGAACTGTGATATATTCTTGGTGGATTGTTTCTTTCATCATTATGAAATATCACTCTTAAAACTTGGGGTCCACAGTGCTTCTGGCGTCTGTAACTTAGACTCTTTCATTGATTTTAGAAAATTCTCTTACCACTTCAAATATTGATTCTATACATATCCTTCTAGGATTGCAAATTAGATGGATATTAAACTTGTTAGTAAAAACCATATGTCTCTTGCTGTGCTTTTTATTATTATTACTATCGTTATTATTATTATTTTGGTATTTGGGTATATTATTTTGGAATATTTGGTATTTGCCACCTTTTAGTCTCTATTCTTTAGTCTGTGTGCTGTTGAATTATTAACTTTACTTATGGTCTTCTTCAGTTCTAGAGTTTCTGCATATTTATAGTCTCTAGTTTTATGACAAAATCTTCTAGCTTTTCTTTTAATAACTTTAACATTTTAATCAAAATTATTTTAAAATCTCCCTCAGACAACTCTAATATATGACTCTCTTGTGTTTCTGTTTCCGTTGTCTATATTTTATCTTGATTTTTGTCAGCTGTTGCATACATTTATGCTAGGTTAATTTTGCTCAAATGCCAGACCTTACAAACGAAAAATTTTAGACTTTATTCGGGTCTCTGTATAATTTATACTCCTGCTGAGAGCATTTGGTTTCATTTCTGGCAGTCAGTTTAATTAAGGGTGGAAAAACTTAATCTAATCAGCAATTGAGACGCTTCAAAGCTGACATTGAGTACCTGGAAGGAATTTCATTTCCTGTAAGCCTTTACTGCTGTGGTATACATCTTTGGGGTTCTCAGATCTCAGAGGGAGAATTGGTCTGAAATAAGTTCCTTTCCTATAGCTGGAGAGGAACCTAGAGACGCCTCTGTTTACTGAACTTTTGTCTATGTCACCCAAAGACTTAGAAACATCATTTTGATATTGTAATCCTTTTATATCCTTGCCAATACTTGATAATATAAGTCTTTTCAATTTTTTCCGTTCTGGTTTCTGTGAAGTGGTATCTTAGTGAGTTTTAACTTTGGATTTCCCTGGTTGTTACTGATATAGTACAACTTCTCATGAACTTACTGACCACTAGTATATTTCTTTGGTGAAATGTCTGTTGAAATCTTTGCTTATAGCATTATTGGATTCTTCTTATTGAGCTGTGAGTGTTTTTTAGATAATCTGGATACAAATCTTTCATCAGAAATAAGTATTGCAAATATTATCTCACATTCTGTGGCTTGCTTTTTTTAGTTTTCTTAATGATGTCTTTCAAAGTGGCAAAGCTTTTAATTTCGAGAAAATTATGTTCATTTCCTAAATAGTTTTGATGTTCTGTTTAGGAAATCTTTCTCCAGTCCAAAATGTTAAACATTTTCTACTATGTTTTCTTCCAGAAGTTTCACATTATTAACTTTTTCTTTTAGATCCATTTTAATTTGACCTTCGTGTACTGGGTGAGACATGTTGGCATTTACTTTTCTTGCATATAGATGCAGATATTTAGTTGTTCCAGCCCCACATGTTGGAAGACTTTTCTCTCCTCCATTGAATTACTTAGAACTCTTATTTAAAAGCAACTGATGATATATATTTTGATCTGTCCTGACTCTCTATTTTATTCCTTTGATCAACATGTTTATCCTTTCATTAATACCATCCTTTTGCTTACTGTAGCTTTATAAGTCCTGAAATCAGATAGTGTATATTCTCCAAATTTGTTCTTTTTTTTGAGGAAAATTATCCCTGAGCTAACATCTGTTGCCAATCCTCTTCTTTTTGCTGAGGAAGACTGGCCCTGAGCTAAGATTCATGCTCATCTTCCTCTACTTTATGTGTGGGATGCCTGCCACAACACGGCTTGATAAGCTATGTGTAGGTCCACACTCAGGATCCAAACTGGCGAAGCCTGGGCCACCAAAGTGGAGAGCATGAACTTAACCACTACGCCAACAGACTGGCCACTGTTCTTGTTTTTAAAATTCCTTTTGTTCCACATTGATTTCATTCCTTTATAAATGCTCAATCTTGCTTCCTTCCCTCTGCCACATGTTGACCCTGAGTCCTCTCTCATAAACTCAAAGACTCAAAATCTCTTCCCCAGGCACTTTGGCTTGCAGCATTTCTATTTTATCTATTTTAAATATGGTAAATTTGTTTTACATATGGTAAATTTGAGGCTCTGAAAATAAATGGAGATTAGTATCACAATATAGTACATGGCAGAGATGTTATTAGACCCACGCATTTTTGTTTAAGATTTTTAAATTTTTTTTCCCTTTTTCTCCCCAAAGCCCCCGGTACATAGTTGTATATCTTCGTTGTGGGTCCTTCTAGTTGTGGCATGGGGGATGCTGCCTCAGTGTGGCTTGATGAGCAGTGCCACATCTGCGCCCAGGATTCAAACCAACCAAACACCGGGCCGCCTGCAGCAGAGCACACGAACTTAACCACTCGGCCATGGGGCCAGCCCTAGACCCACGCATTTTTAACTGAACACCTCTTAGGCTATTAAACATTATTTATTTTCCTTTCCAAACCCTTAATCCAGGTCACCATTCCTTTAATAGCCACCTAACAAGTATTCTTTATCACTCCTGCTCCATCTGATCTAGCCCACATAATGCTGTGAAATGTTTATGTTTACAGAAATCATATCATCTCACAGTCATGCTAAACACCCCACGCAGATGTCCATTGAACAAAGAAAAGAAAAAATCTCAAACACCTTATGCTTACTGAGCAAGCACGTCATGATCTTTCCCCTTCTTATATCTCCAATCTCACATCCACCTACTCTCTTCCTTACTCTTTATGCTCCAGCCTTAATGACTTTCTTTCAGTTCCTGGAATTTAATAAACTCCATAGAGGGCCATTACAAATGGTTTTTTTCTCTGCCTGGAATGCCCAACCCTCCAATCTTCTCATGGCTGGTTCCTCCTTATCCTTCAAATTTCAGTTTAAGTATTCTTTCCTGAGCACAATGTAGGTGCTCTGTTATTGTCAATCACAAAGCTTTTGTGTGTTTCTTTCACAATTTATATTTTAAAAATTTTCGCTGCTTATTTTGACCTTCCCCAGTACAAGGGAAGATTGCGTCTAGGTTGTTGCATTGTTTCTGAATCTGCAGTCATTTGCAGAACATCTTGAAGATTGAAGATAACAGTGTTAATGTGTGTTGTGTTGAATTAAATAAAAACCTTTGATATCCGCTGGAATCCATCTGCTTCTCCCACTCTCTTTGAAGACAACCATTTTTTACATTTATTTACTTTTCTCAGCTTCTTTGTACTTTGCCTCTGAAATTGGATATGGCACTATTGAACACCTCTTCCTAGAGTTATCCTCACTTCTTCTTTGATTCTATACTTTCTAGTCCTGTCACTTATCCAATAACTTTAACTTTGTCATTTTCGTCACTCTTGTTCTGTGATCCCTTAAATATGAGAATGTCCTAAAATGTCATTCTTTGGCCAAATCCATGGATTTTAGCTGTTGCAGACATCTGGTCTTCTCAGAACTAGTGTTTTCAGTCTGTTTGGGTGGTTGTAACAAAATACCATAGACTGGGTGGTTTGAACAAAAGACATGTATTTCTCACTGTTCTAGAGTCTGGGAAGTCCCATGTTCTAGGAGCTGGCAGACTTGGTTTTTGATGACGGCCTTCTTCCTGGTTTGTAGAGGGCTGCCCTCTTGCTCTATCCTCACATGGCAGAGAAAGGAAGCTCTCGTGTCTCTTCCTCCAGTTATAAGGGCACTAATCCTATCATGGGGGCCCCACTCTCATTACTTCCCCAAAGCCCCAACTCCAGTACCATCATATTGAGGGTTTAGGGCTTTAACATCTGAATTTGGGGGAGACACAAACATCCAGTCCGTAATACTCAGTTTCAAGTTTTTGTTTCCACCTGCCCTTCGGACATCTCCACCAAGATCTGATGAACAATTAACACTCAATGCGATGTAAACCAAATCTTGTACTTTTACATTCTCATTTTTAACTTACAACATTCCAGGATCTAGGGATGGTGGCTGACATAACGTAGATTCAGCTACTAACTATAGAAAAAGGGGTAAAATTATCTTATAGACCAAACAGCTCTTTCTCTTTCCTTCTTCCCTTCTCTAAATGTCACTGGCTTCCTTGGTTAGAAACTTTGGGCTCATCTTTGTTTTTTTGTGTTTCTTTTTCTATATAATATCCAGCTAAGCAATATTTTGCTAAATTCTATACATTTATGTTGAAAGTGCTTCTCTCAGCTATACATTTCTTTTCTATAGTGACTCCTCCCTATTTCAGAGTAATTCAAGTCTATTTCAGTAAATCTTTTTCTTCCTTCATACTTCTCTCAACTCAGATGCATCCTGCATCATTGTGAGATTAGACGTAGTATTGCTCATATCAACATAGTCACAATTCACAAGTGAACCAGAGCTTTCAGTTGCCCTTCAGAGGATTGGAGCAACCTTCTGTCCTCCCATATATCTCCATCAGACTCCAGCAAACAGCTTCTTCTGTTAGCTGCATGTGTCTTCTGGTTTTCATATCTGAACTTTTAATCATGTTATTCCTTCTTTTGGAACATGGTTCTTTTCTTCTCATTATTGGGTCTTGGAATTCTTCTGATAGCTAAAGCCTGCACTCAAATACCATACCACCTGGGGGCTGTTTCTGACACTCATAAACCTTAGCGGTGTCTCTTGCTCTGCTAGATCCTCCAGCATGTTGCTCATGTCTTGCTAATGGCACTAATGGCGTACAAGGCTTAGTGTGCTTATTTAGCAAAGTTGAAAATGAAAATGTATTTTCGCTCTCATCCTTATTAAATCGTGACTTTTGAGAGCAAAGACTAAGACTTGTTCACATTTTTAAATATATGCCTCACAAATACACACACAATGCCAAGAACACTCCATGTGGTGCTCAGTTGATTGATGAAAATAGACATGTAAACAGACAATTCCTATCAAGTTTATTTGATTTGATTCTTTTCTTCAACCAATAAGATTTCTCCAAACTATGAAGAAATATATAGACAAAATTAACCCAGGAAATATCAACTCTGCTAGTGGCAACTGATGAACTTTTAATCTGTGGGTAAAACAAGAAGGTATCTCCTTATTTCGTTGTAGATTTAAAAACATTACTTCCATACAATTCTATATAAGGACTCAAAACTACTTTAGCAGAAGCCCAATGACATTAATCTACAGCCTAAGGGATTCTCCCCTCCCTCAAATGACATAAGCTTCAAACAGGTAAAGAGAGGAGGGTAAGATAGGAGTGCCAACATAGGGCTGGTTGATTTATTTGTTTTTTGAGAGTCAGTAATACAGACAGCTACATTTTTCTACCACTATTTAACGCATCACTAGGCTTGTCTATTCTTTCTATAGCTTTATTTACAACGTATCTGTGTGATTGTACCATTAGGTTACTCCCCTGTCATGATTATTCATTGCCTCTAATCTGTTTTATTAAAAGCAAACCTCCATTCCTATTGACAGTTAACTACTACCTTGCCTCTTAGTTTGACCATGTACAGGTAGGGAAGAAGATACAAACTCACACTCCTGCAGGTCACATCCTTACATTGTGATGTCAAATGCATTAGCTATTAACCACAGATTTCTTCACATATCTGGCCAATCAATCTCTTTAAATAATCATTTATAACATGAAGTAACATGTTGTAAGGAAATATTTGGTACTGAGCATTTCAATAAGCCAATTTTCCTACTAGACAAGCAGCTCATGTGAATTAATTTAAAACACACATGATGTTTCCATATATGAAATAGAATTTCTTAAATAGATTAAAAATGTAAGAATGCATGGTGGGAGCGCAAACTGGTTCAGCCACTATGGAAAACAGTATGGAGATTCCACAAAAAATTAAGAATAGATCTACCATATGATCCAGCTATCCCACTGCTGGGTATTTATCCAAAGAACATGAAAACACAAATTCATAAAGATACTTGCATGCCTATGTTCATCGCAGCATTATTCACAATAGCCAAGACTTGGAAGCAACATAGGTGCCCATCAAGGGACGTATGGATAAAGAAGATGTGGTATATACACACAATGGAATACTACTCAGCCATAAGAAATGATGAAATCAGACCATTTGTGACAACACGGGTGGACCTCGAGGGTATTATGCTAAGTGAAATAAGTCAGAGGGAGAAAGTCAAATACAGTAAGATCTCACTCATAAGTAGAAGATAAAAACAAAGACAAACAAATACATAGGAACAGATTGGATTGGTGGTTACCAGAGGGGAAGGTGGGAGGGAGGAGGGCAATAGAGCTGATTAGGCATGTGAGTGTGGTGACAGATGGCAATTAGTCATTGGGTGGTGAACAGGATGTAATCTACACAGAAATTGAAATATATAATGATACACACCTGAAATTTATATAATGCTATAAATTAATGTTATCACAATAAAAAAATTAAGTATTCACAAAGAAAATCTCAGTTTCATTAGAAATTGTTGAAAGCAAATTTGATCATTGATTAGACTGGTATTTATTGAATATATGTTATGTGGTGATTACTGTGCCATGGATAACATGTTAAGCAAGCTAACAATGTCCCCACATTCATGCACAGTACATTTTGGTGAGCAAAAGAGAGAATTCTTAAAAATTAGATATTTGTAAAATTTTACAGCAACAAACTATAACACATGTTGTGGGACACAGCATTCTGAGATTGCATAAAAGAAAGAGAATAAGCCATAGTCTAGAGTGTCTAGGAAGGCATCCTAAGGAAATGATATTTAAGTTCAGAGCTGAAATATGAGGAGTTATTTAGGTAAGTGTCCCGCGCCAACCAACATTACATACATATATTAAGTAAATGTCCCACACCAACCGACAAACAAGAGAGCCTCATGTGTGTAAGTATTATCCAGGCTTGTCAATAATTAGAGAAAAGGACAAAACTATCAGTCCAACAGTGGACAACTGATTAAGTAAGTTATGGTACAGTTGATAAAATATTAGGAAGTTATTAAAATAGTTGTGAAATTTATATTGATCCCAGGAATATCTATGCTGAGTGAAAAATGATTCAATTATACACATGTGACTATAATCTTATGATGTATAAGTGTGTATTTGTGTATATGTGAAACAAACAAGCAAACTAAAAACCAACCAACCAACAACAAAAGAAATACATCCTTATATCTTTTGAGAATTGCATATTATTTATGAAGATGCCATTTTAACTTTTTTCCCTATTTCTTGATACCATTGGTCTTCTATAGCACTGCTATAGCATGCTAACACATTAAATGCATGTTCTCCTCTTCTGTCTGAGCACAGTTAGACCACGTTTCCTTAACTCTGGCTCGATGCAGCTATATAACTGAGTTATAGGCACTGCACTGTGAGGGGAGGAGCTGGGTGCCCTTTCAAGTCTCCTCCATACAAACCTTCCACATGCTCCCTGGGTTAGTTCAGCTCCTCAAAGAAGTAGGTGCCAACATGGAATTAGATGTGCAAAAGATTTATTGAGAAAAATGCCTGTGAGAGAAAATAGGGAGTCATGTGGCAAAGCCTTTAGACGGCATTCCAGGTCTGAGCCCTGCAGAGGAGGGAGAGAAAGGAAGGAAAGGTGGGTAGGGAATGTCTTAAACTGCAGTCCAATTCTGGGAAAGTTTCTGCAAGGCCAAGGGGGAGTCCTTAAGTCAAAGATGCCTGTCAGAGGTTCCTGCATCTCCCAGGAATGTGTCTGCCTTAATCTCCCTGATGAATTCAGTCATTGGCTGGGGACAGCCTGTCGGAAGTGTGACTTCAGTGATGGCAGATCCAGAGGGACAGCAGCTGGGGCTGTCAGTCCCTTATGCTGCTTGCAGTAGGAGATCTGAGAGGTGAATTTACTTGGCTGCCACATTCCACTCCTTTCACCACACGGATTTACTTCTCCACGTAGCAGCTCCTCCCTGGTCCCTGTGGTCACTTCCTGTGAAGAAACCCAGAAGAGGAAGGTTAGTGGGAGAAACTACGGGCCCCAAGCTGCAGTTATTCTCAAGATCATAACTAGCACTCCTTCCCACCCTATTCCAGTGTCTGTTCTAAATTCCCTTCACCCTCAGCTCTCACCTTGGCAGTTCTTGGGGACTTAGCTGGTGATAGGACCCAAACCTTCATCCTGAGGAGTCTATGTGTTTGTACCTTCCTCAGGCCCAGGTTGTTGCACCTGTCCATTCATAGTTACAGTGGGGCATGAAATTACGAAGGGGTGCCAAGATGGCTCACCAGGGTTACAGATTCCTTCGTACACATATAATACAGAGTCAGTCTCACTTTTAATCAGGGTCAATTATTGCTGCCAGTATGATGACACTCTTCTTGCCTGCTGGCCTCTTGATGTATCGAGTCTAAAATGCTTCGTAGTTCATATAGTTCAATAGGTCCCCTATTGTTTCCCTGGACAAAAGTACACCCCCTTGGGGATCTAAGCCCTCTAACCCTGCAGAAACTAGAGTTGTGGAAACTGGAAGCACAGAATTCCGCAGTGGATCTTTGGGAATGATGATGCATTAGTCACGGTTCTCCAGAGAAACAGAACCATCAGGATGTAAATTTATATTCAGAAAGAGATTTAATTTAAGAAATTGACTCATGCAATTGTGGAGGCTTGGCGAGTCCAGAATCTGATAAGGTGGGACAGTAGGCTGGAGACCCAGGGAAGAGTTGCTGTTTGAGTCCAAAAGCAGTCTGATGCAGAATTCTTTCTTGCTTGGAGGAGGTCAGTGTTTATTACATTAAGGCCTTCAAATGATTGGAAGAAGTCCACCCACATTATGGAGGGCAATGAAGGGTAATCTACTTTACTCAAAGTCCATGGATTTACTGCTAATCTTATCTAAAAAACACCTTTACAGAAACATCCAGATTAACGTTGACAAGATATCTGGGCACCATGGTCCAGCCAAGTTCACAGATAAAATTAACCATGACAGATGACAATTGGGCTGCTCCTGTTTCTACCACTTAGTTCCTGGACACATATCATATATCCTTCCTATCGGAGATGTAGAACCACTTCAAAGTCTTTAATGTATATTCTATATCCTGAAAGATGGAGCTGCATGTTTTAAGTGTGTTGCCTTTGATCTGGCGCTTCAGCTGTGTTATTAGAAAGCCATTCTAGCATTCTATAAAGTCAACCTTCTCTGGATGATGTAGAATGTGATACAACCAGTGGATCATATGGTCACAGGCCCACTCCCAACCCTCTTGTGTTACGAAATGAAGCCTCTGGTTGGGTGCTGAATTTTATGCATTCCGTAAGTCTCCAGATTGTGGCACTGGCTTAGGATTTGTAGGGAGAAAAGACAAATTGAAACCCAGAATAGGTATCTGTCCTAGTCACTAAGCCTTCCAGGGTGGAAGTGGCTCAATGTAGTCATCTTTCTATTATGTGGATAGTTTCCATGTGCATTAATGCCATATTGGATATTCAGCATTTGTCTCTATTGCTGACATATTGGACTTCCAGAGGCAATATTGGACAGAGATTGGAAAGTAGGAGGCCATGCTGTTGGACTCATACAGACCCTTTGTCTCCATAGTCACTATTCATGTGTCCATCATCCTAGTTGTGGGATGGCCAATGATGAAGGCTGGCTAAAATCTATTGGCCTACTCATTCTGTCTGGTAGGTTTTCAGTGCCTATTCCATGGTGGATTTGCTCTGGTGGGCATTATCATTTGATACAAAATCTTCAATTTTTCATGCTCATTCTATATATGCACTTATGTATCTGTACCCCAGACCCACTTGTATTTGATCTTCCTGTCCTTTTTTCTTCCAGGCCTTAACCATTCATCACTGACCAGTAATTTCACCTTGCGTCACATTTTCTCCATACTAAATGGGTGATCAGGTACACCAATCATAGATCTACCCATTAGAAATATTGCCCCTACACACCTCCTTTCAAAGTAGTCCCTAAATGTGGCTGGAATGCAGCCACCATCCATTTTCAACTTGCTTCCACCCACTGAGTCAACTTAACAGTAACTCAAGCTCTGAGTTTTTGTTCATTCTCTTTCAATGTATCAAATGGGATTCCCCTAACCCATATAGTCATAACTGTAAGGTGGGAAAAAGTATTGTTGCAACTGTTGTGAATGACATGGAGCCTGGGTTTCTTGTTTATACAACTTGCTTTCCTCTCTCTCCCTGCTCGGGCTTGATCTCAAACATATCACACATTGGGTCTTATCTGGCTTTGTGGCTTGGCCTGCCCAACAGAGCTAAAATTGCACTGTGCAATTCCAGACATGTGGACATATGGTGTCTCATGGTCTAAGCATTCTCTCTCTCTAGTGCCAAGTGACATGTCAGAAGCTATTTAGTAAAAGGTATATACATCTCTGCTTTAGGTGGCATAGTCTAGCCCTAAAATCCTGGGGGTCCATACTACTGTCTTTCCAGTGGAGTCAGCCATAAGATCCATCCTCCATATTTTCCCACCTCCAATGTCATATGGTCTACTATATCATATGGGCTAAATGACAGGGTTATTTGCATTACAGCCTCGACCTGATGCAGAACTCTTTCTTGTTGCAGGTTTGATTCAAAGCTAGATAACTTCTATGCCACCAGGATTATGGAATGGAGCAATTTTCCTAGGTATAGAATGTGTTGCCTCCAGAACCCCAAGTGACTTATCAGACTCTATGTTTCCTTATTTGTAGTAGAGGATACAAGAAGCAATATTATTTTGAGTAACAATTTTGGCATATCCTTCAGCATAGGAGCCCTAAAATTTTCTCTGAAAAAAAGGTTCCAGGATCTTTGTAGAGTTTATCTCCTACCTCTGGAGATGATGTGTCTTCCCAATGCCTCCAGATTGCTAGCCACTTTTTGCTAATTCTGCCCAGTCAGCATGAGGTCTTCAATGTTTTGAATCAGTGTGGTGTTCTTACGGATATCACCTTGGTCCAAATTTCTTTGGAGCATATTATGATATAGGGCAGGAAATTAACATAGTCATGAGAAGAAATTTTATTTTATTTTATTTATTTATTTTTTTTTTTGAGGAAGATTAGCCCTCAGCTAACTACTGCCAGTCCTCCTCTTTTTGCTGAGGAAGACTGGCCCTGAGTTAACATCCGTGTCCATCTTCCTCTGCTTTATATGTGGGATGCCTACCACAGCATGGCATGCCAAGCGGTGCCATGTCCGCACCCGGGATCCGGACCAGTGAACCCCGGGCCCCTGAGAAGCAGAACGTGCGAACTTAACAGCTGCGCCACCGGGCCGGCCACAGAAATTTTAAATGAGTATTATTGTCCTTCTCAGTGAAAACAAGCCATTTCTGATCTTCTTTCCTAATTGCATTTAAAGAGAATCTTTTTATCTGATCAATGGTTCAATAGCATGTACCTGAGGTCTTAGTAATATACTCTATCAATGATACTTCATACGGCATAGTGTTTGAGATTGGGGCTTGGTTAAGCCTATGATAGTGTACATATATTTTATAGAATCCACCGGGTTTCATAGGTATCAGACTGGTGGATTAAACAGAGATATGATAAAGACCATCACCCCTGTATTGTTTAGTTCTTTAATGGTGGCACTAATTTCTATCGTCTCCCATTCCTCGATAAAATACTGCTTTGATTTAAAATTTCAGCTGTTGAGGAAGGTGGTGACAGAGGTTTACACTTGGCCTTGCCCACTATAAAAGTTCTTACTCCACAGACCAGCAGCCCTAGGCAGGGTTTGCTTCCGCTGCTAGCAGCATCAGTTCCAATTATGCACTTGGGATCTGGTGAAATTGCCATTAGAGAAGCCTGTGAAGCCAGCAGTCCCACTTTAAAGCAAACTTTTTCCTGGGCTTCATTTATTACCTGGCACGTGTAATCACTTACTATAAAGGGACCCTGATAGCAGTTTAGCTCTCAGGTTATCAGTGTCAACTCACCCCGTGCTCAATGATCCTGGAAATGTTTGAGTATTCTACTTTTCCCAGTATGCTCATCAGAATAAATGGTCATAGATCCTTCTGTGGAAGAACTGGGGTGATCATTATAATATGTACTTGCCAGAGTATGACAGAGTCCTTCCTTCTTGATACCTGGCCACTTCTTCAGCAAGTAAGTTCTGGATCTGAAAATTGGCTCGTGTTTGAGAATTGCACAAGTCATGATGACTTTCTATTGGGACAACTGCCTTTATCCTCCTGTTCCTTCATTCTTTCCCTCTTCTGGTCGTAAAAGTTAAGCAGCACCCTTAATGGCTGCAGGTCTGTTTGCCAGTAGAGATGCCATTGTCTGTGAGCTACCTCCAAACACCCCGCTGGTCAACCCTTTTTGGCTACTTCTCCAACCTTGATGTTTATATGGTATTTTTGGCCTCTTGATTTCCACAGTTAAGTACTGCCATCTGACCTCTATTACTTCATGCCACATCAGCATCACGGATGTTAAAGTCAGCTCTGTAACTGGAGAGGAGGACCAGGAGGGCAACTCCTGAACTTTTTGTATGATACTGTTTGCCCTCTCACCAGCACATTCCTGATGGCCTTGGGAAATGCTCTGTCTTTCGGAAGCTTGAGTGGAGCAAAACCTGGTGATTTTTTTGGTCTTAGACAATATGTACATTCCTGCATGTCCACTTTACTTTATTCCTTCCTCTACTGTCAGTCAGGACAGCTTGAGCATTTCCAACTTCACTCAGCATTGGTCAGAGCCCTTTTTTAGGCCTGTCAGCATCACTTTAGTGGTGAGTAGTATCTATCATTCCTTGTGGTCATTGCTAGGGTGATAAAGCCCTGTATTTCTAGAATGTGCCCCTAAGTCAGTGAAATATTACTTATCTAGTCATACATACGAGTCGCCTTCCAATCATAGGGGTAGTCCCTTGGCTCATCTTGCTGGTTATGTAAGTAATTCTTACGATTTCTTCTAAGTATAATTCCTCTTTTGCCTTCTTAGCCTAGCGTTTCCCCAGCTCAGGCATCCTGTGATTTAACTTTCATAATTGGCTTAGTAGCCAGAAGAAGAATTGAGGGGGGCTCTTGAGAGAAACTCTCTTACCTCGCAAGGAATGGGCCTCTTGAGCAAGGCAGCTAACTCTTACTAAAGAAAAGTAGGCAAACCATGTGAACTTTGAGAGTTTGGAGCAGGAATGTCTGCAGAGACCACTCCTTCGGAGGAGTCCATTCAGAAGTCCTCGTCCCATGTTTCAAGTTCCCAGTCAAGGCCCTGATTTTAGCATGGCTCACTCACCTTAGCTGGGCCTTTAAACATGTCTGGAACTCTGCAGCTGTAACTCCTAGGTCTTTCATTAAATGCATGTTGTGTCCTCTGGTCCACTGCAGGATAAGGGACTCTTTGGAAGCTGGAGGCCCTCTGGTTCTCACATTCAGTCTAAGTCCTAAATTTCACATTATCTTTCTGCAGGGCAATAATTCAACTCTGCAGTGATAAGCTCTGATACCTTCTAAGCATTATGGTCCTTGTATCTTTCAAATGCCTGAATTATTAAATCTATAAAGGTGTTTCCTCCACAGGGATATTTTCCCAGGTCACCCCTGGTGAAATCATTAGTGTTTAGAGTATAGGATCTGCCAGGGGCTATCTGTGCCTCACCTTCTGCAGCATAGCATTCTCTTTGTCTGCTAGTCAATGAGTGACCTAGCCCCAGGCTCCATTTTATTGTCTGCTTCCTGGCGCTGTTTGCATTAGTTTGGGTCCACTGAAAAGTAGATATGGACAGCTTCAGATATGGACATACAAGTCATTTATTAGGGAAAATCACCTAAGAGGGAAAAGGAGAAGTCAGAAGAAGTTGGGAGAGTGCTCAGAACTTGATGCAGGTCTGATCCCTATGAAGGACAGGGGGAAGGAAGGAAAATTGTGTAGGGAAAGTCTTAGACTGTAGTGCAATTGTAAGAAAATTTCAGCAAGGCAAATGGGGAGTCCTGAAGCCAAAGTTACACATCAGAGAGGTGCCTGTCTCCCTTAGTATTTTTGCCATGCCCAGTCACTGGCTTTGGGAAGTGTGACTTTGGCACTATGTAGTGTGGACTTTCAGAGCACAGCAGCTGGGACCATCAGTCAGTTTTGCTTCCCATAGTCAGAGATTTGAGAGGAGTTTCTTCTTGACTGCTAGAGCCCAGAATGCTTTTTTTCTCCTTTGGGATGAAGATAAACCCTTTGGAAGACTTGTTTTGAAAATGGCAGGAACTCTGTTAGCTTGAGCTCCTGAATGAGTGCTTGGAGGACGGCACCTCCCATTACCATTATGTGGAAAAGAAAGAACCTTCAATTGTGTTTCAGCAATATACATTTTAGAGTCTATTTTTAACAGAAATTAACTTACTTTAGGTGATACTTCTGCTTGACTTGCAACTATCTTTTGCATTTGCGTTTACCTTTAATCTATATGCTTTTGCTGACATCTAACAAGCTCTGACCAATATTTTTCACTGCGTGCAATATTGCCCACTTGCTGATCTCTATAACATGTTTTTATAATCTTTAAGCACTAACATATATTCACCTAGAGACTGTCTTGCACCAGAAGGAATCATACCTTTAAGATGGAAGATATTTAAAATTCAAAATGTAATTCTGCCTGGTTCTTTGGTCTTCTAGCCTGATTGCTTATTAGATTTCTTTTCTTCCTTGCTTCAACATCTGCTATTTGTGTATTTCTGAATCCTGTGTATTTACCTGGTGCTTGGAGCATTTTGACTATTTTCACTGAAACTGTCTTATATTCCCTGAGTTTTATGTGTTGGCTATTGTCCTTTTTCTTTGCCTACATTAGGAGTTAATGTTCTCTATTTCCTTACTTCATGTCTTCTCTGTGGTAGAGTTTGTTTATATCTGAAAATTTTGAATCCTCTATTTCTCTCTGTTCTCTTACTTTATGACCTCTTGGTTCTGAACCATCGTCCACATATGTGGTCCATGGTTAGGAGAGGGTCCCTATATTGTTTTCTGTTTCCGGGTCTGATTTCCACCTCTGTTTGCACAGCCTATCGTTACACAGGACCCCACTTTAAGACAGCTATTTTTCCTTCTGGAGTAGCCTCTGATATCTTCCTCCCGCTCCCAGGCAGATGTGTCTTTAACAAACAATGCAAAGCAGACAACTTCCACAGCCCCTGTGATTTCTTCCAATCACGGGTTATAATTTTTCTGCTACACATTGTTAATCGGCTATTTTTATAACATAAAACTTTTTGGGAGTTAACATTTTTGCAACTTGTATAAAAGGTTTTGAAGAAGGAAATTAGAAAATATATAATTTTAAAAGTCCCTTTAATTTTTATAGAGTGTGACAATATTTAATGTTCTAATATGAATTTTTCAAAACTCCCAATGTGGAGGCAAGAATTGATTGTCTAAATATCCTCAGATTGTTCACTTTGGTTTTAACTTCAGGCAGTGTGTAATGATTTAGTATAAAGATATTGCTTATGACTATAGCACAACTATTCTAATAAAAGAGGATCTCTTTTGGTGAGTCTTTCAAACTACTGTGGTTCTTACTCACCTTCTTATTATGTTAGTAGAAATGGCTAAAAGACGATTTCTATCTTTTTTTTTTGAGGAAGATTAGCCCTGAGCTAACTGCTGCTAATCCTCCTCTTTTTGCTGAGGAAGACTGGCCCTGAGCTAACATCCATGCCCATCTTCCTCTACTTTATATGTGGGACACCTACCACAGCATGGCTTGCCAAGAGGTGTCATGTCCGCACCCGGGATCTGAACCAGCAAACTCCGGGCCACTGAAGTGGAACGTGAACTTAACTACTGCGCCAACAGGCCGGCCCCTAAAAGATGATTTCTAAGCAGTCTGAAGAGTTCAAAATAGTATTTGCTTACTCCAACTTCTAAAACTCTGGATTGTTGTATTTCTCCTCTTAACTCGTAAAGTCCTAGCCACACGCATGTACTAACTAACCCAAGCCCTAAATTTCAGAGTCAAAAAAAAATCAGCATTTGTTTATTCTGGCATGCTATATGTATTGACCTCTTCCCAACTGTTGATTCCAGTTGCAAAATACTGTAATACAATGCACGGCATAAAAAGCACAGCCCTGGGGTTAGCCGCTCTCCAAACTGAATCTCAATGTCCTTGTTTATAAACAGGGATAATAAAGTTTACAATGGAGAGTAGCTTTGGAGACGGGACCAGATATCATATGCAGATATTCAGCATTGCACAGGGACGTTAGAAAAGCCACTAAGTATGCAATAAATGGTAGCTATTATGATGAGGAGGAGGAGGAAGAAAAGACGGATACAAACAAAAGGAAGAGGGGAAAGGGAAGGGACAAAGGAGATAGGAGAAAGGCATAAAAGCCTTCCCTGGAGACCTGGATATTCCCTGCTCTGTAATCCTTGCAGAAGTTACTATGAGGGGCCGGCCCTGTGGTGCAGCAGTTAAGTGTGCACGTTCCGCTTTGGCTGCCTGGGGTTGGCCAGTTCGGATCCCAGGTGCGGACACGGCACCGCTTGGCAAGCCATGCTGTGGTAGGCGTCCCACATATAAAGTAGAGGAAGATGGACATGGATGTTAGCTCAGGGCCAGTCTTCCTCAGCAAAAAGAGGAGGATTGGCAGCAGATGTTAGCTCAGGGCTAATCTTCCTCAAAAAAAAAAAAAAGTTACTATGAATACTATAATTATTTTAAATACATCCAAAAAGATTTTTTTTGAAGAACTGTTAAATATTTTAAAGAATTTTAGAAAATTAGTATCAGTTTCAATCAACAAAAACTTTAGATGTTAGATTCTGATATAATGTTCCTTTTTTTTTTTTCTTTAATTTCCCACAGACTTGGTTGTATTGCTCCCTGGCTCTGTAGCCTTGGGCAGCTCATTAGATCCCTTATAAAGGGGTAATTAATACTTCTCTGTAATTTAACCATCTTCAGGAATAGATGTTCTTCCTGAATTTTTTTCATTTAAATTAAACTTTCTTTAAATTAATTTTCTTGAGCAAATTAAACTTTAAATAATTTCATCAAGCTATTGTGGATTGTTAAAAATATGGTTGAAGTGATTTGAGCACCTCTGTCTCCTACTTTCTTTTCTCTCTGCTGCCCTCTCTCTTTCTCCCTTTTTGTTTTCTTTCTGTCTCCCCTCTCTTGTCTTTCTCAGATATACATTCAGGCAATGCTGATCTTTTGTCTTTTCAGTTTTAGTATCGCAGTACCAGCCTTTGAATGTGTACAAGTGTCTTTATAACTTGTGGATGAACCCCACTGAGTGTAGATCTCAGCAGTTTATTTCCGAACTTATTTTAAAGTAATTTCAAAATATTTCCAAAAGGTTTTTGTTGTTTTGTTGTTTATGTTGTTTTATACGTTCAGTAAACATTTGAAAGAGAATTCTCCTGTATTCTTTTATTTTATTTCTGCTTAAAATATAAAAGCTGTCATTTTAAAGCATTACTGAAAATAAAATAGAACAAAAGTTAATTCTAAGAGAAGATTGCAAAGAAAATAAAACAAAAAACAATCGAAACCGCTTTCGAAACACCTTTCATCATACTCTGCAAGGTACTGAAATAGAGTTTTCTATTCCTGTCACATCCAGTAGCAGGATTTACCAGAAGTGGACCTCGTTCCAGTTAGATGAAGTAAGATTATACTGAAAGCTGCTGATCTGTTTTCAGAAGAATTGTTACAATCCTTGAGAGAAATTGCTTAGAGTAATAGAATTTTAGCAGAAATGAATCTGTTACTAGCTGGGAAAAACTGTTATAGCCACAGAGACTTGAGATGCCAAACTTGCAATTTTGATCATGGTCTATGGAATTAGGACACAGACGAAGGGAAATACATCGGAAGAAAGCTTTCTTATTATTTTTTTAACAGAAACTTAAACCCTTGTGAATTGCACCATCCCATTTTTTCTCAAGATAGCTCTTAGGAAATGGTTATTACTAACCCTGGCAATAAAGTTGACTTGCATGTCACTTCACTAGTAATGCCTCCCTCTTCCCTTGCTCATCCAAATGATGAAAGGAAGACAGACATTTAGGCTATTGTCTTTGGTGAGAGTTTCGTCCCAAGGGATTAAATTTAAAAATTGATGTTTGGTTGAAAACTCTGACTTGATCAGGCATTCATCCAGGATATCTGATTAGGATCAACCACCGACTTAAAAGTCACTCTAGTTCACTTGTAATTTAAGAATTTACTTTTTAACTAAATCAATTACATTTTAAGTAATTGTATTCAAGTGAAATTGCTGTAGGCAAGAAAAAAGCTTGGGAACCAAAGGCAGCATTTGACCATAAATGTGTGTGTGTGATTTATATACTAAAGGCAACAAAAATATTATGAGAAATAATGAGAAATTGAAATTCATGTCTACAGTTTCATATTAAAAAAAGTAGAGTTATTTTGTTCCTATTTATAACTGTTCCTAGTCTGTTCAGGCTGCTGGAACAAAACACTACAGGCTGGGTGGCTTATAAAACACAGAAATTTATTTCTCACAGTTCTGGAGACTGAAAGCCTGAGATAAGCATGCTAGTACGGTCAAGCGAGGGCCCTCTTCCTGGTTATAGAACTTCTCCTGGTATCTTCACATGGTGGATGGAGCCGGGGAGCTCTGTGGAGTGTCTTTTATAAGGGCATTAATCCCAATTACACAAGGTCCAACCTCATGGCTGAATCACCTCTCAAAGGCCGCATCTCTAAATACCATCACGTTTGGCATTAGGATTTCAATATACGAATTTGGTGGAACACATTCAGACCACAGCAATAACAGTGGGATGAAATGAATCATCAAATTGTATAATTTTTTTGTGTGTGTGAAATTGTAAACTCAGTCTAATCATCTCAATAAATTCTGTCTTTTTTCCTTGCTATTAAAGATGTCGTGGATGTTAGCTCAGGGCCAGTCTTCCTCAGTGAAAAGAAGAGGATTGGCAGCAGTTAGCTCAGGGCTAATCTTCCTCAAAAAAATAAAAATAAAAATGTCAATTAAGCAAAATGAAGTCAACAAAAAGCAATTAGTATCTTCTCAAACTGAAGGTTTTTCAAGCTAACAAAACATTGCTGAGGATCCAAGGTTACTTACAAGGCCTATGATGTCAGAAACTTTTCTCCTCACTCCCATCGCTTCTGTTATGCCCACTACTTAACATGCCTCCTATGGTTATATTGGCAAGTGACTGTTTCTCTAACTCCTAACGGGAACATTTTTGGCACAATTATTTTGGATTAGCCCAAAATACGTTATCTAGCAATATTGTACTCAGAGTTTTTCCCTTCTTTGTCCTTTTTACTTTCCCTAAGTTACTGGCTATATGATCTCCAAAATTACTTTACTATTTGTTGCTAAAAATTCTACAATATACGTATTAGCAAGATCCTAGTCAAAGTAGATACGTAATACAGGCAGTAGAGGAAACATACAATGTTCAATAGGGCACACATTTTTGGACCATAGGACTCATTCTAAATTTCTAACACTTTAGTGGTAGTAGTAAATAAAAACTTCCTAGCCCACGGAGAGACAGCAAGAGATCCCAGAAACAATAAGCCCTGGATAAAAATAATTTTGCCCTGTTACTTAATAACTTATTCTGGGAATAAAAATTAGCTTTCCATGTGTCAACTTACTTGTTTGTAAAATAAGAAAAAGATTAAATACCTCCTTTATTGTTGTTAGGATATAATTAAATTATCTGTGTTGATGCACCTATTGTGGAATTTGCCATATAATAGATACTTACGAAATATTAGTTTCCCTACACAATGAATGTTAATCTGCCTTCCCTGTACAGATAAAAACAGTCATGTACTCAAGACTCAGGAGAATCCCTCTATTGCTGTCAGTGTAGCATTGCAATCTCATGTTCTACTATTTTGGACAAGTGTCTTTCCTTCACTGGATTGTCTAGAACTTCGAACTTACATAGGAGCATAAATACAGTGGTTGTAATTATGCAACAGGATTATAAATACAATACTTTTACTTTCAGTTTCAGCTGAAACGTCCAGACAATATGAGCTGAATAAAGCGGTTTTTAATCTTTAACAGCCTATGGAAGAGATTTGGAGGCAGAGAGTAGGCTTATTAAATGTGAGAAAGGGATTTTAAATGGGGAACTCTTTTTGCGGCCTGAGTCCTACTACCCCCACCCCACCCCTGCTAGAAGGGGCTGGGGCATGCAGGTCCTTGCCCCTCACTTTAAGGGGAGAGAGGAAATCTTCAAAGTGACCAACAGGAGAGCTTGATACGTTTTCCCTGGGACTCACTCAAGGACCAGAACAAGGCCACACAAACAGGAGGGAAGAACTGATGGCTGCATGGGAAGTACATACTCACTCAAAGATTTTATTGCAGAAAAAATACATGTGTCAGTATACACGTTCCAAATGGGTTCACTCATGAAAGATAACCAGAAAAGGGTCAATTTTGATTCTATCAAAGGGAGATGACTGAAAAAGTAAAAATACCTTGGGCCAAACAACTTATCAAGCTACAAGATGCCTAAGGGACAAGCAAGGAGCTGCAAATGGCCAACCACGAAATTTCTTCACTCATCACAATGGAATGGTAGGCCAGTTATCCCCAGGGTTAGAGAAATTTCCAAAGAACACACGAAAACTGTCCAGGAGCAGAATTGCTTCATCTTCTTAATTACATTCTTCAGTTTATGCAGACATGGTGTTTGTAGAACCTTGAAGTGAAGAGGACTTTCTCTCTCTAGGATGCGTTACTAGTTTAAGACATTTTATTCTTGCATTCAGGTTGTGCAAAATAGCTCTACCTCAAGAATGTAGTGATTCTGGTTTGCTATTTTTTTTGGTTTGTAAGATAACTTTGAAACCGAGAAATGGCTAATGATGTGACATCATAGCAGTATAAGTAAAGTGAATACTTTCCAGTCTTTACCTGCTTCCTGTCTCTTGTATATGTCAACTTTGGAAAGGTCAAGTCCTGAATTCACAAAAAAAGGAGAAGGAGCTGTAGATAGCAGATGAGGAAACAGAAATCCACATCTCCTTCCTTTCGCATCAGCTCTACTGTCTGATGTGTTATTCTTCTGCTCATATAGGTATTGCGGTTGTAGTACAACCTTTGGGTAAAGAGAAGTACATCTCTCTAAGTAATTGTCTTATGATCTGTTTTCTCTATCCGTTTGAATTCTGTGAAGATCTATACACAGGTGTATGTAACAATGCTAATGATCCTGATGATGTATTTGTCTTTACACTTTTTGGTAACTTTAAATATAAATAATAAATACTGTTTTTAAAATGTATTTTTATAAAGATTGGTTTTGAAATCTGTTTTCCGATTGACTATTTACTACTAGGAATAGTTCAAAGAGAGCAGACCATATCGTACAATTTATGAAAGTATTGAAGTGTAAGGATAGAATAAAGATTACTAGGTACAAAAGCCATATACCATCTTGTCATTTTTTTCAGTAAATGATAACACGCTCACATTCATTCAGACATGAGACGTGTAAACAGATGTTTTTACATGGAAAAGGCAACCCTGAATTGTTGAACTGTTCTGGTATAGCTGGGCTCAAACAGACACTTGAGGGTTTAAGAGTGAATGCCACAACCAACAAATCCAGATGCTCTTTGAGCTCAACTAAATCCAACAGAAACATTCAGCTTTATGCTTTTACCCTTGAGACAGCTTGAATTCAATAGCTATTTGCAGTTATGTGAGAGTGAGACAAAAATGAATGTACCATGTAAAATAGTGTTTCAAATAGCATATTGGTTTGAAGACATTTATTCCAATTTTTATAAGGCTTTATTTCTTCCCTACAAGTTGGTTTAGCTTGTTAAAAGAATATTGCCCTCTAAAAAAATATGAACTTTCTTCTCCTTAAGGACAACACAAACATAGTTAACCTATACCATCGCATTCTTCTGAGAATAATACTGAGTAAAAGAGGGCATTGTGTGGACACTTAGCAATTCTCTCTCTGCTCAATGCCCCTAAAACTGAGTAATTATCTGAGGTGTTGCTATAAATCCAGCGTTTACAACGTACATTCCTTAGAGGGTGAGGTAATTGCACGTGTCATAAGGGAAGAAAAAACTTTCAATTTTTTCTATAAGACACTATTATTTTCACTCATTGAATTTATACTTGAGAAGAAACATAAGTGTAAATATTATGCAGTCCATTACATGAAATCATAGCAAAACTACTTTAAATAATACATCCAATAATCATAGTAACAGTTTGTATTATTTCTAGTGAATATAAAATGACTAATGACATTACTGCCTGTTGTTTTTTCTAATGCTTTCTGTATAATTTCAGAGGTTCCCACATTGACATTGTTTTTCATGGTCTTTCATGTAAAATTCAAACACTTTCATGCTATACTACCTGAATTTAAAACATTCTTACCCCTTCCAATTTACTCTACTGTTCGAGTTCAGGCTTACTTAAGAATTGTTTTCATTAGAAGATTGTAGAGCAGACTGAGCTTGCAAATAAAATGACCTTAGAAAGTTATTGCCAGGGACCTGTGCTCATTTTTCAGTTGTGGTTTTTTTCATAGTCTTTACTTCCACACACACACACACACACACAAATTACTTACAATTTCTGGTCACTCTAAGAAAGAAGCCCACCTTCAAGGCTGAAGAGTAGATCAAATCCACGAAGCTCCATCCTGATGAGACCGTGAGGCAGAGGGTAACATGACATGGAACTCATGCTCAACCTCAGTGAAGGATGCTTAACTACCAAAGCGCTCAGCCTTCTCTTTTCACTGCTTCGGTATGCATCCATTTATTCATTTCAGCAAATTGTTACTAAAATTAACAGCCAGTGTGAACAGGACATGGAACACTATAGAAATAATCTCTGCCCTCCTGGAGTTTAGAGGATAGTAGTGGAAACAGATATTAAACGTAGAATCAAAAACATATACAGTATATATCCACCACAGAGTTTATGCCTGTCCTAGCAATTTGACTGTAATGACTTAATCAAATACGGATTCACTTTTTCCGATTAAAGAAGTTCTGTTGTGACAGATTCTAATTCCCAAAGATGGGCCCATCAGTATATTCCATCCTAAATGCTCTTTCTCCAATTGAGAGATGGATCTTAGCTTTTTTCTTCTTGAATTTGGTGGGGTTCAACCATGGCAAACATGATACTATGCAACTTCCGTGACTAAATTATAAAAGGAAATAAAGCTTCTGCCTCATGCTCTTGGGATGTTGGATCTTGGAAAACAGCTACTGCAGAGACCCACGTGTAGGGCTTCCAATCCCGGCCCCTGCCCCAGGTCCAGCTGAAGACTCAGCCAACAGTAAGCACCCACATCTATGACCTGAGCGAGTCTTCAGAGGATTCCAACACTGTCTTCAAACCTTGCCAGCTGACACTGCCTGGAACAGATGAGCGGTCCCTGAGAAACGCCGATCGAACTACAGATTAGTGAGTGAAATTAGAATTAATATTGTTTAAGCCACTAGGTTTTGAGATTGTTTGAGCAAACTTTGGTCATTGTGATTGGGGTGATGGCAAAATTTATATATATATAAACTGTATTTTTATATATATAAATATATATGTACAAATTTATGTATCTTCAGGAATTAGTGGCAAGTGAGCAAAAGGAAGCTTGAAGAACCTTGAAGTGAGAGTTAATAAAAGCCAAAAAAAGAGAGACTTAATCGAAGCCTCATGGCCCTCAAAATGGCCGTCAGTGGGAGCTTTAAGGAAAGCAAGATAAATATCATTGTAAGCTGGAAGAAAGGGGGCATTTGTGATATGGCAGGAAGAAGTTTAGATACTCTGTCACCTGCAGGAACATGAAAAATAGCATATTTGTTCTAGGAACTCGACCAGGCAAAGTGTTGAAAATGCTGTCTACCTTCTTCAAGCTACCCATAATAAAATGAGAGAGCAAAGGTTTAGTCTAAAGAAAGAAGCATTAGGTAAAAGTGGACTTGCCGAGTTCAAAAAATGAAATCGTTTCTCATTTCCTGCCTCTTTAAATAGAAAAAAAGATGTTAACATTAAGAAATGACTCCTGAGCAAATATCAGATCCAGAGGGCTGTACGTGGCATGGATAAACACGGAATACACCAATGGTCCAGAGCAGCTTATCTTTCTGCTTTGCTGCCTTAAGCATGTTAATCTTATGCTCGTGTCCATAAAATGGCTGTCGCTTTTCTAGAGATGCATACATTCCAGGCAGGAGGCAGGTTAAGGGCAAAGAGCAAAAGTTACACAAGTTTAGACTCTCTCCGCTTCCATTTCAAAATTAGTAAAATGAAGTTAATAATAGTAGTTACCTCACAGTTTTTTATAGGTGTGAAATATGTTAACAAGTAATAATAGACGTGTGCCACATAACGATGTCAACGACAGGCAGCCTATACAATAGCGGTCCTGTAAGGTTATAACAGAGCTGAAAAATACTACCGCCTAGTGAGATTATAGCCATTGTGATGTAGCACAACACATTATTCACATGTTTGTGGTGATGCTGGTGTAAACAAACCTATGGCGCTGCCCGTCATATAAGAGTATAGCACACACAATTATGTACAGTACATGTAGTTGATAATGATAATAGAAAACTATGTTACTGGTTTATGTATATACTCTGCTATACTTTTTATCATTATTTTAGAGTGTACTCTTTCTACTTATAAAAAATTTATTTTAAAAGAGTATGCTGGGTTATGCTGGCAGTAGCCTCATACATCTGTTTGCCGAGTTTTTTGATTGCACCATTTTCTCCTACATTTGATTTAATCTCGTGTTGTTTGGTTCATCATGGTCCCTAAGCATACAAAAGCCACTGCTGATGTTGCCAGTAAGAGGCCATATTTGAGTGATTGACCTAGAAACTAAATTAAAGTGATTAAAAACTACAAAAGTGGAAAATCAGTGATGGTTATTACTTGCCAGTCAGGCGTGTCCCCTTCCACCATAGCTACAATCTTGAAGAACAAGAACAAAGTGACAGAAGCTGTTAAAGGATCTGCTTCGCTGAAAGCAAAGAGACTAACAAGAATTCAAGAAATGCCTATATCAGACATGGGGAAACTTCTAATGACCTGGGCTGAAGACCAGATGCAGAAGGGTACCCCTCTCATCTCTGTGATGATCATGGCCAAAGCAAAAATTGAGGATGTTGAAAGAAAAGGCTGGACCTGATTATGATGTTAAATTTACTGCTGGCTCTATGTGGTTTCAATGACTCAAGAATCATTATTCATTACATAATGTGAAAGTGAGCGGTGAGTCTGCGAGTGCTGATGTGAAAGCAGCTGAAGAACTTTTGGAAATTCTAGATAAGCTGATTGTGAAGGAAAATTACTTGCCAGAGCAAATATTCCGTATGTTTGAAATCTCACTACTCTGGAAATGCATGCCTGAAAGGAATTTCATCCATAAGGAGGCCAAGTCAGTGTCAGGTTTCAAGGCTTTTAAGGACAGGATAACAGTCTTGCTTGGGGGCAATGTTACAGATTGCAAATTGAAACCCTTCATGATCTGGCACAGTGAGAACACCAGGGCCTTCAAACACATCAATAAGCACACACAGCCAGTGTACTACAGGAGCAATAAGAAGTCATGGATGACCCAGTTCCTCTTCCAAGATGCCCTCCTGAATTGTCATGCTGGCCAAATGGAAAAGTGCTGCTTGGAGAATAGCACAGCCTCCAAGATTTTGCTTATTTTTGGTAATGTTACTGGACAGTCTCCTTTTATTGGTGGTCTTCATCCCAAGATCAAAGTGATGTTTCTCCCTCCAAACTCCACCTCTTTGATTCATCCAATGGACCAAGGAGTTATAGCAGCTTTTAAGGCCTACTACCTTAGGACCTTTGCTCAGACTATTGTTGCAACTGAGGAGACACTGAAGCAATTCTGGAAGGGTAATGACATCTATGTATCAAGAGCCTTGCTTGGTCTTGGGGTGATGTCACCAAGGAGTGTATGAATGGCACCAGGAAGAAGATATTCAAGAGGTTCATCCTTGACTTCAAAGGATGACTTTGCCAAGGAAGAAGAGGTTGCAAAAATCAACAGGGTGTGGTTGAGATGGCAAACAACTTTAGCATGGGTGTGGATGAGGATGACACTGAGGAGCTCCAAGAGGTGGTTAATGGGGGATTGACTACTGAAGAGTTGTTGGAACTGAAACAGGAACGCATAGCTGAAAAAGGCAAAGGAAAGGAAACTACAGGAGAAGAAAAACAAGAACCTCCAAGAAAATTCATTGAAGGCTTTAGCAAAAATTGTCCAGACCTCAACAAGCTCCTTAAAAAGTATGAAAACATGGACCCCAACACTGAAGGCTTTCGTTAATAGAGAGGATTATCTCTACTATCTGCTTACAAGCAAATCTATGATGAAAAAAGAAACAAACCAAGCAAACCATCTTGGACATATTTCTGGAAAGAATGATACCTTCTTAAGAAGAATCTCAGGCAGGTCCTTCAGGAGGTGTTTCAGAAAAAGCAGTTTTATCATAGGAGATGACAGCTCCATGAATGTAATTGCTCTTGAAGACCTTCCAGTGGGACAAGATGTGGAGGTGGAGGACAGTGATGCTGATGATGCTGACCCCGTGTAGGCCTAGGCTAACGTATGTGGTTGTGTCTCAGTTTCTAACAAAAAAGTTTAAAAAGTAAAAATAATTAAAAAAATTGAAAATAGAAAAAAGCTCATAGAATAAGGATATAAAGAAAAATATTTTTGTACAACTGTACAATGTGTTTTAAGCTATGTGTTATTACAAAAGAGTCAAAAAATTAAAAATATTAAAAGATCATAGAGTAAAAATTTACAGTAAGCTAAGGTTAATTTATTATTGAAGAAAGAAAATTCTTTTTATAAATTTAGTGTAGCCTGGGTGTACAGAATTTCTAAAGTCTACAGGAGTGTACAGTAATGTCCCAGGCCTTCACATTCACTCCCCACTCACTCACTGACTCACCCAGAGCGACTTCCAGTCCTGCAAGCTCCATTCATGGCAATTGCTCTCTCAGGTGTACCAGTTTTTATCTTTTATACCGTATTTTTACTGTATTTTTTCTATGTCGAGATATTTAGATATACAAATACCATTGTGTTATAGTTGCCCAGAGTATTCAGTAGAGTACGTGCTGTACAAGTGTGTAGTCTAGAAGCAATAAGCTGCACCATATCGCCTAGGTGTGCAGTCAGTTATAGCATTAGGTTTGTGTGAGTGCGCTCTGTGATGTTCACAATGAGAAAATCACCTGACACATTTCTCAGAACATATCCCTGTCATCGTTAAGCGATACATGACTATGTAAAGACTTTTGAATCATGCCAGGAACATAATGAGTGCTATAAAAATGTTTATTTAAGATGAGAAACAAAGCATATGCCTGCTGAATCTGTTCTTCTGATGAGAAAAACTATAGCTTTATGAAAGCCCTGATTGGGTAGAATTCCTCTCACTTCTTCTTTGCCAAAACTGATTCACATATTTTTAAATTGGTGATATTCCATATTAAAGAGTATCAGAGTCTTGGGAGTAAGGAAAAAGAGAAAAATGAACAGTAGACAGACAACCAGGGTCAGTCCCCTGAAACAACTGCAAAATCCCATGTGAGCATATACTAGGATTCTGAACCTAGCTATGACATTCTGAGCAGGGCAGAACTATTTAGCAAGAATGCACTATATATACATTTGTGCCCTGATTTGTTGATATTGATAGTATATTGGGGGGTAATATTGGGAAAACTACGTTGAGGAGAATTATAATAAGCTTTGAAGATGAGAGCAAGAACAAACTTCATCATTTAAGTAATGATACACGTATACTCACATATTTACAATTTCATTCCTTCATATGAGTTATAATCTAATGTCATTTTTCTTTTGCCTTATCGACTTTCTTTAATATTTTTGTTATATGATATCAACACATCCTCTCAGATTTTGCCCAGCTGGAAACGTAGTATTTTCATTTTTGAATGATAGATTAAATAGTGCAGAATTCTCACATGGTTTTTTTTGTCCTTTTAAGCATTTGAATCTCTTTTGGTGTTATTGTTTCTGCTGAGAAGTCAGCTGTTAATCATATTGTTAATGCAATACAGTTGTTTACAGTGTCTTATTTTTCTCTTGCTGTTTTCAAGATTTTCTCTTCTCGTTTGGCTTAAGCAGTCTGATTATGCTGTACCTTTGTGGTCTTATGTTTATCTTAGTTTGAGCTCATTGAGCTTCACAAATTTCCAACAGTATTTTTTGCTAAATTTATGAATTTTTTCAGCAATTACCTCTTTGACTATTTTTCCCCATTCTCCTTCTCTTCTTGTACAATTACAGAAATATTAGATGGTTAGATCATTTTTTACAGGTATCTGAGACACTGGTGATTTTTATTCATATTTTTCTTTTTTTTAACTTTCATGTATTTTTATTTATCTTTCTTCAAGATACTCTTTTGTCATATTAAATAATTTTTTAGTTATTCAATTTTAAGCTCTAGATTTTTCCATTTTTAAAATAGTTTTCATTTCTCTGTTGAGTTTCTGTTCACTCACTAATCTCACACTGTTCTTTAATTTTTTACACACAGTTCCCTATAATTTTTGGGTATATTTGTAATTGTTACTTTGAAGTCTTTATTGGCTAAATGTACTATTCAATCCAATTGGAGTCAGTTTCTCTTACATTCTTTTTTCCTCCCTTAAATATGTCGTATTTTCCTGTTTCTGTCACATCTATTAGTCTTTGGTTGAAAACTGGGCATTTTTTAATCATATTTTTTGACTGTTGATTCCATTTTTTTCCTTCTGAGAACTGTTTAATTTTTATTCTAGTAGGCAGAAAACCCGACTGAGTTTAAAATGTGAAATTTGTTACCCACAATAGTCAATAGTCATTGCCTCTGCTCAATTTTTTCAGATTTCTGTAGCTCATTTTTCATCCTGGCTACCTGGTGGCTTCCCTGTGTTTGCATAGGTTAGAGGTCAGCCATGGATTTGGGTAGAATTTATACTCAGACTTTGAGGGTTACTCTTTCTGTAATGCTCTTTCTTCTGTGGCTCCCCTTTCAATTCCTAGTTGCTCAGTCACCCAAGAATTCAGTTCTCTAACCAGAGGTCAGTAATGCTTTAGCTTTCTGATGGCCATGCTGTGTTCAAGTTTGGGAACATATGCAGTCAAAGTTGTAGCAAACTCTCAAATCTCACCAGCAACACCTACATCTTTCAAGGGTACAACCCTTCCTGGTTTCTATAGGCTTGTCCTTCAGGCTTTCAAGCACCTACCACATGCCTGTATAGTCATTAGTCAGCCAGAGATTTGGGAAGAATTTATACTCAAATTTTGGATTTTAGCTATTCCATGGCTTGCTTTTTCTTTCCCCGAATTAAATTATCTGCCACCTTGAGCTGGGAAGTCAGTGGCTTTCCTTCACCTGAGCTGGAGTTGGAGAATGAACTCAGGCTAAAAAGCCACACGCTCACATTTCTTATCTAACATGGTAGTATTTTTTCAATAAACTTTTCTCAATTTTCTCAGAATTTGGTTGTTTCCAATGATTTGGTAAAGTTTTTATAATGGTTATCTATGGCAGAAATTGCCCATCCTCTTCACATTGTCATTATCAGAAGTCCCCAACGTTTTTTTGTCACTCTAATTTCCATCTCTTTTCAAGCTATACCAGCATTGTTACTTAAGTTTGTAAACCTTTCTTTTAGGATGATAGCATAATCTTGCTTTTGTATTTGGTGCAGCACAGAACACTTATCCATCTGCCTGAGACTATCTAAGGTAGAGTAGTACTTGGAAGCACTTATCATGAGCCATTTTATTTAGACCATCATTATCATTGCTCAAGTCCCAGGACTGCTAGTTTTCCCCGCCCTCAGCCATGGTATTTTTTCTAATGGTAGATAATTAATTGTCTATTAACCTCTTCTTCCATACCTGTAATTCTTTTATGACCTAATTATCTAAATGCATATTACTTCTTTGAATAGTAATTCTAATATCCAGTCACTGAGTAAATAATTCTGAAAAGCTGAGCAGGATTAGAATCAGTTGAGATCTATATTCCAATTTGTCTGGTCATGGTTTTAAAGTGATGGAAATTAAAGGGACATTTACATGTATTGGTAGGAGCTATTCCTCATATCTTCCTTCCTCTCTTTCAATGTTCTCACTTTAGAAAAGATAAGTATTATGAATACCTGACATTTTCCCATCTTATTAACCACCTGCCAATGTGAGCATAAAGTTCTGTATAAGCCATTAGTGTGAGGGAACAACATATATATTTATTTACTCCTTTTGAAAAATTTTGATCATTGTCTTATGTACCTCATGATCTGTTATTCTAAATGGTGATCAATACAATTTTTATTTTTATGCTATGCAATTGTCTTACATGTCTAAAAAGTTTGAAGCCTGTTTCAGAAGCTTTCAACTGTAATATTTAAATATATATATTTAGTCTAAAACTACAAAAGAATAGATGTATGAGTTAGCAAGTGAGTGTGTGTGTGTATATGTGTGCTTGTGTGTGGGCATCAATGGGATCGAAAATTTCTGAACATCCCCATATCAAAACTTATGATTCAAAAACTTAAAGCCTAAGAACATGCTATACTCTTTAAATGTTTAGACGTCTGCCTAGTATTTTCCATTACTATAGATCAGGAGAGTTCAACTGGAGCAGGTGAGAGACAAGTCATGCTGTGGGCTCTTTTACGTAGCACATTCTGGGCTCTTGAAAACACTACAGACACAATCTTTGTTGCAATTCTTCCATTTTGTGATATAAATATCAGAAACGAATAGAAAGAATGCTCAATTTGTGCCTTTCTTGTCCTGCCACACACTTCTTCCTCCAACCATATGCCATTAATATAGCTAATGGGATTTTGGCACCAAACCGACTGGGAAGGGATGTGGTAAAGGTGGGGGTGGATGAAAGCGGATGACATGAGCAAAGAAAGCACTCAATATTTCTCTGTTTAAGCAGTGGAAGCTCCATCAGCCTTTCCTTTAGTCCTCAGTGACAGCACTGGAGGCCCTCCTATCCATGGCCGTGTCTCATGCATTCATGGGCGGCTTTGACACCAAGGCCCCTTTTGTTAAGATCTGAAAATACAGCTCGTTGCTTTCCTTCTCTCAGCTGCCATATGGCTTTGTGGAAACAGGCCTAAAAGGAAGCAGGGAAAAAAAAACCCTAGAAATAAAACAACCAACAGATGAAATTGATTTATTTGCAGCTTTAAGAGATGGGGGTGCAGGCCTTTCAGAAACATAAAACCTCGCACTGAGCAGGCAAACAGGCTGCTCGTGTGACAGCTCTTGTATACGTTTTTTAAAAAAATAACATGTGGCAGAAAATAGAAGCCCCATTGTTTTACTTAACTACTGTATCCAATATGAATGAAATGGAATTTTCAAGCTTAAATAAACTAACTGCCCAGTTTGCCAGTGAACTTTAGTTTGAGTTGGACAAAATACCTCAGAACTTTAAAATATGTATGGAATATCAACCTCTTGGAAGTTTATCTTACGCTAAAACTTTCGCAAATAATTCTAGACTATAGATTACTTTATTTTAGTTCTTCTACTTTAAGCTTCTCAATTTAGGCTGTTACAGCTCTCTTCTAAATTGCTTTAAAAGCTTAGCAGAATATAGCTAAAGAGTGGGTTTGGAAATGACATTTTGTCATGCTGTAAAGATGTGACAAGACGGCTGAAAAAACAAACAAATGAAAAAAACCAAATCAAATGAAAGAAACATATTTGAAAAGGCAATCATATCACTCACAATTTGTTAAATTAAAATATTTAAATTTAAAAACAAGAATATTTGAGTTCTAAAATATTCTATAAGACTATACTTTTCTCATTTGGACATTTAAAATGGAAAATAAAAGTGTAATCGACACAAGTATATAAAAGGGAAAATTATTTTATTGATATGTATTACCTTATTTTCTTAGTTTGGTGCTCAAGTGTGTATCTCTAAAACCCCTATGATATTTTCTAAGAGTTTCCTATATTTATAAAATAATTCTAAGCACTGGGTTATCTATTCTTGGATTTTGAACTTTTATTTTAAATATAGCTTAAAATATATCTGGTTCAACTAGCGCATAGGAGAAAGTGGGCTGTGCATACCTAGGAGGCTTCTTACTTAATTCATGAAAGAAAAAAAACAGTCAAGGGGGCTGGCCCAGTGGCTGAGTGGTTAAGTTCGCGCACTCTGCTTCAAGAGCCCAGGGTTTCACCGGTTTGGATCCTGGGACAGGACATGGCACTGCTCATCAAGCCACGCTGAGACAGAGTCCCACATGCCACAGCTAGAAGGACCTATAACTATAATATACAACTATGTACTGGGGGGCTTTGAGGAGAAGAAGAAAAGGAGGAAGAAAAAAAAAGATCAGCAACAGATGTTAGATCAGATGCCAATCTTTAAAAAAAGAAATCTGAAAAAAACAAGGTCAGAAAGATGCCTAGGTGTGAGTAGTCTTCATGACACCGGGGTAGAGGTGGAAGTTCATCTCTACCCGTGATTATTTGACTTTGCAAGTTATTTAATGTCCTCGACACTTTTATTCTTTTGTCTCAGAATTTTCCAAAATTTCTTCAGGGAACGTATATCCCTGTATTTAAAAGAAACCCTGCTGCAAAGCCTAATGCTTAAATAGATCAAATTAGTGCTGCTCTGAAAATCTTCAGATATCTAGAGGAAGTTGCTTTAAGAGATTCTGCACTGCTCCTTCTGTCTTTTGGGTCATCCTTTGACAACTCTTTTGGAGAAACCAGTTGTATGATTTGTAAAGATATTTATCAGTTTAAAATGGAATTATTTCATGAGGAAAGAAATTGAGGGTATAAACTCATCCTGACATCTGAGTGTTGGTATGTGCAGAAGAACAGGCTCAGGTCCTCACTTGTAATAGGGGTCTACAGGCAAGACTTTTCTTTCTTTTTTTTTTTTTTGGTGAGGGAGATTGTCTGTGAGATTACATCTGTTGCCAATCTTCCTCTTTTTGCTTGAGGAAGATTGTCCCTGAGCTAACATTTGTGTCAATCTTCCTCTACCTCTGCATGTGGGATGCTGCCACAGTGTGGCCCGATGAGCTGTATGTAGGTCCGTACCAGGGATCCAATCTGCAAAACCCAGGCCAAAGCTGAATGCTTGAACCCAACCACTACGCCACTGGGCCAGCCCCAATGCACAAGACATTTCTGATGACTCTAGCCAGGTAGGTAAATTTTGAGCATGCTTTTGACTAGATTTGAACTTCTCAGAGGAGATAGTATTTAAGAGTTTTAAGTGGCTAGGTAAGAGTTCTATTTATATACTGCATATGTAATATTATTAACATAATATTATGTGACATATTTTAAGTAAGAGATACTTATAACTATAAATATTAAGAGAGAAATTTATTAAAAAGGAATCTAAAAGCAAAGAAAAAAATCTTCTCTGGTTTTTCTGCTTAAAATCAGATTAATTTTTATTAAGACCACATGGCATTTGGCACTGTGGTTTAGAAATGTGAAACCCTAGAAAGGATTATACTACCTGAAATAAAAATACACGGGGGCAGAAAGAGTGATTGGTCTCAAACAAAATAAATATATTCAAAAGAATTTTCGGTTTTGAAATGTGTTATTGCTATTAGCAATTCCCTGTGACTTTAATCTCTGTAGATACTTCTCTATGCTTCTCATTCTGCAGCTGTACTCAGGAGTAAGCTGTGTTCCTCTGAATCATAAAGAATTAGTTTCTTCTTTAACAAAAGTCTGGAAAGCATATGGTCTCGTACAGATGTGCGCATGCGTAACGCTTCCTTGTCTCAGAGCTCAGACAATGGCCTGTGGCTCATGGCTCACTTTGTGTCTGTGCAACTTTTGCTCCACATGTTTTCTAACTCAGAGGAAGCAGAACTGGAGCTGTTTCTCATCTCATTACTTGTTCTATGGAGAATGTACTACAATGACTGATGGCTTGCATGGTCCCAACAGGGGTCAGAAAAATCTAAACTTGTATGGTGTTTTGAGCCTTTGAGATTTTTCTGCCTCATTTTCAACTGTGACAAGAAGATGTGAAGGAAACAGGCATCTTAACAGCTAAGCTTTGAACACTTAAACTAGTCAAAATCCTCCCCTTGTTACTGAGAGTTTTGTCCGGGGTCTTGAAAATCTGCTTCCATTTCTTAGTGATGCAAACTTTCTGGTTTATTTATTTTGCTATGATTGCATCTGAATATTATGAAAAACTCTGTTTTTATTGGAACCATTATGACTGTAATGACTTTCAAATGAAAGTTTGTAATTATCTTATGAGGAAAAGACTAAAAAATTAGTAAAATATCTGACTGTGAATATCTCACTTTTGAATTTATACTTTGATTATCTGATAATCATTTTAAAATAGTTAAATGCTGTTATTGTCAAAACATTTTCAGAAAACCTTTTTATGTATCTAAATTCTTTGCTTCAAGTCTAGGGTTTTACCTACCTCACCACAAATGTAATGCATTATAATAGATAAGATGAGCCTATGAGACACGACTACTTGAGATGATAAATCTGGTGTTTACCAGAACATTCTTTAAAAGTATCCTTCATATTTCTTTCATAAAAAGAGTGTTACAGAAAGTTATTTGGAGGCATGTAGGATTGATTGACTTCAAGGCTGCCGCAGCATTTTGAGTCTAAGAGTTTTCTGGCTGCCTCCATGATAGAATTTAAAATATTTCATATTCAGGAAGCAGAGGCTCAGCGGGGGTTTGAAGTCATACAGAGCTGCTTTAAAAGGCAAGCAAGACATTGAGTATCATTTTAAAACTGGAAATTTATCTTTGGTGATCTGAGGTATTTTCGCTTTCACTCTTTCAGGCACCCAGTACGGTTTGCGTTGCCAGGAATCTTCACGTGGAAATGGTAAAAACAAGGAAACCCTTCTTAAACAAGCAACAAAAAATACTTGCACCAGGAGTCACTCTCTTAATTTCTTATAGCTCATCACTCTCTGGGAATATTTGTACTTTGAAAGAGAAACATGTTTGCAAAGACAAGTGTTTAACTTAGAGGAATGACGTTTTATGGTGCCAAATTTATTGTTATGTAAATAGGAAGAGTACTTGGAAGTGAGAAGCAGGAATCATTTCCAGAATCCTTTAGAAGGTACCAAATCCACAGCTACACTCCAACTAGGTCTGAAAAGGTCATACAGTTGAGGTCACATACAATTGAGATGTATTTTACTATCAGAAATCTCACTTTCAATTATACCCGTGGAACAAAAAAATAATTAGGCAGACATAGATCTCATTGTCATGGAATGAGTTAATAATTATGCAAATTTGAGCAATAAAACCTTTTCTGAACCTAAAGTTCCACATCTATATACTGGGGCTCATTATGCCAACTTGTAGGGCTGTTGTAGTGATTTGGAATAATTCAGTGAATTACAAAATACTTTGTCAGGAATATATTAGGCACTCGCTAAATGATAAACTATAATAGATTTGAAACATTTTCTATTTTTTGTGTGAAACTACGATACTCCAGGCATTGTGCTCTCTGTTAAACCCACAGGAACTTCTTTAATATTCTCAATAATCCTCTGAGGTAGACTTGATCATTATCCTAATTTTAAATATGAGAAATTTAAGGCTAAGCGATATTAACTTGTCCATAGTCTCATGGTTAACACATGGTTAACTATAAAACTGGGTGTAAAACCAAGATTCTCTAATGCGATAATTCTTAACCACCAAAATAAATGGGTCCATTTGGGCATCCATCTATCTCCCCTAGCTATAGAATTCATTTCCATGTCAGCATTATTCTGTTTTTGTAATAATGTGAGACGTCATGCCTTGTAAATTTACATTGGCTCATTCCAGATAGGACACGTAGTTCTTATTACTGTACTTATCAGACCATAGGTGGCCAGTTTGCTTTTCAGCATCTAAATCTACCTACCCGATGTGGAATGGGCCAAGTTGCATGATCGTGCAATATAGCATTCAAGTCAACTGAGAAGTTAAGCTTCTAAGCTGACAATTTTCTCTTTTCTGGGAAAACATAAATCTAAAAGATAAAGAAAATTCTGAAATAACAGAATTGAGTAACTGGAACATTTTGCTTTATGAGAGAAGATGCCAGGCTGATGTTTAACAAACTGGTAGAATATTTTAGTACGCTTCTCTTTGAAGACCTAAGATTTTGACAGGAATTGAAACACTTCCTTAAATATTTGTCTAGACAGGGAGCATTAAGGAGAGAGATTCCATCGACCACGAAGCAGGTGACCCCAACAATAAAGTCGCAGCAACCATGCAGCCTGAGACTTCTCTGACCATTTGCTGACACCAGCTGCTCCGCTGAAAGCCTTTGAAAGGTTTCTTCTTTTAACCTCCCGGGACATTTTTGATTTCGGCTCTGGATATTTCTTGGCATAGAAATCTTGGACTACAGTCTATCTTTGTTCTGGCAGGAGGACCCTAACTCTTGATCGCCAGCTTGGATAATAGAGGATTATTGGCACAGAGATTTCTGTGGTTGGCCTTTAAAAGCTTTTTCTTTCCCTGTTTCATCAGCCCCTTCATTGTTTATCTTTGAGGCATAAAATATTATTTTCTCTCTCTCCTTTTGACCTAATGAAGTATTGGACTTTATTTGGATAAATTATTTGTATTCATGGCTGAAAGAAGCATAGTAATTTTTATCACTAACGCATAGGCATAGTGTAGTACACCAAAAGATAGTGCTATGAAATAATTTAATTTTTCATCTCTTGATATGTTTATTATGACTCAAGAGGCCCCGTGAGACTTTATATTTTGTTCATCTTGTTATGAAGAAAATTCCATGAACAATATTTTTTTAAAGCTCTGGACAGATTATCTTGAGTCTTAATATTTCCTCAGCTTACTATTACTTCTGCCATTTCTTTTAAAGCAATCCTTATTTAGGGAAGTCAAATGTTTGGTTTCTATCAAAAGATAAAATTTTAGTTTGTAGATTTAACTCGTTGATTTCTGAAATTATAAAGCACGAAGATACAAGATGAATAAAACTCTGTGAAGACAATGCCTGATATAAAATAGTCAAGAAAGTTTTGCTAATGACATCTTAAATGATTGTATTGATATTTTCTATATTTAGTTATCTGTTAATTAAGGCCAAGATTAACAATATATTGCAAAATTTATTATTTAGTTTCCATAATTGCATGAAGATTTAGAGAAATAAACAGGAATCATACACAATTTATCTTTTTTCCCCCCAATAATATGGACAATATGATGCTACTTTCAGTTGGTTTATATATCAACATATTAAATAGAAACATATACATGAAAATATAACTCACCTTATATATGAAAACTGATGGTATAAATGAAAAAGATACTTTGTGAAATACACTCTAATATTTAGGTTAAGTTTTTGTATTTTATTTTTTGTTTGTGTGTTTGCTTTGGTTGGATAGTTGACTTTTGTCCATAATTTCTCCAGCTTGCCAGTTTTTTTCATATCAGAAGATAATTTTTGTATAATCCAACTCACCTGGCTGATATAATATTTTACAATTTGTAATGAAGTATGTCAAGTTTTGAGTAGAGGCAGAGAAATTGACTGAGAGAGAATTCTGTTGGTCTTCTTCTCTTAAACCACTGGTCTGTCTTATGACTTTCTGTAGATGGGCTAAGATATTTGTTGCTTTTCTTCAACCATTAAAATAGGCAGATATTAAGAATTTCTGAACATTGGCTAAATACTACATATGTGATTACTAAATGATAAAGTAATAAAGGACATTAAATTCCTAAAAGTAGCAAATAAAATATAGATTCTTTTAGAAATTTTCTCAAAATTAAAATTGGACACTGTATTGACACAAAACAACATTTCTGAAATATTCTCTTGTATGTGATTTTAAGAATACATTGAATTCTCTCAACATGCTTACATGATTTGAATTAAAGATGGATCAATTTACAAGTAATCACTTCATAAAATTCAATAGGTGATAGTCCATAATTGCTTTGTGTCATTGTTTTTCGGTAAGCACTATGTTTCTTTTAGATTTTGCTTAACATAATCTTGAAACCTCTGTTCTCTTATACATGACACACAGTCTTTAGAAAGTAGTTATCACCTTTAAGGAAAAGGTAAATCAACTCCCGCTTTACATTTTTCGTCTAAAATATTAGCGAAGTTCTTGCAGCATGGAAATCTTAGTTTACAGAGATGGAGCAGAAACAAACATCATGAAAGGTACTTTTACGTTTCTTCCTTGAATTGTTGTCACACATGTATTAGAAGATTCAATTAAAGAAAAATATATAAAGCACAATTATTTTATTTAAAAAAAGTGGCTATTAAAAATATCTAGAAGACAAATGAAACATTTTGTAATTCTATAATTAAAAACATACATAAGCCACTTTAATAAAATTTACTTGACTTTCTTTAGTTTAAGCAAGAAAATTATACTCCTCCCTGATTAAGCGTGCAGTTGCTATAATCTAATTTTGGAAAAATTTGGAGTAAACAATAGACTCGGGCAAAGCTGAAACTGATAAATGCATACTATGTATAACGTATATTACAAAATAACCTAACAATATGACACAGGAGAACATGACCAATTATTCCTAGGCATTGCAATAGAATTTCACCTGAAAATCACTTAGAGACTCATTTAGTTCATTCTCATGTCATCTCTCTTATGCAGAGTGGACAGCAAACAATGATATTTTGGTTTACATCTGGGGAAAAGAGTTACAAGCGGCTGAGCATCAAGAGCAAGGAACACTTGATTGCATAAAACAAGAAGGAGTGGCAAAACATTCAGGACTGAAATTTCAGATTTATAATCAGAAAAATTGAGACCCTCCCCCCAGATCTTCCTGGATTGCCTCCCTCAGTGATAAACCCATTCCACAGCGGCTGTGACTATTGGCTGATAACTCCCAGCTGCTGCCTACTCCACCTTACCAACCCATCTCCAGACCTTGGCCAATGGCTGAATTAATAAATAATTTTATTCCAAAGTAATTTTCATTGTTTTCTCATTACTGTGTAAATATTTTAGATCTTTGTTGCTTAGGTATCATTAAAATACAAGCAGTCACTAGATTTCTCAAACACTTTGAATTTTTAAATAAATATCATCCAAACTACCTGAAAAATAGAATGGATTAATTAGAAAAGTATAATCTAAAGAATAGATTGCCTGATTAGGAATTGTGAGAACCTAATAAGAAAGCAAGAAAGATGTTTATATAGCAAAACTTCCTTTTGTCCTTCCTTCCGTAGAAGTATTTTCTCACACACCTGCCTCATTTCCACTTTTATTTATTTGTTTTTTTTTACTTTATTTTTTTGAGGAATTTTAGCCCTGAGCTAATATCTGCCACCAATCCTCCTCTTTTTGCTGAGGAAGATTGGCCCTGAGCTAACATGTATGCCCATCTTCCTCTAGTTTTTACGTGGGACGCCTGCCACAGCATGGCTTGCCAAGTGGTGCATAGGTCTGCACCCGGGATCCGAACTGGTGAACCCTGGGCCGCTGAAGCAGAATGTGCAAACTTAACTGCTGTGCCACTGGGCTGGCCCCCTCATTTCCACTTTTAACACATTTTTTTGCTATATAGATATATATAGCAACTTTCTTTGCAGCAACTTTCTATTATTAAGATTTATAACTAAAGTGTTCAAGTCTAGAGCACACTTTTTGTTAGTTTTTAAGTTTAAGCCCTATAAAAAATTATTCAAGTTGTGAATGAATCACAACTGAGACTGAGTGTACTTGAACTGCATTCCGCTGCTGTTGCAGTCATCTATCGCCCCAATAGTGTTGCATAACAAACAACCACAAAACCCCAGTAACATGCAATGAGATATCAGTAAATATCTCCGCTCACAGTTCTATGCGTTGGTTGGACTGTTGTGCCTACCTAAGCTGGGATCAGCAGGGCTCACTCAAGTCTGTGGTCAGCAGCTCATCGGCTACAAATTGGCTTTGCTGGTCTTGGCTGAGCCTTCCATCATGTCTAGGCTTTGACTGGTACAACTGGGCCTTCTGTGCTCTGCTCCTCTTTCTGATAATGAAGGCAGAGCAAAAGGAAGAGAATGTAAGTGCACAAGCTTCTGCTCATATCAAATACATATCTATTCCATTAGCTAAAGCAATCATGTGCCCAAGTCAGAGTCAGTGCGGGAGGGCACCCTCAAATGCTATCACACTGAAGGTGAATAATGCCATCAATCTCTTGCAGGAGGCTGCACCTCAGCTTGAATTCTCACTAGTTTATTTCCTCTCCACTGCTTTCTCTTTCTCGCTTAACTGGTGAGCTTAGAGGAAACAGGGATAACTTTTCTGGGATTTGAAGGAAGAAATACAGCCAAATACTAAATTTGTAGTCTGGGAATATGACATTATCACAGGATCCTTATCTTCTTAGGAGGCAAGTTCCCCAGTATGATATTTCCAGGAACGATGCGGATTTTTTACTAAAGCCCGAAATAATATTATGATGTGGATAAAGTTATTTCAGTTCACTTAAATCCAAAATGTGTAAATCATCTGCTATATACCAGGTATAAGTACCTGTTTGCTGGACACTTGATGTTAAAATACAAAAGAAAGTCATAAATCAGTGTTCCTCAAAATTTAAAGTATATTTGAATCACCTGAAGATTTGTTAAAATTCATATTCTGATTCAGTAGGCCTGTGGTAAGGCATGAAATTCTTCATTTCTAAATAGCTCCTGGTGATCCCAATATTCCTGGTCTATGGAACGCCACTTTGAGCAGCAAGATGATAGATTACACTTTTAAGAATCAGAGGCTAATGTGGATAGTGAGAGTGAGGCGTGTAATCAGACAAAGTACTCTATGTAAATGCAATGATAGACATACCTATAGAACTGTAGAACTGAAAGAGAGTTAATGACTTTGTTTGCATTGGAGAAATCCATACATGGAGCCACTTAATACCAAAGGGTAATGAGAGAAGTACAAGTACTTCTACATCACTGGAGTGTGATGAGAACAGGTCAGGGAAGTTATTGCAATCAAAGCTGTGTTACATCATGAATGCACTTGATGGGAGCCATCTACTCACCTACAGAATTAATTTAAGGTAAGCCATTAACTTGATTAGATATGTCTTTTAGCACTACCACCCTTGTGACCACGTGAAAGCAGGAAAAAAAAGTTGCAGATATTGAGACTGCTTTAGAGACAATTTCAATAGCAGAGATGCTCTATGTTGACAGCCTAAATTAATGTCATGCCAGGCAGGATGATGATAATGTACTCAAGACACATTTAAAAGATAGTAGTGAAATAAATTAGTGATAGGCTAGTTGAATAAAGAAAAGTAGGTGGAGTTGAACATCTGTTCACGTGCCTATTGGCCATCTGTATATCTTCTTTGGAAAAATGTCTGTTCATATCCTCTGTCCATTTTTTGTTTGGGTTGTTTGTTTCCTTGCTGTTGAGTTGCATGTGTTCTTTAAGCATTTTGGAATTTAACCCTTTATCAGATATAGGATTTGCAAATATTTTCTCCAAATTGCTGAGTTTTTTCATTTTGTTGATGATTTCTTTTGCCATGCAGGAGCCTCTTAGTTTGATGGAGGCCCATATATTTATTTTTTCTTTTGTTTCCCTTGCCTGAGGAAACACAGTATTGAAGAAGATACTGCTAAGACTGATGTTGAAGAGCGTACTGCCTATGTTTTCTTCTAGGAGTTTTATGGTTTCAGGTCTTACATTCAAGTCTTTAATCCATTTTGGGTTAATTTTTGTGTACGGTGAGGGGAAATTAGACTTTTGGTGGTGAATATGAGTATGATGTAGTCTACACAGAAGCCAAATTACAAGGATATACACCTGAAATTTACACAATGTTATAAACCAATGTGACCTCAACAAAATTTTTAAAAAATTTATAATTCACAGGCATGGAGAGTATTCCCAGTGCCTAGCATGGTGTGGTTCAGAGTAAATAATTAATAAATTATTTGTTGAATGAATGAAAAAATAAAAGGAAGAAAAAAGAAAGTAGAAACAATATAGCAATCCCCTTAAGTTAGCTATTACTATAGATAGCAGAGAAAACATGCGTGAAGACTGTCATTTCTCAAAGCAGAGGGGCATATTGGGAGGAAAGGACATAAACTATATCCTGGTCAAAAAGTTCTACTATGCAAAAAAGTTGATGCTTTATCTAAGAGAAGAAAACAAATTACCACTTGTTGGTAAAATCTAATTCTTAGTATCTTTAGTCTTCTTTCCAATAAGCCTTTTGTTCTATTTTAGAATATTTAAAGTATTTTAGCAGTTGGTCCATTTTTGACGATTCTTTCTTCACATCTTTACTTATCAATGCATCTTTAGAATTGCTGGTTGGCATCTACCTATAGTTAATATTAAATGCTTGTTGTCATTCATGTTTGATTTTATTTTAGGAACCATCCCCTCCCACTTGATAAATCTGTCAATCACATGGTCCACATCACCAACATGGGACCCAGAATCTTTTGCTGAGCCAGGCAGAGTTATCCCTGGGCTCCTACTACTCTCAGAAAACACCTACTATGTTCTCTAGGTTCAAGTAACAAAGAGCATGTGAGCCTAGAGCTGGAACTACATTTTTGAAGGAAGCTTAACCATAAGAAAGAGAATGATAGAAGGAGCTAGAGTCCTAATGACATCCTTTGTGTCCCTGGATCCAGCCTTGCTTAAAGCCATGTCTATTCTAGAGTGTAGTTGCATAATCCAACAACTTTCTTTCATAGTGTTTAATCTATTGTGTGTGTGTGAGGAGGATTAGCCCTGAGCTAACATCTGTTGCCAATTCTCCTCTTTTCTTTTTGCTTGAGGAAAATTAGCCCTGAGCTAACATCTGTGCCAATCTTCCTCCATGTTGTATGTGGGGCACCATCACAGCATGCCTGATGAGTGGAGTATGTCCATACCCAGGATCCAAACCCATGAACCTGGGCCGTCAAAGTGGAGCTCGGGGAATTTTAATAATTTGGTCATGGGGCTGGCCCCATAGGGTTTAATCTGTTTTGAGATAGATTTTTGTCTCTTGTAAACAAAAAGACCCAGGCTAACTTGTCTCCTATAGAAAATGAAGAAAATTATCTCTTCTTCCAGTTTAAGTGGACTACATTCTTACCTGCTCTCAGGCACATGAAAACTGTTACCTAATATAACCATGTGGTCCATGCTAGGTGACTGCATAGCATATAGGCAGACTGCCAGAAATAAGTGAAAATAAAAGCACAAAATTATTTTTTCTGTTAAGGACTGATGCTTTTGTCACATTTTTTTTAATAGGTTTAGGAACATTTCAAATGTAGGGAAAGAAGGACCATAGAGCAAGTTCACTTTGCTTCGTGGAGGGGACTAACTTTGATAGCGTAATAAAGAAGCCAGGGGGCCGGCCTGGTGGCTCAGTGATTAAGTTCACATGTTCTGCTTCGGCGGCCCGGGGTTCGCTGGTTCGAATCCCAGTGCAATACATGGCACTGCATGTGGTGGTAGGCGTCCCACGTATAAAGTGGAGGAAGATGGGCATGGATTTTAGCTCAGGGCCAGGCTTCCTCATCAAAAAGAGGAGGACTGGCAGTAGTTAGCTCAGGGCTAATCTTCCTCAAAAAATAAAAAAATAAAGAAGCCAGACCTTTTACAGCAATCAATAGGTCTTTTTTTTTTTTGAGGAATATTATAATATCTCCAAAACCAAATAAATAAACAAACTAACAACACCAAGGGGAAAAAAACACCACCAATGGATCAACAACGAATGAGCATAGTCCATTAGCAGTTCCCGGCAGCCTGAGGAGGAGTGACAGTGAACCGAGTTATAGAGTAAGGGGAGTCAATATTAGGAGGAGCAGGAGCAGAAAGTAAAGAAACATAAGGAAAAAGGCGAAGATTTTAATCACTGGCTTCAATTTACCTGAACAGGAATTCTATAAACACTCTCAGAGGTGATTTCTTTCTTTAAACTAATATTTGAAAATATGTTCTTAACTCTAAACCATAAACAGTGGATTGCATTTCTTAGAGGAGATAACATATCATCCGAAGGGCCTGTGCAGAACACTTTCATAGTAAATGCTATTCTCTGCAGGAAACAGAAATATTAAATTTCCAAATCCTGCCAACTTTTAAGCCAGCTGAGTACTTTAAACATAAACTCTTGATATTTTGACAATATGCAGATCAAAATTGTTGTATTTAAATAGCATACTTATATCATTACCTTCAAAGGCCAAAGACATAACATAGTCTAAGATAAGTGAAAACAAATTCCATAAGGGGCAAGTAATTCAAATGAATTTGCAGGAGCATTTTTCCTCAGTAAATGACAACTACTTTGAAGTGCAAGTTACTGGTGGTCCAGATAATGAATGCAGAGTTAAGTGCCTATGTTTGCCTGCAATAATCACAAATGTATCGGGAAATTTGCTTTCAGAAATGATGTAAATGTTAGTCACCTAATGTTAAAAATAGTTAATTTTTCCAGATAAGAATTATTAAAAGAAAAAAATCTCTTGCCCAGACTATGTAATGTTTTACATTTGAAATTCATTCACCTAAATATTATGATGGAAATAAATTCATTTTAAATAATCACTAAGTAGAGCTTTCTATATACTCAGTCTTTATATGTGCAGGCACAGATAATCACTTGCTAGTCTCATCAAAGTGAAATAATTCTTAGATAATATTAATATATTTGTTGCTCTATTACTTTCAATTTTTCCCATTAGAATCTTGTAAGCAAATTTTAGTGATGCCTGGATAGTCATTTTACTGCTATTTTATGATTCTCAGTATAGTCGTTTATTCATGCACCCACCAATTTATTCCATAAATTACTGAGCCCTCCTTGTGGGTACGGCATTGTGCCAAGCATCATGGAGCAGAGAAAGCTGAATAATTTACTCTTTCAGTGAGCTTACAAACAATGAAGGCAGAAAAGCTACATGCAAAATACCTATAACGTAAAGTAACAAGATTTTGAAGACCAAAGGATCATTGCAACCATGTGAGATCAAGTAAGGTTTGAAGAAGAAGGTGGCATTTGAACTTTATTTTGAAATATAAATAATATTTGAATGGATAGGGAAGGAGGAAGGACAAATCAGATGAAAGGGATACTGTAAGCAAATAAAAAGTACAGATCATCTTTGGAGAAACAGACTGACTAACAAACAGTTGCATGAAGGGAAAAAAGAGAGTCCAAACTAAAATGGTGTATTGTGACCAGGTAATCGTAGATTTGGAATGGCAGCCTATGAACACTTTACATTGTAGAAAATGCAGAGCTATTAAATATGTTCGCAACAGTCTTGCTAAGGTCAAGCTATGGTTTCTGAGACTAGGTTGTAGGATGAATTATATGGTGTTAATCTTGGAGCCAGAGAGATTAGGTTTTTTAAAAAGTCTTAGCAAGAGAAATGGGAGTTGAATTAGAGTAGTTACACTGGAAATGTAAAGCAGAAGACAGAGGAGAAAAATATTGTGGAAACAGAATCAATATGCCTTGCAGACTGGATGGAAATTGGAGAGGCAAAGGCAGGAGAGAAAAAAGTCAATGGTAGTTTTGGTATTACAATCCTAGGAGGATAGGAATTGTAAAATAATTGGTAAAAACATGGATTTAAGTAGAGATATATCAAAATGTGACAATCGCTAAGTAAAAACTAAAGAGTTCAATTTTTTGGCCAGGAGATTTGATTTGAGAGGTATAAGCAATCTACCCCTGATAGTAGTCAGTTCCAGCTGATTATTACAGTTATCAAAGGAGGTCAAGAGCCAAACAAAACAAAACGACAAGAAGTTGCTAGATTCTGTCCTCAGGAATCCTGATTCGGTAGGTCTACATTGCACCATGAGGTTCTGTGGTTTAAAAAAACGGTTGTAAAAATCAATCCAGTTTGGAATTACAGATCTATATAATACTGTGAATAAAATAGTTAAATAATAATGGTACTTAGACAATTCCCTTTTCTTTCCGGGAGAAGGTAATGCAGAAAATGTGAAAAATGCATTTTCAGCTTAGAATCTAATCAGAAAGTAACTGTCACTTCTAAAAAGGGATCTAAAATGTTTTTCCCCAATAAAACAGAACACTCAGAATCCTGGTTATTGCAGAGAGGGAACATAAATGAATGTTCATGTTAGAGAAGCAGAGCTGCAGAGTACGATTGCAGGTGTTTCAGCGATAATTATCACAGGAAAACAACATTTTGCAGAGCATTTTGGAGGGAATCAAAAACTTCTTCCAAAATTGACTAATAATTACTTTGTACTTCAAGACCACAAAGAGATACACATAAGGGGGCCATAAATAAAGCTTTAGAAAGCACAGCAAGAGAAAATTTCCTAATGAAATGGGAAGATTACGCAAATGATAATTACTCATATTCAGCAAATTGGAATGAAAAGCATTATCCAAAGGATCAAAGCTGTGGATAAGACAGAAGGTAAGACTCAGCAGCTTTTACTGGAGTTTGATGTTTGTAATGGGTTTTGAATTTCCAATTAGGTGTAGAAATTCAGTTATCTACCAAAAAATCAGTGTAAGTAGAGTGGCTGAATGTTAGGTACTCAATAAAATACTTGTTCAATGTATAAAGATCCAAACCAATGTTAGAAATACTGTTGACTAAGTGAATGAGTCATAAGAAAGTGATGATTATGAGTACATACTGCTATTTTACTGCTTAGATTGATCATTTTTTTTTAAAGTTTGCTTACTTGGCAGAAATTTTTAGTTTTTAAGATATTTAATATTCCACTAGGAAGAACAGAACATACCAATGAAGGGAAAAAAAATTAAATGACCCCAAAACTATCCAGAGTTGAGGTTCTTCACTTCCAGTAACGGTGGATTTGGAAATTCAGGTTGATCTTTATCATTAAATAAGTAGAAAAGCTTGAAAATATATACTTTTTTTCTTCTAAGCATCAGGAAGCCAATAAACCAATGAAGAATTACCTGATGAAAATAATGGAGAAGAAGAATCAAGAGAAATTAGCTAGAGCCACTTATCTGCAGCCTTTTTCTTGGGGTTGTTAGCTGATACCAGAAGAAACAAGTAAGAGAAAAATGCCCACGTGGCAATTGTGAAAGCATTTCCGGTCTAATGCGACCAAGGTTAAAGAGCAGGTCATACCAAGGGGATGGAGGGAGAAGATTGGTGTGGAAATTCTTCATACTTTGGTTTGAGATGATCAGAGGCTTCACCCTGAAATTGAAGAAGGCTGATCCAAGATTTCCACTATCCACGGACTAGCCGAAAGTAATCTTCTTTGAAGGAAGATGGTATTCTCCCAGGCCTGAAATATTTTAACACACTTTCAAATGGAAATCTTGCAACTCTATTTAAAATGACCAGGTACATGAACAAGAAAGTCAACATGAGGAGAACCAGCAAAAACACAGGAAATTAAAAACAGCCCTACAGGTGCCTGAGATGTTAGAGTTTTCTACCATATTTTTAAATATCCAAGCTTCTATTCTTCAAGGGCATTAAAATTTATCAAAGAACTGGAAATTACAAACAAATGACATGAAAGATTAATAAAAATTTTTTTGAAATAAAAATAAGATAATATATTTTAACGTGATGATTGCACTTAGCAAGTGTGAAACAGCTGAGGTAAGAATAAGGAACTGGAAGTTAGATCAGAACAAGATATTAAGAATGAAGCATAGAGAGAAAAAATAATGAATAATGATGAGAGAGTTAGAAAAAATAATGAATAATGATGAGAGAGTTAGAAACTTAGAGAATACAGTGCACTGGTCCATTGGGTACATAACCTGAAACACAGAAGAGATAAGACGAGGCAGAAACAATATCTGAAATGCCTATGCCTGAAAATTTCCCAGTAGCAAAGAAAGACACAAAATCACAGCAGGACAAAAAAAAAAATCTATACATACATGTTATAATAACATGGTGAAAATCAAAGACAAAGCTATACTCTTTTAAAATATGTATACAAGGGGCCAGCCCAGTGGTGCAGCAGTTAAGTTCGCACATTCCTCTTCTCGCGGCCCGGGCTTCTCCGGTTTGGATCCCGGGTGTGGACATGGCACCACTTGGCACACCATGCTGTGGTAGGCGTCCCACATATAAAGTAGAGGAAGATGGGCATGGTTGTTAGCTCAGGGCCAGTCTTCCTCAAGAAAAAGAGGAGGATTGGCAGTAGTTAGCTTGGGGCTAATCTTTCTCAAAAAAAAAACCAAAACATGTATACAAAAAATACATTATTTGTCAAGCAGAAACAATTAGACTAGTAGTTGACGTTTCAACATGAACATTAGAAGCCAAAAGTCAATGGAATGATTGATATAATAACAAAAACGGCAATGTCAAAGCAATAAGGAAAGATGGTATTTTTAGCAAATGGTACTGGGTCAGTTCAATATCCATTTGGAAAAAAATGAAACTTGACCCCCTCTTTGCACCACACGCAAAAGTCAATTCCAAGCATTTTGTAAATCTATATACAAAAGGCAGAGCAAAATGCTTCTGGAAGATAACACAGGAGTATATCATCCGTCATGCAATTATGGTTGAAAAAGATTTCTGAAACAAAATATATAAAGCACTAAACATAAAGGAAATAGTGAATTGAACCATATCAAATTTGGGACTTCTCATCAAAAGGGAGTATTAAGAGAGTAAAAATGAAGAAAATTAAGAGAGGGGGAAAAAGATATCTATGGCTCATATCCAAATAAAAATTAAAACACTTGGATAAATTAAATAAAAAGGCCTCATAACCAAAATATGTATAGTCTCCTACAAACCAATAAAAAAGAGTAAACTCAGTAGAAAAATGGACGAATAAACTGAACATTTATTTTTAGAAAACAGAATATCCAACGGTCAATAAATTTATTAAAATATGTTTAAACTCATCTGGTAAATGAAAATTTAAACCACAAATAGATACTGCTCCATACCAATAAAAATGGCTAAAATGAATGACTGGTTATGTGAAGTGTTGACAAGAATGTGGAGCAAATAAAACTCTTCTTCAATGCTGAAGGAGGTGTATATTAATATAATCCTTCTGGGAATCTGTTTGGTATTTTCAGCAAAAGTTGGAATACGCATACCCTAGGACCCAAAAATCCAGTCCTAAGCGTATATCCAACAGAAGTCATGTGCATGTGTGTGTGACGTAAATGAATAATGAATGTTCATAGCAGCATTCTTCATAATAGCCCCAAATTAGAAATAACTTAAGTGGATAGCAAGAGTAGAAAGAATAAATAAAACACAGCACATATTCATACAATAAACATTATACAGCAAAAACACAATGAACTATTCCCATGTGTAATAACATGGATGAATTTGACAAATATAAACTTGAGTGACAAAAAAATCACACAAAAAGAATACATAAGAATGATTCTATGTAAATGAAATTCAAAACCTCACAAAACTAGACTTTGGTTTTAGAAATTGTGGGGACCTGGAATTGGCCACCCCAAGATATGTCTCTTTGGCATCAGGATTATTTGAGGCTGATTGCTTTTGATAAACTGGGACAGGGAAGGAGGCTCTGAGGAATGGAACTTGCCCTTTGTTAGGACACGTTTACACTTGTAAGGTAAATCTCTATCTGTAAAAGGTGCCTCCCTCTCTGTACCAAGAAGAAGAAAGGAGATGACCTTCTCTCCAAAAATTCTTAATCAATACCAAAGGCAAGGACTTAAATCTGCATTTTATTGTGCTAGTCTGGTAACCTCCTGTAGCTGACTTCCCTCCCCTCCCAACTTTGGCATTTCTTTAAGGATTAAGCATCTTTCTTTAGGCTAGGAACTGATTGCTGAGCTCACCTGTGCCCGCCCAGCTCCAGACAATCGACTTGCCTCCGGCTACGCCCTCTGAGACAGCAGACCACTACCTGCTGTGTCCATCAAGCACTGTGCCGACAGGGCAATCTTGTGACTATTGTGGGAGGGACATTTCAATCACATGTGAAACACCCCGTTTGGGGGTATATAACCACTATGTGCACCCCACTTCTTCAGTGCCCTTTCTTCCTTCGGGAAGAAAGGCCCCAGGCCATGGTTCCTCATAAAGCTTTGTTTAATTTTCTCTTGCTATTCTGTCTCATGTGAATTTAATTTGTTCTCCGGCCAGACGAACCCCCATTTGGGGAGAGGAAATGTCCTCCTCCCCTACAAAATCAAAATAGAAATTATCTCTAAAGGGGAAGAAAGGGTAGTAATTAGGAGGAGGCAAGGGAGAGGCTTCTGAATTGTTAATATTTATTTCTTGACCTTGAAATTGATAACATAAGTGTTTAATATATAAACTCTGATGATTCGTATGTGTTTGTATGTCTATGTTTACTTCAAAAATATTTATATTTAAATATTGTGTCTCCTGGAGAGTGATAGTTTCTGTGGTTTCGCATACTAGTTAATAGGTGCTGAAAATATTTTCTATCCCCTTGGATGTATACTACTGTTAAACTAAACCATTCGTCTTTATCAAAATTGGTTAGTAAAACACTAAAATGACCATTAAGAGAGTGAAAAGGAAGCTGCAGGTGGGGGGAAGATATTTGCAATGCATACAACTAACAAAATGGTCAATCTGGGATATACAAGAAACTCCTCACAATCAATGAGAAAAAAACAGACAGCCCCATAGGGGGATCTCCAAATGCCCAATAAATATAATAAAACGTTTTCAACCTGAACGAAAATCAAAGAAATGCAATTTGAAACCACAATGTAACACTGCAAGACAGCCACCATTACATAGGGTTCATTGGTTAATTAAATCATTGGTCATTGGTGATTGAACGCAACCTCCAGCCCCTCCCTCCTCCCTGGAGATTAGGGCATGAGACTGAAAGTTCCCACCCTCTAATCATATGGTTGGTTCTCCTGGCACCCAGCCCCCATCCTTAGTTGCTTTCCAAAAGTCACCTCATTAAAATAACAAAAGACACCTTTATTGCTCTGCTCTCTCTCTTTCATCACTTAGGAAATTCCAAGGGTTTTAGGAGCTCTGTGCCAGGAACAGTGGATGAAAAGAGAAAGTTTGTTTCTTCTTATAAATCATAATATCACAAGTAATAACAAATATGTAGGTCTGGAGCTTCTGGGAGTTGTCTTCCTCACCAACACATTAAGAACATCTGTCTGAGAATTACTGCTACACAGAAGAAAGCAGAGCCAAGAAATGGAGAGATGTGTTCATGACGGTATGGTTTGATCACCTGGGTCCAGCTGTGTGTAAGCTAGTGTACCCATAGCCTTTTCTGTTACATGAGCCAATAAATTTCCTTTTATGCTGAATCTAGTTGGAGTTGGATTTTGGTCACTTGCAGCCCCAAGAGTCTGACTAATGCAAGAGGAAAGGATCCTCTAGTGCCTCAGGGAGTATCATTTAATAGCCTGATCATGTTGAGTTATATGGAGAGATTAGGAATTTGGAAAGAAAGGTCATTATAGAGTGAGAGGCAGTGAGAGCAGGAGTGGTGGGCTGGACAAAATGTGAGAGAGAGGTTGTTGGGTAATACATTGTGGTTGTGGGTGAAGAAATTTCACCTAATGGTAAATTTCAGTTGCAGCCCTGGTTCTTTGGGACAGAATGAATGTGAATGGAGGAGAAACTTTATTGGCTGAAGGAAGCCAAGGAACCTTGTGGCTAAGCTATTTTGAAAAAGTATCCTATACTTGCTTTTTCAACTCATTTTTCTCTTTCTGTGTTCACATCGCTACAATATCTTTGACTCCAACAGGTCACTAAAAGTACTTTTGCCTTTGTTGCTAATTACATCTTTGTTGTTAAGTTCATTTAACATCCTCTGTTCTTATTTAGTATTGCTGTATCACTTGAAATCTATTTGTTTTTCCCTGAGGAAGATTAGCCCTGAGCTAACATCTGCCGCCAATCCTCCTTTTTTTGCTGAGGAAGACTGGCCCTGAGCTAATATCCGTGCCCATCTTCTCGTACTTTATATGGGGGACTCCTGCCACAGCATGGCTTGACAAGTGATGTGTACCTCTGCATCGGGATCTGAACTGGCAAAGCCTGGCATGCCGAAGAGAAATGTGCAAAATTAACTGCTTGGCCAGCCCTACATTTGAAACCGTTTAACTCTCCATACTTTTAAAAAATTACTCCTTTTGTTTTCCCTGGCCCTGTCTGTTCTGATTTTCCTCCTACCAACCTACTCTTTCTCAATCCTGAATTTCCCACCTGAAGCCCACTCTTTAAATATTAGTTCATTCTGCTTTTTGGCCTCTGGCCTTTCTTTCTTTTCATTATACACAATCTTTCTGAGAAATCTCACCATTTCCAATGACTTCAACTATCCTCCATGAGACGGAGACTCCAAGAGGTTTACCTTCAATCTGGACCTTTCTTTAAATGCTGTTTCTTTATTTGAAATACCACTCTACACCACTGCCTAAGTGTCCCACAGTGACCTCAACATATAAATGTCCTACACGATACTTGTCACATACGTCTCCTCTTCTTCATTCTCCTGCTCTGGTCAAGTGGTCCAACATTAACAATTTCGTAAGTGAGGGATTACACACTTCCTCTTGTTTAACTGGTGTATTTTCTAGGATGATCTTATTACCACATGGAATTTACATACTTCCCCTAATTGAAATTCTTCAATGTCTTGTGATAATTTCGAGAATAAAATCTTACCTTCTCAACTTGTCTTTTTTTTTTTTTTTGTCTCGTGAGGAAGATTGGCCCTGAGCTAACGTCTGTTGCCCATCTTCCTCTTTTTGCTTGAGGAAGGTTGTTGCTGAGCTAACATCTGTGCCAGTCTTCCTTCATTTTATGTGGGAGGCTGAGACAGTGTGGCTCGAAGAGAAGTGCTAGGTCTGTGCCCAGGATCCAAACCTGTGAACACTGGGCTGCCAAAGCAGAGTGTGTGAACTTAACCACTATGCCACCGGTCAGCCCTTAACTTGTCTTTTAATGCTCTAATTCCTGCTTAACTGTTGGGTTTTATAACATACTATTTGAAGTTTCCAGAACTGTACATGTTCTCTCATATTTATGTCATTTGCCCTCTGCTAGCCACCCCTCTGGTGTTTAACTATCACCACCTTTTCCTAAGCCAAGTTTACTTTGTCACTTTTAGGAAATCTAGTTAAGTCCTATATCCAGGGTGGGTAAGGTTTTCCGTCCTCTGTGCTCCTTAATGCAATGTGAACATGTGTGTACAGCCCACGCTGGTCTATATACCTGTCTGTGCACTGTATTTGTTTTAAGCATTTTGAGAGTTTTGTTTTTTTTTTTTGTATTCTCGGAGACTTGGCAAAATGCCTGGCACTCATTCAGCGTTGAGAAAAAATGAAGGGGGAAGAAAAGAAGGTGGTGAGAGGAAGAGGGAGGAAGGAAGAAAAGCAGGTGATGTTAGGTACTGAGATGAGGATGTCTAATTATCCAAAATAGATACTTGTGGATAATACATAGAGAACTATGACCCTAAATTTGCTCTTTTCTAGCAGTAGCTGATACAGCCGCTGCTCAAATGAACTATATAGAGTGCTTGGGTTTGAAGCCTGTCTCAGAAGCTTTTCACAATCTAGTTCTGACACTACATTGGACAAGTTACTCAACCTCTCTGTGCCTCAGTTTCCTCATACGTAAAATTGTGGCACTAATAATGTATAACTTTAGGATTGTTATGAGTATTAATTGTTTGTGTTTATAAAGTGTTTGAAAGAGTTCATGGCCCATGGTAAGCCCTATATGGGTTTAACAAATAAATATGAGTTAATGTCGGGAGACTCACCATATAATTTGTAGAGTATTTCTCTAAAACTACTCGTTTGTTTTGTGTGTCTGTGTATTGACGAGTCTATAATTAAATACTACATTATTGGCTATTGAGAAATATCTCTTAATATAAAAGCATTATATTTTATGGAAAGCAAAATTAACACCTAATATATTCCATATTAAAAAATCATCAATCTTTGCACATTTCTTATATTTACATTTTTAACATGGAGAAATACTTGATTCCAAAGATTATTGTTTGATTTTGAGTAATAAATGTCTTCCTCACACATGGAATTATGATGAGAATGCTGTTTAATACTGTTCTCTTGTGTGCCCTTCAGATTCTTTACCTTATAATTGGGGGTGACAGTTTTCTAATCTTCTCTGCTACCAACAGAATTGGCTATGCAATTTATAAATTAAAATATGTTATATTCGCACCTTCATTTCCATTGAATTTCAGTGCCGGTCCACAAGTGTCAGCAAGTTTTTCTAAGCCTGGGCTCTCATTTCTATGAATATGTCTCACAGGCTACGCTTTCCAGCTTTGTTTGATGTCACTCCCAGTTAGAATTGTTCTATAACAGCTTAGATACGCTTTTAAATGCAGTCCTCAGACTAGGCGTGTTAGTGGGTCTAGTATCGCCGCAATTACTGAGAAGACTAGAAAGGAGCCTCGTCCAATTTTCCTAGAGGCTTCGAGAAGTGATTGCCCTTGATGTTTGAAGCACGTATTTAAATCAAAACAACAAAAATGGAATCAGCTATTCTAAGCATGTTTTTGAACTGTCTACCAGTGCAGCTACATAAATCATTTGGGGCCCACAGGCAGACGATTCAAAGGGATTGAACTTCAGAAATAAAGGAAAACAATTTAAAGACAGGGAAGAATTTTAATTAACTTGAAAATGTGAATCAAAGTATTAACATTGTTCCGGGATGGATCCTCATTGCCAGAGAGGCACCAAGCCTCAGACGACAGTAAAATTCTGAAAATCTAGTAGAACTTTGTGGCACAAGAAATTTTCTCTGTTCTTGTGCAAGGCTAAATTTCTTTTCTTTTTTTGTTAACCGCATTGCTAACAACATTTATGATCAGAAATTAAAACTTCAAGTAAAGTTTTACTCTTTTGTTTTACTCTGAAAAGTATATAATTTAATAGATGTAAATAAACACAATAGCAAGAATGATAGGCCAAGTAACAACCAAATATGAAGAAAAGGAGAATTATTCCTGTTGAATATTTTGATAGTTTTGTCGTGCACACATGCTATTAGCTTTTGATTAGATTATGCTGAAAATCTGAGCATGGATTAAAAATTAATATTATGTATTATATCGCTATAATATTGAAGAGTATTATTAAATTTTTAAAGTTGACTTTTTTTTTTTTGTGAGGAAGATTAGCCCTGAGCTAACATCTACTACCAATCCTCCTCTTTTTGCTGAGGAAGACTGGCCCTGAGCTAACATCCATGCCCATCTTCCTCTACTTTATATGTACCTACCACAGCATGACGTGCCAAGTGGTGCCATGTCCACACCCGGAATCTGAACTGGTGAACCCTGGGACCCCGGGCTGCCAAAGAGGAACATGTGCATTTAACTACTGCTTCACTGGGCTGATCCCTAAAATCATGACTTTATAAGTACTTTTTTCCTTAGAGAATTTAACTTTTATAATATGGAGAAAATACTGAGTTGTTTAAATAAGTGCTAAAATATGAAGGACTGATGAGAGAGAGAATGCACATTATATATAAAAGGCAAATGAAGTGGTGAAATAAAGAGACAGGTAAAAGATACAGGAGAGAAAAAGGAACAAACAAGTCCAGGAAAATACAGGAGAGAAATAAAAAGAACTGAGTTTAGAGGGCAGATTATAATATGAGTGGAAGTAATATTAAAAATGATTTTTGTGGGCCGGTCCCATGGCCTAGTGGTTAAATTTGCCGTGCTCTGCTTTGGTGAGCCAGGTTTGGTTCCTGGGTGCAGACCAGTACCACTATCAAGGCCATGATGTGGTGGCAACCCACATACAAAAATAGAAGAAGACTGGGGGCTCCCATGGCCGAGTGGTTAAGTTTGCGCACTCTGCTGCAGGCAGCCCAGTGTTTCGTTGGTTCGAATCCTGCACGCAGACATGGCACCACTCATCAAACCAGGCTGAGGCAGCGCCCCACATGTCACAATGAAGAATATACAACTTTGTACTGGGGGGCTTTGGGGAGAAAAAGGAAAAAAATAAAATCTTTAAAAAAAAAATAGAAGAAGACTGGCATAGATGTTAACTCAGGGCAAATCTTCCTCAGCAAAAAGAGGAAGATTGGTAACAGATGTTAACTCAGGACAAATCTGCCTCAGCCAAAAAAAGAAAAAAGTGGTTTTTGTACTATATTAGATGTTCAAGAACAGTAAATAAACATCTTCTATTACTTCCAGAACTCAATTAGTGAAAATGGTGGAGATATTTTGTCACTAGATTTTGGAGAAATCCTTTAATCATGCTTCCTTGTTTTGTTAAAATTCATAGCACCAACCTCAGTTTGACTTCCATAAACAGTGTTCTTTTTATTCATACATCAGCAAATCTCTATGCATGACTTAGCTTAGCATTTTCTTCTCTCTAATGTCCCTGAGACCATTCTGACCCTCTCACTACTAGAGTGAGTTAACCTTGCCTCCTCATTCACAAATCACAAACCAATCTTATGTGAACTTCTTTAGTGTTGCTATTCATTCCTGTCAAAATCTCTCTGCACAATTTCCATGATTTTCTAATCACTTCTCTTTTCAAAGGATGAACTATCATTCTCCTTTCCAAATTCGCATCCTCCTGCCCTTCCAACCATGACACCTCCAGCCTATCTGCTGATCCATTATGCTTACATTCCCTTGATCATGTTACATTGATCATTTCCTCTTCCATTCTTCATCTTCTATTTTCTCCTTCCCTGTGGCTCTTTGTCAAGACCTTTGATCATGGTGGACTGTAAAATACACTGAAATACCTTCCTTTAATCCTGCCACATCATCAAGCTTCACTCACTCCTCACGAGTGTCTACAAAATTACTTCCACATCCTCATCTCTTACTTACCATTTGGATCATTGAAATCTTCTATATCACTTTGGTTTTATCACCTGACTTTATATCAAAAGTCAGGAATGATTCCCTGATTGTCACACTTAACCCACTGTTTCTGATTTTCCTATTTGATATTTACAGTATTAACATTGCTGACCAGCATATTTCTCTTGAAAATTCTTCCTGAAGTGCAAAGAATATCATCTCTTTTTTTTTCTTTTCTTCTCTCTAATAACTAGTCAGCCTTTCACTGATTCATCATTGCATTATCTTAATGTAGGCATATCTTAATGGTCTGTTTTCAATTTTATTAATTTCTACTCTTTATTATTTATTTCCTTCTGCTTGCTTTAGATTAATTAAAAATTTTTTTTTTTACTTTCTTAAGGTGGAAGTTTAAATTATGGATTTGCGACTTTTCTTCTATTTTAATATAAGCATTTCTAAATTTCTCTCTAAGCATTGCTTTAGCTGTTTCATTACTCAAGCATTGCCTTAACGCTTTCTCTCTAAGTACTGTTGCGGCCACAAATTTTGATATACTATAATACTGTTTTCATTCAGTTCTAAGTATTTTCTATTTTTTCTTGAGAATTCCTCTTTGACCCATGGATTATTTAGAAATATACTGTTTAATTTCCAGATATCTGATGATTTTCTTTTTGTTATCTGTCTAGCTGATGCCATTATAGTTAAAGGACAGACTTGGTATTATTTGAATTCTTTTCTATTTATTGAAGTGTATTTTATAACCTCCAAAATTGTCTACCTTGGTGAATGTTCCATGTGCACTTGGAAATTCTGTATATCCAGCTACTGTTGAGTGTAGTGTTCTGTAGCTATCAATTAGATCCAGGTAGTTGTTGGTATTGTTTATTCTTCTATATCTTTTCCAATTTTCCGACTATTAGTTCTATACGTTACAGAAAAAGCATCAGCCTTTATTTCAAATTGCTGACCAAATGCTTTATTAAAACTCTGCTTCTAGCCTTAGTCCTGGAATCTTACTTTTGTTGCCACCTCCTGATTGCTGTCCTCTGAGGCTTTTATTTCCTTCCCCCAGCCCCTGAGGTCTCCATATCCTTCCTGTGCTCCTTTCGGTTTTGGTTGCTCTGTGGTCACACAGAGTGGCCAGTGCCAGGAGTCATACTATGAATATATAAAGAACACAACTCAAGAGTAAGAAAAACTAAAACCCAATGAAAAAATGAGCAGAGGAACTGAATGGACAGTTTTCCAAAGAAGATATACAAATAGCCAAGAGGTACCTAAAAAGGTGCTCAACATCACTAGCTGTCACTCATCATCATAAATCATCAAGGAAAAGCAAAGCAAAACCACAATGAGATTATCACCTCAAACCAGTTAGAATGGCTATCATCAAAAAGATGAGAGAAAATGAGTTTTAGTGAGAGTGTAGACGGAACCTTAGTGCACTATTGGTGGGAATGCAAATAGGAATGGCCACTAAGGAAAATGACATGGAGGTTCCTCAAAAAATTAAAAATAGAACTGTCATATGATCCAGCAATCCCACTTCCAGGTATATAGCAAAAAGACTTGAAATCAGGATCTCATAGAGATGTTTACATTCCCATGTTCATTGCAGCGTTACTCACAATAACCAAGATATAGAAACAATATGTTGTCTGTCAACAGATCAATGCATAAAGAAGATGTGATATATATAAATCACATATATATATGGAACATTATTCAACCTTGAGAAAGATGGAAATCCTGCCATTTGTGACAACTTGGATAGATCTTGAGGGCATTATGCTAAGTGAAATACGTCAGACAGAGAAAAACAAATGCTGTATGATATCACTTATATGTGGAATCTAAGAAAAACAAATTCATGGAAACAGAGAGTAGAGTAGTGGTTATCAGGAGTTGCGGGGTGGAGGAAATGGTGAGGTATTGATCAAAGGGTACAAACTTTGATTTATAACATTAACAATGGGGATCTAATTTACAGCATGGATTATAGCTGATAATGCCATATCTTATCCTTGAATGTTGCTCAGAGAGTAGATCTTAAATGTTATCACGCAACAAAGAAGTGATAACTATGTGACAGGATGGAGGTGGTAAACAGTTTGCAATTTATAAATGTGTCAAATCAACATTGTTGCACACCTTAAATTTATACAAGGTTATGTGTCAATAATAATTGTATCTCAATAAAGCTGGCAAAAAATTAAAAAATAAAACTACATGGAGAAAAAAAGAAGACTAATGAAGAAAAATCACATGATCATATCAATTGCAGGAAAAACTTCCCTGATTTCTAACTAACTTCTTTGATTGGCTTTTTGTTTTTAATGGAAAAAAAAGGTAATTCAGAAATTTTGAAAGGTATTTTGTCAAACCTTGGTACAAGTTGGAGAAAAGAATATTTTAGATGAATCAACAGTGACTGTCATCAACAGATGGTTTTAATTAAACTTTTCTCAAAACACATAATCAGTAAGGGTAAGCCAAGCAGTTGAGGCGTCCTATTTTTACAAATTTATTCTTTCTTTTATTAAAAGATCAATCAGGCAATTTAAGATATTTCAATATGTGGGTGGAATATATTATAAAATATAGCTTTCTTATCCATGATATGTTTTAGATACATAATAAAGAAATAGGTGATTATATTCAAGGGAGGGAATACATAAAGTTGGTCACAAACTAGGAATATTTAGACATCATTTCCTTATAAAGGACTCTTATATCTTCATGAAAATCATGAACTAAGAGAACGCCCTGGTTAAGAGTGAATGCTTTGTTCAAGAGAGAGAAAATAAATAAATGAGATACACATTTTTGGCCAACTAATCTGGAAAAATTCAATTATTTTCTGTTTTTTGATCAAGTATTGCTACAGTTTAAATTGTCTGATGTTAAAAATGACAGTGATATTCTAACAAAACTGGTAACAGGAAGTGCCAGATATTTCCCAAGTTGATTGTAAAATTCTAGTAGAGTTGTCTAGAGAAACAGAACCGATCATATATATATATATATATATATATATATATATATGTTGAATATTATGTAATATATATATTCTAATATTCAAATATATATGTAACTTAAGGAATAGGCTCAGGTGATTGTAGGGGCTGGCAAATCTGAAATGGGTAGGGATGGCAGGCATGCTGGAGACTCATACAGGGTTTCCATGTTATTCTTGAGGCAGAATTCCTTCTTCTCCAAGAAACCTCAGATTTTGCTCCTAAGGTCTTCAACTGACTGGATGAGGCCGACTCATATTATCCAGGGTAACTCCTTTACTTAATGTCAACTGATGGTAGGCGAGCAACGTCTACAAAACACCTTCACACCAACACCTAGATGCCCATTTGATTAAATAATTGGATACTATAGCCTTTCCAAGTTGATACAGAAAACTAAGCATTACATCTGGTTATCAGGTTTTGCAGTGTGCTTTCTTTTAAAGTGAGATGTATTTTAAATATATGAGATATAATATATGTGTATATTCACTAATTTCACTATTAATATTCATTAATATTAAAATTAACAATTTATTAATGCAACCCGTATAGTATATAATATGTTATATATTTTTATACTCATTAATTCAACTATTTTTGTTAAACATTTACTAGGTACTGTGCTTTGTTCTGAGATACACACAGTAAATACGATATTATCCCTATATACTTAAGAAATTTACATTCCAGTGAGATGAAACATTAAATCTTGACTTTGTAGACACACATATATCATCCCCAGTTTTCAACTTGAAAAAAGCTTTAAAATATATTTCATTCATTAAATATTACGTGGTGATTATATGTGCAAGGCACAGTACTATGTGCTCTGCATGCTTTAAAGGGTAAAAAATAGTGCTTTCCCTTTGAGAGTTTATAATCTGCTGGAAATCCATTCAGCTCTAACTTCTGCCATTATGTGATATGGGCAAATTACTGTAATTTGAAGCTCAGTTTCCTTATCTGTGCAATGGGAATTACACTAGATGACATTTCAGTAAGATTTTTTTTATGGTCCTAAAATATTATCATTTTCAGTATTCTTTGTATAGAAAATTATTCTCCAGCATGTAGGAATGGATACGTTATTTATAATGACTTGATTCCAAGTAGGAAATTAGTAATTGATGGCTTGCATTCAAGCGCTGAGGTCTAGGTTTGTTTTCTTTTATTTAGATTCACAGCTAAATTGCCTTCATAAAACCATGAATGTTAACCTCAAAGATTGATGGAGAAAATTACCAATCAGTAGGAAATATAGTGGTCAATAGCAAAATGTGGGCTTTAACATTAAGTAAACATTAAACCAACATTACCATTTTGAGATAGTCAACTGGTTATGAACTATCTATAGAAAAAAAGTGTTATGTGAGGTTTGAGGATTTGAAAAGCTGTATTATGTGTTAAAGATTAGTATGTGGAAGTCATTATGTTTCCAAACTTTTTCAGATTTTCAAAATTTGGCTATTCAAGATTAAAGGAGCCCCCACATTGTAAAATACATATTGCAAGGAAGTAAAGTTTTTTGATACTGGTACAAAGCAATTCATTCCAATTGTATTCATTTCCACAAAAAACAATTGCACAGGGCAATAATATCATGGTCTTATTAGCAGTATGCACATGTTTGATGTTTAGGAATTTGAAGAAAAAGATACTCTATTTTATAGACCCTTTCTTCAAGAGGAAAGAGAAAACCTTCTATTCCGTAACTGAAGAGCCTGTAAATCTCTACGTACACCAAAGCTTCATTCTTCGTATTTGCTTTCTATTTTCATAGTGATGGGAACGGAATGCAGTCCTCAGTACTCAGCCATTATCCTGCCCTCTGCGGCCATAGCCTTTGACTCAGGCCCCAGTTCACCATAACTTATTTTTACAAAGATCCTGAGATGCAGCCAGCCGGCTTGGCAATATTTTCGCTCCTACTCAGCTCATTTCAAAATAGGGATTCTCGCCATTTCTCTTTTCAGAGCCTTTCTAGTTTCAGCACGAAACCTTTTAAAACAAAACTGCTGTTATGCAAATGACTGAAGCGAAAATGCATTTCTTCCAACTCCCTGATTCTGTCTTGACTATTAAGCTCCATAAAGCCTTTACTTTCCAGGCTTATTCATCAAGAAATTACCCAATCTGGCAGTATTTTCTCAAGAAGTTTCTGGATAGTACACACTTTTTTTATGGTGGCAAATGGTTCACTGTTTTCGTAAGCTGCCTTGTAGAGTAAATCCCCCGCACGTGTGTCCCGAATGCTTGCCTTGTTTGGTCATAAATCATTGGAATTGTTTGTAACTCTCAGTGAGTCAACGGGAACATTGCGTGGTTTGGGATTGGGGTTCTTTCCTCTCTGACTTTTCCTATTCTCCTTTTACGGTTTTGTTTTCTGTTTACCATATGCATTTTTCACTTCAGTTCCTCCTCAGCCCCCCACCCTTGGTGAGTTTTGGTGATAGCGTGAGTTGATGGGCTTCAAATTTGTAAGCTATCATTTTCTAGTTTTCTCCCAAGCACAGTGCTCAGTGATCTTTAATTAACTAATTAATTAATTTCCACATAATGAATATCATGACCAGGGAAGTTGTAGAAATAAATGGCAATTAAAAAATATAAGGGGCCGCCCGGTGGCTGAGTGATTAAGTTCACGTGATACGCTTCACTGGCTGGAGTTGGCTGGTTTGGATCCTGGGCGTGGAACTAGCACCACTCATCAAGCCATGCTGTGGCAGCATCCCACACAGGGGAACAAGAATGACTTACAACTAGGATATACAACTATGTACTGGGGGGCTTTGGGGAGAAGAAGAACAAAACAAAAAAAGATTGGCAACAGATGTTAGCTCAGAGCCAATCTTAAAAAAAAAAACGAACATGAACTCATCTTGCTTGTAATTATAGTTTACAGCTTCCTTACTATAGTGGTTCTCAAGCTTGAGTGTGCATCAGAATCAGCTGGGGAGCCGTTGAAAACCAACCAGATTTCTGGGCCCCGCCCCAGAGCTTCTGATCCTGTGGTTCTGGAGGACGTGGCCTGAGGATTTGAATTTCTAACAAGTTCTCTGGTGATACTGCTGCTGCTGCTCAGCGGACCACAGGTTAGAAATCACCTCTGTGAGACAGAAAAGAATACTAGACTCTGGTCATTTTTTCAAATAAAATCCTAGGCTGTCATTTGCTGAAGAGGGCACAATTGACATGATATTTACAAAATAACTGTGCCCTTCTCTTCTTAAAACAGTCCATTTTCCTTAAGCTCAGCTCTTGCGTTCTGTAAATAAAACTCAAATTGAAGGAATGGTCATATTTCTGACAAGTCATAAGCCTTACCAAGGTCAATTTTGTTTGCCATATCACTTAAAATACAATTCTACTTACAATTGCCTGGCATGGATGAGTGCACTTTTTTTAAATGTATGTAATACTTTTGACACCGGCAAATAAGAAGCTATGAAAATAAGGTTGATAAACCAGTAAAGAAGTCTTTCCTTAAATAGTCACAATCTGCCAAGAGCTGATAAGGAAAAGGATCCTGTGGGGACAATGACAAGAAACTTATAGCCATCAACCTTATGCCAGCATGAGCGAGAAAACAAATAAAATTCCAGACAATTCAGAACAAATACTAAAAATCAGAAAGGATTCTCAAACCTCCTTTCAACCTCACTTTTGAAAGACAACTAAGAAGCACAAAGGACATTGGGCAACTCCACACTAATTATTACATTGTGCCTTTTGTCTTTCTTCTCTTGAACTTAAATTTGTCTTCAGTAGTTTTCTCTGTGGAGCATATCATTTCATCTCCAACATAAAATGTTCTAGAAGAGACTGAAGCAGAGCACGGGTAAGTTAATTATTTAAATTGTGTTTAATTATGATGAATTATTTTAGAGTAATGAAGTAGTGCTTAGTAGATTTCTGTTGTGTCTTTATATACTCTGTTCCAAAGGGTTTTGAAGCTGTAAAATGTTATTGGAAAAGGATACTGTCAGATGAAGTTAAAATAAGTAATCACACCTTCATCGATCTATAGATTTTGCAATATGGCTAATTATTCCTTACATGATAGCAAAATATTTTTTCACATTCTATTTCATAAAAGGCATGTCTCAGATTTCTAAAATTTTAAATGTAGACATTAAAATGGGTTACATGACAAATTTTGATGCTACTTCTGACACAGAGTAGTTAAAATTAATGAGAGCAGATGATGGATTAATTGAAGTTTGTGAAATATAGGATACTATAGTTAAAATATTTTCAAAGTAGTTATGCAGCAAAGGTGGATGAGGCATAAGAGCGTATTATCACACTAATATTCTGTAATCTTTGGGAGAGTGCTATGCTCAAGACATTCTTCTAAATGCCTTACAAAGTTCTTCTCCCTCATGAAAAGACTCAATAATGAGCCCTGCATTACCATTCACATTCAACAGATAAAAGAAAATTTTCCTGGCTTGTCATACGTATGTTACTTCCTAGTCTGAACTGCATAGCAGGCGGCATCCCATGGAGTTGGTGGAATCTTAGGTTTAGAGACAGATAATTTGGCACAATTCATGCAAATACTAGATACTGAAGCTAGGATTTGAACCCATGCTTATTCTTTTAATTTACATTAATGTAAGTTTATATTAATGCTTTCAAGCCCATTTTCATGTCTACACAAACTTCTCTTGTTGATAAAAATAACTTATTTTGAGTGAATTTGCCCAGGTGAAATTTTACCAAACTTGGCCTAGAAGGTAAGTGGTGTTAAAACATGGGGGCTCTGAGGTAGACATGGATCTTTATAGTGTAAGGATATTTGTATAATGTAAAAGCATCCTGCTTAATTTACATGCAAAAATGATCAAGACAAAAATGCAGCATTTTGTGGAGCTATAAGTGAGTGAGAGATCCAGGGTGAGATAACTTGTCGGTAGTAAAATGAGTTTCTACCAAGACTTGGTCAAGGCAGTTGACGGTATGAGAATAAACCAGCTTCCTGGAAAGAAAACTTAGAATGGCGCTTCCTGCGGGGAAGTGTCTCTGTTGGCATTGCTGTGGTGCCTGGGCTCAGCTGTATTCATTGTTTTGCAAAAGGTCTAAACCAAATCATCAGCCTCCAGATGCCCTCCAGCTAAGACAGAGTGAATTAAAGAAAGAATATTTAAAAGTACATTTATTTTTCTTTAATTAATTTCAGCAGTCTAGGAGAATTAGAAAAAAGATTAACAGACATGCAGGTATAAAAACTTTATTCAGAAAAATAGTAGAGAAAATAAATGGCTTAAATGTCAGAATATTTGAATCAGCTTAGAAACAGCATAAAACTAGCAGAAGGGGGAGATTGAATAAGATGGCAATGATATTAATATAATAAGGAACGTAGTATGTTCCAATAATGGCTAAGAAGTGGGAAAATAATTTAAAATATAAAGGTAAACTTTTGTAATAAAAAATGATAGAGCAAAACAAACATGTTAATTTAAAATTATATAAAAAAGACTGATAGAATGGAGCTATAACTTCACTATCTTGATACATGGTGTTGATTATAGTTGGGAAAAATCCTCAATAAAATAATTGGTTTTAACTGTAGCTGAATTAAGAAAAATCTTATTATACTCTTTTATAATTGAAAAATTGGGATATTTTATGAAGATAGTAAACATTATAATCATTGCATAATTTTTAAAAGATACCTTTATATAACCAAATTAAAACATGCAGGTACAAACTGTTTTCATTCAAATGAACAGGATTATTACTCACTACTTAATTTAATGGTCAGAATTGATTACAATATTTCTTCCTTCCTTAACTGTATGTTTAATAGCAGTAATTTCCCTTTAAAAAAGTAATGTTAGAGTAAAAACATTGACATTGGTCTAAAGGGAGCTTTTTACTTCTAAGAAGTAACTGTCAGTAGTAATTAGGCTGCATCTCAGTTAAGGTTTACTGACAGACACAAGGATAAATGAACAGACAATTCTGTAATCCAAAATTTACCTACTGCACACGTGAGTCATTCAACAAATTGTACATAGTGTCTTCCCATTATGCAAGAAATGTGGGAAGGCAGCATTTTTGATATATTGAATAAAAAATATAGATGCCAAATGTGTAAGTAGAATACAGATGTTCATTCACTAATTCATTCAATCAATTTCTTTATGGGATGGCTAATATGGCCTTTGTCTCATGAAATTTACATTAAATGACTTTTCTTGAGGAGAGTGTTTAGAGGTTTAGAACGTTTGCTGTGGAAAATGAGAGAGGCAGTTGAAGACATGGAAAGAAATAACAGAGAGCATGGTTGAGATTGGAGAAGATGTAATTGGCATTCTTCAAAATAAAATGATTTGATCTAGAGGCGTCAGCAGCCTGTTGGTAGCAGCAGAGATTCCACATAATTTACTGTATTAGTTTGAGGTTTAGCAAAACAGTAGGTTTTCCTAGAAGTTTTGTGTGAGCTTAAATTGCACAAAGGACGTATATAGAACTGTAAGAGAAGATGCTTCTTAACTAAACAATGTGAAATTTCCACATCAAAAGGATAGGTAGAAAAATTAGAACCAGCGAACTATACTAGGGAGTGAGAAAGAAGGATGATCAGATGACACTAAAAAATATATATCAAGAGATATTCAAGCAGAAGATTGCTATCTTCATTTCCAATATTACAGAAAGCTTAAGGTAAAATGTATCCATTGGTTCTGTCAAACAGTAGGAAACTGTCATTAGAGAGCCATTCCTGGAATTGCACAGTGAAAGCTAGATTAGAGAGGGTTAAAAAGTGAGTAGGAGGTAAGCTGGTGGAAAGAGCAAGCATAAGGTAGGTAATCTTTTCCAACTCAACAGAATGTACATATTCATGGGAAACTGGCTGCAAGAATTAGGGGATGCCAGGCAAAATCTCTCAGATGTCATATTTCCATGTCTGGCTTTAATCAAAGACTAAGTCAGGAGTGCATTCAGTGCATAAGCAGAAATTAATTGGTTCTGCTCTGTTGACATTGGTGGTGAGAAAAGTCTCACATTTTTTTTATTGTCATGAAATTCACACACCATAAAATTAACCATTTTAAAGTGTACAATTCAGTGGCATTTACTACACTCACAATGTTATGCAACAAAAAACCTCACTTTTAATAAGTATAGTGTATTTTAAAACAGAAAACCAAATGGCTTGAAGAAATCAGATAGGGAAAGTATTTGACTTGAGAGAATATACAAGCAAAGAAAAAAAGAATCTACAAGGAAACAAACCAAAAGTTTGAAATAGGTATTGGAATGATTCCACTTTTTGTTGACTAAAGGCTTTAAATATGTTCTAAGATATCTAACAAAATGCCACTACAGCTAATCAAGGGTCATGGTAAAGCCATGGTTTTTGTCATAGCTTTATGTCTCCTTACAGTTGTGTGTGCATGATTTTCCAAGTCCTTTCTTCTCTAGGAGTTATAAATCTTTTAGAGCATGTTAGGTTTTTTGTGCGTTTTATTTTTTGTTTTCTCTAAGAGAACAAGTATATCTTCTAGACCAGACTATTGAAAATCAACATTAAAAAAAATTTAAAAATAGATCTGTCCATAGATTTCTCTAAACCTGTAATTAGAGAGATTCTTTCTAGAAATTTTATTGGACTAAATTAAGACTCAGAAAAGGCTTTTTGTATTTGGAGAAAACTGAGTGAATTGGAAGAGCTGTCACGTACAAATGATGAGATTGGGTCTCTTTGGTTGTTTTGAGAGAGAAAACAGAGCCTAGCAGAGAAATGTGGAAAAGAGAAGAGGGGACATGGAGTGAGGATGAGAGAAGCACAGCAAAGGAGACACAGATGTGAGGAGTCCAGCTGCTTATTGTCTTTAACAGGAGAACTCAGTGAAATGTTTACACTGCTTTTTTATTAAAAACGCAATGACCTAAACTGACTCACATAGTCTCCCTTCTGCTACAAAGATCTGCTATGAGATCATAGGTAAAATAAAATTCTGAAGGTAGTATCTAATCAAACACAAAGGAATGAAAGGAAAGATTCAAGAAGCACAAAGAATAATAAAAATCAATATGGTGTGAGCTGACGGGACCATAGTCCAAAGTGGTTTCTACCTTCTATTTAGGCTTTAAAGACTGAAGCGTAGCCTTTTAATCCACCCAGAGAGACAAAAGAGATGGCCTTTGGCTGTTGAAGTTGGTTAAACTCTACTTTCTAACCCTGCATAAATACTGCTTGAAATCCTTCTATAGTGACTCTTCATTCATTAAAAAGGAACTAGAAAAACTCTACACACAGAGACGTGGCCATAAAATTTCTGTTCTGTCTAGAGTCTTAAGTATAAAGGGAAAGAAGGCAGCTATGAAAAATCAAAGCCTTAGGGCCAAACACATCTACACCTATCTTTCAGATTTATAATATCTACACACAATTTTTCAAGAACATTGAAACCTATGTAGCCTTGTCAGAGAAAAGGAAACTGAAAGAATATAATAAGATGTGGAAAAAACAAATGCTTGATGAAAGTTAGCTCATAAAACTCAATTATATAACATGAGAAGTGAACTCCATGAGGGTGTTAGTATATGCAAGAAACAGAAATTAAGATTAAAAACTAAAAATAACATAATAATGAGACTACTAAATATATATGCTTAAAATTGTTAAAGAACTAATAAAAGAAGATAACAAATTTGAAAAAAATAGAACTTATAAGTAATATCTGTATATTAACTGAACTGAAAATTCAATGGAAAGACTAAAGATATTAGACAGAGCTAAATAGAGAATTAGTGAACCAGGAGATAGATCTAAGGAAATCATCTAACATACCACACAGAAGCTAGCAACTAGTGATAGTGACTGGCAGGGAGGACCAGAGATTTTCTGGGATATTTGTGATGTTTTGCTCTTAACCTGGGGATTGGTTACAAAGGCATGCTCACTTTGTGAAAATTCATAGAGCTGTATGATTAGGAGCAATCTGCTTCTATAAAGAGACAAACAATGTTAGATACAAGTACACAAAATATGGAATATATAACATCTGAAACTGTAAAAGGAAAAAGATAATAGAAGTTCTATCAATTTTAGAGAAGTCAAAAGTGAAGTAAAAACAAGGAAAAAAACTCTGATGAGTAGCTATACAAAACACAAGATGAAATGATCGAAATAAGCCAAATATAAATTTACCTCTTTAAATACAGAGAATGGTAGATCTGATAAAATAACAAATTTTATTTAAAAAATTGTTTTATTTTTTTAAAAACAACATTATGTTTTAAGCCTAAAATATAATGACTAAGAAAGTTTAAAATTCAAGAAATGGGAAAGGATCAATTGGGCATTACATATATAGCAATAATAATATATAACCAAATAGACTTTAATATAATTCCTTTTATACAGATAAATGGAGTCATTAACTAATGATAAAAAAGAATAATTCATCAGGTAGACATTGTATTCTTATACCTGAATATCTGTAATTCAGTACTGATTAAAAAATAAAAATATTTTCATACCAAAAATGAGAGTCTTCCAGACTGCTGAAAGATTTTGTAGAAGATGAATTTCAAGAAAGAAGACATAAAATCAGAAGGAAGAATGGGCTTGTAAGAGGTAAATTGAAACATAAAATTGAAAACTTACGTAACATTCTTCATATTGTAAGTTAAAATGGAATTCAAAGTAGAACTCACTGGAAATTACAAAATATCAATAACTGAATGGAAAGAATATTTTTTTCATCAAAACTTGTGAAATGTAGCAAAAGCTATAGAAATTTACAATCTCTGGTGTATTTCTTTAAAAATTGAGAAAAATTAGAATAAGTGGGACAAGTGTTTGTAACTCAAATAGTAAAATAATAATTTCAATAATAGTGCTCCCATGAAATCTAGATATATGAATATAAATATGATAAAATAAAAAATAATTTTAAAAGCAAAGGATAAAAGGAATGTAAAAAAATAAATGCCAGTTCTTTGTAAAGGTTAATAAAACAGAAAAAATTCTAGGAGGCTAGATTAACAAAGAAGGAAAGGAGGAACAATTTAAAAATGATGAAAACATAACTATAGGTACAGTAAGACAAAAACTATAGGCAATGAAAGAGTTTTGTTTTTAATACCAAGAATTGGAAAAACTTAGACATCTATTAACAGGGGAATTGATAAATAAATTTGGCATAACTATACAATGGAATATTGCATAGCAGAAATTAATGAACACATATTTATATGGATAAATGTCAAACATAAAGCTACATAAAAATTCACTTTGAAGACTGCATACATATAGCATGCCATCAATTGAATGAAGCTTTTAAACATCCAAATAATATCAGCTTTAAATCTTATGTCTTCAGATGATTCTACTCATTCCCCTCTTTTGCCGTCATCTAAAAACCCTAAGATCAGTTCCCAGTATTAGTGTAATATTTTGACTTCTACATCCCCATCACTCTTTCCAATACTACTGATGTCATAATTCTTGATGATTTTAATATCCACAAAGATAATTCTTGCAATTCCCTGGCATCTCAGTTCCTTGAAATTCTTTCATCCAATGATCTTCACACCATCTCCATCACTCACTCTCACAGTCAAACACTCAGTCATTGAGCTCTCCAGCCATCACTTCCTGTCTCTGTGGCCAACTCGCTCTGGTATCACCACACCTTTGATCTTACTATGATTTACTGCATTAGTTTTTCAGGGTTGCTATATAACAAAATACCACAAACTTGGTGGCTTAAATCAACAAACATTTATTCCCTGACAATTCTGGAGATCAGAAGTCCAAAATCAAGGGGCAGCAGGGCCATACTCCCTCAGAAGCCTCTAGAGAAGAATCCTTCCTTGCCTCTTCTAGCTTTTCGTGGATTCTGGGCTCCTTGGTGTTCCTTACTTTGTGGCAGGATAACTTCAATGTCTACCTCTGTCTTCACTTGGCTGTCTTACCTCTGTGTCTGTATTCAATTTCCATTTTCTTATGAGGACATCAATCATTCGATTAGGGCTCTCCCTAATCTAGCATGACCTCATCTTTAATTGATTACATCTGCAAAGACTATTTCCAAATATGGTCACATTCATAGGTACCAGGGGTTAGAACAAGAACACATCTTTTGGGAGACACAATTCAACCCAGAACACTTATAATCCATTGATCCTAACATATTTTCTCTATTCCTCATACCCAGTATGCTTTGATTCTCTTTTATCCACTTTTATCCAGATGAAATCTCTGATTTCATCATGCTATTATGGAAAGAACTACTAATTTTTTGTTATTCCATATATACGCTTTCATACCATGAGTAGCTGGGAAACAGAAACACACACACACCGCCTGCTCTCAATTAAAATTCCTAATAGTAAACCTTGATTATGTGTTTTTAAGTTGACTAACAATCATATTACATTTTAGTATTTCATTTATAATTGTAGACTCCTCCATGAGTATTTCATGCCCCTTCTTTCCCCTCAAACTTCCAGTCCACTTTCTACTACCTCCCTCTCAGCTAATGACCTTACTACCTAGTTCCCTAAGAAGAAAGTGACAATCAGAAGAGACTTTCCACAAGACCCCATCACTATTTCCAATAATCCTCCTGTATCTTCTCTTCCACACATCTTCACCCTCCCACCTTGTGAACTAGATCACATCATCTACCATAGTCAATGTCTTTGACTGCCAATTTTCTTCTTTCTGTCTGTGTCAGTCATCAACATTTCCCTGCATCCTGGAACTTTCCCATAAGCACATCGACCTGCACTTGTTTCTTACATAAAAAAAAAAAAAAAGAACCTACAAAAAGTCCTGTCTTAATTTTACATCCCTTCCAGGACTGCTCCATTTATCTCTTTGTCTATATTCATTGTTTCCAATTTTTCTTTTCCCATTATCTACTGAACTCCCACCAACAGGCTTTCATTGCTACCACTCAACCAAAATGGCTCTTCTCAAGGTCACTGATGACTTCCAATAAAAGACTTCTGTGGTCATTTTTCAGTCTTATTATACTTGATCTACAATCATCATTTGACATATTAGTGGCTTTGAGGACATTGCACTGTCCTGGTTTTCTTTCTTTCTCAAAGGATGATTCTTCTCATGCACCTTAACTGTTTCCTCCTCATCTCACAGTCATAATATTTGAGCTCACAGGGGATCAGTATTTGGACTTCTCTTCTCTATTTATACTAATTCCCTTGATGACCTTTAAATGTCATTTATATGGTAACGCCTCCCAATTATATACCTATGATCTCTTTTCCCCTCCCACCCAGCTTTATACATGCACCTCTTCCCTTGACTCTTCCCTTGGAATGTCTAACATGTATGTTTAACTTACAACGTTCAAAACTGAGCTCCTGGTCTCTCTATCCCATTGGCTCCAAACATACTCTACTTACAGATTTTTTTAAAATTTTCTGTTAGTGCTAGTGCTCTTTAAAGCTGCTGAGAACTAAATTCTTGACCTGAGTCACTATTGTATTTCATCTGGATTATTGCAGTAGTCTCCCAAGTGACCCTCCTTGTCCCTGCTCCCATTGCAGTTTATTTTACACATACCAGAATTTTCCTATTAAAAGTATGAGTCAGATCATGCCTCTCTTTTGCATAGAAGACTACCAATAGGTTTCCATCTCACCAAGAGTTGAAAGTCACTACAATGGCCTATAGTTCCAGCTTACGTCTTCTCTGCAGCTTCTTCACTCTTTTTTATTTCTCTGACTTCATCTCCTGCTAATTTCTTCCTATCTTCCTGTTTTTCTTCACTGTTCTTCAAACATGTCCAGTATATTTTTACCTCAAGACTTTCTCCTTGCTTTCTTCTCTGCCTGCACTGTTGCTCCCTGCTTGTCTAGAGGACTCACTCTCTCATTTCCTTTAACGTCTTACTCAAAAAACAGATTGTCCATGAGACTTCTTCAACACTCACCACACTCTTCCTCATAACATAGTACATATTCCAGATGTTTATTTTGTTAACTGCCTGGCCTGGCAGAATGTTAGCTTCGTGAGAAGAAGGGTTTTGGTCTGAGTTTTTTTCCTTTGTTCTATATCCATTATCTAGAATAGGACATGGCACTTAGTGAGTGCTCAATTAATATTTGTTGGTTGAATGAATGAATAATAAATGTGTGTGTATGTGTGTGTATAACGTGTATATATACATATATGCTAAGTATGAAAATCTATCTATGCGAATAATAAACACCAAATTCAGGACATTCACTTCTTAAGCAGGATGAATCCAAGAAAAGCCAGTAATCTGAGGAGAATACATGGGGTTTCAACAGCATTTGTGCTCTTTCATCTCTTTAGCAGAGCAGTGAATACATGAGTGTTTGTTATATTATTATTTGCACATTTTATATCTAAAATTGATAAAATTTTTCATTATATAAAGGTAAAGACTTTTTAATTATACTGTGATGTAATTAGTAAAAAGGATTAGTTGAATATGAAAGTCTATCAGTACAATGTATTGGCATCTTGAAATCTATTATAAGTTCCGTATATATGTTGAAAGATAAATAAGTTGCTTGAGAATCTCAAAATTGAAAAGAATACTATAAAATCTAAAACAAGTGTGAATATATTATATGAAAATTTCCTAAAAATAAATATCAAAATATTTGACTCCAAAAATAAATAGAAACTTTGAATAGAATCACTAATCAAAAATCTACAATGAAAATAATACCAGTTAGAGATATTTTTATATGAGTTTTCAGAAATATTTAAGGAGCAGACAACCTCTATATTATACAATCTGTTCCCAAAACAGGATAGGGAATGCCTCTCAATTTCTCTTATTTTGCAAGTACAAATTTGATTTTTATAAAACATCTTGACAATATTGGAACATAAAAGAATTCAATATTTAATAAATGAATAAAAAGCCAAAACCATAAGTGAAATATTAAACCAATTGCTTCTTAAACATTTATTTTGTGATCAAAGAGAGTTAAATCTTGATATTAAATGATGACTTAGCATTCACTATGTTAATAAAGAAGAAAGAACATATAATACTCTTGAGATAGGAAGAATTTTCATAATACTGAATAGCCATTAATGATAAAAATGTAAAATTTGTAAGTGAAAGATCTCCTTAATTCTCCTTAATCTGTTATAGGGTATTTACCCAATACCTTCAGCAAACATCATAACTAATGATAAAATAGTAGCAATATCTTTGAATATAGGAACAAAACAGGACATTTTTTTCCCTTAACTTTCTGGGGGCTCTAGTCAGTATAGAAAGGACATAAAAAGAAATAAGAGGTATTAGCTTTAACAAGGAAAAAATAAAATTCTCGTTATATCTACCAATAGGAAAATCTATTTGGAAAAACCAAATCCTTAAAGTTAGACTTTACCAAGGTTGCTGGATACAAGATAAATATTGAAAAAGAAACTATGGTCAAGTCTGTGGATGAGAAAAATGTTATGTGTTCCTTTCCAATCTAGTTTGTCTTAATTTTTCTTTCTTTGTTGTACTGGCTAGGACTATGAATTGAATGTTGAATAGAGGTAGTGAAAGCAGATATTCTTACCCTGGTCCCAATCTTAGGGTGAAAGCACACAATCTTCAACATCAAGGATGATGTTAACCGTAGGGTTTTTTGTAGGTAACCTGTATTTCTTTGAGTTTCATTTTGAATCTTTTCTATAGTTTTGTCTTCAAATTCACATATCTTTTCTACGGCAATGTATAATCTTCCATTAATCTCTTTCTGTCTATATTCTCCTATGAGATATCGTAGTTTTTGTCTCGAGAATTTGGATTTTTCTTTTTTTTGAACATATGAAATACAGTTATGCGATTTCCTATAAATACTTTTGATCTTTGTTCTAGGAGACAGTTTAGTTACTTGGAAACAGTTTGGATCCATTTTGGTCTTGCTTTTATGATTTTTTTAGGTGGTTCCAGAGCAGTGCTGAATATTGAGCTAATTATTCCCCATTACTGAGTCAAGACCCTCCTGAGTATTCCAACTAATCCCCTATGAATCTTGAAATTTTGCAGTCTGGCTGGAGGGAACAGAAACTCTTCACTGCCCTGTGTGAGCACCACGTACTGCCCCCTCTAACCTGTTCAAATATTTTTCCCCCACATCCTCAGGTGTTTCCCTCACATACGTGTGTTGCTCAGTACTTTGCTGAATACTCAAGGGGAGGCTCTCTGTGATATCCAGAATTTTGTGTCTGTGCAGTTCTCTCCTCTCCAGGATCCTCTCCTGTAAACTGTAGCCACTTAGTTCTCCCTAGGGTCTCTACTCAGCTTCCTCAACTCAAGGAATCTTCAGCGCTCTGCACCAGGCTTGGAACCTTTCTCAAGGCAATAAGTTGGGATAAATGTAAGGCTGTTCTGGTTTGCTTCTATTCTTTCAGGTGTGACTATCTTTTGTTGTCTCATGTTCAATGTCTTCAAAACTATTTCTTTAAGGCAGTGAAAATACTGTGTATCATAGCATAATGATGGATATATGTCATTGTACGTTTATCCAAACCCAGGATGTACAACAGCAAGAGTGAACATTAACACAAACTATGGACTTTAGGTGATTATGATGTGTCAGTCTAGGTTCACCAATTGTAGCAAATGTACCACTCTGGTGGAGGATGTTGATAATGGGCGAGGTAATGCATGTGTGGGGGGCAAGGGATGCATGAAAATCTCTGTACCTTCCTCTCATTTTTGTTATGAATCTAAAACTGCTCTATAAAACTAAAGTCAATGAAAAAAAAAAAAAAGAGACACACTACCAGAAAAGCAGGTAAAAGAGACAAAAGGAGGAAAATAAATGATAAATATATAAATGATTTTCAATTTTAATATTCAAGAAGTACAAATTAAAACAATAAGTTTTTCCTATCAGGTTAGACTTCAAAAATGGGCAGATTTTCTCATATAGTACGGATAAAAAAATATAATTTAACACAATGTCTCTGCAAAGAAATTTGGAAAATACATCTTAAAATATGCCAAAAATCCCTCTATTTTTTCATTTTTGGGAGTCTGTTCTTTGTTTCAGATGGGATTATAAATGTTACCTGTTATTATACCTTGGCAAGAGCTTCTGTTTTATTACCTATCATTTTTCAAATATATTTACTCTTTATTTTCATTTGACTTTTAGAATGCTTTTCTCCTCTCTTCCCTCTGCTTTTCTCATTTCTCTGATATTTTTCCATATTCCTCTTTTTCTGTCTTTTGTTTCTTCCTTACTCTTTTGTTTTATGGTATCTCTTTACTCTTCTGCTTTGTTTCCTCTCACGTTTCTCCCAGTATCTCTTTCCTGATAACTGAGAGGTCTTGTTTCATACCTTCTGGTTCCCTAGACGTCTATTTCTGAGCTTTATATACCTGATTCTAATTCATCTTTCAGTGCTTCCACAAGTTTTTAAAATTTCTTTATTCTCAACTTGAATATATTAAATTACTCTTTTCATCTTTGTTGCTGTTTACTTCTGGTATTTTCCCATTATTTATTGAAACATCTGGTTCATCGTTTTTTTGTTTTGCTGGAATACACTTGCATGGGGTTGGGTTTTATTTTATTTCATTTGTAGTATCCTATGTTTAAATGATGAGGGTTTTCCACGGAAAATACCTGGGGCACATTTTCAAACCTCATGGCTTTTTCAAGAATTTGCTATCCATGACACCCTCCTATGCTATCTGAACCCACGTCCCAGTGTTTTTGTCCTGCTCAGTTTCAGTTCTGTAGCTAATATTTGGTCTCTGTGTGAGCCATTTTCCTTTATAAGAGAGTATTAGCCAGATGTATCAAAAATTCTCAGGGGGGCACACTGAAATAGCAATATTTAATCTTCTATATCTGCTCACAGGTTTTTGCATTGCAATTACTCAGCCTCTATGAGGAATTTTACCAGTTTTACTGGTCATTCTCATTGCATTTATTCAGGTTTCCACTCAGGGTAGAACATAGTGTTACGTGGTAAGAATTTTTTTTTTTTTTTTGAGAGGGAGAGCTATTTCTGTGATTTGTGGGTATTTTTTATTTTATTTTCACTCTACCACTCCCATCACCCAGCTGCTGTTCCATTGCTGCTGCCGCAGTGGCTTGGTCAACCTCATCCTTATTCTGAGATTCGTGGGGATTCTTGTTGTCCGCTCTTTAAAAGATGTAATGAGTATTTCTTTTTCTTTTTTTGGCATGTTGACTTGTTTGGTTTTTAGAAGGAATTTGGGGATAATTTAAAAATACTCAAGTTTACTAAATGTATAATTTTGACAAAAGAAAGCAAAATTAAAAAAGAAAAAGAAAATTTAATGAAAAAATATCAACAGCCACAGTAAGAAACACTATGCTATACAGGAATATATCTAACAAATGGAATGTAATATATTTATAATAAAAGCTTGTAAAGCTATTGAAAGAAATAAAGGAAGGCTAAATGAGTGAAGATATATATTGTGTTTGTGGGTGGCTAAATTCAGCATTGTAAAGATGCCATTCTGGCCAAGCAAGTCTATTCATCCATTGCTTTTCATAGAATTTGATCAAACTCTTCTTAAAATGTATGCAAAAGTGAGAAAAGTCAAGATTAGCCAAAACATTGATAAAGAAGAAAAATAAAAGGGAGCTAGTCAATGATTATCGTAGTGATGGTATTTGTATGGTTACAATAATGTATATATAGGAATACACAAAAGAAAATTTTTTTATACTTATATGGGAAACTATTCAAGCAAGCACAAGAGTATCACAAAATTGAAATAAGGGAGATAAAGGGAATTTTAAAGATACTGAAGAGACTTCAGCTTCTCTGGAATATTTTAGTTCTTTAATAAATATAAGAATCAGAAATGACAAAAGGTCTACATCATTAAGTCCCAGAGATTATTCCTAATGTGTTAGTTATATTTTCTGCTCCCCCTTCTCCTCCTCCTTTTCTTCTTCTTTCCCTCTCTCTCTCTCTCTCTCAGCAGGAAATGTGATTCTTTTCCAAATATTCCTGAATTACTTGGTTGTTTTTCATTGGTCAGTAAAGAATTATTTTTAAAGTAATTTTTAAAGAAATATTTATAGAGTTCAGCCCTGTGGCATAATAGTTAAGCTTGCACACTGTGTTTCAGCGGCCTGTGGTATGTGGGTTCGGATCCTGGGCAAGGACCTACGCCCTGTTCATCAAGCCATGCTGTGGCAGCCTCCCACGTACAACATAGAGGAAGATTGGCAGAGATGTTGGCTCAGTGACCATCTCCTTTAAGCAAAAAGAGGAAGATTGGCAACAGATGCTATCTTAGGGCCAGTCTTCCTCACCAAAAACCAAACAAAAAAACAAACAAAAATAAGAAATGTTTATATTGTTCTTTTTCTCTCCTCTAACTTTTTATTTTGGTTGGTAATGTCGATGGAGTCTATGAATAAAGTTTATGAGGAGAAAACAGCTGTTAGCTCCAAAATGGTAGAGTCCATTAACCATCCTTAAAATATGCATTGTGCATAATTGCACAGTTCAAGTTTTAATTTAGGTTTAAAGTCTCTAAAAATATATAGCAGTAAATACCAGACCACTAGACACTAAAATCTATGATGAATAATCAGTTTTGGATTACACTTGAAACATTGCAAAACTATTCATTCTTTAAAAGGAAGCAGAAAATAAAATATGGGCTTATCACACTGGCTAAACAGTATTTCTACAGAGAAAAACTACTTGTTTGGGATTTCTCTAGCCTTTTCAGGAATTGTGTTTGAGGCAGAGTAATGGCAACATAAATAGTACGGTGGGCAAGAGACATCTGTTACTCAATTGGGATAACTGAGCAGATGATCCTTAAAGTGGAGCTTAATATTCAGCTACATTTGGGTAAAACAGATCTTTCTGAATAGTGGGTGAAAGTAGTCTATCACCAATGAAATTTAATAAAGCAGAGTGCTGGGAACAATATTATTTTATATGTTTTTTTTTGGATTATCTGAAAGATGTTTAAAATTGAGATAGCACAAATAAAATGTGACAGTTGATTCAATTTCTCTTATGTAGTGTGTTAGAAATATCCATAGAGACAAAAATAAAAAAGCATTAAGCATTTTCAGAGGCTTCCAAAGTTTTTTGGTCATGCCACCGTAGGAGAAGTCCACATGGTATCTTGGCAAGCTTGCACATATCCGCATAAGTCACACGGTCAAAGATTTGAACCACAGTGTGTCTGAGTCTTGGCGGAATGCCTTGTGATACTCCCAGAACACAAGACAATACAAGGCCTATAAAGAGCTTCTACAAAGCCGCCTCCCACTCACACTCTCCCCTCATCTCCCCTGGGAGGTTATCGTGAGACAGTTGCTCATCTCCTCCTGGGTTCTGATGAGATCTGAGGTTTCCGGAACTCCACACTCAGAACAAAGCTTCCAAACAAAACCGCTCGGCTGCAGTCTAGAATTAGCTCCTCAGCACCGGGGTCTCCCACTACTTATGCTGTGGCCATTTGGCCCCTTTTGTTTGTGTCATCTTTTTTGGTGTTGGGACAAAGATAACGGGAATCTGGCACCTTTAGGTAATTTTTTTCATCTTTTTAAGTGATAAATTATCTAAATCTAAAAGTGACTCCTTGTATCTTTACTAGTCAAATTGGTCACACGTTGGCTAGGCCTTGTCTTGTGTGTATTTAGAGTCAGATTAAGAAACTCATTTTGTATTATTGAAATAGTACAACAGGTCATCTTCTCAGCATTGAATCAATGAAGTTGTTAGTCCTGCTTCATGAGTCCTTGCATTCCAGACTTTGGAACCAACCCCCTGCCTACCATACAAGCACACCCCTACACACCCCCCCACACACCGACTTACACATATTATTCTTAACATGGCCCCTGAATGTTCCCTGACATCTGAGTTCTTATCCTCTCATTGAGGTGCATTATTTTGTCCAGAAATATGGTTCTGTCAAGTGTTACTTCTCCTGTAAATTGAAATAGTGCCCTTGAAATACAATTCTTTCAGATAAGTATCAATATTAACATCAAATATCTCTGGATCTGACTACTCAACTGTAAGGAGCACCTCAAATCACCTGTTAGACTGTATGGTTTCTAGCTTTAATTAATTAAATTTTGATTGTTTTCGTTGCCATATTCTCATGCATAGAATAGTATTAGGTACAGGGTAGGTGCTCAATCGTAATTTTTGATTGAATAAAAGAAATATTAGAATGGCATGGCATAACACAGACTAGGACAATTTACCCCAGGGCATGGTGAAAAAGTTCCCAGTATTCTAGAAAGGTGCTGACCTAACTTTAGTCTTATGAATTAAAGTGAGAAAGAATGTCACCATCAAAAGGAGTTTACGTCCATCTTCAATCCCTTGAGTATTGTACTGGATAAGGAGTGGAAAGTGGGATGAAGCTCTCTCTTCTTTCAGTTGAAGTTTTGAGAAGGAAAGAAGTTAGAAAGAAAAAATTTACAGATCTATCTATACATTTTTAATAATAAGATTGACTATTATAAACTCTAATTTGTGTTACAAAGATAGTGAACTTAGGGTAGGGATAAAGATAGTTTTATTAAACCATTTTTAAATAATATGTAGGTTGTTAAGAGAAATGCTGAACTGAGTTAACAATCTTTTATTTCTATCTCACTGAGAAAATTGTAAAATGCAGTCAAGAACAAAGACTAAAGTACAAATGCATATATTCCATCCTCTAGAATTAAGAGCTGTTAACATTTTATCACATTTCATTTCTGTTTCTATTAAATAATAAAATATTACATATGTAGCTAAAATTTGTTTTATCTTCTATCATGTTTCTTTCTCCTGACAACTATGCCCACAATCATTGCTACCACAATAATTGGAAAATTTGGAGACATAGATGAGACAGGATTTATTTCATGAGAAGGATGATTTTCGAGTTTTTTGTTTTTTTTGAGAGAGATGCCAGTATTCTGTAAGTTCCAGCCTGCCTACCAGGAGGGGTGAGTTGACACTAGCTCTAACCTTAAGACAAGAGAGCTGAGCTTCCTCAAGATTGTTTGGAGGTAACAGTGTGATTAGTCTTTTCTGTACTTGCAGGAATCCGGGGCAAAAGATGACATTTTTGCCAGGGCAAACGTGTGGCCAGATACCTTGGTAGTATAGGAAAGGAGCCCCTCAGACTTTGGAATCAGCCTCCACCCTCCACGTGAGTTCATAGAAAGAATCTCAACGTTTTCCATAAACCACGTGGAAAGCAATTTTGTGGGAGGTTACATCTTCTCTAATTTTGTTCTATAAGCCATCAAGAGGAGCAAATAGGCTTCAGCAAAGGAGAAACTGGAGATGAAATTCTGGATTTTTAGGGCCTGAGAAGGAGGTAAGTGACTTCCAGAAAACAGCGCATTCACCTAACCAAAGGGAACCCAGAGGAGAGGCCAGCAGTGAAGAGGGGCTGCAAACAATTCATTCTGCCGTGGATAAATCAGAAACCGTGATTACCATAACGGAGAATGAGGGGGAGAAGCTTAAGTTGGAAAAGGTAGAAGAAAAAATAATTGTAGTATTTCCACTACTTCCTGAGGAAATCTCTCAGTTAACATTTAAATAATTTTAGAGTTTTGATATTACATGGTACTGGACATCATAATTATCAAAATGAGATGGTACTTTATAAGGATGCAGTACTGTGGGTATTTTTATTACAGAGAGCTCTGAGAAGACCAAAAGCCTGCTCAGTATTGATTCAGGGGCAGGGAAGCTGAAGTAAAGATAGATGACATGAGCCATACTTATTCAATGTACAAGTTGAAAATATAAATTATCAGTGATATTATTTTCATATAGAAGAATGATATTCAAGCATTGACACAGAGACTTTTGAAAAAAAAAACCAGTAATATAAATGATTGTTAGCATGTAAACTGAACAAGAGTATGAAACAAGACTGAATTTCCATTATGATCCAAATTTGTGTGTGTGAGTGCGTGTACCCACACTTGAGTGTATATGAGAAAAGGTATCTGTTTAACACTAACATGTTTCTATAATTATGCAGTAATATTGTTATCATAATTTTAGTTTTCTATAATTTCCAATTCTCTGTAAATGGCTTTATAGATTTTATAATCAGGAAATATAATAACAGCTAACTTTTAAAAATAAGTTACGTAAGTATAGCTTAAAAATGTGGCTGCAAAATACAGAAGAGTATGTGATATTAACATAAACAAGATTAATTTTATGCTTAAATTAGACAGACAAATTGGGAATATTTTAATTATGAGGAGTATATATTATGGGCTGAAGTGTGTCCTCCCAAAATTTATATGTTGAAGTCAGAACCCCCAGTACCTCAGAATGTGCTATTTGGAGGTGGGGCCTTTAAAGAGGCAATTAAGGTGAAATGAGGTCATCAGAGTGGGCCATAATCCAGTTTGACTAGTTTTCTTATGAGAAGAGGGGGCTAGGACATAGGAACAGAGGAAAGACCACCTGAACACACAGGGACAAGACGGCCATCTACAAGCTAAGGAGAGAAACTTCTGAAGACATGAACTCTCCTGACACCTTACTCTCAGGCTTCTTGACTCCAGAACCCTGGAAAAATAAAATTCTGTTATTTTAAGCCATCTAGTCTGTGCTACTTTGTAATGGCAGTGCTAGCAAGCTAATACAGGATGATAGATAATTAAGAGCATCATTTATGAATAATTTTGCAGAAAAAACACAGCATCAAAGATGAAGCAAAATCTACAGAAAATACAAGAATAATAATAACAGGCATTATTTCACCTCTTAACTGATGAAATAAATATCAAATGAACAAAAAATAACAAAGATATAAAATACTTACAATGTTGCACATCAACTTAATTTTAGAAATATCTTCTTTTCCAATGTCCACTGAATCTAATATACATTATAATTAGATTATAATATATAATACATATAATTGCAAATATAATTATACTTACCATATATAATTAGATTCAAGACAGAAGGGAAGAGTGGACTTGGTAACAAATAACTTCATTTTAAATCACAGAGACAAATGGGGCAATAGTTGGAGAGGAACTTGATCAAGTCAGTTTGTTGGTTTACATAATCATGTTTTAAATAATAGAAATAACATCATGAAAATAATCAAATAGAACACAATTAGAGATGTAGCAGAAAAAAGAGAAGACTTACCAGAATCGAGCCCATAAGTAGACAAGAGAAGATGTGGGCTAGTGCACAAATGAGCAGTAAATAGTTGCTAGGAGTGTAGGGACGTCCAGAGTGATAGGAAAGAAGGCGGACTACCTGGAACAGGTGTAGATGTGGTTAGTAAAGGTGGACAATGTTCTCTTCCAGTTACTTCTGTGTTCTCAGTGAAATAGGAAGTGAAGTCATCAGATGAGAGAGAAGGAGAAGATTTGGGGGATTTAAGGAAAAGAAAGAAGGATGAAATAGTCACCTTGGGGATTGGGAATGTGGCTGGACTAAGGAAAGTTACATGTTTGCCAAGTACAATTATTAAGGGCTTAGCTGAGTTTGGTAAAGTGAGAGCAATGAATATGATTGTGTGCTTCCCTTCAGTTGTATCCAAATGTTCAGCTGTGTGCACAGAGTAGGCAAAGATTTGGATTTAACCAGGTTTGTGTGATTGTTGGTTTTTGTTTTCCCACAATGTGGTATTCTATCATTTGTATAGAAAAGATGGTTAAATATGCTTAAAATTCATCCAATATATTTGTAAAGAGAAAAAGCTCATATCAAAACTTGTCCATGGATAGAGAAACTGGGGAAATGATATATAGCAATGGTAGGAGAGCCAACCTGTATGTTATTTAACATTTCTATAAGGATATATTTCCTATTCAATTTACAAAGTGTTATGTATACAAGTACGTTTATAAATAATTTGATTGTAACATGACAGGGCGGGATGAAATAAATTTTAGCTGTAAAATGAGCATGAAATTTTATTGAAAAACACAGGAATTATAGGAGACAGTAAGCTCAGTTTGTGCAAATGATTAAAAATTTGCACAAAATGATTAAAAATGAACAAAAAGAATGATCCAACTCAATGTTGGTTTGCAACTCTGAGAGTTTCCTGAGTGAAATTTGAAAGCCTTCGTACACGGAGGGCAAGGAAAGACCGAGGGAAGAGGCAGACCACTCCAGATTTGCAAGTGGCAGGTTTAATAAGCAAAGGGAACTTACATACAAAGCTTGTCTTGGGCGGCTGCAAAATGAATAGATCTTTGCACCCACCTGCCAGAACCTTAAAAGTTTATATAGAGGCCGTAATGGGGTTCACATATGACTACCATCCAGATGGTCTCAACAACACATTGCTCTCTCAGCGCCATGTTTTTGAGGAATAGTGTGCTCCTGTTACGGGAATAGTGGGCTAAACATATATTCAAAGGACAGGGGATGGGGTAAGGAGCCTCTGAGTGCCCAGGTTCAACTCAAGGGTCAATCGTTGGGCGTGTCCTCTTGAAGACCTCCTCCAACATTCAGATCTAAAGATCAGTGCCAATTTTAACATAACTATAGTGTTTGTATCAGGAAAAATCCTATTTTCCACTTTTGGAAACGCACATGCATATCCGGATGCCAGGTTTTAAAGCTAAATATTCAAAAGCTAATTGGAGGGATATATAACCAATGATAAAAACAAAAGTGTGGATAAACCTTAAAGAAAAATGATATGTAGGGAAGTCGTGAAACTTTGAAAACCGACCCATATAGTTCCAATAATTTTTAAAATATGAATCCCCATTTGTTAAGTCTGATAACAGCTCATGACATAAGTGCAAAGGGAGCATATGGAGTAGATTACTTTGCCTGCAAAAAGCAATGGAGACACATATAAAGGAAAGATTTGAACATCAAGAAGTGAACATATCTTCAAATTCCAACTTCCCTAGGTTGTGCACACATACAACTGATTACACATATAATTCAGTCCTTGTGTTCTTTTCATTATTCGGTAAATCAGAATTTAGTAAATTCAGAGCATACTAAATCTATACATACACAAATGACAAATTTGCACAATGCTGTACATATTGACATTTTTTATATATTTCCTTGATAAATCTATTGTTTATATCTCCGCAGATGTGAATTATAGCTTTTTTGTTTTAGTTACCATTACTCTTAAACATTTATTCTTTACTGTGTCTCATAGTTCTCTTCTTGAACCAGGCAGAGCTATGTCTCTAAAGACAAAAGAACTATTTTTTTGTTCTTCTCCCTTGCTTTGGAAATTAGGTCACCTTGACATTTAGCAGTCTGCTTAAATTATATTGATAGAACTTCAAGGAACAAGTACCTGATGAGTGACATATCTTAATGTTCCAAACAAAGTGGCATTGCATGTTGAGTTCCAACTCAAGGAGGAGGAATGAATGCATTATATTGACTGGATGAGTCTAAGAGAGACATCTGCTGGCTACATTTGAACAACTACTCTGGGAAATTTTTATCAGAATTGGTCATTCTTTTTAATGTACAACCAGGAGAAAGAAAGAAAAATGATGTGGCAAAAGTATATAAGAACATTTCCAGAATTTAGCTCATTCCAATAAACATCGATAATTAGATTGTAACTACAAGTTCACAAAAAGACAAATAAGTACATGCACTATAGAAAAATACTTTAGCGGTGGTCCTTGACAGCATCTGCTGTTTTAAATAATAATAAATGAATGGTAAAGTCATATATAATCTAATCATAAAGTAAGTGATTATAAAAGTAATATAGTATTTAGCTAGACAAAGTTGTTTATTACAAGTCAAAAAGTGAAAAAAGAGTGCCATATAACAGAACATTTTATAAAATACTATCTTAAGATATTAAAATTTATAATTTTAAAACTGTCACATATTTATATACACTATATCTTAAGATGTTTTTTTCTTGCCATTCAACTTTGTTCATATATTTATTCATATATATGGTACCAAAAATGTTAATAATTATCATTGTGCATATTTTTTGTGTGTTTGTTATAGCCATAATTTCCAAAGATATCAAGAAGTGGGTATAATTTAATAATTATATCTGTATGACACACACTGCTTTATACATATATTAATATGAAAAGTCCATTTGGACAGAAAATTCAATCTCAAAGAATAGGATAAAGAGTTAAAGTAATTGAATAAAAAAGCAATGTCTGACACACAGGATTGAAAGTCTAAAAAAGATTTGAGCCACTTGAAAAGTCTTTCTCTGTTTATATGAGTTCTATAAAAATAGCCAATGATTATATTTTTAGAAGTGGTTTCTTCCTTTGACTAGCTGTGTAAAAGATAAAAGACTGACTCAATCTCTTCCAATAAATTTCTTTCGGGTCTTTTGATAAACTTGCGGTTTATCAGGCCATTCCATCTAAGTCTTTCTCCTGTTGGCGTATTGCTTCATTGCTCTTTCTATCCCTTTCCTCTGGAGATGAGTTGCTGCATCAGTGACTTTTATTTTGTTTTAAAGAATTGTGTCATATTTGTGCGTGAGAGTAAAAGGACTAAAGGCATCTTTCTAAAACCTTTGCTTCTTTCTTGCACAAATAGCAATTAAGTCATACTGATACTTCAGGGCTGATGTAGGAAACAGCAGTTCTTTGCATTCTAAAGCCTCTGATCTCTTTCCTTCTCTCACGTTTGGTGACAAAATTAATTCTTTGCATTTCTATAGACTATGACTTACTAAATGATTTCATATTTTAGAAAAGTTTATCCTAATAATCCTGCTGATATGTAGGATTATTTCTTCTGGCTTCATCTAACTGCTTTCCTTCTTTTTTCCCTTCGTTCAAAGTATCCTGAAATTAAATATATATATATATATATATAAAATCATATTTATTTCTTATGTTGTTTTAAAGAACTTTTGGAAAGAAAATTCTGACTAGAAATAGAAATCAATTTTCATTTCCAGATGAGGAAATTGAGACTCAGAGAGGGTAAATCATTTCCCCAGGGGCATGTGTTTTTTTCTTTTTATGTTTTTGTTTGTTTAATATATTGCCCAGGTTGGCCCTCTACATCTTTTTTCTTTTTAACATTTCTTTTGAAAGATGTTTTCTATTCATTGAAGAAAGCATAAATTTTCCCTGAATAGATGTCACGTTAAATTGAAAATCAATGTTAATTTCCAATAACTGTTCCATATCTCTAACTCAATTCTTCTCTGCGTTTTCTTATTAATATCTAACTACTACCTACTGACATCTGTTCTTTAATCTTCTTGGATATTAATCTCAAATCTTTTCTGACTGTGACTCAATCTTTAAAGGCATCATGGTGTGTATTCTCGATATATTTAAAATTACTTATTTATGTTTGATAAAACAGGACTATACAAATGGACTTATACACTGCAAAACATACACTCAAAGTTTTAAGTAATTAAATAAACATAAAAATACACATCTAAATAATCACTGTGCCCTTCCCAATTGTTTCTATATTTATAATTTGACCTAGATACAAATTATTTAGTAATGCATAAGACAGGGCAAAGTAATTGACAATATATGAAGAGAATAAAGTGAACAAAACGCTTCCAAGACCTTACCTGAGCCTTATCATTGCACTATTGAAAGAAGAGCTATGGAACAATTTGAATATACCATTGTCAGCATCCTAAGGTTCTATTCTTTCACTACCTTAATCCCATTATAATGAATCTGTTTATACACCAAGCTGTCCATGTTTCCATCTTTTTATTTTTAACATCTACAGTCTACCTCACACCAACTCCACTTTCTTTTTATGTGGAATACATTCTTCTTTTTTTTTTTTAAAGATTTTATTTTTCCTTCTTCTCCCCAAATCCCCCCAGAACATAGCTGTATATTTTAGTTGTGGGTCCTTCTAGTTGTGGCATGTGGGATGCCACCTCAGCATGGCCTGATGAGTGGTGCCATGTCCACGCCCAGGATCTGAACCTGTGAAACCCTAGACCACCGAAGTGGAGCAAGTGAACTCAACCACTCAGCCACGGGGCAGGCCCCTGGAATACATTCTTTAGTCAACACCCATGTGTCCTGTTTCTTCTACTCCCACCATTCTTGTTCTGCCTGCTTTTACTTCTGGCTCAATTTGGCTACACATTTCCCCAATTTTAATCCTAGGCTATAACTGGAGAGAATATTACAGAAAAATGTTTAATTTATGATACTGTACTTGTGTGGTCTTCACATTCAACTGCAACTTCAACACTTTTTAGCATTAATCCTTTTTGTGTATCTGCTATGGTATTTTAAACTTTCTTGCACCTTCATTTTCTGACATTTTGTATAGTTAATCTATATTAGTTATACACTTCTTAAATGTCTATGAGAAACAGATATTAATGGTTAACATGTTAACCTTAATAGATGCCAAACACTGTGCTAAGTGCTGCACATGGATTATTTTGTTTACTCCTGGTGACATGCTCATGAGGGTTTGGTGTCACTAGGTAAGCAAGTTTGTAAATACAACATGCAAAGCTGAGGTTTACAAGGGTTAAATAACTAGCTCAAGGTCACACATCCAGCAAGAATACGGACCTGTGGTATAAATATAGGAAAATCTAGCCAAAAAAGCACATATAGTTAATCTTGCAAGAATAAGAAATTCTTAAGTATCATGGCATTTCTAAAATATAAATTTATCCCTGGCTATATCTACTGAAAAATTAATGCTGAACATTATTTCCCCTTACAAAGGCACTTGAAATTAAGAACAAAACTTTGCTGTGTCCTAAACAGCTCAACAAGATGTGGTCACTATTTACTCCCACCAACCTCTTAGTGAACCACTAACTCTGAGACTCTCGAACTCAAGCCACATGGGTTCTTTCATGTTTGTTCAATGAATGCAGCATGATCTCTTCTAGGTCAAGTCTTTTTGAATGTGATAACCTATCTAGAAAGATCTTCACAACCTTGTGTCCCTATCCTACTTCACCTATTGTACACCATGAAATCTATTGCCATGATTCTAAGATATTAATTAAACTATTTATTTTGAGATAATTGTAGGTTTTCATGCTGTTCTAAAAAATAATAGAGGGATATCTTGTCAACCTTTCACCTAGTTCCTTCCAGTGGTAATATTTTGCATAATTATCGTACAATGTCACAACCAGAAAATTAGCATTGACTCAATCCACCAACATTTTTCGGTTTTCACCAGTTTTGTATGTACTCATTTGTGTGTATATATTTCTATACTATTTTATCACGTGTAGAGTCATGTGACTAATACCATAGCCAACATAAAGAACAACTCCATCACAAGGATCCCTTATTATACTATTTTATAGTCATAGCTGTCTCCCCTCCTCCTCCCTTCATAATTCCCCTATTATTAACATCTTACATTAATACAGTACAAGTGTTAAAATTAATAAAGTAATAGATACATAATCATTAAAGTAGAAGCTTTCTTCATATTTCCTTAGTATTTACCCAAATGTCATCTTTTCTGTTCCAGGATCCAACCCAGAATGCCACATTACATTTGTTTATCAAGTCTCCTTAGGTGTTCCTCTTGGCTGTGAGAGTTTCTTAGAACTTTTTTTGGTTTTGATCACGTGGACAGTGTTGAGTAACACTGCTAGGGTATTTTGAAGAGTGTCCCACAGTTGGATTTGTCTGATATTTTTTTCTCATGATCAGACTGGGGTTATGAGTTTTGGGGAGGAAGACCACAAAGGTAAAGTGTCATCTTCATTTTCATCACATCTTATCAGGGGTATACACTAGCAATATGACTTATCCCTGTTGGAATTAACTCTGATTACTTGAGGTAGTATTTGTCAGATTTCTCTGCTGAAAAGTTTTTTCTCCCTTTCCAGACAGCACTCTTTGGAAGGAAGTCACGGAGTCCACCCTTAAGAAGTGGGAGTTATACTTCACTTCCTTGACGGTGAGGAATCTACATAAACTACATGGAATTCTTCTGCTCAGGAGATTTGTCTCTTCTCCCCCATTTATTTATTCAATCATTTACTTAGTCATTATAGACTCCTGGGTACTTATTTTATACTTTATTTTCCAATACTACTTTATTTATTTTGTTGCTTAAATTGTTCCAGCTTTGGCCGTTGGGATCTCCTTTAGCTGCCTCTTGTATACCGTTCACATACCCCCGTCATTGTGTTTGTTTCTTTGCTTCCTTATTGTTGTTGTTGTTACTTCCTCACTTGCTGGCAGTACAAGATGTTCCAGACTCATCCGATATATTGACTTCATCAGTCCTAGAATAAGCCATTTATCCAAGGAGCCCTGCTTCCTCTTATTGGAGAATGGTATTAGAAACTAAAATCTGGGTGGTAGGAGTGCTCAGTATGTATGTATGTTCCTATACTCTGTTCCATTTTATTGGTGAGTAGTATTTCATAGTATAGGTGCACAATAGGCCTTTTTATCATTTACCTGTTGAAGGATATCTGGCTGCTTCCAGTGTTTGGCTATTTATAAAGCTGCTAGGAACATTTGAGTTCCTTGGACTGAGTGCCCAAGAGCACAATTTCTAGGTCATACGGTTAGTGCATGTTTAGTTTTCTTAGAAACTGCTTAAATGTTTTCCAGACTGGCTGTACCATTTTACATTCCATTCCCATCAGTGTATGAGTGATCCAGTTTCTCTGTATCCTTGTCAGCATTTAGTATTATTTTTTAAGTCATTTTGATAGAAGCAAAGTGATATTTTATTTTGGTTTTGCAATAGTATTTTATGTACTGCTGAGACATGAGAGAGCATGTGTGTGAGAGAGCAAGAAAGATATCAATTAAGGATGTGCCACTGATCGTAAGTTATATTCTGAATTCAGAAATGTTAAAACTTGACAGAAAAAAAGGGCACCACAGAATCAATAATAACTAGTTAACATCTCTTCCTCCTTCATCTCTTAGGTAAGAGAACATTTTCTCACAGAGCTTTCCCTGATCCTGCAAGCCTGATGAGGTCACCTACTTACATCTTGTAGTAGCTCCCTGTTTACTTTCTCCACAGTACTAATGACACTTTGTAATCAGATCACAATGTATTTAATTGATGTCTCTGTCTTCCTCACTAGACCCAAAGCTCCACAAGGGTAGAGACTGTAGCTGCTTTGCGTACCACGCTATCTCTGACACCTACTCCAGGTTCTGGTATAGAGGTGTTCAATAACTACTGTTAAATTAATACAGAGATGCATGTTTCATTAATTAACTCGTTTTCAATCAAGTAATTTAATCTTCTTAAAGTTCTATTTCCTTTTTTATAAAATAAAAAATTGATTTAGATAAATTCTAAGAACTTTAGATTTCCAGTTTACAGAGACAGGGGTGACAAACAATAAAGATACAGAAAGATGATTTTTATTTTTTAATTTTTTTCGTCCCCAAAGCCCCAGTACATAGTTGTATGTCCTAGGAGCATGTCATTCTAGTTCTTCTATGTAGGTCTGTGACCAGGATTCAAACCCATGAACCCTGGGCTGCCAAAGCGCATTACATGAACTTAACCACTCAGCCACTGGGCCGGCCCATGATTTTTATTTTTAAACTCAATACTATTAAAGAAAAGAAATACCATTTAAAGTTATCAGTAAAGTACACTATCTCCATATATTTCCCAAAACAAGGCTCAACAATTTTTTCCTTCTGCAAAAGTTACCCCATCCCAGTTGGTCTGTCTTCCCAGGAGGCTTCAGTCTCTAAGTATCTTGTAGAAGGAGGCCGTGGTTCCTGCTGTTTTTATATTCATCTAGAAATTAAGACAATGCTAGAGACGTAAAAATGATAACACCCTAGTGCCCAATAAATAGTTGCTTTGATGGGATCTATCTAATAAGGGAAAACTTGTCAAAACAGAGTAATTTTGAATTTTATTAGTTATTGATCTGTAGTTATAACGTATTTCAGAATCACTCAAATACTAGGTCAATATAAGTTAATTTCAGTGTAGTTATTGAAAACAGTTTCATGACACAAATTTATTGCCAAATTTATGACTAGTAGAATAAAAATTAAATATGTGCCATGCAGGATAGCCAATGAATTAAAATCTGATGTGCTTGACATGTCTCCAATAAAAGAGAATATAATAAATCATATTCAGTTACATATTAATCAATAAAAGACACCTATGTATTTTTTATAGGAAAGTAAGCTAAAATCATAGTAAAAGGACATGGGTGGTAATGACGGCATTTTCAAACTAAATATAGAATATTCTTCAAACAATTTATAATGTTCAAGCAATTTTAAATCATTTTTGTTATATCATTGCATATCCTTGAATAAAGTTTGATAGAGCATAATTTAATCTTTATAAATATAGAGGTGATGAGGAAAATGGAAAAGTTTACTAGTTTATATGAGCAATGTAAATAGTTTGTGTAATTCAAGCCAAACTGCTCCATATTTAAATAAATATCAATGTAGATGCCTTTTTCTTTGTTCTCACTTTTGTCTTAGGAAGCTCTGATGGATTCTTCCATCCCTCACAACCCATTTTCTCCTCCTTACTTTTAGTTACACAAATAGAATGCCACTCATGTCCAATCTACATCCTTAGCCTATCTTTATACCACTCCATTGGGTCCATTTGGATGCAAGCAGAGATATACACAGCTTTCATGTCACAACCTTAAAGAAGGCTGTCCTTGAGTCTCTTTATTTCCACTTATTGGGACAATAATGGTTTATACCTCAGAAAGAAAATATGAGGATTAAATAAGATAGCTCATATAAAACAGTTGGAAGAAAATCAGTTATTATTAGTTATTACATTATTATTATTATCCACATATTAGTTAGTGATGTTTTTGTTCTTAGGAAACATTGTTAAATAAAAATGTTAAATCGGCAACTTCAAGGAAAATGTAGACGGAATTAGGCCAGAATTTCCTATGCATTTCACAATGTGTTCCAAAATTTGACTCCAAATCTCCCAATAGCCAAAATACAATAAGAAAATTTGGCTGGTTACATAATTTTCTGTGTCCATAAAAAAATGATGTGTGCTAAGGAGAGGCAAGAATTTTAAATACTTGCATTTTAAAGCAATTTCTTTCACGGACTTTTAATGAATGTATTACAAGATCTGCATCTACTTGTATCTCTCCATCCGTATAATTTGGGGTGAAACTTCAAAGATTAATGGGGCGAAATGAAGTCTGTAAGAGTCAATGACAATGTCCAGATAGCATGGCAGTGTTTGTAAGGATAGTGACCTAGTTTTGAATCCAAGTTTTCAGCTGTGGATCCCCAAGCAAGTTACTTACTTCAATCAAATATAAAGCCTTGGACTGCCTTGAAGACTGATAAGTCAAATTCATTCAGTGTCCAAGAAAATTTTAAAAATGGACTGAGATTATTTGCATTAGTTATTTATACTAGCTCAGTAACCAAGTTTTCCAGAAGAGTCACTGGAACAGATTCTTCTTCATAATAGCCAGGCAAGTTTCTTATGGCTGGAAGAACCTTCTGCAGAAATAACAGGTTCTCATAGGGAATTGAGGACTAAGAAAGCCTGAAGATGCTGCATCGTTCCAGATGTATATGGTTGTCTTGGTAGTTTTCCACTCATGTTATTATTTAAGACAGTTTATATCACTTATCTTTGTCAGTTGACATCTTTTCATCAACCTCTCCACCAACCTCAAAGGTTGATGTCAGAATATGGATTAGCGCAAAGACCTAGAACCTCAAATGTTAGTTTATTTGGAGGAATTAGGAACAACAACAAAAAACTTGGGAAAGAAAATACTAGAAGGCTAATATTACACCTAGACCATTCTGAGCAAAGACCCTATAAATACTTACCAGTGATGAAGGTTTTAGTAAAATATGACCATTACTTCCCAAGATTTGTGACAGTTCAGCATGCTGCATTAAAAACAAATTGTAGTCCAAAATGGTAGAGTGTACATTTTCTCCTCTGGGTTCCAGAGTCTTTTGACTTTAACCAAAGAAGGAGAGATGCCTGAGAGTTTCCAACAGAGACTGAAACCAAGAATCATTAGACCAGGAATCTAGTAAGTAAGCAAAACTAAAACTGTAGATTCTTATGTTTTTGTGCATAAATACTTGGGATGTTAATGTTAGAAATGCTAATGGGTCAGACAACTCCCACTAACCCCATCCTTTCTGAAACAGAAGTTTGTCATGAGTGAAAATTTCCAAGAGCCAAGAAGTTCTTTGACTTAACCAACTCAAAGTTCCCTGTAGAGGGGAAAAGGGAAAGAGGCAGATTGAAGAGTAATGAAAAGAAAATTTCAAGTATGAGGATCAGGATTAACTGTGTTTTAATACACATGAGTAGCTAATCTCTGTCTTTACAGGCTTCTTTCTGAATGAAATGCAGCTTGATGACTTTTGAAACTAATTACTATGTATGATTATAACTTACATGTATATATATATAATTTCACATATAGTTTCATAATCACATATATGACATATATGTACACACATATACATATTTTTTACTTTTAAAAATATTATTTTCAGAGTACAGGTTCTCAGAAATGATTTCATACTTGAACCATATTCCTTTGAGTATAGCATCAGAAGTACTTAGATTGATATAGAATTTTCACTGCTAAAATGTATATAACAAGCAATTTTAGCCCCAAACTTCTCTTTGAATGATATAAGTGAATGCATGATACATGGCCAGTTAGGAAGATTCTGAGAGTGAATGTTTGCCTAACATGTCAAAACAGTTACACTATTACCAGAGTGATCCAGGATTCCAGTGTGTACTAAATTGGGCTAAAGACAGGGTGATCAAAGGGTTAACTAACTTTTCTCCTTCAGGCATGGTTGTGTTTAGGGGAAGATATTTTGCTGTACTGGAGCCAAAAGAGATAAATGAGGGAGGCTGGAAATTTGCCCAGCTCCTCCAATCTGCAGGTCCTTGGGAAAATAAATTTTTTTCTTTTCTCATCCCCTTGAGGTGTTTTGCTAACCACAGTTTTTACTAAGATTTCTTAGGAAGGGAAAGCATCTGGCAGGGAGTTGGATGTCTGTCCCTTACCACTGTCACCCCACCCCTGCCTTGTCTACTTTTATTTCTTTGGTAAAAAGTACATAGGAGGTGGAATTATATTGAAAAAAATCTTGAATAAAAAGGAAAATTATTATATTGGAAAGAAAATTATTCAAGCTAGTTATCACAACATTAAATTGTTAGGACTCCTGACATCAGTACTATTGGCCAGGACCAGAAAGAGAAGCCGAGAGTAAAAGCTCAGAGTCAAGATTGGGGCAGTTTCTGGTTCCACATGTAAAGAGCTTGGAAGTCACCGCTCTGTCCTAACAACAAGCAAAAATCTGAACAGACCGAAAAATCAACAACTTTTCTTGGATCCGTCAGAGAGGGGAGGACATAGGGCAAACACCTGTCCCCAAAACTGGAAAGAGAGACAGGCAAATGCAAGGAGTCATAGCTTGCCAGAGCAGAAGCTTGTGAGCAGAAACCACTGTGGAAACCTGTGCTGGGAAGAAAACCCAGAACTGTAGTTGACAATTTGTTGGAGTCTCAGTGTGGACAAGTCTGAGAGTTAACAACTCCAGGGGAGCCTAGTCACAGGGGGGCTCCCACAATATTGTGAGATTTAACTCTAGGAGGTCTACCAGGTTCCCACATTGCCAGCAAAATCCCCTCAGGCTTCTGGCAAAGAGAGGAGAAAAGAAACCATTCTGAAATACCAGAGTACTCTCATCTTGTTAACAAGGCCTCCCCTCAGGGGAAGTTTACCAGAGCCTGACTTGCTGGGGTGTTATCAGAGCCTAACTGACCTGGGTGAAGGGAAATATCCAATCTAGTTAACAAAATTGATAAGCCTCTAGCCAGGCTAACTAAGAAAAAAACTGAAAAGACACAAATTACTAATATGATAAATGAAAGGGGGGACATCACTAAAGATCTCATGGACATCAAAGGATAATAAAGGATTTACTATGAACAAGTCTATACTCACGAATTTGATAACCTTGATGAAATGGACCAATTTCTCAAAAGACATAATTTCAAAATTCAGACAAGAATAGTAATTGGAATAGGTGTATGTCTATTAAAGAAACTGAATCAATACTTAATAACCTTACAAAGCAGAAAGCATCAAGCCAAGATGGATCCATTGGTGAATCCTATCACACATTTAAGGAAGAAATTATACCAATTCTTTGTGACCTCTTTCAGAGGACAGAAGCAGAGGGGATACTTCCTAACTTATTCTATGAGGTCAGCATTACTCTAATAATAAAACCATACAAAGACATTAAAAGAAAAGAAAACTACAGATCAATATCTCTCATGAACATAAATGCAAAAATTCTCTACAAAATATTAGCAAATTGAATCCAACAGTGTATACACCACAACCAAGGGGAATTTATACCAAGTGTGAAAAGCTGCATCAATATTCAAAAATCAATTTATGTAATTCATCATATCAAGAAGCTAAAAAAGGAAAAAAGCTCATGATAATATCAATAGATGAAGAAAAACTGTTAGTAGAATCCAATACTCATTCATGACAAAAACTCTCAGTAAGCCAGGAATGGAGGGGAACTTGTTCAACTTGAAAAAGAATATCTACGAAAACCATACAGCTAACATCATACTTAATGGTGAGAAACTTGAATCTTTCTCACTAAGATCAGGAAGAAGGCAAGGATGTTTTCTCTCACCACTCCTTTTCAACATTGTACTAGAAGTACTAGCTAATGGAATAAGACAAGAAATGGAAATAAAAGATGTACAGATTGGGAAGGAAGAAAATAAACTGCTTTTGATTGCAGATCACTTGATCATCTATGTAGAAAATCTGAAAGAACTAACAAAAACTTCAGGAACTAAGAAGCAATTATAGCAAAGTTTCAGGATACAAGATTAATATACCAAAGTTAATTACTTTTGTTTATTACTGCAATGAGCAAGTGGAATTTGAAATTTAAAAAACACAACCTCATTTACATTAGCATCCCCAAAATGAAATACTTAGGCATAAATCTAACAAAATATGTTCAACATTATATGAGGAAAACTACAATATTCTGATGAATGAAATCAAAGAACTAAATTAATGGAAAGGTAATCCTTGTTCATGGATGAAAAGACTTGATATTGTCAAGATGTCAGTTCTTCCCATCTTGATCTACAGATGCAATCCCAGCAAAATCCAAAAATGTGATTTTATGGATGTTGACAAACTGATTCTAAAGTTAATATGGGGAGGCAAAAGACCCAGAATAGCTAACACAGCATTGAAGTAGAAGAACAAAATTGGAAGACTAATATTTCCTGACTTTAAGACTTCCTATAAAGCTACAGTTATCAAGAGAGTGTGTTATTGGTGAAAGAAGAGACAAACAGATCAATGGAACAGAATAGAGAGCCCAGAAATAGACTCCCATAAATATAGTCAACTAATCTTTGACAAAGGAACAAAAGCAATACAACAAAGCAAAGACAGTCTTTTCAACAAATGGAACTTGAACAACTGAACATCCACATGCAAAAAATGAATGTCGGGGGGCTGGCCCCGTGGCCAAGTGGTTGAGTTCGTGCGCTCTGCTGCAGGCGGCCCAGTATTTCGTTGGTTCGAATCCTGGGCGCGGACATGGCACTGCTCATCAAGCCACGCTGAGGCGGCGTCCCACATGCCACAACTAGAAGGACCCACAATGAAGAATATACAACTATGTACTGGGGGGCTTTGGGGAGAAAAAGGAAAAAAATAAAATCTTTAAAAAAAAAAAAGAATGTTGACAAAGACCTTACAGTCTTCACAAAAATTAATTCAAAATGGATCATAGACCTACATGTAAAATGTAAAATTATGAAACTACTAAAAGATAACATAGGAGAAAACCTACATGATCTTGGGAATGGCAATGACTTTTTAGATACCACACCAAAGGGACGTGAAAGAAAATTGACAAACTGGACTTCATTGAAATTAAAAACTTCTGCTCTGCAAAAGACAGTGTTAAGAGAATTAGAAGACAAGCCACAGACTGGGAGAAAATATTTGCAAAAGAAACAACTGATAAAGGACTGTTTTCCAAAATATATGAAGAACCCTTAAAACTCAACAATAACAAACAGTCCTGTTAAAAATCAGCCAAAGACCTTAAGAGACATCTCACCAAAGAAGATATACAAATGACAAATAAACATATGAAAAGATTCACCACATCCTAAGTCATCAGGGAACTGCAAATTAAAACAATAATGGACACCATTACACACCTAGAATGGCCAAAATCTAGAACACTGACAACACCAGAAGCCAGTGAGGATGTGGAGAAATAGGAACTCCATGAGGGGAATGCAAAATGGTATAGCTTTGGAAGACTTTGGAAGACAGTTCAGTTATTTCTTATAAAACAAAATATATTCTTACTATACAATCCAGCAATCACACACCTTGGCATTCACTGAAAGGAGTTTAAAACTGATGTCCACACAAAAACCCACACATGCATGTTTATGGAAGCTTTCTTCATAATTCCCAAAAGTTGGAAGCAACAAAACTGTCCTTCAGTGGGTGAATGGATAAATAAAGTGTGATACATCCAGACAACGGAATACTGTTCGGTGCTGAAAATAAATGAGCTGTTAAGCCATGAAAAGACATGGAAGAACGTTAAATGCATATTCCTAAGTGGAAGAAACCAATCAGAGAAGCCTACACACTATGTGATTCCAACTATATGACATTTTGGAAAAGCAAAACTATAGAGAGAGTAAAAAGATCAGTGGTTGCCAGAGATTAGGCGAGAGGGAGGGTTGAAGAGGTGAAGCACAGAGGATTTTTAAGTTAGTGAAAATACTCTGTATAATATTATAACAATGGATATATGTCTTACATTTGTCCAACCCCACAATATGTACAACACCAAGAGTGAATCCTAATGTAAACTATGGATTTTTGGTGATTGTGATGTGTGAATGTAGTTTCATCAATTATAACAAATATACCACTCTGATGGGTGATGTAGATAATGGGGGAGGCTATGCATGTGTAGGGGCAGGGGGTAAATGAGAAATCTCTCTACCTTCCCTTCAATTTTGTTATGAACCTAAAACTGCCCTAAAAATATAAAATCTTAAAAAAAAAAAAGAAATGACTACAAAGCCATAAAATAGACTAGCACGAACTTTAAATGTATATTACTATGTGAAAGAAACAAATTGAAAGGTTATATACTGTATGATTCCAACTACATGACATTCTAGAAAAAGCAGAATTATGGAGACAATAAAAAGATCAAAGGTTGCCAAGGGTTGGGTGGGGGAAAGGGAAACTCAGTAGGTGGAACACAGAGGATTTTTAGGGGAATGAAAATACTCTGTATACTATAGAGTGATACTATATGACACTATGACTATAGATACATGTCATTGTACATCTGTGAAATTCATAGAATAGGCAACATCACAAGTAAACCATAATGTAAACTATAGACATTGGGTGATCATGATGTGTTATTGTAGGTTTATCAATTGTAATAAATGTACCACTCTAGGGGGGCTATTGATGATGAGCGAGGTTATGCATGCGTAGGGGCAGGGGATATATAGGGAATCTCTGTACTTCTTCTCAGTTTTGCCATGGACCTAAAACTGCTAAAACATAAAGTGTCCTAAAAACATAAAGTGTTGAGCGGCCAGCCCAATGGCATAGTGGTTAAGTTCACACACTCTCCTTCGGTGGCCCCCAGTTCACAGGTTTGGATCCCAGCCGTGGACCTATGCACTATTCTTCAAGCCATGCTGTGGTGGTGTCCCACATACAAAACAAGAGGAAGATGGGCACAGATGTTAGCTCAGGGCTAATCTTCCTCAGCAAAAAGAGGAAGACTGGCAATGGCTATTAGCTTAGGACCAATCTTCCTCAATGACAAAAATTGTTTAATTAAAAAAAAATGAACCAACCAACAAACAAGAAACAGTGGCAGGGTCCAGAGAGTAATAGGAGGCTTTATCAATTATGAAAACATAGCATAAAGCTTCAATAATTAATACAACATTGTAATGATTCATAAATAGATAAAACATAAAAAATTTGAAGAAAAGTCCACATGTAGACACAAATAGAAATTTCATATATAATAAATGTGGAGTTTCAAATCAGAGTAAAGGTGGACTTTTGAAAAATTGTTGATCAGACAACTGAATGGTCATCCAGGCAAATGTAAGTTAGAATATCTCCTTACACCTTACAGTAGGATATACATCGATTCCAACATAAAAAAAATAAAAACTTAAATATGTTAGATGTGATCAAGAATTCAGTGTAAAAAATTAATAAATATATCAAGATAAAATATGTGTAAATTCTTTTACAAACTAAAGGTTTTTCCAATTATAATTCAATATTCAGAATTCATATAGGGAAGTATTGATAAATTTGACTACACCAAAGTCAAATGCTTTTGTATGGCAAAATCAAGAAAAAAAACACTAAACAAACTGCAGAAACAGGTGACAAAATTGGAAAAATATTTTCAACTCATCCATCAGAAGCTCTACTCATCCTAATTATGTAAATATCTCACAGATACATAAAAGATGAGAGAATGAACAGATAGAGGACAGGAAAACTAAATATACCTTAAAGAATAATGAAATTTCTTTTCAACCTCGTTCATAAGAGAAATGAAAATTATAAACAAACCAAGATATCATTTTTCACTTCTACAATTAACAAGAATCCGAAAGGATGAGAAAACATTCTGTTGGACAGGCTGAAAGGAAACAGGCACTTTCATACATTGCTGGTGGAAGGACAAATGGTATAATGCCCATAAAAAGAATTTTAATAGTATATCAAAAATATGTGCCTTTACCCTATGACCAAGAAGTCGCACTCCTTGGAATTTATCTGATTTACATTTCCGTATAATTCTTTTTTTTTTTTTTTTTGAGGAAGATTAGCCCTGACTTAACTACTGCCAATCCTCCTCTTTTTGCCGAGGAAGACTGGCCCAGAGCTAACATCCATGCCCATCTTCCTCTACTTTATACGTGGTACTCCCACCACAGCATGGCTTTTGCCAAGCGGTGCCATGTCCACGCCCAGGATCAGAACCAGCGAACCCAGAGCCGCTGAGAAGCGGAACGTGGGAACTTAACCGCTGCACCACTGGGTCGGCCCCCACATTTCTGCATAGATGTGATGACATAGATATAAAGTGATTCACTGCCTGTCTGTAACGCAAAAAGAATGGAAACAACCCAAGTGTTCATCAATAGCGGACTGGTAAAATACCACTATTGTAAAGCAGAAAAAGAAAATAAGGGATCTTTCCACATACTGATATGAAAGAGCTCAAGATACATCATCAGGTGAAAAGGCAATTTGCAGGTATTGTCTATACCAAGTTATAGTTTTGGGAAGAAAGGGGAAAAATAAGTATATATGTTTATATTTGTCCAAAGCAGCCCCAGAATGATCTACCAAAAAGTAGTAACAGTGCTTGACGCTGCTGGAATGCGGTGGGGTAAATTAGGGTGATGGTAAATGAGTGAGCCTGAGGCCTCTCATTGTCTACAATATTGCCTTTTGCATTTTTCAACTTTGTAAATGAATTACAAATGTTAAGTGAGTGAAAAAAGAAAATAAAAATTTAAAGTCAACAAATCAAAATTATGTATTCATAGCATTTTGTTGCTGAAATAGTTCCAGATTTCTCATTTCACTAGTGAAAAGAAAGTGTTGAGGTTCAGAAGGTTTAATGAATTGGTTAAGCCCACAAAGATAAATTGTAGTAAATCCCAAACTAGAACTGCAGTAATGTACATTGTTAATATCTAAGGTTCTGAGTAGTCTTTCTAAGTACCTCTGCCAGTTCAATCCTCACAGAAGCTATGATGGCAAAAAATATGTTTATCCAGGTGCAGGGTCAGAATGGAAATGCTTTTGCATCCTTTCTCAAAGTATCATATATTATTAATGTGATAGGTCAATATCAAACTCATAAAGTTAATCTACAAGGAAGAAGTAACAAATGAAATTACAGGAAGTGTGCTACATGTGGAGCTATTCCTCATAAATATCTATAGTTTATGAGAAGAAACAAAACTGTACGCTCTTAGATGTGCTCATTGAGATAGGAAATTGAAAGATATAAGCCATTTGCTTTTGAAAAATTATATAGTTTAATATAAAATGAGTAGTATTTTTTAAATTGTGAAGAACTTTGCATTTTTTCAATAAAAAGGCTTACGTCATGTTTTCAATTTTACAACGCACAATTTGTGAAGTGAGATTGTGCTACTCTTAAACAGGGAAAACTTGCAATGGAATTGAACACAAAAAAGTGATTTAAACTAATTCTCTTCTCCCAAATCTTCTAGGACCTAGAGTTGTTGAATATGTTTTAAATTAAGGTTAAGTTTATAATATAAAACATTATCTATTGATTTTGAAAAGTTTTTAAATCATTAGCTTCAATTTAGTTTAAACTTAGCTCATACTATTCTAAATCACTCTAGTATTAAGTTGAAAATTGCTTAATGTCAAAATCAGGCATTTTCATGATCTCTGAATATCATAAAGAGTTGTGGATTTTTGCCAGATTTCGGTAATATGCATTCCATTGTTATCATAAATTCAAGTCCTTAATATCAATTAAACAAACATTTATCATTATACTACAATAAATCAAGGAAGAAGTAAAATTAGCAGACACCAACTTTCCTTTGTTTCTTTGTGTTTTCTTAATTTTTAAAATCTCATTTGTATAGAACATCAAAGTTTACAAGGGATCAGCTGAATATGGGCCTCTTCAAGCTATGACATGTATTTATCCTAGCTTTACAGGAGTTCTGCACAGGCCTCAGATTTTCTGTTGTTCTCTATTACTTTCCTACTCTATGCAATGCCATTATCTTTTTGTAGTTGGAATAAAGTTTTTAAGTTTAGGTAATGCAACCCAAGAAGATGAAAAAGCTATTAAACACTGACACTTGGAGCCTAAAGTATAGCCGTGGTTGTCCGAAATGTAGATTTAGGGAAATTACTCTGTTTTGTCATTTCTTTGCACCACATTATAGAGTGCTTTGATCCCCTCCTATTTATCTGCTGGTGAGAAAGGGATTTTCTGCTTTAAATAGTATGAAATAGTCAAATACACGACATCCAACAATCAAATAGAAGCTTATTAATCAAACATACTCACAGCCCCAGAGGAGGTACATGGTATGTCACACAGGGCCACACAGAGGTTGCACTCATGAATACACAGGGGCTGTAACAGGAGGCAAGCTTGGTAGTAAACAAGAGGGTGGGCTTTCTGTGGGAAGATGTGATTGGCTTGTTTGAACAATGGGGTTGTCGGCGCAACAGGCCTGTGAAACCCAATAGATTGAGGAGCCTGTCTAGCTGATGTGGAAACTAGCCAGGTGGGAGTTTTTCTCAGTGCGTGGAAGCACATCTGGTGAGAGCAAGGGACCCTGTGAGGCTCAAAATGTCAAGCAACAGCTTAGCAAATTTTGGGCCTTAAAATACTTAGAACTGTCACCTGAAATATTATGTTCCTCTTGAAAGAACTTTTCTATTTATTTTTCTTTTTAGTTCTGTCTTAAATGAATTTTTCCCTGAAAGTCCTAGAAATATGTCATCCTTCTATGTGAAATATTCAATATTGTATAAAGATCTTATATTGTACCTCCAGTATCTAAAATACCTAAAAGCTTGGACTACAGGTTAAACAAAATGATAAAAATAAAGACTATATTAATGCTTCAAAATTTGAGATGCTGTAATTTTATAAAGTATTCTATTTTGATGATTTTATCATCCATGAAATATAGGGAGGCACCATAGAACGTGATAGAGCTGAAAGAACACAGAGCTAGTGGAGGAAACCTGGGTTCTAAACCTGGTTCTTCTGGAAGTAATTTAGTAGTTCTCGTCTACAGTTTCTTCAGTGGAAAATAAGGCGGTAAAAAAAGATTTTTTTCCTCCTGTCTCCAATATTATGCTAATTTATCTAAGTTTACCCATGTTTTAAAAATACTTGACCAGTTTGCAGGCATACTTTCATTTTAGTTCTGTAAATAATGGTCCAAAAGTGGTGGAACAGACGGCCTCGGAAGATACTGCTGTCTTGGGTTGATACTAAAAGGGAGAGAAGCCAATATGCTCACTGAAACATACTGCTGACGTTCACCTTGGTCATGACGCACTGATTCAAATTGTAGAATTATTGCAAGGATCATAATACTTTGTATAAGGTATTTACAAATGCTTCAACTGAAAAAAAATCTATCAGTTTATCATATCTGTGTTAATAAAAGTTGTGCAGATAAAATGTAGCAGATGCTCTTTAAAAGAGAATTGACCATGTTGAGGATACATTTTGAAAAAGAGCATCCTCTTCCCTTTACAGTAATTATCCCTGTTCTTTAAGAATTTGTTGAATACAAGATTGAGAAAAAATGGGTTAACCATAACAAAAAATGAAAGGGAAGCAATTGCTCTATTTTCTTTTTCCTTAATCCTTCTGGGACTTGAAAACATACATGGAAAGGTCTAGCTTTGACAAAGAGGACAAATGGATCAAAATGAAACTCAAGTGTACTGCAGGCAAAAGAGAGAGAGCCTAGGAATGTTCTTGTTCCTGTGCGTTTTTCTGGACTAATTGTAGAATTCTGCGTGGGTGACGCTGGGGAGTTGCTGTTGGTGAGTTTTGGCCCGTTGTCTAAGTCATCCTTATTTCTCCATTTGTTTCTCTTATCTGTAGGAAATGTTTGTTTGGGAAGTGATTTTTGTTTTGGAATATTAGAAGATTCCAATGAAATGGGACTTGCTTAGAAGAGGGAAAGCTTAGGATTGGCCTGAAGTTTAGCTGTGAATAAGACGAAGGACTTTTTCTTTTTTTAAAATTTCTCAGCCACTTTTATTAGAATAGGACAAATGGGAAGAAAATAGCATTTTGCTGTCCAGGAACAAAAGTCATGTAGTTATCGGAAGCTTCCCTTTTATTCATCTTCCTGGGAGCCAAGCCTTAGGTTGGGGAAAAAATAGAATTGGAATCTGCAATGGTGCCATCATTATGATCAAACTGAACCCTTCATTAGGTGAATAAACTTGATAAAATCAGCTGCAACTGAGCATCCATCTGAGCATCAACTGAGGTCCCATCCAGACCCTGTACCACTGTATCCCCTTGGCAGTACCGTCAAATGTGCCATATTAGTAAAGTCTAGTTATTGACTATTAAAAATAATTGCTTTTAAATTTTTATTCTTTTGTGTCTTCCTCGGGGAAGTCTTGTCAGAGGAGTTTTCTGAATGTTCTTTATTTTAGCACTTTATTTTACTATTGATTGATTGATGGTTAGAATTAGAACACAACTGGGGCCAGCCTGGTGGTGCAGTGGTTGCGTTTGCACATTCTGCTTCAGTGGCCAAGTGTTTGCTGGTTCGGATCCCAGGTGCAGACCTGCGCACTGCTGGGCAAGCTATGCTGTGACAGGCATCCCACATATAAAGTAGAGGAAGATGGGCACGGATGTTAGCTCAGGGCCAGTCTTCCTCAGCCAAAAAAGAGGAGGATCGGTGGTGGATGTTAGCTCAGGGCTAATCTTCTTCTTCAAAAAAAATAAAATAAAAAGAGAGCACACACACAGGTTTCACTAGCATCAAGCGATTTGAAATCAGTGATCAGGTTATTCTTCTTTGTTTTCCTGGTGTTAAGTAGTGTTGAAACATAGAAAGCAAGAGTAATTAGTTTCATTCGTAATCTCCTTTTTGACTAAGTTTGATAATGTGCACGTCTTGATTATCCACTTGTCAAAATTTTACCAATCCTTAAAGGCTCCTCTCAAATACCATCTTCTGTAACACACTTATTTTTTCCTTCCCATCCAAACTGATATATTCTTTGTCCTTTGAAATTAGCAGTATTTTATATGTTTCTTGTCTTGACTATCTTTTTTTCCCTAGAATTAAATTTCTATGTGTGTGCCTTATCACTAGTATCAAGTTCAACTAATGCATTCTTTTCAAAATATCTGTTGAATACCTACTAGGGTCATGTTTTAGATTCTTGAAATGCATCCTTGAACAAAGTAGACAAAAGGCTTTGCTTGGTAGAAATATCCTGATTGATGTAGACAAACATAAGGAATACATTAATTAAACAGTCTTAGAAAATAAAAATATTATTGAAATAAGAAAAAAGTGAAACAGTATAAGGGAAATGGGAGCGGCAGGAGGTTGGGGTTACAAAGTAAAATAAGATGATCAAATAGGCCACATTGAGAAGGAGATATTTTCTTAGACTTGATTGGTGATTAGGGAGTTGGTTAGCCATATACCTCCCTGGGGCTCAAGGAGTTTGGAAGAGTGCTCCAGGCAGAGGAAACAGCCAGTGCAAAGGCCCGAAGGCAAGTTCACAGCAGGCAAGTCAGAGTAATAGAGGCAGTGTGAGTGGAGGGGGACGTGTTTGGGAGACTGGGGTATGGTGGGAGATGATGTCAGGATGATAATGAGAGGCTAGATCATTAGGGGCTTTATAAGACCTTTAAAAGAGTTTGCCTTTTACTTAGGAGAAAGATGGAGACATTGCAGAGTTTTTAGGAGGTGAGTGATGTGATCTGACTGTTTTGAAAGGATCTGAAGGTAACTGTTGTATTGAGAATAAGTATTAGCAGTGCCAGGCGTAGAAGCAGGGAGACTAGTTGAGACAGTATTGCAGAAAACGGATGATATTATCTCGGATAACGGGGTATCTTTGAAAGAAGTGAGAAGTGGGCACATTCCAGGGAAGTTTGCGATGGACAGATTTGGAGAATATAACGGGTTTAGGAAATGTCGATGTGCTGCCTATTAGACATCCGGTGTGTCTGCTGAGTAGACACACATGCTTTTGCTAAGTGTTGGTTTACACATAGTCATTCATTATACCGGAGCTAGCGATATAAAACATGAAAACACTTTGTTTTATCTTACTTCACATAATGATCTTATTAGATAATAATAAAAGCTTATGTTCTACCCTTAGGTAGTCGATTTAATACTTTGAGGCCTAGAATAAATATTTTTCTTTAATTTCTGATTCTTTGGTAAGGATTTTACCAAAATCTGTAATATATTAGGAGATAAAAATTTAAAAAATTAAAACTTCATGGCCCATAATCCATAGATTTATGAAAACACGCAGTATTTTTTCACCATGACAGTTTTAAGGTATACCTATCATATTAACTTTCTGGTAAAATGTCAGGTGTCCTGAAAATTAGCACAACAAATGAATCAGACACACAGAGATAATGCCTTTCCAGCCCAGAAAATATATGCAATGCTCCTGTGCCTGAGTGCCCCTTAATTCTTTTCAGGATTTATCATGGAAATGTGAGTTGACAGTTTTATGTATGGAATGCAAATGTGGCTCACTTTATCAATCCCATACATATTAATGTGTATGTATGGTAATTTTTGTTGCTTGTGGAATGGCCTTTAGACACTACTTCAGTTCCATGCAATTTAATAGGTGAAATATTGGAATGTACGCATTTCATGGGCCTGTTTTTATTAAACTAGTAAAATGTTTGTAGAAATTTGCCTGGTGATTGTCATTCTTTTATTATACTCCTATAGATGACCAACAAACAAGAGGTAGGATGCATTATCATATATATATATATATATATACATATATATATATATATATATATACAGGCATAATATATTTACCAATGTAAATGTTTCTATTTATAGAAGCTCAGTAACTTTATTGAAGCAGGAAAATCATTGGGGAAGAGTAATTGTTACAAAATGAAGGCATACATTTTCATAAAGTCCCAGAAATTATCTGAATTAGAGTAATTATAATCCACCAAGTGATTCTTAGCTTTCTAATATAATTATGAAAGAAAATAAAACTTCATAATCCCTAATTATTCTCTCCACATGTCAAATATCATTATCATTTAGACTTGGTTATGAAGATGAAAAACCTCCTTTCATCTTTTTCCCTTAGATTTCCTCACCACAATACTTCAAGGATTTAAGAGTTTGTGCTTTGTAGTCGAGAAAACTTACATTTGAATCACAGATGCAAGCACTTGTTAGTTGGGTGACCTTTGAAAAATCTTTTAAACTCTCTAAGCATCAGTTTCATCTACTATAAATGGTGATAATAATAGTAATTGCTTCATAGATTTTAATGATAAGAGAAACTGAGATGAGAGGTGAAATGTTTATCATTCTTCCCTACACAGAGTTGACACCCGATATGATTTCTATTATTATAACTATCATCATCATTTTACATGTATGATTTGTAATAGAGATATACCTTTTACTTGTTTATAGACAGATTCTGTATCTGCTCAGAAAACTTACACTTAAAAGTAATTGTTTCTGTCTCTTGTATATTCTGCAATTAGACTGATCCATTTCTATGTGTGTATAAACATGCTCAGATTTCTTCCATTAAAAACAACAATAAGGGCCAGCTCTGGTGGCCTAGTGGTCAAGTTCAATGTGCCTCACTTTGGCAGCCTGTGTTTGGTTCCTGGGTGCAGACCTACACCACTCACCTGTCAGTGGCTATACTGTGGTGGCAGCCCACATACAAAAAGAGGAAGATTGGCAACAGATGTTAGCTCAGGGCAAATCTTCCTCAGCAAAAAACAAAAAAACCCCAAAACCCTTACAATAAAATATTCCTCAGGTCCCTTCTTCTAACCTTCATCCCCCTCCAACTGTCATCTTATCTTCTACCTCTCTGCACTGGCACCATCCCAATTTCTTGAAAGAATTGCTATGCTTGATTTCTTTATTCCCTACCTCCCATTCACTAATCCATTCTGGATTTGATCCTCATCCCTCCTTTCAAATTCACCTGAGTATTCCATGACCTTAATATCTGTTAATACAATGGACATTTTCCCAGCTTTTTCGTGTCCTATTTTAGCAGCATATGGCAGAATTGATTACTTCTTCTATCTTCAATATCTCATCCATTAACATCGGTGTCCCAATTCTCTTTGTTTTCCTTCCAGTCTTCTGGCTGTTTCTTAGTTTCCTCATCCTTTAAAGCTTTTCCTTAAGTGTTCTAGTTTCTTAGAAATTCTTGTGGACTTCACTGAACTCCACACTTTTTTAATCCTTTAAGTTTTCCCATAAATTGTTGGAAAACAATGAGCAAAACACAAACAACAACAAATGAGAAAAAACACAAACAACAACAAAAACATCTGGTTGTCTGCCTCAAAAGTAGAACACATATTTGATTGATTGCTTTCCCTCACTTCTTGCATCCAATACAACAATAAGTCCTGTCACCTCTACATTTGAGGTATATGCTAAATCTGATGACTTTTCTTCATTCCCTCTATCATCATCATCTCCACTGAGATACTTCAAAATATCCGTCTTATTGTTTTCTATGTAGCTTTGAAATAAATGAAAAGAAACGGTGCAACATATAGCATAGTTATTTTTGTTATGTCATGACAAGTGCCGTGGGGAAAAATTAAACAAGGAAGGGCACCAGGCATGTTCTAGAAGTGGATGTGGTTTCAATTTTAAATAAGAAGTTGAATGTAGGCCACACTGAAAAGGTGACGTCTGAATGAATGTTCATAATGTGTGTTATTCCAAAGAAATTTGCTTAAATAATTCAATCAGTTTGAATATTTATAAACTTACATAACTCGAGGACGTTACAAAAATGTAATTCAATGTAAATTATGATATGTAAAAATAAAGTACATATAATAAATGTTAAATGTGATCTTGAACATTTTTTCTAAGTATAAGCAGAAAGACGTGATATAGGAGGAAATCCTCAATGAAGTTCCCGGGGTATTAATGCAAATTCTAAGATATTGTGAACAAAATGTCTACCAGTATTAGCCTATAAGGTAACTGTGAGTTATATAAAAGCAGAGGAAAACATGCAACATGAAGCTGAAGACATCATAAGGGAGGTCTTCATTAGAGATGAGGAGTTGCTGGTATGTTGTGAGTTTCCTCTCACCTCCTATTCTGAGATGGTGCCTCCCCCTTATCTTCAGCCAAAAGAGAGTTGACCTCAAGTGAACCAAGTATGTATTCAAGTCTGAAAAGTCTAAGTACAAGAGGCCAGAGCTGATTTCCGTGGAACAACAAGGTCAAATGTGAGACAGAGCAGCACTTCTACTGGCTGCCAAGCAGAGGTACTGATTTTCATGTGCTAGAGAATACTGACCAAAGAAGCCAAGAGTGAACCATCTCTAAAGGACTCTTTCCAAAAGGACTGCCAGCCAGTACTGAGGTAACCTCCACAGGATAGACTGGAAGCCTAGAATGCCCTATAGGAGATGGCACATGACTCATGGGGACATAAATAACCACATGATGAAAGGAACACTATCAATCACTTTAGAACTCTAGGCTGCTTTGCAACTATGAAGAAAGTGTCACAAGAGAAAGAGTTAGATTTTGGGTATCCTAACCCAAATGTCCTAATGCTAGATTACAACCTTCCCAGGCAAGTGAGACCTTCTTACCCTTATCTCTCCCCACTTCTCTTGCTTCAAACTTGGCGGGTTCCCTAAAGAGCCACTTGGGGCAGGAGATCAAGACAAGGCAACTTTGCCTTTCCTTTCCTTTGATTGGTTATCAGCTGAGGAGAGAAAAAACCATAGACTTGAAGAGAAGTTAAAGATTTGATGTTAGACTGACAGGGATTTATATTATCGGAAAGGAACCAGAAATCTCTGAGATCTTTCCGAGATTTCATTTAGAGTTAGGGAAGAAAATCGTTCTACAGAATGCACTGAAAAAGGAAGTTATGAGGAAGAATAAAGTTTCCCTCTGATTACATCCTACCACATCTAATTTTTCAATAAACTGAATCTATGAAATTTTATGAATTTCATTAAGTTCTTCATTGAGTTATAATTGGTTCTGTTGAGACCTTCGTTGATTAAATTCACTTGTTCTTTATCTAAAATTAGAGATCAGTTCATTTAATAGGAACAATTTGGCAAATTACTCTCAATGATACAGTCAAGAATAATTGTGAATGACTTTGAAATGCACAAAAAAGATCATTGGGTGCTCTGTCTAGCTCATCTTTCACTGTCTTTGAGCTATATTATCACTCTACGTTGTAAATAACTAATAGTGATGGATATGATTTTTCTCAAAGACATGCAAAATAAAGTTTGTCCAGTACAGATACTATTGATTTCCTTCTCTTTCCTAAAGAAGTCAGTTTTCCATCTATTGATCAAGTTCATTTCAACATTCCTCATTACGTAATACGTGTCTCTCAATTCTCCCTTGAACTCTTTTGCAATATCTTACTGGTTCTCTCATTAATTAATGAATTAAATAAACATTTTAACCCATGTTCATTTTATATCTGTATGAGGGCCGTGGTTTTATCTTTTAAAAAATTATTCCTGAAAATCTGGGAGGTCCCACTGAGAGGCTCAGTTGGGTCACTGACAGAGCAATGCTGCTGGTCTGCTGGTCTTTTCTAGGCTTCTGGAATGAAACCCAATTGACAGTAGAACTTATTGTGTTGATTCTGTATTTCTTACATTTTTTCTTTTCCACTGATTTTATGTTTTGTTTTGGTTTCTGTTTTCACTTGTGTATTTTATTTTCCCTTAGTGACAGCCGTGATTGAGAATTTGGTCTTATGATCTGACTATTTGGTGATTTCTGCAGATGTATTATAGAGATCTATTCTCTGTTAGGGAAGAGATGACATAGATTAAGGTTTATTGTTCTTTCTTGATTGTTTTTCTTTTGAAAAATTTTATCTCAAGTAAGTTAAGAAGTGTAAACCCACAGGAAGGAAAATGGCTCTTTGATATCTGTTTCTATATTTATACTTGACCTGTGGCTGAAGCTATAGATCTGAAGCTATAAGCATTTTATGTGTCTGTGTCTTTGGGTCTGTAATTCAGAAATGCCTTTCCCTCCCATTGTGTGAATGTGAAACATTTTACTCTCTCTATAGGGTATTAACAAATTAGATTATAAAGTATCTTAAATTATAGGAACTCTATTCTGATTGGTTTACTGAGATAAATAAGCACTTATGTAAGTTGAATATTCCTGAAATTCCCAGAAAATAAAGACATTAGAATGTTAATAGTTTACATGTTCTAAACTTAAAGAAAGTTCTTCTTACAGAAAATAACTCAAAAATATTTTAAGATACCAAATTCACATAATTAGGATGACCTTTAACAAGACTCACTGAATAATTAGTTTAAAAAAATCTAGCTATGGGGCTGGTCCCATGGCTGAGTGGTTAAAGTTCCGTGTGCTCCACTTGGGCAGCCCGGGTTTGCAAGTCTGGGTCCTGGGTGCGGACTCATTCCACTCATCAGCCATGCTGTGGAGGTATCTTACATGCAAAGTGGAGGAAGATTGTCATGGATGTTAGCTCAGGGCTTGTCTTCCTCAGGCAAATAAAGAGGAAGATTGGCAATAGCTGTTAGCTCAGGGTGAATCTTTCCCACCAACAAAAAGAGAAAAAAAACAAATCTGGCTGTCTTTTCTCTGATTTATTACCATTAAGTACACATTTTACTCTACTTGGGTTTGTTTTCCCAAATTTTTACAAGTTTACTGATCAAATAAGATAATAATTACTCATGACTAATGCTTAAGCTTAAGAAAAATTTAAATTTGTTCAATTAAATTGAATAATTGTTTTGTCAAACATATTTCTGCAGTATTTATGTTTTGTAGTATGTCAACTCAAAGAGAATTTCTGAGATCTTTAAATAATTTAAAACTTCCATTTGATATTACCTCAAGTTAATTAATGAATAATCATTGTATCCCTAAATAATTTTTAAGTAAGATCGATTACCAAAGCAAAGCAAGGTTACTAAACATCATTTTGATTTTATATGCCTTGTTACTTTAATTTAAGATTCTATAGAGAGGCTATAGCTTTGGGTCATGAATGTATAAATGAGACTTGTGTGACCTTAGGAAGTTTTATTACGTGTTCGTGGAATTGCTAATCTGGTAAATTCTTGTGAAAGGCAGAGAGTTCTCATTTATCCAATCGCTTGCTGTTTCTGTGAAATACTAGTTCCCTATACTAGAAGCAGTGGTGACAAAGAAATACAATTGTGTGTGTGCTTTTGTTTATCAAGGAAAAAACTGTTAAGCTTTCTGTAACGCAACAGTTCTCAAAATTCTTAGTCTCTGAACCTTTCCTACTTTTGTGAACCCCAACAAGCTTTCATTTATGTGTGTCAACTATCTATATTTACTGTATTGGAAATGAAACTGACATTTCTGACACATCGATTCATTTGAAGATGGCGATAATGAACATATTACATTTTAATGTAAATAACGTCTTGGTAGTGTTCTGAAGACTGTTTTGACCTTGTAGACCCCCTGAGAGAACCACTGTCCCAAAGTGTCCTTTGGTTCCAGAAAATGAAGGAGCATAATGAAGAATAACATTTGGAAAGTGAATTTTGTTTACCTTGGCTTATACTTGTGTCTGAAAAAACAGCTATGAAATATGTTAAAATGCTAGCAAAGTTCACTCAATTTGGGTGGGCTTGCTTCTCCAGTTTCTAATTAGTGCCTTTAGCTGCAGTGGGAGAGGTTACTTTTCCATTTGGTGCAATCTGTCTAGATAGCAGAGATTCTGTGTTGTACCGGATTAATTTTCTGTGCCTTCTGCTGAATTTATAATCTTCTTTACTACTTAAAGGAAGGAGGAAAAAAAGACCACAGTTTCTGCACTTAGGGAAGAGCTATAGTTCTTTCTTTATAGTTCTGTTATCTTTTATGTTTCCTTAAAATGTTTTATTGTCACTTTGATTAAATACAAAACCAACTATTGCTTCTCAGGCACCCATGATCCTGTCTTAATCATGTTCCCAAATCTCTGACAGCTCTTTTGATTTTGCCTTTCCAAAATATATACTAAACTTGTAAAAAATACACTTGCAATTTTCTTTGAGATTTCCACACAGCTCCTGGAAAATCACACATATTTCCTTTTTTTCTTTATGTAAAAGGAGATGCTAGAAATCAGTGGGTTTGTTTGATGTGTTACTGTTGTAAGAGTTGCACAGAGAATTGTCAGATCAGAAGATATGCTCAGCCTTCTCTAAATTTGTATAGGAAAAATGTTATTAATATAAATATTTTAGAAACTGTATGCTTTATGGGCAGACTCTGGAGATTTGTCAATGTGCTTCTTTCCAGAATACGTATTTACCCTCCAAGAAAGCACTGGTCAAACTCTTATGAGATAGCTCTACACTATAGTGCAACAGAGAATTTCGCTCTCCTCTGTCCTGATATTATTGGTTATAGAAATTAACTACAGTCAGAAATTAATCCTCTGTCATCTACAGATAGTTTTTATTTTACTGTTAGGCTTTCCTCAAGGCTCTGCCGTAAAATATAAGCCAGAGAACATGTTTTCAAGAAGGAAAGTCTCAGATTTTGTGGAAAAGTACTGTAACAGTCACTTCAAACTATTGATACTAAAGAGTAGACTCAATTAGATACCAAAGGTACAGGCTCTGAGCAGACATCACTTAGATGGCTTTCTGACCACACCAGTGACTGAATCGGGATTTCCAGGACTAGTTTTGGTCCAGAAGAAGTCAGCCACCTGCTAGTGGATGAGTAACCCAGGATCCAGCAGAATAAGAACTAATTACATAGAATCGAATGAACTGAGGAGAGAAATTGCATTGCGATTGTTTATTTTGAATATTGTTTATGTTGCTTTAATGTTCTGTTTTCTATGGAAGTCTTTTATTCTTATGCTATTTACAAACCACAATTTAGTAACTGTGCTTGTATACGTTGACATGAGACATTTTGAAATGATATCTGATTCTCACTGATGTAACAGAATTCATAAAATCTTATTGTCTCCTTACTTTTCATAGCAAAGTAGATTGCAAAGGTTCTGTAAGAATTTGTTCTCCTTCTTATCAGTACATAATAGACAAATTACACAACCACGGCCAGACCTGGAATGCCATATTCGAGAATGATGCTCAGTGAATCAGGTGTGACAAGCTAGTTTTAAATAAGAATTTTTGGTTTTATTGATACAGCCATGCCTTCAAAGTTCTGTTAGGAAACCTGGTCCTGTACCTGGCTTACAGAGCTGGGTGTTTTAGGTGCCATGGAAGATAAATTCCTGACAGGCCAGGAGCCTTAGGAAATTTGGGGGAATCCCTGGAAGAGAAGAATTCACTCAAAATTATAGGCGCTGTAGCTCAAATCTGGTGGAGACAGTTTATTGGGTTTGTTTTACTCTCCTCTGGATAGCAAATAAATAGAGGCATTTAAAAGTACCGTCTGAGACTCTGTATTAAAACGTTCAGACAGAAATGAATTTTGTGGCCTTGTGGGCTGTTCAACACTCTATGGCATTGGATTTGCAGAGCATTCAAGGAGGCCTGCGGGGTTAATTAAGACTCTTGCTGGACCTACATAAATAATTAGACCAAACTCGAGGAGACCAGTCCATTTATCTGTGATCAATGATAATCTTTCTTTGATATTATGATGAAAAGAAGATGAGAAGACTGTTAGGAAAATATGTGTGAATGGACAAATGAAAATGGGCAAAAAATATTACAGGGTGTCCTGTTTTGTTATCCTGGTTATCTCTGCCTTTATCTTTAAGCTGTTTTACAACTTTGTAAGTAATGGGTAACTGATAGAGATGCCAATAATTCTTGTCCATACACCTAGAAATGTATTTTGACTTGTGCAGGTGCAAGTGATTTCCACAAACACGGTGGAAGAGCCAATTTTTTTTATCTCTTAAACATATAAATTTCAGCATTCCTATTTGCTTATATATGTGTCTGCTTTAAGGATAATCCATTGACCAAATGTAATATCTTTCGTGTTCCCTGATTAATTGATAAGTTAAACCACATATTTGAAATATGTTCATATTATATTTAGATGACAATCATGATTTTACCTTTTAAAAAATATGCTTTAATATTACTGACAGTCTAGATAACATTTCGGTTTGCCTTTCAAGCCCTTTATTGTCATTTTTCTACTTCTACTATGTAACAGATGCTATTCAAGTAGATTTACAAGTCCTTTCAATTCTAAGAACAATTCCACACTGTAGCTATTACGCTCATTTTACATCTAAAGAACTAAATTTCCAGCATACTAAGTGAGGCAATCATGACTTAAACTGTTCCCAATGCCTATACTCTTAGTAAAATGTTAACTTTTCAAAATGGTTAACAAAGCTTCAAAATGCAAATAATTGATACTACCACTCACCATCTACTTCAATATAATAGAATTTGGCTTAGTTGTTTTGATTAGCAATCAGACATAAGCTGTCAGAATACGTTATTTCAGGAAAGTTCTCAGTGAGATGAAGGAAGCTGGTATCCGATGTACACATTCTGTTGACAATAAAAAAACATGAATACCTCTGGAGAATTTGCTGGTGTGTCACTCACAGTGTACCTCTATAAAATTGGGTGAATTTCTAACTTCCAACCTTCCAGCTTAACCTTAGCTGGTATTGTTTTGAACAGTTTTCAGAATCATCTGCTTTATCACCAAAAACCAGGAATTGCTTGTTCATTTTTATGTTGTTTTCAGTTTTTTTTATAAAAATAGAATCGTTGATGGAACTGGCTTTCTTTCCTACCTCAGCAATATGACTTGCCCATGCTTAGATATGAGGTAGCATTTTGAATGTCTTGCTATAAAAGTTTTTTCTCTGTCTGAATTGCAATGCTTTGCATTTTGCTTTCTTTTCAAAGTTTTTTCTATTCTATAACTATAGGTTTTCAAGAACTATTTTTGTGAGAACAATAAAATCTTACTCCCTCTACTCCCAGAATTCTATTACCAAATATCTACCTGTCTTCAGATATTCGCCAATTTTTTGTCTTTCACTTAAAGAGTCCGCAACAGAAATGTCACTTGGGCTTGTGATAGTTCAGGGTAGTTTATATCTTAATTTCTCTCATCTTTCACGATAAAATTTTGATAAGCCCCAGAGAACCTGTCTTCCCTTGTCCATTTCTGTACGTCCAACAATCTGCAGATAGACTTATGTGGGTAATTGTGTGGCTGTCAGTCTTTTCCTTGACTAGTGCTTACTTTATAAAGTTGTGAGAATTAAATAAGCATGTCGTATATTGGCTAAGCTTCTTTTGAGCACATTGCAAATTTCAATTTCCTCTCTTCCTTCTCTCTTTCCTTTGTGTTTAAATTTGTCTTTACCATTTTAGCACTGATTGTCAGTGGTACCCTAGACACACCCACTGTGCTACCTCAGTGCTTATCAGGATTAGTTCCTCTGCACAATTGAAAGTTGTTTGGCTCCTCCACTTGGACATTTCTTTGGAAAAGTGTATTCATACTTTCATGATAGATCTTCTTTCTCTGCCTCTTACGTGGGCTTTTTTTCCTGTCTGTTGCCTTTCTCATTAACACATATTTAATTCTTGAGTCCATGTTTGTTCGACTTTCTACTCTCTCATTTATAACATTCATACATTCAAGTACTTTAAATTGATCGCTTCCAATATTCTCATCCTTTCCTTATCCTTGGGCTTTCATTTGCATGAGGGTTTCTTCATCTTTATGTGTAAATTCTTCTTCAAAGTTGGCAAGTCAAGGATGATTTTATTAGCTTCCCTGAGAAATACATCATTTGAAAATTTGTGATTCAGGATCATCCCACCTTAATATCAATCTTTATTCAAAAGTGGCCTGGGCAGAAAGCTAGCTGGAGTGGCTTTACTCGCCTTGGCGTTACTTCCCATGAGCTCATATAATCAACCTCCTGCTGTTCCTTCTCAAACAAGGATCTTAACTTCTTCTTCCCTTTCTACTTACATGGGTCCTATTTCCATCAAAGCTCTCGTAATTTATATCTGACTAATTAAGAAAAGCTCATTTTTCTGTTTTCTATTCTCAGCTTACTATAATACAGCTACGTCTTAAACAAATTTTATTTTCCACATATTTTTCTCCCTTTCTATCATGTTACTTCTTGAACTTAAAAGCCCTTCACTTTTTAATCCTTATTTACAGATTCAGCTATTAAAATCTTCCATCTTTCTCCCCACAGCCTCCTTAGTTTAATTAATCTATTGTATTTTATAGTCTCTACAACCAGTAGATTATATTGTCAGATAAGTCCAGCATCTTTTTTGTTTGCCATGTAGATAGGTGAGATATAATTTTAAAAATAAATAACACAATAAAATGAGGAAAAGTTTTTCTACAGACATATGGTCTACTATTAAAATAATGTCTAGGATTAATTTCTTTAGAATTTGCAATTCTTATTTGAATTCAGAATGGAAATCTCCGAATCCATTCACCGGCACTGAAAGCAGAGTTTTCATTCTACCCAGTGTTGTAAAAATGCAGCTGGTCATATTTTTCTTCATTCATTCATTCTTTCATTCATTCACTCATTCATTAAGCACTTTTTGAGGATGAACTCTGTATCAAATCCTTTGAGTGTAGATAAAAAACAAGATGTCACTGTATTCAGAGTGCGTAAGTGTAACGGGGCAAGAAAAAAATAAGATTAACTTGCAATGTGTTGAGTATCACAATTAAGGTACAGGAGAAATGCTGTGGAAAACAACCTTAGGAAGTTTTGGAATGTTATAAGGCAAACAGAGGGGCTTGGGTTGTATCTGGAGGGAGAGACAGCACACACCTTCCAGGCAGAGGGATCACTTGTAAATTGGTAGGTTGACTGGGACAGCAGTGTGAGGTCAGGCATGGCGAGGGGTTTGGAATGACTTTGTATGAAATAATCACTGTCTCTCTCTTACTGTTTTTGTTTCTTCCAGTATTTCATATGAACTTTCCTTTGTCACTCTTACAGTTTAAAGAAGTCTTTAGGACCAATGTCAATCCAAGGCTTTGTTTTGTTTTTCAAATGATGGTAACTATTAAAACTCAATCCTAAAATACCATGGAAATAATGTAGGTAGATATATTTTCTTATTCTCTATAGGAAAAGCATTTGAGCTAGTCTGTCAAAGTAACTTCTATTTAATAAATGGAATAGTCATGAAGTAAACTAATGAATGTCTCAATATGGACATTTCTGCCCCTTTATCTAGGCTTTCACACGGACAGCTCTAACTGGTTTGGCTCAGATTCGCTTGGGTTCATAACACTCAAGAACACATTTATCAGATATCAGACAGCAAGGCTCCTTTAGACAGTCAATATATTGCGGGAGAGATGCTGAAAAGTGAAATTCGAATTATTCTTGACATAGGGCATTCTAAGGGTGTCTCATGCCAAAATAATGAAAGTTATTTTTCTTCAGGAAACTGAAAGACGATGCATGAAGCGTCTTCAGGTTTCCACGGAAATGGAGTTAAATAAGAAACATGTGGCACTTTCTGATGGATACAGATCATCGTGCAATCATTTCACATCTGCTGGCTAAATAGAGAAATAACCATAAATCTTCAAAAACAATGGAGAGAAAAATGTAGCAAATATATCAAAGAAAACCTTTCTTGCACCGTTTAGCATGACTATAAAGAAGGTTATTTATAATGGCAGAACTATTTGTCACACACCATTTTTAAAAAAGAAAATTATAGAGGGCTTGCAATATTTTAAATATGATCTTGTAAAATCTAGACATTTCACTGCTATTTACAAATTTTGTTTTTAATCTTAGCAACATTTAAAAAATTTAGAAACGTTTGCATTTTCAGCTTGGTGCAACCTCATATTAAGTCTTTTTTTTTTTAACTGTCCTCTGTACAAATTTAAATGAGTTTTTCTTGCCTTCACATGTGCATACATGTGAAAAGAGTTATTTTGAAGGAGTATTAATAGCGGATAAATGTACATTGTGGAATAAATTCTTTACAACTTTGTACATACTTAATGAGAAATGTGTATAAAGCTTACACAGTTATGAATTCAGACACAATCTTCCTCTTTCTAGAAAAAGTTTCTGGAGCACACTTCTCCCCACCACGCTCCATTTCCAATAACATGCCATTTAATTATTCAAACATATTTATATCAGAATTGTTATTTTTAAACCTAACAATGAAATTGATTTTTACCACTTTCGTATCACTTCAAGAAGTAATATAAAACATGTACCCATGAGGGTTAAACTATATATATTACTTAACAATTTATCATTACATAACTAGTCTCATGTTTTGTATATTCAAGAAACATGTGTTATCACTATATAAGTATTCTCATGTGGCATATAAAATATATATTCTCATATATTCATGTAATATGAGAGAAGATTATGACCTCCAAAAGGCCCCGTGTTGGAAATATTTTCATCATAATCTGCAGTCCTGTTTCCCTTACCTCTTAACTATTGATTTTTTCATAAGAATTAAATAAGACAGGATTAAAAGTGCTTCTTTCATTTAGTTCAAACCCAACCACACAGACCTGGGAAATGGTGGTGTTGGTGGGTGCAATGATGCTGTGGGAGTTCTCATCTTGCCACATAACTTGTAAACTAATAATTACCAAACTTGCTTCTTTGTGGTCTTCTTTACTTCTCCAAATAATTCCTAAATGGCATCAGCAGCAAAAAGTGATGGCTTCAAATCAGACAGAAAAATGAGAAAGGATTGCACCCTGAGTTAAACATCTGTCTGATATGAACATTAAATTCTAGATCTATAGGCCATGCTTTTTTCTCATATTGGAGACTGACCCCTATTAAAGACTAGGATCTGTGAGAAAATTCTAGCCTGGTATGAATTTTCAACCAAAGAAAAAAAATCATTTCAGGAAACTGTTATATAAGATAGTGAAATTTAATGATATAATTTAAGCATTATAACATGTTGAAGGGATATTAGAGGTCACAGTTAAACTCTCTCATTTTCAGATGCAGGGACAGTTAACACTGAGTTTTAATAATAACTTGTTCAAGGTCATTGTTAGCTTTTATTAGACATAAATTGCATATTTTATTTAGTTTCCTATTTCTTCTATGCCTAGTTGTACTTCCTGACATTTTTTTCCAGTCAAATATAAGATTATTCATACATTGGGATGGGGAGTACATAATAGAGAGGTAATCCTACCCCCCAAGGAAGAAGAGAGTGGTAATTAAGGGTGAGTCCAGCTTAGAAAGTCCCTTTTCCCCTCCTCTCAGTTCACACTAAAGAGAATTTCTGTGAGAATAATTGCTCTAGACTGGGGTTTTAATTAATTCCCAACATTCTGAGGAAATTTATAGAAGTGGCGTGTTATATTGCAACAAAGACATTATTGGATCTAAACATTCTGCTCCCCAACACCCTTTAAGATGCTGCCTCAAAAAGAGAGAGAGAGAGAAAAGTAACTAGTGAATAAATGGACAGAAGTACAGTTACGAGCTGTCTGGACATAATCTCATGTACTAAGTCAATAGCACTCAGTATCAACTCCCTCCTGAGTATCTCTTCAGCATTGCGCAGAACCAGAGCCTTGTCCACTTCAGAGTAAGAAGAGAAATGGAGCACATACCGTTCTTTTGTTAAATCCCGATGATCTTTTTAGGAATCACTTTAATTATTTTGATAAGAAAAGCAAAAGATTTGAAAAGAAACACACGAAATTCCAAAAAGATGTGTCAAAGAGTCTTGAGTAAAGTGATACATAAAGAAGAATTTCTTACCAATTTCTAGTGTTTAAATCTGGTCTCCTGTTTCATAGCTATAAAATGTTTAATCATAATAACAATGCAATAGAGGTCATTTTATCTGGCATAAGTGGGAAGGAAACTCTGTGCACTACCCACATCCATGAGAAGTGATATGATTAATTTGAGTTGGAACATAGCATAGATGGGACAGAGCAGAGAAAGCAAACTGTTACGGTAGCTGTAATTCATTGAGCGTCAATATGTCTTCGCCATCTTGCTAAAAGTGACAGCCTTATTGCCCACTTTTCTATACATTGCCTAGTTGCATTCTGTCTGTGACTTTTTAAAATTTTTTGCTAAAGTTACTGCATGCTCTGTGGTCAAATTAGTATCTTAGCTTAGACTTTTTGGGAACCGCCTGAGTATGGATATAATAATAATGAGAGACACATTTATGAACTTTGGATGTTGTGTCTGGGAATCACAGATTTTTGGCAGCTTATGGAGATTGATTAGGTTTTAACTTACTTTCTATTCCATTTGCTTTCATCAGGACTTTGCTTTAAAACTCTCAGGGAAGAGATTTTGAAATATTTTACTTCAGGATTTCAACATATGAAAAGGTCGCTATAGCATAGTTACTCCTTTGGTAAATATAGAGCTTAAAGAAGAAAGAACATTTACTTTCTGTATGGTTAAAATAAAGACTCTAGGTATATTTAGCATGATAAATTAGACTTGGACACTTCTAAGGTGAACTAAAAAGTTATAGTTATTTAGGATCTCTACTCATTGTTATTAATGGCATGTGTAGGGATTACCAGGACATTTTATCTAGTTGCTTTACAATATCTCTCACCTTCTGGCTGTTAGCTAAGACAGATTTGGGGTGAAAAGAAGGGGTTCAGTATTTATTGAGCATCGACTCTGTGTCAGGTACCATATTCCATGTTTTACATTTTTTCAAATTTAATACTCATAAGAATCCTAGGAGTTATGTGTTCTTTATTTTTTAGACCAAAAAACAAAACAAAATAACCCAGACTCTGAAGTTGAGGAAATTGAACATGGATCACTCCAAGGATATGAACTATTTTTTGACCTTTTTTTTCTTCTTTTTTTAAAATTTATTATTATTTTTTTTAATTTTCAGACGTACACAATATTTTGAATTCTTTGTACATTACATCATGTGCACCACCCAAAAGCTGATTATAGTGCGTCCCATCACGTGTGAGCCTAATCACCCCTTTTGCCCTCCCCCCTCCCCACTTCCCCTACAGTAAACCACCAATCCAATCTCTAACGCTATGTGTGTTTTTTTGTCGTTGTTTTTATCTTCTACTTATGATTGAGATCATATGGTATCTGACTTTCTCCCTCTGACTTATTTCACTCAGCATAATACCCTCAAGTTCGATCCGCGTTGTCACAAATGGCCAGGTTTCGTCATTTCTTATGACAGAGTAGTAGTCCATCTTGTATAAGTACCAAAACTACAATGAGGTATCACCTCACTCTGGTCAGAATGGCTATAATTAACAAGACAGGAAACAACAAATGTTGGAGAGGATGTGGAGAGAAGGGAACCCTTGTTCACTGCTGGTGGGAGTGCAAACTGGTGCAGCCACTATGGAAAGCAGTATGGAGTATCCTCAGAAAATTAAGGATAGATCTACCATATGATCCAGCTATTCCACTGCTGGGTATTTATCCAAAGAACTTGAAAACACAAAGGCACAAAGATACTTGCACCCCTCTCTTCATTGCAGCATTATACACAATAGCCAAGACATGGAAGCAACCTAGGTGCCCATCAAGGGACGAATGGATAAAGAAGATGTGGTATTTATTTTTTGATACTTTGTGTCTTTATCTTTACCATTTGTGAGCTGTGATCTCTAGATCCTATTTGATTATTTGAAGTTCTAGTGGAAGAGACGGAAGTTTCCGACTTAATCTTTAGACTGCTATTAACAGCTTGCTAACATTGATGGCAGAGTAGGAAGGAGAATCATTTCACTGCCAGTCCTTCTGTAATGGTCTCTGAGAAGATGGTCTCTGATTTAACTAAAATGTCAATCACTGATCTCTGTGCAATCAGAGAGCATAGGATGAGAAGAGGGGGCACAACTGAATTGCTCTCAATTCTCTTCAAGTCTTTCTAACGCTGCAGCAACCACCTTCCTCCAGGCAGCCATATTTTCCTTCCTGGAGTACCGTGACAGCCTCTTCACTTGGCTTCCCACAGCTATATATGTGCCCTTCTGATCCAATCTTCATAGAGATATTCCCAAAACTTAAATCCAGCCATGTTACTCACATACTTTTTAACTTCTCAGTCACTTCTCATTGTCATTAGGATGAAGTTGAACATTCTTACAATGTCCTATTATCCCTTATATCATCTGACCCCTATGATTTGGAAAATTAGGTTATAGCTTTCAGGAGAAAAGTGAATGGGTAATAGATATCACCAGATGCAAAACAAGTATTTCTGTATAAATATATTAAAATATGTAATTTGCATTAAATTCCCTTAAGTTTTTACCTTACCCAAAAATTCAATTGCTCTTTAGAAGTTTTGAAGAATTTTAGGGACTGCTTGAAGTTTTTTGTCTCTTGTCTTTTGAAAAGTATCTGAGTTGAGTCCAAAGCTCAGGGATCGGTATGTGTTAGCAAACCTCAGACTATTACTTTGACACCATTTTATAAAACTATTTCTGACTAAAAATTATTCATTATAAAACATAAAGGAGAAGGATAGAGTGGAAAATATGTCCTATTCTTACAAGAAAACTAGGTGTCAGAGAGATGAATAAAATCTCCCAGTTCAAGCAACATTAAAGCCCAGCTAGTCTTCAAAGTCTGTGGCAGAATTCAGGTATCCTGATTCATTGCTTTCCCAACAGCTCAATAACCACCTGTTTTCTATTTAAAGACAGATCTCAGAAAACATTGAGAAATAAGAATCATCCTTTCTACTCTTTGTTCTGCCAGCCTAACACATTGTATTAGGGGATATTCAAACAGTTTCTATCTAAATAGGCAATGCTTTGGGGCTGGCCCTGTGGCCTAGTTGTTAAGTTCAGGCTCCGCTGCGGCAGCCCAGGGTTTCCCTGGTTCGGACCCTGGAAGCAGACACGGCACCGCTTGTCAGGCCACACTGAGGTGGCGTCCCACATGCCACAACTAGAAGGACCCACAACTAAAATATACAACTATGTACTGGGGGGATTTGGGGAGAAAAAGCAGAAAGACGAAAAAAAAAAAAAGAAGAAGATTGGCAACAGTTGTTAGCTCAGGTGCCAATCTTTAAAAAATAAAAAATAAATAAATAAATAAATAGGCAATGCTTCTCTTCCAGGTACTTTGGACAAATGATTTGAAGGGTCAAGCTTAAGAAAGTATATGATATCTTACACTGCCATATTATTTAACAATTACACATATATGCTTGTTTTAAAATGATGGTAAAAGGGGGTAAGCATTAAGTGGGATATAAGTAGAAGAAAGCTCTGCAAGTGCACTGGAATAAAATTTTCTAACAGCTGATATGTTTAGTACTGAACCTGATATAAATTTAATGAACTGTAATAATACTAATTCTTTTTATATGTTTTTAAAGTGCATCTTCATAACTGGTCAAGAAAGAAAAATTATCGGTACCTGTTCTTAGAGTGAAAACAGAACAGATGATAATATTTACATGCTTTTAATGTTTCTGTTACATGTAGAAAGGAAAAAAGTTGAAATGAAAGAAATATAGGTAAATAATATCACTGTGTAGGACTAACCACTTTGATTTTATCAACCATTTTTCAGTTCATGGTCTGCTTGTATCTCTCTGCTAATACACTGTGAAGAGGCAGAATGCTTCTCATGATTGGTGTGACTTTGATTCAGAACAGCAAGGAAGAGCTAGTTGGAATAGATGGATATTCCATTTTTTTCTGTATTCTAAAGATCATAGCACTACATTTAACGTGTGTTTCCTGCCTCTCTCAGTTAACTCATCACAGTTGAAATATGTTTTGTTGTTCTAAATAACATCTTGGGCAGGCTGTGTACCTGTCATCACAGTCAGAAAATATTTTTGATGTAATCTTATATGCTGTTTAATTATAAAAATGAGTTTATTTCTTGAATGACTACATCCCCAAATCAAGTCACTCTTTTGTATAAACATAGAAGTGTTAGGATATTTATTTTATCTATGATATACTAGAAAGACTAGTCAAAAGACGTATCATTGACTCATCGCTCTACTACTTAACAACTGAATAACGTCCTAAGTTGCTTAAGTGATTTTAGCTTCAATTTCTCCAGCTCTATGATGGGGAAATAGCAATAGTTTCTGAGAATTTTGAGAAGATTAAAATAGATAATCTACTTGAAAATATTTTATATATAGCAAAGAGCTATTTCTGTTGTTATTTGAGAAATTTAGGAGACTATTGCATTTTTACAATGAAGTGTTTTGGTTAGAAGATCAACAGGTGCAAAGGCAACAAAATGGTGACAGAAGAATAATGTCATTTTAACGGGCATAAACAACCTGCACACTGAATCATCACGTAGAGAATGACTCATGGCATCTTTGTGTCTCACAGTGCACTTTACATGACTGTGAAATGTCCACTGTTGTGTTAAATCACTGGGGATTAAGTTTTTTACCGCTGTGTAATCTAATCTATGTTGTCTTATATATCCTGTGAGAAATTTATTAAACAAGTTTTAAAACCCACACCTTAAATGCAATCATTGATAAATATGACTATATTAAAAGAAGACACCATCAAATACAAATTTAAGCGACTGCTTCAAGACAATGTGTATTACACAGATATAAAACAAAAAGGATTTAAACCTCAGGTGTATATAGATTTTATAAACCAACAAGAAAATTTTAAAAGAAACTAGTAGAGGAATTGGCAAAACATATCCACAGGAAATTCAGAGAAGAAGAAACTATGGAAGCCGATACATTTATGAAAAAAATGAATGGTGTGCTGGGGCTGGCCCTGTGGCCGAGTGGTTAAGTTCGCGCGCTCTGCTGCAGGCGGCCCAGTGTTTCGTCGGTTCGAATCCTAGGCGCGGACATGGCACTGCTCGTCAGACCACGCTGAGGCAGCGTCCCACATGCCACAACTAGAGGAACCCACAACGAAGAATGCACAACTATGTACCGGGGGGCTTTGGGGAGAAAAAGGAAAAAATAAAAAATCTTTAAAAATGAATGGTGTACAAAATTGCAAATTTGAAGTAAATATTAGATATTTATTTGTCAGTTTGGAAGGAAAATATGAACATTCTGAGAATACCAAGTGCTGTCAAGGATGTGGAGCAATAAGAATTCAGATATTGTGCTGCTGAGAAGAGAAACCAAATTGTTTTGGACAGTAATTGAACAAAACTTGGTAAAGTTCAAGGTATGCATATTCCTAAACTCATAATTTCTACTCATAGTTAATTCCCTGAAAAAGTTTTTATGTGTGTAAGAACAATTATTAGAATGTTGAGTATAAGTGCGGAGTATTTGAAATGGCTAAATCTCCATGTAGAAGGAAAGGGTTAATATGTTTGCAGCATATTTTTACAATTAATACTATTTCATTCTTTAAATATTTGAAGTGAACCATGTACATTGAGGAAGATAAATTTCACAAATGTAAGAGAATTACAGAATGAAACTTTCAGTATTGTGACATTTTCTAAAATAGAAAAATATGCAAAATACTGTGTATTGTGTATGGACTCATATGTATGGAGCAAAGTTATGAAACTTGAAGAATAAAAAACACTGCAATTCAAGATAGTGGCTCTGTCTTAGATAAAGAGAAGAAAGGAGGAGAATGAGATCAAGGAAGAAGAACACAGGGACTTTTAATTGCATTATAATAGTTTTATTAAAAAATATTGACCAGAACTTAGCTTCCAGACTGGTGCTCTAGTAAATTTAATCAACAACCCTGGTGAAAACAACTGGAAAACTAGACATAAAGAAGCGCCTGCTTGAGGGAATTGGCCAGTTATTAAGGTGTGAAGAATTAATGGGCTAAGCATTGGAGAAGTTTCAATTCCAGCAATGTGAGTCTGACATCTGGGGCTGCTTTAGCCTTGTGGGTATTTGTCAGTTTTGGAGAGGTGACTGAGAGGCTAAGACTCTAAGAACTGCTTTGACAGTCTTGAGGAACCAGGGCAATAAAAATTGGAATCCACAAATTTCCACGAAGAAGAAAATGCTCCAGATAGATCCACCATCTTGGGGTTGGGATCATCTTCTTGCTTTGAAGATAAGCCACCTTCTTTCTGTGCCCTCACACAGCATTTTCTCTGCGTGCATGCCTCCCTGGGCCCTCTCTCTCTTCTTATAAGGATAACACTCCTATCGGATTAGTGCTCCTCTCTTCTGACCTCATGTAACCTTAATTATTTCTGTGAAAGTGCTACCTCCAAATACAGTCACATTGGGGGTTAAGGCGTCAACATATGAATTTGTGGGGACACAATTCAGTCCACAACAGTGACATAGTCATATATTGCATCATCGTAGAGCAGTGAAAATAAATGAAATATCAGTAAGGATGAGCTTGACAAACAAAATAAATAAGTACAAAAAGCACGTATCATAAAATTTTTAGATATAGGAAATAATAATATATAATATTTCTTGCTTAGGAATAAAATAATGTGTAGTTAACTTGTAAATGACTGCATAAGAATAAAAAATTCAAGAAAGTCTTCTTCTGCAGGAAAGGAGGGGATTCAATAGCAGAGGTGGGCACTGGGCACATCAGCTCAATCGTGGCTGGGAGGGGGCACATATGTTTCTTCATTGTTCAACTGTTTTGTTTGTGTTAACATTTACATTCAAAAGTATATGGTGTGCAACAATTTTGTGTCACACACTCTCGTAGAATCTTGGGCTCCATTGATGAATACACTGAGGTTCGTTACTCTCATGGAGCTTACGTACTGTTGCAGTAGACAGACAAATAGTAAAAGAGCAAAATGGATAGTCTTTTAGAAAAAAAGAAAAAATAGAGCATAGTTTTTCAAAGGGATATGTATTTTTCAGTATTTGTTTCATCCAAAGGAATTGCTTTCTTCTTACTTTATATAGTTTGCAAGTTTCATACTTGATCAGAACTTTTTTCCAATTTTGCTGCCAGAGTTGAGAACCAACCTGAGTAAATATGGAGGCATTATACTACAGGCACATATTTTTACCTATATCTGCATATACACATAAAAATTGGAAAAGTTTGGTAGTTTTTACTGCAACATATTAAATAAGATATATCCATATAATATGAAAGTTATGGTTTTGAAAAATTGAAAGCACAGAGAAAAGACACATGTTGGCATGTTTAGTAAAAACCAGAGGATATGAAATTCTATTCTGTAACAAATTCTTTGTCTACAATTATATTATTCACACATGTACACAGAAAGATATAAACAATGGTTGACATTTAATGAGTGCTTACTTTGTTTCAAACACTGAGCTGAGGATTTTATCAGGATTATTTCACTAAATCCTCATAAGAACCCTATAGTGTAGGTACCAATAATATCTGCATATGACAGACGAGATGAGTTTTAGAGAGATTAAGTTCATAAGGCTAGTTATTGTGGAATCCAGGCTATAAACGAAAGCAGTAAGACTCCAAAACCTTAATTACCATGCCAACTTGGAGACCAACTGTGGTTATTCCTTATGATAAAAATATAATTAGAGATTAAAGTCATAATCCTACTTCTAATGGTAAGGCTAATGCTGTCTCCAATATTATGCCAATTTCCAGGGGCTTATATTATCATTTTCTTTTGATTCATAGAAGTCATATTCATTATAGCAACAGAAACTGTGACTATGAGAAACCTCTATTCTTAAGATTCTTGGGTCATCCTGATGCTGGAAAATTGTTGCTTACTAGCTTCTCTTCAAGCTACTGCCTTCTAATCCTGTTTTTCCTCCTCTCCACCTTCCCCCGTCCTCTCTTCTTTGCCCTACCTTACCTTGGTTAACTGTTTGTTTCTTGTGCAGAGTAATTTAACATCTCTTTGTTGTTTCCTTTCATGCCATGTTGCCTGAGAGTAATCTTTCAAGATATTTTGCTAAATGAAAATAGTTTCCAAAACAGTGGATGCCAATTGTTAATGATTATTTATCTGCTACGCTAAATAGATGTGAATATCTAAACAGAAAAAAATCTATAACAGACAATTCCAAGGTGAAATACATATGCCAAATATACATTTGAGAAATTTTTCAAGCTCACTCGGAATTAAAGGAATGTTAGTGTAAATAGTCACTGTTGATGCAAGATAATCAATAACCATTCTGTAGATAAGAGACATGAGGTGAGTTTTACTTGAGCCAAACTGAGGATTATAACCCGGGAAGGCAGTCTCCAAAAAGGAAGAAAGCAATCCAGAGAAGCATGGTTTTCAGTGCAGTCTTATACTTTTTCAGAACAAAGAACATACATGAAACATGCCCAAGGTACATATTGATTAAAGTTTCAAAGAAGTATTCAGTTTCAAATTAGCAGGTCATCATGACCCTGATGTCAGGAAAGAGAATTTATCTTCAGGAGTCCCAGTACAGGTATTACTGAGAGGGTTTTCCCATCCTGGCTTGGTAGGAGGGGAAATATGCATTCTTATCTCATGAGCGTGCATTCTTTTACTTTGAGATAACGTTTAATGCATTCTTTACTTTCATGGCTAAAGCAGATGTAAAATGTGTGTTTGAATATGCCATAAGTCAGGCTACTTTAGTTCAAGCCAGTTCTGTTTTGAACCAGAATAGCTACCCCAATACCCCAATATGTGAAAATCTCTTGCCATCACAATACAATGTTCACCTCAGAAACTGAAAAAACTCAAAAAATATATTACTCAATGCCTAAAAAGGTGTTTTGGAAGTATTCACTGGTGAGAACTTTACATTACGACTTCTGGCAAGTTATTTGACACTGCAGTAAAAGGAATATTCATACTAAATTGATATATTTCGACCCTATAATTATATGAATATCTTCTAAAAGGAAGAATCTTTTATTCCTTATATGTAGACAGTGATTCCTATTGTCTCTTATCACCTTTCTTTAAAATAACTTGTATCCAGACAAAAGAGTTAATATTCACCGGAATCTAATGTATAGAGCTTCTTTATATCATAAAATCACATTCTACTCATCATGAAATTCTAGTTATTTATAGTTGGGTTTAAACAGATGAATATATAAATATAAGCAAACAGTCCTAATTTACAATTCACAGTAATTTTCCCCTTCAGATTTACATATTAATTCTTCTGCTCACCTATATACTCACATATGGTCATCCTTTCTGTCTTCATCGCTGAAAACAATTATCCTCATGGATTTGCCTACCAGTTCTGTTCAGTGTATCTTCATTTTCAACACTAGAATCTTAATACTTTGTGAGGCTCTAATTCTTTCTCTCAGTTTTCTCACTTGGAATGTTTTGCCCGATGCTGTGTCTTGCTCCAGCTCCTCTTGTCTGCATGGATCTCCTCATTTCTACTTCTCCATATCCATGTCCTTCTCTAACCCTGTCTTTCTCTCACTGACATTTTTTCATTAGCTCTTTAGCTGAATTTATAACATATATGCCCAATGTGGCACTATTTTAATTGCATTTTAAAGTCAAATAATCAACCTTTTCTTAATAGATAAATGTATTCTGATACTCGGAGACGACTTAGCAGAGAAATTAGCGTCTTCAATAAATGTTTGGAGGGTGAGGGAAGGGAGAAAGGATGTGTCAGATTTAAGTTGGAACAGAAACTGGTCTTCATTCAAATAACATTCAAAATTCAAACTCTAAATGCAAACAACAAAGGTACTCACAAATATGAGCAAGAGAGAAAACCCATTTGTAAATCAAGCATTCACCAGTTCTTCAGAATTAAGAAACGGAAGATAATTTTACTTGGTGTATATAGAGAAAAATTCCCTACTTGAATATTTTAATAAGCATTTGTATTGATGGATAACTTCTGAATCCCAAATTTCACATGTTCATGGATGTAGAAGAAGCCACATCTACAGAAATAATCCAAATCTGTTTGCTCTGATCTTCCAATTGATTGACTGTTAGGATGCCAGCCTTAACCAGGAACTTTAGCCTTCAAATTTCTGGAAATCTCCAAGATTGCTGCAAATGAGACTACACTTTTGTTTGCCAGCTTTGACTACAGTAGAAAAGCAATCTCTTCCATGAAGGCTTGAAGGGACGATGAATCCAAGACACTGTTGCTCTCATTGAGTGCTCACTGCCCCAGGCAAGTCTGCTTTCTCTATAATGTTGTAAATTGGGAGCTGTTGACTCCTCTCCTTGCCAGCTCCCTTACCAATCCAGAAAACCATGAACACCATAAGTGTTTTAATTAATGCTCACGACTGCTAGGTTTAACGTAAGAGGGCAAAATCTCCATAGGTCTGTGTTAAACACAGTCAGGAGGCATTTCAGACCAAAATTATCTAAGCACCAAAAATTACTGCTGTAAGTGATGAATTCCTCTCATGATACAGTCACTGACACAAACAGAAAGACAAGAATATTTACCTCAAAGCTTCATCAGCAGCACCACCAAAACGGTGGCCCAGTGACTAGATGACATTTAGTTTTGGTACTGGACACATCACTGGTTCTCTTTTACCACCTTAACCTTGGTAGAATTTCAATCATCAGAGTAGAGCCCTACTAATGACAAAATATGAGTTTTTGATGGATGATTTTTCCTCTGCAAATATTTATATACCAGTACACTAAAGGCAATGAGAACTTTGTAAGTAGCTTATGGTTTATTTTGAAGATTCCAGGTGTTCAGTTCAATAGTTTTTTTTAACTGGGGCCTGTTCAAGTTCACCTCAAAAATGCTTTATGTGACATAGCTTCAGTGTGGGTTGAATCCAAGTTCCTTTTATCTCCAAAGGATTCTTCAGCTGATAATGTAAATTAGCAGATATAAATCAATATGTAGAAACAAGAGAAGGGGAAATCTCCTCTTGCTAACATCTTCTAAGTATCACATTAAAGTGTACATAATGGAGGTTGGATGTAACCAGTTTCAAATATGAATAGCGACAGACCTCAGGCCTAGCCAACATGTCTTGTTATATGTAGATTGTTTATAATTTCAATGCCCTTGTATTCAGAGCTCTCTATGTTTAGTATCAAAATTAGAGAAAATTCCATGGCTATTCAACTTCCATCGCCATCTGATGGTGACTGTTTTAAATTACATCCAAAGATCCCATGGGACTGGTCCCGCCCCTTTTTCTGAGCCATTCCACTGAAGTTTCATTAGGAATGTTAGGAAGGGGAAAGGTCAATATTACACAACTTGTTCTGTAGCATTCTTGGAAAACAGAGAAATTATGTATAAACCAATAAATAAGGAAGACATGAAAGAAAGGTTATACTTCAATCCCTATGGTATAATTCTTCTGAATCCTGCAAGGTTCTGTGTTCTTATATACTAGAAAAACTAATTACAAAATATTAGTTTTCGATGGATGATTTTTCCTCTGTGAATATTTATGTAACAGTACACTAAATGCAATGAGAAGTTTGTAAGTAGCTTACGGTTTATTTTGAAGATTCCAGGTGTTCAGTTCATCTGCATATAAATATGACACCCACACAAGCATGCAAGTTTATTCACCAGAGTAAATGAGGCCCCTCTAGCTACATTCCTTCTACTTTCTTCAGAGATCATTTCAGCACAAACCGCATTATTTATTCAGGATGACATTAAGATGTTCACTCTTCACAAGAATAAACACATTGATGATGTTAATGCCAGCACTTCATTTTCTGTGGAACACCTACACTTAAATACGGCAGAGGAGTGCGTGGCATATTCTTTGCATTTTTCATTTCAACATGTGATTACAGCTTTCTATTTGTGCTAAGTCACTTCTGCAAGATCTCCTAGATTTAATTTAAACTTTTAAATATTCTATATACTTCTAAGTTTCCCAATAAATAATCTCAGCATGATTTTATCACTGCTACTCTTCAAGGGAAGCAAATAGTAAAAATGTAAAGATACACAAGAGCACCAAATTCTATTTTTCCAAAGAGACTCAAAAGGAAAAATAAAAATGGAATGCACTGAACAACAGGTGGAAAGTCACAATAGTCATATAAAACTCTGGGTAAAAGAAACCTCCTAAAGAAACCGATGGGTATTTTTACAAAGAACTGAGCATTTTTATGGTCCACTAGAGCACATACTATAAAGTGTTGATGAAGAAGTTTAGATAAGTCTATAAACTAAGGTTCTGTCTTCGTGGAGGATAGTAAACAACGCCAGGATGTATTCACAGAGGCTTTTTAGTTCCCGGTACACAAGCAGTAGATGAAGAAGGCAACGTGTAACTGAGGCAGCATCCGTTCTTTTGCAGGTATGTAAAGACTTTGTTCCTGGGCTTCTGGTTCTAGAAGCTTGCTGTTGTCCGTTTGGGGTTAACATCATTTACACAATTCACTCTTGAGGCTCTTGACCCTGAAGTTATTGCTGATCATTCAATTCTACGCATTTTATTTTCTGAAAGAAAAGAAGCAATTCCCAAATCCCACATCATAGATTTCTTATTGTTTCTTATATGTTTCAAAGCAACACTTTGAAAACCATTGGACAATTTCCAAGTGAAAAATTGTAAGTAATTTTTAAAACTAGAGAAAAAAAAATGAAGTAGGTATTCCTCAGCAATCTTGGAGAAAGTCAGTAAAGTCAAAGGTATAAAATGTATCCTCCACAATTTAAAGGAAAAGTGATATCACACTGGCCAATGTTAAAATAAAAACTTAGATATATCTCCAAAATATAGTCATAAAAGAAATAATTTCTTAAAAATTATTTTCTACTTCTAAATAGAAATCATATTAAACAATGTAATCCTACTTAGCTGACTAACAACAAATAAAACCCAATTCCACAGATAACAAAATACTCCACATAATTACGGGACAAATATTATAGGTAACATACAGTTAGTTTAACTCAACCTTAGAAAAACATGCAACAAAGAAGAAAAATAGTGATTTTATACTCTAATTTTAAGAAGTTTTTGAGAGCCATGAAAGAGTAATCAATCTCAAAATTAGAAAGAATTACTTAAGGTAGAAGCAATTTGTTATGGATATAGTAGTTTAAAATAATATTTTGAAGAGTGTATTTGATTTACCTAAAAGGTAAAACTTATAGTAAGAGAAAAATTCAATATTTTCAAAATGGTATAAAATGAAAACTCAGTTTTTTCCCACTCTTATCACCTTATCACTCCCTTCCCAGAAGTAACCATGATAACATTTTTACACAGTGTTTTTTGACATGTTTTCCAAATATTATAATGTACAATAATTCCATAAAGTTCATATCATTCTGGCTTATTCGTTTTAAAGACTGCAAAGTACTCCTCTATATGCATATATCATAATTTATTTTTTAGAGTTTTATAGTTTCCAATGTTTTGATATTACAACCGATGATGATAGTAACTTGTATTTGTGTGTGTATATGTATTCCTAAATAAACATATCTATAGATAAACAACACATTTCACCAATAATGTTTTACTATTGATTATAAGATATGCCATTATTCTTGGTAACGAAGAAAGACAAAGACACTACCATGTAAATAATATACACCATCAATTATAAAATACACCCTGATTTTAGAGACATTAAACTATGTTTTAGAATCAATAAAATGTGGCAACAATATGTGCATCTTAGAATCAATGAAATATGGTACTAAAAAGCAACATTGCTAAGTCAAATTGCCAGATTGCCACCTATTGCAGTCTAAATAATTTATACCTCATTGACAATGCAGGATAATGCTGGTTTCCTTTTTCCAAAACAGTGCATATCACATTTTGAATCTTACCCAATCTCATATGTTAAAAAATAGCATCTTTTAATATGTAGAATGACCTTGGTATTTCCTTTTCTGAAGACTGCTCTAGATTTTTTAAATAAGTGTTTAAAACAAAAATAAATGTGCCGACATCCTGACAATTAATAAAAGTTTATTTAGACACCTTTCTAAAGTTAGACTGCACGTATTTAAAATCCTGCGTGTAACTCTTTGAATAAAAATTGTTCTGATAATTAAATTAAAGTTATTCTGTTTGTAAGCACAATGTCATAGCAGGGTAGCACTAATGATAATAACAATAATAATAGCTAACATATGAAGATGAACCACTGTGTTCCAGAAATATTTTACATGCAATATATTATTTAATCTTTACGATAATCCACGAATAAGATATTATTATCTTCAGTTTACAAAAAGAATTTGAGGGTTAAAATAGTTAAGTGGTCAAGGAATCTGACTTTGAGAGACACTGGCTGAAGCAGTAGGAAATCATCAGCTGTCTAATGCACGTGGAGACTAGAATCGACCCCAATGGTGAACAGTGGACAACTGTGGTGAGAAAGGAAGTAGAATGAATTGAGAACTAAACAGCTTCCACGGCGTTGGTAAGAAGAGATCAGAGAAAAATGTCAGTTTTTAACCTTAAAAATTCAGCTGTGTGTGAAGATAGTATAAAATTATGATTATATTTTCAATTGTGACCATTAGAGGCAGTTTGGTGTAGTGTTTTTGGAGCAACACTGCCTCGGGGGGAATTTTGCCTCTGACAATCACTGTGATGTAACACTGAGAAATTGCTTTCAGGTGTCTATGCCTCAATTTCCTCATCCACAAAATGGATACAAAAATAATACAAACCTCATATGAGTATTAATTGAATAGCACTAGGCTCATAAAGGGTTTAAAAATAGCAGCATTGTATGTTTTGCTGTTTTAAAAGACAAAAAGTACTTTATTTAACATAAAGTCTTCTATTTGGAACTGTTGGGCAAAATCGAGATAATTACTAGACCCTATGCTTTTGTTGAAAAAGAGGCTTATGTTTATTTATAAGACTATGCGTAGATAGTGATGCTAAATATGATATGAAATAATCCACTCAATTGAAGCTGGTTGGCTCTTCAGTTTGGTTTAAGACTATTTTTTTAAAGCAATTTTAAGTTTACAACAAAATTTGAGAGGAAGGTATAGAAATTTCCCATGTACTCTGCACTGACACATGCACAGCCTATCCCGTTAGCAACATCACTCACCAGTATGGTACACTTGTGATCATGGATGCACCTACATTGAGACATCATAATCACTGGAAGTCCGCAGTTTGCTTTAGGGTTCACTCTTTGTGTTTTACATTCTATGGATTTGGCCAAATGTATGAGGATATATATCATACAGAGTATATGTATATATACATATCATATATAGTATAGTATCATACAGAGTAGTTTCACTGCCCTGAAAAAATCCTCTGTGCTTTGCCTATTCCTCTCTCCCCATCAGCAACCACTGATCTTTTTATCATCTCCATAGTTTGCCTTTGCCAAAGTGTTGCATAGTTGGAATCATATAGTATATAGTCTTCTCTGGTTGGCTTCTTTCACTTATTAATATGCATTTAAAGTTCTTCCATGTCATTTCACGGCTTGATAGCACATTTCTTTTCAGCACTAAATAGTGTTCCATTGTCTGGATGTACTATAGTTTATTTATCCATTGACCTACTGAAGGACGTCTTTGTTCCTTCCAAGTTTTGACAATTATGAATAAAACTGCTGTAAACATCCCATGCAGGTTTTTGTGTGGACACAATTTTCAACTCCTTTCCATATATAACAAGGATAGTGAATGCTGGATCTTGTGGTAAGAATATGTTTAGTTTTGTAGGAAACTGCCAAATTGTCTTCCAAGGCGTCTGTACTATTTTGCATTCCCACCAGCTATGTAATATAATTCTTGCTCCACATCCTCGCTATCATTTGTTGTTGTCAGTGTTCCAGATTTTGGACTTTCTCGTAGGTGTGTGGTGGTATCTCCTTATTGTTTTATTTGCATTTCCCTAATGACATAAGATGTGGAACATATGCTTATTTGCCATTGTATACCTTCTTTGGTGAGATGTCTGTTAAGATCTTTGGCCCATTTTTTAATAGAGTTGTTTATTGTCTTATTGTTGAGTTTTAAGTGTGCTTTGAATATCTTGGATAACAGTCCTTTATCAGATGTGTTTTTTGCAAATATTATCTCCCAGTCTGTGTCTTGTCTCCTCATTCTCTTGACATTGTCTTCACAGAGCAGAAGCTTTCAATTTTAATAAAATCCAGGTTATAGATTCTTGGTTTCACGGATCATGTCTTTGGTCTTGTATCTAAAACGGCATTACCCAACCAAAAGTCATATAGCGTTCTCCTATGTCATCTTCTAGAAGTTCTATAGTTTTGCATTTTACATTATGTCTATGATCCATTTTGAATTAATTTTTCTGAAGGGTATAAGGTTTGTGTCTAAATTCATTTCTTTGCATGTGAATGTCCAGCTGTTCCTGCACTCTTTTTTGAAGAGACTGTCTTTGCTTCATTGCATTGCCTTTGCTCCTTTGTCAAAGATAAGTTGACTACATTCATGGGGGTCTATTTTTAGGCTCTTTATTATTTTTCAGTGATCTATTTGTCTATTCCTTCACCAATGCCATGCTGTCTTTATTACTTTAGCTTTATGCTAAGTGTTGTCCTTTAGTTTTCAGATGTAAAAATAACAAAACACGTACGTGCATTGATGTGACTTTTTATTATTATAGACGCAGTTTCGGGAGAGTTAGTGAAAGATAATAAGAGATTTCATTGTATACAATATTCACTCTATTGTTTTATTTGAGGACAAGGTAGGATCATCCAGGATATTTCTAGAATATCTTGGATAACTTTTTTAGAATTTGATCAAAACATTTAACCCTAGTGGGAAAAGATTGATTCAATGCTCCAGGTCACAGATAATTATTCCTGGATGCATGCTAGAAGTTTGCGATTTATGTTGTTCTACAGATATGGAATTTCAATATTAACTATTCCTCTATCCTATTATTCCTCTAAACATGATAAACTGATGGTTAGAAGCTCTAGTCTGAGGACAGGGTGTTTGAAATGATAGCAGAGCAACTAACGTTTCATTGGAAGACTCCAAAACGTGAATTAAAAAGAGAATTTTCAAGGTGATTCAGTTCTTCTCCTCAGAAGAACCATCCAGTCTCCTTCCTATGTGGTATGCGTTTCGAGCTCAGATTTACTTGGGACAGTTAGGACTCACTGTATGATTAGGGCGGTTTCGCTCTCCCATGCTTCACGTAAGAAGGCTCTCCTTGGTTTCATCTATGTCTAATGTCCCCATGCTGAAGCCTTTCTAATTTGGTTTCTCTATAGAATAAATTTCCTATAGGAGGAGATATTACCTAGAGAAATGCAGTGGAGGACATGACCTATTCTGAAGAATCCTTATTATAGAATTTTGAGCAATACTCCTTGTGGTATCTAACTTCACCTCCACCTATCCGTTTAGAAGGTGTCTTCAATTCCTGAGCCTTTCTCTAGTTCTGCTGTGTGAATTGTCTTGCTTTTCACTGTCTTCCCCCTCTGTTGACAATTAGTTTCCAGCTTTCTCCATGCCCTTTCCTCTTTATTCTTCATCTCATCTCAAAAAAATGTTGAAATCTCATCTATTGTGGTTGTGTTCAATATTCTATGTTTATTCTAAAATTATTCCACAAATAAAATACAGATTTTCTTTGTACAGTCCTGACTTCACATGAATATAGTTAGCAAAATTTCAGATTAGTTAAAATTGCATAGTAAAATTAGACTACTGGCTGTTCATTTAATCAAATTGCATTATATTAGCATAATTCATAATTATAAAGAAGAATGGGTAATATTTAGCAAATGATTTTTATGAAAAATCTTTTTGTGGTCTGACTTTTTCATAAAGGTGCTAAACATATTTTTACTTTTCTAGTTTGCCTATCCTTCTAGGTTTCTCATTTATAAAAATAATCTTTTTGTCCGTAAACAAGCACTACACTGCTCAATCAATTCTTTCATTTGTGTGTTTCTCCCTTTGGTATCAAGGGCTCTCTCCATTTTCTTTATTTATCTATCAGAATGCTGACTATCCTTCAAGATCCTTCTACAACACTACTCTCTCCGTTTCTTTTTTCTTTTTCTTTTTCTTGTTTTTTGTGAGGAAGATTGATCCTGAACTAATGTCTGTGACAATCTTCCACTATTTGATGTGGGATGCCACCACAGCATGGCTTGATGAGTGGTGCTAGGTCTGAACCCGAGATCCGAATCTGTGATCCCCAGGCCACCCAAGTGAAGTGCGCAAACTTAACCAGTATGCCACTGGGCCATCCCCTTTCTCCCTTTCTTTAACCAGTCAATGTGCCTTCTTGCTTTAAAGCACCAAGACAAGTTTTCAATTGATCAACTCTTTCAAAACCCCACTACCATACCCTATTTCATTTCCTCATTGACTATTTCAGAGCTATAGCAGGACTTTTCTGTCTGATTTTCTGCCACTAATCTCTCCCTTTAAGTCATTCTCCATATTTCTATAAGAATTATTTTCTCCAAAATTTTCTTAAGAATTTTCTTTCTGTAAAACTTCTCTTGGTTTGTTCATAACCACAGAATAAAACCAAGCACTATAATAATGGATGCTCTTCCCTTCTTGCTGTCACATGTCCCTCTAACCTCTTCCATCTCCCCATTTCCATGTCACTAGACTAGGTCCTACTTTAGGAAATGTATATATTTAACATAAAAATATGTAAACTTTTATTAACAGAAATTTAATTTTTCTTCTAATAGTACGAAATAAATATTGAACTAATATTTAAATTAAAGGAGCATCAGATTGCTATTCCCCTGGTAGACTCAGTAGGATTAGTTAGTGAATTAAATAATGATGACTAGAAGCAGAAAAAGTCAAACATGACTTTGATATTTGAGCCTGAGTAATTGGGAAGACAATGTTGCCGGTGTAAAATTCAGGGAATATGCAGAGGCAGGTTTAGGGAAAGTTAATATGTTCATTTTGGAAATATGTTAAAGTGCTTATGAGGTGACTCCAGTGGAGAAGACAAAGCATAGTTGGAAGCGTGGCCATAAAGATTTGAGAAAGATTAGGCTTGGACACATGACTTGAAAGAAAGTTACATTAGGGTAGATATCATAAAACCATTTAAATCACTGATTATATTGATGTACATCTTTATTTTATATGAAAGAAAATCTCCCACTGTGGTATGTTTATGCAAATCAGAAATTTCAGAAAGATCATGAAATTCCTTAAAATGATTCATTTTTTACATATCTACATACTTTTTCTTAAACCAACCTCCTATGCAAAATTATAACAAATGCACCTGCTTAAAACAAAGTAAAGGAGCAGATTATTATTATTTAAATCCAGAGAAAGGACAAGACGTAATGTAGTAGATACTTTCTGATATTCAAATACCATTTGAATAGTGGTGTGCAGTATTGTGCCTTTTGGTTGTCATGGCAACTGCATCTCAAATTTAGAGCATCAAATCTTCATTTTCTATGAGTTTCTAAAAGACAAGAATGTGCAAAATAACAAGTTATATAACGACTTTTATTTTTCTATTTTGATGTGGCAAATGTAAATACATCTCAAGTGATATAAAATAGAGTTCAATTAAAGGAATAATTAATCTTGATGAAAATTTACAGTTGGACTAATAGGCTATTTATTATTGATAAACACACTAATTTTTAACAACAGAGGTTTGGGAAAAATGTGTATTAACTACCAGAAAATTATTGCAGTCTTCAGGTAATATTAGCTATCTGAGCAATAATTAGTTGAGGTTTTTGAAGATAGAGTAATTATGATTTTGTCTAGTTCTATTTCAGCTACAATTGTGTCATATATTAAATGAAAATTTAACAGTCTCTTATTTTCTAGCTTTCTCTTTAACACTCAGATACCTAATGTACTAAATACCCTCTACCATATGGTCCTCTACCTAAAATAATGACAGTCTCTGTACTGGAAAAATAAAAATGGCTTGTGTCAATATTTTGTTCATTGTCAAAACAGTGGTAAGTTTTCAACCCCAATAAGTACTCTTATTTTTAACTCATAGCCATTTAAGTGTATTTGGCATGTAAATGAGGATATAGACCTCTTTAATGGTAAATATAGGCCTAAAGAAATATAAGAAAATATAAGAAATATATGAAAAAGGAATTAAAGATTTCAAAAGTCAATCAAAAGATCTGTTTGCTATGTAGGTAGAAACATGCATTCTTGCTTGGAGCATCCTTACAGAAGTTGAATAGATATGTAATAGAGATAATTTCCAAGATAATTCTTCGTTTAATGCACCATGTGGATGTTGGCCCTGGTGAACTCGAACACCTTTTTCCTCCTGAAAGCTTCAGTAATTCCATGCAATTCTTTGCCTTGTTACAGACTCAGGAAAAGAAAACCACCACGCAGGACCTGATGTATTTGAAAAGCCAATAGTGGCTAAAATAATATTTTTATTGCTAAGGATTATTTTATCCAGAAACACTGTAATAATTCATATATAAGCAATTAGAATATAAAAGTTGACGCATCAAAATTGACCTTCTCTGGAATACATTTCTATGAATATTTCAAGCAATGCTGTGCAAAAAGTGGCAGCATTGATTTCCTCCTCAGTAAGGACACAGGTACTGTACACAGGGAGGGACAATGTGCAGCCTTATGCTGATGGAGATAGCCCTCTCTTCTATTCTTGTCTGCGTGCAGCTAGGGAATGAACCATTTGGGCTGAAATGATTGGTTTTGTTGCCCTTCTGATTTTGCTGAACTCACTATTTTAAAAAATCTGAATCAATAAGCTATTCAGGCAATTGTGCAGATATGACTTTTTATTCTTAAGTTGGTTTGACTCGTGGTGGATTTTAGCGTGAATCTAATCAGAGGAGAGGCCCATTTCCAAGCAGGGAGCTCCAGGTAAAGATTTCTTTTGCAAGTCAGTCCAGAAATCCACATACTAAACCATGACTCTAGCTTAACAAGGGGAAAAATCATGTTGTTGAAAGGTACCCCTCAAAGTCAAGACTTTTAAAATAAATGTGATTTAAATCATCGAAGTACTGGCCTTTTTTTCTTTTTCTTTCTTTCTTTCTTTCTTTCTTTCTTTCTTTTTCTTTTTTGCTGAGGAAGATGGGCCCTGAGCTAACATCTGTTGAGTTAGCGTCTGTTGCCAATCTTCCTTTTTTTGCTTGAGGAAGATTGTCCGTGAGCCAACGTCTATGCCCATCTTCCCCTATTTTTTGTGTATAGGATGCTTGCCACAGCATGGCTGGATGAGCGGTGTGTAGGTCCAAACCCAGGATCCAAACCCGTGAACCCCGGGCCACTCAAGTGGAGCACATGAACTTAAACACTACACCAACAGGCTGGCCCCACGGCCATTCTATTTGTAAATTCGGGGTCTAAAATCTTTGTCATTTCTGGTTTTTAAAAAAATATTTTTTCTTAAAGCCACTTTTGCTTTATTGATGACTTAAAATGTTCCGATGGTCCTCTTATATGCTGGAAAGAGCAGGAGGTTTGGGTTGAACTCTTCAAATGTGATTCCACCACTTTGCAGATGTGTGACCTTAAGGAATAAAAAATTACGCTAAGCTACCTTTATCTGAAATATCAGAATAATTATTATAACTCGGAAAGCTGTTGTGAGGAAAAAAAATAAACCGCCTAACTAATACCCTGCCTTCTTCCCACTCTCTACTTGGGCTTCAAATTTCCCTTGAACTTTGCCTGTCATCAACATATAGATGCTGCTGGATAACAAGGAAAGAATCAGGCTAAAGGATGTATTGAATAGCGAAGTAAAATTCCTTAGAGCAAGCATTTCTAGTAGGTTATAAATATCACCAAAAAACACGTGTAATGATAGTTTTTGGAACATCTGCACAAACAAAATAACCATCTAAGTAAACACAAGAGTAGGAAATGTAATTTTTTTCTGAAGATATTTGGCTTGCACAGCTACCCTTTGGTTTACGTAATTTTATCATTATGCTGCAACTGCTTTCATTCTGAATTATTCATTCAACATAAGCTAGCAATAAAGGCAATGTCTTTCTTCAGCTAAAAATTCTCCAACATTAAGAAGCCTGTTTAAATGAACCACAGAGGTTTTTTTCCTCCATTTTATGGTCTGAATAGATGTTAGTCTTGGACAAACCGCATTTTGGGGACATTTATCACAGCTTTAAGAAAAGCTACACATGCACTGATAGAATAGAATTGTCTCTGAGCCATGTCCTTGAATGGCCACTAATTTCTTTTCTTGGCTCCTTGCTTGTCTGGAGAGAGTTTTATTGAAAGGCCTGAAATGAAAATAACAGTGCAAATATTGGTTTCTGCTGCTAAAGGTACTCCAGATGGTTACATGTTTCTAAAAACGCGTATGGTCATATGATTAGTTTTCTCAGCCCACACTTTCGAATGTGAAATCAAGGAACAATGGATCATTAGTGTAATACTTTTGGTCTTTATAAATAGAGCCCATATTAATATATGTAGCACACTGAAACTCAACCAATTGTCTTTTTGTATTTCATTACATTTTTTAACTCCAAATGTTTACAGGTTATGCAATACGTATTTTTTTTCCCCAAGACAGCCACTGGCTGTACCACATTGAAATTATGCAGGTTATGTTATTTAGTATTACTTACTCTCTATGTTACAGAAATTTAGATTTATTCTTTAAACTGAATTTCTTATCTGTAAAAAGATATTTACTTTAATTTTGGGATTTTCTGTAAGTATTCTGTATTTTGATCTTTCACCTAAATTTTAAAGATCATCTTATCAATTTTTTATTTTTATTAACAATAGCTGACACTATTTAACAATCTTGAACAAAGACATGCTTCTCTATTGGGTGAATTAATTGTATGAGGATCTGAGACATAAATCAAATGCATATAAAATTATGTAATATTAAATAAATTAAGTACTATTTGAGACAACACATGCCTTGCATCCTGCCTAGTACCTGGTACATAGTAAGTACTCACATAAGTTAAATGTGGTAATAATTAAATTCTGATTAGCTATTTATGGAAGGCAGTAAAAACTGAAAACATTTATTCATTCAAAACTAACATGATCCAAATTTGGGCTACTGTTTTGCTCTTTTTTCCAAAATCAGTGGGACAGAATATATATAGCCAATAATTTTAATCTTTAAGTAGCAGAAAAATTCACATAGGGAAGTTTAAGTTGAATTTTTAATTCAGTGATAATCCAGGAAGCAAATCTGATTTAGAGACTGCCATGCCTTTGGGAGCATATCAGCTGTCTGTAATTCACGAACACAAATCCACAAAACTTATTCCATCTGTGGATTTAGAAGGTGATGATTTAAAGACAAATAATGTGGTTAATCTCTCTATTGATCTGAACGATTATTTTAAATTAATGTATCTGGATAAGTAACAGAGGCCCAATGAAAGTGAGTCAACTCTTTGAGGTTCCTAAGGGAAGGGGTTCATGACAAGTATGCTGGCAGCAGAGGGGTTCCTGGGCTGGATATAAGAAGTCTAGGTCTTCAAGACTCTGGGTCAGCTTCTCTGCTAGTCCCTTGTCTTGCCCTCACAGTCCCAAGAGAGCTGTGGCCATTGCAGGCATTGCTTGCAGGGAGAAATTATCCAGAGCAAAGGAGGAGCCACGTCCTTGTTTTGTGTACCTTCTTGAGAGTAATGACTTTCTTTTTCTATAAGCTCCCGAAATGTTTCCTACACTCTTTTGTGTAGGGTTGCGTCACATGCCTGTCCTTAAATAGTCAGAGGAAAGGGAAATTAAATTATCACGCTTGGCTTGGTCTAATCAACCTTTGTCGCCTGGGGCTTGGAATGGATCAGAATTAAGCTGACCACTCAAATTGTGAACAAAATATGGGTCCCATTAGGAAAGAGGAAACAAAAAGAAGATTTTGCATAGACCAGAGCAGGGCCTTTCAAATTTGTGATGGTCATACAATCACCTGGGATGTTATTAAAATCCAGATTCTGATTTTAATATTCTCCCAGATGATGTTGATGCTGCTAATTTGTGGGAAACGCTTTAAATAGAAAGGACACAAACTGTGCACTAGATCGTCTCAGATATTAATCTTATAATGATATTCCTCTGTTTATTAGTGATGTTTTCACATGAGGCAGCATGTTGATGATGATATGGGAAAATAAAAACCACAATATAATATGCAAAGTCCTTGTTAAAATAGATCCATAAATCAAACAGATACTTTTCAACATATATAATATCATTCTATAACTAAACATCATTTGTGTTTACTATCCACACAGGCACAAAAACTTACAGTTTACCAGTGAGCAACGGAAGAGAATGTATAAGCAATAACATAATATCGTAATATATGAAAAATATTTAAAACTTTTGACTCATAAAAGATTTTTTAATTGTATGTACTAAGTATAAACCAAAGTAGTTAGATTTTTTATACTCATGAATTTTGTAGAAATTATAGTATCTTTCAATCAACCAGTCTTTTTTTTTCTTTTAAAGATTGGCACCTGAGCTAACATCTGTTGCCAATCTTCTTTTCCTCGTCTTCTTCATCTTCTGTTTCCCCAGAAACCCTCAGTACATAGTTGTACATTCTAGTTGTGAGTGCCTCTGGTTGTGCTATGTGGGACCCCGCCCCCCCAGCATGGCCTGATGAGTGGTGCCCTGTGTGGGCCCAGGATCCAAACTGGCAAAACCCTGGGCCGCCAAAGCAGAGCACACAGACTTAACCACTTGGCCACAGGGCCGGCCCCACAACCAGTCTGAAGATTACTAAAAATGTGTTCAACCCTTCCTTACGTTACCAACTTTAAGACTGACTCATATTCCAAAAATTGGTTTGTGTTTTTTACTGAGGAAGATTCTCCCTTAGCCAACATCTGCTGCCAATCTTCCTCTTTTTGCTGAGGAAGATTTGCCCTGGGCTAAAATCTGAAGCCAATCCTCCTCTTTTTGTATGTGAAGCACTGCCACAGCATGGCCACAGACAGATGAGTGGTGTAGGTCCACGTCCTGGAACCAAAGCTGGGCTGCCAAAGGGGAGTACGCTGAACTTAACCCCTAGGTCACAGGGGTTGGTCCCCCAAAATTGGTTTTGCTAAAGGATTATTCACTTTTAAGTTGCATAATAATTGTGAATTATAACCAAAATATGTATAACTCATGACTCAAAAAGCCAAGTTTGCAGACATATAACACATTCTGACTCAATTCTCCACCAGAAACCTGCCACCAACTGCATTCACTTCTAAACACATGACCCACCATATATCAGAAGGTAATTTTTTCAAAGAAAAATAATTTAAAAATTACATATTTGGCAACTAGTAAATTCTCATAACTAAAAGACTCATGATGTCCTACAGTCTTCTAAAAGTCCACCATAAGGACATCTCAAAGTCCTAGTCCTCGGAAGCACAGGAAGTTCAAGCATATTTTCTGGGGTCCTGTCTCACAAACCTGCTTCATCTCCCTCTGCTGGCTCTGCCTCGTGTGGCAGGGTGGGCCCTCACCGTTTAGCGGAATCTCTCTGCTAAAACTGCAGCACTCTCACTAATGTTGTCCATCTGTATTTTCACTCCACACCGAGTGAAAGTTCTGATGTCCAAAGCAGGCAACTCAAGCAAATTGATTTCTCAAAGATAGCTTCTTGATTATGTGTAGTATCTCTTAGTTTGTTGCTCAAAGAAAGAGTGGCAAGTTTAAAAAATAAAAGAAAAGTGGGGGAGTGGGCAGCTCATCTATTTTATTCCCTGCTGTATCCCAAGGGTCCAGAATAGTGCCTGGCACATGGGAGGCGTTCAGGTGGTGGTTGAATGAGTAAATCTTTCCGTTTACATAACACAATATTTCTTCTTCATTTATTGAACCAAGATTTGCAAACAATTTCATCTTCTTGGTAAAGAACATAATATCTATAGTAAGGAGATACCAATAATTGACACATCTGCATAAGAGATTTTTTTCTTTTTATTTTTTTTTCTAAAGATCGGCACCTGGGCTAACAACTGTTGCCAATCTTTTTTTTCTTTTCTGCTTTATCTCCCCAAATCCCCCCATACACAGTTGTATATCTTAGTTGCAGGTCTTTCTAGTTGTGGGATGTGGGACGCCGCCTCAACTCGGCCTCAACGTGGACGAGCGGTGCCAGGTCCGTGCCCAGGATCCGACCCCTGGGCCGCTGCAATGGAGCGTCTGAACTTAACCAGTCAGCCACGGAGCCAGCCCCGATATTTTTTTTCTATATGGTAGTATCCTGTTTAAATAGCTTCAGAGCATCTTCTTTGAATAACTTAGCAATATTTTGTACACGTAGTGCATAATTTTTCTGCGGCCTCAGTAATTGAGTTTAGATGCAAAGGCCTTCAAATATATACTTACAAAAATATTTATGCTGATTAATGGGGAACTTTGGAACAAGTTTTGCAAATATAGCTTTGAGAATTTTCAGCATTCTCCATTTAGATTGTATTCTGTAGTTACAACGTGGCTCATGCAGCACAGGCAGTTTCCATTTTTCTACTGTTTATTTTGCAGGCAGCATAAAGCAGAATAATGCTTTTTCATTATCATGATGTATGCAGCTAAGGTGCTAAATTTCTAAATGAAGACTCGGCACCAAAATCATAGGCCTTCTTAACAATGTCATATTTTATGATAATTCTTTAATAGTAAATAATTATTTTAAAAGGAAAGGTGAAACTCTATATCAAATAATTAAATGTAAATATATTGACCACCATTATTATTTGCCTAGTACCATAATCTAACATTTTTTCCTTTCATACTGTCCACAGTTTAAAGAAATTCTACTCATTGTATTACTAAATAAAATTAGATCAAGGAAACGCCATAAGAAAGTAAATATCTCTAGTGAACCAACAATTGCTAGGTTTTAAGGTTTTTTTGAAGAAGATTAGCCCTGAGCTAACTACTGCCAGTCTTCCTCTTTTTGCTGCGGAAGGCTGGCCCTGAGCTCACATCCGTGCCCACCTTCCTCTACTTTATATGTGGGACACTCACCACAGCATGGCGTGCAAAGCGGTGCCATGTCTGCACCTGGGATCTGAACGCTCCCGGAAAGCGGAGCGTGTGAACTTAACTGCTGTGCCACTGGCCGGCCCCTACAGGTCTTAAGTTTTTTCATTTGTGAATGACAATATCAGACTAATGTGACAAAAAGGGTTGGCTATAGAGTTGTCATTTAAAGGCAACTAGCTTCTCACATGCCTTTGTAGCCATTCGAGATGTGAACAGAAATGAGTATCACTTTCTGACAAGGGCATTTAAGGAGCAGATGGGGGTTCTCCACAGCTTCTGTTTCCACTGTCTGGAAGCAGAAGATTCTAAGCCCTAGAGGACTGGGGAGTCATAAAATGTTAAGGACCTGATGGGCTGGCCCAGTGGCGCAGCTGTTATGTTCACACATTCTGGTTCGGTGGCCTGGGGTTCTCCAATTCGGATCCCAAGTGTGGACCTACGCACCGCTTGTCAAGCCATGCTGTGGCAGATGTCCCACATATAAAGTAGAAGAAGATGGGCATGGGTGTTAGCTCAGGGCCAGTCTTCCTCAGCAAAAAGAGGATTGGTGGTAGATGTTAGCTCAGGGCTAATCTTCCTCAAAAAGAAAAAAGAAATGTTAAGGACCTGAATCTCTGAGTCACTGTGTAGGGGAAAGCCACTCACTAACCAGGAACATTGGGCTGCATTGGGCTATTTCTTCAGTGAAAAATAAACTATTGTGTGAAGCCACTGATATTTGGGAGTTTACTTGTTCTAGCAACTAGCCTTACCCGAATGAAACCACTAATCACTGTATTCTACCTTCTATAACTCAAAATATTCAATAAATAACTAAATACATAAAACAATAATAAAAGCTAAAGACAAATATAATACATATAAGAAGGGCCATTAGCAACGTAGGCTTTTGTTTCAAAATGATGGGTACTTAGTAAATAATGATAAAATAGAATAAAATGCATGTTAGGGGCCATGAATTAAACACTCATTTAAAGGGGCTGGCCCCGTGGCCGAGTGGTTAAGTTTGTGTGCTCCGCTGCAGACGGCCCGGTGTTTCATTGGTTTGAATCCTGGGCGTGGAAATGGCACTGCTCATCAAACCACGCTGAGGCAGAGTCCCACACGCAACAACTAGAATGGCCCACAACGAAGAATATACAACTATGTACTGCGGGGCTTTGGAGAGAAAAAGGAAAACATAAATAAATAAAATCTTTAAAAAAAACCCCACTCATTTCAATACTACAAAGATCCTGTGATTTAGTTATTATTATTTGCCATGGTACAAATGTGGTAACTGAAGCTTAAGAAAGGTAATTATCCCAAAGTTGTAGACTTGATAAGTATTAGCATTTGGAATTAAATAGGAGCCTTTCTAGCATCAAAGCTGATTTTGTTTCATTAACAGTTGCTATCTTCTCGAATGGCTCTTTGAGCAATTGTCTCATTTTGTCTCTTTCTTTCACTACCACTCCTTGCCAGAAGTCTACACAAGATGCCTCCACTTTCTGGTCAAAAATTTACTCTACGGATCTTTGCAATCAGACTGCAACTTTCCTTACTTTGCTGAAACTCATCAGCTCAACTTTCATTTTACACAGATATAAAGAGAATGTAACCGATAAGGAAGAATCCCAGAGAGATATTATGTTTAAAATCACAGAGGAGAATAATATGTCTTGTGCTACTATTTGTGTAAAAGTTAAAACAGGAATTAATAATATATATGCTTGTGTACACATAGAATATATTTGGAAAGCTATATGAGAACTTTGTGACTCGGTTCTCTGGCATGGGGTATAAGGGAAAGAGACATTTCACAGTAAACCTTTTATAACCTTTAAATTTTTTATTCTACTCAGAAAATAAGACAAAATGCACATTTTTCCCAGAATATACCCACATTCATTATTCAGGTGGCTGCTATGTTAGACACCCGTGACCAAATTTCTTTCTAGACAATATCTTTTGTTCATGTTCAAGCTGATTCTTCCACCTGGAATGTGTTTTCTCTGCCAAAATCTAATTCATCTTTCAGGATCATTTTAAGTTTATCTAAAATTTTCCTTGATTTCCTCTACATCAACCAAAAAAAAATCATACTTGAATATGTAATTCTCTATTTGTATATATCTTGAGATATGAGCTATTTTAGTTTTATTTTATTTTTATATTATTTATTCATGTCTTTGTACATGAATTATGAGATCATAAATTCCTTGAAATGAGGAATTATCTTGTATTCGTCTTTGTTCCACAAAATCTAGTCCTATCTGAGATAGAGTAGCACAATAAATTACTGAATTCTGGTTGAGTCAGTCCTTGGTGACATGTGAAGTGATATCTTCCAATTTACCCAACCGCAATTCAGACCTAAAAGACTTCTATATATTTATCTTTTCTTCTCAAATCATGTATCATAATCCGTTTCCTGAGACATAAACTCTATTATTTTTCTTACTCACAAGACACAGACGATCTTTTCTTCCTGATTGTAGGGGAGAGTTAGGAGTTTTCATTTTTATAGTTATCACACAGGAAACAAATAATGAAATATAAGATATGGTGTGTGCAGATACTTTTCTTTGTCACTCTAAAAATGGTTTTATGTTTTAATACAAGTTTTTAAAAATGTTCAAAGTCTTAAAATTATTTTAGTCTTTTTTCTTCATGGTTATTCACAGAGACTTTTGAGTAGGTTTAATATAAATTGTAAAAAGACACAAAATAAGAAAATTGGTGTGCTTATAAACCAGAGTAAAATTCCTAATACATTTCTCTTTTAATGGAATTAGCCATCATCTCCACCAACTACAGACCCGTTCTCAGACTTACCTTAAATCAGTCTCTTTCTGCCTTTAGTTCTGTTCCTAGCGATCCAATAAAAGGAATCAGTGAGTAAAAGGTACACATTAAATACTTCTATTTTTTCTGGGTATATATATTCTTTGGAAAATGAGGAAAGTGCATAGAGTGTAAAAAATATAACCAGAGAGTTGTTTTAATAGAGATTATTAGTAACATTGTTCTTGAATCATTTACAGAAAGTAAAATCTTAAAGACAAGGTAAAGTTCCCTTTTAGCAAGAACATTCATTGTGCATCATTTTCATAAATTTATCTGTCAATTCTAAAACCAGGAAAACAGTAAGAATAATAATCTCCAAACAGGGATCTTGAGCAGATTATTGAAAGAATATAAGTAAAATATTTAGGGCATAAAGCCAATATATGAATTTTAATTATGATAGATTTCAAAGCAATAAAAAAATTGTCCAAGACTTGAGAGAATGATGTAATAAATGGCTAATGCAGATGATTAGGTCATAGCTTAGAAATCTGTTAATGATAATGGATGAGAAACTGTAGCTGAAACAACTTTCCAGACAAAACTACTGAGATGTGAAAAGCACTGAGAGAACTACATACAACAGCGGCACTTGGGCAATAAATTTCCTGCATCCTCCCAGATGGCCGTGTTGTCCAGTATAAAATATGTATGATAGATTTATATGCATTCCTTTGATGCAGTGTTTATGTACCATTAGCTGGGAACCTAGGCCACATCATTAATCTTCAGGGAGTCCTTTCTGTTAATTACTCTTCACACTACTTCAGGAGAAGTCCGTATTATTATTCACCTCATATTAAAGATAAACAAAGTTGCATAGATATATGTAAGGATTTAGTACAATCACAGAGATGAGATGAGGAATACTCAAGTTTCCCACTTTTAAGTCTCACCTTTTCATCATACAACTAAAATAATTGTGATTTTTAGCTTTCACCCTGAAAATCTATGAAAATATAGGATAAATCTAATAATACTGTCTGGACTATTTTGATGTGAAAGGCCTTCAGTGTTTTTCTCTTCTATAATTATTTTTTTCAAATGGAAAATATGATTTTATTTTTAATTCTGTAATATCACAAATATTGATTTTCTAGGGGCTAGGAAGATAGAAGTGAACGAAACAAAATCTGCACACTAATTTGTGCATATTTATAATAAATTTTCTTAAAAATTACACTTTCACATACATTTCTAATAACTTAAAAACCACAATTTATTATAAACAATGTAGCTACTCAAACACCTTAAAGCAGGGATATTAAACATTCCTTAACTTTATTTTATTTATAAGGTAACTTTGTCTAGGTATACTTTTTATAATGTAACTTTATATATTATCTTTTCTTGTAATGAGAACTTTTAAAATCTACTCTGTTAGCAACTTGCAAATACAATACAGTCTTACTGACTATAGTCGCCATGCTGTACATTTCGTCTCCATGATCTATTTGTTTTATGACTGGAAGTTTGCACCTTTTGACTCCCTTCACCCATTTCACCCCACACTGCCCCCATCTCCAGTCTCTGGTAACTACCAATCTGTTCTCTGTGTCTATGAGCTTGGTTTTTGGTTTTTCTTTTCTACATTCCAAATCTAGATCATGCGATATTTGTCTTTCTCTGTCTGACTTATTTCCCTTAGCATAATGCCCTCAAGATCCATCCATGTTGTCACAATACAACCAACTCTTATATCAACTAGAAATCAATGGAGGGAGAAACGAGTAATTAGGGATTGCTTTGGAAATGAGGAAATATAAGACCTTGGAAAAGAAAAAAAAATGGCTTGACACTAATAAGTTATAATAAAATTCTTTTGCTGCATAGCCTTATTTGATATATTACACTTAGCAAAATAATAATATGCCATGCAAATAATATATCATTTGCTTTGATAAAAATATTATTTTTGTCATTATGCCAATATGACACTGTTTTAGTGAATATCTATTGCATATTGCAGTTCTTTGTTAGATAGCAGTTTCCAATAGTTACCATATTTTATTCTTCTTTTAAACTAGAATTCAACAGGTAATTGTTTCTTTCCTTGCTTAATTGCAAAGCTTGGTATGGTATCTCTGAAAGTAATTAGTTTTGGCCAATGCTGTATAAATTTCATAAACAGAAAATACTAAATATTTCACTCAGGGTTTAGTTGTGTACAACAGAAATCACAATCACCAGTTTTAGCTTAAAGATATTTATGGTCACATATTAGGTTTCTCATCAAATTGTTGGAAGGCCAGAATAGTAGACTATAGTCGTTGCCTCCAGAAATAGCTTTCAGATCCTAGTGTCACTCTGCCCTGTGGGATGATTAAAGCTTCCAGAACCCCTGCAGGAAGGTGTGAAATCTTCTGACATGTGTGACAGTAAAACCATGCCGCTTCTACCACTATTCATGCCAGAAAAGCGGTGCTTCGCATCTTGCTTTTCTTCACACTTAACTCTATTTCACAGCCAAATGCCCCCATGAGAGTATCTGATTTGTGGAATCTGAACCATATCCAGTACTCTGGCTACATCCTGGAATCTGGGAAAGATAGAGATTAGCATTCCAGAATCTACAACACTGGAAGGCATACTTACTAGAAGTTGGGATAGTTTTTGAATGAACCATTCCACAGGATCTGCTCTAATTCACCCATTAGGAAACTCTACAAACAAACTTAATAGGCAACAGAATTAGCAAGAGCAACATACTCCACCTAACATAGTGCAACTCTCTCTCCTACAAACAGAGATGGGTCAGTTTCTCCTCACAAAAGAGTGCTTTCATCTTTTAGTGATGATCAGTCTTCCTGTGGTTAAAGGTACAATCTTTAATTGATATCCTGTAGCCCATAAATTTAATTTTCATTGCTGCCACCATGGCATATACAGAATATAAAACAAGGAAGGAAATTTGTGTCATTGTCACATTCCTTGTTAGTTATGAAATTATAGTTCAGGGGTTACCTTTCACACTGTTTTCTATGACTAGTTTTGAGCTCCACGTGTGTGCCATTGACATAGAATTCAGCATGAGTGGTGCCTGAATAGTGCCCTGGATTTGGACACTGCACTATTTCTTCTGATCTTACCGTGGTTTTATATGACTTCTTCCATCCACTAACCAATATATCTATATATTTTTTGCTCTCAGCAAAAATGGCAACTCAGGGCTCAGTGCTTCATAGGGTGACTCAAAACCCTTGTTCCTAAAAATGCTGTGCTTTACTGCTCCTGCCTGTACTGATTTGATACAGTTTTCCACTAACTTTTACTATTGGATCTAAAGTACAAAAAGACACCCCAGGGAATCTTCTAGAATCCTTCCATTTTCCTTTCCCCCATTATGTGGCAGAAACCCCAACTTCTCTTGATAATAAAGATTGATCATCCAAGCCAGTACAGTAAACTCTTCTCTGACCCTTGTCCCAGAGACTCAAAAGGCCCAAGTGGCTAAGATGGCCATCTTGACTTGAAGCTAAATGGAACCACTACTGTGTCCCTGGGCATAAACATTGTTCCCTTAGAACTAGATCTCTAAATTAGCAGAGTTGAAAGTATAAGAACAGGGGAAAAGTAAATGTGAAGGGTCATCAGCACAAGTGAGAGGAACTACTTTCTCTTCCATCTCCTGGTTCCCAGACCTATGTATTCCAAGTAAAGGAGAAATGATATCATATATTGTTTGCAGATTCAGAGAAGTGTATATTTCTTCCTATAGGAAAGGTCCCAGCCACTACTACTCAATATTTACTGGTGCTGTGATCAGTTCTTCACTAATAAATAATGTTGGAAGCAGTAACTAGCCATATAGCAAAGAGAAAGTTGTATACATTTCTCACCAAATCTGTCTAGATAAATGCCAAATGGGTCAGAGTTTTAAAAGTAAATATGTAAGTATTAAAAGATAATAATAATAATAAAGTGAAATTATTCATAACGTAGGGGTAGGGAGAATTTTTCTAACCATAATTTTCATTCCCCTTGTGGGAGCTAAAGGAAAGTTGTATAAACTTAACAATATAGAACATAAAAAAGACATTTGCACAGGAAAAAACACCCTAAGAAAAGTACACATAAACCAAAATAAAATTTGGAAAACTGGAAAATATATTTTCACATTATACATAGATAAAGATCTAATATTCCTAATGGATACAGAGAACCTATAAATCAAGAAGAAAAGGATAAATAATCAACAGGAAAATGTGCAAAGAAAAGCCCAATTACAAAGGAAAGAAACAGAAATGCCAAATTTCATGATATTCTTGCTAGCCTAAAATGGGATAATTACGCCAAAATAAAAATGAATAATTATTGAAATATATTTCAACCCATCATATGTACGAAAAGTCTATGACTTTTTAATGACTTCAAAAATAAGAAGATAAAACTTCATTGGGCATCAGTGGACATTTCTAGGGAATAAAGTCTGAAGTGTTAACCGCTCTCCTCTATGGCCAATAACTAATAGAATATACCTTTTCATGTTGACTCCAGGATATCAGAAATAAGTTTGCAACTCAACCTTAGTAACTTGTCTTTCCTTAGCTTCAACTTACTACTTATACATATATGTTTTTGTGATTTGTGAAATGAACATACATATTTTTTGAAAGCCATTTCTCTTCCTTTATGCAAGAAGATACCTTACAAAATAATATTTTTCTCAATATATGTAACTATATACACTTACAAATATATGGAGAAAAATGAGAGGTTGAAAGGACAAAGATTCGAAGGAGAAACAGGGGTAAGATCATTCTCCTATATAGGATATGGTTATATGTGCTGCAAATCAATAGGTAGGGGTGAAGACTGAGGAAAGACAAGTGGCAGGTCAGGTTTGGGAGTTGCAGACGTATTTCATGTTAGAAATACCCAATGATGATGATTTGGTGCAGTGAAAGTGGCCAGGATAAGTCACTCTTCCAAGAGAAAAAAAATGTTGGAAGAAGAATGTAACGGTGCCATGTGACATTATAATTTGGCCTGAATGTTATCAGATATAAGCAAAATAGGAAAGAGAAAATAAATGTATTAGTATCACATTTAGTAGTGTGATAACTTACAGCATCATTCTCTGTGCAGAACAAAACTGATTAATCAGATTTATTCAGCAAATTCTCTCTCTCTCTCTCTCTCTTCCCCTGTCTCTCTCACACACACACACACACGCACACACACACACAAACACACATACTCTTTTAGTACTGCAGCAATTTATCAACAATTTTCAAAACTATATTTAACGGCAGATAGATCAGAAAAAGGAGATAAAAATAGGGATTATCTTCAGAAAAGTACTATATAAACTGTTGAAAAGTATTGAAAAAGTTAATATCAATGGAACTTGATAGATATAAATGTGATTTATCTATAGATATAAATACATCAATGAGCCATGAAAATTGCAGCGAGTAAAAGGTAGATAAATAAGAAAGTGTTATCTATAGCTTTCATAAAGAACATCGAAATTCATTTTTAGTGCAATCTAGGGAAGGGTTTATAATTTGAATGCAGAAGGTTAAAGGAGAAGGTAATTATGAACCTGGAACTTTGAGTAAAGCAATGAAGAAAATGGGAGTATCAATCTAAGGAGGTCAACTGATGATTTCATGAAATTATTACAGATGTGGAGTTGTAAAGTGGGCTCTAGAAAGGATTCAGAAGAGAAGCGAATAAGCAAGATGGAAGGGAGAGGATAAAGTAAATGCATTCTATCATGGGATGTAATCAACTGTTTAATTTCAATGCCATATGCCCCATTTGATTATGTGGACAAGTGAAAAGCACATTCATCTAAATTTTTTAAGTATTTAGACATTAACCAATATAATATGAGTCATCTAAACTGTACATTGCAAATAAAAATTAGATCAACCATTTAAATCGAAGCAATAAGAAATGACATTAAATTATTCAATGACAAATAACTCTATCCAGTTAAATGTCATACACATTTTTAAGAAATTCACTTGTCAGAAAGATAGCTAACTGCTGAAATGATAAATAGTAGGGTAAATGCAGAAAAAGGTCAATTAGTAATCTGTTTTTGAAAGCAATGCCTTCTGGCATTTACTCTATTATAGTTGTATTATACCCTTTTATTTATAGAATGAAGATGAATAACTTTCATGACATATGCATCTTTTATTCAGCCTAAATAAAAATTATGTTTAAAATGTACATTTAAAGAAATCGTAATACAATGATAATCAAATCCTTTCCTTTTAAATGTCTATATTGAAAATCAGGTGCTAAAACACACTTGGAAGAAAGAAAAATAACTATGGTAATGTTTCTGGTGCAAGATTTTAAAGTAGCCAATAAAAGAACTCATTGCAATAATATACACTGAAATGTGTTTTAAATATTTTTAGCAAATGCCAAACATTTTTTAATTCACTTAAAAGATTTCAGGTTGTAATCACAAGAACCAATTCAAAAGAAACGTTCAAAGATACAAGAATACTATGCTATGCTGTTATAGAGAGAGAACTGGAGTAATTCTGAATGGTGATTTTTTTTTTTTCAGTGTGAAAAAAACCTCACTCTCCCCGTTTTATGGTTTTTAGATCAGCAATGAAATTGTTTGTGTTAGACTGAATAATACCTACCCCTAAAAAAGATATCTATCTCCTAACGCCTGGAACATGTTAATTTGGTATACACATCAAAAGGGACTTTGCAGATATGATTAAGATAATGGAATATATGATGAGTTGATTATCTTCCGTGTTCGTGGGTCCAGTCTAATACCAAGACCCTTAAAAGTGAAGTACCTTTCCCTGCTGAAGTCAGAGACAGATGCCACAGAACAGGAGGCAGAGGAGATGGAGCATTGTGAGAAGTGTTGCACTCACTGTTGATGGTTCCAAAATGTAGGGTCCTGTGGACAAGTAACAGGAAAGAGACCTCTGGGAGCTAAGGAAGGGCTCAGGTTACAGCCAGCAGGGAAACAGGAAAGTTGTTGGTACAATTCTGATAACAACTTGAAGGGCCTTCGAAACAGATTCCACCCCCAGCCCTCCAGAGAGGAACACAGTTCCGCTGAAATCTTGATTTTGGCTTTCTGAGACATGAGCAGAGAAACTGGCCGAAGACACTAGACTTCTGACCTACAGAATTATGAGAAAGAAATTTGCTTTGTTTTAAGTGACAAAATGTTTGGTAATTTGGTACAGTACTAATAGAAAACTAACACAATGTTTCTTCAGCTTTTCTTATGTGAATTTCTTATATCAAAATGTGTCTCTGGGGCCGGCCCAGTGGCATAGAGGTTATGTTTCTGCTCTCTGCTTGGATGGCCCAGAGTTCGCAGGTTCAGATCCCAGGCGCAGACCTACCACCACTCCTCAAGCCACACTGTGGAAGCATCCCACATGAAATAGAGGAAGTTTGGCACAGATGTTGGCTCAGTGACAATCTTCCTCAAGCAAAAAGAAGAAGATTGGCAACAGATGTTGGTTCAGGGCCACTCTTCCTCCAAAAAAAAAAAAAATGTTTGCTGGCTAAAGTTTTAAGAGGATATTGGTGTGTATTATGATCTTGAGTTATTTCCAGTAAAATACCCTCTATTTACCTACCCATATAACATGGTTTCATAAGTGCTAAAAGCCTGATGGAAGAGAAATAAAAGTTTGAAAACTCTTGAATAACTGTTACACAACTTGTTAGCTCTCTTAATTATGTTGCACAAATTTCTAATCTTCAATTTACTCTTTTGTCGTCTGGTGACAATGACATCTACACAAAATTAAGAGAATCTGTGCAAAAGTTGCATAACACAGGACTTGAAACCTATGTGCTTAATAAAGTCAATTTCCTTATTATCTGCCTTTCTTGGACAAAATTATCTGTCCTACTACCCTAAACATAACTCCTGGTGACTTCTTTAGCTTTAGAGAATCTCTTTATGTATGTATTTATTTTATGTTTATTTTCTTCTAATAATAAACATAGTCTTTGTTTAAATTACTATGCAAACTACTCATCAGCCATCACATCCCCATTGGTGCATTCTGGTGGGTTTACGAGATAAGCTAGTAGCCAGGATTTTTCCAGGCATGTTTTGGCGGAAGTAAAAAAAAATTAGCAATGGTTCACAGTAGGGAAGTAATGCCTCACAGGCTCCTAGTGATTTCCCTGGACAGCCAGATATAATTCTGGGGAATCTAGGCTGACGAAAGGAAAAGAGTGTTAAGTAAGGGAAAATGAGAAAAAATGATGAAAAAACAACCTGTACTTAGTGATTTTATTCCTAAGGTTAACCCTTCCTGAAAGCACACATGAACTGTATACTTTCCATACTTAACCCTATTTTCTTTTTTTTTGTTTTGGTGAGAAAGATTTGCTCTGAGCTAACATTTGTTGCCAATCTTCCTTTTTTTGTTGTTTTTGCTTGAGGAAGATTAGCCCTGAGCTAACATCTGTGCCAATCTTTCCTCTACTTTGTGTGTGGGATGCCTCCACAGCATGGCTGATGGGTGGAGTAGGTCTGCACCTGGGATCCGAACCCACGAACCCGGGCCACCCAAGAGGAGCATGCGGAACTTTAACCACGAGGCCACAGGGCTGGCCCCCCTTAACTCTGTTTTCTTAATAAACCAAGTAGAACTTATAACGATTTAAGATCTTTAGAAATTTGAAAATATTATATATATTTCACATTTTTTGTCTTATGAAGTAATGTTTTAATACTCTTCTATTTCCTTTGTATATTTACAGTACCTATAATATCATATCTGGAATACAACAGATAATTAATGCACTGTTTTATTATCTATTGATAAATTCATAAATAAATTTATTATTTAGTCTAAACAGAACAGAAAAATAGAAACACAAAACTTTCTACTCTTATTTTGGAAAGTGTAGGCAATATTTTGGTCTAATACTATACAAGCAAATTAAGTATACAGATTTCCTATTTGAAGGGAGTGGTTTCAATGTTTTTGTTTTGTTTTCATTTTGCTTTTGGTTTTTTATTGCTCATTCAAGCAGTAATTATATCCAGTACTTACTTTGAGCTATGGGAAATAGAAGACAAATCTGGAATATATTTTATGTCTGCAATAGGATCTAACACACACTTCAAGAACGGTCCTGAGTAGGTCTAGTCTTCTAGATCTTGCAGCTACAGGAAGGCAAAGCCTCCATCAGGCTTACCCCATGAGTGTCTGAAGCTGAGACCCTTACGTCAACAACATTTTACAAATAGCATGTACAAGAACTAAACTTTTTGTTGTTGCAATTATTAAGCCTCTGAGATTTGGGAGTTGTTTATTATCACAACACAATTTAGCCTGTCCTGATTGAAATGGACATTGACACATAGAGGGATGGTCCTATTCTAGTACACACCTTCATATGTGGCATCAGCTATAGTTGGGTAGCAGTGGCTGGAAAAATGATGAGTATAGTACACAATAGCAAATCACTTGGTAAAACTGTCCAGCAATAACTTGAGAAGCAGATTGTGCCAAATGGACACTAGTGGTGTGTGTTGTGTGCTTTTGGCTGCTTTTGTTAAGGTTTTAGGTGAAAAAAGCTCAGGGAAGAATTGTCTGGAATAAAAGAGACTGGAGCACGAAAGATAAAGCTTTGCAGGGCTGGAAAGGGCACCTGCTTCAGGACTTTAAATAATAGGACATAAATTTCAGAAGGTAATTGAGAGATGAGAGCCAATTAATCCTAGCCTGGTAGCACGGATCATATCAAGTTTATGGCTGTCATACATTGTTAAAATCTCCTTGGGGACTAATGTGGTGCCAAGTAAATCCTTTCAGTTTGTAAATGGTCACTTAGTCTTCCGACATTCCATAGAGCTGTCCCATTTAACTCAGTTGTGCCTGTTGGGCCTGCTTTGGACTGGATGCTTGGGTCCCACCAAAATTCGAGTGTTGAAGGCCTAACCCTAATGTGGTTGTATATGGCGATGGGGCCTTTGGGAGATTATCAAGTTTAGATGTATTCATGAGGTTGGGGCCCTCATGATGAGATTAGTGCCCTTATGAAAAGAGACATCAGAGAGCTCTCTCTCTGTTATGTGAAGGCACATCAAGAAGGGCCATCTGAGAACCAGGAAGAGATCTCTCACCAGAAGCCGACCATGCTGCAACCCTGATTTCAGACTTCCTGCTTCTAGAACTGTGAGAAAATCTGTTCCTGTTGGTTAAGCCACCCAGGCTTTGGTGTTTTGGTATGGCAGCCCAAGCAGAATAAGACTGGCCACTATACATGGTTTTTGTTTTACCATCACCAGAAAATACATGCCCAGTCTTTCATCGGAAATATGGTGTGTACGCTGAAGATCTGACTGCTTCTTAACACAGTCTGTATTAGTTTGCTAGAGTTGCCTTACAAAGCACCACAACCCGGGTGGTTTAAACAAAAGAAATTTACTGTCTCACAGTTCTGGAGACTAAAAGTCCACGATCAAGGTGTTAGCAGAGTTGTCTCCTTCTGAGGGCTGTGAGAGAGCATCTGTTCCATGCCTATCAACCACCTTCTGGTGGTTTGCTGACAATCTTCAGCATTCCTTGACTTGTAGAAGCATCCTCCCGATTTCCGCCTTCATTTTCACATAGTGTTCTCCTCGTGTGCAAGTCTGTGTATCCAAACAACATACCTGTGGGGCATACGCATGTGCGTGTTTAAGCGTTTTTATTTTTAAAAGTTGCAAAAATAGTTCAGAGAGCTCTCAGGTAATTTTCCTTCAACTTCCCCTATAATAAAAATCTTACATAACCTTAATACAATTATCAGAACCAGGAAATTGACATTGGATTAATGTTATTTACTAAATTTTGGAAGTTTTTAAAATTTAACTAATGTTAACATGCACCTTTTTGTGATGTAATAATTCTAGCAAGTTTTATCACATATTTAGATTTATGTAACCAAAATCAACCGTATATATAGAACTTTACCACCCTTCCCCTTTATAATCATAGCCTGACCCCTGTAAGCACTGATCTATTCTCTATAATTATAATTTTGTCATTTCAAGAATGCTGTATATAAAAAAAAGCTTACAGCATGTCACATGTTGAGATTGGCCTTTTTCTTCAGTGCAAGGCCTTTGAGATCCATTCAAGTGGTACCATTTATCAATAGTTGTTTCTTCTATTGCTGAGTAATATTTCACAGTTTATCTGTTCACCTGTTTTACATTTAGACCTATGATCCTTTTGAATTGACTGATTTTTACTCGTTTTTCTATTTTCAATTTTATTGGTTTCTCTTATTTCCTTTCTTCTGCTTGTTTTGGGTTTATCTTTCTCTCTTCTCTTCCTTCGTTTTAGAGGTGGAAGCTTATATTCTTGATTTGACACTATTCTTACTTTCTAATATAAACATTTAGTGCTATAAATTTCTCGGCACTGCATTAACTATATCCCATAAATTTGGATGTGTTGTACTTTTCATTTTTATTCAGTTCAAATTTTTTTTTTCATTTCCCTTGGGATTTCCTCTTTGACCCATGGATTACTTAAAAGTCTGCTGTTTAATTTCCAGGGGTTTGGAGATTTTCTCATTGTCTTTCTTTTCTTGATTGCTCAATTGATTCCGTTATATTCAGATAACATACTTTGCATTTTCAATTCTTTTAAGTTTTTTGAGGTTTGTTTTGGAATCCATGATGTGATCTGTCTTGTTAATTGTTTCAATGGCACTTCTGAAAAATATGTATTTTGCTGTTGTTGGGTGAAGTATTCTAGAAATGTCACTTAGATCCAGTTGTCTGGCATGTTATCCAGTTCTTCTATATTGTTGCTGATATTCTATCACGTAATTTCTGAGTGAGGTAATTTGATGTCCTTAACCATAACTGAAGATTTTGAAAATGTCTCCCTTCGGTTTTATTAAATGTTGCTTCAAGTTGTCGGTGTCGCAATCCAATGTACGCATCAGGATAGATGCGGAGAGGGCTGATGGCCACTCTGAGTTTATTATAAACAGCGTTTCAATATATACATAGCTTACATCTGTTAAACATACACAGGTGTTCTGGATGAAGTAATTAGCGAATGCCAAGAATTCTTAGTGATTTCTCAGGGAGCCCTCCCTCGGCCTCTGTTTTGATATCATGTTATTGCTGTGCTCGTATATTTTTATCTCAGAGCAGGCAAGGTCTCCTAGGCAACGGCCCCTCCTGCTCCCGATATTGATATCGTGTCTCCATCTGTGCCCCCAGGTGACCATGCCTGTCTTAGGTTGCCCAGCCCTGGAGGTCTTACCCATCATTGGCTGACCGACCTTCTCACCTTTGGGTCACAGTTTGTTGGCAAGCCTTTTCCAGTGATTATTAACCCTTCCTGCATCAGGGGCGGCTACAGAAGTATTTGATTGGTGTCTACATATTTAGGACTGCCATTTCTTCTTGGTGGACTGACTTATTTTTATTAGTATGTAATGTCCCTTTCTGTTCCTGGTAAATTCCTTTGCCCTTCTGTCTAGTTTGTCTGTTAATAATACAGCCATTCATGTTTTCTTTTGATTAGTGTCTGTATGGTATATTTCTTTAGATCTGTTTATTTTCAATTTACCTGTATTATTATACTTGAAGTTATTTTCTTACAGATGGCATACAGTTGGTTAGTAGTTGTTTTTTTAATCTACTCTGTCAATATCTATCTTTTAGTTGATATATTTAGGCTATCTGCATTTGATTTTATTAGTTAAGGCTGAAGTGTGACATTTTATGTTTTCTATTTTCCTGTTGTCCTCTCTGGTTTTCATTTCTCAGTCTTATTTTCCCCACCTGAGTGGGGATATTTAAACACTTTTTAGAACTCTATTTTGATTTATCTATAGTGTTTTTGAGTGTATCACTTTCTATCACTCATTTAATAGTTGCTCTGGATATTTGATTATATGTGCATAACTTTTTAGAGTCTACTGATGTTGACATTTTAGTGGTTGCTATGTGTTGCAGGGGAGGTTTCTGTGTGGCTATCAATGTTAGCATAAGGGATCTTCTTTTGAGTGATGGAACAGTTCTCTATCTTGATTTTGGTAGTGGTTACATAAGTCATTTCATTGTGATTCATTTTATTTTAAGTCAGGAGATAATGAATCTTATAAAAATATTAAGTAATATAAAATGTACTAATTTTAACAAAAAAAATCAGCCAAATAGTGGTCTTAACTGGACTTATTAGAAATATGATTGTATCTTGCAGTCCTTAAATTATATGTTTTAAAATATCATAAACATCCTACATATAATTAGCATTATACCTTCTCTTTTTGCCCTCTAATGTGACAAGTCATTCTTGTTCATAGGACATGATTAATGTCTTTTAATTATTCAACTAGACATTATCTTCATGGAAAATCAATCATGCATTCTAGTCCAGTAAGCATGGACTATGACAGTAAAACAAACTTTTAAGAAACTAAATGACTTTTAACTTTTATGTAAGGAATTACATTTCTGTAAAAATTTATAAAAAGAGAAAAAAAAAGAAAAAATATCTTGGTGCTTAAAATAACCATGTTATACTGCTTAAGGATTATTATGTTCCACATTTGATGAAATGTTTCACAGAGAAATGGTTGAAAGTATACTTAACATGTACGGTAAATGTCTTTTCAATAAATGCACTTCTAAAGAAGGAAAGTGAACCAATATACAAGTAACATATGCCTCTTTTCATTCCTAAGATAGATTTAGTATAATTTTGTGTTTTCTTTCCAAAATTGTTATTATTTGAAGTTTAACATGGAAAAAAGGCCATTTTTTAACACTTGAAAGGTATTATCAGATTTAATAATATCATCAGAGGATAACTCATAGTCATACTTTTCAAAAGTGAAATAACATGACTTTTCATTTTAAATTTACACAAATGTATGATTACCATAAAATATTCAACTAGTACAGAGATTTATAAGGAATGAAATAAATATTACATTACTGTCTCTAGACTTAGTCACTTTTAAGAATTTTATAGTTATGCTTTCAGAAATCTTTCATTATTTTTCTTTTTTCCTTCTTTCCTTACTTCCTTCTTTCCTCCCTTTCTCTTTCACTCTGTCTCTTTTTATCTTTCTATCTGAATATAGACACTTATACACACACATAATTATACCCACATATATTTATCAGGTTGCTAAAATGGGACTCTTCCTACCTCATTTTTGTGTCAACACTACAGACATTACATCCCAAAGTGAATGTCAAGCACTCACTTGCTGACTTTACGTCTAGTGGTCTACCAGTTCCCGAGAGGAGTGTTGAAGTCCCCAACTATAATTGTGAATATATCTATTTCTCTCTTTAGCTGTATCAGCATAACGCTGCATGCATTTTGAAGCTTTGTTAGGTGCATCTGCATTTACGACCTTGTTGAATTGATTCATTTATAATTCTCTGATTCCCCTTTTAGTTCCTTGTATTGCATAGTTCTGCTTTCAAGTCTACTCTGTCTGATATTAGTATAGCCATTCCAGCATTTTTTTGGTTAGTGTTTACGTGGTATATATTTTTCATACTTTAATTTTAATCTACTTATATTGCTATATTTGAAGTGAGTTTGTGGGAGACAAAATATAATTGAGTTATAACTTTTTATCCAATTTGACAATCTTGGTCTTTAAGTTGGTGTATTAAAAGCACTTTGAGTTGATGCAGTTATTAACATGTTGGATTAAATCACTCATTTTACCACTTGTTCACCATTTGCTTTGGCCATATTTTGATCCTCTCTTTCACCTTTCCTATCTGTTAAAAGGAAAATGAACTTCTTTTAGTACTCAATTTTAATATATACATAGTGCTTTTGTATATAGCTCTTTATTTTTATGTGGTTGATCTAGAGATTATGATATACATGTCTGACCTAATATAATATAGTAGCTCGTAGTTTATGAATTGAGATTTTTGGGGGTATTGGGATGGGGTGAATATATTTTGCACATGTAATTGACGTGAATTTTGGGGGCTACAGGGAAGATTGTAATGGATTGAATGGTGGTCTTTTGAAAGATATGTCCTAATTCCTGGAACCTGTGAATTTTGCATTATTTGGAAATGAATTTTCACAGACATAATTAAAATAAGGATCTTGAGATGAGGAGGTCATCCTGGATTATTCAAGTGGGGCTTCATCCAATGACATGTGTATATATAAGAGTGAGGCAGAGGGATATTTCGCTATGAATAGGGGCTGCTTTAAACTGCAAAATCACAAAGAAAACACAGAAAAATGTGAGAAAAAAAGTGGCACAAAATTGGCTGTGAAAAAAATGCTTATTGAAAGTATGAGAACTCAACCAAGAGGGCAGAGCTTTGCCTTCCTGGACCTCGGCTCGGAAGGTGCATGTCAGGAGAGTCAACGTTCTACTGCACTGTGTCTGGCCACAAATGACCACACAGCACCATAAGAATTAATTTTGGGGTTACAAATTAATGTTAGTGAATAGGTGATTTTGCACATAAAGAGTCCGTGAATAACGAGGATCAACTATATATTTCTTGCGTGATGTTTATGGTGCCTTCACATCCCTGCTTCAGCTCTCAGTTTTGTTCCGCAGACCGTCCTACCGCAGAGCTGGCAGGAGCCATTGAGGTCATGCATTTGAATCTCCAGCACCAAGGAAGAATCTGCATAGAATTCATCAGACACACTCTACATAATCCTCAATTTTGGCATCCCACTGATCTAGAGCCCAGTAATTCATGAGGAAGTACAGTCTATTTGTCAAATAGATTATTGAAATGAAAGTCAATCAATAATTCATATCCATTTAAAAAAGAAAGGCAACAAATCAAACAGTCTTGTGCCAGTAGCTTTACATTTATAATATCACTTAATCTCAAAACAGCTCTGTGACCGATTATGTTTCTATTTTGCCAAACATGAGCTCAAGCCTCAGAATGGTTCATCAACTTGCCCATTATTTCATAGATAAATATAATGGAGAACGGGTAGTAAAACTCATATATATCAAACTGCAAAGTTCACGACTCTTCCTTGTATCATCCTCTGCCCTTTGCCACTTACTTGTGTCAATTTACTTGATTCAACAAGAAAATTCTTTTTGCTCTCTATAATTGCAAGATATGGCGTTGCTTCCTGATATTACAGCTTACACTGCCAGCTTTGAAAAGCATAAGACAAAGCAGCTGTTCATTCTCAAAAGCTTGGTTTTCTGAACAAATCTCTGCTGGGAGATACCATAAGGGAATATGTCTTTTACATAAAGTGTGAAATATTAAATCACTTGCACAACTTGAAGACAATAGAACAATTTTGAAATAAACATAGTGATTTCTTCTTTATCTCTGAACTAAGATCCACTTGAGTACCATTTTTCAATTAGTTAAAATATAAAGAATTACTTTAAACATATCCTTAGCTTTCTTCTTTTTCTTTTTATATATATTATTTATATATATTATATATGTAATACATATATATACTAGCAGAAAGATAAAGAACAAAGTCAACTGTCATGCCTCTGTATTTCCTAGTGTGAAATCAGCAAGTAATTTTGCTTTAATTGGAGAGAAATTATTTCCTTCTATAAACATAAATTCACGTTCTTTAAATCTAGGAATTATTCATTTGTAATAAGTATATTGTTTTAAAAGTATTTGAAATAGTTCAAGCTTATATAAAATTTCAAACACAACACAAAGAACTTTTTTTCCGGTGCCATTTGAAAATAAGTCGCCAAACTGATTCTCTACAGACAATATTCTTGTATCAAACCACAGAACAACTATCAAAATCGGGAAGCCGTCGTTGATATTTTACTGTCATTTTATCCTCAAACTCTTTTCAAATTTCACCAGTTGTCCCAGTATTGTCCCTTATAGCAAAATTGATCCAGTGTAAAAATCACTTGTGGAATTTAGTTTCCGTATCTCTTGAATTTGAAGCAATTCTTCCTGTCTTTCATGACCTTGACACTTTTGAGGATTACAGGCTGGTAATTTTGTAAAATACCCCTGGATTTAGGTTTTTCTAATATTTTTCTTGATTACATTCCCAGGAATATCAGAGAGGTGTTCGTTCTACTTACTGCATCTTGTTAGGTGGTATTCTGTATCACTTTGTGCCATTATGGTGGTGTTCATTTTGATGGTGCAATCGCAGTAGTATCAGCAAGTTTTCCCCACTATAAAGCTAATCTCCTTTTGCTTGTACTCAAGTATTTTGTGGGGAGCAATCTGAATAACTTTCTTTTCTTTTTCCTAAAGATTGGCACCTGAGCTAACATCTGTTGCCAATCTTTTTTTTTCCTTCTTCTTCTTCCCAAAGCCCTCCAGTACATAGTTGTATGTTCTAGTTGTAGGGCCCTCTGGTTGTGCTATGTGGGACATCACCTCAGCATGGCTTGATGAGAGGCACCATGTCCACACCCAGGATCCGAACCAGTTGAAACCCTGGGCTGTCAAAGTGCAGCATAAGAATTTAACCACTTGGCCACGGGCCAGCCCCTAAACACCTTTCTAATATGCTGTTTATTCTTGAAATTTCAAGTAGTGAATTCCAAAATTGGTATCCATATGGACTAAAGATTTCCTATTTTGTTCAGTATGTCATAATCTGTTATTATCCTCATTTCTTTGGGTGCTCAAATTGTCTTAGGTTTAGACAGTGGAGCCCCTTCGATCTGGTTTCTGTGACCTATGCCACTTTCAGTTATTCTTTGAACACTTCCTTCTTTTCTGAACAAGTAATTCCAGTTTTGTATGGAAAATTTTCCTGCACCAGCCTTGGTATAAGCCATTTTTCCAGGGAATGCTGGTTTCTTTTAGTGGAAAATGGAATTTAGAAATTGAGTTCTGGGTAGTGGATGTGCTATTCAGGTGTCACTGGTTTTAGACTTTTTCAATAGAAAGAGCTGGACAACCTTCTTTCTACAGTTATAGTAAAGACGAACTGATGTAATGATATATCTTAAGTGCCTAGTCCAGAGTCTGGCACATTTTCTTGATCTTTGTTATTTCTCCTCTCCATGAATATTCTAGCAGGTGTCCTTTCCTTGGTTCGTTCTTTCTCTGTTTCTTCATTATCTGCTGTTGTCAGTTTCTTGCTGCTCCTGCTCAGCTTGCTGGCCTAGCTGGTGGACTTGTGTATTTAAACCCTAATTCCAAATGCAAGTCTGAAAGCTGATTCTTTACAGGTATAGAGGTCAATCATATAATAGTGAAGGTCACAATTAAATGTTTACTCAGGTGAGCTCTCCCCCACAATGATGTAAATAAGGTAAATAGGTCATTTGAAAGTCTGGCAAATTGAACTACAGCGGCCTCAGCTAAATAGGTTGGTTGCCACTCACCTCCAGGAAATTTCGGCTACACAAGAATTCTTGCCCAATAATGCCAGGTCTACTTCTCACATTTGAAAAGACTTTGGAAATTAAATGAAGAATACCAATTTTAAATGTTGGCAACTAATTACTTTATTTGGCTTGTTTAAGATTTTACAGTCCAAAGAATGTGTCTGCATGGCACTATTTAAAGATTTTTATTTAAATAAAGCCTAGAAAGTATTTATAGCAGAGTGGGTTAAAGATACTGGAAAAATAATAGCTGTTTTCATTCCTTTTTTCTTACAAACCACTCTATGTGAAACCTGAATGAAACATTCCCATTTATCTACTTGAGTGACATTATTCAGACTTTTTATGTGCAAGGGAAAATGCTAGACAATGCAGTGGGTAGACAGATAAAAGTGCTGTGGATTTTCTTTCTTCAAGACATCATAATATTGTAAGGGGAAGAATAAGCGTGGGGACAAAAAACAAATAATAGAAAAAAGAAAAAGAAAAGTAGCATTTAAACTAGACTAAAATATTTTGCAATAATGACACAACAGAGAACTATGGAATTTCAGATTAGAGAGAAAAGATTAAATTGAAGAGATTAAGCTGAAAGAAAAGATAATGTTTCATGAATTTAGTAATTAAGCCGATTTCTTAACATTTAGTAACATGGAGATTGACGAGAAGAGGTGAGCGTATGCAAACACATTGGGGAGATGGCAGATACGGGGAGGGTCCGTACAGAAAAGCTGTGTGTAATGGGTCTGGAGGAACATACACCTGCATGAAGAGCGCGACAGTCAAATCTATTTTGACTTGACACAGTGGGGACCAAACAGGACAGCACTAGGGAAGTAGAAATACCTGTAAGAAGAATAGCGTAATGAGAGAGATTATTGTGAAGTAAAATTGAGTGTCATTTTGTTTGAATGGGGATTGGGAGAGCTAAAGAAGATATAGATCAGGTAAAAAATACTCCAAAATTTCTAAGTGATGAAGAGAATGTCCTTAACGTAACAAGGGTGGAGAAAAGAAGTTGACTTGTGAGAGGGACGATGGTTAATTTGTATTTTAAGCACATCTGAAATGTAGGTGTAAGTAACTCATCTATTCTTCAGAAAGTTATTAAATAACTACTATGTGCAAAGCGCTGGACCTTGACAGTGGATATACAGGAGCCAAATAAGAGCAGTTCTCATCCAAGGAATCACAGTGTAGTAAATGCTGTGTTAGAGGCAGGCATAGGGTGCAGTCGGAGCACGGGCAACAGGCAGGTGGTTGGCAGGAAGAGGGGATGACCAGCGGGGAGTCAACTTTTGGAATCTAACATCTAAGTGAATCGAAAGTGCCATGTGCTAAGGCCAGGGCTTTGCCTTCATCCCAATGCCTATTCAAAATCACTGAAGTAGTTCAATCAGACAGTGAATAATTCAGTTTTATATCTTTGGAAGATATCTCTGGTTATGCTATAAATAATTTATTGTGGGAGCAAGATATCACTTGCTAACCCCAGATGCAAAAGCTCACAAAATAGAATATTTCCTTCTTACTGTATACATACTAATTATTATCACATTCATTCAATAAGCAAATTAGTATATAAATAAATGGTTGTTAATTGTGAAACTATGGTGAACTGAACATTTATGTGGTACAAAAGAATAAGGGAGATGGACAATAGGTTAAGATTCTTCTTGATCTATAAGAGTTCTCTAAAAAGGGAAATGTATGTTTAGACCTGAAAGATAAAAAGAAGCTAATTGTGTAAAGAGAGGAGGATATTCTAGGAAGTAAAAATAGCATGTGCAAAGATCCTGAGGTTCATGATATTTGTACTGTATTTGTAAAACATTGTTTTTCTGCAGATAAGGCCTCTTTCCAGAAACCAGACTCATCTGACAGGACCTTGGACGCTGACACAGTTCATCTCTAGACCTTGCAGTGTTGCTGCCTTTGGAGTAGCAACTGCCTCTCTGCCTTTATTCTTTTCCGGTTCCAACCCCAATTTCGACTACAATAAGCCATTTTTCCCACAAAATTTATAGTTTCCTGACAATCCCCAAGTAAAACAAGCTACTCATATTCAGGTAGGGGTGTTTACTCTTTTGCCAAATAGTTTTGCTAAAGGAATAAATTCTAGAGACTCACCACAAAGAAGAAAAGCAAAAACACACATACACAAACACTAATTTTGCAAATAGTTTCCAGGGATTGACTTAAACCTATACAGGGGAATCTCAAATGACTTGTTAAAACCCTAACATGAAGATTTCTATCACTAATCACTATGAGGAAATAGTGTCAATGGCAGATTTGCATTATGCCAAAACTTGAGGTATTTTCAACATAGCTTAACTTTTAATCAGTTCCCAATTTTAAATCAAAGACTTAAAATCGAGGAGGGTAAGTGTATATAATTACACACAAATGTTTCGTATAAGCATTCCATCAACATTCTTCCAGCTAACTTTATTGTAAGAATGAACCAACCTCAGGAATTCTTGAATATTAAAGTTATATAAGATTCCCAGTAGAGTATAATGGCGAAATAAAATACCTTCCACATTCTTGCTATTTATTCACTCATCTAAGAATTAAGTGATGTGAAAGATATAGCTCATGTATAAAACACGTTTGAAATGTCGCTAACATTTTGCTTAGGTATGTGGTGAACTAGCATGTCGTAAAATGAGAAAAGTTGTAGTATAATCAAAGAAGTTCATATAGCAATAGTTACGGGACTTGTTGCTCTGCAATTAATGCCAAGCGGTTTCCCTGATTTTCTATTATTCTCCTGATGTATAAAAGAAATATTAAAGTATGAAATCACGTCACTAAGCATTAAGTTAGTTTTAAGGACTGAATTGCGTCACTGCATAGCTCTCATGTTCAAGCCCTGTCCTACAGTCTATAGGAATGCAGAATGTGACTGTATCTGGAGCCAGGGCCTTTAGAGAGGTAATTAAGTTCAAATGAAGCCATTAGAGTGGCCCTAATCTAATCTGACTGGTGTCCTTATAAGAAGAGAAGATTAGAAAACAGAAATCGTTGTTAGAACTTCACGTTTCAACTTATTTCTGGAACAGTAGCTCCTGTGTTACCTTGATTCTATTATAATTAAGTAGTTAAAGAAGCTATCTTCCAAAATTATTTCAAGCAAAATAATATTAAAGTACAAGGATAGAGTAAAAGGCATGAAAAGATTACTATTCTCTAAGTCAGGTAGCTTTATGAATAAAGTATATTTGTATGATGTGTTATTTTGCAAATGTCAGACTGATTAAATATATAGCTGACTTTGCAAATTATGCAAATGAGCAAAATCCAACAAATAGCTTGACCCTCATAATTGGTAAGGTATGTAACATTGTCAACAATCTAGAATATGCATGAGATAAGTCTGTGAAATATGTAATGTGAGCAAACAAATATGTAAAATCAAGCGCTAAAGTATATAGCTTAGTCAGTAAAATTTGGCAAGTATAATAATCAGACAATTTCCTGAAACAGCAAAATATGCAAAAAAGAGCTGGCAATCTTATTTATTAAACTGTAGTATTAGATCATCAGTAGCTAGTTTCAAATCATTTGATTTGAAAAACAAGCTGTTACAATGATCTATGCTGCTCCATCAGCAAATTATGCACCTCCGTCATTGAGCTATAGGAAAATTAATTGGCTAACTATGGGGTTTTATGATTGCAACAAAGGAAATTCATGGTGATACTAAAGAGTTTATGTGCATAATTTTAAAATCTTAAGTGGCATCATAGAGGTTTTTGCAGCTTGCTTCTATTAAATTCCCTCCAGACCTTCCCCTCCCACACTTTTTTAGCAAATGTTGACTGACAGATTATTATGGGCTACAAAATTAAATGCTTATAAAAATAAGTAATAATAACTAGCTGCTTTGAGGATTTTACATATGATTATGACCTAGTAATGGGTGCCCAACCATCTCTTCCACCATATATAACCATAAAATTGGGCAGAAAAGATGAAGCAACAGTTTACGAAATGAGACTATTGAGAATGGAAGTCTGTTATCCCTGAGAAAATGCAAACTCATGCAGTGAGCCCCATGATATCCCTAGCTCTCTGAGTAAGGACAATTTCTTTTTTTTCTTTTTTTTTTTTTTAAAGATTGTATCTTTTTCCTTTTTCTCCCCAAAGCCCCCTGGTACATAGTTGTATATTGTTAGTTCTGGGTCCCCCTAGTTGTGGCATGTGGGACGCCACCTCAGCATGGCTCGATGAGTGGAACCGACGAAACACTGGGACACCTGCAGCAGAGCACGCGAACTTAACCACTCGGCCACAGGGCCTGCCCCTAAGGACAATTTCTTAACCACAGAGTAGTAAATGAGGGCACAAGAAGAGCGCAATGGTTTTACTGAGCTGAGGAAGCAGAAATCAGAGGTCGAGTCAGTTGAGCACAGGAGAAAAGGTGGTTGGGCAAGAGTGGAGACCCCAAATTCTGCATGTGGTTTTTCCATGAGAAATTGAGTGAGGGCTGTGCTGCACATTTGCAGGGTGAGATTACAGGGATCTTACAACAGAAGAAATGATGAAAGGTTAAGAAGTGAACAAAAATACTGGGGATCAAGTTGTCTTGGGGGACATTGAGGCCCTAACAAGCAAGAGTGGAGAGATCCCAATAACTCCGCATTAACATCCCTGTATACATCTAATATACCAGAAAGCTTGTGTCCTAGGAATTAGGTCCCTGTCCTAGAATAAGACCTACTCTACACCACTCTGAAAAAAGCCTAAACCAACCCTAATAAGACCGGCAGGTATTTGAAGTTGAGTACGGACGACTTGTAGGGTTTTGGGAAACACTTTTGACTTCCCACAAATCTATCCAACAAAGCATAAAACCAAGTTTATTGAAAGAACTCAGCACTTTTCAGGAGAAAACAACATAATACAGATTCCTTATAATGTATCATTAGTGATATCTAGTACAATTAGCACATTATTAGACACGAAAGAAACTGGAAAGTGGGAGCTGTGGTTTTGTTTTATTTTGTTTTTTTAAAGCAAAGAAAAGCAGTTAGTAGCAAATCACTAGGAGATGACCCAGATTTAGGACTTAGAAGAAAGGCATAGTAAATCAAATATTGTAAATATATGCATAAAGTTAAAAGAAAATATCTTTATATGGTCAAAGGACGATATGGCAAAGGGATCTCAATAGAGAAATGAAAATCATAGAAAAAAATGGAAAATCAAGAATTAAAGTGAAAAAAACAGTTAATGGCGCTTCATAGCAGTTTGAATATGACAAAAGAGAAGTTTGGTGAACTTGAAAACAGAGAAGTAGATGATCAATGCTCCACAAGAAATTTGATGTGAGTATTCGCACTGTGTGTGGATGGGAAGAGAAGCTGGTAATAAAACTTAGATGGAAAGTTGCAGCCACTTTGAGAAGAGACTGAAAAGTTTATTCTGTTGAATGTAGAGTAGAGCTGGAAGTAGAGGCTGAAGAAATTTCCCACACACGCAAAAAATGTTTAAGAGACTCAAGAAATGAAGTAGAGATGGTGAAATTGGTGTGAAGGACAATATTTGTTGCCAGAGGCAAAAGCTACAGAGCTTCCCAATTCATTGAATATAGGATAGAAGAGAGTTCCAGAAAGAGGCACATAGGAAGTGATGATTCAGATTTCTTAGGTGGGTTAGCTGGATGTATGGAAAAATGATTCATTAATTACTTTAACAAATATCTTTTGACTACCTACCGTGTATCAGCCATTGCTTATGGTGTTGGAGATATGATAGTAAACAATATCATCAGAAATTCCTGCTTTCATGGGGATTTTACGTGGTAGAAGAGACAGACAACAAACAAACATATGAATCATCTTAAAATGCTCATTTTTTTTCTGTGTGAACTGAAATTCAATCAACTGTCAGGCTAAGAAAAAAGTAAAAATATAATCTTACACCATCAGTAAAAGTTCTCCGAAATATCATTTAGGAGTAATTAACATATCTTTGCATTTATTATGGTCACTATGAATGTTCCCGGTGGAGATTGCATAATAGAAAAAAATCCATAATGTTTTCAACACCTAATAAACATTGTAGCAATCCTACATGGAGAAACTAACTGAGAAACAGCCCATCATGTGTACAAAAGACTACAGTTTCCAATTTTGAAAAAATGGAGAACCTAAATGTGTGAAAATAAAGGATTGGTTTAAAAACGTATCAGTACAGTTACACTAGTAGTTCCCAAGACTCTGCTCATCAAGATAAATTGATAAAGCTGCAGATTTCCCTACTCCACCCAAATTAAATGTCAGCATTTCTGATGGTGGATCCTGAAAACTCAATATTTTTAAATCAGTCTTCCAAATGATTTTCACACAGGAGCAATCATTGATACATACAATTGAATGTTGTGTGGGCATCAAAAAGTTCATGGCAGAATAATTAATGACATATAAAATATGTAAAATATAACACACTTTTAAGAAAAAGGGCACTACCAATGAGTATGTGCATCGTATTATAGTTTTTATTGCATACAACACACACACACACAGAAGCATGTAGAGTTTCTCCGTTTCACAGAGTTGTTTTGTAATACTAAATACAGAAATGCATTTAAATAATGATTAGTATAATAATGGTAAATTATGGTATAATGACTAATATTTAACAATTTACACTTAGAAGCCTATGTCAAGACATACAGATGCTTCTGTTTTTCTTGTTTTAACTTTAAAAACTTAACTGTGAGGAAGAGGTCTTTTAATTGCCTTGCTAAAAAGGCTCTATTTTGGAATTGTGGACAGTGGCAGGAGCATACATCCTAAAACTAGAAGGCTGATCCACAATTTCATTGCCTCAAAGATCAGACTTTTAGAGTGATGTGTTGGTAATGCTTGTTAGTGCAATCTAGTAGCATAGCTAAATGGACGACTCTAGAGATGAAGATGAAAATCCCTGCTCTTAGTAAACCAGCAGAACGACTGCAAGTCTCTCAAACTCTGTCATTTCTCTCACCCTTAAGGCTATTTACCTGTTCAGAAAGACCTCATGTGTACAAAGTCATTATGTTGAGACTGGAAACAAGAAAATTTAATAGACAGTAGTGGAGAGAATTGAGAGAGGATGCCAGTGAAGTAAACAATAACCCTCAAACCTCCCGATCAGCATTTAGTTAATTGAAAAGCACTTTTACTTATCTTATAAACTACATAAACTCAGATTTATCAAAAATATTTGGCAAATGGAGTCTTCTTATTTACTATTTTCACCAACATAGTTTTGCCTACAAAAAATGTGTAGAATATAATTTCAAAAATTAGCATCGGGGCTGGCCCAGTGGCACAATGGTTAAGTTTGCCTGCTCTGCTTTGGCGGCCCTAGGTTTGCTGGTTTGGATCGCAGGTGCAGACCTATGTACTACTTATCAAGCTATGCTGTGGCAGGCATCCCACATATAAAGTAGAAGAAGATGGGCACGGATGTTAGCTTAGGGCCAGTCTTCCTCAGCAAAAAGAGGAGGATTGGCAGTGGATGTTAGCTCAGGACTAATCTTGCTCAAAAAAAAAAAAAAAATTAGCATACAAGGAAAAAACCCCGTAACGGGAAAATAACAATGAACATATTTATACTTGGGGTGAGTAACACTTACTTCAGGGTGCTCTGTTACCTCGGATCTTTGCTCTCCCTGCATGAGTATTGCCCCCTAGAAGCTAATGAGGATGACTAAGCACCAATTCGATGATACACTCAGAGGAGGGATTACACAATAGGTTTTATTGTTGTTTAGTTTTATTCATATTTGTTTTGTTTATAGAGTTGTAGTTATTAGGATATGGTATAAATAGAATTTTCTTATATGGAGAAAAACATGTTGTCTACCCAAGGATATTAGTTATCGATAGTTCCCTATTTTAAGTTGAAAAATATTGACCAGTTTATTTTATGGAATGGGAAAACAAAACAAAACACCCAGTGGACTCATTTGCTCTGACAAATTATTTGGCCTGTAAGAAAATTCTTCAATCCACTTCTATCTGGGCTCCTGCGTAGAGTCCACAAGAGTGGATCAGTGATGTGTGCTTTGTGAGTCTAAAATTTTAGGTTTTGTTACAGGATATTTGGGCATATTACCAATGTCTATTCCACATTGAGTGCAAAATCAATGACATTGCCACTATTTGCTGAGGCAGGTCTCGCATGAGTTGAGAAGCAGATAAAACAGAATATAATCTGAAAATTTGACTGTTTGACCTTAGGTAAAGTTATTTACTTTTATAGATATCACTACACACTTTTGAAAAAAAGAAAATGAAATAAAACACAGGGTAAAAGTCACTTACGTTGCAAAGCTCTGTGAATCCCAACAGATTGTTTGACTGAGAATTGGCTTTCAACAAATAAAAGTTTGATCTCCTTGTTTCTTGGAAGCAGAGTGGTGTGGTAGAAAGAGGACTTCTAATGACTAAAACCTGTATGATTTATTTAGAAGTCATCTCTCTGAGCCTTTATTCTCTCACATTAAAAGGGAGAAGTATTACTCAAGCTCTGCGATCTTAAATGTATAATCTTACCACTCTCAATTGCAATTTCCTTATGCCTAAAATGAAAATGGTTTTACCAAGTTTAGTTCTTATTTGTGAGAATCAAATTCAAAATTACACATATATAATTATAATTTAAATTATATACATATAATTTATGTTGTATTTGAACATATTGTAACATATCTTGAATATATATGCAATATTTAAAGTGATATTAAAAATATACAAGTGCTTAATAGATGAGATGTTCTTTCTCCCCTTTCTCTTGTCTTGTTAATTTTGACTTCTATGACTCATACCACTACTTTTTGGAATAAGCAAGCTAGAGAATGTGATGACAAATACCGTTTTCATGTCAGGTTTCAGAAAAGAAAGTTATGTTGAATTTTAAGAAATGTCCCAAAGTTTTTCTATCTCCTGGAATTTTAATAGTATGTCATAAAAAATCAAAATTCTTTTACAATCATTTTTATTCCTCAAAACATAGCCTTTGATAAGACTGAGATGGATGGATTTTGATGTGGAAAGACATTGATAAGAGTGGAGGATTTGAGGAATAAAGCTGGTTTAAAGTAATCTTTCTACACTTTTTGATTGGAGTTCTGACTGCCAATGCTGAGAGTTTTCAGTTTGGAACTCTGCTTTATATAAGACTGTCAAATTCAAAGTGAGACATTCTTGAAACCTCTCTTAGCGATTAAACGAGTAATCATCTCAGAAAAAGTCAGAACCACCACACTTTCTTAAGTGCTAGCCAACCCAAGGACATAATTTCACATTGGCTTTCAGAATAAGCATAGTGAACCATCACTCTGGTTAAGGTGTCTCCAGTTACTCTTAATTTTCATATTCCAAACTCAAGGCAACTCAACTACGATGATGTCACATTATTACATTATGGCGAATTGATCAGATGCTGAATCTTACTAGTGAAATAAAACCGAATTATTCATACTATATTAAAACATAACATGAGTGGACAAATTCCTAGGTTGCTATAAAATTTTATAATATAACACCAAAAATAAGTGCCCTAGTTGTTACTTTTAAGTGTTCAGTGAAGAGAGAATTTGCTGTGCGTATGCTATTTTAATTTATAATTGCCTATTATTATTTATATCTGCTTAATACCTCCTTCTACAATCTTCAACAGAGCAGTAAAATGAAACTGAAAATCTTTTTAAAAGTATTGTTTCAGAAGTCAACCGAGGTTGGCAGACTAAAGTCACAAATGTCTAATGGTGTTTAATGACGGTGATGAAATTGTCATAAATACTGTAGAAAGGCTTATAAAATGCCAGGTAGTGGCTGTAATGATGACAAAGGAGCAAAACTGCATGTACCTTTTACTTGAACTTTTTGTTTGACTTCTCAGCTCTTGGCTGAGTTGACAGTGTTACAACATTGCAATATCTGGCTCTCTTTAGATCTGTTGACATCAACACCCTGGTGTATTTATGCTTATACAGCACACAGTTAATAGAAGATATGCCACTCTAGTCTGCTGTGAACACAGATCTTTGGAGACTGCATGACCACCTTTTAACTCTGAGCTCTTTGTTTTTATTTCTTTAAAATAATGAAAATATGTGGAAGGAAAAATGGGACCGATGTCACTGTTGCTCCAGCCTTTTAAATGCAGGGACAGTGGTGACTTCAGTGCTGCAAACTGCTGAAGATGAAATGAGACAGACAGGTGTAGCTTTGCCATTGATTGATGAAAAAAGACAATCTTTGGAAGAATGACCTCAAAAAGCCCAAGGCAATTTGAAAAGTACCTAATGTCTCAGATATTAAAAATATTTTTTTTTGTTTTTCTGTAAGACAATGGCAGTAACAAATAAATTTTATGAGTATATTCATAACTAAATTTCAATGGTATTTATTTTCTTTGAATTTATTGAAATATGACACAAATGAAATTTTTTCAATGATCACTGTTTATGTTCCAAAACGGTGTTAAAAATCATCTAGTTGATATAGCACAGTGCTACTATTTCTTTAATTGCCTGGTTTATTATAACGATTAGCCTTCTTTTCATTCAGCTCCTTGTTACTCCTGTTTACAAACTATTACTTTTCCAATGGAGAAATGACCTTTGATTCTTGTTGCTATCACTGAAAAGGTCATTAAAGAAAGGTATTGGGCTCATGATTAATATTAAAAATGTTGATTTACAATGCTGAATATAAACGACTCAATTGTTTCTCTTTGGCTATGCAGGTACTACCATGTTCTCCAAATTTGAAAACTGAAAACCACAGAGCAATCCACTTCTGTACTATTTCGTGAAATAAATCTGATTTTGCATAGAATGTACAGATTAAAATCATACCAAAGGGAGAATACACTTCTCAAATACACTTCTCAGATTAGTTCTGCCTCTTTGGTTCCATCTGGGATGATTTTGCTTATTACTGGCTTCAACATGCACAAGAGATGTGCTGGATGCTGAGCAAACTGAGTCCCCAGATATGTCAAGATGACACGATTAAATAGAGTCATTTATTACCTTGCAAAAACAATGGCAGCAGACGTTTCCACATGTCAGTCACAATCACATGTTTTATAACCTCTGATTTTAGCCTGTCGAGTAGTGAGTAACGTCTTAAAGGATGGTCTCCAAGAGAATGTGTGTAGGAGGAGCAAATGGGCGTTTTTCAAATTGGTTCTTACTTCTTGACTGAAAAGGGACCTTACAACCCACCCAAAGATGCTCAACTGAAAACTTTTTATTTCCGACAACTGCTCATCCAAAACCCCTTCAAGGCAAAAGCACACCGTAGTCTTCCCCATTACAATCCCTGTAGGAAGGAATTTCTCAGGATGCTCGTTGCCTTTCTTTCTCCCAACGTGGCTAAAAATCATTCAGATCACATGTCAACAAAACCCTGAGAAGCCTTGTCCCACCAAAGCCGTTGTTTGAAGGCTGCTCATTTTGAAGCTATCTTGAAAAAGGCAGCAAGTAAGCCATAGAAAGAGCAAGTAAAGCCCATAGAATAGTGAATCACCAATTAAGGTATCCATTGGCAAAGGAAAGTACGACAGTAAAATGTGAGAGAAAGAAGCTGTCAAAAAAGCTCATGTATGTATATTGCCATCCGTCTTTCAGGATTTTGCAGCTATGTGTCTCAAATGCTGACATTCATGTTCCAGTGCTTACGCTACAGATGGGTTTGTCATAGAAATGCCACCTGCAGCTTTCCTCATATTCATGGAATTGGCACATTGAATTTTTTTTCTCTTCTTTTGTCTATTTGGCAAGAATTCAGGCAAAGATCTTTCTTAAAAATAGGCCCACCTGATGGTCCAAGTTTCTCAGGTTAGAAAATCTGAAATCATCAGAAACATATTTGTCCTTTACCTTCTATAGACCCCGAGACGGTTACCCTATTTTCCTTTTTCTAAACAAATCTTGGATTCCACTTTTCTAGACATCCTGTCTACCACCATGATCTATTCACATTGTCATTTCTTACCTATCTTTCCTACAGTTAATCCCATAAATATATTTTTGTCCAAGATTATGAAAATAAAAATGAATTTCAAAGTATACTGTTAATCATACTCTTATCAGAGTTATCAATATGTCTAATGTATTTGGACTATTTAATTCATAGAAAATGGTCCAACCTTGTATGAAAGTATGTTTTACCATTTCATCAGATATTTTTGGAGTTTCTAGACAACTTAGGAAAATAGCTACTGACACTTCAGTGCATTTTAAATGCACCAAATTGTAAATTGATGCTATTAACCAGAGATTCCCCACATTTTCGACAAAGAGAAAGATTCTTAACTTCAAAATCACGTGTCCCTCTTCTTCCTAGCTCTTGATCTTTCAGTGTCCCTTCAGGAAAAAACATGGTAAATCTAATCTGATTTCAGCAATAAAGTTTAAATACATTTGCATTTTATCATATACATTTGAAAAATATAAGTGATTCAAAAACATACTATTTGTTCTTCAGGTGGTTGGTGCACGTACAGATGTGGGCTCATTGGCCCATCAACAGCTTTCACCCTACTCTTCGAGTGTATGCCTCAGCAATATTGAAAATAGCTTACTTTTTTTGAGCTCACAGCTCAAGCCACCTTTCTCTCTCTCTGTCTCTTTGTCTCTCTCTTTCTCTTTTTCCCTCTCTCTCTCACACACATCCACACATATACACACATCCGCACCCTATCTTGGCTTGGCCATCCCCACATGTGCTTCAGGTCTCAGCTTCAGATCAGTGTTTGCAGGTTTGTTTCAGTTTCTGTAGGAATTCTCTCCATGGCTGGATTTTGCACCTCCCCAGGCAATGTCAGGGCAAGCTGTGTTTTCATCTGTTTCCTACCAAAAAAAGTGAGCAACCCAATGTCAGGACTTTATCAACACAATTGTATTGTGTTCATAATATGTATTAAATGGAACAATGAATGAATGAACTCTTCTCCCAGCTGCCACTATGCATGGCTTCTGAGCCACTGCTGTAACATGAGCAAGTGTACCTCCACTTTGAAATTCATAAAAGTGATCTTTCCTTTTCCCATTACCCAAATTTCCAAGCTATTTACAAATAATTTTAGACACCCTTCATCTTTCAGATCTACATGTTTCCAATACGTTCTTTCAAAATATTGTTTTCTTGGGGCCGACCCAGTGGCACAGCAGTCAAGTGCACACGTTCCGCTTCAGTGGCCCAGGGTTCTCTGGTTTGGATCCTGGGTGTGGACACTGCACCACTTGGCACGCCACGCTGTGGAAGGCATCCCACATATAAGGTAGAGGAAGATGGGAATGGATGTTAGCTCAGGGCCAGTCTTCCTCAGCAAAAAGAGGATTGGCAGCAGTTAGCTCAGGGCTAATCTTCCTAAAAAAAAATAAAAAGTATATTGTTTTCTTTTTTTGTAGTAGCTTATTTTTCTTAGTGAAAACTAACTTGCTTTACTCATTTTTTCAGCAACAGTAATAAAGTGTTAAGTTATTCATGCTTAAGGATGCATTATGTGGTTATGGAGATTAATTAAATTAACTGTTTTACTAAACATAACGTGTTAACCCTTTGAGCCTCCCTAAAATCCAGAAATTAGCACTTAGAGTTCACATTATATGTTTATATCAAGAGGAGAGTGCATTCACTTATTTATCTGGCTGTCAAACTATATCCAATCATGAAAGCTTATCTTGAGAAGTCAGAGAAATCTGACAAAATAATGAGCTTTCAGTCATTCTTTTCTGTTTATTTTTTACATATTTCACAGACTGGAGTTAATGTTGAAATGGTCCATTAGTTTTCTTCATCCTCTTTAATATTTTCTTGGAAGGAAAAATGAAACACCACCACCCACAAAGCGTACAATATAAAGCTCATTTCTTTAAATATTAGGATATCAGCTTTAATATATCACCAATACAGCCATGCTTTTGAATATATTGTTTTGCGGTTGGTGTTCAAAGGCCAACAGTCACGCTAGGGAAATAGCCACATTTCATATATGCAAATTAATGATTTTCTAAATGACAGCTTCACAAAAACTTTATGTATTTATTATTCTACATATTTTATATGTGAAAAGCTTGTTTCAAGATAATTTCAAATTTAATTTTCATTAAGGTCCAAGTCTTGATATTGAGCACATTAATGCATAATGAAAATTAAATTGGTCTATGGAGAAAATAAAAACACCTTATTAAACTTCTCTTCTTGCTGTGATTGAATGACTTCAAAGGATATAATCAAGCTGGCAAAAAAGCTTAATGTTGACATGTTTGTTATATCTTTACTCTAATGCTCAGAGAGATTTTAGGAAACTAACGGAACTAAATTTTAGTTTCTTTATTTATTGTTTTCCTTACTCTATTGCCACATTTTTGACATGTGTACAAAAGACATTGATCTGAAAAAGATGAACTCAGTGGCAAACTATGTCAACATTTTTTTCCTCAAGGATCTAACTCCAACTCCTTCTGGTAAGCCACAAAATTATATCGAATATTCAAGATGTAGCCTACAGGATTTGGTATATGAAGTGTAGACTTAGGTTATGGTACAATTCTATATTGGAGAAATATTTAGAGCTTTCTGCATGCAAAGCTAGGAATAAACATCAGAGAGCACTATTTTTCTCAAAAGCTAGAAATACAACTCGTATCTGTACAAAAATCCTCGAACTGTTTAGAAGTGATGAATAAAATCTCACCTAAATTTTAACAAGTTAACATTTCAATTTGTTACTTGCTTTATGATTTATTCCTAGTCTTTTTACCTTGTTTTAAAGATCCATGTGAAAGTCTCATTATAAATAGCAACAATTTTTTAACACGAAAGAGTTTAATACATTGAAATATGCGTTAAAATGACAGATTTAGTGGTTTCTAAAATTCCCAAGCATTCAATTTCAATTTTATTTTACTATACTAATTATTTTTTAAAAAAATATAATACCTGGGACGTTTTCTTTCCCGTATTTTGGCCTAACCTGGCAACTAGCTTTGCAAGTAAATGAATCTGATGACAGAAATTGCATAGAATGCCTAAGCAAAAACTATCCAGGTAAGTATTTATAATGGGAGGGAACGACTGGGTAATCATAGTATTTGTCTCAAGCAATTTGATAAAATTCGTATCAGAATCTCTGGCATTCAATCCCAGGCTCCCAATTTTTTTTTGTTTTTTAGTGCGGAAGATTGTCTCTGAGGTAACATCTGTGCCAATCTTCCTCTATTTTGTGTATGGGATGCTGCCACAGCATGATTTGATGAGTGGTGGGTAGGTCAGCAACCGGAATCCAAACCTGCAAACCCTGGGCCACCGAAGCAGAGCACACAGACTACCAGGCTGGCCCCTCAGACTCCTGAATTTTAACAAGCTCCCTGCTGTAAATGAAATGATTTTAATAAAGTTTTGAATACTTCTAACTTCACTTTCTTGCAGCTTCATCTGCCAAGTCAACTCAAACTTTGTGGTTCAATGATGGTAGATATTGTAACCAAGCTAATTTTTCTTTTTCTAGTCTTTCTTTCCTGGAGATGTCTCTTTGTCCATACTTTCAATGGAATAAGCAAACAAATTAGCAGAGAGAGGTTAATTAGCATTACATTATGGTTTTATAAATTTCAATTTTAGCTGAGACATGAAATAGAAACTTTAAATTTATTCAGGTAGTACACTATTGTGATTTTTTTAAAAGACATTTCAAAAGAAAAAAATAGATTGACTATATCAGTCAATTTTTATATGCTAGAAAATTTTTGTATGCTTTTATACAAAAACTGTTAAATTTATTACCAACATTTGTAATATGAATGTATACAAAAACATGATGAATAGTAAAACACAAAATCACATTCTACCTACTGATTTTTCTCACATTATAACAATTTTGTCCAATTTTCTTTACAATTTTTGTTAAAGAAATAAAGTAAAATAGACCAATCTAAGTCCCCCTGTTTACGTTTCTCCAATTTCATTCTCCTCTGTTCCTTCCTCCCTCTCCAGAGGTGCTCATAATTCTGAATTTGATTTTTTCTTCCCTCATTGTAATGCATTTGTATGTATAAGTAAAATATAATATTGTATTTCATGTTTTTGAACTTTTACAAATTATCTCAGTTTGGTTATATGATTGAGCTATCTTCCCTGTTTTGTGTAACTATAATTTATGGGGTTCAATTTATTTCCAATGATATATGTTGCTCTAGATTATTCATTTTAATGGTGGTATAATATTCCATTTTATACATATACCATAGTTTGGCTTTCTACTGTTGTAAGTCATTTGGATTGTTTCCAAATCTTACAAATAATGCTGCACTAAACGTTATGTACATAGCTCCTTAGGCACACGTGCAAGAGAACTATTGAGCGCAGAGTAAGAGCACATTCAAACTTTCCTTATATGGCCAATTGCTCTATAAGGTGGTTGACCAGTTATAATCCCATGAGGGTGTATGAGCTCCGGCAATTTGCTGAATGTAAATTCTCCCAATTTTTCCTAAGTTTTTTTTCTCCCTTTTTGATTAGCACGTTCCCTTTCTCTCTCTCTTTTGCGCACGCAGGCATGCACATGTGCTCTCTCTCTTTTTCTCTCTCTCCCTCTCTGTTTAACACTTTGAATACTTGTTCATTGTTAGTTGTATGCATTGTAAATATCTTCTCCAAGATTTGTTTTTTCATCATATGATGTCTTTTTATTGATAAACTTTATTTTTTAGAACAGTTTTAGATTTACATAAAAATCGAGAAGATAGTATGGAGAGTTCTCATATACACCACACCTAGTTTCCCCTATTATTAACATCTTACATCAGTATGGTCCATTGTTTAAGTTAATGAACCAATATTGATGCAACATTATTAATTAAAGGCCACAATTTATTCAGATTTCCTTTATTTTTAACCTAATGTCCTTTCTCTGTTCCAGGATCCCACCTAAGATACCACATTACCGTTACTTGTCATTTGTCCTTAGGCTCCTCATGACTGCAGCAGTTTCTCAGACATTCCTTGTTTTTGATGACCCTGACAGTTTTAAAGAGTACTGGTTACATATTTTGTAGGATGCTTCAATATCGGGATTTGTCTGATGGTTTTCTCATGATAAGATTGGGTTATAGGTTATTGGGAGGAAATATACAAAGGTAAAGTATCATTTTCATCACATCACATCAAGGGTACATACCATCAACGTGATTTATGACTGCTGCTGTTAACCATGAACATCTGTCTGAGGTAGCGTTTGTCAGGATTATCCACTGTGCAGTTGCAACTTTTTCCCTTTCCACACTGTACTCTTTGGAAGGAAGTCATGATGTGCAGCCCACACATTGGAGTCAGGATACTGTTGTTTTCAGTCGTGATTCTCACATAGATAAACTCAAGCAAAGACATCTTCCAGTCTTAAAGATACTACTACTTCGAAAGTCTTGATATGTGCTGTGTAAATAGAGGGCAGTATTTATTTAGAATGAAAAAGTCAAATAAAGAAGTATAAATTATGACGAATTAAGATTTTTTAACACTCAATAGAGGTTACAGAAATGTAAAAAAGTAAAAGTTATCTTTATTCATAACAGTTTACATCTATTTAGTGAGGAGACTGAGAAGACATAGAAAACTCAAAAACTAGAATACACAGTCTTTAAAAAAAGATATTTATTTTTGATATGTAAATTTATATAAAGGGAAAAAAATCCTACATAATGACTTCTCAATATGATATTTTTCAATGGAATCAATAGCGATTCTTTTATTAAAAAACAACCACCCTCCAAAAACAAAGAGAACAAAACAAAACACGCTGAGGTGATTCCACCAAAGATTCTGATTAGGGGGTTGTTCTCTGTCCTTGTGAGTTCTTTGAGGGCAAGATTTGTTGGTTTGTTATTCAGTGCACCCGGCACGGGGACAGCAGCAGAGTATTTGCTTAGTGACTGGTCATAACCAGAAGACTACAGTGATATAAGACCATTCTCAGCTTGGTATAAATCACACATGACATTAAATTGTCTATGGACAATTGTTTATACATAAGCCACTATGCCTTCCTGTATATGAATGTCACACCTCAGGCTTATAGATTTTCAGAAAGAAATAAGGGCATGAACCAAAGGCAATTATCTATAAATGAGCCAGCTGCAAGGTCCGAGAGAGAAGAATGTCCAATAGATATGCCTTAAACTGGAAAATGACTAAGAGACACAGAGCTCAGGGTGGAGTTCCGTGTTTAGGGTACTGTATACAGGAAGCAGGAACCATTAGCAGGAAGTGGAGAGAGAGAAAACAACCAAAATACACGTGCTGCGTCACAGTAACAGCAAAGTTCCTCTTGTGCCCTGAAAGATGTTTGAATTCTTCATGAGACCTGCTGGCGTCTTTTGTTTTTTTTTTTTTACTTGACTGTATACTTAGAATAACATTTCATCACCTATGTTAACCAGAGGGACATGACCTCTTTCACCTTCACCTTGAGAGAACCAAGATAACATGAACGAATATATCAAATAATGTAGAAAAGATAAAATCTTATCTTTGGAGAACAGAAACCAGACCTAAAATTTTTATAAGATTTAATAATCAAAATGAATTTATTGGTGTAATACTCTCTTGCCTTATGACAATAGCTTCAACAAAGAATGCTTGGCTACTTCGTTAATTTTAAAAACTGCAAAACAACTGTGTAGAATGTTATCCATTCATTTCCTCTTCTCTCTTAAGAAGAAATTGGATATTATGTGTTAGGTCTAAAATATTTGCACATGTCCTATTCAAGGGTTTGATCATTTAAGATCAAAGCCAAGAATAAGTCTGAAACTCTGAAAGGAAAGCAATTATTTTTTTTCACAGCTGTTTGCTATTTCACTCATTCAAGAACAATAATAATTTAGTAGAAATATTAAAGCGAAGAAAAAGTTTAAATTATGATTGAGGGTGTGTGTTGGTAAGGCTGAGCTACTTATGTCAGCCAGTCAAACTAATCCTTGTCTGAAATGATCCAAGGTAGCTACAGATTTTTAGGAGTTTCTATATGGTGACTTTTGCTTGCCTTAATCAAGGTTGTTATGAAAAGGAAAGAATTCCTTGAATAGAACTACGAATAACATTTTAGTTAAATGACACGATTTTATCAAATAGCTAAGACGTAAATTCAGATGATCAATTACATAATGCGGTGCTTCTGCCTGCTTTCTTTTTTTGTTGTTGTTTTTTTCCTGAGAAAGATTCGCTCTGAGTTAACATCCATTGACAATCTTCCTCATTTTTTCCTTGAGGAAGATTAGCCCTGAGCTAACATCTATGTCAGTCTTCCTCTATTTTGTATGTGGTTGCCGCAACAGCATAGCTGACAAGTGGTGTATGTCCATATCTGGGATCTGAACCTGTGAACCTGGGCCGCCGAAGCTGAGCACATAGAACTCTAACCACTTGGCAATGGAGCTGGCCCCTGCTTTGTTTTCTTGGTAAAGATAAATATTACTCTCCAGTTGCATGTAACTAGAGAGTCAAATTTCCAATTTGTCTCCTCAAGTTCTCCAGCTGCTTTGTCTTGTTTCCCTCTATCTTCTATTGCCTTGTCCCACCTGATTTCATCTTAATTATTGTTTTAGCCTCTTTGTGTTGGTTGCTTGGATATTTCTCTCTGCTTTTCTTTTGTATTTCTTACTGAGAAATACTGATAATTCTCTCCTTTATATCAGAAACAGAACATACAAAACAAAAGGGCAAACAAACGCAAGCAAACACACCACTCAAACACATGCTGGCTGCTTCTTGTTTCTGCTGGGCTTTCCCACTCTCTCACTTTCTGCATCTCTTCATTGATGTTTTGCCAGCATGAAAAGTGGGCCAAAGTGAAAGCGGTTGAAATCCCTCACTCTATGAACATGGCTCTGATCACTTCTACATGGACTAATTCAAAGTTGGAAAGGATTTTAATGGAACTCTGAGATTTTGTGAATGGAAAGAGACCTTCTAGGAGTCATTTCCTCTGCAAGATTGATCCCTAGTAATCAACCTCACTTATCTGAGCTATTTCTTTTTAATCTCCCATTTAATCTGGAAATTACCTTTGGATTAAGTAATTAAAAGTAGAAATGAAGGGCGGCAGGTTGGTGTGGTACTTGGGACATAAAACCTAGTCGTGAAGGAAAGAGTAAAGCTTCTCTTCAAGGAAACTATTGCCAAGCTACAAAATTAAGTGTGTTCCGTTTTGTTTGTGCACTGGGTCCTGCTCAAGCAGAGGGCAGACTTACTATCACCAATATAGGCATATGTAGACTCAGGCTCAGCCCAATGGTTTTCAGTGTTCGTTGAGCTCGCCTTTCACAGATTTATGCCTCTCTGGGGTTTGTAGGCATTTATGGAAAGGATTGGGAGTGAAAGTGAACTTCTTGCAGAAGAGTTACTTTATTTTTCTCATATTCAGTTTTGTAAAACTTTCTATTACACATTATTGTACCTAGGTTCTTAAAAGTCAGAGCAAGTAGGAAACCCCATAGTCCTAGTCTCTTTCTCCACTCTTTAATTCCTATAATATGACATTTTTCACAGAAAAGGAGGTGGAGACTGGTCATTATTTGATGTGTAAATGAGCAGATGTGTTAGGAACAGATCTTCTTGGATTCATCCTAAAGTCCTCACCCTTAGTGTAATTACTGTAATTTCTCAACCTCGGAGAGGCATTGAATTTCAGTTACACTTCAATGGTTTCAGGAAACACCCCCTGCCATACCCTACCTTCCTGATTTGACATGGGAGGGGGTATTGTTTCAATCCTCTAGTGCTTTATATGAACAAGGGAGAACAGATCAGAATTAATCAAAACTTTTCTATGTTCACACATTAGTTATTCCAGTTCAGAAGTTCCTTTTTTTTTTTTTGGATGTTATGATAGTTTCATATTTACTTTTTTGTTGATGTCATAATATTTTATAACATTGTGAAATTACAGTTGTACATTATTACTTGTCAGTCACCATATATATGTCCCCTTTTACCCCTCATGTCCACCCCCCAACTCTCTTCCCCTCTGGTAACCACTGATCTGTTCTCTTTGTCCATGTGTTTGTTCATCTTTCACATATGTGTGAAATCAGATGGTGTTTGTCTTTCTCTGTCTGGCTTATCTCATTTTACCTAATACCCTCAAGTTCCACCCCTGTTGTTGCAAATGGAATGATTTTGTATTTTTTTATGACTCAATAGAATTCCATGGTATATATATATACCACATCTTTTTTCATTCATCAGTCAATGGGCACTTGGGTGGCTTCCATATCTTGGCTATTGTGAATAATGCTTCAATGTACAGAAGGGTGCATAAGTCTCTTTGAATTGTTTATATTAAGTTCTTTGGCTAGATACCCAGTAGTGGGATGGCTGTGTCGTATCATATTTCGATCTTTAATTTTTTGAGAAATCTCCATACTGTTTTCCATAGTGGCTGCACCAGTTTGCATTCCCATCAGCAGTGTATGAGCGCTCCCTTTTCTCAACATCCTCTCCAACATCTGTTGTTTTTTGTCTTGGTGATTATAGCCATTCTAACAGGTGTAAGGTGATATCTCATTGTAGTTTTGATTTGCATTTCCCTGGGGATCAGTGACATTGAACATCTTTTCATATGTCTGTTGGCCATCTTATACTTTCTTTAGAAAAATGTCTGTTCATATCCTCTGCCCATCTTTTGATTGGGTTGTTTGATTTTTGCTGTTGAGTTGTATGAGTTCTTTATATATTTTGGAGATTAACACCTTGTCAGATATATGATTTACAGATATTTTATCCCAGTTTGTAGGTTGTCTTTTCGTTCCGTTCATGGTTTACTTTGCCTTGCAGAAGCTCTTTAGTATGATGAAGTCCCATTTGTTTATTTCTTCTTTTGTTTCCCTTGCCCAAGTAGATATGGTATTTGAAAAGATTCTTCTAAGACTGATGTCAAAGAGTATACTGCCTATATTTTCTTCTAGGAGTTTTATGCTTTCATGTCTCACTGTCAAGTCTTTGATCCATTTGGGGTAAATTTTTGTGTATGGAAAAAGATAATGGTCTACCTTCATTCTTGTGCATGTGGCTGTCCAGTTTTCCCAACAGCATTTATTGAAGAGATTTTCCTTTCTCCATTGTATGTTCTTAGCTCTTTCATCAAAGATTAGCTGTCTGTATATGTGTGGTTTTATTTCTGGGCTTTAAATTCTGTCTAATAGATCTGTGTGTCTGTTTTTGTACCAGTACCATGCAGTTATGACTACTGTGGCCTTGTAGTATATTTTGAAGTCAAGGATTGTGATGCCTCCAGCTTTGTAATTTTTTCTCAGAATTGCTTTGGCTAATCACAATCTTTTATTGCCTCATATGAATTTTAGGATTCTTTGTTTTATTTCCTTGAAGAATGTCGTTGAGATTCTGAGTGGGATTGCACTGAACCTGTAGATTGTGTTAGGTACTATGGGCATTTTAACTATGTTTATTCTTTCAATGCATCTGCATGGAGTATCTTTATGATTCTTTATGTCATCATGATTTCTTTCAATAATGTCTTACAGTTTTCATTTTATAGGTCTTTCACCTCCTTGGTTAAATTTATTCTTAGAAATTTTATTCTTTTTGTTGTGATTGTAAATGAGATTGTCTTCTTGAGTTCTCTTTCTGTTATTTCCTTATTAGAATATAGACATGCAACTGATTTTTGTAAGTTGATTTTGCACACTGCAACTTTGCTGTAGTTGTTGATTATTTCCAGTAATTTTCTGACGGATTCTTTAGGATTTTCAATATATAAAATCATGTCATCTGCAAACAGCAAGAGTTTACTTCTTCATTGCCTATTTCAATACTTTTTATTTCTTTTTTCATGCCAAATTGGTCTGGCCAAAACCTCCAGTACTATGTTGAATAAGAGTGGCAAGAGTGGGCACCCTTGTCTTGTTCCTGTTCTCAGAGGGGTAGCTTTCAGTTTTTCCTCTTGAGTATGATGTTGGCTGTGTGTTTGTCATATGTAGCCTTTATTAAGTTGAGGCACTTTCCTTCTATACCCATTTTATTAAGAGTTTTTATAATAAGTGAATGTTGGATCTTGTCAAATGCGTTTTCTGTGTCTATTGAGATAATCACGTGGTTTTTATTCCTCATTTTGTTAATGTGGTGTATTACATTGATTTGTGGATAGTGAACCATCCCTGTGTCCCTGGTATAAATCCCACCTGATCATGGTGTATGATCATTTTAATGTATTAATGTGTTCTGTTTGCCAATATTTTGGTGAGGATTTTTGCATCTATGTTCATCAATAATATTGGCCTGTAATTTTCCTTCTTTGTGTTGTCCTGGTCTGGCTTTTGTATCTGGGTGATGTTGGCTTCATAGAATGCATTAGGAAGTGTTCTACCTTCTTCAATTTTTTGGAATAGTTTGAGAAGGATAGGTATTAAATCTTTGAAAGTTTGGTAGAATTTTCCAGAGAAGCCATCTGGTCCTGGACTTTTATTTTTTGGGAGATTTTTGACTACTGTTTCAATCTCTTTACTTGTGATTGGTCTACTCAGATTCTCTATTTCTTCTTGGTTCAATTTTGGGAGGTTGTATGAGTCTAAGAATTTATCCATTTCTTTTAGATTGTCCAATTTGTGGGCATATAGTTTTTTATAGTATTTACTCTTATAATCCTTTGTATTTTGTTGCATCTGTTATAATTTCTCCACTTTCATTTCTAATTTTATTTATTTGAGCCTTCCCTCTTTTTTTCTTAGTGAGCCTGGCTAAGGATTTGTCAATTTTGTTTATCTCCTCAAGAAACCAGCTCTTAGTTTCATTAATCCTTTCTACTGTTTTTGTTTGTTTGTTTGTTTCCATTTCATTTATTTCTGCTCTAATTTTTATTATTTCCTTCCTTCTGCTGCCTTTGGGCTTTGTTTGTTTCTCTTTTTCTGGTTTTCTTAGATGTAGTTTAAGATTGTTTATCTGAGGTTTTTCTTATTTGTTAAGGTGGGCCTGTATTGCTATGAATTTCCGTCTCAGGACCACTTTTGCTGCATCGCATGTGAGTTGGTATCATGTATTTTCATTTTCATTTGTCTCCAGATATTTTTTTATTTCTCCTTTAATTTCTTCAATGATCCTTTGGTTGTTCAGTAGCATATTGTTTAGTCTCCACACGTTTGTGACTTTCTCAGCTTTTTTCTTGTAGTTAATTTCTAGCTTCATAGCATTATGGTTGGAAAAGATGCTTAATATGATTTCATTCTTCTTAAATTTATTGAGGCTTGCCTTGTTCCCCAACATACGGTCTATCTTTGAGAATGTCGCATGTGCACTTGAGAAGAATGTGTATTCTGCTGATTTTGGATGCAGTTTTCTGTATGGTTATCTATTAAACCCATCTGGCCTAGTTATTCATTTCATTCCATTATTTTCTTGTTGACTTTCTGAATTTCTGTCTGGTTGATCTATCCATTGATGACAGTGGGGTGTTAAGGTCCCCTACCATTATTGTGTTGCTGTTAAACTCTCCTTTCAGGTCAGTTAATAGTTACTTTATGTCTTTGATGCCCCGTGTTAGGTGCATGTATAAGTGTTATGTCCTCTTAGTGGAGTGTCCCTTTTATCATTGTATACTTCCCCTCTTTGTCTCTCATTGCCTTTTCTGTCTTAAAGTCTGCTTTGTCTGAGATAGTATGGCAACACCTGCTTTCTTTCATTTGCCATTAGCTTGGAGTATCATCTTCTATCCCTTGATTCTAAGCCTGTGTTTGTCTTTAGAGCTGAGATATGTATCCTGGAGGCAGCAAATTGTTGGGTTTTGTTTTGCAATTCATCCAGCCACTCTGTATCTTTTGACTGGGGAATTCAATCCATTTATATTTAGAGTGATTTTTGATATGTGAGGGCTTAATGTTGCCATTTTATCACTTGTTTTCCAGTTGTTTTATATTTCCCTTGTTTCTCATCCTGTATATTTCTGATTGCCAGTTCAGCTTGGTGGCTGTCTATGATGATTTTCTCTTTATCATTTGTGTCTCTGTTCTGATTTTTTGTTTAGTGGTTACTGTGAGGTTGGTATGAAAGATATCACAGATGAGATAGTCCATTCTCTGATAGCCTCTTATTCCCTTAGCCTAAGCAGATTTCATCCCTTTCCTCTTCCCCTTCTAAGCTATTGTTGTCACAATTTATTCCATTATGTGTTGTGAATTTGTGGTTAAAATGAAACGATTATATTTATTTTCTATGTTTTCCTTCTCTTTATCTTTAGAATTATGATTAAGTGTTTGTTAACCTTTTCTGATAGAGAGCTGAAATTTTCTCATTTTATCTATTTATATCCTTGGTCAAAGCTTTGTAAATCCTTTCTTCTTATTATTTTCAGGTATGAGGCCCTTCTTCATCAAATCTTGTAGGCAATGAACTACCTCAGCTTTTGCTTATCTGGCAAAGATTTTATTTCCCCATCATATCTGAAGGATATTTTCACTGGATAGAGTATTCTTGGCTGAAAGTTTTTATCTTTCAGAATTTTGAATCTATCATTCCACTCTCTCCTAGCCTGTAAGATTTCTGCTGAGAAATACACTGAAAGCCTGATAGCAGTTTCTTTGTAGGTTGTTTTCTTCTGCCTTGCTTCCTTAATATTTATACATTTTTTTTTGTCGTTGACTTGTGCCAGCTTTACTAAATATGCCTTGGAGAAGGTCTTTTTACATTGATGTTATTAGGAGTTCTATTGTCTTCATTTACATGTAATTCCAGCTCCTTCTCCAAGTTTGAGAAGTTCTCAGCTATTATTTAATCAAACAAACTCTCTACTCCTTTCTCCCCCTCTTGTCTTTCTGGAATATCTATAATCCTTATGTTGCATTTCCTAATTGAGTCAGATATTTCTCGTAGAATTTCTTTTTAGTCTTAGTTCTCTCTCCTCCTCCACTGAAGCATTTCTGTGTTCCTATCTTTTAGATTGCTAATTGTATCCTCCATAATATCAGCTCTGTTATTGAAGGACTGAAGATTTTTCTTTATCTCAACCATTGCATTTTTCATCTCCAACATTTCTGATTGGTTTTTCTTTATAGTTTTGATCTTTTTTTTGTGAAGGATTCTCTCTGTTCATTAATTTTTTTCCTGATGTCATTGAACCATCTTTCTGAAGATGGCTGTTGTGTATTCTCTGTCATTTTGATTGTAAATTTCTGTTTCAGGATTGATTTCTGGATATTTGCCTTTTTCCTTCTGGTCTGGAGTAATAATATATTTTTTCATACCATTTGATGGAGTCTATTTGTGCTGTGGCATAGCAATAATATTTGGTTGCAGGTTCCACTTGCTGTTACTGGGAGCGGGAAGGAGCTGTGCTATCTGAACCCAACATGATCTCTGTCAGCTGTGCCTCTCCAAGTCTGGACCACTCCTTGGGATTGCAGTGGCTCTGTAGGGTCTCTCACTGAATGGGAAAGCAATCACGCAGGGGCTCAGGGCTGCTGCCACCTGCAACACAGTCCTGCCAAGATACACTCCCGCCTTTGGGGCTTCAGTGGTACTACGGGCATTGGTGGCAGCTAGGAGCTTGTTTGTCCAGACTTGCAGCTCTGCCGCTTTCTGCTCCTAGGTCATAACAGCTGTTGTGCTTGGTGAACAGGGCCTTCCCACTGAGTCTGAGTCAGAGCCACTCCCTGGAACCGCAGTGGAACTGTGGACTCTCCCGCTGGACCAGAGGGTGATCACGTCGGGGCTTAAGGCTGCTGCTGCCTGCTTCCACAGTCCCCCCAAGTCATGTTCCCCACTTAGGCGACACAGTGGTACTATGGGTGTTCAAGGCAGCTGGCAGCTCATTTGCCTGGGCTTGCAGCCCTGCCGCTATCTGCCCCTAGGTTGCACCAGCCTTTGTGCTTTGTTGGCAGTACCTCCCCACTGGGTCCGAGCACGAGCAGCTCCCTATGGGCCACTTGACCCTTGGACTCTCCAACCAGATGGGGAAGCAATCTTGTGGGGGCTTGGGCTGCAGTCATCTGTTCTGCAATTGCACTGAGGTGTGCTCCCACCCTTAGGGCTGCAGTGGTGCTGCAAGTGCAGCCGGGAGAGCAGTCACATGGGTGTACTGGGCTGTCTGGGGGCCAGAGAATGCTCACCTGTCTCCACCACCTCCCCGGGGGTAATCCATCCACCTTCAGATGTATAGCTGCCTGGATCTCTCAGGTGTCCTGATGTGCTGTGTATGTATTCTCTGCTGACCAATGAATGTACATTTAGTTGTAGTTTGAAGGGAGAGAGACAAAGGGAACAACTCATTCTGCCGTGTTGCTGATGTCACTCAGAAATTCCTTTTTTTAATGAATGTCCAAGATAGGAAATCTGAGATATTTACTCTCATTATCACATGCATTCACAAGGCACAGGTTGTCCCTAGGCATATTTCTTTTAATGTTATTTACTATTTGCCTAACATTGTCCTGCACGTATTCTTCTGTAAAACATCTGATAAAGGATAAAATAATGAAATTAGGTCATCGAGGCCAGACTGACCGGTAAGGTCTTCCTAAAATCGTAATAGCTCTTAGCAGTCCTTCTTCTTGGTAGCTCCAAGAAAGAGGATATGAATTCCCATCTTTCAGGATTGAAAGAGAAAAGCAAACTTTCATTTGATAATCTGAAGCTGACTTTGGCCTCACAGATTGGACTTATGACTAAAATAGATAATATATTTACTGCTGTCCACTCAGGAGACCTCTACTGAACTTTCTCCTATTTGAACTCTCTACTTCATGCATGAGAAAATCAGTTCTTAAGATAGTTTCCTTTCTTTAGCAGACTTGCTGTGATACCATATCATGATTCTTTGGGGGGAGATTCTTTCATAAACACATGGCCTAAGCTATGCTTATGACACAGCCTTTCATCCTGAAGAGCTACCTGAGCACATGCCAGCAGCTCTAAATGTGCGGCGAGCAGGATTATCCACCAGTAACAGGATATTAAGTTAACTCTTTAGTGTCTCAGGGTCTACAATATAATAGCAGATATCAACCCTGAGCAGGTAGCAGGCATTTTCATATAGATTTTAAAAAAAAGATGGTTTAAGAATTTATAGCCAGCTCAAAGACATAAAAAGAGGGCTAACTGGATCAGGGCGGAGAGTTCTTTGCAGGAAGGGATTGCCATTCTCTGAGTCTCAGAGTGGTAAGGAGGATGCTACCTTTTTGCCTCAGCCTAATGAGAGGCAGGCCAGTGGAACTACTTGATATATCTTGACCTCTTACTGCAATTGGGAGAGATGAAAAACGTCTGCTGGACAAAAGAAGGCTGAAGCAGATCATGAACCAGAGATTGATTTGAGTTGGGAGATTTGTAGGACCGGTGTTGGTGGCAGAGCCAGGGAGGGTGGGTGGGTCCTGAAAGGTCTGCTCTATTAGCTTGTTAGGGCAAGGGATAGGTGAGTGATTACATGAGCCAGATTTGAACCCAAAACAAGAGAACTGGTGAAGGATTTGGGATCGTCAGGGCTTCTATTTCCTAGAGCTCTAGAGGGGCAAGGAATTCTCAGTTGAAAGAGCCTGGACATAAATTGCTAGACACACAGGAGCTATAGAAGGTAAGTGACCCCTCAGGATGGAGATGGAAGCTCCCTGGTAAAGAGATTTGTGAAGAGAGGTGCCCAGCAGGTACCACTCGGGAGATAGTGTAGCCTTTACCATCTGCCAGGCACAGAAATGGCCAAGCTACTCAGCTAAGAAAGAACCTGCCTAGCTCTATTGTACCTCTTCCTTCTCCTGACTTGGAGTTGACAATCAGCAAAATGACATCAAAAAAACAATCGAAGGAATAGTGAAAAAGGAGAGAGTGGAAAGAATGACTAGTTCTCTCTTTTAGACAAAAGTAGCTTGAAATATGTCCAAAGAGCAGAAAGGAAAGATTCATCTCTAAGTCAAGTTCTGAGTTTTAATTTCTATCTGGCATTGTCCATTCTAATTGCAAGACTGAAATTGAAATTTAAGTTATCATAGGATCAGTTATTATCAAGAATGAATGAAGGGCCAGCTCGGTGGTCCAGCGGTTGGGTTCGCACACTCTACTTCGGCAGCCTGGGGTTCACCAGTTTGGATCCTGGGTGAGGATCTACACACCGCTTGTCAAGCCATGCTGTGGCAGGTGTCCCACATACAAAGTAGAGGAAGATGGTCACGGATGTTAGCTCAGGGCCAGTCTTCCTCAGCAAAAAAGGAGGAGGATTGGCAGCAGATGTGAGCTCAGGGCTAATCTTCCTCAAAAAAAAAAAAAAAAATTTAAATAGAATGAGTGAAAAGTTATAGGTATGCCAGAATTTTCATCTAGGGGCAGGTGAAAATTATCCACACTGAATGCATTTTTAGAAGTTGGAAGGAGGGTGGTAGGGACATAAAAATAAAATTGTGTTTTGTTTATTTTGCAAGTTGTGCTTGTTCTGTGCCTAATCAGGCTGTGCATACTGTTCACATTTCACTGTACTGGGATTTTTAACTCCTTCTTGGTGTTGGGTTAATGGCATATACAGATATTAAATGTATAAGTTAGGTATAGATTTTACAATGCATTCTCAGAAGATTTGTCGATCCTTAAAATTTACTAATAAATATTATGTTAGATACCTTATAAGTTCTATATCTCTACAATGCCTTTAACTTTTTGTTTTTGTTTTTACGGAGGTTTATAGTTTACATGTGTTGTTACAATCTTCAACTCATTTGACATTCGAAATAATCCTGTGTCGTAGCAGAACAAGTGTAGTTTTGCTTATTTTAGGGAAAAGGAAACCACCATTCAGAAGGAGAATGATTACTCAAGCTCGTCTTGCTAGTAAATGGCAAGACAAGATTCCAACCCAGTCTTCTGATTGCAAGTTTCACAAATCCAGATTCCCTACTTTGATGCCCATGTACTCTTGTTTGTAAGAAAATGATCCATAATAGCTAGCACTTTCTGAGCATTTTTGATGTGAGAGACACTTTACTAACTGCCTTTCATTATCTCTTGCTTTTAATAATAACTCTATGAGGTAGGGCTGACTGTTTACATTTTGCAGATGAGGAAATGGAGGTTTTTGTAAATGTAGAGATTGAACCAAGGTCGCATACTAGAGACTAAGTGGCACTGAAGGGATTTGAAACCGAGGAAGTCTAATTTCAGAGCCCAAACAATGAACCACCGCACTCTCCGTGTTTTTTAAACGAGCGCTTCATAGTCAGTATATGGGTCTTCACACGTAACAGAATTTTACGTGAGAATCTAAAGTGTAAATAATTCTAAGTGAAACTTCTACTACCAAACTACTGCTTTTCTTAGAAAGGTAGAAAGCACGCTGGGCCTGAATTCAGAGGATTTTGTGTTCACATCTGCTTTGTTTTTGGAAAATTGTGATATTAACCAAGTCACATAATTTCACAGTACCTGTTTTCTTATGTCTATAATATAGAAACTATATTTACATTCATCAAGCAACTAGAAAAATATTATACTTAGGCTTGTGCAATAATAATGAATTAAATTCTGAGAAAAAAAGCATAAATATATATGCTATCTTTGTCCTTTTGAGTTATTTCAACAAAGATAACCATAGATTGGGTGGCTTATAAGCAGCGGAAATTTATTTCTCATAGTTTTGGAGGCTGGATAGTCCAAGACAAAGGAACTAACAGATTCTATGTTGGGTGAGGGCCTGCTTCTTGCTTCATGGATGGCCGTCCTCTTGCTCAATCGTTACATGATGAAAGAGCCAAGGGAATTCTCTGTGGTCTTTCTCCTAAGGGCACTAATCCCATTCACAACCTAATTACCTTTCAAAGGCCCCACCTCCAAATATCCTCATCTTGGGGATTAAGTTTCAACATATGGATTTGGGGGAACACAAATATTCAGTCTATGGCATTGTACTTCTGGCCCACCAGAATTCATGTCCTTCTCACATGCAAAATACATTCATTCCATACCAATAGTCCCATAAAGGGCAAAGTCTCATCTAAATATCACCTAAATCAGACATGGGTGAAACTCAAGATATGATTTATCCTGAAAAAAAGCAATGAATCTATGAAACCAGACAAGTTAAATGCTTCCAAAATCAATGGTGGGACGGGCATAAGATAGACATACCCATTTCCAAAAGGAGAGACGGACAAGAAAAAAGAAGTGACAGGTCCCAGGTAAATCCAAAACCTAACGAGCAAACAACATTAATCCGTTTACAACATTAATAACATTTGGCTTGATGCTCTGCCTTCCAGGCCCACTGGAGTGGCAACGTCATCCCCATGGCTCTATTGCACAGCCCGGAAACAATTCCTTGTCTGTGCCCCATGGATTTCCAGAGCTGGGGTCTTGAGCCCAAGTTTCTGCTGGGAGATCTCATCCTTTGTCCCTTAAAATCTAGGTGGAGGCAGGTATGCCCTCAGGGCCCATGTACTCTGTGCTAGTGGAGATGGCACTTGCAGACACAGCCAAAGTTTGCTCCCTGTGTCCTCTGGAGTAGCAGCCATCATGACCTGCATCACAAAGGGCCAGCCCCAGTTGCACCTGGGGTGTCCAAGACCAAGGGACTGGCAGGTTTTATGTCGGGTGAGGACCTGCTTCTTGATTCATAGATGGCCATCTTCTTGCTGTGTCCTCACATGGCAGAAGGGGCAGGGGAGTTCTCCAGGGTCTCCTTTATAAGATCACTAATCCCATTCATAAGACTACCTCCCAAAGGTCATCTGTTATCACGGCTGATATTCAGCAGGTACGCATGGTAGCTGGCACCTGGTGGGTCTATGTGCTGTACCATTTGTTAGATATTTTCTACATACACACTTCTAATAATCTCAAAGCGTTCCATGCATATCAAAAACAGTATTTTATTAGCATATGACACTTGAAAAAAGGATCTTGTTGGATAACAAACATTCCCATCAAATTGCCCAAAACTTTCCACTTTTTAAATATATATTTACCATTTAACAGTGAAACCTTTAACCAGTGGATTAAAATGTTAAATTGGAATAAAATCTTACGTATTGACATTCATTTCAAGATGCTAAATTTTATACAGACAACATTTTCATACATTAAACATTGACACTCTTAATATATTATTTTTACACCAAATTCTGACTGTTATATTTCAGCTGATGAATGATCATTTTGAATCATCAAATGATACTGCTGCCTGCTAGCTGTCTTTGTACAGCAGCGTTTGTGCAATTATTTGAGTATTTTATTGCATTTTACGTTATTACTTACAAAATGAGTGGAAAATGGGAAAGTGATAAGAAGCTTACATCTCATAAACTTAATTTCTTTGAGGCAAAGTTAGAAGTTATTATCATCCTCCAGGCAATGAATCTTAAGATTCATTGTTCTTAAGCTAGTTGGTGTTTCATTGTGAAAGAAAATAATAAAGTACATGTATGAGATAATAGAAAGATTTGAAGAATATATTGTTTAAAAAGCAGCATTTACTTAGGGAATTTATAATACGTATTTTCTAGATTTTTTAAGACACCATGAATTGTAAAATACATTTTCATTTAAAAACTATCTCACAAAGAATGCACAGTGCTGAATTCAAAGTAAAAAATCAATTCAAGGTGTACACTGATTTCAGAAATGCTGAGAGATAAGTCTTAGAAAGAGATAAATGCATTACTATTTTTAGCACTGAAAAATGTTTTGTCTAGCTTTTTCATATTTGGCTCTGATATGATTTTAGAATGCATTATCTATAAAGTTATGATAGAAAACAGATCCATTTTCTTTATATATAAAACCTCATCTAGGGGTCGGCCCAGTGGTGTAGTGGTGAAGTGCCCACACTCTGCTTTGGTGGTCCAGGGTTCACAGGTTTGGATCCCTGGCACGGATCAAGCCATTCATCAAGCCACACTGTGGTAGCATCCCACATAAAATAGAGGAAGATTGGCACAGATGTTAGCTCAGGGCCAATCTTCCACACCAACAAAAAAAAGCTCATTTAAAAGTGAATAATGCTTGTAACAAGAAAAAGCACTGGTGTAATATATATATTTAATTTGTTTATAGAGTATAATAGCAAAGATATGATTTTTTGTAATATATTTTGGCTGTCAGACCTCATTTCTGGGTTTAATTTGAATGAGGGCAAAGATTAAGGGGCAAGAATTATCTTCGTTACGCATTCTCAGAGGTCGATATAGCAGTCCTTCTCCTATGAAATCTGTGTTCCTGATAATTATTTTGCATATTTTATGTGTCAACTTTATATACATTGTGTTCCTACAAGCGTCAAAAATAGCCGATAATCTATGGGGCAAATGAGGCACATTTGTTTTCATTTGCTATTTTCTTCTCACTTATACTAATAATTTTTCCTTTGCTTCTTGACTTTCATCTTTTATCTCTTGCTCATCAAAATTGCTTCACTCTCTGCGAATGGCTAGGAACTGTAGCAGTGTATTTCTCAAGAAAGCTTAATTTATAAAGCGAAGGTGTAAAATATTTTGGATCAGACAATCAAGTAGGAATTAAACAATAATCATGGTTGTTTTCTTTGTTTATATTTGGTTAAGGTGTTTACTTGGAGATGATGCTTATCTACTTTTTTGCCTCTGTGCATTATCCGTTAGTTTTCCTTGATGTCAACACTAATGATCGTTTTTAAAAAAGTGAAGATGATGGAAGAGTCATTTATGATCTTCAGGATTTTGATTGGTTAAGTAGATGATTACACAAAGAAGTGGATTTTGTTTCTAATCAAAGAGTAGAAATGCAAGTAATAGAGGAAAAGTAAGGTTGTGAAAAATATGATTATTTAAATATTGGCCTTCTGGAGTGTTCTTTCATTTATCGGACTTTTAAGTAGAGCTAACCAAGAGACAGTGGGTCTGGAATTGAAAGGGGAGGTTTGGAACAGATATATAGTTTTGAGGGTCATCAGCATTCATGTGAGAAAGGGAATCAGTGGTATCTGTTCAATAATCAAATCGTACAGAAGGAGAACAAGGGACTATAACTAGACTCACGGGAAACTCCTGTTGCTTTCCTCCTTTCCATACTCAATGCAGTTGATTCGGTATTTTTTTCTTTTTTCAAATGAATAGAAATTCTGGCAGTTTCTAAAGCAAGGCAGCGCAGTGAGTTCTGCTATAATAATAATAAGCTATTCAAGTATGGAATTGACGTGAATCAGTCTTTCTGGTTTTGTGAGTTACCATGGAGTTTTTAAAAATAATAGAACTAATTAGATTTAATGACTTAATAAATAAATGAAACTTTATAGGCCATCAGCAATTTTCCCTGCTTTAAACTAGAAGTGAAAAAAGCAGAGCTTTCATGCAGAACATTTATCCTATGCTCTTGACAAGTGTCTGAAAAGTGCATGTCCTTTAGTCAGAGAAAATAGATAATTTATTGACTTCTTATTCACTTAATAAAGACAAAAGAATATTTTTGGAAAAAATAATGTTTTTGTTTCATATTGTATTGCCCTTTGGTTAGGTCTTGTGAGAATTGCAAAATGAAAGATAAGAAAGATGTGAAATCTTAATTGCATGTTTTAACTGAGTCTATCAAGCTATCTTTTTTCTTTTTTAATTCAATTCATTTACACTAAAACAACAAACAAAAATGTAGTTTACCCGTTTCTCCCACCCCCACGCCCTGGCAATCACCAATCTACTCTCTGTATCTATGAGCTTGTTATTTTTTAGATTCCATATATAAGCGATCATATTTAAAGCAGGTAACCTGTCATATCACAAACCCAAATAAATCTTTATTGTTTCCTTTTTGTGCACAGAAGGAAGCTCAATCATCCTAACATGATTAACATCAAGGTCTTTCACTGTTTGGTTGCAACCTGGATTGGCTGTGATTCCAGATAAAAACCTTCCTAGAACTTCAGTTCAAATGAATTTCTTTCTTATCCTCTCACTATCACCTATTTGCTATTTTTTTTGTAGCTCTTTTTCAATCTGAATTTCATGGCTATATACTTGTCCGATCATTAGGTGATAAATCATCAAGGGCATAAATTGGTTCTAAGTCACTGCCTACTACAGACTTTGCATATGATAGATACTCAATAATTTGTTTGCTGGTTAGATTTAACACAAATTATAAAACTTTGGATGTCTTTTGTTTGATGATTCTCATTCAATTACATTTCCAGTTCAAACGAATGATGTGAGCGTTCAGAAATATCTTACCTACTTTCCAATATCTGTCCCGTGGTTTTAGATCCACATTGTTGTTAGGCATGTTATGTTAATGCAAATGTACATCTTTCGATTTCTACTTTATGTACTTTGCTAGTCTCCTTTATAAGTTTGGAACTTAGGGAAAAAACCAGAACATATACTTTCTTTGATCGTGACTGAGTATTAGTGCAGAAAATGTGGTGTTCACTTTCATGCAATAGACTATTGCTCTTCATTTGCTTAGCAAGTGCTCTTTATGACCAGGCCAAACTTAAGCAAAACCTTCCCCAGACTCTGGGTCCATGAGTTGCCTTACGAGCAACACCTTTGTAAATTTGCGAGGTATAGTTTCAAAAATCACACCCATATTAAACAAATAATTGGATTGGATGTATGAGAAAAACAGTTCCTCATAGTTTACTCTCATTGTTACTTTGGATCTTGGCTTTGTAAAAATAATAGGGTTTTACTGACCTTTATTTTTCCCCTAAAATAAATTTGACACCACATAATTGCTCAAATAAAACACTCTCATTTTTGTTTACTTTAAGAAAAATAAGTGAAGGAATAGGCTGAAAAAATATACATTATTATTATATTTTATGCTAACAAGCACTGGGGACCAACAAGCTATTCCTTTTCTTAGTTCTGATATCAATTTTCCTACATCTGGTAGTATCTGAAAAAGGTATATGTTAATGACTGAAATAATAAAAATATAGTGACAGATAGCGAAAAACTGAGGAGGAGAAAAGAAGGATGGAGAATGCCTCTGATAGTTTATTAAGATCAAAACATTTATTTCTGCTGTTGGTATGTATTTCTTTATTGAAGACAAAAACATGTAACTACTTGAATAAGCAACGTGCCCAAAGAGAAAATAAAATAGAGTATTTGCCATCTCACCGCTCTTTCATTCTTAAAAATCTAGGATTTTATAAACTTACTATACAGTTGTATTTCTAGATTTTTATAATATATGCAAAATATGTTTGTTTATTACAAAAGATTTGTTAAGGGTAGTTAAGAATTCCATGCATAATATTCTGGGTTATTTCCCCATAAACCTGATTTTATTTTGATTATGTAATGTCAGAATACTTCCATCTTTAAGGAAGTTAGAGCTTTTCTTATCCCTCTATTAATGTATGCTTCCAAAAGGCAAGCACCACCCCCCCCCTTCAATAAGCAACAAGGGGATGCTGAATCAAAAATAATTATGCTTTGTTTTCTTCTGAAATTCTACCCATGAATCAGTTAATTTATGTGGAGATCTGCTAAGCTCACCATGCCATTTGTATTTGTTAATCCTTCTTTTATTAGCTATACTTATGAGAAAATTATACCATTATTTTCCCACAAGCCTCAAGCCTCAACTAATTTGTGTAGTCAAAAATGTTTCCAAGTGGCCTTTCTTTCCGACTAAAGAATTATTCCTACTGTGTGTCTCAGTTTGTCTGAGGGTGTCTCATTATTCGTCCATGTGCACTTTGTTGGTGAGAATAAGCACTCAGGAAGCACAGTCTGAACAGGACCTGAGGTTTGTTGTACTTGTCGGTGGTTCTCGGCCTTTATGTATGTATCAATGCTATGGCCTTTCCCCAGTGACAGGAATGATTTTTTATGTGTGTGAGGAAGATTGGCCCTCAGCTAACATCTGTTACCAGTCCTCCTATTTCCGCTTGAGGAAGATTGTCCCTGAGCTAACATTTGTGCCAATCTTCCTCTATTTTATGTGGGATGCTGCCACAACATGGCTTGACAAGCAGTGCTAGCTCCCCCGGCCGCCAAAGTGGAGCACTCACACTTAACCACTATGCCCCTGGTCTGGCCCCAGGAATGAGGTTTTTTTCAGTAGTAGTCATTTATTAACATTACTTTTTAAAAAGACAAAGTTGATTTATGAGTAAGGGGGGAAAGCAATTTTATCTTCTAAACTCTGGAATTCTGGCAATTGATGAGACAGTTGTGGAAGTTTTCTAGAATTATATGGTGACAATAGAAAAGGTATTTGGAAATCAAAAGTACGCCCATCAATTATTAATCTGTATGCTTCCCTCTACCCTGAAAACACAGTGAGCATTTAATAATAAAATTTCATTTCCGTCAGCATTTGAGAAAGGTTAAATTTACAGAATTTTGTTACTCCAACTTTTCCTTTTGAATTCTAATTTTATAAAACCGCAAGGTTCAAATATGCACTTAAAACTCTATTTTATTGTTTAGTTGGATTTTTTATGCCATAGATTTGGAGAAATTTAAATTCTGAGTTTCAGTAAAGCAACAAAGGCATACACATTAAGGAGGTCAGAATGTAAAGCGTGGGTATTCAATAAGAGACTATGTCAAGTGGACTGTGCAGATCTCTAAGGAGACATTTCAGGCAAGGGCATGCCTAGTCAGCTCAAGAGGGGCTCCCTGTGACTGGAGAAACATAGCCAAGTAGAGAATAGTAGGAGATGAGGTCAAAAGATAACTGGGATCCAGTTTTTGTAAGCTTTTAGAGCATTGCAAGATCATTTGGCTTTAATAAGTCACGTAGGAAGATGTTAACAAGTTTTTTTTTTTTAAAGATTGGCACCTGAGCTAACAACTTTTGCCAATCTTTTTCTTTTTCTGCTTTATCTCCCCAAATCCCCCCGGTACATAGTTGCATATCTTAGTTGCAGGTCCTTCTAGTTGTGGCATGTGGGACGCCGCCTCAACGTGTCCTGACAAGAGGTGCCATGTCTGCACCCAGGATCTGAACCCGAGAAACCCCGGCCTCCACAGAGGAGCACGCGAACCTAACGACTCGTCCATGGGGCCGGCCCCTACAAGTTTTGAGTAGATATATGACATGCAGTAAATTATAGCCTATCAGAATCACTATGGATTATGAACACTGTGATGAGGGTAGACTGTAGACCAATTAGGGTACTGCTTAAAGATATAGCAATAATCCAGGTGAGAGATGATGATGGCTTTTACTTGTAGAGGTGATGAGAAGTGATTGGACTGTTGTTATTTTTGAGAGAATTCTTCATAGATTTGATGTGGGATGTGAAAAAAGGGAGAAGCATCAAAGATGAAATCAAGGATTTTGGCTTAATCAACTAGAAGAATGAAATTGCCATTTGTGTGATGAGGAAAGTTCTGAGAGCTGGTTGCATCTGGCAACGGTGAGATGTTCCCTTTCGAACATGTTGAGTTTAATTTGCTTCTTAGCTAACTCTGAAGGTATGTAGGTATATAAGGCTTGCAGTTAAGTGTATGTGGCTGGAGTTCAGGAGAAAAGTCTGTGCTGGAGTTATAAATTTTGAAGTTGTCTGCTTTGAAATGCTACTTAAAGTCCTGAAACTGGATGAGATCACTCAAGGAGACAGTGTATATATATACGTAAAAAAGCAGAGGTATAAGAATTGAGTCCTGGAACATTTCGATATTAACCAGTAGTAAAGATGAGAGAGAACCAGCAAAGGGGACTGAAAAGAGTGACTAATGATGTGAAAGGAAACCAAGGACAGTGGTGTGATCGGAGGAAACCAACAGCGTTTAAATTAAGGAGGTCTTTAAAGAATGCTTATACATCAAGTGGGTTGCTGACAGAAAATACACTATTAGACTTAGCAAAATTGATAGTCTCCAGTGATTTGTAAAAATGCCACACACACAGATATGGTAGTATGGCTGACTGAAGCTATTCGAATGGTCCTAAGAAAACAGAAGGAGAACAAGCCAATTAGAGACAGCAAGTGTGAGCAACACTTCACGGCAAGTTGCCATAAAGGAGAAGGAGACAGTAAGGCCAAGAGAAGATTTTTTTTCTTAATTGTTAAGAGAAATAATAACATATTTACAAATTCATGAGAACTGTTAATAAGAGGTGAAAAGTTGAAACAACACAAAGAAACATGAATCACCAGGGAGCAATATTCTTAAGTAGGCAAGGTAGGATGGGATCTAGAAGAGAGGCAAGTATGAAGAGCACAGGTTTCATTCATATCAACAGAAGGGTGATCAGAATTATTTGAGCACTACTTCTGGCAGATGGGTATATAGACTGATGGGTTTTTCATGGCAGGTTTTCTTTCATCTGCTTTGATTTTATCAGTATATGAAAAAGTGTGCGAATGTGCATATTCCCATACATGGAAAGTGTTTACCTGCTCAACTTACTAACATTGCCCAACTTATTAATGTTACTTCTGTAATGAATATCTGCAAAGAGTTTAAAATCGTTTAAAAATAAATACAATCAACAATAAATATGGCAGGTAAATTTCTCCAGGAACTCCTGCATCTGTGTTGCTGGCTGAGATGGCAGTGTAGGGGTAGCTTCACAGCGAAGCTAATGGAGTTTGAATTTCAAGACTGCTGTCTTGTACAGGCCCTTTCTAAGACTGTGGGAGCGGCCCTAGCAATTTTGTATTTGTAGTTTTATCTATTTTCTTCTTAAAGAGAAGTTTACCTGGAAGCAACTTGGAACCTCCATCTTCCCTTGCACTTTCCTGTAACTGACTTGGGAAAACAGCAGTCTAAGCCTTTCCTGAGCAAGCGCTTCTCGTTGAAGATTGCAACCTAAAGCTGGAACTATATAGAGAAGGAGATCTTGAGAACTGTAATTCCTTTGCCTTTGAAGGGGCTGAGGATGATGCTGAGTTAACAAGAGACTCTCCAGCATATCACCCTAAGGGAGAAAATGCAATAAATTGACTAAGGTGATTAAGGAGACCTTAGGCCATTCAAGGGACTAGAACTTAAAAGAAGGTAGCATTTATGTATTAGCATATTGGAAAGTGGAAAACAGTTAATTATTAATTGAAAGCTGATTGATGTTAAAACAACACAGAAGGGTAATGGTCACTTTGGAATAAAATAGTGGAGGAATAAGAAAGCAGAGGTTTTTTAGAGTGTCTCCAGCAATGTTCAGGGGAGAGGGTATGCTGATTATAAGCCTCTGTAAAGTTTAGCATTCACTAATAATGCATTCAACACATTTATTGATCATTCACATTAGGTATTAAGAATATCATTTAAATCGAGACAGCAATGGTCCCTCTGTTCAAAGGGCTTACGGTCTAGATCAGTACTGTCCAACGGAAATATGATTCCAGCTCCAAATGTGAGTCACATATGTAATATAATTTTCTGGCAGCCACAATAAAAAAATAAAAAGAAACAAAATTAATTAAATAATGTTACTTAACCCAATCGATCCAAAATCCGTATTATTGTTTCGAAATTTAATCAATATAAAAATCATTAGCAGTATATTTTACATTCTTTTCCTTTGTTGGTACTACCTTCAAACCCTGTTGTGTATTTTACACTTGCAGCACATCCCGATTTGTACTCGCCACATCCAAAGTCCTCGGTGTGGTTGGTGGCTACAGCATTGAGTAGCACAAGTCTTCTAGACAACTAGAAGTCTAGTCAGAATAATTCTTCAGGGTCCCATTGTGAAAAAGTCCTGGACTTGCGATCTGGACCACATATCTGTCTATGGTGATCCATGGAGATAATGCTACTTGTTAGGCTGGCTTGAGCTTCCTTTATGACATACAGTATCCGAAGAATTTACAAGAACCGTAATTTCTTGATTCTAAATAACTGTATGATGGTATCACTGATAACTAGGGCATGTAAATAAAGATAATTTACAATATCCATTCCATGCCACCACTAACTTTGCAAATATACACACTTTTTTAACTTTAATATATATCGGCATACCAAAGTGAAGATATTCTACAGGTTTTCTTTCTTTTCATTAGGAAAAATAAGAGCAAGGTCGGGGATGGTTTATGACTTAAGCTTTCCCTGTGGGACGCTGGATCTGGGCTTCCGAAAATGCAGTACGTCTACAGCTGAAGGTATTAGGCGGAAGGAAAAAATTACTGAGAAGTTTAAAAACCAGGTTAAAAAATCCCTAATTATTTCAGCAGATATTGATTTTATAAAAAAGTTCCAACTTCTAAAAAGAAAAAATAAATATACTATAAATTTGGTGATAATGAAACAGTGATTGAGATTTTTAGATGACTAGATCTATTTCTTATATATCTTTAGTTACTTAATTACTAAAATTGCTTAAAAATCTCAAAAAATACAAAATGTTTGGGCATCCTTTGCTTTACTTCTCTCATTCATTGTGACAATTGAGGACACAGTGCTTATCCAACTCTGTGGGAGTTTGGTGTGTTCTAACACCTATGTTAGTGTGATGTGCTATGTTCCAACATCATCCATATATGCCACAAGTGGAAATAGAGTGAAAGCTATTTCTGAAAAATGTCATCTTGAATACAGAAGAAAGTAAGGTGAATACATAAATACATACAAAAGGAAGTTGAAAGTAAATGTAATTCATTTTTATTTTATCTATCTAGCTGTCTGTCTAAACATCTATTGATCCATCATTTATCTACTAATCCCTCCCCCGCTCTCTCTCTCGCTCTTCTTTTCCTTCATTAGAAAATTTAAAACCCTGGGAAATTTTAACCAGGGTAATTTGTGCATGTGTGTGGGTGAAGTGGGGGATGTAGATAATTAGTTTTTCACAATCATATATTTTCTGTAGTAAACTTAAGGAATTGTGTTTAAATTTCTTTGTGAGTGTGTATACATAAAGATTGCAAGCTTACAGCTAAGTACTCTTTGCATTTTCTTAGTAATGCTTATGATTTATAATAGAAACTATCTATTTTATTGTGTCAAGGACATGGAAAAATGCAAGTGTTTATAAATTAAAGAAAGAAAAGAGAGCCAGAAGACTGGGAAATTGTAGAAAGATTAATAATATCATTGGAAATCCAATTTGCCTGCAGAGAAAATCACATTTTCTAGGAGAAATATTAATATCAGAGATGTCTAAATGGGTTATTTAAAGATTATATTTCAAAGGATGGAGGAGTAAGAACCAAAGCAAAGTCAAACAAATGAGGACTAATATTGTAGAAACTTGAGATCTTACTGATGATTGATTTCCACCTACTTAAATACCTTTTGATAGTGGTAAAATATAAAAGACTACTTGAAGTTCTACATTTTGAAAGTATTTGTGGAGATCATTAAGTAGATTTTGCTCACATCAGGCCAGAGATGTTTAAGATACTGTATGGTGCCAAATAACGGGCAAGTATCAGAATAGAAAAAGATATGAACTTCATATACAGGTCCTCAAATCTTGGGTCTCCAGGAATGACGGCGGTGGAGTTCATTTCTACAGAAAAGATTAACGAATACAACCATCTACTTTTTCATGTGATTTCCCTCCTTTGGAAATGTTACCATATTTTCATGAAAATTTATACAGACATTGGATGAAATCTGTCTCAATGTTTCCATGTATTGTAAACATGTAATTATGATATCCGCATTTATGTTATGACAACTCTGCAGCAATTTTTAGACCCTCGACAGATTATGTTTTTCTTTTTGTAATCTCTAAATTGCTAAAGAGACTTCATCTCTCCTTAAATATATTTTTAGGGATTGTGTTCATCAGCAGCATATTGTTCATGCATGGTGGGGTTTTATTTTATAAGTGTTAGTGTCATCTTTCATTTTTCTAATCAGTTTCATGTGTCAATATCAAAACAAATTCATGAGACTTATTTGAAAATTATCCAGGAGTTCTTTGACTTTCAAAGCTGCTCAAAAATTGAATGATAAAGATACTGTTTTCATGACTAACCAACATACAGGCCTATGTTTTTCTGCCATGTCTTAGTTCACAAGGCATTCTTTTCCAGGAAGGTTTTTGATCTTTTGTTATACCTACTCAAAGGCCAAAATTTTAAGATCAAAATCAAAGCTTTTGCTAACTCCTTGAGATTTAGTTAGAGTGAGCTTCCACTCAGCAGCTAGCGTGAAGATTTTTCAACCTTGGTTTACTTTTTTTCTTTTTGAGAAATTCTATTTTGAGAATTCTATTTGTAATTTGCTATATTTGTAATTTTTGTCTCTGTATCTAGATTTTAAACTCCTTGAAGCCAAGAATTAAATTTTTACATAGTATTTTTTTCTAGTTCCCAATACCAAAAGTCAATTGACTAGATATTAGATCTTTAATTAATACTTGTTAACCAATTAAGGCATTGTTTCAACGTATGTATGAGGGAATAATGAACTGCCTGTGAATAGTTTTGCTAACATGGAAAAAATGAGAAAATAATATAAGGTTTTTCAATTAAAAAATTGCACAATTTTATGATGACTTGGATGGAGTAATTAAGGAAAGTTACCAGTCAAATGACTTTTGAGAGTGTTTCCAGGTTTGGTGCCTTGAAAAATAATAATATAATAATATTCCTAACTTAAATGATTTGTGGATGAAAATTATTTTCTTTATTTCTGTCTTTTGAGTTTTTGGTGCACCACAGGAATGAAAGTTAATTCTGAATTTAGTAATCATCAGCAAAAGGGACGTATGAAAGTTCACGGTAACTCACAGTGGAATGCAGAAACAAATGAGGAGTAACAGCTATGGGAGAGCATTGTGGACTTTGCCTAGGGTATGAGACCATGTTCCAAAATCCTTGTTTGAGATCTCCAACTTTTTGTTAAAATAAGATATAAAGTTATCTACTGAGAATCAACAATAACGTCTTGGGAATAGGAAGGAGTGAGAGATTGTGGCAATCGTCCACATTACAAATACCAAGCTTAATTGTCAATACTACATATAAAACAACACCATCAATAAAATGAACATTTATTGCCTGACATCCTCCTAAGATTACATTTTATTTCATCCTCACAATGTAATCAAGTAAGTGTTGTTATTTTTTCATTTTAAAGATGAGAAGACTAGGAATCAGCCTGCTTAGGATAGTTGCCAAAGATCTTACAAAAAGCAGGGGATAAATTTTTTATTTGAACTTTGACTAAACCCATGCTTTTACTTTTAACTTGCATAAAATATTAATATACCACAGTTTACAAATATTGTCAATTTTGCCATCATGTTAACTGTTTTTTGCTCTGTACGCTAAATTGTGAGTGTGATTATTTCCTGCAACCAGAAAAAGATCAGTTAAACAAGCATGATGCTCCACATCTCTCTCTCACACATGCACACAATCTCTCCATGTCTCTCTCTAAATCTTTCTTTCATCTTCCATAGAGAGAAAGGAAATTAGATCAAAGAGTTATAACTTTAAGAGCTCATTGCAAATCTCTCTGTCGCTAAACCTAAACAACATAAAGGTATAATTTAATTATTTCCCTTAGCCATTACATTGAATAAAAATATGTTATGTATATTTTATGTATTTCTATGACATGTCTTCTGGACTAAGAAGTAAAGATGTAAGAAGGAAAGGAATATTACTTCAATAATTATCTCCAAGGAGAGAAAAGGCTATATTTAACAATGCACTATAACTTCACCATTCTTTCAGAGGTATTAGTGATGTGGAAAGCTTCTGAAGTTTTTTTGCTGTGTTTTCTTTTTTGGCTCTCATCTCAACACATGAACTTGGAAAGATACTTCCTTTAGATGATACAACTGGTCAATCCTATTTCTTCCCTCTTGTAATCTGTGGTAGGGTATATCTCCTTGAGAGACTATAGTTTATCGGGGTTAAGAATCCCAGTTCTGAAGACAGACTGAATGGGTTGGAATTCCAGCAGCATCATTTACTTCCACAGCCTGAAGAAAATTTCTTAGCCTTCCTCTTTCCTTACCTTTAAAATAGAGTTGTTACTACTACTTACACAATGAATTGTTATGAGGATTAAATGAGTTAATATACATACTAGTCCTAGTTTCTGGCACAAACTAAGCTTTAAATAATCAAAGGAAAATTTTGTCATAAATATTGAGCGTGACCAAAAAATAGAAAATAACTCTATTATAAAGGTTCTGAATAGCACTTCCCAATAAGACTGTCCTTTGTCCCAGCCCTGCAAAACCTTCTATGAACTGAGGTTCTTTTCATTACTACATGAAAATGTGCTGCTTGCTTCCTGCTGGCCTGCATGCCAAGTGATAGATAATCTTTACTTTGCAAGTCACACAAAGTGATGTAACATTCTTCATAATCCAGATTCCTATGGAGGAGAGATGATCCATCTTGACATACATTAAAGAGAGTAAGCAAAATGAAACCTAAGCCTTGAAGATGAGTCTCTACTCTATTTTCTGTCCTCAAGGTTTAAGCCACAGTGGCAAATGCTAATTTATATACAAGTCAATCTCTGATGCTATGCAGTTTTATTTTAGTAAGATATGAGAGTGTTAATGAAAGAGTCGATCATCTTTAAGTGTGGGAATTAGCATCCTTATTCCATATTGGGCATTTTATCCAGAAATATGGCATTTATTTGTCTTTCCCATCTTAAAGCACTTAATAGAACCCAAAAATAATATTTGTTGAATTGAATCGGTCCTTGTATACTGTCTATGATAAGAAAATGAATCGTAAAATGCTATGTACATTTTTAGAAACACCTAATGTAGCTGAAACAATTTCAGACTACGGACACCTGAGATAATTACAAGAAAGAAAGATCTTCCTTGCATAGATTAAAAAAACAGTTAGGAATAAAGTCATTTTTTCTTCTTGAATCTTTTTGGTTCTTCTTACATTCTTGTACTTTCTTTTATAATGTAAGATATGAGGATAATAAAAGACACACGAGTGAAGGATTTGTCTGAATTCATTGGAGAGCAGCAGTTCTGTCTACACGTTGTTGAAGTGCTTGTTTTAGAAAGGTTTTGTTGCAAGGATGGCAGTGAGTGAAAAAGTGATGTGCGGAGACCTCTAGAGACTGGAAAGCTTAACTACACTTAGTGCTCTGCAGATATGGTTCAATGCTGCATTGTAATTGAATTGCTTGGGGAGCTATAACACAGCTATAAAGAGAACAAGGTACTATTCCGTTCCTAGTGATGTGGTTAAAATCAGTGTTCTCAAAAGCCTTATGCTTTTGGCTATTTTCCTCTTAATGAGTTAATTAAGGTAAAATATGCTTTACATTTGCTCTACTGCAAAAACAATGATTAAACAACAGATGTTCATACCAAGAAAATATAAATTATCAGTGTGTACAGAACACTTATTTTTAGAAGAATAAAGTAAGCGTTTATCTGCTGCCATGACATAAAGATATTATATTTACCTTACCTTTTCCTTGATTTGGGGAAAAATAACAGTGGTGTTACATTTATTTTCCTTTTCTGATATATTGAACGAATCCTTTTGATACCTCTGACTGTGGCTGGAAAACTTCTTTAAATGAAGTTGCTAGTCCTATAAGAATTTATTGGAATGAAAATGTCAGTTTACAACATTGTAAACGCATTTTACAATCAGTTGTGTCCTCATATTAACTGTTTTTCCTAGGTACAGAAAGTTTTGACTATTTCCTGCCACAGAGAAATAGATCGATTAAACAAGTAAGTACAGCTGTTCAGTCTCTCTCTCTCTCTGTCTCTCCTCTCTCCTCTCTCTTTCCAATAGACTTCAGTAGACTTCTGTGTGTTACTGTCTTACTCGTTAGTGAATTATGGCTCTCCAAAAAATTCGAACCAATAGGAAATATGTGTGTACGAATATATATATAGACACAATATAATAGAATTTATAAGGACAATGCATATATTATATACACATAACTAATACAAACACACAGCACACACATGTGCATGTGTGTGTGAGGGAGAGAGAGATTTGTTTTACATGCAATTATGGAGGCTGGTGTGTCCAAATTCTGCAAGACAGGCAGACAGATTAAAGACCCAGGAGAGGGTTGATGTCACAATCTCTAGTCTGAAAGCAGTCTGGAGACAGAATTCCTTTTCTCTAAGAATTTAAGTCTTTTCTCTTAAGGCCTTCAGCAGATTGGGTGAGGCCTATCCACGTTATGGAAGGTAATCTGCTTTGCTCAAACTCTGCTGATTAATTACATCTAAAAAATATCTTTACAGCAACATCTAGCCTGATATTTGATCAAAACTAGGTACCATGAGTGAGCCAAGATGACATAAAATTGACCATCATATTGAGTAATTCTACGATAACTTAAAACAATGTGATTGCTCTAAATAAACCAAAGCAAATGAAAGCAATCAAAACATGAACGCAAATAGATACACAGACACATAAGATTATATAATTTAGTGATTTTTTTAGTTCATTTATAGTATAAATTCTATCTAATCACAGTAAAATGTTTCTCACAATGAAGTGACAAATTAAGTAAATATCTTACAGTTAAAGTTTGCTGCTCCCTAATGCTCAGTCTGCCATAATGAAGACATTCCCTTACCGTTAATTTCATGTTAAAAAAAATGAAAATTTAGAATTCCGTTACTTTTGCAATTCACACCCAAGTGGTAGTTATTGAATCAAGACAGATCTTTTTCATCGACCAAAGTTTTTTCTTATGGAAATGCTAATTGAAATATATTCTCCTTATATTTCAATTAAACATTGACAGATACTGAATGTCAAATATTTTATTTATTATTGAGCAGATAAAATGAGGATAATACATTTGCTAATACTCTTTTTTTTAATTCTAAGTATTATAATTAGTGTTAGTCCTATATCGACATTAAAGATAGTGTCTTCTTAGTTAGAAATTAGGTTTTAATTGATATCACCCATGTAAAAAGACTTGTAATACATAAATGGAGCTGTCTTCAGCCAAAAATACATATTTAAATAGGAGTTAGTATAGAACACTCACTGATTTTAGCTTTTCAAATCTGTTAACGTTATTTGTAAATGAAAGTATAGTATATTTCTGGAGTACTTTCACTAGCATTCCCTTTTGGAGGGGCATTTGCATTTTCTTAATATGAAACGAGTAGAATATGGCTGTGGATTCATTTGGCTAATTAAAAAAACAATTGCTCACACACATGAAGTAGCTTATCGAAGGTCATGTGGCAATTTAGTGGCACAGCCAGAGATAAAATCTACTTTTACTTGTCTAATACAATGCTATATAATCACTTGAGATTTACTAAATAGGGATCAGGTAACTGAAAAAAAAATCTCTATATTTACTTTAATTCCTTAAAGACATAAGAAAATGGCAATATAATCTCTTTTCTATATATTTCAATGGGAATATATTAGAATCTGTATAGAGATCTGATACAGCTAATTTAATATATCTAGTAAAACCCATAGTAAGATAAATGTCTAACAATAGTTCTGTGTATTATTTTCTTTTAAAGCTGCATAGGTTAATAATTTAGTTTAAGGGTGATTTGTATTCATGATATATATTAATAGACTGAATTTCTTTTCTTTCTGAATCTAAATACAATAATAATTGAATGAGAAGTATTTAAACATAAAACAAGCAGAAGCTCAGCATTAGATGGCCAGATGACTCTGAATACACAAAAATATTGGATAAGAAACCGGAACAAAAAAATACATGGAGTTTAGCACAGCCATGATAAAAGTAATGATAACAAGTATTAGGTACAGCAATTTGTCTAAGTGGAAACCGCTGGTCAAGAAATAGATCAGGATCCAAAATAATGACAATTACAAAGAAAGCTTTCTCTTTCATACAAAAGTAGGACATATTAAATTACCCTGTGCAGTGTGTGTTCGGGGTAGCTAACTGGAATAAAGAATCATGGGGAGAAACAGTTTGCAACAATCACATGCTTAATAGCTGAAATCTATTTGGCATTGCCTATGCAAAGGATACTGGTTGAGAGAGTTCATCTTGATATAAATTCAAGCCAATGGGTAACTGATAAAGAGATGCATTTCTGAAATCAGGTATGTGAGGAGTGCAAGGAGGTCCATGCAAACAACCTTCCGAGGAATGAGGGAAGGAATAGGGGGTTGCTGGGTTTGACATTGATGGAAATAAGACGACCGTTCCTTACTTTCCCATATTGCTTAAGCTTTCCTTTACTCAGAGTGACATGCTGTCCCCTCTCAGGGAAGATCTTCAAATATCTTTTCTGTGTTAATAACATTTATTCGATTTTTACATCTGGTTGAGACAAAATAAAGAAGCAGGAAGAAATTTATTTTGAGAGACGATAGCCAAATTCTGAGTTCACACATGTACCTACATTAGGGAAATCTGTCACTGTGGTTCTCATATGCTCAGATCTCTGGAAACTGTCACGCTGCTCGAGATATATAGAACAATTCTACCACTCCAAAGTAACATTATTTTTACATGTCACTATGGACTAGTTTTGACTGTTTTTGAATTTCGTATAAGTGGAATCACATAGCATGAACACTTTAGTATGTATCTTTAGTATGTACCCAATCTGTTTTTGAGATTCTACAATGTTTTTGCTTATCAGAAGTTTGTTCTTTTTAGTGCTATATAAAATTTCATTGTTTATATATATATATATATAAAGAAAATAATCCCTTTTCCCATTCTCCTGAGGATAGAAATTTGGGTTGCTTCCAGTTTGGAGTTATGAACATTCTTGTATGTGTCATTGCACTTAATTCTCTTGGGTATACACCAAAGAGAGGAATTCTTGGATGATGGGGTATTCAACTTTGTATTCAGCTTTATCAGGTACCGCAAAAGTGTGTTTCCAAGGAGTTGTAAACTTGACCTGCTCATCAGCAATGAATGGGGGCTCTATTTGCTCCACAAATTGTCTAACACTTGGAATTGCCAGTCTTTTGAAAGTTAGTAATTCATGGATGTGTAATGGTATCTCACCGTGGTCTTCATTTACATTTCACTGGTGGCTGATGATGTTGAGCATCTTTCCATATGCTTATTGGCCATTTAGATGAAGTGCTTGTTCAAATGTTTGACCGATTCTTTGTTTGTTTGTTTCCTTGTTAGTTAATGTAGTAGGGTCCTTTATATACTCTGGATCTGAGTTCTTATTCGGTCTCACCTGGCTTTACTTATCTTTTCATTTACTTAAGTGTCTTTTGCTGAACCAAAATTTTGAATATTGATGAAATCTAGTTCATCAACTTTTTCATGTACGTCTAGTACTTTTTGAAACCAGTTCAAGAGCTACTTGTGAAGATATTCTCCAGTGTTTCCTTCCAGAAACTGAATGGTTTTAGTTTTCACATTACATGTAAGTTTAAGATTCATGTTGAATTAATTTCTGCTTCTGGTATTTGGGACGGTTAAAAGTTCACTTTTTCTAAATGCATATCAGTTCTCCGGTATTTCCAGTATCTTCCACATTGAATTGCATGGATGTCTTTGTCATAAATTAGTGACTCTATAGGTAAAGAGCTATTTCTGGATTTCTGCTACTCTCTTCCATTATTCTTTTTGTCTATCCTTATATATGTTTTTGCATTTCTATGTGAATTTTAGAATATTCTTGCTGATTTCCACAAAAAAACCCAAATGAGACTTTGATTGGGATTAAGTGTGCAGATCAATAAGAATAATTGATATTTAAAAATATTGTCTCTCACAATCCTTGAACATAGTACTTGTTCTCCACGTATTAAGGCACATTTGATTTCTCTCAGAAATGTTTTGTAATGTTCCACGTAGTGGAACTCCAGCACAGTTTTAAGAATTAATATGTTATTTATAATGATAATTATAACCAGAGATAATTTTAATTTATCAGAAATTATTATTATAATTGTCTCTTGGTTTCCTTTCCTTCCTTCTCATTCAATTCCTTTACTGCTAAGTTGCCTATCTTCCTAGTTCTTCAATTCTTCAAGGGGTGACTCGAAGAATTTACCTGCTTGTTGCCACTTGCTCTTCTTGTCACCCCAACTGGAAATGCAAATTTGATATCTTTATATGGGGGAAATTAACTAATTGAAATACTGTTCAGAGAACAGCAACCCTACCACAAAATGTACACCAGCCTACAGTCTTCAGGACTCCAGGAGATGGACAATTATGACTGTATCCACTGAGGCTTGATCTCTGTGGATTACAAGCTGGACCCAGTCCTCCTGGGTGTCTTCTGCCACAGTTTTAAAACTCCCTGGTTCCCCTTCTCTGGCTTTCAGGATCCCAGAAGGATGATACGCAAATGTTTCAGAAGGCAGATCGTCCCCAAAGCTGAGAGGGGTGGATCAGCAGCTCAATTCCTGCCACCTGTGCACCTTGTGGGCCAGGCAAGCCGACCAGCAGCTTGGGCTCATGTCACTCCAGGTGTGGGAAGCCAAGTATTTGTTTCCACAATAAAAAACATACATTCGCAAACATAGACATCTTCACATGACCTCGTATAAAGTGTAAACTTTCCAAACTCTTCTCTTTTAAAACAGTAAACAAAGATGTTCAGTGCTCTTATTTACTTTGTTTCTTCAGAAGGCATATCTCTATACTGATTGGAAGAAAAAACAATGATCCTAAGTTTCAAAATATCTTTCCCATTACTCAAAAGACGATTTTAATCTTGAGATATTCAAATTAACCTTGCTTTTTGACTCTGCTTTCTATCCCTCAGGAAATGTTAACTAAGAGATAAATCAAGTGAACACTTTAATAAACACATTTCTTGTGTGGAGGCTTTTGAGGACTCATCTAACTATACACTATGCGGATGGACGTTAACTTGCTTCACGATTCCTAGAAACCTTTGCACTGGACTTTCAGGGAATTGAAGGTCAACATTCTCTCAACTGTATGCAAAATTAATTTATCTAAAGAAATAAATTATATATCATATCTGAAGTGGTTACCAGCTTTATCTAATCATGGGAAAATAGTTGGAGAAAACATAAAATTATGTAGATAAAATATAGTGAAAAGCAAAATGATTTGCTGAATGAACCATAGTCTGGATGTCAATAGTCCTTTATATGTGCTTTGATTTTACCCAGATGATCTTAGGTAAATCATTTTAACCTCTGTGAGTCTAAGTTTCTAAAAAGTAAAGATCATTAATTGAGCATTTTAACTCTAGACTTCTTTGAATCTGTGAGACATAGAATGGCTTCTGCTTCAAAGATGTTTGGTGTTCTTTGAAAGTAAACCTGTTATTTTTTTTTAATGCGATAGGTTAAAATATTCAGATCCTGCTCTCTGATTCTTAATTGCTTAAATTTATCAATTAATTGCTTAACAATATAAGCAAATAAATTGCTTAACAATATAAGCAAATAAATTGCTTATATTTACCAATTAAGGATGTAATGATGTTCGAAATTTTATTCACTTATTAGCTTTAGAGATACTCAACAACTATGATGTACAACAACCAACCAACCAAAACAAACAAACAAAAATAAGTAAAAGCTAGATATAGTCAAAAGGAGCACTTCTCAACTGATACTATCAGAAGAAATCAAGGAGGCATGATCAGGAGGTTGAGGGCCATCACGAAAACAGAAAGTCATGAGGGGCCTGGCCCCATGGCTGAGTGGTTAAAGTTCTGTGCACTCAGCTTCTGTGGCCTGGGGTTTGCTGGTTCAGATCCCAGGTGCAGACCTACTCCACTCATCAGCCAAGCTCTGGAGGCATCCCACATACAAAGTAGAGGAAGACTGGCACAGACATTATTTCAGGCTCAGGGCTAATCTTCCTCAAGCAAAACAAGAATAGGATAGGCAACAGATGTTAGCTCAGGGTAATTCTTCCTCATGAAAGAAAAAAAAAGAGAGAGAAAGTTATGATCCTTTTCCTAGTTTCCCAATCTGCAAGAGTTTTTGGCCCCAGAATCCACTAATTTAAGTAAAGAATGGGTTCCCAGGAGAAAGAACTACAGGACCGCAGCATATGTACACAATAAGTATTCCCCCAGTTGTTCCCCGAAGGTACCTATGGTAATTTACTTAAATAAACTCACAGTAGATGAAAGGAACTACTCAAATATTTTGAGGACTATGATTATAGGGTTGGAGTTGACATTGATACTCAGCTACCCAAAGAATCATCATGACCCATTGGTTAGAGTGAGGGTGTTTGGGAGTCATGTAATAAATGGAATCCTGTCCAGGTGACTCACAGTGGCATCACTAGGTCCATAATACCTTTCCCTGATCCCTGAAAGAATAATTTGGATAGCCATACTTTGATGTTGGTGCAACTCTCACATTTGTTCCTTGGCCTGTGGGGTAGGATCTACCTAGTAGGCTAGGCCAAGTGGTAGCCTTGGAAATGAACTTCTCTATCCCCAGTTAAGAGGTAATTCATAAACAACATTACATCTCATAGTAGGATATATTGTAGAAATTAAAGTCACGTTTAAAGACATAAAGAATGCAGGGATGATAACCCCTATCATGTCTCCATTTAATTTACTAGTCTGACCTTTGCCAAAAATACAGAGATGTTAAAGGATCACAGATTACTGCAAACTCTACTACATAGTGGGCTCGATTGCAGTTACCATATTGGATGCGGTAGTATGTTTGCTACAGCAGATAAATATAACCACAGGTATACAATATGCAGCCATTGATTTGGCAAATACATTTTTTTGAAATTCCATCAGAAAAGAGAATCTGAAACAATTAGCTGTAATATGAAATAGATAACAGTGCATTAGTGGTTTTAGGCCTGGGTAGTTGTCTCCCCTATTCTCTGTCATAACATGGTTCAAAGAGGTCTGGAATCCCTGGACATACTGTAAATGATCACATTCGTCACTACATTGATTACATCATGCAGTCAGGCTGGATAAACAGACATTAGCTAGTAATTTGGAGGCCTTGGTAAAACACATACATTTTGGTCAGAGAGAGACCCTACAAGGACTTAGGAGCCTCCATATCAATAACTTTGTGGAGGACCACTTGTGAGAAGCATGCTGGAACATCCCATCCAAAGAAAAGGAAAAACCACACTATTTTCCAACAAATAATGAACCATAACTCTTATTAAGTTTACCTGATTTCTGGAGACTGCATATTCTATACCTGAGAATACTGCTCTGGCTCATATACCAGGTGAGTGAAAGACTGCAAGTTTTCACTGGGACCCAGAGTAGGAAAAGTTTCTGCATCACGTCCAGGGTGGAATGTGAATAGCCCTTCAACTAGGTCCACGCAACTTAGCACACCCTATAGTATTATAGAGATCAGTGGTAGACAAGCTGCCATATGGAATCTATGACAAGCCCCAGCGTGAGAATCACAGTGTAGGTCCCATGCTTTTGGAGCAATGGAATCTCATTTACAGTAGTGAATTAGATACCTTTTGAAAATAACTCCTTTTTTTCTACTGGGCTCCTTGAAATTCAGAACATTTGATCATAGGATACAGATTTACTATGATTCTGGGATTGCGCATCAGGAAACAGGTCCTGTCAGCCCCACCAAGTTTCAGTAGGCCCAAGAATAATCCATTGTAAAATGAGAGTTGTACAACCAAGATTGAGTATGAGGCAAGACCAGAAGGCACAGGCAGACTGCATGTGCAGGAAGCCCAGACCCTGCGTGTAATCCATCACTGTTTCCTCAGCTTACACCTAAGGGCAAATGGGGGATACGTATGACCAGCTGACTGAGGAAGAAAATGGCCCATCTAGTTTTACAGATGGGTCAGCTCAAATGCAAGAGCAAGCTAAAAATTATCAGCAGGTGCATTAAAGTCTCATTCAAGATTGGCCTTGAAAGACAGAGGCAAGAGAAATATCTCCCAATGGGTAGCACTTCAGACTGTACATCTAGTCATTGATTTAAGAGTGGAAAAAGAGTACTCCAAGGTTAGAACACATAGTGACTCATTCTTGGTAACAAATAGCCTGGCAGGGACCTGGAAGGAGAATTAGTGGAAGATCAGAGACAAAGCCATCTAAGGTAGAGGCATGTAGATGGACATATGGGGGTGGATAAGAAGTGTGAAGATCTTAATATATAATATATTATGTTAATTCCCATCAGAGATCACTACCATGAAAGAGACACTAAACAACCAGACAAATGAAATTACTCAGCAAATTGGAGCCAGTCAGCTTCTGTCATCAGCAATCCCAGGGTTGGTACGATAGACACATTTTAAAAAGTGGTCACTAAGGCGGATATGGAGCTGATGCTCAGACCCAATAACAAAAGCCCTCATCTACTAAGGCTATTCTAGCTACTGCAACCCCAAATGTTCAACATCTCAGCAACAGAGAACAATGCTAAGATCCTAAAACGGCATCATTTTTCGAGGAGATCAGCATGCCACTTTATAACAAGTTGACATTTGTGGTTATTTCCAACCTGGAAGAGCAGAAATTTATTCTGATGGGAATAGATACACATTCCAAGGGGAGGTTTGCCTTTTCTCTACTCAGCGCCTCAGCCAGTACCAGTATTAATTGAAGGCTCATGAAGAGTTTGATCCATTGGCACAGGAGGACTTACACCACCGAGTGTGTCCAGAGGAGCCACTTTATAGTAAAGAATATGGTGAATTAGGCCCATGACAATGGGATTCCCTGGCCCTATCATATACCACCTCAGCTAAAAGCTTCCACTTTGACACAGCATTGGAATAGTATGCTGAAGTTACAGCTGAAGTGCCACCTCTGAAATGATAATTGCCGAGGACAGACAGTCATTCTCCAAGATGTAGTACCTCTTCTCATAAAAGACCCGCATGTGATGCTTAGACCTAATAGGAAGATTACATAGGTTGACTATGAAATAATGAAAACGGTAGTAGCGCTAATTACAATCTGTCCCAATAACTATCTTGAGGAATTTGTCTTCCTGTCTTCACAGCTGTAGAGGTCGTGGTTTCCAAAGGAAGAAAATTTCTTCCTGGGACGCAGCAAGAGACCCATTGAGCTGTATAGCTATGGCTACTGACTGGATGCTTTCACTCATTTTTGTCCATGATCCAGCAGGCAAGAAGAGGAATGACTATTTTCAGGGGTGTAATTGATTGTGATAATCAGGAGAGGAAGAGTTGCTGAAAAACAACGGAATTAAGGAGGAGTATGTTTGTACAGGGGCAATCCACTTGGGTATTGCTTAATATCCCTTCTGCAATTCCGATAGTAAATGTACAGCTGGCCTGAGAATGGCATGGTTGTCTGAATCCCAGACCCCTCAGGGATGAGGATCTGGGTCACACATCAGCTAAGCCAGCACAAGTGCTAGCAGAGGGTGAGGGGATGGTATAGTAGGGAGACAATGAGTATCATCATGACCCTGAAATGAACTGTCATCACGTGGACTGTAGTTCATCTCGCTAACTTTCCTTGTCTATGTTTCCTTCAAGAAGAGAGACTTAGAGTCTTAGAGAACTTCTCCCTGATTGTGTATGTAAAATTATATCTGAGTGGAGTGGACCATGGAGGACACACGGATGCACTACCCAAGATACTCCTTCAAGGAAGGGCTTGTTGACTCAACTTCGGGGAGTGCTGTCAACAGAAAGCCTTCAGCTGCAGCCCCTTCAGGAACTGCTTCAGTTGTAGAGAGCCACTTTACACAAAGTCATGATCTTGGGTGGTAGCCTACATCCAAAGACTGATGGAGGTGGGAGTTTAAAGTCTAGTTCAACACGAACAACTCTGAACTGCCATTTCAGCTCCACAGATCCCCATGGTATTGGCAGAAGTCATCAGGGAGGAATCTAACTTGACTTGTTTACTCAATCCTGCTTCTCCTCCCTCCCTCCAAGGGCATTCTTTAATGAATATTCTGAACATTAAATTCTTTCAAAATCTGCTTCCCATTGAACTCAACCTGCAACAAATCCTGTTACTTGACCCACACACTTTTGCTTCGTATATTTTGAGGTTACATTGTTTGACCTGTACAGTTCTGTGAATAGCTGCACTTATTGGGTCTTGTACATTTTATCATTATTAAATAAACATCCTTACTCTCTGGGTGATTTTATCTTAAATTGTACTTTGCCTGAAATTAATTTTGCTACCTCTCCTTTATTTCTGTTTATACCTATTTATTTCTTTTTCACATACGTCTCCTTTTTTTTTTTTTTTTTTGAGGCAGATTAGCCCTGAGCTAACATCTGCCATCAATCCTCCTCTTTTTGCTGATGAAGATTGGCCCTGAGCTAACATCCATGCCTATCTTCCTCTGCTTTATATGTAGGACACCTATCACAGCATGGCTTGATAAGCAGTGTGTGGGTCCACACCCAGCATCTGAACTGCTGAACCCAGGCCACCAAAGTAGAGTGTGCGAACTTAACCACTATGCTACTGGGCCAGCCCCTAAATCTCCACTTTTTAGGTGTGTATTTTATAGGCAGCATATATGTAGACATTTGAAAAGTCCAAGTTAATAGTGCCCTTTTAATAGGGGAGCTAAAATCCTTCCTGTTATAGTTAAAATATATATGCTTGGCATTATTGATTTTATAATTATGTTTCTCTTATTTATTCCTTTCTTCTATCTCTTGCTGTGCAGTTTATGTTTAGTTTTTGTTCATATTCAGATTTGAGAGGCATATGCCACTCTTATATTTGGCAGTAGTTAGCACTAAGTTGACAGTAGGCACCTCCGCTTTTCCAAGACTGGCAGACAGTATGTGGCGAAACTAACTTTGTCACCAAAAGAGCATAAGCACTCTATCTCTGGTGCATTTTAATTTACACTTGATCCTAAGAAACTCATTATACGAAATGAGTTTTTCACTAGCTCTTCCTTAGTAACATAAGGCAATGAGCAATTTAGATACGCAAGAACATTTTACATTTTTGGAACCAAATTTAGTAGTTTTAGAATTTTTGTTTACATTTTTAAAATGACTAACACTAAATGTAGTTTGATGTTGAAAGAAATTTAGCTCAGTTTATGAGTATTTATGCAGAATCTCTCTTAAAACCAAAATAATTTCACTAAAATCAACCATAGTTTACTTAACAACACATTTAGAAAATACTGTGTATGTTTTCCCAGCAAACAAACCATTCAGAGCCCACAAATTTGATGTTTCTAACCTTTTCATCAAAGACTCTTTCAAAGAAGATGTGAGGAGATTAGCAAATGATTAGTTTAAACTTTCTATTTTAGTGTAATCAAATAGTTCACATTTCTAGATTGCATTTTTTTTTAATCGACCAGTAATATTTTCTTACTCAGCCCAGCTGTTTTTGACAGACAGAATAGTGTAATTTGGGAAGAAGTTGCAAGGGAAGTTTGTAATCTAACTACAGAGATGGAAAATTACCTCTGGTGCCAAATATGAGGGGAATCCACAAAATAAGAGTAAAATAAAGTGCCACAATTTCCAGTGATAGCGGAAAACAACTGGAAAGAGGGACACGAGCATTTGCTTTGACTATATCACGCGGTACATCCCAACTCATTTTTTTGTTAAGAAATTTGAAGTTCTCAGATATATTACAGAATATAAAATGTATTTCTGGCATTACCAACTAATAACTTATGTTTATCTATTCCATAATTCCAGTTAATATCATTTCAGTATTTACTTCTTACTCCATACATTATGACAATTATTTAATATGCTCTAATCTGTCATTAATAACAAAAAAGTTTAGACATGAAAATAATTGATGCAAAATTCTTAACAGTCCTTCTTTAAATTTAATGTTTTATTAATATGTAATTTTCTAGTTATATGGCTTAATTATTTTGATGTGGTAGCAATGTATAAAGTCAGGCAGAGAATTATAATTATATTAAAATCTTTTTTTCTATTCCATCAATAAGTAGAAATTTAAATAATTGCTACTAATAATGCTCATTTTAGAGTTATCATTTACAAGTCGGCACCCGAATCTAATCTCCTGCTGGTAAATAACGTTTTCAATAGGTACATACGAATTTCCATATTTATGTACAAATCAATAAATATTTTTCAGTTATTTTATTGTGATATAACTCACATAATCTAAAATTTATAATCTTAATCATTTTAAGCGTACAATTCAGTGGTATGTAGTACATTCACATTGCCTTGTACCATTCATCTCCAGAACCATTTTATCCTACAAAACTGAAATTCTATGTCCAGTAAATGACACCTCATTCACCCACTGCCTCAACCCACGGCAACCACCATTCCACTTTCTGTCTCTATGATTTTGACTACTCTAAGTACATCGCATAAAGGAATCCTGCCTTACTTATCTTTTTTTGTGGCTGGCTTACTGAACTTAGCATAATATTTTTAATATTCAGTTGTATAATATGTCAGAATTTCCTTTTTCAGACTGAATAATATTCCATTGTATGTATATACTACATTTTGCTTATTCATGCATTTTTTGATGACACTCAGGTTGCTTCCACATTTTAGCTTTTGTGAATAATGCTGTTATGGATATGAGTGTATAGATATCTCTTTTGAGACCCAATTTTCAATTCCTTGGGTTATATACCCATAAGTGACATTGCTGGATTATATGGTAAATCTATTTTAATTTTTTAAGGAACCACCATACTGTTTCCACAGCGGTTGTACCATTTTACATTTCTCCCCACAGTGCACAAGGATTCTAATTTCTCCACATCATCAATTTCTCCACATTGTAACCAATACTTGTTACATTCTGATTTTCTTGTAGTAGGCATCCTCATGAGTGTGAGATGGTATCTCACTGTGGTTTTGATTTTCATTTCCCTAATGATCAGTGATATTGAGCAGCTTTTTAAGTGCTTGTCGGCCATTTGAATGTCATCTTTGGAGAAACGTCTATTCAAGTCATTTGCACATTTTTGAATCAGGTTATTTGTTCTTTTGTTGTGGATTTTTAGGAGTTCTCTATATATTTTGGATATTAGTCCCTTATTGGATATATATGATTTTCAAACATTTTCTCTGATCCCATTGGTTGCTTTTTCATGCTGTTGATAACGTCCATTGATGCATAAAAGTTTTTAATCTTCATGAAGCCTAATTTGTCTATTTTTCATTTTGTTGTCCATGCCTTTGATGTCATTTTCAAGAAATCATTGCCAAATCTAATACTGTGAAAGTTTGTCATATGTTTTCGTCTAAGAATTTTATAGTACTAGGTCTTACATTTAGGTCACAGACTAATATTGAGTTAATTTCTGTATATTGGATTAGGTAAGGGTTCAGCTTCACTTTTTTTCCATGTGGATATCCAGTTTTCCCAGCAGCATTTTTTGAAAAGTCTGTCCCAGTGAAAGGTTTTCACACCCTTGTCAAAAATCATTTGACGATGTATACAAAAGTGTCTTTGAGTTGACTCTACTTGGAGTTTATTCAGGTTCTTGGATATTTATATACATATCTTTCATCAGATTTGGGAAGTTTTAGGGCCTTAATTCTTCAAGTATTTCCTCTGCCTGCCTCTCTGTCTCTTCTCCTTCTGGGATTCCCATAATGCATCTGTGGTCCACTTGGTGGTGTTCCACAGATCCCTTAGGTTCTACTCTTTTTTTTCTTCTATCTTTTTTCTTTCTGCTCCTCAGACTTGATAATTTCCATTACCCTATCTTTAAATTAACTGATTCTTTCTTCTTCCTGCTAAAATCTGTCTTTGAATCTTTCTAGTGATGTTTTCAGTTATTATGTTTTTCAGCTTCAGAATTTTTTTTTTAAGCTTTAAATCTCCTTATTGATATTTCCATTTTGTTCATACATTGTTTTCTTGCCTTTCTCCATGTTTTCCTTTCATTCTTTAAGCATCTGTAGGAAAGTTGTTTTAAAGTCTTTGTTTAGAAGTCTACCATGAGTTCTTTCCACAAACAGTTCCTGTTGGTTTATTTTTTTTCCTTTGATTGGACCATATTCTTCTGCATCTTCATATGTCTTGTGACTTTTTTTGTTGAAAACTAGACATTTGAATCTAGCAATGTAGTAAGTCTGGGAATTAGATTCTCTTTCTTCCCCAGAATTTGTTGCTATTTGGTTTTTGTTTTGTTTTGTTTTGTTTTGTTGATTATTGCATGCTGTTTCTGTACTCATTATCTGCCTGAGGCACAAACTTAAGGTCTTCTCAAGTTTTTTATGAGACTGAAACTTTCCTTGGGCATGCACGGTTACTTTCTAATTTTTCTCATATATAAGATTGCTTTGGAATGTCTTAAACTTTAATGTCTGGTTTTCAAAAGGGGACTTTTAAATATCCTAGAAGTCACTTAAACCAGAGGAGGAGGGGCTTGCACAATGAGGAGTAGGAGGAGGCACAACCATGGTTCCTGCCTCTTTGTGTTCACTTCTGTGATCAGAAGCAGGAATCAGCAATCAGAGCACAGATCCTCTATATTGGGAGGGCAGAGTCTTTTTTGCCCACACTGGCTCCCGCAAGTTGTGTGCAAGCTCTTTTTGGAATGCATGCACTGTTGCCTGCTGGAGGCTGGTGGATGGAGAAGATGTGTGGTTGCTATTGTGCTATGAGCTGAAATGGACAGAAATTAAGTAAAATTTACCTTCCAAGCCTTCCTCTGGAAATTGCAACCTTTGATAGATTCCAGAGTTTCCAAACATTTACATCAGACAGATTCTGCTAGTACAATTTTTGTCTATGTGGCAGACATATTCCTGGTGTTTCCTACTCTGCCATCTTCCCAGAATTTTCTGCTATATATAATTTTATACAATAAATATAAAGTGTGTAATTAATAGAATTAAATTAAACTTTCAGTTGGTTCAGTAGGCAAGATGAACTTATATTAGCTAATTCTATGAAGACAGTACATAGAGAAAGAGAGTATTAAGTATATGTAGTGAGAAAATGGTTCACTGTTGACAGGAGGATAAAAATGGAAACAGAAGATAAAAACAAAAACAAACAATTTTGAGGGTCCTAAAATTTTTAATAAGTTTTAACCCTATAAAAGTTCATTTGGTTGGGGGAAAGTATAGGTTTTTTTCAAAGATGTCTTTATGAAATAATGTATGAAGGCAATTCCAAATCACAAACCTGATCAATGTTTTCATGGTGAGTTTTGCTATTGTTGTTATTTGGCAAGGCTACCATCATTTTAATGGGTTTCTTAGTTTAGTTGGTGTATCACAATACTCACACATGATATACAATCGAACAATGGAATCAGAGGCCAATAGCATGTTCAGTCAAGACATTTTAACTTATCTTTTTTCACTTTGTTTCTAGGACAGCACACATTCCTCCTACCTCTATTTACATATCCAATCCATTTCTTCTTTTGGCTCTCTCTCATTTGAACTTTTAAATTTTTGATTCTCTCAGGATTCAGTCCTCAGATTTCTTATTCAACTATATTTATTTTCTGGATGATCTCATCTAGTCTCACGGTACTGCATATTCACTATATTTGTTACATATGGCTTAAAATTTGTATCTTCAGAGTGACCATATACTTTATCATTTAAATAGGCACAATTCTTAAAGTAAAAGGAGAAATTTCTGGGAGTTAAAATCACTATTGTCCTGGGGGTTCCTATTAATTCCCATGGTTTTACATAACATCTAGATTAAGACTCAGCAAACATTAGCATCAGGTGACAGATGATTTAGGCTACATGGTCATATAGTTTCTATCACAACTATGCAACTTTGCCAATATAGTGTGAAAGCAGCCATAGACAGTATGTAAATTAATGGGTATTGCTCTGTTTTAATAAAATTTTATTTATAGAAATATTTATTGGGTCAGAGTTGGCTCATGGACCATAATTTGCTTACTCTAATATGTACCTTCTAAATGCTAACTATTCTCAAATATATATCTTTATCTATGACATCATCTCGTAGTACCAGATGCATATATCCAACTTTCTATTTGATGTCTTTGCAAAAATCCAATAGATAGTTCAAACTTAAACACATCTAAAGCAAAATAACTGATATCTCCACTACACATCTGTCATTCCCCTAGTGTTCCCATCTTAGTACTTAGCAACACCAGGCACCTAGTTAATCAAGCCAAAATCCTTGGAGTGTGTACATTTGATCTCCCTCTTTCTATCATCTCCCTCGTCCCAGCCATCAGTAAGTTTTGCTATCTATAATCTCAAAATATGTCCCAAATCTGACAATTTCTCACTATCTTAACTTCTCTTCCTCACCAAGTGCAAAGCACCTTCATCTCTCTTCTACATTAATGCAACAGCCTTTAATTTGTCCTTGTTTCCAATCTTTCTCACTTAAATATATTTTCCACATGGCAGCTGGGACTTGATTTCAAAGCATAAATCAGATTGTACGCTTTCCTCCTCAAGTCTCTTGCACATTCTTAATAACATCCAGACACCTTATTGTGGTCTGATATAATTCTCTCATTCACATCATCTTCTACAACTCTCTATCTTAATCCCAATTCTGTTCTAGTCATAGTTTTATTTTTTCACTCTCTCGAATATGCCAAACCTCATGCACATTGTACTCACTGGTTTATTTTTTTAAATAACAAAGAGTGGTTTTTATTAGCAGATAGGGAAAAAGATTCTGATTGCCCTTCAAGGTTATTCCAGATCCTTCCTAATGAAGTGATATTGTTTGGGTATACAATGTTACAGGGACTGGCTTTCTTGAATAAGTTCAAGTAGCCATTAAGGGATTACCTGAAGGACCTTTCTTAATTGTTTCTGGTTGACCAAAGGGGCATATTTTCTTGACCTGTCATGACAAGAGAATGAGAGGCGCACAGTCAGTAAGCATAAAACTGGTCATCCCTTGCAGAGACATATGCCTACTGTAGATCTAGGGAAATATCCAGTGGAAGTTTGGCACATTCTTCATTCTTACCTCAAGTCCTTTGTACTCAGTTTCTCCTCAAATAATCAACTTTATCTGGATTTTCACCTGGTTTCTGCAATATTCATGTGATCCCTAGAATCACCTTGAAGTTCAATAATTGACAGGAAGGACTCACAGAACTCAGAATAACATTTATTCTCATGGATATAGAGTATTGCAGTGAAAGGATACAGATTAAAATCAGCCATGGAAAAGGTGCATAGATCAGAGTTCAGGAAGATGAAGGCAGAGCTTCCAGTTGTCCTCTTGTGGTGGAGTCGTGTAGACTGCACTAATTTCTCCCTAAAACAATGTATGACAATACACATGGAGTATTGTCAACCAAGGAAGCTCACCCAAGCCCTGGTGTCCAGAGATTTTATTGGAGATTGATTATATAAACAAAGATGAACACCTGCATGGCTGAACTTAGTCTCCAGTCCCTCTAGAAGTTGAGCTGATACCATGTGGCCCACCGTAAATCATATGGTTATCATAGACTATTTGGCATGGTCCAAGGTCCCCAAGTAAACAAAGGCATTCTTATAAGGCAGGACATTTCAAAGGCTTGGAGGTTACCTTTCAGGAGTTGGGGACAAAAGGTCAGACCTTTCTTTGGTCAGGGTTAATCTTTCATGGCACAGCTTGCTGCCTTATTTCATCCAAGTCTCCAGTCAACACATCAGAAAGGCTTCCCTAACCTCATAATCTATAGCCACTGGCTCCATCACTAATGCCTCAATCTGCTTTATTGTTTTTCTCCTTTTCACTTACCAATAAGTTATATGCTAATTTATTTACTTGTTTATTTTATAGTGCATGTCTCTGAAACTAGAAGAAGAGCTCTGAGGGCAGGATTTTTCTCATTCGCTACTGCATTCCCATGGATTAGGTCCTAAAAAGATATTTTCCATGAGTGAATCTAAAACAGGTAGACTTGTTCAATTCAATGTGCTTAAATACGTATATGTAAACTTTAATCTCTTGAGAAAAGTCTAATATAGAGTTAATATTTTGTTGAGAGTGGGAGAGAAACAAGATTCATAAATTATTTTTTTCCAACCTAGATTTTTCTTATCACATGAAGACTAAACCGTTTAACAGGCTATTCCTCATTCAGTATGGGAGATTATAATAATTTAATAAGTGTCATATTCTCAGAGGTAATAAGGATTTTTGACAGTTATGAAAATAAATTATTCATTTAAACTATATTGAAGATTAAGAGAATTCAGTGTTTTATTCCACTTATAGAAGTAAGAGATTGGTTTTTTAGGTCTCTCCAACCATCCAGAATTGAAATCACACTTCCTTCTTCATTAGATACCAAATTCTACAATTTCTTCTTTAGAAAAATAGAAAGTAAACTATCACTGTTATATGCAAGGTCATATTAATAAGAACACAGTTTTCCCAGTACACTGTGATACTTAATATTATTACTTAGTATACTGGAAAAGATTGTGAGAGATGGCACTTTGGTGAACATCATTGAAAGATTCACATGCAGAAAAAAATATTTCACATAAACACTCAATCCTAAAGCTCAATGTAAACATGCACTGACAATGTCCTTCGGAAAGAAATATACTAAAGAATTGTGTAAAATCTACTCATATATAATTATTGTATTAGTTTTTTCACTAATTGCAAAAGAATCACTGGGTATTTCATTCCACCCTCCCTGCTGAAGCTCTATCTAATGTCTTTCAATTCAAAGGAGTACATAAGAATGGAAGAATATAGAGACAGGGTACTTGTGTAGTTTACATTACCCCTTACTGAGTGAAGTCATGTTTGAACAAGTGTTTATATCTCTTCCTTTGTGGAAAAATTAGCTCAAGCATGTATTAGTGACAGGAAGGAAGTTGTCACAGTGGGAACAAATAATTTTGTATGAGTCTCATAAAAGAGAGAGTTTATCTAATGAGCAACATAAAGGTCACCTGGAAATCTGATATTTTTACAGACTTAAAAATAATTGTGGTATGTAGCATTTATAATATTTGTTTAATTATTTGAATAAGTAGAAAAGCCTTTAGGCTAGCTTTATAGTACAAAACTACATCTACTACAAGTCAGACTCCACTTTAGAGAAAAATAACTAATCTAAATAATGAAAATTACTTGAAGGTTAGCAATATAAAAGTACACATGTGCAAATTTTATTTTTGGCATTTCGTAGATTTATGGAACTAAAAGAAACATTAAAGGTTACCAAATTCAAAGTTCTAATCTTTCAAATAAGAATTAGAAAGGCTTACTCTAGTACTGGAAAAGACACTTGCAGTTGGAAGCCTCATCTTTAATAACTGTTAGATGCAAGCAAAATTTTTGCTAAATAACATTTGTAGCTCGTGAAGTAGGCTCTAGTTTGTGTGTTTTTCTGTTGTATGTAATTATTTATTTTAACAGACTTGACACCTTGTTCTTGTTTTTAAGCCTTATATTGTCTGCTATATGGAAATTTTCCTCTTCAATACTGATGCGATTCCTATAAGTCACTGAAGGACCAACTGCTATATCTCACCCAATCATCTAACATAAGTAGTAATTGCTTCCTACTCTGGACTGCCGTAGCACTAGGCTCAAAATCCTGGAATAGTGCATGCTACTTGCATTTTTTAAATTTTTTAAAAATTTTGTTGTCCAGTATATCCTCCACGATGCCATCAGAGGGATCTTCCTGAAAAACACATTTGATCCCTAGTTTAAGAACCAAGTTCAATGGAAAGATAGAATCAAAAGTTGTTAATTTTGTTGGATAGGATAAGTTTAAAAGGGACACCTGGACTCAACCCATTTACCTACATTGTCTGGTGCTCAATAGCCTAAAAAACAAACTTCTAAATCCCCTTATAGCATCACATTCCAATATCTGTTCCATTCTAATCTTCTGATTTTTCCTGTGCTGAAACCCTGTTCTCTCACATGCCATACACAGTCCTGCCTTGGTACCTTTGACATGGTATTTCCTCTCACCTGTGCCCACATTCCTCTCTCCAGAGGATGTGAGATGGATTCTTACTAACCTTTCTAGGCCCAGGTGAAATGTGGTTTCCTTGTTGGGAGTGACCTCATCCACACAGGTATACTCACTGTTTTGTTCCTCATATCATTTCCAGAATATTAGTAAATAAAATTCTTTATAATGGCCAGTGGGACCCTACGTTATTCTTTACAGTTTCCCTGTCTCCTCCAGATACACCCTTGACCTCGTCTTCTGGTCTCAAAGCTTTTCCACTAGCATGTCTTCAACGACATTCAAGCAGATAGCCACATGACTGTCTTCTTCACATTCTTTGAGAGGTAGCTGAAATGTCATCTTCACAATGAGGCCTGCCAAGGCCACCATATTTAAAATTGAATTTGCCCTACCAATCTGCTTTGTGCTATATATTTTTTCATAGCATTTACAATTTTATAGAAGACTATACAATTTACTTAGTCTATTTATTTTCAAATTACTATATCCACACAGTAGAATGCAAGCCCTATGAAGGCAAAGGTTTTGTTTAGTTTTTTCCATTGATATGTACCAAACATCTAGAATAGAGTCTGTTTAATAAATATCCATTAACAAAATGAAAAAATAAATCTCAAACAAGTTACTTTTCCTTTTTAGCCCTTACTTCCTTGTTTTTAAAAGAGAAGTCATAAGAATTCCTGAGAGAAGGCTATTGTGATTAACAAATGAGATAATGCATGTAAAATAAGTAGTATAGTGCCTGACTCATTGTACTCAATCAATAATGTTAACTCCCATTATTAATGGTTTTATTATTTTCTGACTTCTTAACATTTAAATACCTAAACTCCTTTTCTTCTTCCTTTTTTTTTTGATGAGGAAGCTTGGCCCTGAGCTAACATCTGTTGCCAATGTCCCTCTTTTTGCTTGAGGAAGATTTGCCCTAAGCTAATGCCTGTGCCAATCTTCCTCTATTTTATATGTAGGACGCCACCACAGCATGACTTGATGAGTGCTGTGCAGGTCAGGGCCAAGGATCCTAACCGTGAACCCTGGGCCACCAAAGTGGAGGACACAAACTCAACTGCTATACCACTGGGCCAGAGCCTCAAATACCTAAACGCTTAACCATTATAATTACAGAAATTAAAAAAGAAAAGTTAAGGAGAAAAACCCAGGAAAAATAATTGTAGTGGAATTCATTGTACGGTTTTATACTTTTTAACTTCAGAAAAATAAAAAATGACATTTTATAGGACAGAAATAGTGTCTGAAATATTAAAACATTAAGAAAATATTTTGCAGGAATCTCAATAATTCTCTTTTTTATAGCAATATAAGGAACAAAATTTATCATTTTTTGAATTATAAGAACTATTTAACTTCAGTTTTGTCAAAACTCACACCACAGTAAATAAAGTGCCACTGAAACTGGGACCATTTTTTTTTAATTTATAAAAATTAGATCAAGGTGATACAGATATTTTTTTAAAAAATAGAAGCAAATGGTGTTGATGGCGTTAAAAAGAAACTCAGCACTTCCTGGCCCGAACCTCCTGTGTGCCCAACTCTGCTCACCCAGGCTCGGATCATCCCTGTTGGGAGCTGTTCTGGCACTCACCTTCATGTATGTAACATATACGCTTATCCTGCTAGTTTTTCTTTCATCAGCTGTAGATATTTTTCCATTGTCTTTGGCCTATAGTAGATTAGCTATTAATTTATTTTAATAATATGAAACTTTTCAATGGGTTATCCTTGTTAGTTTTTTTAAAAAACTACTGAAATTTCTAATTTTTTAAATCATCCACGTAAACATTATCTTTTGAATTTCCATTTTGTGAGGTGAGCATGTTAGTACCTCTCTACTTCTTTCCCTTGACTTTCACTTTAAACTGATACTAGGTATATACTCTACTGTGTTAAGATAATTAAAAGTTTTGTGCTTTCTCTGTGGTTTGCTTGATAAAGTTGAAAATTGATAAATATTGGCTTATTATTATGATGGTGTTGCTATTGTTCAATTCCAAACGAGTGGTGTACACAATTGCATTACCTCTTCAGATTTCTAATGTCACAGGAGCAGTGCAATTCAAAAGTGAATGTTCCTAGTACCATGGGAAAATGTACTTTTACTTTTTATATTTTTCTAAGTCTTAAACCATGATGACTTTGTGTTTACATATTTTTGGAGTATGACTATATTTTGCAACACTACAGTTAACAGCCAACATTTTTGATTGAATTTGGTTATTCTCTTTGCTAGAACTATGTATTAAAATATCTTTTAGATGTCAGGTGAGTCATTTTCTAAAAGTCAATATACCATATAGTTTTAATTGACAGGATTTCAATTTGTCCCAATAACAGTATTAAAAATAAGTTAGCTCACTACTGCCACAGCTCCCTACTGCTGCTTTAGGAGAATAAGGGGTGGGAAAAGGTTCAGAATAAAGACCATAAGAAAATATATTCACAATTCTTGGCTTTCACTCTCATTTTCTGAAGTCATTATGCAAATAATTTCTCTGAGAGGACATTTCTATGCAAGCAAATGTTCAGTGATTTTGTTAATGAACATTTCTTATCAATTTAAAATTGATTAACAATTTGTGGAATATAGAATTCTAGATTTTATCCCATTTTCCTTCCTCTACTTTGAGACCTTGCTCTACTGCTTCTTAATACCTCCTCTCACTGATGAAAAGTATGCTATTCTGATGGCTATTATTTTTTTGCTGAAGAAGACTCACCCTGAGCTAACATCTGTGCTAATATTCTTCTATTTTGTATGTGGGTCTCTGCCACAGCATGGCCCCTGACAAGTGGTGTAGGTCTGCACCTGGGAACTGAATCTTGAACCTGGACTACCAAAGTGGAGCATGCCAAACTTAACCACTAGGCCAGGGGGCTGGCCCCATGATGCCTGTTTCTTGGGAGTCCATTTGTCTGTTGTTGTTTTATTATTTTCTATCTGAAAGAATTTAGAAAATTCTTTTTATCTTTCATGTATAACATTTTACAATAATTTGTCTATGTGTAAATTTTTTTTTTAATTCCATATTGCTTGGAACTAAGTGCTCAGTGAGCCTTGTGCTCTCTTACAGAATTGTTTCCCTTCTGTGCAGACATTTTTATGTTAACGGTGATATTTTAGTTTTTCAAAAGCACTTTCTTATACTCTCTTCTTTCCTAATTCTCTGTCCTTGTGTTAGGAAGTTAGAACTTCTTGAATCTCTTGAACATCTGAAAATATGATGTTCTGAAGATACTTAATCTCTCTCTCACACACACAGACCTCCTTATGGTAACATTATTTGCCTTTGAAGATAGATTTTGTTTTTGTTTATCCTGGTCTTTCTTTGTGAAGGACTTTTTAAAACCTACTTTTTACGAATAAAGTAATACTAAGTTTGATGGAAGCTGTGTGCTAATAGTCGGAACTTGGCAACTGGTATCTTTTCCTCTAGTGTCAGATGTTATGATGTTATAATAAAGAAGACTCTAATAAGAGATAGCACATAAACTGCTTTACTTGTATCGTAAGAATGTATTTACTTTTTTAAGGACTATTTTGTGTTAGGATGGAGGATTTTATTTCCAGCCTCCTAGTGAAGTATCTGTACATGTGGGGGCAGGGGTGGTATGGATATGTACTCACGGGTTTGTGAGAGAGGACTAACTTAATCCTAAATTTCAGGACCACGTTTTGCCACTGTTTCCTATATAGATTTATAATGTATATTCCAAATTTGAGATCTGTGTTCTCACCTCTTTGTCTATAGATCTCTAAAAGAAATAGAATTTCATCTGTGTGTGTGTGTGTGTGAAAGGTCTGCCGAGAAGGGGGTATCTGTGGATTAGTAATGCCTCCCTTCACAGTTACCATTAGTCTTCTTTTTCAGGAGTTATTAAAATGAATGGTGAAGATTTTATAAAAAAATTAAACACAGTGCTTTCTCATTAGATGGTACAGAAAATCTGCAGTGGCATGAGGAAGATTTTTGAAAATGTATTTTTCCAAGCAGCTCACATAATTATATTTAATGCAAAGGAGAAATTATCTGTCATATTTTTTCCCTACAATCTTGTTGAATTGCCAAGGGTGTCTAATTAAACAAAGATCATGGAAACAGCAACACCTCAATCCATTATTTATGCAAACATTTGTAGAGCAGAAAATTGTAAATTAATGTTATATCAAGTTTTACAAATATTGTCTAACTCCTGTTTACAGATCAGAGTTAGATTTTGTGAGAATATTGTTAGCACATATAATTAAAGATCAGAAGATTTACTACTTGGCATGAGAAGTAAAGAGTGAACAGAGTAAATTATTCCTTATAATTATCTTTATTTCAAATTTTCATTAGAATAGTTCAGGTAAGTGCAATTCAAGTTTTAAGCCATGTTAATTAGTTTTAATGACTTCTGATAAGAAATTATTTGAGACTATTCTGAATTAGCCACAGTTCTTTCTGAAATGCATGTATCAGACTGTAGTTTAACTTCTAAATAATAGAATTTTTAAAATTGTTTTTATGTTAATAAATCAGAGTGTATTTAGACTTTTTTCTTGGAAACTACTTAAGAAGCTAGCCCTGAAAATTGTAATTACAGCACAAATATGTATTTTGACAGCTGAAATATTATTTTGCTGTTAATTAGAAGGAGTATCATGGGGAAATATTCCATAGTACTCTAAATACAATTTGAGCAATACCTGCTCACTGCACGTAGAGCTTGAAAGAAACCTGAAAAGATAACTAATAAACCTTTTGATAACTGAGTTAATTTGAGGGGGACTTGTTGGGGTTTTTGGCAAATATTAAGGGATGCTACTTTCTCCTTTCCATACCTTAAATTAATTAAGATATTTGAAGCAATGACCAGAAGATTTGGAACTCCAGGAGACCAAAGTAATTCAAAATATTATTAAAAGTATATTTATTTTCTATTCAAGATAAAAATAAGGCATTATCTAATATTACCTGCACTAATTTCTTATGTCTCTCCTAGCGAGCTTTCTCTCTTTTGTTTCAACAATCCAAATGGTAGAAACCTTCCTGCCACCATCTTAGAGAAGCTCACTGAAAGCTCAGTCAGAGTCACTTGTTGCCTTTCAAGATGGAAGTCTCATGAATGTAGGTGCAAAATCTTCAATAAAATTTTAGTAAATCAAATATGACTTTTATATATTTGTATAAATATATATGTTTTAAACTTTTTAGCTTTTAATAACTAAGTATATTTATATAAATTTTAAAAATATAAAAATAATAATAAACCATGAATGAGTGAGACTGATATCACGTATGAAAGGGTGATGCAATATTTGAAAATCAGTGTAATCCACCATATCAACAGACTAAAAAGGAAAAATCATATCATGTTATCAATTGACATGGGAAAAGTATTTGAAGAAATTCAACACCTATTGATGATTTAGAAAAGAAAGCAAACTCTTAGTACACTAAGAATAGAGGAGAACTTCCTCAACCTCATAAAGAACATCTACAGCTAACATCATGCTCAAGGATGAAAGACTGATTGTTCTCTCTCTAAGATCAGAAACAAGGCAAGGATGTCTGTTCTCAACACTCATATTCACATAATTCTGGAATTTCTAGCCACTGCAAAAAGAAAAGAATAATAAATAAAACACAAACAGATTGTAAAGGGAAGAAGAAAGAGGAATAAAATTGTTTACAGGTGACATGATTGTGTATGTAGAACATCCAAAATAATCCACAGGAAAAAAAAAACTCTCTTAGAACTAATAATTAAGTAACAGGATTTAAGATCAGCACACAGAAATTAATTACATTTCTCTATACCAACAATAAACAATTGAAAAACAAAATAAAAAATGCAATATCACTTCCAATTGCACCAAAGAAAATGAAATAATTAGGTATAAATCTAACAAAACTATCAAATGCTGATGAAATAAATGAAAGACAATATTTGAAAGGACATACCAGGGGCTGGCCCCATGGCCAAGTGCTTAAGTTGGCATGCTCTGCTTCAGCTGCCCAGGGTTTTGCCAGTTCGAATCCTGAGTGTGGACGTGGCACTGCTCATCAGGCCATGATGAGGTGGCCTCCCACATGCCACAGCTAGAAGGACCCACTACTAAAAATACACAACTATGTACCAGGGGACTTTGGGAGAAAAAGGAAAAATAAAATCTTTAAAAAGAAAAAAGGACATGCCATGTTCATGCTACTATCAAGACTATGCAGTATTGACAGAACGAGAGACATATACATTATGGAACCAAATACACAACTCAAAAATAGATCCACACAGATATGCCTGATTAGTTTTTGACAAAGGAACAAAAAACAGTTGCATGGAGTAGGGATAACTTTTCAAAAAACGGGGCTAGAGAAATTGGACATCCATAGACAAAGAAATAAATCTCGATGTAAAACTCACACCTTATATAAAAATTAACTCAAAATAGTTCATAGACTTAAAATATAAACCTATAAAACTTCATGACAAAAGTATGGGGAAAAATTTTGAGGGCCTAAGCCCAGATGAAGAGCTTTTAGATATGATACCAAAAGCATAATTCACAAAAGAAAAGATTGATAACTGACCGCACTAAAATTAAAAACTTATATAGTCTGTGAAGAACTCTGTTAAGAGGATGAAAAGTCAATCTGTAGACTTGGAGAATACATTTATTAATCTCTTAGTCAACAAAGAACTTTTATCTCTACTATTAAAAGAACTCTCAAACACCAACATTGGAAAAATAATAAAATTATAAAATGGGCAATAGATGTGCATAGACATTTCAACAAAGACGATATACAGGTGGCACGTCATCACATGAAAAGATATTAAAATGCATTACTATTAGGAAAATACAAATTAAAACTGCAATAACACATTACTACATGCCAGTCAGAATGGCTAAAATAAAAAATAGTGAGAAAACTAAAAGGTGGTGAGAATGTGGAAAAATTGGTTCACTCATATATGAGAATTTAAAATGCCCTAGCGTGTCGGCCCAGTGGTGCAGTGGTTAAATGCACAGGCTCCACTTTGGTGGCCCCAGGTTTGCTGGTACGGATCCCGGGTGTGGACATGGCACCGCTTGGCAAAAGTCATTCTGTGGTAGGCGTCCCACATATAAAGTAGAGGAAGATGGGCATGGATGTTAGCTCAGGGCCAGTCTTCCTCAGCAAAAAGAGGAGGATTGGCAGCAGTTAGCTCAGGGCTAATCTTCCTCAAAAATAAGTAAATAAATAAATAAAATGACCTAGCTAGTCTGAAAAATAGTATAGTTCCTTTTTAAAAGAACAATGGACTCAACCATGTGGCCCAGAAAAACTTCCCTCCTAAGCAATTATCTCGGAGAAATTAAAATTTATTTTCACACAGTAACTAGTATGTAAGTGTTCATAGAAGCTATATTTTCAGTATTATAAAGCCAGAAACTCCCTAAATGTCCTTCAATATGTGAATGGTTAAACAATTGTGGTATATCCACACCATAGAATACTATTCAACAATAGAAAGAAACAAATTGTTGACATACACAACAACTAATGAACCTCGAGAAAATCACATGAAATGAAAAAAGCCAATACCAAAATGATATGTATTATATGATTCCATTACACTAGTGAAATAACATAATTATAGAGATGGAGAATTGATTAGTGGTTATCAGAGTTTAGGGAAAGGAGGAGGGCTGGGTATGGCTGTAAAGGTGTAGCCTGAAGGAGAATTGTTTGGTGATGGTATGGATGAGTATCTTGATTCTTAGGGTGCTTACATGAAGCTACCACTGTGATAAAATTGCATAGACACACACAAACACACGAGTGCATGTATAACAGGTGAAATCTGAATAAGTTTATGGATTGTGCCAACATCAATTTCCTGGTTTTGATGCTGTACTCTATTTATGCAAGATGTTAAAAGGAGAGGCTGGGTAAAGGGGGCATGAGATCTCTTTGTACTTCTTTTGGCAACTTCTTGGGAAGCTATGTTTATTTCACAATAAAAACGTAAAACATTGTTTGAGCCACTTAGAAATCGTTTTCACATGACGCGTGATCTTAGTTTCCTAGGGCTGCCACAACAAATCACCACAAATTGAGTGGCTTAAAACAGCACACATTTTTTCTCTCATGGTTCTGGAGGCTAGAAGTCTGAAATCAAGGTGTTGGCAAGGTTGATTCCTTCTGGAGCCTCTGAGGGAGAATCTGTTCTATGCATCTCTCCTAGCCTTTGGTGGTTGCTGGCCATCCTTGGTGCCTCGACAGCTGCATCACTCCAAACTCTGCCTCCATTGTCACATGGTTTTCTCCCTATGTCTGTGTGTCTCTGGGTCCAAATTTGCTCCTTGTTGTAAGGACACTAGTCATTGGAGTAGTGCCTACCGTAATCCAGTATGACCTCTTCTTAACTTGGTTACGTTTGCAAAGACTATTTCTAAATAAGGTTGCATTCACAGGTACTAGAGGTAAATTATGGTCCAAGAATTTATAATTCAGCAGAAATAGCGTCAAACTAGTTTACTAACTTTTAAAATCTCTTATCACTTAGCCAATATTGCCAATTTTTCACTTCTACCAAATAGCTCTCTTGGACTCCAATATAGAATTATCTACATTTTTTTTTTTTAAAGATTTTATTTTTTCCTTTTTCTCCCCAAAGCCCCCCGGTACATAGTTGTGTATTCTTCGTTGTGGGTTCCTCTAGTTGTGGCATGTGGGACGCTGCCTCAGCGTGGTCTGACGAGCAGTGCCATGTCCGCGCCCAGGATTCGAACCGACGAAACACTGGGCCGCCTGCAGCAGAGCGCGCTAACGTAACCACTCGGCCACGGGGCCAGCCCCATAGAATTATCTACATTTTTACTATTCAATAGAATATTAATTTTAGCCTCCATCTTAAGTTATATTTTTACTCAGAGTGATTTCCCATCTGACTTCCACATTTTTTAGTATGGTAGATCCTTTAAGACCCAAGTTATGAAACATCTTCCAAAATTTGCAACCAAACTATATTTTCTCAAAAATTCTTGTAGTTATAATTAGTACCGTGGTTACATATTTTGTTATTCTCAAGTGTTTCACCAGGTTTTACCCCATGATTAGAGCATAGGCTCATGAGGTCTGTGTCTGTGTTGATATCTACAGCCATGTCTTATAAATATATATTTTTTTCCTCTAAGGGAAAAATGAATATACAAATAAAACACTAATAAATAATTGATTAAATATGTGAATATGTCTTTAAAGTATATAAATGAGATAACTGACCTGTGGGCATTGTGATCCCAATATGCCCCAAATGTATGCTCTGAATAGATGTGTATCTTCATATAAAGAGGCAATAAATGCAATCTGAATTAAAATTGCACAATGCTACTTGTTTTATTAAGATAAAAAAATTAAAAACAATATAAGAAGTAGGATAGATGAGGGAAAATATTTCTTATACTGTGATTTCAAAGTTTCAGTTTCCAGAGAAACAGGAATAAAAATACACTTTAAATAGCAAAATGGAACTAGTCAACAAAAATGAAAGAGATTTTGGTGCTTCTATCTCTACTCCCTCTATCTCTTTCCTCTGGAATCTTCACAGACATTTCCCCAGCCTGATAAAGTGCTGCGTTTTCCTTTCAGTTTCCTCATTTGTTTTTCTTGGGATCTTGAATTCCCTCAGTTTCTGGTAACTTTACCCAATGGAGGCTGCAGAAATACTCTGTAAGAAATTTATTTTTAGAAAGTTGATTATATACAACTTAATAAATTGCAATTTTGGTTTACCATTTTTGATACTTATGACTTTGATATTTCTCTTAATGCCATTTTAATTTCGTTGTCTTTGTTATATTTTGACTGTCTTTATTGCTTGTTTCATATCTTATGTTAATTACTTTGTTTCTCTTAAACAAATTTTCTCCTTCACTACTCAAGGGAATTTTCTCTCTTATACAATACAAGAAAAACTAACATCTCCAAAATATAAACTCTGGCTTCAAGTAAGAATAATTCAATTCACCAAGAAAATATCACAAAGCAACATGCAAGGCACAGCATACAATTTCAAAACACAGATAAAGGACAATTATTGACCTTCTAGAGCTTACAATCAAGGCAAATGTATGAGAAATATACACGTAATTATATTACAGCAACGTAAAATGAAGGGGATAAGAAAGTCACAAAGACACGGTGTTCAGAAACTGAAGGTAGAGAGAGTAGGAAGGTAGAGAGAGAAAGGATTAAAAAAAAGTCTAGGTGTCTATGGATGTTTTTGGGATAATCTGCCATTTGAACAGGGCCTAAAGCAAACGAAGATAATATAACTGAGTTTTTCAGAATGCTACCTCTGCCGTCAAACAATTTTGGTCCTTGAGAAAGTTATTCTCTCTCCTCAAATTTCAGCTTATTAGCTGAAAAATGAGTGTAAAAAGACTACACCTTACAAAGCCGTTAAGAAGTTTAAGTGAGAGCCATGTAAAACACCTTGAAAATTTTATGCACTGTGTGTTCCATGAGTTTTCTTTTTTTTCACTTTTGTTTTTGGCAGAAAATCTAGGATGGTCATTATAGGGTTAATGCCAGTATGAACAAAGGTAAACATCCCACAAATATTAGCAAAATAAATCCAGCAGTATAGTAAATATGGTTTATGGTGACCAAGAAGGTTCATCCCAGCATGCAAGGATGGATTAGATTTATTAGAGAATCTACTTACATAATTTTCCTTTTTTAAAATTATAGGAGTGACAAATGTATTATTAGATACATACTTATGGAAAAAGTCTTTACTGAAAATCAGTACCCATTTATCATAAAAATAGTAAACTGAGGATAATAGGATACTTCCTAGAGCTGATGAAGAACAATATAGTATTTAATGGTGAAATGGTAGAAGCATATTCTTCAAAAGCAAGAAATGAGAACAAATGTCTTTTCTAACCACTTTAATCCAACATTATATCTGAGGCCTTAACCAACACAGAAAGACAAAGATAAATACTATCGGGAGTGGAGAGAAGAAGCCATGATAACATACTGACAAATTAATAGGGTGAATAAGATTTTAAGCAAGTTTCTTGACTACAAAGTCCTTTTCCAATTAATTACATCCCTTTTCACTACATAAAAAGAATAAGAAAATATCCCTAGGATAAAATTTATGATATGATGTACACAGGAATGAATTTGACAAAAGACCTCCAAGTCCCTTACTGAGAAAATTTTATTAACGACATAAAAGATGGTATCAACAACTGAATAGGTACTGCATTCGTGTATAAAAAAGATTCGTTATCACAAAGGTGTCAATTCTCTCCAAATTAATGAATAAATTCTTTGTAAATCTAATCAAAATATCATTTTTGGTGGAAATTCACAAATTGATTTGAAAATATGTATGGACTAGCAAAGATTCGATCATGCACAAGATAATTTTAAGGAAGAACAAGAAGGGAGTCAATGCAGTGACACAAGAGAGACATACCATAAAGCTATGGGGATTGAGACGCTGGAATTTTGCTGTGATGAAGACAAATCATCAATGCCACAGAAGAAGGATCTCAGCGATGGACCCATGTATCTTTGAACACTTTATATACCACGGAGGTGGAATTACAGATCAGTGAAGATAGAAGAAGTTAACAAGTGATGCTAAAAATGGTCTTCCATTTAAAAAAGTGAATCATATACAAAATTCCTGGGTATTTAATAATTCTATATAAGAAAACTTTAAAATTTGAATAGAAAATATGAATTTTCTTCACGACTGGAGGATACAGAGTATTTATTAAGATATCTGAAAATAAAAAAACAGAGAGAAAAAAGTATGATGACTTGATAATATTCAAATTTATTGCTTTACCTGAAAAGAGCAACAGCCAAGTTTCAGGTTGGGAGAATGTATTTGAATTGTGCATAACTGGCAAAGATTTAGTATCTAGACTCAAAATACCCTCCTATAAATAGAAAATAAGATGCAAAAATGCTAAATTGTAAAAGTGGCAATATATATAAATTCACTTTCTCGGAAGGAGCTGCATAATCCATAAATATGTTAAAATAATTTCAACTTCTCCAGAAATTATGGAAATGTAAAATTATAACTACGATTAAATACCTATCATGCTCCTGATCTAGACAATAATTTAAATGTCTTCTAATAACAGCATTGGTAAGGATGTAGAGAAATAGGAAATCTCATATGTTGTCGTTGGTGGAAGTGTAAACTGTTACAGCCACTTTGGGGAGCAATCTGACAATACCTAGTAGACTCAAATATGTGCACACTCTGTGACCCCCATACTCTGTGGTCCAAAAGTGTATTAACATAGAGAATCTCTTCCACAAGTGTACAAGAAAAAAATATAGAAAAAATGTTTGTATCATCTTTTCCTATAGCAAAACAACAGTAATGATAATGAAATGCTGAAACAATGTAAACAGCCAAACGAATACATTTAATACAATTATTCAGTGGAAATCAACTTAGTAGTAAAAATGTGAACTAGATTTGTATTTAGCAAATTGGGTAAACCTAAAACATACAAAGTTGACTAAAGGAATTTTCAGAAGAGTGTATAGTAGTAAATATAGTATATTTATATGGAAAAATTTGCACAACATTATTTAGAGACATGTGCATAAGTGGGAAATGTATAACATACAGGAGAATAATAAAGATCGAATTCAGGATTATAGTCAGCTCTGGTGGGAGAGGACAGCAGGGAAGTGAATGTGAACTAAGACTTCAACTGTGCTTAAAAATGTTTACAATTTAGGCTGGGTGGCAGTTACCCATTATTTATATTGTTATATTATACATGATCATTTGCAGTATATGTGGGTATAATATATGATAGCACATACATATAATATGATTATATATATGTAATTCTCTTCTTCTTGCCTGAAATATTTAAAAATAAATCGTATGTATCACTTAAGGAAGGTAAGAGACAAATTAGAAGAGTATTGCCAAAGAGTAAGCCATAAGTGATAGAGCTTTGAGATAGTGTTGTAGACAACCACACTATTTAACTACACGTTAAAGTTATAACTGACCAATTATGTAGCACTTCAATGGTGTGTGTGAGCCATCGCTCAAATTATTTTCATTCTACTCTCTATACTGTACCCTCCATCAAATACCTATTTTATGTGCCTCTTTAGTAGCTTGCCCATTTTGCATATTTCTTTACCAGGTAAAGCCCAGGGAATTTTGGAGTTCCCAGGGATAACTGGGTCTGACTTTGCTCTCCAAGCAGTCACACAGTAGTTGTAATAAAACTGCTTCTCAATGATCAATTAAATGTTTTTTTTTTTTTTTTTTTTTGAGGAAGACTAGCCCTGAGCTAACATCTGCTGCCAATCCTCCTCTTTTTGCTAAGGAAGACTGGCCCTGAGCTAACATGCGTGCCCATCTTCCTCTACTTTATATGTGGGACACCTACCACAGCATGACTTGCCAAGCAGTGCCATGTCTGCACCTGGGATCCGAACCTGCGAACCCCAGGCTGCTGAAGCAGAATGTGCACACTTAACGGCTGCACCACCGGGCCGACCCCAATTAAATGTTTTTTAAATATCCAGCATTTGAACACATGAGAGTTCCTACCACACGCCACGTTGTGCTATCTCCAGATAAGGCTCCTATCTTGCAACCATTGCTAATCATTTCAGACTGAAGAAAAGAAGTGTTTATTTGGTTCTTCAGTCCTGCAATACTCAAAGGTAAGAGACTGTCAGCTTTGCCGTCTGTTTCTCTGTTTTGTAGGATTTTGCTAAACATAGAACAAAGAGCCAATATACGCAAATATTCTAAATCTTTTCTTACATTTCTCTTAATGCTATAGCCTGATGACTCAGTCTGCAGTTCAAAGTAAGGAAGGTGAAAGTTTGAACAAATATTCTTCTGCTACATTACAAGGGTCACCAGGTTTCCAGGTGATATTTTTGAGTCCTTATTATTCACCTTCCAGCCTTTCCATTCAGCCACTTCCACATTTATGCGGCATCACAGTTTTAGATACCAAATTCTGTGTCACTTAGGAAACAGAAAGCACGAATAATATCGGCTTAAACAAATTATTTTTCTCTCACATACTACTTCAAAACAATAAGCAATTAAGAGCTGGTTCTCGAGAAAGGCAGATGACAGCAGATATGAGACCACCCCAGGCCTTCAGGACCGCATGCCTCGTCTATCTTTCTCCTCTGCCAGGCTTAGCGTGCGGTTCCAGCTTCATATTCACAAGAAGTCATTCACAATTCCATCTGAAACACCCACGCTCCAGGCAGCAGGAAAGAGGACAGCGAATGGATTAGCTGTTTGTCCCCCCATTTAAGGACCGTTCCAGAAGTCTGATATCAACTTTAACATCCATCTGTCTGACTGCTATGGGCTGCAAGGGAGCAGGGGTATGTAATAATTTAGCTGGGCTGCCTAGAATAAAATTATGTTTCTGCTATTCTGATATTTATTAAAGTCTTAGCTCCCTTTCAGGGCTGTTTCTCTTTCATTAATTGATTCGCCAAGATGTCTTCTGTGTTTGGAGAATAGCTTAGGAGTCATCTTGGTGGTTGAAGAGGAGCAGTCAGTTCATGTGTTCATCCTTTTGCTAACTTTGAGGATTTCACTGACCTCTATGCAGATGTCCCTCATATGCCAGGTCACAGGGCTCCCCACAGACATTTGCTATCTAAGTGTTCTGTACTCTGGGTGCTGTCAAAATTCTGAAGTTCACCTTCAAGTGGCTCAATACCATTCTGATTCTTTCCGAATCTTGGTTGCTTCCTCCTTCCGTTGCTTCTAAATCTATTCAATCTGTCACCATCTGCAGGAATCCTGCAGGCCCTCTGACTCCCATTCAGAAAAGACAGAAATGTTTGTATCCTTTCAAAGAGACTTGAAAGCTGAGCAGGAGATACTCTGGCCTCTCCTTATCTAAAAATGTATTGCTATATTTTTAATGTGCTGCAGGTAAGCCATTGTTTTTTGACTTTGGAACAATTTCCCGTCAAAGGCCAAAATGCCTAGCAGTATACAACATCATGGCTTATGATTCCCTCCACACTATAGATTTTTTTTCCACTGAATATTTACCTTCTTTTGATTCAACCTTGAGAACAACAAGAAAATAATTTACTTACTCTCTTTCTTTTCCTTTTCCTCCCTTCCTTCTGGAACCAGAAGAATTATCTACTTTCCCTTTCTCACTGTATTTGCAATCGCCTTGCCTTTTCCTATGTAATAGGTCACATGGCTTAAATTTAGTGAAAAAAGGGCAGCAAGGGAATTTATTTTATGGAGGAAAAAATATATCCAATATTTTGCATATATTTCTCATATCAGTGGCCCTAAGCTTTTGGAGATTGTCCTACACAGATATTAATTCAAAGTCAAATTATCTCAAATCTCATGAGAAGAAATAACAAAAGTCCAGTCTGCTCAGATCCTCATGGTGTCTTATAAATTGTGCTGACGCAGGAGTCCACAGAATGCCAGCGTATTTTCCAGTCTGTTTTGTTGCCTGTGCTGAAGGTAGGAGTAAACCTTGGTTTCAACGTCTACTCCTTTCTCAAGGGAATATAGATAGATGAACTTTTGGGCAATGGATTGAAGGAAGCAATAGTCAGGTGACTCCTTTCTAGGTTGGGACTGGCTCCCTCCTACAGCATCCAAAAACATATCTATCCTGCAATTGCAAGTAGTATGAACTTTTCAGTCTATTTCCTGTCCACTAATGACAATTTCCTATTCTAGAAGAAAATTCTTCCTCTATCTACTGGCTTTCAGTTCAATCATTCCTTATATTGACTGACGCTGAATGATGACATGTCCAAATTCCTTCTCTAGTTATTTCCAGTTTTGGTCTCAGTCATCAAAGGATTATGTCAGGGTGTAGGTTTATATCAAACTGCCACATATCAGTCTCTTATTGTCTTTTTGGTTTAAAGTTCTAATAGTTAATAGTTAATTAAATAATTAAATAATAGTTAATACTTGTAATGAGAAGACTGTTTTTTGTGCTCTATGTATTTTTATCCCATGCATTCCTTGCAACATTTCTACTAATATTCTAATCTTAAAGAGTGGAAGACCAAGGAACAGAGAGGTTAAGTAACTTTTTTAAGGTCTTGTGGCTAGAAAGTGGCAGAACCAGGATTCAACCCATGCAGCCTGACCCAGAATCTGTGCTTTAAACAATATACCATACTGTCATCCTCAGATTGAGTCCTGAATCTGATAAATTATCTTTCCTAATTAAAAAAAGTTTCTGAACTTGAAAATTTGTATAAGATCCTGGAAGGATGAATTTTCTAAATAAGTTCTATTCGGGGATGGGAGGAACCATTTTGAGGCTAGCCATTTTACCCCACGGAATAAACCTCTGTATTTCCATGTACTATTGGATTTTCCTTCAATAACTGATGATAGTGATAGGTACAGACAACTTAAATAAATTAAAGATAGAAAAGTATTTATTAGTCTTGAAGACATTACAATGACTGTTGGCCTGAGAGCAAATTCTGGGATGTGATTCAGGCCAAATCTGCTTGAGTTGTAAATGGTAGGAGAGCATGTATCAACAGCTTGATGAGAAGAGAAAGAACAGAAAAAAATGGATGTGTCAGTAATTAGAGAGAGAAGAATATTTAAAAAAAAGTAATTTCAGAAAGAAGTAATGGAGACTTTTTATGGAATGAGGGGAATGAATGCCAGTAAGGAAGAAGAGATTACATACAGGACAGAGGGGGCGTAAGTGATGGAGGCACATCTACAAAGAGAGAGGCTATTGGTGTTATGAGCTACAGCAAAATATCAGTGTCTACCAATTAACAATTCTTTCAAGATAATTAAAGTAAGATTAGAGAATTTTCCTAGTGGTGTGATGAGAGATTATTCAAGTGAGAAACAATTTTGGAATGTGTAGTGGAAGATTGAAAGTAGCCAAGGCACTGAAAGCAGAGAGCATTAGGGTATTTAGGTTTCTGAATAGTACGATAGGAGATAATTTAAATGAGAAACAATTTGGAAGTATGGACTGAAAGTCACAAAGATTCTGAAATGAGAGCATTTAGTCTTCTCTTAGGGAAATGAGAGGGGCAACTATGGAAAGTAGCAAGGCTACAAAGATGAATTTCACATAATATGAAACTTTTATTATGACCAGTCCAGTTAGTAGAATTTATTGCATTTTTAGTGTTTAAGAGGCAATTAGAGACAAGTACATGTCAAATTCAAAGTAATGTAACTGATGCGAAAGGATGTGATTTTTCAATGCTATACAAAACTACTCAGTAACTGGCATGCCACAGTTCTATTCTATCCACATTATAATGGAAGAATTACCATGACAATTTATCTTCTTGGCCATTCACTATCATAAATTTAGCTTTCTTGCCTGCACTTTCTTTTGTGTAATGATACTTTTCCACCATCATGTATCTTCATCTGGAAACCACAATTAGACTCTTTTGTTGAATTTCTAAATAAGTAAATGTCTTTGATAAAGTTTCAAAATTCTTTTAAAGAATGTTTTAAGGAAGAAATGCCGTTTTAGAAATGAATCAGCTTGGGCTTTGTCTAATTAAAAAACATCTCTATTTAAAAAAAAGGGGAGAGCTATGGAATAAACAATGTTCTCATTCTTAAAATCCCCAATTTCATGGAAAAATTTCTCAGGGATTGGGTCAATGTTCTTGTGGCTGAGATTCTGTTGGCTTAGTACAGATTAGCAAAACAGCTACCATTTTCCTCCTTTGTTTCCAGAGATCCTGAATTCCCCACTACGGCGCTCTCCCTAGTAGTTGGAAAACCCACTAGGAAACTAATGTGAATGGCTGTCTAAGTTTTAGATGGACCTGGAAAGTCTTTTGATCACCAAAGAGGTGTAGAGGTTGTTGGCCTCTACAGCTATTGTTGCTTAGCAAAATCCTTGTTCTGTTTTGTGATTGTCCTTCTTCACTGTTTCTTACTCTTCTTTTTTCTTTTTCTTTGAGTCATGCTGCCAAAAGGGGTCATCCTGAGATAAAATGAAGAGTATGTTTACGTATTTTAAGTAGTCTTTGACAAAATTTCATTCAGTAGAGAACTAGTGCATGCTAGCTAATGCTGACCATATAGAAACCTAATGTTTAAACACAATTATAGAGAATGTTGCTAAAAGCTTTCCCTGTAGGCTAACAAAGGTTTAGCATGCTTTCTGGATGCCTTCAGGCACCAAGGTCTTAACAAACAAACTCTCCTAAGAGTAAGTCAGCCATATCACTCTCACTATTTTTTGTTATTTTCCAAATCCCTAAAAACCACAGCTGACAACAAGAGAGAAAATTAGGACTGGAAATATAGAATGTTAGCATTTTATTTAGCACTTATGATCTTCCAGATGTTGTTATAGTTGAAGTTTTCGATTTCTTACCATAGAGTAAGGGAGTTAGCATTGTTATGACCAGTGTTATCTTATTTGACAATCAACTAGAGATTATATTAGTGATATGAAGTGAGCTCACTCCTCTGATTCTAGTCCCAGTGCCCATACTTCTCAAAGGGACTGTTGCAACTAACCCATCTTCCTTCATTCCACGTTATTATCACTCAATGTGAAAGCTGAGACATCCTCTAAACCAACTTCATCCCCTCAAAGCTCTACAGTTCCTTGTCCTTTAGTTGGTCCACCCAAATCTTTTCACTGTGATATCCTGAACTGACCATCTTTAACAAGCAAATTGTTACATCCATGAGCATTTCCTTGAGCATTTTCATCAACTTTTCTCTTTTTTTGAGTGAGGAAGACTGGCCCTGAGCTTACATCTGTGCCAATCTTTCTGTATTTTGTATGTGGGATGCCCCCACAGCATGGCTTGATGAGTGGTATGTAGCTTTGAACCCATGAACCCGGAGCCACTGAAGTGGAGTGCGTGAACTTAACGACTATGCCACTGGGCCAGCGCCCATCAACTTTTGACATAACCAAAATTCCACCTGATGACATCACCCACTCTCCTATAGCCCTTGCAAGTGATGAAGATGTAGGGAAACTGAAAATCTCACACATTGCTGGAGGGAATGTAAATTGGTAAAGCCAATGTGTCAGACTAGCAGCATGGAAAGTCTATAACTCACAGGTATAAAACAAACAAAATCTTGTTCATATCTTCACCAAAATACAGGTACTAAAATTTTATAGTATTATTATTTGTAATAGCTCCAGATGTATCCATGTGATCTAAAATATCCTTATGTCTAGAGTATCTAGATGTTTACAATGTAGTAGAATAGGTAAATAATATGTATAATCATACAATGGAATTCTATACAGCAGAGACAATAAATATTAGTTACAATAATACAGATGTATCTTACAAAAAATACGTTGAAAGAAATAAGGCAGATATAAAATCTATATATATTCTATTATTCCACTTATGTGAAGGAAAGGAGCATAGCTTAGGGTATTAGAAGTCAGGATCATGTTACCCGTGAGGGGAAAGGGTTTTATAATGACTAGAATGGCCATGAGCGGTGCTTCTTGAAGTACTAGTAATGTTCTTTTTCTTAATCTTGGTTATATGCATGGATATACATATTGGAATAACATTTAATACTTTTGTAGCTACCTTGTCTCTCTCATAACAGTACTTTGATAACAGAAGTTTCTACTTTGAGATTTACTAAAATTTTCATCTATGGTTAGCATCTTTTGTTTCTGTTTTAAAATGTTTGCTTATTCCAAGGTCAGGAAGATGTTCTCATATACTTTTCTCTAAAACATACTTTTTATACCTTTCACATTGCAATCTGTAAACCCTCTGAGCTGCGTGTGTGTGTGTGTGGATGGTATGTGACAGAAACATACTGTCTTTCAAGGGATTGGTCCATTTCATCAAGGTTATTGAATTATACAGCAAAGTTCATAGTGTTCTTTTTTCATCCTTTTGACATCCATGGGATTTGTAGTGATGTCCCCCTTTCATTTCTTTTTTCTTAGGTATTCTGGCTAAAAATTTATCAAGTTTATTGAATTTTTCAATGAACCCACTTTTGGTTTCACTGATTTTCTCTAATGGATTTCCTGCTTTCAGTTGTATTGATTTCTGCTCTAATTCTTTTTTTTCTTCTGGTAACTTTGGATTTAAGTTACTGTTCTATTTCTAGTTTCTTAATATAGAAACTTAGATTATTGATTTTAGGTTTTTCTTTCTTTCTAATATATGCATTCAATACTATGAATTTCGCTCTAAGCACTGCTGTTGCTGCATCCCATACATTTTATTTGGTTGGGTTTCATTTTCATTTAAATCAAAACATTTTAAAATTTTTCTTGAAATTTCTTCTTTGACCCATGTGTTATTCAGAATTATGTTCTTTAATTTCCAAATATTTTGAGATTTTCCAGCTATTTCTCTGTTATTGATTTCTAGTTTAATTCCATCATAGTCTGAGAGCAGACAATGTATCATTTCTATTCTTTTAAATCTGTTAAGATATATTTTATCTCTTACGAGTTTTTCCATAGTTGTTCATGAGACAGGTTGTAATTTTCCTCTTTTATATCCTTTTTAGGATTTGTTATTAAGGTTATTTAGGTCTCCTAAAATTTGGTAAGAGTTACTTTTTTTTCTAATCTGTGGAGATTAGTGGGGTTGTTTTGGTCACTTAAATGATTGGAAAAATTAATTGAGGGAAATATCTGGGCCTGTGTTTTCTTTGTGACAATAATTTGTAATAAGATATACAATATCATTAGTAAATATTCAGATTTGCTTTATCTTCTTTGTCAGCTTTGTTTTGTTGTAGTTTTTAGATATTTGTCCATTTTTTAAATTTTGTGAAATTTATTGATTTTATGTTCTTCAAAATAGCTCCTTATTTTCTTTTGGAGCTTTTTTGTCCCCATTTTCATCCCTGATAATAGTAATTTATAGTTGCTTTCTCTCTCACACACTCTTACTTTTTCTCTACCTAGGCTTTCTAGGAGTTCACCACATTTTATTAATCTTTTAAGGGATCAGATTTTCATTTCCTAGGTATTCTTTATTGTACATTTGTTTTGTTTTCATTGATGCATTCTCTTATCTTATTATTTCCTGCCTTGTACTTGCTCTTTCTTTTCTTTCTTTTAGAGAATATGTCATATGTCTCTGACACTTTATTTTCAATTATTTTTTATTTCTGTGCTTTAATTTAGATATTTTTACTGATCTATTGTTCATTTCATTTTTAGTTATTACTGCTGCATCTAACACGTCAATAACCCATCTATTAAGTTCTTAATTTCAAACATTGTTATTTTCAGTTCTATAATGCTTATTTGATCTTTTCTGCACATTCAAATCTTTGATTATATTCTCTTTATTTTTATCTATTTTTTCCATCCTTTCCTCTATTTTCTTAAATATGTAAGTCATAGTTATTTCAAAGTCTTTGCCTGAATAACTCTAATTCCTAGATTATCTTAGTGGCTACTTAGTAACTTAGTGACTACTTCTATGGCATGATTTTCTCTCCAACATTATCTTAAATGCTGGCCACATTTTATTGGCTCTTAATATGTCTAATCATTTTTTACTATATATTGGATGTTTTGTATAAATTAGCTGTAGAATACGATGTTAGCCTTCCTCAGAAAGCATTCTTCATTTCCTATATTAGAGAGATGAGGGTGACCATCAGTCTTGCCTGGAAAGGAGCTGGGCTGGAGTTGACTTATCATCTAGCAAGATAGAGCCTACCTCTGGTTCAACCTTGTTACTAGGATGGGGCCCTCTAAGAATTTCAAATGACATCTTGTTAAGTCTTCCTTTCCTTACCCCTGAAAACTATGGGCAATTCATTTTAGCTCCTTGTAGTATTTTCAGCAAAGCCCTTTAGCTTTCTTTTCCATGCAGATTCAAAATTTAGTACAAATTTTGAGAGGAAATGGCTGTGTTTTGAGACTGCTCCATTCCCAATTCCGTCACTTCAATCCAGAATGAGTTCTAAAATCTCTGCTGCTTTCTACGTAACCCAACATAGGCATCTGCCAGGAGGCCAGCCTGGTTTCTCAGCTCTTATTGGATCTATAATCATTAAACTGGCCTCATAACATCAATATTACCTCACTCTTCCCTCTCTAGGGCTTTCATCCTTTGCATATTTGACTTCTGTGGATAATGTTGTATTACTACACAGTAGCATTTTTCAAAGAGTTTTTAACATATAAAATAATTTTTGTCTTATAGCAATATTTTCCTATGGCTTGCAGGTATGGATCCTCTGTTTTATGTCCTTTATATTCAGTTATACTTTGTGAAACAATCCATTTACAGTAGCATTGCAAGATAAAATAACTTGATAAAAACTACATGTGATCTATTAAAAAGACTTATTGGGAGTAATAGATGTCTTGAGTTAACATGTAATTTCTTGTTTTGGAAAACTAAGAATTATAAAGATGGTTTCATTAAAATATTAATTTAAATTTTAATTTACATGTAATTTATTGATTATTGGAATAGTGCCTTAAATTCTTAGCTCTAAATATATACTCATTTTGTTGACATAGGTTTATTCTAAAAATCTGATAATACTGTCATTGAATAATGTGGAATCTGCAAAATTGAATACTAAGCCATGTCACAGAGTGGCTGAATAAAGTCATATGTTAAGAAGTCCCTGGGGCCGGCCTGGTGGTGCAATGGTGAAGTTCGCACGTTCCACTTCAGTGGACCAGGGTTCAACGGTTCGGATCCCCGCTGCGGACATGGCAGTACTTGGCAAGCCATGCTGTCGCAGGCATCCCACATATAAAGTAGAGGAAGATAGGCAAGGATGTAAGCTCAGGGCCAGTCTTCCTCAGCAAAAAGAGGGGGATTGGCAGCAGACGTTAGCTCAGGGCTAATCTTCCTCAAAAAACAAAGAAAAGAAGTCCCATGTGACTGACACATTCTGGATATGTGGGGCAAAGTGTGGGCATTCTATCAACCTGTTGAATGAATACCCAAGTACTATATTTTGTTCTCAAGTAGGTAAATGGGGACACAGCTTAGTGAGCAAGTAGAAGAGTTATATATTGTAGATGCAAAGAAAATTTGTCAAGTATTAGGAGAAAAAGAAGTAGGTACAAGATAGATCTAGTTAGATGGCTATATGTGGAGGTGAGAGTAAAGTGGTTGGTGAAAGGCAGATGAAGGAGAGAGGATCAATGGACTGTAAGTTCAAATGTGATCAAGAGCTGGTTGGAGTTAGCTACTATGGAAAATGAGATGAAAACTAGGTGTGGTTAGTCAGAGAGTCAAATGGCTGAAATCAAGACTTTGTAGAAAAGTCAGTTGGTTATTGATCAAGTGACTATATTATTTACTATACAATCTGGTACACCTTTAGTCACTGGACACATTAAATATATATGCATTCAAGATACCAATAGTCACCAAGAGGTAGGTGACTGTTGGACTAAATGGCTGAATTGGGTAGTTAGAGAACAGGAGGAAAAAACCTTATGGTGATAGGTTTTAGAAAGATTAGGAATGGTGTAACACACCAGTGATTAAAAGAATTATTTTGAAGATGAAGACTGAGACTAAAACAAAAATCTCCAAAGAAAAAGTGAAAGAAACCATGGGTTATTAGATGATAGTAACAAGGACAAAGAGTGAATTGTGTAAAACTAAGAGCTGGGGGTGTTGGGAAGTATTTGTTTTTGTTTTCTAACAACTATGCATCAATATCTATCTTCACCACTATACTTTAATTCAACAAAGAAAAGCACAACTTAATATTCATTGTTCTAGCTGTGGCACCAAATATTGTAAGTGCTCCATGAATAATTTGTTGAATCAATGAAACATTGTATATGAGTGTGTATTTTCCATGTGATGCCATACACATGTTGGATCAAACTTCCTGATGATGAAAGTATTTCCAAAAAGAGAATATTATTATTACATGATGTTGATTCCATTTGCAATTATGAAAATGTGTTTATTCTTGTTTCATAACTATGCTACAAAATTCATAGATTGAAACCACCTAATTGAAACAAATCAACTTCAGGCATTACAATTTAAATAGAATTGCATTTCAACAGAATTGCATTAATCTCAATGGAGTTAAGGGGCAGCCTGGACAAGATGTAGTCTACTAAGAGGGCTCTGCTACAGAATTATGTATAATACTAGCTTCTAATAATTTTCAGATTTATCACTGTACTATCAAAATGTGGAATCAATCCTACCACATTAATAATGGAAAATGACCTTTTCGTTCTAGAACTAGATAACCACTCATAAAACAAACCAGAATGTTTTCTTAATGCTACCCAGATTCATCTCTTCACTGATTACATTTACTGAAAGGATTAGAATAACTTTTTACTTGTAATATTTTCTCTGGTTAATGATTTTGGAATTGAAGCATGTGGGTATCTGACATCGCATTTAGGTAGACAGATCAATAGTTTCTCTCTCCTTTGAGAACCGAAATTCATTCCAAAATGAAACAATTATTCCTCTTTTGCTAAGAGAAGAACCACGACATCCATCAAAACAATGTAAAACAGGTTCTTGCATCAAACTTGATATTGTTTGACTATTTCAAACTAAATTCTTTAGAGACGAAAGTGTCTCCTTGGATGAACCTGGGTTGCTACAGGAGGTGAAGTGAATGAGAGGTTCAGTGAGTGTCACCACGTGCCCTTCACCCTTCATTTAACAAGAGAAGCTCCACTTAGATCTGTTTCATATGGAAGTTTCACATATTTGTGTTAAAATATTATACTGCTAAACGTCCTTTCGTGGCATTTGTTTTCATTTCCTTTACTCCCAGTGCTGTATGTTTAGTGATCGGTATGACTGTCAAACTCTTTGATTCATAGTAAAGGACTCATTTTGGCTCTTTATTCTAGTGTCACCGATTTATTGCTTATGAATTCTAAGAACTTACATTTGATTTGAAATAGATGCAATTCAATAGATAAATAATATTTGTTCATAAATGTGAAGAGTTGTATTGTTGAACTTGGAGCAGATTTACTCTGATTCTTTCAAGAGATTAGAATTACATTTGGCAAGCAGAAGTTTCAGGAACCTGATTTTAGCTCTATATCACAAACACTGTGTGTGTTTTTTTTTAAATGGTACTGCATAAAAAAAGAATGGGATACTTTCTGTGGCAGTGGGTTCTATTTTTTGTCTCTCTATATATCTATTTCTGCAAGGATGTATGAGGACTTTATTGAATTCACAGAGTAGAGAATTTCATGGATTTACTCAAAGTCTAAGACTATATGAGTTGTCTTCGTATAAATTAGACTATTTAATTTCTTGAATAATTAAGTTAATACATTTAATTTGGTTTTACAGATTATAGGTAGATGGACATGATCCAATTGCTTTTCTCAATAAAAGAAAAGTCTCAATCGTTATGTTGGTTACTAAGATTGTTAGTTTTATTACATATGCCTTAATTTGCACATCTTTTATTGCTGAAGTGAGAGTAGATTTCTTAAAAATTACAATTTTTCAATATACATTAATGTTTGAATGTTTGCTCACCTTAAAGGAATAAAACCTCATTCATATGCAAATGAAACATTATTTTAAAAATGTGTATTTTACTTCAAATGTCCAATTTAAATAAAGAATATCTTTAAAAAATTGGTTCAGTCACCAAAATGGGTCTCTAGAAACAGTAAAATAAGTCCGGAGTGAGGAAAATTCTTTCTCTCCTGTTGTGTTACTTCTTTAATATTTCAGTGAATTTCTTGTAAGGAAGTCTCACTTCTAGCATGCCCGCCAGGATGCTGTGAAGCCATAAGCCAAAGTACTATTAGTGCTTCCAAGATGGCAATGTGTAGACTTAATCATCTTGTTGAACTTGGCACACCTCACAATAGTCAAGCATTCTGTGAATCCGTGTGCTACCAAATCCATATGCTTTCAATCACCATGTTTAAGTAATAAACATGTTTCTTTCTAAGAGCTAAGGCTTGACAGAAACCCTGAATATAAGATCATCTACCTCCAGGAAGCTGCTTAAGCAAATAATCCAGAAAGTTGATGATATGGATGCAGACCACTAATATTCTATAAAATGGTGAGAAAGTGGAGGTCTCACCAGCACTATACATTTGCATGTCTTTGTGGTAGGAGTGTCTTACATAAGATGAAAGTACCAAAACATACTGTTTGGGCTTAAAATCTCTTCTTTTAGTCACTGCCAGGATTATTTCTTTTTAAAAGTATATTTTATTTGAATTTTCAGTTTTCTATAAACCAAAGGATAGAACAAATGCCAAAACATTTTAAAAAATAAATTTTGCGGTACCAGAAAGGTATGTAATTTTTAGATTTTATCGGAGTCAGCAGCCACTCTGAGAAAGAACTGTGTGCTCTCATTATTTAAATGCTTCACCGAAGCAAAAATAGAAATCAGAGAAGTTACATTTTGAAATGAGAGCAACACAATTTATTCTGTCAGTGAATGTTAGGGAATATCTTCTCTAAATGAACACATTCTGTTTCTGATTATTTTTCATATGGAAATAATATAAATTTTACTTTTAAAAATGTATTGCAATTTGTTTTAGGCTAGACATTTTTATAGTGGAATGGCTACAATATTGTAATGCTCTTAGCTATTATTGAATTGATTTGTTTTAATATAAGTGCTTCAACAGGCATTTTCATATTAATTTATGTATAGTCCATGTTTTATTAATTCACGTATTAACTATTTTAAAAGTATATTTTAATTAATTTGTTTATGTATAGACTTCTCATTTATTCAATAGATTTATTTGATAATCCAGTATATAATAGGCATGAGCTTAGACTACAAGATAAATGTGGTTGGGGTTTTGGCCAAAGGAAAAAAGTTATTAGCATATAAACCAAGAAAATCATAAAATAATGTTTTCCAGCTAGATCAAATGATTTATTTTAATTCTACATTAAATATCACTGAGGGATATATATTCAAACTGAGTTACTTTATTCAAATATTCAAGCTAGTGTGAAGTCAACAATCTAGGGCAGTAATTAGACCTTTCTCTTCTTTTATTTCAGACTTGATTTCTTTAGCATGAATATTTCAGATGTATGAGAAAAACCAAATTTGATGCTATAATTATGAAATATAAAACTTATGAAAAAATTTACATTTCAGGGATAAACGTTAAAAGCATAAAGTGAACATGGATTTATTGCACTGAATAAAAACATGACTCTTCATAGCATAAAAAGATTGGTCAAAATCTCCATCGGAATTTTAACTAAGCATGATCCTTCCCAACCAGCTTCACTGCATATTAGAAAAGTCCAAGTATACTGGACAATGACCACGGTCAAACAGCTGGTTAAGACCTTTATAGTCTAAGTCCTGGACCTAGCAAGGATTAAAACAGGAGTCGTATTGCTCTCCTTGATTCTGAAAAAATATACTATTTAATTTTGCTGTAGGAAACTAGATTTTAATAAGTATCCTTTAATAATTTTTTAAATAAGTGTTAAAAATATTCCTCAGGGACCTGGTCTTGCAGTACCTCCAGGAATGGTGCACCCCCTCCCATAAATATATATATATACACACACAAGTCCCTTTGCGTTCGCTGTAAAGTCCATCAGTACAAGATCACAGGCGATTGCATTATTATTGTTGTTATTGCCATTCCATTTTCCAGATAAGCGAAAAAGAAACATAGCTGAGATAAATTGCTTACCTAAGGTCAAAGTTCTACTAATGTACTGATATAAAAGTTTAAACAGCAAAATACACTTAAAGCTATAGCAAAGCTCTAGATCTATATAGTACAAAATTATGTATCACAATTGAAATTTTGATAATAGTAGAATGTGGGTAAATAGGCACTACTGTATTGGCAACTTGGCGTTATTTATTAAATTGAACATGCGCACATTCTTTCATTCAACAATTCATCTAGTGGAAATTTTTTTTGACATACTTACCACCAATTTAATCTGGAGATGTTTATTAATTAAGGTTTTTTAGATTATTACTTGTAGTACACATATAATGTAAATAACACAAATATCCTTTAATGAGGGCTAATTATTGATGCCAGTCTGTACTGTGAATGACTATACCCTACCACTGTACTATGAGGTCTTTTTAAGATATACTTTAAAATAAAAACAGGGCATTGAAAATGTTTAGTTAGTATAATAGTATAATCCTATCTGTATAAAAATAAAACATATTATTATAGGCAAATGTTATGTACTAATACACATTACCCTTTTTACAGTGATTACATTTTGAGAATGGAATTATCGGTCTAGATTGGGAAGATGGCTCCCTTTTTTATATACATTTTTAACATTAATTTTTAATATGTGTAAAATTTAGTTTGTGATTAAAAAGAAGAAAATAGTAATAATTTTAATAAAAGTAATTTTGGTGTTATTCTATGCTAAACACTATACTAGCACTTTATATTCACATGTAATTTAACTCTCAGACAACTCAGAGGAAAGTAGCATTGTTACCCTTGTTGTAGAGATGAGATGAAATAGAAAGGCAGAGAAGTTAAGTAACTAACCACCATTTGTATAGCCAGAAGTGCTGGATTGAGAAGTCCAGGTATGTCTCATTCCGAAGTTTGTGCTCTTAAGTACTTCGCTCCATTTGAGAAATCACAATAATATTATTTTTGAGGAAGAATAGAGCTCAAGTGACAAGCTCCTGACCTACTTTTCATTTGACCTTACTTGCCTTACACTTGCTTATATATGGAAAGGATAAATGATTTCCCATAAATTAGAGACAATTAGCATCAGGGGAAATTAAATAATTCTTTTGTCTGTGATTGTAATCTGAGTATTTGGTTCTTTTAAGAGAGTCAGAGAAGCACCAGTATCAACCTACAAACCTAAGGCTCTCATTTCTGATGTGACCTCCAGTGAAATGTCTTGATTGGTATCCTTATGGCTTTCCAATCCTAGTGCAAAGAACTCAATACATGTTGGTCCTAAAATAAGTAATCATTTTAAATATAAATTATTTTTATTTTCTCTATAAAAGACAAACATTTTGACATGTTCATCTGTTCTTAAAAGCTCATCTTCACAGTGGAAGCATCTGTGAAAAAACCAAACAGCTGTGAATCTAAATATAGAATCGGTTTCAGTCTTTACAACATAAAGGGTGGAATGTGCTGCTGCTCAAGACATCAAACTACAAATGATAGTGCTATATGTTATAGAAATCGGATTTTAGCAATTGGACTTAGTGCTAATTTATCTCACAGGGAGATACTTATTATTCATAGTCACGTATATTGCAGTATGGATTTCTAGTGTGAATATGTCCACATGTGACGTATACCTCAAAAGAAAAGTTGACAAAAGATATACTTAATTTTTGTTTCCTTCCTTCTTTCTTTCTTATCGATAGATTTGATTTCTCAAGGTACTAAAATATTCCTATTTAAAAGGCAAAAGAAAAACAAAGTTTAAAGAAATTTCAGCCAAAACAATCCAATTGATTGATTTAATGTAAACCCAAATTAAACACTATGTTTTTAAAAATTAAAAGATAATGAAAGGATTTTCCTAAAGAAAAATATTTTCAGTTTACTTTCTGAAGAAAGGGTCATATTCCTTCCCAATTTTCTTCCTGTTCAACATAATCCCATGTGAATTAAATTCAGAATTATAATTATGTGAAAAAAATTCACTTACAAAAATGAAATTATATTTTATATGGTATTTGCTAAGATAGAAAAATGTACTCATATTTTCAGCAACAGGAATTGATAAAACTGTTTTAATCAACTAAAAAACGTCATTAATCAAACACTTTTTCCAATCATTCAAGTTTCTTGGCATTTCTCGACAGAAGTGATAATGAACATCTGGTATTATACGGTTAATGAGTGTGAAATGATACTGAATTTCTTTTTCTCTAGAGCTCCTGTGTCCTTTTCCTACTCTCAGTAAAGAAACAATTACATAAAATCATATCTATTTGTGAGGTATACATTAATGTGAAAAAGTCCCAGTACAACCTCTTGGTTGGTTCCTTTGCTAGCGTACTTTTCAGAGTTTAGAATAATTCTTATGAATTTAATCCATATGACTACCAAAAAAGATGTTAAAGTAAACTCCAGGGGCAAAAATTAGTGCAATACTCATACGGTTTCCCATTTTTAGTGTAGGGATTCTGTTGGAGGAGAGAATTCTATAACAAAACCATAAAAAATGGAATTTTACTTAAAATATAATGATTATACCTTTTTCATGGAAGAGGAAGGCTACTGCAAATTTATCTACTGGGTAATAAGGCAATGGGTAGCAAGAAAGGGGAAGAAAATAATGTAGGAGAAAAAAATTAAATATTTTTGAACACTATATGCCTGAAAATACTTTATCCTCAACATTCGTTTTATTTTTTCAAATTTAAAAATTAGGAGGTTTAGGTAATAAGAAGTTAAGTATCTTGCCCATGAATACACACGTAATAGGAGGAGAAGATTTGACCCAACTCTAACTTCAAAGCCCATTTTTAAAAAATTTCTCTTGACAGTTCATATTGAAACAGAATGGATTCCAGGAAAAGAGATTAATGGTAGAAAAGAAACCAGCATAAAAAGGTTTAGAAAGAGTGCCAAGTGTATGTGGCTATTTAAAGTACAATGAAAGTGTTGTTTTACGTTGGACAATAATTCTGTGAATGCTTTGGTAAAATTAGTCACATGTCTCCTTGAAGAGTCATTGAGGACCAGATATAGGACCACCAGGGTGTTTTTTAAAGGCATATTCTGGGTCCTACACCAGATCGATTAATCAAAATCTTTAGTATTAGAATATCGTCATTTAGACATGACAAAAGTAGTTCTCTCATTCACTGCTTACAAACAAGCACACACAGAGACAAACAATAACAGGTCGTCCATCCATACTAAGAAATCATTAAAAGATTACTATTAACTCTATATTTTTTATTAATATGATGATGTCTTTGAAATGTTATTGATTGAAAAAGAGATTATGACAATAAATTTATGCAAAAAGGATACTTAAGCGAAAATGTACATATGTGCTTGAGAGCAAATATATAAAACTGATATGTTGAACAAGTATGATTAATGAACATAATAAATACATATTTTATTCTTGTCTTCTAATAGTTATTCTATTTGTGGTAACCTTCTTCTGGCCCTGGATAAAAATTTAGCTAGGACTTGTAATATTTTACGTAATTTAATAGACAATCTTACATCATTTAAAAATCTCAAAACACAGTCTCAATCAGAAACCCAGCTCAAGATATTGAGAAGAACTTCAATCTACGTTGAAAGATAAGACCTTCTCTCCCACTGAGAACCTATGACTAGGGAAGGAGGTGTAGTGGACTTCTTTTTTTCTCTGATCTGACTCATCTGGGCTGGAACCGAAGCCTCAGTGCCTTTGGAGTTGGCTTTTGCAAATGGAGAAACCACAAGAGAAGGAACAGGAGATTTTCTTACTTGCTGATGGCTTTCTGCTCTTTAGGGTAGCAATATTTAAAGTTGATTTCTCTCAGCTCTGTTTCATCTCATTAGATGCTTTTCTGCTCCACCCATTTGGTCCCATCTCAAACTTGTTTTTCTGGTTGTCCACTTCTCAAATATTATGGTGGTTAAGATTCTTCTGGCTCCAGTTGTGTTGGACAACGGTTTCTTTATCCAATCTTTTCACCAACAGGTTTTAGAAATGTGGGGCCTTCAGCTTCCTCAGGCTTGAGAAAAACACTTGTTTTCTTCTTCTGTTTTATTATTATTATTACTATTATTTGTAAATTCAGCATATGGAGAACTGTTTTACACACACTTTGGGGTATAATATCTATGGTATTGATACATCAGAGAGAAATGAGATAGTCTCAATTTTGCAACCTGATGTATATGTGTGTAATTATATGTGCATATAAACAAAAGTATTCAGACAAAAAAGGAAAAGGGAGAAAAAGGAAGTAAGGGATGATTGTTTAATTATCTTCTGATAATATTATTATATATTATAGTACATTTTGTGCTAAGAGCCATCCTTTTCCCATATCCAATTTCAAATAATAATGATTTTAAAAGAAAAAAATAAAATTATGCTAAATAGAACTTATAGGAATGAAATAGAGGTATATATCATTTATATATTGTTTTATTCTGTTTCTTTAGAAGTGCATTTATTGAAGACATTTACCATATGAGTTAAGTACACTCATCAACTATTTCTCCGTGGAACCTTTTAATCAAATACAGAACATAGTTACCCTTACACAATACAACATGGCTATTCTCAGCACTATGGTGTTTTTCTTTCCCCTGCTCCTTTCTATACAAATGTAACTGCTTACATGAATGTAACTCAGTTTCTAAAAGTGTGTTTTATTGTCATACAACCCATGCTCATTGGGCTAATGCATGATTGATTATCCATGGAGATAATGTTTAGTTGAATAATATAAAGATATTAACTGCATCTATGAACAAGAATGACTTCTTATTTTTGAGAGCAAAAAGAAAAGGTGTAATGTTAATTATATATAGAATATTTTTGTGTTTTTAATACATAATTTAAATAAATTATCTTTGCTAACAAATCCAGTTAAAATCACTATTTGGCTAAAGCCATTTGTGATTATAATTAGTATATTTTATAGTACTTGAAAGCTTCATGATAAGGTTCTATTTTCTCCTGACTTTACATAAAATCAAATATGACCTCAATTTTTTTTACCTTTGTATATAAAAATAGTTGTGGATTCAGAGGAAGTTGAAAAGAGTAGCAGAGTAGTTTCAGGTACCCTTCACCCAGTTGTCCCAAAGGTGATAGCTTGCATAATGCCATTACAAAATCAAATACAGTAAATTGCCAATAATATAATCCACATGTCTTGTTCATACTTCATCTATTTTACATGCATTCATATGTGTGCTTGTGTATGTGTGTGTGTAGTTCTACTCATATATGAATTTGTATAACTATCACCAAACTCAAGATTCAAACTGTTCCATCACCTAAAAATCCCTTATACTAGACTTTATGGCCACACACAATGCTTCTCCCCTCCCAGGCCCACTAGAATAACACCTCTATACTTGAGTGTTATGTATATATAAAAAAATACTTAGATCAAGTACTTAAAAAAAAGCTATAGAAAGACATACAGTAAAAAACACTATGGATAAATAAAAATGGAATTCTAAAACTGTTTAAGTAACCCACAAAAAGGAAGAAAGAAAACCCAGAGAAATGAAAAAAACAACAGAAAGAACTAATAGAAAACAAAAAAGAAATGGAAGACCTATGCCCTAACATATATAATTACATTAAATGTACATACTCTAAATACATCGCTTAAAGGACAATGACTGATCAAGTGGATAAAAAATTAGAAAACAAATAACGAATTATATGCTGTCTATAAAAATCTCACTTTGCATTTAATTACATAACAATACAGATGAGTGAAAGAAAATGGATGCAAATGATATAAGGCATTAATCAAAAGAATATTAATAACAGATAAAGTAGAATGCAAAGCAAAAAAAGTTACCAGAGACAGAAAGAGAATTTAAATACAAACAAAAATGAGACAATCCTCCAAAAAGACGTAGCAGTCTTAACTAAGTATGTACCAACAACAAAGCTTCAGAATACTTGAAGGAAGAACTGATAAATAAACAAATCCACAATTATAGCTGAGGAAAAATTCCTCACTCAGAAATTGCAAAGAACCACTAAACAGAAGATTATCAAAAGTTTAAAAGAACTAAACAATATCTACCAACAGAATCTAATTGACATTCAGAAAACATTCCACTCAACAGCAGCAAAACACACATTCTTTACACATGCCCATGAATTATGCAACAAGATAGATCATATTATGTGTCATAAATCAAACCTTGACAAACTTAAAAGAAATATATATCTTGCCATATTGGAAATAAACAGGAAATCAATATCCAAAATGTAATAGGGCCAGCTCCAGTGGTCTAGTGGTTAAGTTTTGCATGCTCCACTTCAGTGGCCCAGTTCAGTTCCTGGGCACAGACCTACACCACTCATCTATCAGTGGCCATGCTGTGGCAGTGGCTCACATACAAAATAGAAGAAGATTGGCAACAGATGTCAGCTCAGGTCAAATCTTCCTCAGCAAAAAAAAAAAAAAAAAGGAAAAAGAATAAATATGATAGAAAACATTCCAAACACCTGAAAATTAAATGACACATTTTTAGATAATTCCTGGGTCAAAAATGAAGCCTCAAGGAAAATAAAAATAAATGCATTGAAAAGAATGAAAGTAAAAATACAACATTTCAAAATTTGTGGGATGTAACTAAAGCAAAATTGAGAGGTAAATTTGTGACTTTTAATGTTTATATTAAAAAAAGAATAATACCAAATCAAGAATCTAAGCTTCCATTTCAAGAAGGCACAAAAAGGAGATCAAAATAAAATCAAAGAAAACCAAAAATAGAAAAAGTAAAGAGAAGAGATCAGTGAACTTTAAAATTAAAAAATATTTTAAAAATTAATGAAACAAAAGCTGGTTTGTGGAAAATACCAATAAAATTGCAGAAAATCTAGTAAAAGTGACAGAGAAAAAAAATGGCTAACATCCAGGAATGAAAGAGGCGACATTCCTGCAGACTCCACCAATATTGAAAGGATCATAAAGGAGTAATACAAACATATCTATGCAAATTCAACAATTTAGATCAAATGGACCAATTCCATGAAGGGCCCAAACTATCGAATCATACACAAGTTTAATTAGATAATTAGAATAGTTTTGTAACTACATAAATAATTATATCTGTTGTTTAAAATATCCTCCCCCCAAAAATTAAAAATCAAAAAGTTTTGCTCTGTGAATTATCCTGTTGAAAGGATGAAAACACACACACACCCCAAAGGATGAAAATACAAGCTACAAAGTGGAAGAAAATGTTTACAAATCACATAACCAACAAAAGCTTGTATCCAGAATATATAAAGAACTCTCAAATCTCAACAGCGAAATACAAACAATCCAAATAAAAGATATGCAAACACATGAACAGATTCTTCATCAAAGAGCATATACAGATGCTAAGTAGGCATATGAAATAAATCGTTAGCTTTTAGAGAAACGAAACAAACAAAACATCATTGGATTTTAGAGAAATGACAAATAAAACCATGTTGAGATATCACTCACACCTATTAGAATTACATACGGTTGAATATACATATATATATAAATACACACACATGTACACACTCTACAATACCAAATGCTGACAAAAATACGGAGAAACTATCATATAGTGCTCCTAGGAATATAATACGGAACAGTCACTATGAAAAACAATATGGTCATTTCTTATAAAATTAAATGTATTCTTCCTTCATGGCCCTGCAATCACTTTCCCCGGCACTTAGCCTACATAAAGGAAGGTTATGTTTCTGCAGAAATCTGCACGTGAATGATCATGGTGGCTTTATTTGTAATGGTTCCAAACTGAAAGCAACTCAAATGTCCTTCAACAGGTGAACAGGTAACCAAATTGAGGTATATCCATACAATGAAACACTCTTCCGCAACAAAGAGAATAACTACTGATGCACGCGCCAATATGGGTGAAACTCAAAATAATTATACCAAGTGAAAGAAGGCAGAAAAAAAGATTACATACTTCATGGTTTCAGTTATACAAAACTCTAGGTAGAAAATGCAAACAGATCTATGGAGACAGAAGGTATACTTGCGTTTGTTGCTGCTAAGTGTCATGAGGAGTGAAAAAGAGCTTACCAAGAGCACAAGAAAGCTTTTTGGGATGGTGGATATATTTACTATCTTGATTTTGATGATGGTTTCATGGATGTACACATATGTTAAAACATTGAAATATACATTTTATATATGTGCAGTTTGTTGCATTTCAATTATACCTCAATAAAGCTGTTAAATTATAGGATATTGCCACACTTCTCTAACCTTGACCTGTGTCTCTTTAACATATTTAGCAATACTTTTTAATGAAGAAACAGTAATTTTGCTTAGGAAAACAGATATAAAAATGGAGGTATAGCTTACATACAAGACTTTTCGAAATTGAAAACAATACAAAACAAATGGCGTTAAATGGTTATTATCAATTCTAATATATTTCTCTATAGTTTCTTTTATTCTAACCCCAGCGATGATCATTATACCTTGCTTTCATGCCACCAGTCTACATTTTTCCTCTAACCTCAGTCTTAGCAGATGATTTTCTCATTTTTCATTTTAGAAAATAGAAACCACCAAAGATAAACTTCTCTTTTTCCTACCTGAAGTCAACCAGTCCATAAAATTTTCTTACATTAGTACCCATCTACTTCTTTTGTCCTGTTACATTGCAGTGGTGGGAGCTTATCACCATTCAATACCTCTAAGTGTGCTATAGATTCCATAGTCCACCTCAAGAATTTCACTACATCAAATTATCTTCTCGCTTTTATTCTTCAGTCATCTCTACTTTTCTGATATAGCACCGACATTAGCATGGCTGTATGACCTAGATACCTCCATTAAAAATTCCAAAATAAGTCCTCAATCTCCTCTCCAGATACTGCTGACTTTATCTTTTCCCCTCAGAGCCAGGAGTTATGACAATTGTCGCCCTCTATTACTCAACACCTATTAAATCTCCATGTAACCAATGTCTGGCTTTTACTCCCCTCAGCACACCTTGTTTGTTGATATCAGGCTACCATCTTTAAGATAGACAGATTCAACAGACACATTTCTGTCTTTTCTTTTCAGGTCTTTTGCCTACTTTTGAAACTCTTTCAAAAACAAAGTAAAATCTTCCCTTTTATGTTATCACTCTCAGTCTTTCTCCCATTTCACTGTTCTTTCAATTTGTTTCCTTTGCTGGGTTATATTCCTCTACCTATATTCATAATTTTGGAATTCCTTAGAGCTTGTTTCATGCCCCTTTCCTCCTCTTTCCGTGTACGCATTCCCTAAGAGATGCCAATGGTTTACGGAAATTTAGCTTCCATTTAATTGCTGACTATTTCCCAACATAAATTCCTTGTCTAGATTGCTCAATACATAGCATGACTGTCTAATATCCAGCTCTGTACGAAGTCACTACTTGAAAGCATTAATAACAATAAATACTAAAAGTGAACTCTTGAGTTCCTTCATTTTTTTAGGGATGTGTTTTCTAGCCCTAATTTTAACTCTTAATAAATGGCATCACTCTATTCAGTACAATCACTAATTCCTTTCCTCTCTACCATCCTCCACATCCAATCTATGTGAGTTCAAGTTCTGTTGAATTAATCTCAAAAATATATCTCAAATACATAAATTTCCCTTCATTTCCTCTGCCTTCATCATACTCATGCTGCTCCTTTTTTTCTCTGGACTACTAAGACAGCTTCCTAACTGTATTCTTATGATCTGTCTTGTCTTCCTCCAACCCACTCTGTTTCCAGCAATTAGAAAGCTCTTCTGTATGCATAAACATTCAATTGTTTCCCATAGCACTTGAAATAAATTCCAGTTAACTTCCCCTGACTTTGAGGCCCTGTATGATCTAATTCCTGCCTGTCTCTTACACTTTATCTAGAAGCCCTTTTCTTTCCTGAGCTATACCCCTCCTGTTGGTTCATGAGCTTCTCAAATTGCCAAGCTTTCTCGGTTTTGAATTCAGGTACATAGTATTTCCTCTTTGGTGAGAGCTCCACCCTCCACTTTTGTTCCAAGTATCTATTACTGCATAACAAAATACCCCAAAATTTAGTGGGTTAAAACAATAATCACTTATCAAATCTCACAGTTGTGTGGATCAGGAATTCAGGCAGTACTCAGCTGACCAATACTTCTTCTCCACTTTGCATGGAATGAATTGCTCAGTGTCAAACAATTTGTGGCCAATCTAGCCTAAAGGCTTCAAGATGGCCTCATTCACAAACCTGTTGCCTTTCTGAGGAAAGAGCTGGTCTCAACTGGCCCCTTCTTCCCTCTTCATACAATATCAGGGCTTCTCCACTAGCCAGCTATTTGAACATGGCTACTCAGGGCTCCCAGAATGTTCAAAGATATCAAAAGTAGAAAGTAGTCTTTTAAAGCTGGTGTCTTGAAACTGGCAGATTCATTTCAATCACATTTTATTGGTCAAGTCAGTCAGAATCACCTAGATTCAAGACAAGGAAACAGAAACTCAACTTCCTGATATGAAAAGTGTCAGTGAATTTCAGAACATTTTTTTTTTTGTCAAACCACAAGGGTAGATTCTTGTCATATTGTATATTCTAAAGTAAATGTTACCTCCTCCTAAGCATCGTATTTAAGTTGGGTGTCTCATGATCTGTATTTCTCTCAGAGCATTGTTTACTTGTTTATTGGTATTTGTGATTTATTTTTGAAATGTATTTTTTTTAATTTTTAAAAATAATTTTCTCTGCTTCATCTAGTAGTAAGCAGTGAATGAGAAGACATAATGTTTATTTGTTTCTGCCTCTATAGTGCCTAACAGAGTACTGGTAATATAGCAGGTAAACAATAGATATTTAATAAATATATTTTTTAGGAATAAATGCAAATTGATTTTTTAATTAAAATGTTTTGCATAAATGCAAAGTAGTGCATCTTTGAGAAAAACTCTTGTAAAAAAATTTGAAGAATTCAATTGGTCAGAAATTCAGTGTAGGGGCCAGCCCAGTGGTGTAGTCATGAAGTTCATGTGCTCCGCTTCAGTAGCCCAGGGTTTGCTGGTTTGGATCCCAGGCGCAGACCTACACACTGCTCATCAAGCGATGCTGTGGCAGCATCCACATAAAAGAGCCAGAAAGATTTACAACTAGGATATACAACTATGTACTGGGGTTTGGGGGGGGGAAAAAAAAGAGGAACCTTAGCAACAGATGTTAGCTCAGGGCCAATCTTCCTAACCCAAAAGAAGCGTACTTTAAAAAACAAAAAAGAAATTCAGTGTAAGTCACTCTGGCTATTAAGGGGTTGGAGAGGCAGTGACAAAAAACGTATGAACAACAGGATGCATTCAACAAAACATGGTTAAATAGAGGAGTGATGTTCTAAACATGCTGGTCAGATCACATTCGAAGTGATATGCCCCACTCTGAGAGTCATACTTTCAGAAATATAGAGAATAACATAAAGATATGGAGTTGAGTGAAAATGTGACATATGAAACACTTGAGGGAACTTCAATGTTTAGCTTGTAAAAGGCTAAAGGGCATGTATGATTGATATCTTCCAACGGTGAGCAGCTGTCACATGTGAGATTTTTTTCCCTCTATTTTCCTCAGAACTCTGATTAATAACATGTCAAAGATGAATTTTACAATTCAAATGATACTTAAGCAATCCAGAATGATCACTCTAAGGAAAAAAATGTAATGTTTCTGCCAATATTTCTTTAGGCTGCTATAGTTGCTGCTGCTTCTTACAACTGGGACTAGATTTGAAGATTTCCTGTCACCTTCGGTGTAGCAATTACATGTACTTTCAGTCATAAAAAGTGAGTGTATTAAATACTTTTTTGTCATATTAATCATTTACTTATTAAGGTATTAACTATGTTTTAAGCACCCATGCTGGGTAAAATCTCAGACATACAGCGGTGAGGTCATCGCGGAAGACTCGGTTGCAGTGGTTTCTCCTTGTCACAGAATTCACCTGGGCTCTAGGTCAAGTGAAGGAAAATAAAATTCAGCAAATTAGTTAAAAATCAGCATGAATATTTAGGGCGGTGACACTACTCTGTATGATACTACTATGGTGAATACATATCATTAGGCGTTTGTCCAAACCCACACAACGTACATGACCAAGAGAGAACCCCAATGTAAACTATGGACTTTGGTTGATTGTGATGTTTCAGTGAAGGATCATCAATTGCAACAAATGTATCATTGTGGTGGGGGGCTGTGGGTACTGGAGGAGGCTGTGCACGTGTGGGAGAAGAGGGTATATGAGAAATTTCTCTACTTTCCTCTCAGTTTTGCCGTAAACCTAAAACTGCTTTAAAACAAGTCTTAAAAAGCAGTACAATAAATTATAAGTTCTCTAAATGGCCTATTTCCCAAATATACTGAATTTACATACTGATTAAAAATTTATCTCTGTAAACTACTTTTCAAATTTGTTACAATACATATTTGATGTTGAAGAGCTTTGACAGATTTTGAATGTCATCACAAAGTTTTGCCTGGGCAATTTCTTATTAAAGCATCTGGTATTTATAACAGTGTATACATTTTTAAGAATTCTTAACTTGATCTCTTTGTTTTTCTGGTTTGCCATCTTTTTGGTATTTTTTTAAACTGTGTCCACAAAATATCAGGAAGAAAATGAGTATCAGTAACCAAACAATGTGTCATATGGCTAGTCCAGTTGAATCCAAACTCATTTCTTTTTATTTTTTTAATTCTTTTTCTTTTGGTGAAGAAGATTGGCCCTGAGCTAACATCTGTTGCCAATCTTTTTATTCTTTTCTACCCAAAGCCCCAATACAGAGTTGTACAGAGTAGTTGTAGGTCCTTCTAGTTCTTTTATGTGGGACGCTGTCTCAGCATGGCTTGATGAGCAGTGTGTAGGTCTGTGCACAGGATACAAACTGATGTACTCCAGGCTGCCAAAGTGGAACACACAAACTGAACCACTATGCCACAGGGCTGGCCCCCAAACTCATTTGTTTATTTACCTATTTTATGTATTTTTTTCTAATGGCAAAATTTAGCACAAATAATAAAATCCTCTTTTCCTCTGCAGAATAATTGAATTCTTTCCAGAGTTTACTCCTAAACTTAACATGGGGAATCCTCTTTGAACACTGAAATCACTTCTTGTAAAATCTTCGTGTTTGCAAGTGTCAGAGGTTAGAGGAAAGAAAGTGATTGATTTTGAAAGAAAGTGAAAGAGTTTGATTTTATTTAGTCAGTACTATATATATGGTTGTGAAAATACTTAGGGATTAATTGTATTTTCATGAATGAAGGCTGTTTTGATGTTAACCTCTAATATTATTAGCCTTGTTCAAAAAATGAACTCAAACTTTAAACATGTTTCTGAAGGATCTGTTTAAGTATACTCTTTTGAAAGCAGCTGAGTACTTCATGATTAAATGATAGCAAATCTTGGCTCACACTGTACTGTGAAATGTGGAGTGTCACTGTTAGCTATGAGTAAGAGTGGTTAAGACATTTAACTCATGTTGCAGCTTCTCCCACCACAAAGCAGAGAGCACATTTACACAAATGCAGCTTTATATGGCACTGCTTTGGTGTTCTTTCAGAACTTTTTAGGAAGATGATAACACAATTTGTTCAGAATGACAGAACTCATATCTGGTAGTGAAAATAACAAGTGTGTCTGTAATAAAATGTGAATTATATAAAAATATAAAGCATACACAGAGTGGAATGCAAAATGATGTCACTGTCCATGTTTCCTTCCCTAAAGAGCAGGTAAAGACCTGTAACTACTGTAATTAAGGCAACATTCTCTTTTATGAGCCAATTTTCTTTTAGAGTCCGTAAATTTTTCATATCATCTCATCCCATGCTTTTTGAGTTCTAACTTTTCTTACGTCTTGATCTTATTACCATACGTGAGAGAGTTCTTAGTCTTTGCTGTGTCCTTGCTCAAATCTCAGTCTATATATAAAAAGTCAACCATCAACTGATTCCCAGAAAAACCTTTGCTTCTCTCCAATGATTGTAAATTATTTAAATATCAGAAAAACAACATAATCTGAAAATAAACAATGATCACCTGTTTTAACTCTAAATAACTTCATCCTTTCCAATTTGGGCACTTTGTTCGAGAGTTTTCTGAATTTCCTGAGTCTTTCTGACTCCTTCCTCTACATTCAGTGGGATGTGGAAATGGGAGGTTGTGGTGTTACACCCAACTTTGCTCACCCACTAAGCTGGATTATTTAAAAGTAAATGCAGACATCAAAAAAATTTACCCTTTCATAAGCATGCATCTCTAAAAAATTCTCACTTTTTAAAACTTAAATAGCCTGAATCCCATCATTACACTTAAAAAAGGAAAACATTTCTTTAATATCATTTAATCCCTTCATGTTCACAATGCTTTGTCTCATAAGTGTCCTTTTTAATAATTTACTCTTTCATATCAAGATCTGAAAAGAGAAAGAGAACTACATATTTTAGTTATTTTATATATCTCTTAGTCTCTTTTAATCTATAAAATCCCTTCACCTTTAAAGTCTTGCCCTTTATTTCTTGTTTTATGTGTCTTATATAATTTTCCACATTTGGGGTTAGCTAATTGTATCTCTACAATAGCATTTAACATATTTCTCTGTTCGCTATATTTCATATAAACTGATTGGATCAAAAGGTTTGATCAGACTCAATTTTGATTTTTTTGTCAAGAACTTCTTACGGGGGCCATCCCAGTGGCATAACGGTTAAGTTGGCACACTCTGCTTTGGCAGCCCCGGGTTCCCAGGTTCATATCCCGGGCGCAGACCTAGCACTGCTCATCAAGACGCACTGTGGTGGCAATCCCACATAAAATAGAGGAAGATTGACACAGATGTTAGCTCAGCAACAATCTTCCTCAAGCAAATTGAAGAAGATAGGCAACAGTTGTTAGCTCAGGGCCAATCTTCTTCACACACACACCCACACAGAGAATATCTTAACAAGTTCAGGATATCTGGTCATCCCTCATTTTGTGATCTCTCTGTTATAAAATTCTCCGTCAGCATTTCAATTAACGTTTTAGCAGCCGTTCAAGATCATTGGCAACACTCATCACTTTATTAAGGAATGCAAAATTGTGTTGCTTCAACTTTATCATTTTTGCTGGATATAGTAGATATGATTCTTCCATAAAATGATTTATTGGGGCCAGCCCGGTGGTGCAGTGGTTAAGTGCACGTGTTCCACCTCTGTGGCCCAGAGTTCATGGGTTCGGATCCCAGGTGCAGACATGGCACCACTTGGCAAGCCATGCTCTCGTAGGCGTCCCACATATAAACTAGAGGAAGATGGGCATGGATGTTAGCTCAGGACCAGTCTTCCTCAGCAAAAAAAAAGAGAGAGAGAGAAGGATTGATAGCAGTTAGCTCAGGACTAATCTTTACACCAGAAGAAGGCTAAATACTTCATTTTTTCCTGTTATTTATTACTTTCCAGAATAATGAATTATTGCCATAGCAACCTCCAGAGGTGATCAATGAGGTTTTTAAAATTATTATGAACTCACAGATTTTTAATGTGTTTGAAGTGCTCATAGCAGTTATTATAGTTCTTGATGTTTAAATCATTCTGTCTTCAACTGGTGTAAACTCCTTTAGGTTGACTCCCATGACTGTCCAACAGAACTCTAATAGTCTTTGATAGTATCTTTATATTGCTTTTTGATATGAAAATAGTTTCAGGCTTATATTGTACAGTTTTTACCACAGTAGAAACTACCATTTCATCGAGAAGTCTTGATTTATTTTACTAAGAAGTGTTATTTAGAGACCACAATCTGGGTTCTTTGTATTTGGTTTGGTCATTTCTTCTAGGCCTTTTAAATTTAATAACCAGAAAATAAATATATATAACACATTGTAGAAGAGAAAATAATCACAAGAGTTCATATTCTAGTTGCAATTAAAATGTAAAAATACAGAGTTTTTGCCAAAATTTTTTGCCCTTTTACTCTTTATCACTTTGTTTTTACTCAAAATCACATTTCCTAAAGACAGTATAATTACTTATTTTCGATTTGTCATCTGTGTAGCTACCAATATATACATATATATCTATCTACATGTAAATCTTCAAAGTAATAATACCAATATTATTACTATGAATATGGACACCAAATACTGTGTGAGATTTCTTTTCAGTTTTTTTTAACCTTGATAAATCTGAATAAAGGTGTACAGATTACCATGTTTTTGAGGTCATTCAAAATAAATATTGTGTGGTTAAACCATCAAATTGACATACAATCTAGTTTAGTTTTGTTTTGTTTTCCTCTTGTAGGGATCATTTTATTAATTTAAATATAATTTTTTATAATTATGTAAAATAACTAGAAGGTTCTAAATTCTAATTTGTAAAATAAGATACATTCAGAGAAGTATACCTTTAACAACTTTCACCTTAAGTCTCCTACTTCCACTGTTTAGATAATAATTTTCATTAGTTTTTTGTTTCTACTTCCACTTGTAAAACACTAGCATTTATTATGTATATTAATATATAGATGAGTATATATTTACTTCCTTTTATATTTTTTTATACTTTTTTTATTGAGTCAACATTGTCCTATAACGTTATATAGGTTTCAGGCATACAACATTATAATTTGACTTCTGTGTATGTTACAGCGTGCTCACCACCAGAAGTCTGGTTTCCATCCATCACCATACAATTGAATTCCTTTACCCATTCTGCCCTCCCCCAAGCCCCTTCCCCTCTAGTAACCATCAATCAGCGATCTGTTTCTATTATTTTGCTTTTGTTTTTTTTTTGGTTTGTTCATTGCATATACCTTTTCAAATTAGTGTTTTCATATTCTTCAGATAAATTCCCAGAAGTGGAATAGCTGGATCATGTGGTAGCTCTAGCCTTGATTTTTTGACAAATCTCCATAGTTGTTGCATCCATTCACATTCCCTCCAACAGCGTACAAGCTTTCCCTTTACTCTCTATCCTCTCCAAGTCTTGTGACTTCTTGTTTTCTTGATAGTAGCCATTCTAACAGATGTGAGGTTATCTCATTGTGGTTTTGGTTTGCATTTCCCTAATAATTAGTGGTGTTGAACATCTTTTCATGTGTCTATTGGCCATCTGTATGTTTTCTTTGGAAAAATGTCTATTCAGATTCTCTGCCCCTTTTTAAATCAGATTGTTTGTTTTTCCTGTTGTTGAATTGTATGAGTTCTTTATATATTTTGGATATTAACACTTTATTGAATATCTGATTTGCAAATATCTTCTCCCATTCTGCTGATTTTCTTTTAATTTTTTTAGTGATTTCCTTTGCTGTGCAGAAGCTTTTCAGTTTGATGTAGTTCCACTTGTTTATTTTTGATATTGTTTCCTGTGCCTGAGGAGACATATCCAAGAAGATATTGCTAAGACTGATGTCAAAGAGCATACTGCCTATGTTTTCTTCTAGGAGGTTTATGATTTCAGGTTTTATATTCAAGTCTTTAGTCCATTTTGAGTTAATTTTTGTGTATGGTGTAAGATAGTTTCATTCTTTTGTATGTACACGTCCATTTTTTCCAATACAATTCTTGAAGAGACTTTCCTTTCTTTACAGCATGTATTCTTGGCTTCTTTGTCATAAACCAGTTGTCCATATATGTGTGGGTTTGTTTTCAGGCTCTCAATTCTCTTCTATTGATCTCTATGTCTGTTTTTCTGCCAATAGCATGCTGTTTTGATGACTATAGCTTTGTAGTATAATTTAAATCATGGAGTGTGATACCTCTGGCTTTGTTCTTTTTTCTCAAAATTGCTTTGGCTATTCAGGGTCTTTTGTAGTTCCATACAAATTTTAGGATTTTTTTTCTTCTATTTCTGTGAAAAGTGCTATTGAGATTTTGATAGAGATTGCATTGAATCTGTACACTGCTTTAGGTAATATAGACATTTTAACAATATTAATTCTTCCAATCCATGAGCATGGAATATTTTTCCATTTCTTTGTGTCTTCTTCAATTACATTAAAAAATGTCACACAGTTTTCAGCGTACAGGTCTTTCACCTCCACAGTTAGATTTATTCCTTAGGTATTTTATTCTTTTTGTTGCAGTTATAAATGGTATTGTTTTCTTAATTTCTCTTTCTGATAGCTCATTGTTAATGTATAGAAATGCAACAGATTTTTGCATATTGATTTCATAGCCTACAACTGTATTGTATTTGTTTATTATTTATGATAGTTTTTTGATGGAGTACTTAGGCTTTTCTATATATAAAATCCCATCATCTGCAAATAGTGACAGTTTTACTTCTTCCTTCTCAATTTAGATATGTTTTATTTCTTTTTCTTGCCTAAGTGCTCTGGGTAGAACTTCGAGTACTATGTTGAATAAAAGTGGCAGGAGTGGTCATCTTTGTCTTGTTTCTGATCTTAGAGGACAAGCTTTCAGTTTTTTGCGTTTGAGTATGATGTTAGCATGGGTTTCTCACACACGGCCTTTATTATGTTGAGTCACATTCCTTCTATACCTATTTTATTGAGAATTGTTATCATAAATGGCTTATGAATCTTGTCAAATGCTTTTTATGCATCTATTGAGGTGATCACATAATTTTTATCCTTTAATTTGTTAATGTAGTGTATCACATTGATTGATTTCAAGATGTTGAACCATCTTCGCTTCCCTGGAATAAATCCCACTTGATCATGGTGTATGATCTTTTTAATGTATTGTTGTATTTGGTTTGTAATATTTTCTTGAGAATTTTTGCATCTATATTTATCAGAGAAATTGGCCTGGATTTTCTTTCTTTCTTTTTTGGGTGTTGTCCTTGTCTGGTTTTGGTATCAGGATAATGTTGGCCTCATTTAATGATTTAAGATGTCTTTCCTCCTCTTCAATTTTTGGAAGAGTTTGAGAAGGATAGGTATTAAATCTTTGAATGTTTGGTAAAATTCATCAGACAAGCCATCTGCTACTGGACTTTTGGTTTTTGGGAGGTTTTTGATTACTGTTTCAAGCTCCTTACTGGTGATTGGTTTATTCCAGTTTTCTATTTCTTTGTGGTTCAGTCTTGGAAGGTTCTATGATTCTAAGAATTTATCTATTTCTTCTAGATTTTCTAATTTGTTTTTGTATAGCTGTTTGAAGTAATCTCTTATCATCATTTGTATTTTTGTGGTATCTCCTCTTTTATTTCTGATTTCATTTATTTGAGCTTTCTCTCTTTTTTCTTAGTAAGTCTATGTAAAGGTTTCCCAATTTTATTTTTTTCAAAGAACCAGCTCTTAGTTTCATTGATCTTTTCTTTTTTCTTTTTAGTCTCTATTTTATTATTTCTCCTCTGATTTTTATTATTTCCTTCCTTCTACTGATTTTGGGCTTCATTTGTTCTTCTTTCTCTAATTCCTTTAGGTGTACAGTGAGATTGTTTATTTGAAATTTTTCTTGTTTCTTGAGATAGGGTTGTACTGCTATAAACTTCTCTGTTAATACCACTTTTGCTGCATCCCATTAATTTTGGTATGTTGTATTTTTATTTTCATTCGTCAGCATTATTTTTTTATTTACCCTTTCATTTATTCAATTGCTTTTCAGTAGCATGTTGTTTAATATTCACATATTTGTAATTTTTCCAATTTTCTTCTTGTAGTGATCTCTAGTTTCATATCATTATAGTTGGAAAAGATGCTTGATATTATTTCAATCTTCTTAAATTTACTGAGACTTATTTTGTTCCCCAGCATATGGTCTGTCTTTGAGAATGTTCCGTGTACACTTAAGAAGACTGTGTATTCTGCCACTTTTGGATAGAATGTCATGTACATATCTATTAAACCCATCTGGTCTAATATGTTAATTAAGGCTGATGTTTCTTGTTGACTTTCTATTTGGATGAACTATCCATTGATGTAAATATAGTGTTAAAGTTCCCTACTATTGTTGTATTTCTGTCAATTTTCTCCCTTTCGGTCCGTTAATAGTTGCTCTATATGTTATGGTGTTATGTTGAGTGCATGTATGTTAATAATTTTTATATCTTCTTGATGGATTGCCCTCTTTATCATTATATAATGTCCATCTTTGTCTCTTGTCACCTTTGGCTTAAAGTCTATTTTGTCTGATATAAGTATCAGACAAAAATGTACATCCTCTTTTTTTTGATTGCCGTTTGCTTGGAATATCACCAATGAGTGGAAACTTATTCACTATGAGCCTATGTTTGTCTTTAGAGCTGAGGTGAGTTTCCTGAAGGTAGCATATAGTTGAGTCTTGTGTTTTAATCCAGCCAGTCACTCTGTGTCTTTTGATTGGTGAATTCAATCCATTTACATTTAGGGTGATTATGGATACGTAAGAACTTACTACTGCCATTTTATCTTTTGGTTTTTGGTGGTTTTATATTTCATAATTTCTTTTGCCTTGTGTTTCTGTCTGCCATTTTAGTTTGGTGGTTTTCTATGATGTTTTTCTCCATTTTCTCTTTTTTTATGTTTCTGTTCTAGATTTTTGTTTTGTGATTACCATGAGGTTTATATACAACATGTCATAGATAAAATAGTCCTTTTTCTGCTGCTGGCATCTTATCTTCATTAGCCTATACAAGTTCCATCCTTTTTCTCCTCCCCTTTTATGTTTTTGAAATTAAAAACTCTCTCTTTTTATGCTGTGAGTTCACTAACATATTGAAGTAACTTTAGTTATTTTTAATGCTTTTTCCCTCTTTAACCTTTATGCTACAATTAAATGTTTAACGTCCTATTCTGTAATAGGGTGCTTTGCTTTGCAAATAGCTTTGCTATTTTATGGTTCTGTCTGTATGATTATCACCTTACTCAAAATTTTGTGTACTTTTGCCTTTTCATTTCTGGTAGAAGAACTCCTTTCAACATTTCTTGTAAGGTGGGTCTAGTGGTAGTGAAGTCTTTCAGCTTTTTTTGGTCTGGAAAAGCCTTTATTTTATTTTTTCCATATCTGAAGGATAACTTTGCTGAATAGAGTACTCTTAGTTGGCAATTTTTATCTTTCAGTATTTTGAATATGTCATTCCACTCTCTCCTGGCCTGTAGAGTTTCTGCTGAGAAATCTGCTGATAGCCTAATGAAGATTCCTTTGTAGGTTACTGTCCTTTTTTCCCTGGCTGCCTTTAAAATTCTTTTTTTGTCATTGACTTTTGACGCTTTTAACACATTGTGTCTTGGAGAAGGTCTTTTTGCATTGAGATAATTAGGTATGATATTAGCTTCACAGACTTGTATATCTAGTTCCTTATCTACGTTTGTGAAGTTCTCAGCTATTATTTCTTTAAATAAGCTCTCTGCTACTTTTTCCCTGTTGTTTTCTGTAATACCCATTATTCTTATGTTGCTTTTTCTAATAGAGTTGGATATTTCTCATGGGAATTCTTCATAGTTTTTTAAAATCTTAGTTCTCCTCTTCCTCCTGAATCATTTCTAGATTTCTACCTTCAAGCTCACTGATTCTCTCTTCCATATTATCTGCTGTATTTCCAAAGCTTTCTACTGTATTCTTCATCTCATTTATTGAGTTCTTCAGCTCCAGAATTTCTATTTGGTTCTCTTTTGGTGTTTTAATCTCTTTGATAAACTACTCCTTCTGTTCATTAATTTTATTCCTGAGTTCATTGAACTGTCTTTCTGAGTTTTCTTGTAGCTCACTGAGTTCCTTCATGACACTTATTTTGAATTCTCTACCAGTTAGATTACAATATTTTATGACTTCAAGTTTGGTTTCTGGAGGATGTCATTTTCTTTTTGTGATACTGTGTTATCATAATTTTTCATGGTACTTTAAGAATTGTTCCTCTACTGACACATTTGTACTAGCAAACACTTTTCTTATTTAGGTAAGGCTATGTTTACTTTGATTCTGATCTGCCTCTGGTTATATATGAGGACCAGCACTTTTCACCCTCTGCTGCCTCTGCCTCAGGTGTTTTTGGTGACCTGGTTGTCACTCTTTATGCCTCTGAGATCACTGGTGACTTGTTACTGTGGTCATGGGCCTCTCCACTGCAATCATTGTGATGGTAAGCACCGGTGTTGCTTCCAGGGTCACCTGGGTCATGGGCTCCACTACCACAGTGGGGGGAGGAGGAGATGGAGGCAGCATCCAGGGTTCTAGGTGCCTCTTCTGTATCTGGCATTGACTCTACCAGGGGTGTGGGTCCTAGCGTTGCATGTTCTGCTGTGGCTAGGGGCACTGAGGTTGCAGGCTTTGCCACTGCTCTTTCCCGGTTCCCTGTGGCTTTGAGTATTGCTGTGGCCCAAGGGGCTGGAGTCACATGCACTGCCTCCACTGCCGCTACTCAGTTTTGTGAGGGTGCTGGCACTGCCACTGCCAGAGGTGACAGGTTAGCAGGTATCACTATGACTGCTGGGAAAGCCAGGGTTGTGAGAGCTGCCACTTGCGATGAGGTACCTGGATCACAGGCACCACTGTGGTTCCTGGAGACCTCAATCACAAGAACTGCTGCAGTTCTTGAAGCCTCCAACCTCAGACATTGTCACAGTTCCTGGAGCCTCTGGAAACAGGTGCTACTGCTGCTTCCAGGGTCACTGGCGTCTTGGAAGCAGCCCCCACTGCCGAGAGGGCTGAGGTTGCAGGCATCACTGCTGCTACTTGGGGAAAGGCTGGGTTGTGAGTGCCATTGCAGTTCCTAGAGCCTCTGATTGTGGGTGTGCTGCAGTTCCTGGAGCCTCTGGTCTTGGACTTTGCTGCGATTCTTGGAACCTCAGGTCATGAGCACCAGGGTCTTGGATGCAGCCCCTGGAGCCAGGAGGCCCAAGGTCACAGATGCCACTGTGGCCAAGGGAGGGGGGTTTTAGGTGCCTCCGCAATTCCTGGAGCTTCTGGTCAGTGTGCCATGGTGATTCCTGGATCCTCCAGCTGCTTGATTTCTGGAGCTTCTGTTTGCAGGTGTTGCCAGGGTTCCTGGAGCCTCTAGTCTTTGGAGATGCCACCACTGCTCTCCTGATTTTCTTGCCTCCATGTAGTCCAAACCACCCACCTTCAGAAGTACAGATGTATGGATCTCTCAGGCAACGTGATGTGCTGTGTGGAAGATCCTTTGTTGGTCTGTGGATGTCCTACTGGTTGTAACTTGGAGGGGAGAGACAAAGGTAATGACTCACACTGCCATGATGCTGATTTCACTTCCTTAATCTCCTTTTATATATACAATTTTATCCTTTTTCATAAATAAAAGATAATATAGTAATCACATTGTTTAGCACCTTTAAAAGATTTTTTAGACATTAATCTATAGTCATATATAAAGATTTTCCTCATTCTTTTTAAAGATATATAGTACTCCATTCCATGGATGTACCATAGTTTATTCAATCAGTCCCCTGTACCTGGGCATTTTGATTATTCCCCCTTTTTCTCTTTTGACAAATAGGCAACAATGAATAGCCTCATGCATTTGCTATTTTGGTTTTTCTAAGATATCGTTGGAAAGGATTCCTAAAGGAGGGATTGCTATGTAAAGGGACAAACCAATAGGCATCTTTTTCTAGATATTAACAAGTTCATATTTATATTCATATTTATAGAAGTTGTGCAACTGTGTATTTCCACCAGCAATATATGTCTGTGTATGCCCCTACACTATTTTCATATCTGGAGTTCAAAATGAATCCACCCATTGAATAAAATACACATCAGACCACTTTTCCTGGGAAAACATTAAATAAGCCTATAGCCTTTAGAGGTTCAATGGGTGTGATTTTTGACAACAATACTTACTTTTGAAAGGGGCTTAGCTAATCATTTGGGCATTGTTCTTCCGATAAACACTCTCTGGGATAAGTGACAGATCTGAAAGAGATATGGCTAGCATAGCAATGTACTTGGTTTCAGAAGATCTAAAAATTTAAGTAAACTTTTAGGAATGGATCCATCTTACATGGTTGCATTGATCCAACATACACTCAACACCAGTGTTATTCTTTAGAGTCCTAGAGTGGAATATTTTAGGTTCACTCCTAGTTACTTCTATTTAAAGGGATAATCAGGAAATGGCCTTCTCCCACAAGTGAACATGTTATAAGAGGCTTGCAGAATTGTCCTATATTATCTTTGGGCCCTACTGGTGCCCTCATCTCTATCAGGTACACATGTTTTGCTTTACTTATCTCTGTCATGACCTTTTCCTCTAGGAAGCATCTCAGAACAACAAAGTCACTGGAGAGTTAAACAGTGTAGATGAGGGCAGTTAACCACCACAATGCACCTGTCAGAAGTCCAGCTGGCTCACATATCAGTGAACATAAGGCTGACTGGCTCTCTGCCCAGAGAAACCAGTGTATCCTGAAGGGTGCCATATTGACAATTATGGATATGTAAAATTGTTCACACGTTCAAGGTTAAGAGCAACTTATTTTGAGTTCATATCTTTATGCAATTCATTTGATGGCATATGGGGTCATTTTAGAGTCTGGTCTCTAGAGGCAAGAATTGCTGCTACAACTCACTTGTTCCAAATTATGGTTGCTGTTCACATAGTTTAAAAATTAATTATCCTTCTAAGTTTTGACCAGCGTTCTAAATGATGACCCAGGGAAAATTGGGAAATAATGTAAATTAATATCTAAGTAATAAAGAATAACTGTATTGACCCGAGCTGAGTGTAACAATGAAAGATGATTTTTTGCTGAAAACAGCAGTGTCTATTTGATAACGATGTGTCATCAAATAACACAGCATGAGATTAAATAATTAAAATTATCCTCCTGTAAATATTGTAAGGAGATTCCCAACAAAATAATTAACTATTTTCTGGATTTCAAATTAAAGATAAATACCATACCGTACTGTGGTGTTTTGTAATTTTTTACAATTGCTCTATAGAAGATCTTTACTCTGCGTATTTATGATAAAGACTCATGTCTTATTCATTCGAGGATCACACAATCAGTAACAGAATATAATTCCCTTTTATATTATCCTCTGTGTCAGAAACTTTTTGCACTTTGGGACCTTGTCAGAGTAGATTTATTGAGTGCATAAATCCTTTTCTGAAAGAAACACCAGCTATTATTAGAAATATTTAGATCCTACTTATGTCAGTAAAATCATTATATTCTATATCTATCCAAGCAAATGCATTTTCAACCATTTCTCTGATAACATAAGCGAAAGTGTTTTTTGAATTAATTGTTGAAATTATGCCTAACTTTTCCAGATCAGTTGTCATCTTGGGTAATATTATGCTGATAATAACTGATGCCATAAATGAATTTGAATAAAATTTTAGAATACCTTTTTTTATTCTTGAATATCTTGGTCATTATTAAAACAGATTTTGTCCTTTTCCTTTGAGCAACAATAAGTTCACAATATCTGAGATGACTCACGTGCTTTTGTTTTATTAATCACTTCTTCTAAGATCTTAGCCTAAAATTGCTTCAGTTCCTTAGAGTTTGCGTGAATCTCTATTAGTTAATGCTCTATTCCTACTTCTATGTTCTGCGTATTCCCCAAATTTACTCTATCACCACTTTTATCTGTTGTGGTCATGCTCTTTGCTCACTGGCTGCCAATTGTGAAGATGCTACCTGCTGTTGAATTCAAATGAATCCTTGAATATTTACTAAATCTTGTGGAACACCTACCTCTGGTAAACACTTGGAATAAGTATGCGGAAACTCCAAAATGAAGATACTTTCAAGTAACTTACAAAATAGAAAAAGAAAGGACATTATTACGAGTGTACATTAAAATGTTTGAATATTTCTATTTTTATTCTTCTTACGTTGGTAGAACCATATTAACTAAACTTACTTCAATTTTAGCTTGAACATAGTCATTCAATTTAGGAGAACTAATCTCCTGTTTCTATTTGAATATCAATTGTTTCTCACAACCTAAACTTTGACTTCTTTTTCTTTTCTGATGCAATTTTTGCTGCCTTTTGAAAAACACATTTCTCTAAACCAAATTTTACTTCTTGTCAACATTTATGTACTTTTAAGCCAACTTTACTAATTTACTATTGCTTGTAAGAGCTTTTGAATTTTCTTTTACAAACATATTGTTTATCTTGAACCCAATTGCATATTTCTGCATTTTGCATCCCATGTACTTAAGTAATTATAGGTAGAGCAAACATATTAATTAACTGCAATCAATTATAAGTATTGTTGATGGAGTAAGAGGCTTAATTTTATACATATCTCAGATAAAATATTGAGACTAAAAAAAATGAGACGTTAATTAAAAAAAATACTCAATTAATGTAGTAAAGTGAAAGACTACCCTGAACTTTTCTTCCCTACTTGAATCCACACATTTATCCTTGCCTTAATTGTGAGAGGTTTTATTTCCCTGGGCTTTTACTTTTTACTTTCGACCAATGGCATGAGGTAGAAGTAACAGGGTGGTGGTGTTAAGCCTAGGCCTAAAGAAGCCTCATGCGTTCCTACTTTCTCTCTTGTCTTTCCCATTGCCATGAAAACAACATACTCTGGCTAGCCAATTGGCCCAACGTGCATCGATTTTATGATGAATGAGCACATGACCCTGATATTCCCTGGTCTTACCATGTACCACATAACTCAGAAGCTGCCACACTAATACAATATTGGAATGGATTCTTTTGTGTGTGTGTGTGAGGAAGATTGTCACTGAGCTAACATCTGTGCCAATCTTCCTCTGTTTTGTATGTGGGATGCCACCACAGCATGGCTTAATAAGCAGCATGTAGGTATGCACCAAGGTTCTCATCTGTGGTTCTCATGCTTAGGACAGTGCTTCTCAACCTCTAATGGGCATATGAACCACCCAGGGATCTCGATAAAATGCAGATTCCAAACCAGTGAACCCTGGACTGCTGAAGCTGAGTGTGTGAACTTAACCACTTCGCCACTGGGCTGCCCCTTGAACTGGATTCTTAAAGCATAGCTAAAGCATCAGCTTGGGGATGACACTCTAAAGGATTTCAAGACTTTTTGAGCCAATGGGTATCATATGGTGCTGTGTTGCTTTAGGTAGAATACCTGTGTCTCAGAACCAGAGAATAAGAGAAGTATCCACTTGAGGAATTTCTGCTTCCTATTTTCACAGTTTGCTGATTCACAGTTTGCTGGACTAGAGGTCCAGGAATCCATGCAAAAATCATTCTACTAAGGGACAGAATAAAGATTCAACTAAAACAAAAGCTCAGGCTGCTACTTGATCATTTGTGTTCTTTGTTTCGGTAGACCAGCAGAAAAAGAAAGGAGTCATTATAATGTCAGGACTAATTAATCTTGATTATCATGAGATGGTAGTTGTTACTGCATTATGAGGGGAGAAACACATGTCTAGGATTTGAAAGACTCACTGTGAAGCTATTTATTATTTCCATGACCGTAACTGTAATTGGGCAATTGTATGAACCGTGCCTAGAAATGGCATGATAACAGAGGTTCAGATTCCTTCAGGAATATAGGTTTGGGTTACTTCAAAGGGTGAGCAATACAAATCAGTACATATTCTGGCTGGTCAGGAGTGAAGAACATCAAAAATGTTTGACAGAGAAGAAAAATGATGAATATTAATTATTTCCTTAGGATTAACTGCCGCATTGGAGGTATAGCTTGACTCATTAATTCTCTTCTTGAAAGACTTTTCTTCAGATATTGTGACTGCTTACTACATTCAAGAAACACTCGCAGTTTGCAGTGGTCATAAGGTGGTGCATGAGTACATCTGAGCTGTGAATGGGTCAACAGCAGACGCAGTCAATGTCCCATCCTGATCCCCTTGCTCTTCCCATTTCTGTGCACATGTCCCAGACCTCCAATGCCAGAAGCTGCATCTCTATGCCAGAAGACTCTCTGCCCCTCAGACCTCCTCCACCCATGTGCACAGCAGGACAGAAGTGTCAATGATTTAAGGTCCTTTCAGGAGGGGTCCTTAGTCAAGGATGGATGATGCAAAAACACCCCAGATCTTTTGCCTCTAAATGGTATTGCAATGGGGCATGCATGCTACACTGTCTTCCAGACTTCCCCAGGAGGATTAAGTTTGGATTTCCCACAGTGGTGACTTACTTGAAAATATGTCTTTAATCGGCTGCCTTCCATCCCTTCTTATTCCCCTTATCCCTATTTTTGACTCCTGGGGTCACCTACCAAATGAAACGTGATCAAAACCTAACACCTGTTAGGATGGCTATTATTTTGTTAAAAAGTGTGGGCAAAGATGTGGAGAAAAGGTACAGTGTTGGTAGAAATGTAAATTGATGCAAACACTGTGGAAAACAGTATAGGAATTCCTCCGAAAATTAAAAATAAAACTTTGTATAAATCCAAAGAAAATGAAATTAGGATCTCAAAGAGATATCACCACTTTCATGTTCATTGCAGCATTATTCATAATATCCAAGAAATGGAGGCAGCCTAAATCTCCATTGGCCAATGAATGGATAAAGAAATTGTGGCAAACATATACAATTAAATATTATTAGGCCTTAAAAAAGAAGAAGGAAATCTTACCATTTGCGACAACGTAGATGAACCCGGAGGACAGTATGATAAATGAAATAAGCCAGACACAGAAAGGATCTAAAATAGTCGAACTCATAGAAGCAGAAAGTAGAATGGTGGTTGACAGGGCCTGGTGGGGAGAAGGAAATGAGGAGATATTAGAGAAAAGGTACAATGTTTCAGTTATACAAGATAAATAAGTCCTAGAGAGCTACTGTACAGCATGGTGCCTATGATTAACAATCCAGTATTGCATACTTTAAATATTGCTAAGAATGTAGATCATATTTTAAGTGTTTTTATCACAAAAAAATAAAGAGGGCAGAAGGAAACTTTTGGAGGTAATGGATATATTTATGGCATAAATTGTGGCGATGGTTTCATGGGCGTGGACTCATCTCCAAACTCATCAAGTTATATACATTAAATATGTGCAGCTTTTCATATGTCAACCATGTGTCAGTAAAGTAGTTTAAAAAATAGAAACTTTACTCTTAAAGATACTGTCCAGTTTAAAACAAAACGAAACAAAGAAAAACCTTGTCTCATTTTGAACGTCATTTTAACATAAGTGTATGTGTATAATTTCATATCCCCTTCCTTCAAAAACTGTCTGGTCAATACCCTAATATTTACTGGACAGATAAAGAAACCAGCTCTGAGTCACACACCTAACTACATAATGTAGTGTGATAATGGAAGAGCTAGATTTAGAAATAAGTTTCTGATTCTTGCTACAGATTCTGTCCATTATGTAATGTTTTTCCTCTTTGCCAATTCACCCACTAATAAAAAAGCTTGATGATTCCCCATGCACATTCACTTTGAACTCTGAAGACACAGTAGGTGCCATACGTATCATAAACATTTCCAATCATACCAAAGCTGTTTTGAGGAGAGAAGAAATGTTACTTGTATTATTTGAGAATGAAATCATTTCTGTGTTTAACAGAGATGTAGGTTGGGATTTACCCTTAGTACTTGAAAGAAGACAATAAAGTTATTAAGGTATTCAAATGTGCATCTTGAACAGAATCTCCAACAGGGGGAAAACAAGGCGGATAAATAATAACCATGCCTTACATTTACAAAAAACATTGTAAACTGGAAGGTATTGCCACTCAGTATCTCGAGCCTCACAACGACTCTCTAAGTGGGCATTATTATGGCCATCTTATCTAGTGAGGAAGTCAGACTCTGAACTGTCAAGTGGATTGTTCATTATTAAACGCATTTAGTTAAGTGTTAGAATCAAAACGACTAATTAACTTATAATTAAAATAGAATACTTTGTATAAAACAAGACTAAATTAAGCGTGGGTAAATAAAGCATGAATTAGACGTAACCTTTGCCCTCATATTTAACTCTCACTGCTCTACCCACTCTTTTCCTCAATGAGACATTCCCTTGAAAAAGTTGAATCAATAGCTTTGCGTAGAAAAATAAACAAACAAACTTATTTGGTGTACTGAATTAACACTAATACTATTTCCATTTATATTGCAAACACTTTTTCAAATGGGAGTAGATATGGGAAAGTAGATATTATCATGTATTCTCATAGTTCCCAAAAGCAGAGTGGAAGGGAATCTCGTGCCAACTAATATCAGTGAAACATATCTGGAAAAGAAAAAATAGCAAATTTCAACTCAGGAATATCAGTACTACTATTTAAAAATAATTGGCCTATTATATCAGTACTACTATTTAAAAATAATTGGCCTAGTATTTATCCAATAATCCATATAATATAGTATTATTAATTTATAACTTTTTTCTGATTTAATTCATCATATTGACCAACATTTGGCATCACTTCCTGAAAAGCCAATCTAATCTATGCAAATAATAAAGTGAAAATATTTCATCAACAAGCAATTTCATTTTTAAAATCACAAATGATAATTGGATAACTGTCTATAATAGATATCAGATTTAAAGCAGAACAAGAATTAGTACATATGACATCAGAGATCATAGATTTTAACTAAGATAATTTGTCTGTTTATGCATTTTTTATCTCTGAAATAAAGTAGTCTTCAATAGTCATGAAGTGTTTACTAAAAATTATGAGAGATTAAAATGAAAATAGTTAAACATTTTAAGCTGTGTTTTATGAAATGGATTCCATTTGTTTTAATTATGAAATTTTAAAAACTTCTTTTGAGAGCTAAGACAGTGAGTATAATTAATTTACTCTTTATTCATACTTGAAACAATGTCTATGTCAATTCTAAACTAATTTAATTACAAGCTAACAATATTAACTTCAGAAAATGATTCACTTACCTGTTTTGTAATTTCAGCTTAGAAATTCAACAAGAAAACGTTGCATCATATCACTTTTCTGATTAACAGAAGGACAATTGCATAAATAATTCCTTCATTTTAAGAATTGGTGAATTTTTAATAATTTTCCATTCAAAAGATTTTTGTAAAAGTATATTTTAAATTCTCCAGCTCTGGTGGTCTAGTGGTTAAGATTTGGAGCTCTCACTGCAGCGGCCCAGATTTGTTTCCTGGTCAGGGAACCACACCACTCGTCTGTCAGTTGTTACACTGTGGCAGTTGCACGTTCTTGTGATGCTGAACGCTGTGCCGCTGATATTTCAAATACCAACAGGGTCACTCATGGTGGACAGGTTTCATCAGAGCTTCCAGACTAAGATGGACTAGGAAGAAGGACCTGATCACCCACTTCCCAAAAAATTGACCTTGAAAACCCTATGAATAGCAACAGGGCATTGTCCAATATAGCGCCGGAAGATAAGAGGATGGCTAAAAGACTGGAAGAGCTCTGCTCTGCTGTATATAGGGTGGCTAGAGTCGGAATGCAATGAATGGCACTAACAATAGCAATATTTTAAATTAAAATGCCATTTTTTTATGTGTTTTTGTCTTAAAACACATTTTTTTTAATAAGTGAAATAATCTTTCCACACTCGCACAACTAAATAGCACATTTGTACAGCTCAATAGGTAACATTGCTCTTCCACAATGTTCCTAAGCAGATCTCTATATCCTATTATATTTATATCCCATAAAAATTAATTTTCTACACTTGAAACTGCAATCATTCAACTTCTGTTAAATGTAGTTCTTCTAATAATGGGTAAAAAATAAAAATAGAGAGTAGTAGTTAGAAAGATTATTTAATCAAATTACCAGGAATCTGTTGAGTATACTTTCCATAAACTCCGTTTCGTTTCGGTAAAGCACAGACTTTGAAGTCAGAACTAAGTTTGGATTTCACCCTGCTGCTTGCTCAGTAGCAGGTTGAAACTAGCTCCTTAAAACTCCTTTAGCCTCAGCATTCTTTTTGGAAAGTAAAACATCATGGCATCCATTACATAGGATTTTTTATAATTAAATAAAATAAATTGTGAAAAGTGCAACAGTGTTGAGCTAAAGAAAATATTTATTCTTCCTCTTAATAGATTTAAAAAGATAATTTATTTGACTCATGTATTTCTTATATTCCTCTCTCTTAAGACTTTTCTAAAAAAGAGAAAATGCTGACAACATTTTGAAGAATATGGGTATGATAAACAAGGAATATTGAGTAACTATTAGAACTACAGAAAATCTCTGGAAACAGAACAAACCATAGGAAGTTCTTATAGAAGTGGGAGAATTTGAAGTTAAAAACGGCTTAATTCATTTATAGATTCTTAAATGACAAATAAAAATTTCTGAAGCTTGAAGTGGCCATCCTGGAAATAATCACACCTTTGGTCTGAGTCAAAATACAGGCTAGAAAACTCATCAGTTTAAAACTCGCGGTGCTAATCAAAACCTACTCTCACTGATCAGAACCAAGAAACGCTTGGCTTCCCCTGGATGACTTACATGTTTTCACTTAATCAGCCCCACCACTAACTCAAAATCGAGAGACAGACGGGCCTGTAGGGAGAAACAAGACTCTAGTATTTGCTTGCCTAAGACAGAAGCTGCAGACCACTATGTAAGCTAGTAAAAAGAAGAAACTGGACATTTTTAGTGAATTTGGGGCATGGTTTTCCTACTTATTTTTGCTAGCCATGTAACATTTAATTCAATGCCAGGCATTGAGAATTTTACCTTATTGCATGCTGGATATTTTTGTACTTGTAGGAATATTCTTGAGCTTTTTTTCTGGTACACATTTAAGTTATTGGTAAAAGTTTGATTCTTTCCTGTTTTACTTTTAAGATTTGCTGGGCAGGCCCAGAGCAGCACTCACTCTTGGACTAGTTATTTGCCCTCTTCTGAGGCGAGATGGTCTATGTTCTCTGCGCATTGCTCCTTGACTTTGACTGGTGGGGTAGGAAATATTCCCAGTGTTGTTATATGTGCCAGGCGCTATTGCTTCTAATCATTTTACGCAGGTTTTTTTTTTTTTTTTTGAGGAAGATTCATCCTGAGCTAACATCCGCTGCCAATCATCCTCCTTCTGTGTGTGAGCCACTGCCACAGCATGGCCACTGACAGACAAGCGATATAGCTCTGTGCCTGGAACCAAACCTGGGCCACCAAAGCAGAGCATGCCTAACTTAACCACCAGGCCACTATGGCTGGCCAATTTTGTGTGTTTTTTTCATTGCCTGTGAGTTGTTTCCCAATAGTGCATGTAGCTGGATACTCAAGGGCAACCTCTGCCGATCCCTGTAGTTGTCTCGCTTGTGAAGGTCTCTACTATCATTCTTTGTCCTGTAAACTCCAGCCTTCTTGTTCTCTGCAGACTCTCAGCTCCATCGCAACTCAGGAAATTGGTCAGGCTTTTCCTTGGTTTGTCTTCTCTGTGCAGCAGACTCGAAACTTTCTCAAGGGAATGAACTGGGCTAATGTAGGGATCACTTAATTCGTTTCCCATCTTTTGGGGATCGTTTTCCTTCGTTGCCTGATTTCCAGTGTCTGGCAAAATATTCTTTCATTATTTTGTTCATTTTTTGTTCATTGTTTCCAGTGGTAGGGTCAGTCCAGACCCCGTTAATCCATCTTGGTCAGAAGCAGATATCTCCATCATCATTATTATTCTCTTGGAATGAAACAATCTCCAGAGAAACCAATGCATAAAACAGCACAATTTGAAGAGTTTATACAGGAAAGCATATAGAGATATTTGTATATAAAATGGTTAACCCAGTACATCTGTGAGAATCTAGTTAGGTAACATAAGGCACAAATTACAATGTAGCAAAATGAAAGAACAATACCAAAAGAAATTATGCAAACCCTGGCTATTCTGAGGAAACTTTGACTGGACAGAGCCCCATCAATAGTCTATAGTCCCAGGACTTGTAACATATAATAAACAGGGGCACAAACAGCGCAGTGACCTATTTCTGTGGTTCCATCCTTTCATTGTGTACACATCTTTAACTATCTTGCGACTTCCTAATCTAAGCTAGCTTATTTTCTTTATGTTGCTGCCTCCTAAATAAAAGAATTTGACTGTATCCCTAACTTTGGTTGTTCAGCATCTAGACTTGACTTGACTTCCCTGGATTCCTGAATGTTGGCATGTCGAAGGTTTTCCAGGGCCACACTCTATTTATGTATTAGAATAGTGAAGTTACCCCCTGAAAATATAACCTGATTCCACTAAGTGCTGATTCCAGTTGATAAACGTTCATGCATTTCTGGAATCTCTGTGCCTGTATGTGATTCTTCTATACTCTTGCATATGGTACTCTTAACTAAGCAGATTTAATGTCAAAACTAGGCTGTCTGAGTTCGCCCTACTTGTACAACTAAATCTTCTATTTCTTAGCATATATTGAATTGACATGTTAAGGACAATCTCTTTTTACAATGAATTCGTCATATGTATATATGCCTCTGTGTTTAGAGTTAGAGATATTTAAATAAGATTACCAATGTGTAGCATGGAGGGTGAGAGAACTTGAATGATACAACTACTGTCTCTGTATGTAGTCATGCAAATTTACATAGTCAAAATTAAAGATATCTTCAGATTTATTATTGCTATTTAGCAGACATAGTTAATTAGGTCTTAATTATACTCTTTTTAAAAATGCATAGAATTAGTTGTATTCCTAGTCTTAACATATCTTCCTTATTAATTCAACTCTATTATATTAGTTTTATCCATAATAGAAATAAATTATCATGCAAGTGTTGCATTAGATGAACTTTAAGTTTCGCATGAGGATAACAAGTATCTGCCTTACTTCAGCTTGTAGGCTATTGCCATCTATCACTTCAGTTGCTACCATACATATGTAACTCCCATAGCAATAGGCTTATTTAGCACAACCAATTTTTACCCACATTATTCCATGGTCCTATGTTTAGAAGCATATGTCCTATTCACTAATATATATCTTTTTACGTTTTCACATTCAAACACATACACACACACAAAAGTATAAAATTAAGAGAAAACGTTATATCATTCAGCAAGTTTTTCTAGTTAACCAAGATCTAACAACCAATCTCTTGGCATCTACACATAACTGCCTTATGCTTCTTATCACGCTTATTCAATAGTAAGGATGTATTTTTTTTTTCTTTTCAAATATTTATTCTATACCCATCTCTCTAAACCCATCATCTCTTCATATGTCAGCCTTCCCAAACAGACCTTAAGAAACTTTGGAGAGAGCTAGAGAAAACAACATGCGTTGATTCTTTAATATGTGTTAGTATTTTATATCCATTATTAAGAAAAATATCCTAACTTTCCTATGACTTAAAGGTTTTTTGTACAATTTTACCATTGATAAAACTTAGGTTCAGGAAGATTACTTTTCAAAGTTGAAATAGGTAGCACAGGCAGGATTTAGTTCCAGTTATATTTGATTCAAATATATTTCTCTTGGTCCTCATCATGTCATCCAGATCCTGTTTATTATAGCACCTCTGTCTGTATTTGTTGATTGAATAAACACCACCTCCATGTTTTCTCCCTTATTGATTCATCCATTTCTTTATCTTTGTGTTCATCTTCTGGTCCCAACATTGCTTAGTTCTTTACTCAAAAACATTTAGAATGTTTGGCACATATATGGTTGGGGCTAACAAGTGCTTATCCATGATAACTGAGTTTTGGAAATACGTGTGTATTATTTTCTTTTAATAAATGAAATGAATTCAAGTCTTTTGATTCCCAGGCTAACAGATAGGCAACCAAATGGAATCCCAGAAAAGGAAGCTACTTAAAACAGTGAGAAAAAAAGGAATCTATTTTCTTTTTATCTTTAGGACATGTTGAGATTACTAAGCACTTTCAAAAAACAGCACCCATCTAAATTGTCCAACTGAGTTCTGAAAAATAAAAAGAGTGGCAGAGGGAAAACAAAAATATTCCACTGTAATTTCTAAAAAGTAAATTGGAAGACATAGATTACATATAAGAATCAGTAATGAGATTTTGTATATTAAGTATGAGAATTAATATTTACCAGTAGCACAATAGCAGGCAGAGAAGGCCTGCTCCTGAAGGAGCAGCAGGATGGGTTATCTCTGTACACTTCTTACTATCAAGATGAACGAGAAGAGCAAAGCATGCCTGGTTAATTATTTCCAAATTTACCCATCAGATAAATTGCTGCATCTCCCGTGGGCAGAGTGAACAAAGAGATGGAGAGAGGCTAGGAATTAAGGTAATTCCGAACCCTTCTCATAGAATAAACATTACACGGAGTAGAATCTTTCTCTAACAATGCTTTATAAGTTTAGTTAATATTTATGATCATTGGCTGAAAGAAAAACATATGGGAACAAGTTCATTCTGTGATGAATGAACATAGTGATGATCATTAACCATATTTTACTGAATCAAAAATTGTATTGCCAAAGGTTCTAATACTCATCAGGGATACATATATAAAAGATGGAATTTTAGAGGATAGAACTATTTTGATATTCCTAAGTTTGCTTCCACATTAATGTCAAAGACAGGAAAACCATCCTCAGTGCATCTGGCAAACCATTTCAGACCATTTGACTGAATTTTTAGGTAGTAAGTTCTGAAAACAGAAACTATTGAAAGCTATCTGACTTGAATCTATTCCACGAGATTTTATTCCCATCCGAAAGTGTGCCTATGATTTATTTTCTGTCACTGCTGTATCTACACTAATGCACCATTATGCATAGCTGATGTTTCAGATGTATAACCATCACTCTTCCGGAAGCCAGAACTTCATGATTACGTCAGACATTGTCTGGCATAATCTATTTAGCTGGTTGATTTTACCACCACAGTTTCTGATCAATCTGGAATAATTACTTAAATATTTACTCTTCTACGTTTAAAAGTTGCTAGAACAAAGAGATTATGCATGCAGAAAGTGTGCAGGGGGGTTGAAGATAACAAATGATACATCGAGCACAGCTTAATGTGGCTTTACTGGAGTAGAAACAATGGTAATAAATCACCTGCCAATGTTGATAATAAAATACTGCATTGGCCTCCATCAGCCACAAGAGAAAGGTTAAATGTTATTTCTCACAATAACCATGTGGTCTTCATAGCTGACACCTCTAATATTAAATCCCATCATTATTTTCTATAGAAAACATTTGATCTTTATTCCTAAGGGAACATTTTTATAAAGAACTACTTTGCAAATATCTAATATCCTTGAAATACTTTCATTCATTTTACAGTTATTTTACTCTATAAAAGTATCGCTTCTCTTTAGTATAAAACAACCTTTATGTAATGGGTAGCTTTGAGAGGTTGAAATTCATTCCAGTCAACTGTAAGTGACCTTTTAATGATTGAATTCATATGAACTCAGTGTTGGTGTAGGTTGCAAATTGAAATATTATCCCTGAATAAGCTCAGTGATTTATTTTCTAGTTTACTTATTAAATCAAATCTCAATTTTGTCCATATTGCATTACAAATTACTCTTATTTCAAACACCAACCTCATTTCTTGACCTATCTATACACGAATTATTTCCCTAATATGCATTCTGTATAGAATTAATTGTTAGACAGTGAGTTTGAAATGTACGTTGTTCTCAACGGAAAGGCATGCAATGTATTTCAGGAGATGTACACATGAGGCTTGTATTCATAAAGATATTGATATATGTACACATAAGCTTATATATTTGAAGATACTGACATATGTACACATAGGTTAATATTTATGAAGATATTGACGTATGTACACATAGCCCAATGATCGCAGATATTTCCAGATGTGGTCACAAATCACACTAACTATTCATGACCCCACCTACTCCCGCATCACCTCCATTGCGTGTTGCAATGTTGCCCATTCTTATTTCTGAAAGATGTCAGAAATTGGAAGTCTGATTGTACTTATAAAATAGTTTTTTTTGGCTGTACTGGTCATATGGCATCCTTCCTGTGCTTCCTCTGTTCACAAAACCTACTGTCAGCGCTGGTCCAGAGAACACTACGGTTCATTGAAATAGTTTTATCTCCCAACATCCTCCAAACAACCAATCTTCGAGGTGCCAGTGCAGCCATGGGTAATGTGAAGAAGTAGAGAGAGTGCCTTCCTGCACAACTCATTGTGGAGATTTGTTAACTGGGCAACTATAGCAGCGTTGCACGGGACCACTCACACACTTACTCATTCCCCTCCGCCAGAAGCAGCAATGATTTTCTGAGCAACTCAGCCCAAGGTCTTCCTTTGAAAGGGCACATTTCTTCAATATGACCATCTTCTATTCATGCGTGCTTTTAAATCTTTACACACAGTGTTTTTGAACTTGGAGCTACAGAGATGCTCAGGCAACTTAACTTGAGAAGAGAGTTTGCATTCCACTGCAGGACTGCGCACAACTGAAGGGTAAGTGCCGATATCCTTCTTTCCCACAGCTGTACCTGCAGAACACTTCTTGGAGTAGAATAGGTTCTATCCCCAGGGTTGTTCCTGGCAAAGGTCTTTGCTTCTGTTTGTTTCCTGGATTGAAAATGGGAAAGATCAAATCCGTCTTAATCCCTGCTGTATTTCCAGCACAGTCCTGGCACTGAATATTTTTTAAGAAGAAGACGTGAACAAATGAGAGACAATTGGATGTTTTTTCCGAAATAGCTCAGTCTATATGAAAAGATAATTCAATGTTCTATATTATATAAAATTAAAAATACTGTTTATATTTGAAATTGACTTTTCAAGTTTCCACTTTGACCATCAAGTTTTGAAATATACAGGATCAATTATCTGTTTTTAGGACAAAAGTACCTCTTAAGGCCATAAAAATAATGGAAAACATAACAGAGAAACTAAAACTCGTTTCTCTAAAGAGATCGTCACCTTGCCTTTCCTTGCCTTTTTTTAATTTTTATTTTTTAGTCTCAGTAGAAATCCTTGTTAGAACAAAATAGACAGATGAGAAAGATAGTTTTCTAGTTGCTATCTTGTATTTCCACTCAGTTCTTTTATAAAGCCTACGATTATTGTTTATCAAGAAATGTGTATCCTTCTCCTAATATACTTGTTTTGTATATTCCTCTATCACAGTCTGCTTATTCTATTAACCATATATTTGGATAATTTGGGAAGGTGAGACGCATGCATGACTAGAATGGAATTTCAAATTTTGTGTGTAAGTGTAGACATATTTCAGAAGGAAAGAGTCTATACATTGGTTCAGCTTCTAAAAGGTGTTTAGACCCAAATAGAATGTGTCCAAACTATGTTCCTCATGTTCAGAATATACCATCTTATCCTCAGAGTAGTTTTAAACCAACAGTTTTTAAATCTAACACTCTTACTCTAAAACCATAATTTTCATTCAAGTTACTTAGCATGATTCTTGAGTTTCTCCACTATCAAGAATTTATCTTTCTAGCTTGACATAATCATAACAACACAAAAATATCATCAACTTTAAATTTGCTTCGATATGTTAAAGTTTGGAAAGCCAAGTTCTGTGTATAAACAATTTTATTAATAAACATTCACAATACGTTATTTCATTCAGACAATGCTATATGTTAAATTACACCTAGGTCTTTGCCTTCATTATTCCCCAACATTATTATCATTCCTGGTTCCAACTCCCATATTATTTTGATTCATAAAATAGGAATGTTCCCTCCAACTCCTTCAATTGCCTTAATCCTTCAAAGTCAAATTAAGTCACTCCTCATTAGTGATGCATGTCAACTTGATTTTATCTTTCCCTAAATTCCAGACACATGGTGTTGTGTCTTTTTTTTGGGAAGACAAAGCTATATTTCATTTATACCTAGTAAGATTTCTATAGAAAGAGTAGAACGAATATAGAAGCCAGAAAAACATCAACAGGAATAATAGAAGAAAACTTTCCAGGAACTTATAAAACAAGGATTTTTAGACTGCAAAAGTCCTGCTGAGTGAAAATAATATAAGACCCCAAAATGGAAATATAAAAACTCCAAATTACACATATCTTTATGAAATTTAATTAAATAGTACTCAACACTTCTCACTAACGAAAGTATTTAAAAAATCAAAGTGGAGGCCAGCCCCATGGCTCAGTGCTTAAAGTTCTGTGAGTTCTGCTTCAGTGGCTCTGGTTTACCGGTTCAGATCCCAGGCACAGAACTATTCCACTCATTAGCTATGCTGTGGAGGCATCCCACATACAAAAATAGAGGAAGATCGGCACAGATGTTAGCTCATGACTAATCTTCCTCAAGCAAAAAAAGAGGAAGATTGCCAACGGATGTTAGCTCAGGACGAATCTTCATCACCAAAATAAATAAATAAATTAAAAAAATCAAACTGGCCAAAGTGGAAAGAAAAATACTTTCTGAGGGGAAAAAAAGTAAACTATCTACAAATTAATGGAAATTGAATAAGCTCCAGATAGCCTAAAATTAATGGTAAGGGAGAAAACATATTAAAGGAAATTTTGAAAATTCGAGGGGAAAATATTTTGGAATTAGAATCTTATTCCCAAGTAAATGATATTCACTGTGAGGGCAAAATAAAGACATTTTCAATTATAGTAAGAAACAAATTTATCTCCCAAGAACTTTTATTGAATAACAACAATCGCAGAAGCAAAAGGAGGCATTTCTTAACTGATGCTTAACCGATGATGCATTTTATGGATGATGTAAAATCTTACGGAGGTGAAATGTCTTTATAGCTTTCTCCTTTGTTTTAACTAAAATTCTGGCAACAGGTACTTTTGTTTTAAAAATAAATAGAACAAAAATGTATTTATTTTTCTATATTTTCTAGAAAAACATAAAATGTGGGAAATAGGGCACTGAGTACATGTTACTGCATAAAACTGTGTGGAAACATAAATGCAACAAAATGATATTGTACTATTTTACATACAAAATTATGCATTTTTATAAGTTATTAGGTTTTTAGAAAACGTTTCCCTTAAGTAAACATAGGTCTATACCATTTCCTTTTTTGAATGGATCTATCACAATATATGTAATACAAATATATGTATATATAAAAGGTGTGTGTATATATACGTGTACCTTTTTTTTTTTTTTTTGAGGAAGATTAGCACTGAGCTAACATCTACTGCCAATCCTTCTCTTTTTGCTGAGGAAGACTGACCTTGAGCTGACATCCGTGCCCATCTTCCTCTACTTTACATGTGGGACGCCTGCCACAGTATGGCTTGCCAAGTAGTGCCATGTCCGCACCCTGGATCCGAACCAGCGAACCCCAGGCCCCCGAAGTGGAATGTGTGTACTTAATCGCTGTGCCACTGCTGGTCCCCTATGTATACCATTTTTGTGAGAACATTTAAGTTCTACTCTCTTAGTAAATTTCAACTATACAATACAGTTTTATCAATTATAGTCAACAGGTTTTGCATTAGATCCTCAGCCCTTATTCATGTTATAATTGAAAGTTTGTACCCTTTACCAACCTCTCCCTATTGCTCCCATCCCCGAGCTCCTAAAAACCACTTTTCTACTCTCTGTTTCTGTGAATTTGACTTTTTTTTGTGTTTAGATTCCACATGTAAGTGATACCATGCAGTATTTGTCTTTCTCTGTCTGGGTTATTTCACTTAGCATAGTGCCCTCAAGTTCCATCCATGTTGTAAATGGCCGGAATTCCTTCTTTCTCATAGCTGAATTATATTCCACTGTGTGTATGTGTATATATATATAACACATCTTCTTTATCTATTCATCTGTTGAAAGACACTTAGGTTGTTTCCATATCTCAGATGTCATGAATAATGCTACAATGAGCATGAGAGTGCAGATACATCTTCAACATTCTGCTTCTCTTTTGTTTGAGTATATACCAAGAAGTGAGATTGCTCTATCATATGGTAGTTCCACTTTTAATTTTCTGAGGAACCTCCATACTGTTTTCCATAAAAGCTGAACCAATTTACCTTCCTACCAATAGGGCACAAGTATTGCCTTTTCTCCACATCCTTGCTGGTACTTGTTATCTCTTATCTCTTTGATGATAACCAGTTTAACAGGTGTGAGGTGATAACTCATTGTGGTTTTGATTTGCATTTCCCTGATGATTAGCGATGTTGAGAACATTTCCATGTACCTGTTGATCATATGCTTTTCTTCTTTGGATTGGATTGTTTGCTTTTTTGCTATTGAGTTGTATGAAATCTTTATATATTTTGATTATTAACCCCCTTATCAGATATATGATTTTGCAAATATCTTCTCCCATTCGGTAGGTTGCCTTTTCACTTTGTTGATAGTTTCCTTTGCTGTTTAGAAGATTTTTAGTTTAATGTAGTCCCACTTCTTTATTTTTGCTTTTGTTGCCTTTGCTTTTAGTGTCAAATCTAAAAACTCATTGCCAAGATCGATGTCAAAGAACTTACCCTCTATGTTTTCTTCTAGGTATTTTGTGGTTGTAGGACTCAAATTTAAGTCTTTAATCCATTTTCAATTGGCTTTTGTGTATGGTTTAAGATGGGGCTCCAGTTTTATTCTTTTTCATGTGGCTGTCCAGTTCTTCCAATATGTTTTATTGAAGAGACTATCCTTTTCCATTGTATATTCCTGGCTCCTTTCTCATAAACTAATTTACTATATACACATGGAATTATTTCTGGGCTCTCTATTCTAGTCCAATGATCTATATGTTTGTTTTCATGTCAATACCATACTATTTTGATTACTACAGCTTTGAATTATAGTTCGAAATCAGAAAGTGTGATAGCTCCAGTTTCAATCTTCTCTCTCAAGATCGCTTTGGCTATTTGGGGTCTTTTGTGGCTCCATACAAATTTTAGGATTGTTTTTCTATTTCTGTGAAAAATGCCATTGGAATTTTGGTGGGGATTGCATTGAATCTGTATATTGCTGTGGGTAGTAGGGACATTTTAACAGTATTAATTCTTCCAATCCATGAGCATGGATTATCTCCTGTTTATTTGTGGCTTCTTCAATTTCTTTCATGGATGTCTCATAGATTTCAGTGTATAGATCTTTCACTTCCTTGGCTAAATTTATTCCTTAATATTTTATTCTTTTTGATGCAATTATATTTGGGGTTGTTTTCTCATTTTCTACTTCTGATACTTTGTTGTCAATGTATGGAAACATAATTGTATATTGATTTTGTGTCCTGCAAATTTGACAAATTTGTTTATCAGTTCTAACAGTACTTTGGTGGAGTTTTTAGGAATTTCTATATATATCATGTCAGCTGCAAACAGAGACAATTTTACTTATTCCATTCCAATTTGAATGCCTTTTATTTATTTTTCTGGCCTAATTGTTCTGGCTAGAACTTCCAATACTATATTGAATAAAAGTGGCAAGAGTGGGCATCTTTGTCATGGTTCCTGATTTTTGAGGAAAAGCTTTTGGGTTTTCACTGCTGAATATAATGTTAGCTGCGGGCTTGTACATACAGCTTTTGTTATGTTGTGTTATGTTCCCTCTATCTCCAGTTTGTTGAGAATTTTTATCCTTAAAGGATGCTGTGTTTTGTCATATGCTTTTTCTGCATGTATTGATGTGATCACACGATTTTTGTCCTTCATTTTGTTAATATGATGTATCACATCAATTGATTAACAGATGTTGAGCCATCCTTGCATCCCTGGAATAAATCCTACTTGAACATGGTGTATGATCCTTTTAATGTACTGTTGAATTCAGTTTGCTAATATTTTTTGAGGGTTTTTGAAACTATGTTCATCATGGATATTGTAATTTTCTTTTCTTATAATGTCCTTGTCTGGTTTTGGTATTAGGTTAATGCTGGCCTCATAAAATGAGTTTGGAAGTATTCCTTCCTCTTCAATTTTTTGGAAGAGTTTGAGAAGGTTTGGGGTTAATTCTTTTTTAAGTGATTAGTAGACTTCACCAGTGAAGCCTGGGCTTTTCTGTGTTGGGGGCTTTTGAACACTGTTTCAATCTCCTTACCTGTTATTGGTGTGTTCACATTTTCTATTTCTTCATGATTCAGTCTTGGTAGACTGTATGTTTCTAGGAATTTTTTGATTTCTTCTAGGTTGTGTAATTTGTTGGTATATAATTGTTCATAGTAGTCTCTTATAATATTTTATATTTCTATGGCACACTAATTTAGGCATAAAAAGTGCTTGAATTCATAAATATAACAGCATATTTAGCCAATTTGTTCTTCATTGGCATTGAGATTATTTCCCAATTTTTTCAATTATGAAAATGATTTTGTAAAAATCAGTGACATCTATTATTGCATATTTGACAAGTATTTCTAATGGAATACCTGGTAAGTAAATTTTACTTTGAATGATTATTATCAAATTGCCCTTTAAATATGTTAATATTTACCTTCTCCAAAATAGATTTTTCCTTTGCTTTTACAGATAGTAGGATGATAATTTGGATACAGCATATTTTTATTTCAAGTATATTAGTTCACATAGAAAATAGAAAATGCTCCAATATAAAACAGATAGTATAGATATGTATTCTATAGACAGTTATGGGCCAAGCTAAGAAGCACATAAGCCATTAAAATGCCCTCAAAACCTGTTCCATTAAACAGCTGATAAGATAGACCTTAAATTTCCATACTTTAAAGCATCTAAACTTTAGCCAGTATATAGTTTGAAATTTCAACTGAAAAATCACTGACCATTTGTTTGAGATAAACTAGGCTTCACGTTCCTTTGGATTCTAAGATATTTGCAAATGCTCTCTTCTTTTCTTGCTCCAACTGAAAAAAGCTACACAATCTAAATTCTCACAATCTAGAAGAAACTAAGGAGAGGTGATAACTAAAAATAATGTCAGATCCTGCATGGATCTTGGAGCAGAAAAAGGATATTAGTAAAAACTAAGGAAATCTGAATAAAGTATGAACTTTAGTTAATAACAATGTATCAATATTTGTCTATTAGTTGTGACACATTTATTATACTAATATAAGATATTAACAACAGAGGAAACTCGGTATGGGCCATTTGGGAACCTTCTGTACTATCTTTGCTACTTATACAATCTATACTATTTTTTTTGTCTATGTAAATCTAAAACTTTTACAAATAAAATATTTATTTAAAAAGGAAAAAATAAAGAAGTCTGAAACCGCTTTCACTGCACTTTGTGAGCATGTTCCCATTTCTGTGCCACCAGAGTTCTCTCAAAACCTCCTGAAGCCTCCAAGCCAGAAAGGCGTATGACGGGGCTGCTCTGAAGAATATAGACTGTGGCTTTCACTCCAATTTTGTGCAATATTTTGTACCATAGGTTCAAAAGCGGCTCTGCTCCTGCCCCAAATCCCAGAGAAAGGGGCTTACAATTGCTTTATATCAGGTTTTGGACCTTACCATTCAACCAGAATATCACAAAGTCCTAAAGAAACATAAAGGACCTTCAGTTCTGACACGTAATATTTAAATTAAACATTTCAAAAAATTTCAGACAGGAATTAGATGCCATGCCAAAAGAAATTTTCACTCCTTTCTAAGCAAATAAAGGTAAAAAACAAGCTTTTACATGTCTGCCACTCTATGTGGGAAAAAAATATGAATGTAGCAAGGTATGTTTGTATGTGTATTTCTATTTGAAGCAGAGGGAGAGAGAACGCTCAAGATAAAGGAGGATGTGCGAGAAGGATTTCGAAACCCTATGGAGATAGTGTAGTGTGTTTCTATCTCATCTCAATAAGGAGCAACTATTTTGGATGTGTTTGTTGTTCTTAGTGGTTTTGAATTGGTAGGATCTGATTTGGATCATTGTTTTAAGGTTATGTAAAAATGTTAATATTTGGGGCATCTGTGTTCAGAATATATATTTCTGTATATGTATGGAAATTCTTTGTACCTATTAGCAATCATTTTTTGTAAGGTCAAAACTATTTCAAAGATAAAACGAGTTATCTTCAACAACATTTTATGTAATGCTAAATAATTCACAAAATTAATCCAATGATACTTATGTATCATTCAATGCCAAGAAGCTGGGGTATATTTAAAAAGGTAATTGTAAAGAGTTTGGTGATGGGTGTTAATTAGACTTATTGTGGTGATCATTTTGCAATATATACAGATATCAAATCATTATGTTGAACAATTGAAGGTAATATGATGATATGTGTCAATTATACCTCAATAAAATAAATAAATGAATGAAAAGAATTTGAGGAAAAAAATTATTACAAAATTATAGGCACGTTCCTGCAAACCAACCAGGAATGGTGAATCACCCCAGAAGGGTTACCAACAGTGGAATGACCTTAACAACCCAGGCCAGAAAGAGCAAGAACAGATAAAGCAGTTTCCAAAATGCAGTGAGAAACTCGCTCCAGAAAAGGGCTGCCCAACTGAATCTGTGGTCTTCAGTAGAACAGTGCAGCTACTGCCAACCTGTAGCCTGGTGGCATGGAAGGTGAGGTCGGGGCAGATGCCCTAATTCTTCCTTTCCTATAGTATCGTGGCAATGCATCTCATTGGCCAAACAAAACAGGAATCCAAAGGACAAAACAGTCCAGTTTATGCACTGATAAATATCTGCCTTCCAGGCATAGAGCAGGGTAGAGAAAGATGCAGAGTGGATGGAAAAGGGCAAAGGAAAAGTGTTCAGCCTTCCCGGAAAACTCTGAAAGAACTTTATCTTTCTGCATCTACAACATTTATAATCACAGATTTAAAATCAACCAAGTTTTATATAACATCAAGAAATCCAGTATTGAGTGTTGAGATAAAAGAATAGCAACCATCTCTCTGCATCTTAATGTGTTAACAACATGTACTTTTGATTTCCATTTAAATCCACGGTATTTACAATGTGTTTGCATTAATAGAACATAATCGCAGATTTTTGTGAAATGGTTTGTCTTTTGAAAAACTCTGCAGTAATCTTGGGCAGATGACTTGTTTCTCAAAATGATTTAGAGGTTTCTAAAAGAACGTTTTCAAACATGAATCAAATAACAGCATCAAGTGAATTTACCGACGATTTTCCTTGCTATCTACTTTTAAATGCCACATTTCGCTTAGCAAAAACAATAATATTTTTTTAAATGGTGAAGAAGGCTCAAATATGTTAATATAACTTTGCTTCTTTTTGTATTTTCAGTTATCAAGTAATTTTATTTAACTTGAAACATAGATTTTCTTTGCTTTATGTAAAAGAAACATTTATGACATATAAATTTTCCTGTTAAAATTTCCACCTTATTTTAAAGATACTGGACAGCTTCAAGTGGAAAAGACAGTATGGCCAATTATTTAATAGAATGAAAAATTATTTTGAGATTTCTACACACATTTCTTCCTTTAGTTGTATATAACCATGTTATATCTAGTAACAGCATATATGTATATGTATGCAGATATTTCTCAATTACTATGTGCTTGTTAATTTTATATGTCAACTTGGCTGGGTCACAGAGTACTCAGATATTTGGTCAAATATTATTCTGCATGTTTCTTTGAGGGTATTTTTCGATGGTATTAACATTTAAATTGGTAAACTGAGTAAAGCAGATTGTCTTCCCTAAGGTGGCTGGGTCTCATCCAATTATTTGAAGCCTTGAATAGAACAAAAAGACTGACCCTACATGAGTAAGAAAGATATCGTTCTGCCTGACTGCCTTTAAGCCATTTCCTGCCTTCCCACTGAAACTGAAACATCAGCTCTCTCTGGATCTTGAGTCAGCCAGCCTTGCACTGGAACTACACCATCGGCCTTCCTGAATCTCCAGTTGGCTGGTTCACTATGCAGATATTGGGACATGTCAGCCTCCATAAAGTGTGAGCCAATTCTTTATTTTACATACAGAGATATATATAGATATAGATAGAGATAAATAGAGAGAGAGAGAGAGAGAGCAAGCGGGATGGGGAAGGAAGCAAAGTGAACTGAAAAGGGCAAGGGAAGAGTATTCAGCTTGTCCAGAAACTGAAAGAATTTTGACTTTCTGTGTCTACAGTGATTATAATTATAGACAAAATAAACCATTTCATATGACATCAAGAAATCCAATATTAAGTGTTAAGAAATAAAATAATAGGAACCATCTCAGAGAAACAGACAGAGAAAAAGAAACAGAAAAACAGAAAACAACAGAGAGAGAAAGACTAGAACCAATAGGATATACAAATATAGGTTTTATTTCTCTGGAGAAACTTGATAAATACACATTGCATTTGGTAATATGGCTAGCTTGTAACTTAATGATCTATAAGTAATTATTCAAGGAGCTATAGGTATTTTAAGAGTGTAGGCTCAAGAAGGAAGACATGGAAATGTTATTTGATCTTTGGTTTCAGATAATCTGCATGAATTCGGGAAGTTCGAGATATGAGCCAAGGCTGGTTGTGGAGAAGCAGGAAAAACATATGCTCTGGCTAGAATTTGGAAGTTTAGCATAAGAGTTTATATCTCAATTCTAAAAGCACGCTTGCAAGGTCAGTTGCTTAGCTTCCTTCTACAAAGTTCCAATCATAAGCTTCTCATCAATGACTTCACAATATGAAAAACTAAGGATCCATTTAGTGTCAATTTTGGCCAACTTTTAGAAGAAATGGAAAACAAATTTACAAAAAGAGTAAATTTGGGTTAATTGTTATATCCCATTACAGGAAGAGATCTCCACTGTGTCTGAAATAGTTCAGTCAAACAGAATAAGTCAGTGTGTTTATGCCTAGAAATGAACATGACCATATTTTATACTGCCAAGCCCAGGAAGAACCAGAGCAGTGGACGAGGTATCCCACAGGTGATTCCAAGGTCCTTGTATGGAGTATCTAGCTATTGGGACTGTAAAAGACTGCTTGCAGTAGCAAGGAGCAAGCCAGTGTTTTGACCTTCGAGAGAAGCATCAGGGACACAAGGGAACAGTAAGCATCTAGTTCATATTCTGAGATGACAAAAGAGTAAGAAATGAAAGTAAACTAGAGAGTGCAAGGAAGTGGGGCGAGCTGGGACTGTGCTTGGCAGAAATGGCCTTTCCTTAAACTTAAAGTTGAGGCAGTGGCTGGAGTACGTCAACTTCTCTGGCTTGTGGAGTTGTACTTGCTTTTTATTCCCTGGGCTTCATGTGACCAGTCAGATTTCTATACAGAGAAATATCAAGAAGGTTTTTTTTTTTTTCTTTTTTTGAGCCATGATGTTATAAAGCTTTAACTACTTTATTCTGGATGATTGAACTCAACTCCTAATAAACATAACTATGCATTTTTTTGTTCATCATATTTTCATGTGGGAAACTCAGGTAGATATTTGATGGATATTGAGCTCCATGATTTTCCAAAGTGAGGAGATAATGTAAACCCATGTCAAGCACATTTAAGAGAATAGTTATGATCCTGACAAAATGTTTCTTTCAAGCCCTAGTGATCACCCATGCACTCTGGTTCACTTTATTTCTTACTTGCACCATGTTGACACCCTGCTCTCAAATCAAGGATCATATACCCAGATGACATAGAACTCAGTCTTTCATCTCTGCTGGTTTAGTAATTGAATCTTTATAAGTTGATTTTTCCAAAAGTCTTTGCTTTCTAACATGATTGTGTTTGTACGTGGGTGATGGTATCTTTATTATATTGGTGTCCTTTGGAATTCCGTGAGTACAAGAGATATCTTTTAACCTTTTACTTCCCCCAGAAAGAGTCCCTTTGCTTGGAGTCGTAGGTGAAAATTTAAAAGAAAGGTTTTTTATAGCACAGAAATGATCATCATTATGCTTACTGTGCAATATCATCTAATTTTATTTCTCTCTTCAACTCATCTCACTAATTCAGAAATTGCTCCTTTTTAACAAGTCTCTGTCTGCTATAACATAAATGCTCCCTAAGTGCCCTACAAAATGTGGCTTCATGGTGCAGTTGGGGTGAGAGCCAGACAGTTGTAAACAACAACAACAAAAATTTAGAGAATGACATACGATTGCTTGTTTTTAATTTAACTTCCATCATCTTCTGCTCATAAAGAAAACATTTTAAAGCCAAAACACATGAGAGCATATATCTTCAGAATTGTTTAAAATTGAAGAATAAATTTACTTTATATGATTATGCTATATCTTCCCCTTAATGCTCCATGACTTAAAGAAAATCTTGTCATTGGCTGGTGATTTTCCAAGGTCACATTGGGAACTGGTGGCGTTCAGAATAAGATTGAAACTCAGAATCTTGACATTTTCACAAACATTGAAAAAGAAAATACATTTGTGTGTTTCCTAGCAGGTAACTCACCACTCTAAGACTAATCTGCTAAATTTAGAGAGAAATGATTCAGTGGACTTCTATGGAACCAACTTACTGCCAAATCTTTTCTCTAGCTTTAATTAACGTTATATGATTTCATATATAGTACATAATGTAGTTTAAGATTGATAACTGTAGCTTGTTCAATAGAATGGGAATATAGAATTGCTAGGAAAATATTTTTACAGCTGTTATATTTTAAGATAGCATTTACTTAAACATTAATTAATTTTTTAACTATTTAAGATTTAAAAAATAAAATTACACCTTACATTGTCCTTAGCTTTTTTCTCTGTGATTATGTAGGTACAATATGTCATATATAGTTGTGTGTGAATAATATCTCATACTTCTCCTCAGAATGTGATGTTTTTGGTATCTTTTACAAAGTTTTTTTTTTATTTTTTCTATTTTTTTATTTTTTATTTTTTCGAGGAAGATTAGCCCTGAGCTAACTACTGCCAGTCCTCGTCTTTTTTTTTTTTTTTTTGCTGAGGAAGCCTGGACCTGAGCTAACATCCATGCCCATCTTCCTCTGCTTTATATGTGGGACGCCTACCACAGCATGGCGTGCCAAGTGGTGCCACGTCTGCACCCGGGATCCGAACCGCAGACCCTGGGCCGCTAAGAAGCAGAATGTGCGCACTTAACCGCTGCACCACCGGGCGGCCCCACAGAATGTGATGTTTTAAATGATTTATTGGCAAGATTCTATTGTCTCTAATAAAATGTAAATTTGATGTAGCTCTTTCATTGCATACATGTCAGGTAAGAGTATATTGTTCAGATTAAGTTAATCTGAAAAATTATTATTTCAAACAACATGCCTTGAAACAGTCTCCATAAGTATCTCATTGAGCTATGTATTCTCAATGACCAAAGGAACTTCTGAAAGTTTTAGCACAAGAAGATTTTAGTGTGGTACTATTGATAAATTAAGTAATAAATTGCTTTTGCAATGAATTGAGTTAAAAGCCTTGTTTCTAGTCACAAGGATTTTAATTGTGTTTGCAAGTTGGACAGAGGTGCTAGGAATGTAGTGAGACAAGGAAATCTGTAAGTGTGATTATAATAAGATAATTTCTTCTAAGAGCCAGATGACTCCTTGTACAAAATAATGAGTAATTACTGCTTACAAATAGTCAATGCTTACAAATAATAATAGACATTATTATTATTAGAATGTCGGCAATTAAAATGGAATATGTAAAATATTCCAACCTTGAAAAATTATCAATTTAGAGAAATATATATTCTTTCCACTACACAAGTGCACCTCTGAAATTTGTTAAAAAATGGTATATGTATTTGCTGTCTGGAATAATTAGGTATTAGGTTAATGCTCATTATTGAAATAGATGCTGTGGCATGCCTCCCAGATTCCTCCAGCTTCTGGGAGTTTTGATTGTTGAAGGCTCAAAACCGACCCCATCTCCAGAAATTGCTTTCCCCCAATATTGTACACATGTCCTGGGAACAACCTACTTCTAATGACTGATCAATATGTACAAACTCCAAGACTGGTGAACAATATTGACAATATTATGTTAATTAAACTAAGGATGAGCAAAACATAGCTAATTTAAGGGAGGCCTTGACAGGACACATACATTCCAGAGTGTGAGAAATAAACCCTATGATGTTTCAAGGAGTGGGCACATTGGTGAATTTTTTTAAATATCTAATTGTCCGGGGTGTTCTAATATATCTTAAACACAAAAACAAATTGTGACTTTTAAAATCTCCCACCATAAAAAAGTAAGCATGATTCCCCAGGAGACCTCTTTGGTTCTAGAGGCAACATATTCCACACTTTGGAATACTACTCCTACCCATTTACTGATTAAAATGGAAAACTACCATCTGGCTCCATCTGAAGCCCAGATAAGGAACGGCTCTGCAGCTGATTCAGGCTGCAGTGCAAGTGGTCCTGTTGCTGGGCTGCTGGGCCATCCAAACCAGTCGACTCCAAGGAATTAGAGATGTTTGTGACAAAAAAAATTCATATACAACAGAGAATTATATGCCATTCACAAATGGTGCTCAGATGTGCTCAGTGATGAGAGAAATACTGACCTTGAGACATCAAGTAGCCATGCAGACATATAAGCTTTCATGATTTGGGTTTTGTAAACTCTACCAAATCACGTGGGCTCATAGATACAAGAACTGTCTATAACAAGACTGAAGGGGTATATTTGGAATTTGGCAGGGTGAGAGTTACGGTATAAGTTATAAGAAATATCATAAAGTGGCCCAGACTTTCAGTTTATCCACCACTGTTGCACTGGCACCTGTCATCAGCTCACCCCTATGGCCACATGGGAGTTCATCATGGACAGCTAATATTGAAAGTAAAACGCCAAGTTAAATATCACAGATGTGTTGGTTTGTGGGTAAAAAATGAAAATAGAATAATTCTATATTATAGGGGTAGCCTTGTTAATTCCCGTGCACTCTAGAGTGTGAGAAATACATCCTACAAATATACCCTGAAGGATCCACCAAATCAATGAAGTTTCCAGGGGTTCAATGATCTTGGATGTTCTGGTATGTCCCCTCAAACATAAAAACAAACTATGGTATCTCACACTTTCTGCCACAGAGTAAGCACCATGCCTAGCAGACCTCTTTGCTTCTGAAGAGGTGACCCTGAATGACAGTGGTAAGGAGAAATCCTCCAAATGGGCAGAACTTCAGGTCCTATACCAGTCATTCACATCATGCAGTAAGAAAAGAGTCCCTAGATTAGAATGTATATGAACTCATTGGCAGTGGAGAATGACTTTGCTTGTTTATTAGGGGCCTGGAAGCAGAAAGATTAGAAGATCAAGGAAAGGAAAGTCTAGGGTAAGGAAGGTTGATAATCAAGGAGGTTAGACACAAATGAAGATTTTTATGTTCAATAAGATCTACATATACATATAGAAAGAGATTCATTTTAAGGAAGTGGCTCACAGGATCATGGAGGCTGAAAAGTCCAAAATCTGCAGGATAGACTCTCAGGCTGGAGACCAAGGAAGAGCCAATGCTGCAGTTCAAGAGTGAAGGCTGTTTCCTGGCAGAATTCCCTCTTGTTCAGTAGAAGTTAGTCTTTTATTCTAATCAGGCTTTCAACTGATTGGATGAGGCCCATGTACATTATATAAGGCAATCTGCTTTACTCAAAGTTCATTGATTTAAATATTAATCTCATCCAAAAAAATTCTCATGGAAACCTCCAGAATAATAATTGACTGCATATCTGGGCACTGTCACCTAGCCAAACTGACACATAAAATTAACCATCACAGCTACTTACCAAAGATATCCACCATGGAAGATACACTAAATAATCAACTAGAAAGAATGTTTCGGCCAGTGGATGTTTAGCCTCTTTCAGCAGCCCTTCTGACGCTAGCACAATGAATATGTGACTAGGTTTGGATTCTGCTCACCAAAACTGATCCAGTTACTGCCACTGCTAATTGTTCATCTTTCTACTAAACCCCTGATGCAGTGCCATACCTTTAGAAGACTAACTAGACACTTACTTCCAAGTTGACTACAGAGATCCACTTACATCCTGGAAGGGATAATAATTAACTGTTACTAGAGTTAACTTATTTCATACAAGCATTTGCCTTTCCTTCTCACACAGCCTGAGTTTCTGCTAGTATTCCAGGACTTACAAAATGTTTGATCCACCAACAAGATCTTCTGTGTAACGTCATGTTATAACAAGAAACTCAAGAGCAAAGGATATGCAGCAGTAGAAAAATGGAGGTGCACATGAGAAGCTAGATTGGAGATGATACCCTGTGCAGATGGGGTACCATTCTCTAGGAGCAGTGTATACACTAAATCAATGTCATTATATCCTGTCTATCCTCATTAGGTAGAATATGTGAGCTTCAGAAGGAAGAGATACAAGTAGCAGTGGTGTGCTTACCATCACTCCCAGTGATTCACCTGAGAAATGTGTACTTGCCATCCCCACAACTCTAGTCTCTCCAGATCTGGAAGTCTAGGTTCCTCACGAGGGTACACTCTACCAGGTCCTCAGAGTCCCATTAAACTTCAAGCTATGGCTGCCATACCATACAGTTTCCTAATGCTAAGGATCAGCAGGGAAGAAAGGAGTCACTATCCTGGCTGAAGTAATTGATTTGATCATCAGAAGGAAATAGAGCTGCTGTTAAACGACAAGTTAAAGGAAAAATATATTTGACACTCAGGCGATCCATTGGGTTGTATGTTGGAACTCGTCTGCTCAATTTTTTAAAAATAACTTTATTGAGATATAACTCACATACCACACAACTGACCCACTTAACCTGTATAATTCAATGGTTTTGGTATACTACATTATTTGCTTTAATTGTGATAATCTATGTAACATAAAATTTGTCATTTTAAACATTTTAGGTTAAATTCAATGTCATTCACAATGTCATGCAACCTTCAGCACTGTCTAGTTCACGAACTTTTTTATCATCCCCCCAAAAACTCTAAGGCGTTAAGCAATAATTTCCACTCCTGTTCTAGCTTCATATCCCCTGTCCCCATCTAATTTACTATCTATCCCCTATGAATTTGCCTAAATGTTTCATATAATTGGAATCATACAAGGTTTGTCATTTTTTGTCTGCCATATTTCACTTAGCATAATGTTTTCAAGGTTCATCCATGTTGTAGCATCCCTTTTCATGTCTTAGTAATATCCAATTGTACGTATATACCACAATTTGTTTATGCATTAATCAGTTAAGAGACACTTGGGTTGTGTCCACCTTTTAGCTATTGTCAAGTAGGTCATATGATAATTCTGTGTTTAGCTTGTTGAGGTTATTACCCCAATAAATAATATCTTTTAACTAATGAAAGTTATAGTTGAAGTTGAGAGGACTCTAGAAAGAGTAGTAGAGGTGGAAGACTATGAGAATCATTTGTGGCCCTAAGACCAGCTGAAGCCAGGAGAGGCTTGTGTTAGTCACAATAGCATTATTTTTTCCCCCAGGAAGAGAGAGCTGGAGGATCTGTTTCCAGATGGGGTAAACTTATTACAGGAAGCAAGTGGATCTAAGTGACACAGGGGTGGACTGTAGTGGAGGTTATGATCTATTGCTTAAATCTCCTTTCAGAGTGGAGACACTTGTTACTCCAGCGGCTGGGAATGACGGCTGCTGATGTCTCATAGAAATGTTCCTCCTCAGGAATTCCCCTCAGTCTGAGGAAGCTGCCTCACACACTCTCACACTGTCTCAACGGGAAGAAACTTACATGCGACACACTTAACACAGGGCTACAAGGTCTCAGTAATTTTCTTCAATTTGGGCCATTTCTAAAAGGCCGCAGCAGCTTTAGAGCTCTTCTTGAAATCAGCTGAGGCCTCTGTTGCAACTATATCGTAGTTCAATTTCTTCTTTTGCCTACTTCCATTTTTCTTTCACTTCATATAGATATTATTCCATAAAATACTCTAATACATCTTCACTTCGTTGCCTGTTTCCCAGGTAACCTGATGAAAAATAATTGGCTTAGAAAAATTGACAATAAAATAGCAGTAACTAAATACTAAAATTTTTGGCTCAGTTCATCCATGGCTTACTGGTCCTCATTTATGGTGAAAGTTCAAATTTATTAACATTGAAAATTTATATTCTTTTCATAATGACATTAAAAAAATTTCTATAGTGCAAAGAATCCCTTATAATTTCTATCTAAAATTAAATTATGGAATAAGATGGATAGTGAAGATTGTAAAGAAAATCAAAGCAAAACAACAACTGACTCTCTTAAGAAAAAATAGTAATGTATTGTGTATTTACAGAACATATAAAAATAAAATTATAGCTGGAGACTACAGCACACTTCTCTCTGTAACTGATAGAACTAGCAGCCAATCAGTAAGGATTTAAAAGTGTTGAACAATGCCAATTAACGAAATGATTGACATTTATGAAAAACTTACCTAACGTCAACAGAATACACGTTCTTTTCAAGTGAATATGGAACATTGACCAAGGCAGAGCATAGTCTTGACTATATAGCAAACCATACAAACAAAAATAATAGAAGTAATAAAAAGTAGTTTTCTGACCATAACAGAATTAATCTCAAAACTAGTAACAGGATTATTTGGAAAATGCCCAAATATTTGAAAATTAATCAATACACTTCTAAGTACCCCATGGGTTAAAGAGAAAGTTTGAAGAGATACTTAAAAAAAAAAAAATTTGAACTAATTGAAAATGAAAATAGAACTTATCAAATGTTTGTGTAATCCAGGTAAAGTAATGCTTAGAGTTGAATTTATAGCATTAAACTCTTATTTTAAACAAAAGTGTAAAACAGTAACCTAAGATGCTATGTTTAAATAACTAAATAAGCAAATGAAATTGAAAACAAAGAAGAAAGCAAAAATCAATGATATAGAAACCAAAGAAAATAGACAAATTCAATGTAAGAAAAAGCTGGTTCTTTGAAATGTCATAAAACCAAATGAATTTTATAGATGAGAAAATTAAGTCTCACAGAGGTTAATTCATTTGTCCAGTCATACTGAAGCAGGCATAGAATCCAAATCTAGATCTTTCTTGATCTAAAAGCTCCTAAGTAATATTATGAGAGGTTATCGAGTTTATCTAGGTTCATTCAAATGGAACAAGACCCCCAGAGTCTTCATTTAAACAAGAAATTTGACAGAGTATTTTTGTTTCTTTTCTCCATGTGAGGAGCAGATAGACAATCCAATCCCATTTGAACAATCAAAGAAGAATCATAAAGATATGTGCCTTTGAGAAATCAGAGATAGCAAGTTAAATGTTATTACTATGACAAAATTTCATTAATTAAGACAATCAATCTGTGATTAAGATTGAACAACATTCTCCAAAGTTTGGATGCCATAGAAGACTTACTATAAAAAAATACATATAAGAAAACATTATTTTTATATAACTCCGAGTACTAAATATGTTTCTTTCATCTGTGAGGAAATGGAAAACATTTGATCTTTCTAATTTTGCTGAGACTTCTTTCAGACACAGTTGGAAGAGCTTGCAGTTTCAAATCCTCATTCACAAAGAGTGAAGAGTTCTCAACGTCTCTGTTTGCAATTTCTCAAAGTTCAAACTTTATGTACTGTCATCATTAATTGTTTGTTTATATCCATAACTGCAGCCCAGCTTCACAGGATGCTAGAATTTGTGTTTTGCTAAGTTGCACTTTACTCTACAAAATGATGATTACAACTGCATTTTATGCCTGTAAGAGACTCTCTTAAAAGCGCTGCCTGATATTTCTTGTGATTAAATTCGGGTGGTGGGTGTTAAAAGCCACAGTGGCTTTTAGTGGAAAGGGCAGATGCATGATTGACTTTGGCCTCAAAAGGAATCTTTCTGTGCACATAGTCATGAACTTTATAATACTAGTTAAATGTTCCCTGACTTTAGGCTCACATTTTTATTTTCTATTTCATTCCACTATGGGATAAGTTACTGTCTCTTTCGGGGTGGTTTTCATAGACCACCCTACTACAAGGTGGTCTTGGGATAAGAAAAAACTAAAACTAACCTGAAAAGGGAACGCATTTGTTCACATTACTAAAAAATACAGAAATAGAATTAGCTTCAGATGGAATTTGAATGCAGATTCTTAATATCACCAAATCTCTATCTTTTTCCATCTTTTCTCTCTACTCTCCACTCATCTACTCTAAGATAGTTTTATTCACAGCTCAACATAGTGGCTGCCAATAAACGATATGACTACATCATCCCAGCCTCAAATCAGGGGGAACAACAACAAAAGAGTATACCTTTTAGTCAGTGCCCATATATATGTCTAATTGTCAAAATTATTTAAGCCAGCTTGGCTCATAAATTTATCCCAGAACCGGTGGGTGTGACCAGAGAGTGGAATTATATTGTTCTTTCTCCGTCTGGGTTCCATTTCCATTACTACATTCCGTGTTATCTGAATCACACGGGATGAGAGTCAGGAAAGATTTCTTTTTTGGCCTAAGGAAATTTGGAAGTCCCAAAAGAAGAGGAGGGATGCTGAGGAGGCACAAATTTTAACCACACAGGATAACTACATATATGAAGATAGCAGAATAATTTCTAAGAGCTTTTCTCCTTTTCCGCTTCAAATCCGGCAGCACCACCTCCTACCTGAAGCAACGCTCACAGTGGCACATTTCAGAATGACACGTCACTTAGCACTGCTGTACTGATTAGTTTGAGGGCAAGTTATGATCAGAACAGTTCTTGGAGCTGTTCTACTTCTGTGTTCCTGGACAGGAATTGAGAGAAGCCTCGCTTGCCTGATGGGAAGACAAATGTCTTAAGAATTAAGAGGAATTTCATATTCATGTTTTAGAGATGACTGCAGTTTTGCTTGCTTTAGGTTAAAAATGGTGAGATGCCACTCAGCGGTAACTGAAAGCGTATTTGAACCTGTGACGCGCTGTGCTGGAACTGTGGAATGAGTGAAGGGGTCGCCAAGAAAATAGGCTGTGCTTTGGGCATCTCCACCCAAATTCAACATTTTTATTCAAAAACCAGTGTCTTAAATCAATAACTATGTCAACTAAGCAGAAATTGTATGAACAATTTCCTTATTGTTATCTTCCAAAAACCCATACGGGCAATGCTGAATTTAATGTGACCTGTGGCATGGATACTTTTTCTATTCTTATTTATCCTCCTTAAACAATTATAATTGCTCCCTCAGGGAGTCATTCAGGATATTCTTCAGCAATTCACCCCTATAAATGATAGCTGTTTTCAAGCTCCACTCTAACACAATAAAATGCAATATAATATGTAGTCAAAAAGACTTGCCAAGGATTGAAATAATGGGGTTTAATCGAAAACCAGAGCCCCAGAATTCGATCTCTCATTGCTTTACCATCTTTAGGGACTCAAATCTCTATGAAACTTTCTTAAATGGACTTTTTTCCTATTTTCACAAGTTAAAAATCTAAATGGCTCCCTTCCTTGTGTTGATGCAGCAGATGAAATGTTATTACTGAAATTTTAATACTTTGTTCTTTTAATATTCCATCTTCCCAACTGTAAATATTATTATTTTGGAAACAGTTGAAAAGTTAACCTGTCAAAACTATTCAATGCTCCCATGTCAATTTGTTACATCTTATTCCTTCTACCTAAAGTGGATGAGGCAACGGCCCAAGAGAAAGAAAACTCAAAAGTATAAAATGAGTTCAACATAAGTATGGAAATCCTCTCATATTTATAAATTGCACATCTCTACTTATATTAAACAGTGAAAGATGGGTATGTTTCAGTACTGGTCAACTGTTGTTTGAGATTTTAATATAGTTTCTGCAAACCTGGCACAAAATTGCATATGTGGAAACCAAAGTAGAATCCTTAATATTTGAAATTAGCATGTTGTTGTGAGGTAGGAACACGGTGGGGTGGGGATTTTATTTTTTTTTATTTTTTATTTTTTATTTTTTAATAATAACTAGTTTTTAGCTTTCTTAATTATATTAAATTTTCAATATATATTAACCATTTATAGTCTAATTCTCTATATAATTTATATAATTGTTATATATTGTATAACATAGATTATTAATACATAGTTAATACTTATACTGTATTATAATCGATAATATTAGGAAGTTATAGGTTAACAATGACTGAAGACTTCACTGTTTACCGGCTCTGCATCTTGGGAAAATTCTTTTTTATTTAAAATTTATTTATTTTTTTAATTGCAATAACATTGGAGGGGTGGGGATTTTAATATGAGGACAGATAATAAAAAGTTTTTCTTTACTCAGGATCCTAAGATTTAAAAGCAAAATAATAATTTGGTGACTTGAGAACAGACAACAAAGTGGAGATACATCACCTGCCAAAATGCATATCAGATAATTTAATATAAAATCAAATAAAAGGCAGGTATCACAACCCAAAAATTCAAATTTAGAAAAATTATTATTTTTTTCACTTTCTTAAAGCAAATTCAATACAATTCTAATTCTCATTTTCCCCAATGTTTTGGAAAACTCTCTTTACAACATTAGTAATATTATCCCTTTCTCTCCTTTCTGAAGGTTACTTAAAATCCAAGAAAACCCATAAAATTGGAAAGATCTTTGAAGCCAGTGTTTAGAGTCAATGCCAGTGTCTTAAAGGAGACAACACAGGAAAAAGAAGTCCCATTCTTGCACAAGCAAACACGCCTCACAGCTTGGAGCATTGGGAAAGCACTGTCATTGTTATATTGAGTAGGATTTAGGATATATTTTGCTACAGAAATAATCATATTATAATCCCATGATTGCTCATTTAATATAGAACCTTCCTAAAATGTGAAATGATATAAGCCTTATTTTATTTTTGTATAATAGGCAAATCTAAGAGTTGGACTAGATTACATAAGTGTATGTTCCTCCAAATAAACAAAAAATCTGCATGAGATGTTTGGCTAGTGTTTATTAACCAAGTCTGAAGGACACAAAAATGTTTGGAAAATTAATACTGGGATATTAATCAATCAATATGTTTTATTGCTATTTAGTTTTGAATACCTATAATAATTATGCAACATGTGATAATTTGATAAATACACTCTTCCTTTGGTTTACCAGAAATTGTAATAAACAGAGAATTGATATTAGTGTAGAATAGCTACATTATTTTTGTTATTAATACATATATATTTAATACAAGATTTATATTTTTATTTATATATATATTTTTTTTTTGCTAAGGAAGATTCACCCTGAGCTAACATCTGTGCCAATCTTCCTCTTTTCACTTGAGGCAGATTTGCCCTGAGATAATATCTGTGCTGATCTTCTTCTATTTTTTGTATGTGGGCCGCCACCACAGTATGACTGACAAGTGGTATTGGTCTGTGCCTGGGACCCAAACCTGCAAACCCAGGCTGCAGAAGCAGAGTGCACCAAACTTAGCCACTAGATCACAGGGCCTGCCCCAATAAACATTATTTTAAAGCTAAAATCATACGTTATTCCTTGATAGGAGAATTATTTATTCCCAATTCTCTAAAAGAAAAAGACATATGTTGACCTAATCTAGCACTTTCTTTTCTTTTCCTCTCAAGGGACTGTTTTCTGTATTAAACTTTTTTTATTATTTGTTTGACATAAGAAATTATCACTGAAGAAAAGCTGTAATGTTCAAAATCCTCTCTATTAAAAGTAAGTATCATTATTGTTTATTTGAAATCATAGAAAAATAACAATTATTCCAAATTGAACTCAATGATAGTTAACTATCTAGATATCTCTTCTTTCCACAGAAAGCATATTTATTAAATCTCAAAGCACTCAGAACAAAAGAAAGTCTTGCCTGAGCACATTTTGGCAGCAAAGTACGCAATTTACTTAGATGTTAAGGATGTTTTAGTATCGGGTCTCATCAGTGATTTCGTGCTGTCATTAGAGATGCCTGCCTGCGGGGCCACTGTCACCATGCCATGCATTTCTATTATTCATCTGAGTAATTCTTTTCCTATGTTTGTTTGTGTTTCTCTTTCTGGATTTCCCAGTAACTGTATATTTTTTGAATTCCTAGTCGCCTATCCTTTTGCTGCTTTTGCCTCTGTATTTTTTTCTTAAAAATGTGAGAGAAATTTTGGAAATATTTCCTATCAAATATTTTATTTTCAATTGTATTTTCACTGCTTGCTCATTTTATTATTCAATTATGATTACAGTATCTTCTAAAATATATAGTAAGTATTTTCTTAAGTTTTTTTTGTTTCTTGATAACCCAACCCAATATTATTGGACACTCATGCTTTTTGCAATTTTATTCTGTTATATGCAAAATGCAAGAAATAATCGTCTACAGAAAATGTTGCATGTATGGCTAATTTTGTCTTCATGAACAATTTAAAGTTTTTGATACATATTATAAAGTTTCCTGTGTGAAATTTGGGTCAATCTACAACTCACTTCACATAGATTAAAACTGATATGATTTTTCTGTTTTGAAATTTACTGGGCAAAGCAAAAATGATATCTTATTGTTTCAATTTGCATTCCTGTAAATACTCCTTGTTTGAATAGTTTTCATTACATTTTGTATGCACAGGATAGCCAAGAACATCTGCAGACTTATGACAGAAGGTCAAAGCAAGGTCGGGGTGCTCCACTGGCCAGTTATGAATTATACTGAACCAAGGCTAATTCTGAGTTCATTTCGACTCCTTGAATTTACTAACTTATTAAAAATACTTTATTTTATTTTAAATTAATATGATGTTGTGTTCTACCAAAATTTATATCTGCTCCAAGGTTGTGATTTTGCTTGGCAATTTCAGGTTATCCGCCTGTAGCCACATATTCATATTTTCTATGTTCAACCTTTAGCCATATATTCATGTTTTCTGTTCCACCTATAGCCATATATTCCCATTTTCTATGTTCCCAATCATTTGAATTGATGAAATATAATATATTCTGCTTACTTTATATGCTTAAATACAACAAAACTTAAAGGAAATACAGTGAGTCATATCAACCTTCAGTTCTTTTGTGTGTGTATGTGTGTGTGTTTTTGTTAACGTTTGGCACCTGAGCTAACATCTGTTACCAATCTTTTTTTTCTTCTCTCCAAAGCCCCCCAGGACATAATTATATATTCTAGTTGTAGGTCCTTCTAGTTCTGCGATGTGGGACGCCACCTCAGCATGGCTTGATGAGCAATGCTATGTCCACATCCAGGATCCAATTGGTGAAACCCTGGGCTGCTGAAGCAGAGCACATGAACTTAATCACTCAGCCACAGGGCAGGCCCCTCCAGTTCTTTTGTTATTCAGGTACCAGTTCAACATAGACTCTCCCATGTAAAACACAGAAGACACGGCAGATCCGGGGCCCTGTGCAACCCAGGCAGATCCATGTAGACATGACAGGATTCCTCCCTCCACTGCATAGCTCAGCTGCAGCTCTGTCTTTGAGGGGATCGGGCTTCCTCAATAGCTACCAGAGGGCTGGAGAGCACAACTCCAAACTGCAAAGATTTAGCACTCACTCTGTGGGACAAAATTGACCACTGAGAATCAGGAGACAAGAAGGAGCTGGCAGCTTAACACTTCTCAGTTACTGTGAAGACTGTTCAGAGTTGTCCTGATCCCTCAACGGGCTGTGCATTCTCAGGAAGCTGTGGCCAACTCAGTAACGCATGACCTTGAAGTTTCTTCCCCTTCTTTCCTAACTCACCCCTCCTCCCTCATCTCTTGCTGCTTTGAGTCTATATTCCCAATAGGTTGTGTGGTTTACAGAGCCCACTTTCGAGGGACACTAGGCTGTGATAATAGGTCACATCATAATCACTTCTTTGTATACTCCTCAGCTCTCTTTCTTCTTTAACATCATCATCCCATCTTGCCAAAATTGTAACCCTGGTTAGACGCAAACTTGCACTTGTCCCATTGCCTCTGCCCACTCCAAACCTGCACTTGTGCCATTTAATATGGGTGGAGGAATGTATGAATCAAACTTCATTTTCCATTTCAATGTTCAATTTAATTTTAAACACATATCTGTGAACCTCATTAGGGAGCACAAATCATCTTTGCATCTGTTATAACTGATGACTAGGATGGTCCTGCCTAAATTCAGGCCTCCCCGCAAGTGTACCAAATCCCACCCCTCCTCGTTTACTTACTTATAGACATTACTCAGCAAGCCTCTCTTTATTTCACATATGATTTTTTTTTTCATAAGTCTTCTGGATATTTTCCATCAGCATGCAAATATAATCTTTTTATGTTCCATCTTATAAACAATACAGACAAAACACTTCCTTGACCCTTTTTACTCTCTAGATATGAACTTCTCCCTCACTGTAAAATTCTCAAAAGATTTGTTTCTAGTTCCTCTTCTTCCATTCTCTCTTTAACACATTCCAATGAGGGTTTCTCCTCCACCATTCAGCTGAAACTGGTCTTGACTACATCAGCAATGACTTTCAAGTTGCAAAATATAATAAGCAACTATATGTCATCAACTTTCTTGACTCAAAGAGCAGCAGTGGCTTATTTCCTCATCCTTTGTATGTTGTTTTTTGTAATTTTTTAGTTTTTTTTTTAACTTGGTTTCTAGGACATCAAACTCTCTGTTTTAGTTCTGTCTCAGCGATTGCTCCAACTTAGTCTCTTTTGATTGTTTCTTCTCTTCACTAACTAATGCTGCAAAGTATAAGTTGGTGCTATAAGTCCCCAACACCAAGTCATTGACTCTTTTCTTCTTGAACTGCACTCACTCATTTCCTTGGTTATTTTATCTAGAGTCAATGGTTGCAATAAATTCTGAATGATGATGAATCTGCAGTTTATAACTCCAGCTCACTACTCTCCAGCCTAAACTCCCTATTTGTTGATGTAACTTTCATAATACCAGCTCTTTTTGGTCATATGATAGATATCTCTAAGTCAATGCAACCAGAATTGATCTCTTATTATTCAGCTTGAAACCAGTTCCATCCATCATTTCCGGTGAATAGTCCAAAAACCTTGGAATCATTCTCTCTTACCTATTTTTCACACCCCACATGAACTGAGGTGAATATAGTCAATTCTTGTTACTCACAGTAATATGTTCTAAAAAGTTGCCAAAAACTTTGAATTAGCAAATATTGAACCATTGCTCCTGGGGGAAGTATACAGTTAAATTCCCATAAGCATCTAGTCACAACACTGTTGTCCCCTGATCAATAAATAACCTTATTTTACGTGTGTTTCTGTTTAAAGATATCTTATTTAATATATATTTTTGATTCATTAACATTGAACTCAGGCCAACAGCTCAAAAACTCATACCTGAACCAAGTTTATCTAACACTGATATTTTCTCTGTAACCACCTCCTGGGGCTTAGAGACACGAGGTAACACTTCAGCACTGCACTTGGTGGCCATTTTAACAGCAAGATCACGAGTAAAAAGCACAAAGATGTGAAAACTACGACACTAAATAGACCGTGAAAGAAGACTCGTTTACAGTATAACGGCTGAAACAAGAAAGCAGAGCATCATCTTGTTTAATCTCAGCTGGAAACTTGCACATTGGACAACGCAAAGTTTTCTCCACTCTACTCGTGTCCACAAATGACGGTGAAAGCCCCTTCCACCCCTGCATTGATTGGGTGGTTGCAGGCAAATTTTAGTGAGGAGGCCAATTTGTAAATATGGAATCTGTGAATAACGAGGATAGACTATTTTGAAATGGTACTTTCCAAAAATAGCTGGAATGTGAGCATTCATTACCAGTCAGAATTATAATCTTCTCCCACCTGGACTATTCAAGTAGACTCCTTTATTTTCCCCCCATCCAACCCTTTCTTCTATACCGTCTACTCTCAAAACAGCTCCATATGTAACTTATCACTAAGAAAGCAAGAAGAAAAAAGGAAGAAAGAAAACACTGCTAATTATTATGGTAGAGCACCTTAAATTATGAGTCACTCCAGTTACAGAGATGTTAAAATTTGGGAAAAATGTGTTTCTTAGTACTAAATGAAATACAGTATGTTCCATTTACTTTACATACTTAAATAATCAAAATCTAAAGGATATACAGTGGGTTATATGCATCTCCTCCAGTTCATTTTTTATCCAGTACCACTGCAATCCCCTTTGATCATCTTGACTACAGAAAGTGTGGCTCTTCACCCATGGCATTGCCATGTGATGCCCACATCTTATCTCAATGCCCTAAGTACCAAGTCTCTGCCTTTTTTTATGTTCTTACCAGAGTGTGGAATTTAGGAATTTATCGATTGTTTCCAGGGCAATACTTCTTTTTATCATCAATATACTTTGAAATAATGCTGTCTGGGGATGTGTCTTATGCTAGTTCTTTATCTATTTGACTTGAGGATTCTGTGGGTCTTTGTCTTTATTCTCTTTACAGAAAGAATTGTAGGTATCCATAAAATGTTTTCTTAAAAAATATCTTTGAGAAAAATCACTTTCTACTTAAAGAAAATTCAGTAATTATATCACCAAAGCAAAAAATCTGTTTAATACCTTTCACAGCAGTAGCTTCTGGATTACATGCAGTTCAAAAACTTCTTGGCCGAGTATTATATGTACTGTCCTGTTAGGCCTCACTACTAAGGCCTAAGGCTGAGTTATGACCAAAGGCATGCATATAATTTACAAGTAATCACTTAGTGAAACTAGTTAGATTTCACTTTTTGTGCCAGTTTAGTGTCAAATATTACTTCCAATTACATCCCATAATCTCTATGAGGTTTTAACTATGATTAACTTCAAATTGCCATTTTTTAATGAAGGCGAATTAGTCCTTAGAGGTTGACATGTACAGCTCCAGTAGATGGGATTCAACTGAATGCAAGAGGCAGAGGACAAATGGCAGTAGCAATAAATCAATTGATAGAAATACAACTTGAGTCAATTAAAATCAAATAGTAACCTACTTAAATTTGCGTAGAGCTTAATAGGCTTCTTGTCTAGAGATTCTCTCTTTCAGATAAAAAGGCTGATTTTATATGACAGAAGTTGAATCTAACCTGCCTGAACTTATTTGCTCTCTTATCTCTTGTCTTCTCCTTCCCTTCCTTGCTCCCTTCTTTCCTTTCTTCCTTCATTTTTTTATTCATGTGTAGTGGCTAAATGCACATGCTCTAGAAACAGAGAACTTTGGTTACATTCTGCTATAAATACTTACTAGTTGATGTTGGACAAATTTTTAATATTCCTGTACCTCAGTTTCCTAATATGCTACATGGTGGTGATAAATTTTTCAAGAGTTGGTTAGGATTTTCAGTATTAATGCAAATAAAGAGCAGAGTGCAATGCTTGGCACGCAGTAACTGCCCAGTTAATGGTAACTAAAACATTTTGCCACAAGTAAACAGTATGTGGATATCTTTATACGTTTTATCATTTGAATGTTGACTATTGTTTTAAATGACATAATAATTTTTATACATTAAGTGTTTCATGTTGCTTTAATTTACTCACTGTCTTTTGTTTAATTTTTCTTAATTTCGTACATTAACTCAAATCCCCTTTAAAACAAAGTGATGCTGAAAAGATGAAATAAGCAAAAGTAAAACAGTTTTCATAGTTTTAGTGACCTGTTACATATAATGTTAATAATAATAAGTATTAAGTACTCACAATTTGACAGAAACTATGCTAAGTGCTTTAAATAGATTTGCTAATTAAACCCTCACAATGATATTATGAAGTCAATGTTAAACACACTGCTTGAGGATATATAGATGTTCTTCAAACTTGTTTTTTCTATATGATTTCCTGTGCTTTCTTATCTCTAAATATGTACACAATATTTTATAAAAGCCACCACTGGGGCTGGGCTCACGGCATAGTGGTTAAGTTCGGCAAGCTCTGCTTCAGCAGGCCAAGTTCACGGGTTTGGATCCTGGGCATGGACCTACACCACTCATCAGCCAGGGTGTGGTGATGACCCACATATAAAGTGCAGGAAGATTGACAGGGATGTTATTTCAGGGCTAATCTTCCTCAAGCAAAAAAAAAAAGGGGGGGAAGGTTGGCAACAGATGTTAGCTCAGGGCTAATCTTCCTCAGCAGAAAATATATATATAATAATAATTAATTATTTTTTTAAAAAGCCACTATTCTCCAATTCAAGTTTTTCCTCAGCATAGTTTATTGAATTATGTATGTGTAAATTCAAAAATAAGTTTCTCAGGTTCGTTTAGCTGACAAGTATTCTTTCCAAATAAAATTTTGAGTACTATTCAGAAAAGAGACAAAAGAATAAATATCAATGGTCCCTAAATAGCTACATTATATTTATTGTGCTCTTTATATGTGTAAGGCACTCTATTCTACTAAAGGTTTTGCCCATCCTCTCCTCTCCATTCCTGCCAAAGTTCTGTGAAACAATTATTGTTATTGCCTTTAACCTATTAAGTAAAAGAAAGAACTCCAAGAAATGTGAGTAATGTTCCCAAAAGTTGCACAGCTCAAAAAAGTTCCAGGTCTATTTGATTTCAAAACCCATGATCTTAAGCATGAAATACACCACCAGTCTCAGCCTGAGTTCCCCAGAAAGCAGAGCCTGAGACAAAATTATGCGCTACTAATTTACTGGGAAGCATAAGAAAGCATTCTAGCTGTACATGATCAGACAGCAGACAGTTCTTATGGCATCTAATTCATCAGAGGCCGCAGGGAAACCCCAAGATGCAAATTAGCAGTCAAAGTGACAGACATGAAGCAAGGAGTATTGTCAGTGAAACCTGTCAAACGACACAGGGCTGCTGCAGTGGTGGCTGGAGTGACATCCATGTCTAACAGCTCAATGTGGTGTGTAGTAAGTGTTTGATAGACCCACTTTCTGTTTCACTGATGAGTTCATAGTCTAAAGAGTTCCGAATTTTAATTGGAGAAAACTTAAGTGTCTGACATGTGGGTTGGATGGTGACTAACAAACTGCAAGAGTGAAACCTGTGAGCGTATACAGCAAGAAAAGAGAATGATGTCTCCAACATTCATAACCGGCAATGAAGAAGTGCTTTCCATAATACAGGTATTCTGAATAGAGCAGAGAATATCATCTGGATCTTCTGTTGAAAACCATAGTGTTATGGAAAAAAGCATCAACATGAAATTATAAAACATTTTTAATTCACTCTTCTCCTGGGTTCTAAGAAAAACACGATCTAAAGAAAATACAACTGTTTCCTGGGCAATAATGGCAATATAGGCTACCCACTTCAATTCATAATTTTTCTGTTGATATATAAGCAAAAGCAAAAATTTAGAAAAGAGAGGGAATAAAGATAATTTGTCTCTTCCTAATACTGTTGGTTCTTCTTTCTTAAAAACAAAACAAATGTGGTAGAAGACAACGCACCAGAATCAAGCAAAGTTTAAAAGGTGGACTCAGCATATTTCACTGCTTAATTTTCTTCCAGTTAACAATACAGTGAGAAAATATGAATTTCCCATAGATCTAGGAAATATAAATATATTATGAGCTCTCATTCAGTGTTTAGCCACTGTAGAATCTGCAAAATTTGTACTTACAATATAATATACTTCTGCTAGAGTTGTTACCTGAGGATGTTATTTATCAGTTACTTTACGACTATACTTTAGTGATCACTTTATTCTTTGTACACAATGGTTGCTTCTTCCTTATATGAATAAGAGTTTGCTTTCCAAATCACTATCAGAATTTTGGTCTTAAACTGTGCTGAACTATTTTTGGCAATGAATTATGTCATTTTATTTTATTATGATAATTCCCAAGTGTCCCTTTGTATTTGCCCATATTAAACTCATGGGATCTGTGAGTAATATTAAAACTTAGTTCTGGAACTACTGTCCCTCCCCTGTACGTTAAATTACTAAATAATACAGGTTAATTAAATATTAATTTAAAGATAGAGACATAAAGCAAAAATATGAATGCAATAAAATGATATAAATGTTAGTAAAATAGGTGTTTTCTCAATTTTGTACCTGAAAATAATTTACATTGTTGATTTTTCATAGTAAATGTGACTTTCAGGTTTGATTAAACTTTGTTCAGAAGTTCTTGAGAATTCTACATTGTTATTGCTTAATTATACCATTTTATTTACTCTATATAATAACTCTTTAGAGTAGTTATTGACATTTCAGAGTGGAAGTATCTAGGGCTCTAAAGCTTAAGTAACATTTACAAAGTTATACAGATAATAAATGGTGGAGCTAGGATTTTCCAGTCCAAACGCATCATCGACTTCACTACAACACAAGCTGAGATTAAACTGTGCTTATGTGGCAGCTCTCTATAAGCAAGTTGCTTTTTTCTCCTTAAGGTTGTGTTTTTAGTAAGTAAAATAAATAAATCCAGAGAAACAACGATCTCAGCAAAAGCCCAGTCTGTGCTTATAAGACCCTTATAAGACATTGGTGTCAAACACACACACACAGACACACACACGCCTCAAATAAAAACAGCCCTGACAAAGCTTATAGTGATGTGAAAAAACTTACTGCATTGGAGAAAAGACGGAGAAGTACCCTAGGATTTATCCATCATGCAGGCCTATGAGAGTGCAGAAGGCAAGGAGACCACTCAAAAGGATACCTACCTGGGCTGGGTGGGTTGAAGAAAGCGTGCTGGCGGAGACAGCATGCGGATTAGAAACAAGGAAGAAGTTGCTAAAGCAGTGGAAAAGAAGAGGGGTGGGCGCAGGGTCAGAAGGAACAAGAACACACATTCATGACAACTGGAAGAGGATGTGCCGACTCATCTTCAGGTAAGAGAGGCAGATCTTTTCAGCAGAGAAGGGACCTATCAGATATGCACTTCACTAAGACTGAGGAATGGAGGTTGGCCTGTTGGTCGTTTAGAGGGGAGTGATGATGGAAAGCACACATGTAGTAGGAGTGGCACAAAAGCAGACCAAAAAGTATATGCATCTGGCCTAAGATATGGATCTCATTAGACTAATTATTATAAAAAACACAAATTACACTGTTCTACACATATTAATTTATAATGTTTAATTATTATAACAACCCCAAGGATAAAGTACTTTTATTTTTGGTGAGGAAGATTGGCCCTGAGCTAACATTTGTTGCCAATCTCCCTCTTTTTGCTTGAGGGAGATTGTCCTCTATTTTGTATGTGGGACGCCATCGTAGCATGGCTCGACGAGTAGTGTAGGTCCACACCAGGGATCCAAACCCGCAAACCTAGGCTGTCGAAGCACAACGTGCCCAACTTACCCACTATGCCACTGGGACAGCCAGGGATTAGGTACTTTTAATAAACTTTCGCTTGTGGGAGAACTGAGGCACAGAGAGTTGAAGTAACCTGTCTGGGTACCTGCAGTTAATGAGAGGACGCAGACATGCTAACCCAGAAGGCTGGCTCTAGAGTGCATGCTCTCAACTCCTCTCCTTCTCTGCTTTTCTAGACGGCAGGTAGCTTGGGGGTAGCTGTATTGCAGTCAGCCAGTCACACAGCTTCTTTGTACATTGGTTGCCCTGAAAGTAAAAGTGGGTATGACCATAACTATTTACCTGACCTTTCCATTTTTTAAGATCAGTGGAGAGTTTAATATATTCAAAATTAGATTTCACTAATAGAAGGATCAGTTACTAATATACTGCTTTCATTCAGTCATTTAAAAAATATCTCAAGCACCTGCTATAAATTCATCAAACTCAAGCCATGCTCATCCTAGGAAGCTATACTTTTCCTCTTTGCTACCAAATATCATTCCCTTCAAAATATTTCTTAGTAACACTCATCTGAAACTCAATTACAGATCTCCTTTATCGTATTTACTCTTTACAGGCAAGCTCTGATTTATAAGCTTAATTGTAATCCCCTTAGAAGCTTGGAATTTAATTTTTGTTGTTGATATCCTTAAGTAGATATCTAATATGTATTTGTTAGTAGAAAAATTCTAAACAATTCATTTTATCTATAGAGTAATTCACTGTATAGACGAGGGAAATAACTGGAGCATCACCAACAACACATGGGTCACTTAAGGAAATGTATTCTGTTGATGGTAACTTCATAGTTGCTGATAAATGTTACTGACAGCTATTATTCTAGCAGCTTCTGTGATTATCTATCCACCTCTATATGAATGTACTTATGTATGTATCTAAACTATGCATCTATGTCTAGGGTAGCAAGGCAATAATGAATAAAGATGGCAGGCTAAGCAGATACCACCTGCCCAAATCACATCCTCTTTCATACACGTGATATTTTAAGTAGAGAATAAGTTGTTTATAGTACTACATGATAAAAAAGTTTTCATAATTTCTCTAAATAGAACTCAGCCCAATTTGAATTGACAAAGGAAAACACAGCCTGAAACATGGAAGAAAAGATGTGTAGTGTAGTTTTATTACGAATCTTAAAATACAGAGTCTATGGATAAAGAGTGTAGAGGTGTGGAGTCTGGTCTTGTGTCAGTCATCAGGGGGAACAAAAAAGAATCTTTTCAGAGACAGGACTGAAAGTCTTTCCCTATCCCTCCTTGGCACAGACCAGGGGTGGCGGCAGCTTCTGCTCAAAGATAATGTCCTGGGACCTGGGTGTAGCACTCGCAGCTATCTCAAGATCTGAGCAAACTACACTGGTTCAAACACATGCAACACATGTCCATCATGCTTATTACACAAATTATGGATTTTAGGAAAAGCGTTTCTTTAGAACAAATTGATAAAAATTAGATGGGTTATGTAAAATTTTTATGTTACTGCACTCTTGATGAAAATGTTGGTTTATTACCCTTTTCCCCATCATGAAGTTATGCACCATAAGTAATAGACTCATTGCAATGAAGAAATAATTTTTCACGCATTCTATAGAGAATATTTCTCAGTAATCTTACTCATCAGAAATCTGATTAAAACTAGCAAGAGTATAATAAGCCGGAATCTTGAATCAATTACACATGGCAACTTTGCTATTCTCCCAGTGCAAGCATAAAACTGCCATTTAACATTGCTAACATTTGAAGTCTTTGAAAAAGCAAGCTGTTTTTAAAGGTTAAAAAAAATGCCTTTTGTATTCTTTCCAGTAATTTGTGCATAATTAAATTCATATAACTTAGGCATGTGCCATTTTTCTGACAACGTAATGAAATTATTATGAAATTAATATTAATATAAACAAATGTAATTCCAAGAGACATGTCCAATAAAATGCACAGATATACTTGATTCTGTCATTCATAATACATCTCTTGATTAAAATGAATTAAGGCAGTTTATCATAGAATGACATACATTTTAGTCATTCTCATTAGAGCTAAATATGGTTTATAAATTTTAGATAAAGTTTGAGAAATTTTATCTTCAACCACAAGAGTCTCAATAATCTTTAAGATTATGGGAACATTGATTAGTTGTTTTAAAGTTTTATTAATTACTTTAAGTTTCAAGGACTTAGAAGTAATCATCTGAGAAATCAGAATCACTTATTTGCTTTTTTTTAATTCTTTATGATACTGAGACAAATACATAAGATATGTTAATCTACTGAAGTTTTATCTTTTTTTTTTTTAAAGATTGGCATCTGAGCTAATATCTGTTGTCAATCTTTTTTTTTTTTCCTCTTCTCTCCAAGGCTCCCAAGTACATAGTTGTATATTCTAGTTGTAGGTCCTTCTGGCTCTGCTGTGTGGGACACCAACTCAGTATGGCTTGATAAGCCATGGTAAGTCTGTGCCCAGGATCTGAGCTGGCGAAACCCTGGGTCATGGAAGTGGAGCACATGAACTTAACCACTTGGACATGGGCCGGCTCCCAGCCTATTGCATTTTTGTCCGAAACAAAATGATACTAAATTATGATACTGCTTTTATTTTCCTCTTTCTAGAGTCAACTCAATTCAGTTCAATAGAACAAATATTTAGTATATTAGCATATTTATAACCCAGAGTCTTTCATTTCAAGAAGGAGTTCATAAAACCCATGAGGTGATAAGCAGACTTGTGAGTCAGAAATTACAGGACTGTGTGCAATATCAAATTGTCAGTCTCAGGTTGACACACAGCTGTACCTGCTTGCAGACATGTACACATCACACACACACACACACACACACACACATCAACAGTAACAAATATCTGCAAAAATCCAACTCCAAAAACAACTTTGTGTCACTTATTCTCTAAGTGATTTTAAGCTAAGCTAGAGTCAGGGCCACAAATTAGATATATATTATTTTGACATTTTTATCTTATAAAACTTAAATCTGCTGGAACATGGTATAGTATAAGTAAATTAATAAATGCGTGAGGCATAAGTAGTATTATGATTTCCCATGAGATTTCCTTAACTCAGGCCTCTGTTTTTGAGTGTCAAATGGTACTGTCATTGCATGCCTTTACTTGGCTCCAAGGGAAGATAACTTAGCAAGGGGGCCCTCTTTTTTTTTTAACTCATTCATAATATATTGCTAATTTCACATTTTTTAAAAAAATGTTATCTGTGAGGCGTGAAAGTCTATAATTTAAAATCAAAATTTAGGAACTGTGAATATCTATCTAATTATGATAGCACATGGAAAATCTGATCTTATTTTGTATGTACAGAAAGAATTTTAGTTACCAACATAGAATTTGTATCAAAAGTCATAAATTAGTTTACCTTTGATCCACTAATTCTAATTCTAATAATTCATTTCCAAGTGATTGAAGATGTATGAAATATTTTACTCAAATATATACATTTAAGTGTATTTTAACAGGGATGAAAGAAGACAAAATCTCCAAATTTTATAAATAGCAGAGAGGTTAAATGTATGATAATACACCTAACAAAGAAATACTACAGATATGTAATAAAAGGATTTAGACAACTTTTTAATGAAATGGAAAAATATTTATGAAACATATACATTTACATATGGGTAAATGTGTATATTTTAATGTGTTTAATTATATACATATTTATATCTTTTTAAAGAGAAAGCGAAATATGAGACCAGAAAATAAATCTACCAAAATGTCTACAATATGTATGTTTTAACCTCTCTGAAACATGAGTGCACTTTAATATCAATGAGATTTTATAATGAGTGCCAGGTAATTGGAGTCATGACATAGATGCATGAAAATCTTCCTTAGCACCTTCTGGTAAAATCATAAAACTGTCAACGTCAAAGCTGCTTCAATTTCATGAAGTATGGCTTCATAATTAGATCCAAGGTGATATTTTCCTTTGTATTTTTACCCAGACTTTTCAAACAATTTGAACAATTTTTATAAAGAGAAGCAATATTAGTAAATCCTATAAAAACAGAACATAAGCACAAAACGTGAACAAAACAGTAAATTAAATGTTGGAAAATCAAAAAGAGGGGCAAAGCAATTATAATAAAATACTACTTATTTTACTGTTTTTGAGAAAATTAGTGACATAACATAAATAGGATTGCAGTAAAAATGCCAACAAACTCGGTGTCAGATTCAAGGCCTGAATAACCCTTACTAGCAATGAGTTTGATCAAACCACTATTACACTCTCTTATTTAGTTTTTTCATTTGTAAAATAAGGAGATACTAATCTAACTAGGTTTGAGGAAGTTTGTAAATTAAATCACAGATGTGAAAGTTTTTCAAAATCCTAATTTTATAGATATCTATGTTATTTCTTTTGCCTTACTTTTAAAATAACATCTGAGGTCATTAAATAAAAAAAAATGGTGTGGATAAATTCTCTAAATACTTGGAAATGTTATAAACACCCATTTGGAAATGACTCCTGATTCATCCAGATTCTGAAAAGTATTAGTACCATGAGGTTCACACCTCAAGAAATGCCAGTTTTCTTTTCATATTTTTGTGAGATAACTTAAGTAACATGAAATTCACCCACTGTAAATCTACAATTAAGTGATTTTTATTAAATTTATAGAATTGTGCAGCCATCAACATGATGTAGTTTTAGAACATTTTCTTCATTCCAAAAATTTCTTCCTGTCCCTTTGCTGTCAACCTCCACTCCCTCCCTAAGACTTTCGGATCATTTGATCTGCTTTCTTTCTCTATAAAAGTGCCTTTCCTAGACATTTTGTATAAAAAGAATCATACGGTATGTGGCTTCTTTCACTGGATAATATTTGGAGGTTTATACATGTTTTGTAGTATGTATCAATAATCTGTTCCTTTTTATTGCTGAACAGTATTTCATTGTATGTCTATACTGCATATTTTTAGCCACTCACCAGTCAATGAATATATTATTCTTTTCAGGTTTTGGCTATTAGGAATGAAGCTGTTATATACACTGACATTTATGTCTTTGCATAGACTGGTGTTTTCATTTGTTTTGGGTAGATTCTTAGGAGGAAATTATTATGATGTATGATAAGTTTATGCTAAAAATGTTTAAGATAAGCTGCCAAACTCTTTTCCAAAGTGGCTGTACCATGTATATCCACCAGCGCACATGAGGGTCCCAGTTTCTGCCCATCTTCACCAACACTTGGTATTTTCTGTCTCACTTTACTATACCCATTCGAGCGGGTGTGCAGTAGTATCTTATTTTGGTTTTATGCGCATTTCTCTAATGACTAATGACATTGAACATCTCTTAATGTTCTTCTTAGTCATTTGTACATCTTCCTTAGTAGAATATCTATGAAAACCATTGGCTTATTTTAATTGGATTGTTTTCTTATTGAGTTATAAAAGTTCTTTATGTATTGTGGATACAAGTCCTTTATTGGATATGTGCTTTGCAAATGTTTTCTACCAGTCTGTAGCTTGTCTCTTCTCTAACTTAGTGGTCCCTTATGAAGAAATTGTTTATATTGATGAAGTGTGAATTATTAATTTTTTTTTTTACGGATTTTCCTGATGAAACTAAAAAATCATTGCCAAAACCCAGATCATGAAGCCCTTTTTTCCTGTTCCTTTCTAGAAGCTTAATAGTTTTAGGTTTTACATTTAGGCCTATGATTCATTTTTATTTAATTTCAGTATATGGTATGAGGAAAGGGTCTAATTTTATTATTTTTTCTGGTGGGCATTCTGTTTATCAAAGTATTTTTATTGAAAATCAATCAGCCATAAGTGTGTGGTTTATTTTTGGACTTTCAATCTTGCTCCATTCATCTATTTGGCTATTCATGCACCAATGCTATGCTGTATTGATTATTACGGCTTTATTGTAAGTTTTGAAATCTGGTAGTACAAGTTCTCAACTTTGTTCTTCTTTTTCAAAATTGTTTTGAATATTTTAGATACTTATCATTTTCATATAAACTTTAGCAAATTTTTGAAAGAATATATACAACTACACACTGAAAATATACCATCAGTTGCTTTCACTTGTTCTCATGAAGTAGTCCACTGGTTTTGCTTCTATTTTCTCTCCAAACTAGTTGCAATCTAACTTCTGTTCTATCTCTGATGAATCTACTCTTCTAAGACCGTTTACTTCACAGTAAATAAAGTTAAGAATGTCTTATGGCTATTTATGTTCTTTGATCCCTAATTAAAATTTTCACATATAATTCTTTACTCTTCCTAGGAATTCAATATTTTCTTAAGTTTATGGAAACTAGACTGACAGGAATCTCCTTAATCCTAAGAAAGGTATTTTCTCCTTCTTAGATGCCCTCCCAGCTCACCCTCTCCCAACAAAAAAAAAGTGCGCTCCGAAGCTTAGTTCTTTAACTGCTTCTCCTCTTGGTTTCACTGAAGAGTTCTGGTGGATGTGGATTTTCGCCAAATGCCAAATGGCTAAGGAAAAGAGTGATAATAAGCTGAAGCCAAGCCTTATTCTATCATAGCTATGGACTTCTGCAATTCTGTCAAAAGTTAATTACTAATGCAATTTGATTATTTAAAAATTGTATTAAGCTCATTAAAAAATTGACATTATAGTGCAAAAGAAAAGAAGAAAGAAAGAAGATGATTGATTAGGATTGTCAGCTGCTAAATAATTCCTGTCATCACTCTGCTACATATCTCCATCCTAAAAACAGCTGATTTTTAGCAGAGATTGGTGAAGAAGTAGGATTTGGGGGCTAGCTGCGTCAGGATAGGGTGCTCATGAGTTGCTGACAAATTAGGAAATTTCTTCCTCTTCAATGCTATAGACTAGAAAAAAGAGTTTTCAGCTTGTGTAAAACTCCTGTGCACAAAGACTTGTTTGATAATGATGTTGCAATACCCCATGAAACAATGTGATAAAGTAAAATTTTCTACAATACTTGAATTAGATGTTGTCTAAGTATTTTGAGAAGTAGACTTAAGATAGCTTTTTAAAATATAATATTGTATTACATTATAAATATTATACAATATTATAAAATATAACTTTAAAAGAATTTTATATACCTGCTACCTTATTCAACTGCTTAAAAAAATCCCACATCTTTAAAACTTGGCTCAGGAAATCTGTTAATGGAGCAATCTAATTGGCTTTGAAAATAACAAAATCATATGGAATTTTCAGCTACATCTTAGATATTATTTCTTCTATGTAAATTTCAACATCTTTTTCAGAACCTTTCCCAAAAAACTGATTTTTCACTGGAGCCTCCAGAAAGAACACAGCCCTGACAACACCTTAACCATACCCTAGCAAGACCCACGTCAGTCTTCTGACCTACAGAATTAGAAGATAATAAATTTATGCTGTTTTAAGCCACTAAGTTTGTGATAATTTGTACAGCGTCAATGGGAAACTAACAGATTTTGCTATCTGAAGGTGGAATGCTACTGTAACAAACACAAGAATGTGGAAGTGACTTTGGAACTGGGGCATGGGAAGAGGCTGAAAGAATAGTGAAAAACATGATAGAATAAACTAGATTGTCTTGAACAAAGTGTGAGTGAAAGTATGAATGTTAGCTCTGCTGGTAAAAACGTAGTAGGAAATGAGGTGCATGTTACAGAAAACATATATCACCATGAACACACGGTTGGTCAAAATTCGAACTTGAAAAGCATTGCCAGGGTGCTTAGATGGAAATGAGCTAGATGTCAATGGAAACGGGAGGAAAGGGGATCCTTGTTATATAGTAGCAGAAAGCTAAGCTGAATTGGGGCCTGTAGTTACATGAATAACAAATTTTGTAAACAGCGAACTTATACATTTAGCTGAAGAGTTTTCCAAGCAATGTGCTTGAGGTTTGCTATGGTTTCTTCTTGCTGCTTACAGTAAAATGTGAAGAAAATAGATAGAAGACGGCAATAATTGTTAAGGAAAAAGGAACAAGTACTTGATGATTTGGGAAATTCTCAGTCTACCCAGATTGCAAAAGTTGCTAAAATTTAGAGATTCATTGTCAAAAAACATATGCTCTGCAGAGACAGCCAAAAGTGTAGAAGACCTTTAGTTCCTCAAAAGGGTCAAACAATCAAAGGAATCAGTTACACAAAGGGCTATTTGAAGAGATGAGTCATGTGACTTGGATCCTTTCAGCCACCTCAGCAGAAGCCTGGAATAGAGATAGGATTATCCTGGGAATATCTGCGGGGGAGCCTCTTGTCTAATGGAGTAAGGCTTTGTGACATTAATGGGAGAGTCATAGGTTCATGAGAATTTTATACCAGTTTAGACTGACAGGGGCAGAGCAAGGATAAAAGAGAAGAATGTTGTCAGACTCTCAAAATTCCATAGGCTAGAAATAGGTTGATAAAACTACTCCATTTAAAACACTTGCTACCCTTCAAGACAAAGGAAAGATGACTGAGGGTGGAGCCACAGCCTAGAGGGAGAAGCCATGAACTCAGAGGGCAGAGCTTTGAACCACAGAGAATTATTTCCAGGCCTTGTAACCTAATAGAATTGACAGGCCAGGCGGGAATTCAAAATTTCTCGGGACTGGTGACTTCTTCTTCTTTTTTTTTTTTTTCCATTTTCTACCTTTTCGGAGGAAGTGTCTGTAACTTTTCCTATGCCTTTCTTATCATTGTATTTTGGAAGCAAGTAACTTGTTTCTTGTGTTTCACAAGTTCACAAAAGTAGAGATGTTGTGTCTCAGGATAGATTATACCTAGAGACTGCAGATTTTGGACTTGCCATCCTCCATAATTGCATAAGTCAGTTCCTTAAAATAAATTTCTTTCTATATACTTACACAATCTTATTGGTTCTGTTGCTCTGGAGATCCCTGACTAATATATATCTTAACATATTCTATTTCAGATTGACAAATAAAAATGGCAAGCAATAGGATATATTGGAGAATATGAGGAAGCCATTTGGTATAAACCTAATTCGGCCTGACCTTGTCTTTCCAAAACGTCCTGACCGAGGCCGCTGAGCATGCATTGTATACCTGCTTTGGAGATTCCCTATGGCAAGACCAAAGGCCCTTGAGGTAAAGGTGCAACTTCTCTCCCCCTCCCAACGTTGGTGTCTCCTTAAGGATTAAGCATCTTTCCTTAAGCTAGAAACCGATTGCTGCACTCACCTGTGACTGCCCAGCTCGAGACAATAGACTTTGCCTTCTGCTATGCCCATCAAGATAGCAGACCCACTACCTGCTGTGTCCATCAAGTGCTGTGCCGACAGGGCACTCTTGTGACTAATTGTGGGAGGGACATTTCAATCATATGTGAAACACCCTGTTTGGGGGTATCTAACCACTCTGTGAACCCCACTTCTTCGGTGCCCTTTCTTCCTTTGGGAAGAAAGGCCCCGGGCCATGGTCCTCAGATTTCAGCTCAGAATAAACTCACCCAAATTTTCATTTACAGATTGGTTCTGGATTATTTTCGTCGACAAGATATATAATAACTAAAAAAAGTTAAATATAGAAACAACTATTCTATGACCCATCCCTGACCCCTTTTGATGTATTATTGGTATATGTATTATATCTATATATTATAAGCACATTTTTATAATTATTACTTTATGTAATTTTATATTTTTAAAAAAGCTGAGAGAAGAAAGGAAAATAAGTATGTATTTATAAAGTTAGTTATATTAACCTTATATTTACCCTTTCTGGTTCTCTTCATTTCTTCCTATGAATGGGAGTTACCATTGGACATCATTTCCTTACTGCCATACAGCTATTCCCACCTCTCTCCCTTGTGCTATTACTGTCAAACATTGTACATCTCTCTCTGTTAAAAGCCCAAGCATACGATCATACACATATTATTTTATGTGGTTTTACTTTAAAACTGCTCAGAGGAGAAAGGAGAAGAAATATGAAATTTTACAGTCTTTTAGTAGTAGCTACATAATTTCCTTTATTGACACTCTTTTTTGTGTGAATTTGAATTACTTTCTTGTGTCACTTGCTTTCAGTCCAAAGATTTTCCTTTAGTAATTCTTACAAGGCAAGTGGGCCAACAACAAATTCTCTGAATTTTTGTTCATCTGTGAATGACATTTTGCCTTCATTTTTGAAATATAATTTGGCAGGATAAGAATCTTTGATGGTTTACAGTTTTTTAGTTATATTTTTAGTGTATGATTTCATTTATATAACATTCTTTTTTGGCATTTTTTATTGAAATATATTTGACATATAACATTGTGTACATTTAAGCTGTACTACATGTTGCTTTGAAACATTTATAATTTGTAATATGATTGTTATTGTAGCAATAGTTAACACCTCTATCATGTCACATAATTGCTATTCTTTTTTTGTGATGAGAATAATTAAGATGTAGTTCCTTAGCAAGTTTGATGATTATAATATAATATTATTGGCTATATTCACTATACTCTACATTAAATCTCTAGGACTTGATTCCCTCCCAGTTGCAGATTATATACCCTTTTTTTCCCTAATTGAAGTATAGTTGACATACTTTACTATATTAGTTTCACATGTAAAATTTAGTGATTTGATATTTATATACATTATGAAATGATCACCACAAAAGTCTAGTAATGATCTGTCACCATACAAGGTTATTACAATATTATTGACTATTTTCCTTATGCTGTACATTACATCCCCAGGACTTATTTATTTTATAACTGCAAGTTTGTTCTTCTTAATTCCCTTCATCTATTTCACCCATCCCCTAACCCATTCCCTTCTGTGACCACCAGTTTGTTCTTTGTTATCATGAGTTTGTTTCTGTTTTGTTTTGTTGGTGGGTTTTGTTTTTTGGATTCCACACATAAGTGAAATCATACAGTTTTTGTCTCTCTCTGTTTACTTATTTCACTTACCATAATACCGTCTAGGTCCATCCATGTTGTTACAAATGGCAAGATTTCCTTCTTTTTATGGCTGAGTAACATTCCATTGTATATATATATACCATGTCTTCCTTATCCTTTTGTCTGTCAATGGACTCTTAGGTTGCTTCCACATCTTGACTATTGTTAATAACACAGCAATGAACATAGGGGTATATATATCTTTTCAAATTAGTGTTTTCCTTTGCTTCGGATGAATACCCAGAAGTGGAATTGCTGGGTTGTTTGGTAAGTTCGAGTTTTAATTTTTTGAGGAAACTCCATATTGATTTTCATAATGGCTGCACCAATTTACATTCCCACCAACAATATATGAGGGTTCCCTTTTCTCCACATCCTCGCCAAGACTTGTTATTTGTTGTCTTTTTGATAATAGCCGTTCTGACAGGTGTGAGATGATATCTCTTTGTGGCTTTGATTTGCATTTCTATGATGATTAGTGATGTTGAGCATCTTTTTATGTGTCTGTTGGCCACCTGTCTGTCTTCTTTGGAAAAATGTGTATGTAAATCCCTTGCAGTTTTTTAGTTGAATTGCTTGTTTTTCTGACATTGAATTGTATGTGTTCTTTATTTAAATTTGATATTAACTCCTTATTGGATATATCATCTGCAAATGTCATTTCCCATTCAGTGGTTGCCATTTAATTTTGTTGATGATTTCCTTCATTGTGCAAAAGCTTTTTAGTTTGATGTAGTTCCACTTGTTTATTTTTGCTTTTGTTACCCTTGCCTGAGGAGACATATTCAAAAAGATATTGCTAAGACTGATGTCAAAGAGCTCACTCCCTATGTTTTCTTTAGGAGTTTCATGGTTTTAGATCTTACGTTTAAATCTGTAATTCATTTTGAGTTAGTTTTTGTATATGGTGTAAGAAAATGGTTCATGTATCTATCTGTTTTTCCTGGCACCGTTTATTGAAGAGACTGTCTTTTCTCCATTGTATAGTCTTGCCTCCTCTGTCATAGGTTAGTTGACCATATAAGCATGGACTTATTTCTGTTCTATTGATCTATGTGTCTGTTTTTGTGCCAATACCATACTGTTTTGACTACTATAGCTTTGCAGTATAGTTTAAAATAAGGAAGCATGGTATCTCCAGCTTTGTTCTTCTTTCTTGAGATTGCTTTGACTATTCAGAGTCTTTTGTGGTTCCCTGCAAATTTTAGGATTCTTTGTTCTAGTTCTGTGAAAAATGCCATTGGTACTTTGATAGAGTTTACATTGAATCTGTAGATTTCTTTGGGTAGTATGTAAGTTTAAACAACATTAATTCTTCCAATTCCTGAGAACAGTATATCTTTCCATTTATTTTTGTTGTCTTCAATTTCTTTCATCAATGCCTTATAGTTTTCAGAGTATATGTCTTTCACCTCTTTGGTTAAATTTATTCCTAGGTATTTTATTCTTTTTGATGCAATTGCAAAAGATGTTGTTTCCTTAATTTCCCTTTCTGAGTGTTTATTAGTAAATAGAAACACAACATATTTCTGTATGTTGATTTTGTATCCTGCAACTTTACTGAATTCATTTATTATTTCTAGTATTTTTTTGGTGGAGTCTTTAGGTTTTACTTCTTCCTTTCAAATTTGGATGTCTTTTATTTCTTTTTCTTGTCTGATTGCTGTGGTTAGGACTTCCAATACTGTGTTAAGGAAAAGTGACAAGAGTGGCATCCTTGTCTTACTCATGATTTTAGATGAAATGCTTTCAGCTTTTCACTGTTGAGTATGTTAGCTATGGGTTTGTCATAGATGGCCTTTGTTATATTGAGGTATGTTCCCTCTATACACAGTTTGTTGAAAGTTTTTATCATAAATGGATGTTGAATTTTGTCAAATGATTTTATGCATCTATTGAGATGATCATATGATTTTATGCTTCATTTTATTAATGTGGTATGTGATGTTGATTGATTTGCAGATATTGAACCATCCTTGTATCTCTGGGATAAATTCCACTTGGTTATGGTGTATGATGATTTTACTGTATTGTTGAAATTGATTTGCTCATATTTTGTCAAGGATTTTTGCACCCATGTTCATCAGGGATATCAGATTGTAATTTTCTGTTTCTTTGTAGTGTCTTTGTCTGGTTTTGGTATCAGGGTAATACTGGCCTTTTAGAATGAGTTTGGAAGCATTGTTTCCTCTTCAATGTTTTGGAACAGTTTGAGAAGGATAGCTATTAACTCTTCTTTAAATGTTTGGTAGAATTTATTTGTGAAGTGGTCTATGATTTTTTGCTCTTATTTATTTTTTGCTTCCAGTATTTTAAGCATGTCATCCCACTGCCTTTTGTCCCTCATTGTTTATGATAAAAAGTTAGCTAACAATCTTTTGGGGTTTTCTTTTACATGATGAATCATTTTTCTCTAATAAATTTCAAGATTTATCTTTATCTTTGGCTTTCAACATTTTGACCAGGATATGTGTGAGTGTGGATCCCTGTGCCATGGTCCTACATGTAGTTCATTGAGTTTCTTGGATGTTTAGATTAACGTTCTTTCACCCTATTTTGGAAAGTTGTTAGTCACTATTTCCTTAAATACTTTTTATTTCTTTCTCTCTCCTCTCCTTCTGGGATTTCATTAAGTTTATGTTAGTGCACCCAATGGTGCCCCACACTTTTCTGAGGCCCTGTTCATTTTTCCTTATAGCTTTTTCCCCTCTCTGGCCTTCAGACTGCATAATCTCTCTAGAGTTGTCTTCAAGGTTACTGATTCTTTTTTTCCAACAGTGATGCTCCTGTTTATATTTTATGCCTGTTTTTATCCTATAGTCTAGCTACTTAGGGGTCAGTGGGAGTCTGATCGTTTTACTTTCAATATATATCTGCCTTTATATGTAAAATGTGGTTTTTATAAACAGAAGATAGTTTAGTTTTGCTGTCCAGTCCAGTGTGAAAATATCAGTATTTTAATTGAAGTATTTAGACTCTTTAAACATTTGTTGTGTTATTGCTATTATTTTTTAATACCACCATGGTTATAGTTTTTTTTATTATTTATTTTTTTTCTTTTTAAAGATTGGCACCTGGGCTAACAACTGTTGCCAATCTTCCTTTTTTTTTTCTTTTTTTTTTAAGGATTGGCACCTGGGCTAACAACTGTTGCCAATCTTTTTGGTTTTTTTTTTTTCTGCTTTATCTCCCCAAACCCCACCCTGTACACAGTTGTATATCTTATTTGCAGGTCCTTCTAGTTGTGGGATGTGGGATGCTGCCTCAACGTGGCCTAATGAGCGGTGCCATGTCCGCGCCCAGGATCCGAACCCTGGGCCGCCTCAGCGGAGCTCGTGAACTTAACCACTCGGCCACAGAGCCGGCCCCAGTTATAGTTTTGTATTTATACTATTTGGTTGTATTTTTGATTCCTTTTCTCTCTTTTTTCTGCTCTGTTCTATAAACTGAATTTTTGCAGGAACTCAGTTGTTTTCATTGTTGGTTTCTTATGTATATCTCTTTGTTTTTTATTGGTTGAATTTACAATCGCATCTTTAATATACCACTGTTTTTGTTCAAATAATATTATGCCACTTTGTGTATAACGTATATACCTTACAATGACGTACATCCATTTTGCTACTTGTAATTTGTAGTGAATTTAACAGTGTTCCTCAAAAATTTTTGTCCATTCCAAACCTGTGAACGTGGCCTTGTTTGGAAATAGGGTTTTAGCAGATGTAATTGAGTTAAGATGAGGTCATACTGGTTTAGGGTATGACCTAAATCCAACAGAGCTGGTGTCCTTATGAGAAGAGGGAAATTTGTACAAAAATGCATACACACACACAGAGAGGGAAGAGAGTCATACGAAAATGGGGGCAGCACTTGAAGTGATGCAGCTGTAAGTCAAGGAATGCCAATGATTGTTTGAAACCACCAAAAGCTAGGAAAAAGGCGTGGAGCAGATTCTTCCTGAGAGCCTTTGGGGGTAGCATGACCCCACTGACACTTTGGTTTCAGATTTACAGCCTCCAAAGCTGTGAGAGAATAAATTTCAGCTGTTTTCATGCCACGAGATTTGTGGTAAATTGTTATGGCAACCCTAGGAAACTAATACATACTTTTTCATATAATGGCCAAATCTTTTACTATTACGCTTATTTTAAACCCCATAATACAATCTTTCTTTTTTTTTAAATAGACTATTTAGGCTATTTTTTAAAGAATTAAAGAATAAGAAAAATATTTTTTATTTATTCAAGTAGTTACTATTTGCCACATTTTTATTCCTTATATAGATACAACTTTTTAACTTGTTTGGTTTTATTTTACTTCTGTCTGAAAACTTCCTTTATCATTTCTTATACTGCAGGATTTTTGGAAATGAATTCTCTCAACCTTTGTTCAAAAAAATCTTTAAGTTTTGAAATATATTTTTAGTGATTATAGAAATCTAGGTTAACAGATTCAATACTTTAAAACCCTCATCTTCTGTCTTTCGCAATATTTGCTGAGAACCTCTTTGCCTACAGTTCTTAGTATTCAGACGAGACTCAGAGGAATACATATGCATATCTGTATTCTTTTCCTGTATAGCTTCTTCTCTGGAGCTCTTCTCTGCGACTCCTAGACCTCAAGTCTCATCATTTTGCCTTTAAGTCAGTGTGACTAATGTGTTCTGTTGAGGATTTTCCTCCTTGATCAGCGTTCTGGAAAGTGCTTCCTATAAGAAAGCTGAGGGAATGGTAGAGATCAACTAATTTGTTTCCTTTTCTTAGGGATCAGAATCTTGTGTTATCTGTATGTAAAGTCAGAAAATAATTTTTAGTTAACTTTTGTCTAGTTTTTTTTATTTTATTTTACAGAAATAGAGTTTATATGGCCTTTTTTAGTCCACAATCCATCATGACTGGAAGCTGAAGTTCTTCATCAAATCATTTTAGTTGAGTCATTTTCAATAATTTAATAATTGCAATTATTGAGTGACATTCTGCTTACTTCAGAGAATAGTGACGATGCTTTAGGTTACTAACGAGATAAGAACAATAAATGTCACTACGTTTATCTAATATTTTAACTGTTCTAATTCAGTTTTAACCAATGTATTATTAAATGAATTTCCTAAGAAACTTTGACATTACATAAATGCTATTTTGTGTTTGCCTAAAGGGCAAGACTACTTTATTTTTCAATACTTTACGTATAAGTTCCAAGTAATTTTGAATAAACTAGTAACATTAAATTCGTAGTAGCTTGTACAACCAAAACATATAATAATAAATATTTTAAAACAATTATCTTTGTTTCATTATCTTGATTCATCACATTGCTTTCTGAGCTAAAATATGTTTGAATGATGTTTAATGTAAGTATTTGGAGACTTTAATCAAAATACATGTGTGAAGATTTGCCCATTCAGTAGTTTCACTTTTAATTAACTAGAAATTTAAAGAATTAAATAAAATATTTTCTTAGACATAATTGTTTGCTGATTTTTTTAAGTAATCTCAAAGCTTCTGATTCTTAATGATATAAATAGTAAAAATCTGCATTCCCCTTTGCACTTAGCATTTTCCACATCTTATCAACAAACAAGTAAGCAAAAATTAAATGTTTTTGTAATCATCAAGAAACTGGATGGTATTTTCGTAATTATTTTCATAATTAAACCTCCATAATGGATTAAAGGAACCATTCTCAAAGTGTGGTCCACACACCATTATGGATCTACAAGACAACTGAAGAGATTCTGCAGGGATAAAACTCTTTTCCTGGCAGTGCTAAGATGAAATTTCCCATTTTCAGTGTGTCAGCACTGGCACTGACGGCTCAAAGTCTACAATAGGTAAGCCTTCAGTCACCTCAGTGCGAGACAAGGCAGTGGCACCAAATTGTGTGTAGTCATTGCTTTCTTCACTACTTTCCATCTGCAAGAAAATTTAAAATTCTAGTTTATCTAAGAATGCCATATATGATACAGTAAAAATTATTAATTTTATTAGATCTCTAAGACTGAATTATGCATTTCTAATATCCATGCATTGAGATAAGGAGCATGCATAAAGCACTTCTGAGTACCAAATTATGATGGTTGTCACAAGGAAGAAAAGAATACTTTGAGTTTCTAGTTGAAGTAGCCATTTTTTTAATCAAATGTTACTTTACTTAAAAAATGAAAGAAAAATAAAATATGATTATTCAGACTTTGGTAATTGAAAGATTTTTATTGAGAAAATGAGCAAGTGAGACTGACACTACAGAAAAAGCAAACGACAGTATTTATTACCGATAACAAATTTTGAATTTTTGAGCAAAAATTAGAATTTTGGAATCTTGTATCTTCTACCGTGAGTTTGGCAATTTCAAATACTCAAAACTTTTTTTGATGAGATGGGTAGAGATGTTAATAAATATATATTTTTCATATTTTACACTCTCAAAGTTCTGAAGATTTATATGACTCAGTGATCCGTATTTTCAAAATAAACGATACATGATATTACAAAACTATGCACGAGTAACTGATTGAAAGTAACAGGACAAACCAATGGATTATAGTGTAAAAGAGTACCATAGTTTATTGATATGGTTTCAGATCCCATACTGCAGTCAACCTTTAGGGAACTATCACTTGCTAAATTTTGGAGAAAATCAAAGAATATCTGCAATTATCTGAAAAAGTCATCCTTAACTTTTTCAACTGCATGTGCATAGTTGGTCAGATTTTCTCCATTATCCTTCAACCAAAACAATATATTGAATGAAGAAATACATATGAGAATCTGCCTGACTTCTGTTAAGACGAACATAAAAGACATTTGCTAAAATGTAAAACAATGCTGTCCTTCTCGCTAAATACTTTGTTTTAAAGACATGCTATGTTTTATTATTTTTAGTAAAATTGTGTTACACTATAACAATTATTCATAGTAGTTAGATTTATTATTGCTATTCTTCATAATTTTGAAGAATAAATGTTTTTTAAATTTTCTGTTTTAATATTACGTGGTGGATAATGATGGACATAACGCACATAACCAAAAGGTTTTGTGAGTCCTCAATAAGAGTGTAAATGTGTACTGAGACCAAAACATTTGAGAACTGTTTAATTTGATGGATGATAGGAAGTCAAATTTCTGTCCTGTAATACATCACATATCTCTTTAAATTCACACATATCATGTTTAAATTAAATTTCATAACCCATTACAAATTTTTGCTGCTTAGGTAACATCAATATTCTTCCCTTCAATTAAAATTATTTAAAAACCGGATATTTTTGAGTTCAACTTGGTTAACATTTCTATATTATTATGATGATTGCTATTTTATACAGAACTAATAATCAATTTATGGTATTTAAGAAAGGAAACGTTTTATAGATCATTAATTTAGTCTTGAAGTTAGGCAGTGCTGCGTAACTATACCATTTTTCCTGCTAACTTGGTGAACAGAATGGTAAGGGAAGTTATAGCATAACCCTTAGGTGTTTTCTAACAATGAGGAGGTAATGATAGAGGAGAACAGAGAGCATAAAATATTTATGTAGTGCCACTTGTTTTGCCCATTTGGGAAATCAATATTTTAACAATCATATTTTACAATACCCAGGATCGTAAGTCTACCGTGTTAAGAAAAAGAGAGTTTATAGAAGTGGAGACTGAAAACACCAAGTGTATAAAACTTCTCAAAAGTATGCATCCCAGAGCTATAAAGAGAGAGCAAACATACCACTAGCAGATACTAAACCAGCAATGTGCTGACTGCTTCTCACCTCATCTGCGTCACGTGGTCCTTACGGTGTTTAACATCCTTCCCACAGCATTCTGCAAGGAACAGTATTCTGCTGTGTTATTCAGGCTGTTTTAAAAAAAATCTAAGCTGAAAGATAAGTATCCAAATTGTACAAAGGGTATTTTTTTTTCAGAATAATTTGGGGACCACTTTTTGTGCCACAAATTTTTGTTTAATGTAATTAATTCTTATTTTTAACTGTGATATTTATGACGCTTTACATAGATAAAATTAAACAAACATTCTTTGTAAGTAAAACCTAAAAGGAATTTACTTGATTACTACAATAATTTGTAAAATGCATATATAATGAAAATATTCTCTGCAATATATGTGATTTGAATGACTAATAATCATGTAGCATTTTTTATATTTCTGAAAAGTAAAATTACCTTCTGCTTTATTTACATAGGTTTTATAAATAATTTAAATGCCATTTTCAAACAAGAGACTTAGATTATTAAAATATTTTAATAGTAAAATAATAAAGGTGAAAGAGTCCCTAATAAAAAATACAACAATTTGGATTAAATTATAATTTTAGGGGTAAATATGTTTTCACCTTATTTTTTTAAAGATACACATGTAATATAAAAAGTGAAATCCATGGAGTAAACTGACCTATTTTATATAGGTTATGGCAAATAAATTTCAATTTTCTACAAACAGTCAATATATCATTGCATAATTCCTTATTCGCCTTTTTATATTAGAGGTTATCATTATGCAGTAAAATTTTCCCTTTGTCCTGTACAATTCTCTGAGTTTTAACAAATGCATAGAGTCATGTAACTGCCGCCTTAATCAAGGCAAAGCAGTCCATCCACCCTGCCTACCCCCACCCAGTTCTCCCTTAACCCTTTGTGTTCATTCCTTCAGCACTCTCAGCAACTAGCAGCCGCTGATCTGTTTCCAGTTCCTATAATTTTCCCTTGTCCAGAATGTCATATAAATAGTATCATATAACGGAACCTGATCACGTGCTCAGATCTGGTAGGCTTTTGAGTTTGTTGCTTTTCATTTAACGTAATCCATTTGAGATTTATCCAGGTTGCTGTGTATATCAAGAGTAGTTTCTTTTCATTACTGAGAAGTAGTCAATTTCATGAATGTACCACAATTTATTTATCTGTTTACCTGTTGGAGGAAACTGGGATTAGTTCCCTTTTGGGGGCATTTACAAATAACAACACAATAAACATTTCAATAAAGGATTTTCTGTACAGGATTTCCATTTTCCACAAAAGTGGTCATTTTACTTTGCTAAAAACTTCTGAGTAACAGAGGTTGATAATTTCATGTTCAACTTTATGAGATCTGCAAAATACTTTACAAAGTAACAGTACCTTTTTACATTCCCAAAGCACTGCATGGGAGTTTCAGTGGCTATGCATCTTTCCTAACTTAAGATTGTAGGGTTTCTTTTTTTCATTATCATTTTAACCGTTCAAACATTTAGGTAGTATTTCCTCTTGATGTTTTCTCTTGTATTCCTGTAAGAATAAATGACACTGAGCATCTTGTCCTGTGCTTTTTGCTACCCATACATACTCTTGGCTAAGTGTCTGTTCAATTCTTTTGCCAATTTTTGATTGGATTTTGCTTTGAGTCTTGAGTCCTGAAAGTTCTTTATATATCCTTTGCTAGTCTGTGTCTCTCTTTTCATTCCCTTAATGATGTTTATCAAAGACTATTCACATCTAGCGAAATATAATACCACTTTTTTCCTTTGATGATAGTGCTTTTGGTGTTGATTCTAATAAATCTTTTCATAAACAAGAATAAAAAATGTCCTCCCATGTTTTCTCCTAAATTACTTATACTTTTAGGCTTTATATTTCAGTCCTTGATCCATTTTTAGTTATTTTTTGGTATAAATTTTTTAGAAGAAAATCTTTGTGAGTTTGAGTATGACAACAATTTCTTACATGTAATACCAAAAGCTTGATCCATAAAAGAAAAATTGATAAATTTGACTTTATAAAAATTAAAACATTCTGCTCTTTGATAAACACTTTTAAGAGAAAACACACACAAAATACAGACGGGGAGAAAATATTTGCATACTGTATATCTGATAAAGAAGGTATAATGAGAATATGTAAAAACTCTCAAAGCAATAATAAAAAAACAGGCAGTTTAATTTTTTTCTGTAAAAAAAGCAAAAAATTTGAACAGACCATTCAGCAAAGAAAATATCCTAATAGCAATTAAGCACATGAAAAGGTTCTCGATATCATTAGTCATTAGTAGTATTCAAATTAGAAACATCATGAGATACCACTCATGCTTAATAGAATGTCTAAAATTAAAACTGTCTAAAATTAAAACTGAACATAGCAAGTGTTGGCAAGGCTATGGAGTAACTGCAACTGTTATACACTGCTGATAGGAAGGTAAAGTGATAAATCCCACTTGAAAAATTGGCAGTTGTTCAAGAGATTAAATGTAGATTATCACATGATCCACCCATCTACTCTTAGGCTTTTACTCAAGAAAGAAAAGCATATGCCCATAAAGAGACTTGTACATGAATATTCACAGCAGCTATATTTTTAGCAGCCAAATTGAGAAACAATCTAATAGTCCATCAACAGGTAAATGGATACACAAACTGTGGTATATCCATACAATGAAATACTTTTCAGAAAGCCAGACCAAAAAGGTATGTCCCATGTGACTTCATTTATATAAATTTCTAGAAAATGCAAATTAATCTATAGTAACAGAAAACAGATTGTTGCCAGGTAATGGCAGTGTAGGGCACAGAAGGGCCAGTGTGGAGGGATTACAAAGGAATAGGAGTAACCTTTCCACAGTGATAGATGCATTCATATCTCAATTGTTGTGATGGTTCCCAGATATACACATATGTCCAAACTTATTATATTATACAATTTTAATATATGCAGTTTATTGTTTGACTAGATCTTAATAAATTTGATTTAAAAAATGAAACATAAACAATAAATGCATACTTATGTTTTTAGCTATTCACTTTTGGACAGTTTTTACTACAACAGGTTAGAAATCCTATTAAAAATAAGTTATATAATGTGCTCATTTGCTCAATAACCTCCAGTGATTTCCTTTCTCATTCAGTCCTTCAATAGCCTAAAATTTCCTACATCGTTGGCTTTCAATACACTGTCCCCTAGGAGAAGTTTTGGAAACTTGTGGGGGTATTTTTGTGGCATCGATGATTGTGGAGATCTACCGGCCTTTAGTGGGATCCTAGATGTTCTACAATGTCCAAGAAAGTCCCACAGAATGATTTTTCTCATGTTCCCTCAATATTTGAATTTCCTGCTAGGCATTCATCAAGTGAAAAAAATCTTGAACCAAAAACTCAACTCCATTTTCTGGATAACCTCTTAGTATTTTTAGACAGTTTTAATATAAAGTAGATAAGAAGGTTGACTTTTTGTTTAGAATTTTTCCTTTTGTTTCACCATTGCAAAAAATTGTATCACAGAAAATGACCCTAGACACCTGAGGTATTTCAATTACCAACACAAAGACCTGCATCAGAGCTGTATTTAGAGCTGTCACATCCACCCTTATTCTACATAGAGCTGAAGCACCTGACTCCAGCATCTCATCTTCTAGGCTCGTCGTGCCTGCGCATTTATCCCCTGCGAAACACATCATTGAATAATAATTTCAGATTAATTTTTTTTTGCAGGAATGTCAGATGTCGTATGTTGAGTTCTCAAAGAAAACCTCTCTGAGTTGGAGTTTAAGGTGCAGGCTGTTTATTAAGTGGTATTCCTTGCATCCAAACATGTTGAAAGGAAGAGAAGGAAGCAGGACTGAGCACAGAGAGAAGTGAATCTGCAATACAGGCCTAACAACAACCTAACACAAAGCCCTCCCTCGATGCCCTCAGAAGCTCTAGAGCTAGAGCATCTCTGCAGAGCTGCACTCAATTAAGCCAAGATGCCCAGGCCTCTATCAATCACTGAACGAGAACTGCCGCAGTAGTCTCTGTGGCTGAGAGCACTGCCTTAAGTTTAAAGGATTGTGCAGAATATCCAGTGTCTGGCTCTTAGCATTTTGCCATTACCATGGTGGATAGTTTTAAAACTAAGGTTTAGCTGCCTTGAATTAACTGTTTATTGGACAGTTAAAAACCAGTGGGATGTTTAATTAGTAATGAGTATTTTCTCAGCTAGTGTCAAATCCTGTGTGTGAAGTCCTCTGGTAGGCAGAGGTCTGCACTATCTCTGTGCCTGAGTACTGGAGGGAGGGCGGGAAGCCATGAATTTCAAACATCGGCTTACATTTAGGGCTCTAATTGGATGCACAATTGTAACTCCACAATGGAAATTTTTGGAATTTTTCCAAACTTAAGAGCTTTCGATATTCATTGCCAGGAGATTGTGATGGGTTAGGAAGTCTCATCTTTTCTTTTGGTTGTATGTTCTGCTTCCACTGGTGCCAAGGAACAGCTCAGGAGAGGCATCTTATTTTTAATATTGGGTGAAAGTCTGAATCAAAAAGCCTAGGGGTTTGTGGAAACAAAGCAACAATGACAAAATGGCATTGTTGCCAAAGTCTTAGGTCAACTGTAAAATTAGTCACATGTACCTATAATCCCATAAGTTCTGAGGGGCATATAAGACCCAATGTCTGGCTTTTTTCTTTTTTGGTAGTAAGACTCTTTCTAGGGATTTTATATCTAGGGGCTCCCCACTCACTCTGAGTTGCTTGTTGATTACTCCATGTAGAAGATTTAGTTAAATTTCCAGGTATGAGTTGTGTCATATTCTACAGTCAAAGAAATTAACTTATTTACAATTGATACCTGCAAATCCCATGATTTCTTTCTTATCAGATATTAGAATTTTACACCCAAGTTGTACAACTGTGGGGTTTTTTACTTATTCTTGAATAGACAGCACTTGGAAAGCAGGAAATGCAATGCTGGTGGAGGTGGCCAATATGAAAATTTTATGAATATAGTTAAATATTTGACCACCAACTAGTAGTTCACAATGTTAAAGATTTGTCCAGCCTATTGATGTTATGCTTTTGGGGGAATTAAAATAACTCTGTAGAAGGATGGGAAATGTGTACGCCCTCCTCGAGGTAAGCACATGGATTGTTATCTTTTCGACGAGTATAGAAAAAAAGGCATTAGCAATGTCAAAGGCTGCATCCAAACGCCAGTAAAGGCAGCAAAATGTTAAAGCTTTGATAGTTTACAGTACAGTGCCAAACAGAGATGGCTTCCAGAAAATAATGCATAATACCCAACTTCTATGAATCTTGTAAGAGACGGATAATTTTTTTCCTCCCACAGACATTAGTTCATTATGTCTTTGGTAGCTGTAAGGAATACAGATGTTCTTAGTCATGCATTTGTGTGACCATTCTAGAAGCAAACAGTAGAGTCATAGAGCACTTGTTCAATCAGTATATTCACACACCTGCATCTGCAGAATAACCACATAAGTTATATAGGCTCTCTAAAAATAGTAAGTGTAGTCTATGTAAATGATGATAATAATAATAACCATCTTTATAAGCTTGTAAGATTCAGTATATACTAAGCTCATAAAAGTGTTTCACCTCATCCTGGAAAGGGAATGGAAAATTGACTTTCAATGTCTGTCTCTTGCCTCTGATCTTAAAAGGGAAATCGGTTCTCCATTTTCACATTAGCCTATCAACTTACATGAGTATCTGCCTAGCCAAAGCAACCAAATCCATTCTTGATTTAACGTTTAGGTATTTACACTTTTGTTTTTCACCATCATTGTAACTATTATAGCTTCTAGCTGAGCTCATACAAGTAATATACATAAATCCTTATCAGGATTCAAAATACTCTGCTCAGGGGTACATAGACATGAACCACTCTTGCCAAGTGGTGGTAATATAAAGTAGAGCTTGTTGGAGAATCTCACAATTCTGAAGCTTGAAGTATCCTACAGAAAGACTACTTGGGGCCAGGCATGGCTGAAAAATCATAAAGACAATTTCACAAAAGAGATTCCACCTTATTATAATTTACATGTTTATAGGAGACTTGAAAGGGGGGCAGGAAACATATATTCAACTGTCTGATTATTAGAGCTTCCTGGTCAAGAAGGCTTTGTTAGGACTTGGCTGCTGGTTTCATCCAAAAGGCTTATGTTCTGTTTAGCTAGATTTTTATTAAGCAGCCAGATGTAGTTATAAAGCCATCCATATTTGCCTATTTTCATTAAAGAATATTAATCAATTTATGAAATTATATACTTATCATACTGATGTTTGTAAAACATCAACAGGATGGAAACAAACTAAAGGTCCATTGTTGAGTTTCATTTTTCCAACTTAAAAAATTAGAGTCTGTCTTAACAATGGGCTATCTATCTCCACCTATAACTACTGTTTCTATCTGAAATGATGTGAAAAGAAAGAAACCTCAGTGGATGGGCCACCTACCTTGCCATTTATGTAACTAGAAATAATAGATCAGAAGATGTTTAGAGAGATGTGTAATTGTCTAGAAAATATCAAGGTACGTCTGAAATTTGAGAAAATAAAGAGAAATGTGAATGTAAGAGAAATATTTATTTTTCATTGAATACATTTTCTGTGATGTGGATTTTTTAACCAATTTAATGTACTGTCTTGTCATTAAAATAAGAACAGGGCCCGCGCAGTGGCGTAGTGGTTAAGTTTGCACACTCCGCTTTGGAGAATACAGTTCTCCAGAGTTCCCCGGTTTGGATCCTGGGCACAGACCTACACACCATGCACCAAGTCATGTTGTGGTGGCCTCCCACATAGAAGAACTAGAAGGACTTACAGCTAGGAGATACAACTATGTACTGGGGCTCTGGGGAGAAAAAGAACAAAGACGAAGGCTGGCAACAGATGTTAGATCAGGGCCAATCTTCCTCAACCAACCAAAAAAAAAGCATACCTTAAAAAGTAAATAAATAAATAAAATAAGAAAAACACACAAGTGCAAAGGTCTTGATTTCTAACACCATTCTCTAATAAAAAGAACTTGGAGGGCCAGCCTGGTGGCACAGTGGTTAAGATTGTTCTCTCCTCTTTTGCAGCCCAGGGATCACTGGTTTGGATCCTGGGCACAGACCTATGCACCACTTATTAAACCATTCTGTGGCAGGGGTCCCACATATTAAATCAAGGAAGATGGGGACAGATGTTAGCTCAGGGCCAATCTTCCTCAGCAAAAACAGGAGGATTGGTGGCAGATGTTAGCTCAGGGCTAACCTTCCTCATAAAAAAAAATGGATAAATGAATAAATAAATAATAAAAATAAATTTAAAAATAACTCAGTTTTCATGGAGAAACGGCTGATTCTTGAGCATGGAAAATCAAAGATTAACATGGAGCATCTTGCAGTGCCAGGAAGTAAGGAAATATAAAACAATTAAGGTATTTTAAAGGAACACAGGAACCACCTTTGAGACCTCCCAATAGCCGAAGCCAGAATAATTGGAGCAGAAAAATGACTAATACTAAATTGGATTATAACTCAAGGGATAAAATAAATCCTCATGAATCCATATTGATGCAAATAAATGATTAAATGAATAAATAAAATGGGAGGAGGATAGGCCAATATGCGCAGAATAATTTCAAACAATTTATGTCAGTACTCTCTACTTTTTCTTCTTTAAGTGTGGACTGCACAAAGTGACTTCCTCCAAGAAGCACAGTATGCAAATGAAGCAAAAAATCGTAAGTTTACAGTGCAGAGACGTGACAAGCACTATGTCATCCAGAAGATGAAGGTTAATATCAACGGGGTAAGTGATATTGATGGCATGTACCTTTCATATGGTGTGATGAGAATAGCACTTTACCTTGTGATTTTCCTCCCCCAAAAACCATAAGCCTTGCCTAATATTGAGAGAAAAAAAAATCAGGCATACCCAAATTGAAGGACAGTCTATAAAATACTATCAGTACTCCTTAAAACTATGAAGGTTATCAAAAAATCTGAGAAAATGTCACAGTCTAGAAGGGCCTGCAGAGACCTGATGACTATGTTGTATCTTGGATGAGATCCCGAAACAAAAAAGACATTATCTAAAAATTAAAGAAATCATGTAAAGTATGGACTTAATTAATGTATCGGTATTGGTTCATTAGTGTGACAAATATACCTTTCTAATGTAAGATGTTACTAATAGGGAAAACGGGGTGTGGGGTATATGGGAACTCTGTACTAACTTTGTAACTTGTCTGTAAATCTAAAACTATTCTAAAATAGAATTTTATTATGTGAAAAATGTACAGGAATAATATTAAAAACCTTCTTATTTTCTTTAATTTCAAATGGATAACATCAACTGTATTCTCCAATAAATTAATTTGTATTTTGCATTCATAAAAGTACATTATACATTCTCCTCATATATTTTTGATAAAAGAATTAGTACATGTTAAGGATAAATACTGTCAATAATAAACTAAGCAGAAGTTACATGCACATATGGTTTCTTTCTCTGTTTAAATGCGCTTTTAATAAAATCTGCAGGATAACATAAAATAAAGAGGACTGCATATTATTAAGATAGGCTTTTGAAGTTGTTAAAATGGACTTGCTTGATTTTTTCCTCAAGGCATGATCAAAATATGTCATTTTATTTCTTAGCAGGACATATTATATTTAATTCAAAATACTTATTTTTTGCCATTATGACTTATATAACTCCACTTGATACTGATTTTCTTGTGTAGCAGTCTTATTGTAGGAAGAATACGACTTCTCTTGCAATACAAACACTTCACAGCTGAGAGATTTAAACTAAACTAAACAATTAAAAGTTTCAAACGTACCAAAGTAAAAAGAGTGCAGAAATTTGGGACTGATTTTTATTTGATTGTGAATAGTGCTAAAGTGTTCTTATATTTCCTCATGCATTAAAAATCCTTCACTATTAAAATTTAAACACTGATTTGTTGCTGTTTTCAGCAAAAGCATAAAAGAATTTGGGGTACAATGACAAAGAATTTGAAACATAGTCTCAATGATATATATGTAAAATGATTTTATATTTTTCTGCGGGATTACTGAGTGAAAGTTGTCCCGCATGCATAAATCCAAGCACACCAATGTATACGAACAGATACAATTTTGGACACTCATTATATCCTAACCTGAACAATAACCTAATGCTAACTGCAGGGTTTATATGCTAGGGAGCTCCTAATATTCAGAGTGCAGGAATACGTGGAAGTTTCATTTTCAGTTTTCCATTCTACTGGGTCCCAAACAATCCCATGGTGCCATCCACAGTTGCAGCAGCAGATACAGGAGTCCAAAGGACTACAAAGAGCTCAGGAAAGAGAAACTTCAGCTCTGACCAGTGACTATAACCTTAAGAGGATGGGGCAAACCCTCTCTGTTCTCCCACCTTTTTGCCCCAGAGAGCAGTTGGGAAAACTGGTGGCACAGCAGCTATTTAAAGCCCAACTTTCTGACCTGAGGACACATTAAAAGATTCTCAGGGAACAAGACAGTTAGAGGAGATTACGGAGAGGGAGGAGCTTGGGAAAGCCACCCTATAAAGTTGACTAGGAATTCCTAGGCTCACAAGTTGATCAGTTGCTAAATAGCATAATTAAGAAACTAACTATGAAAAATTATTCTGAATGATTTTTGTCATCTATTTACCTTAACAATACAAGCTTTTTATAGTATTTACTCAGCTTAAATTTTTTTCTTAAAATTTTATATAAATGCATAAAGTTTACAAAAATTAAATGTTCAGCTCGATGAATTCATGCAAATATGTTCCCCTGTATCGTCACCACTCACTGTAAGACACAAAATAATAACAGCCCTGTAAGCCTCGAGTCCATCTGTCTGCAAAAGTAGCCACTATATTAACTTTTATTATCACAGATTCATTTGCCTACTTTTGGACTTCAAATAAATGTAGTCACACAGCATATACTTCATTTTGTCTGTCTTCTCTAGTTCAACATAATGTCTATGAGATTCATACAAGTTAGAGCTTGAGATAAACCATCCTTGCTGTTGCCTGTACTATACCACTGTATGAATATACCACAATTAATTTTTCCGTTATCCTGTTCGTGGACATTTGAGTCATTCCCAGTTTGGAACTAGCATAAATAAAAGTTCTCTGTACATTCTTGTGTATATCTTTTGGTAGACATAAATGTTTACACAGAGGACATGCCTAGGAGTTGAATTGCTATTTCAAAAATGGCTGGATATCAGTACTTTCATATGTTCAACCTAATATCATCCGATTTGCTACTTTTTAAACAGTGTCTTTTGATACCTGCCTGCTACCTCCTATGTAGCAATGAGCTTATTCTATTTTCACATTTCTCTCCTCTTCTATAATTTAGACGTGCTATTTCTCCTTTGTTAGGACATTTATACCTTATTCTTGTCTCCAACTTTTAATTATAAATCTACAATTGCATATATTAAACGTCCACTATCAGTTCTTTTGATGAAATTTTCCCAGTGATGTCTGTGTTGAATGATGCTCATCCTTCAGCAAATTACTTACAGAGAGTTTACATTTATATGAAATTTGCTCTTTTCCCTAGGAATCCAGGACACTTTTTTCTTTCTTTTAAGTCCAATAATGCTCTTGGTCTAAAAATATTGCTGGGATGTGGCTTAGAGTCAACTACTCTAGGTCGGTTTCCTCAGGCACGTGGTGGGCCCTGTCAGTATGTAGATACAAATCTTCTTTTAACTCCAGAGATCTTTCTTGGATCATAGTTATAATTACTTCCTTCTTATTTTTCTTCTTCAGAATCTGCAGTTACCTATACACTTGTCTTTCCTTCTCTTCAGTTTGAGCTACTTTCTCCCTCATCCTTTCAAACTCTGTCTCCCACTTTCACTATCTTGATTTTCTTACTGTTTTTTCAGTGTTGCTGTTATGTGCCCTCAAGTCAGCTCTGACTCCTGGTGATCCTATGACTGAATGATGTCCACAATGTCCCGTCCTCAACAGCCCTACTCAGCTTCTGTAGACTCATGACTATAGATGCCTTTACGGAGCCTCCAGCGACAGTTCAGGATCAATTTGTTCTAGGACCAGCTTATTCGTCTTTCTGGCATAGGGCGTCCATAGAGCTCTCTTCCACACCATATTTGAAACAAATCATTTTTTTTTTTTCCCATCAGCCTTCTTCACTGTCTAGCTTTTGCACCCTCCTAGTGATTGGGAATACAAGGGTGTGGATAATCTTGGCTTGAGTCTCTAATGACACCTCTTTACACTTGATGATCTTTCCCAATTCTTTCATTGACGCCCTTCCGAGTCTCAGTCTTCTCTTTGTTTCTTGGCCACACTCTCCATTTAAATTGATGACTGAACCAAGGGAAACAAAATCTTTAGTAATCTCAACGTCTTCATTGTCTGTGTTAAAGTTGTGTAGCTCTTCTGTAGTCATGATTTTTGTCTTCTTGATGTTCAAATGCAATAATTTTGTGTTGAATTTATTCCTCCTTATGAATATTATAATTTAGTCTTTATTTCTGATATAATTTTATCTTTTTCTTCATTTCTGATCTTAAATTCAATCACCATTTTGTATTTTCCTGGATTTTGTCCATTTATGTTTTTAGTTTTTGAAGTTATTTATGGGGCTTTTTTCTCCTAATATTTTCTAATGCTTGCTTAATTATATTTAGTTGAGCTTGAAGTTTTCCACTGGAGTTTTCTTCTGCTTTTTTTTAAAGAAGAATTTACACCTGTTGGAATATTTTGATTCTTCTTTTCTATTGTCTTCTTAATAGCTATTTGCTCAATTTTAGATTCCTTTTTGTTGTTTCTTTGAGGGGCAGCTGTTTGGGGTTAGAAGTATCTCACAAGACCATCAGTTCAAGACTATCCTCTTCAGTCAATATAGTGAAGTGTAATTTTGGTTTCTAACATATAACTTTTTCCTTTGATGGTATTGAGGGGACCATTTAGTGTGTCTTTCAACTTCGTAATTTACTTTTTCAGTGTCCCCTAATTTCACCACTTTCTTCTTTCCTTCTATTCACTTCTGCATGTCCACACATTACTGCCCCTTCTCTATTTACTCCCTAAACTTCCAGAAGCAATTGGTATTTATGACTTCCACCTCAGTCATTATATGTGTTCAAAGGTCTTCCCTTTATCTCCTGCTGAGATCTATCAGGTCTGAGACTTGTTCTCAGTAGTTTTTTGTTTTTTGTTTTCTTATATAGCAAAAGGAATTTTTCTTTCTGGAATGATTCTTTTTGCTCCATCACCCTTGAGCCCTCTGCTCCCCTAGTCTCTTCCACATGCCATCTCTTCAGATTCCATGCATTCTCAACTCAGGGCTCTGCTATGAGCCACCTACTGGAATATGTTTACTTCTCCAATCATGCATAAATTGAGGTTTGTAGTAATCTCTGTCTCCTGATCTGCTGAGATATGGGTTATATTTAGTTTTATTTGCTCTCCTTGTTGATCTGTATGGCTTTTTGGAGGATGTGCAGAGAAACTTAGATTTAGCAAATCAAAATTATTTTAGAATGACCTAGAATGCAAAGACATAATATTTTTATTGAAGCAGAATTATTTAGAAAATACAGAATTCAATGAAAAGTAAAACCAACTATAGAGATGATCGTTGTGAATATGTTGAAGCTTATAGTGTATTTTATGGAAAAATGCACAAATGTACATGTATACACATACAGATATGTTATTCATAATGGATCATGTCATATAACTATTTTGTATTTTTTCTCTTAATGACATATTACTGCAATATTTCTGTTATTGTAATATTTTTCAGCATGATTTTCCATAGTACTTTATCAAATGTATCCTAGAAATATTACTTATCGCAGATTGCCGGACATCAATATATTTATTTGCACTATCTAAAACTAATCTTGATCTTATTATAAAACAAGCACACAATACCCCAGTATGTAAAGATTTATTTTCAAATTCAAAAGATACTTAACATTAATTTTATTAGTGGCCAAAGTAGTTAAATTTATAATAAAGAGATGGTTACCTATCTTGTTGATCATTAATAAGTTATACCTAATTGTGGAATGATTTTTTTTGCACAATATGTTTTTAAATACTTTTGAAAAATTTAGGAAAAAAGTCCATAAAATCACAACAACCAGTGTTGCTGTGACATTTTAAGACTGGACAAACTCTGCTGAGTTGTTGTATTCATTACACCATCTGTTTAACATATTTTTCAAACAATCTGTTTCAATACGTTACTAAAGACGTCTCCAAAACTCACATCCCACCTGCAATAAAGACATAGGAGGGCCGGCCTGGTGGCGCAGCAGTTAAGTGCGCACGTTCCGCTTCTCGGCGGCCCCGGGTTTGCCCGCTGGTTGGGATCCTGGGTGCCGACATGGCACTGCTTGGCAAGCCATGCTGTGGTAGGCGTCCCACACATAAAGTAGAGGAAGATGAGCACGGATGTTAGCTCAGGGCCAGTCTTCCTCAGAAAAAAAAGAGGAGAATTGGCAGCAGTTAGCTCAGGGCTGATCTTCCTCAAAAGAAAAAAAAAGACATAAGAGATTTCCTAGTTTAAAAACGATTTTGTTCCAACTTTTTAAATTTCAATCCAGAATATGGCAATTAGCTCAGGCCTAGTAAAATTAGTCGTCTTCTTACTATCTTTAAATAGAAGGCCAGTAGTGTTTACTTGTTACTCTGTTTCCTTTCCCTGCTGAAAGAATCACTTCCAGCTTTTATATCATGCCTGCTGTGAATTTTCTATTTTTCTGCACTAAGCAATCATATCCAAATCACACTTATTCTTTCCAAATTTCATCAGAGAGGAGGTTTTGAGAAGAGCTCTGACAGTGGTACACTGGAACACAGAACGCAAAGAAATCCTCTTCCTTTCCCCACTTGAACCTGTGTCGAAGAGAGATGCTGGGTAGGATTATCCAGAATGACTAGGATAGCAGCTCTCTCAACAATCCTCAGCACATTACGGACATTTACAAAGGAATATAAGACATTTGGTTTCAAAAACTTGGATTACTTTACTAAGCACTGTATTATTTTCCTGTGGCTGCTATAGCAAATTATCACCAAATTTATTCTCTCCGTTCCGGAGGACAGAAGTCTGAAATCAAGGTGCCAGTAGGACTGTGGTTCCTCCAAAGGTTCTAGGAGTAAATCCTCCGTTCCCCCTTCCAGATTCTGGTTGCTCCAGGTATCCCTTGGTTTGTGGCTACACAAATCCAATTCCTGTCTCCATTGCATACAGGAAATAAATCCCACTTGATAATTGTGTATAATTCTTTTTATACATTGTTGGATTACACTTGCTAACATTTTATTGAGGATTTTGCATCTATGTTATAAGATATTTATCTGTAGTTTTTCTTTCATGTCTTTGTCTGGGTTTTGTATTAGGGTAGTGCTGGACTCATAGGATGAATAGGCCCCTTGCTTTTATTTTCTGAAACAAGGTATAGAGATTTAGTATCATTCCTTCCCTAAATATTTGGTAGAATTCACCAGTGAATCCATCTGGGCCTAATGTTTTCTTTTTGGGGAGGTTACTAGTTATTGATTCAATTATTTTAAAAGCTATACTACTATTCATACTTTCTATTTATCCCAGTGTGAGTTTTGGCAGCTGCGTGTTTCAAAGAATTGGTCCTTTTAATCCAGGTTATTTAATTTGTGGACATACAATTATTCATAATATTCCTTTATTACCTTTTTAGTGTCCATTGAATCAGTAATCATAGCCCCCTCTTTCATTTCTTTTTTTTTGAGGAAGACTGGCCCTGAGCTAACATCCGTGCCCATCTTCCTCTACTTATATGTGGGATACCTACCACACATGGCTTGCCAAGCAGTGCCATGTCCACACCCGGGATCCGAACCGGCAAACCCCTGGCCACTGAGAAGCGGAACGTGCGAACTTAACCGCTGTGCCACTGGGCCAGCCCCTCATTTCTGATATAAGGCCTGGCAAAAGTTTGAATTTCCTGACAGACTATAGTTTTCTGACCCCTGCCCTAGACCCTTGAGGAACAAAGGTTTAGAAAGATGTTTTGATGGGAATATTTTGAAATCATATAATTTAAATAAGGTGCAAACATTAATGTTTACTAATTTTTCTTCCCCTTCCTCCACCCACCCACCCCCAATATTTGTTTTCCATTCTTTACTTTCCTGTCCTTATAATTAGCTTTATTTATGCTTCCTCACTGAAGACACATTCACTCCATTTCCTAAGACAATCATGGCAGGCACCGCTGTGCTTAAGCTCCTTTAGACGCTCCATTCAGTGGGGGTTAGGAATTAGTCATCCTTCTAGAGACTCGTTTCCTTGCCTCCTGTCAGACTTCTTTTCTTATGAAATAATAAAATATGTTCTGTTATTTTAACATCAACTCAAACATTACTGTGAGCAGCAACTTCAATAGCTCAAACACATCTAATAGAATAGCCTAGGATTACCTTTGATGAGTTTAACAAAAAAGAAATGTGCACTTGTAGTGGAGAAATGAGAGTGTCTAGGGGATTATGGTTTCTTTCCTTGCGTATGTGATTTAACCAAAAATCAAGGTACCCAGCAGTATTCATGAGTCCTCTTAGGCCAGGGTAGTGGGCATTACATGGACAGTGGGCTCACTGCTACAATTTAAAGATATCACGATTCCTTCCGTTTTAAACACTATTTGGTATTTTGTGAATACATAGGGTTTTCTGTTTTTTTAGGATGTTTCCTTCCCTCCTCCTTCTCAGATTTGTATCTATGTCACGAGGAAATCTTACTTGCCCCTACTGCAAAGAGAAGGTGGCTTTAGATCCATGTGCTTGTCCTTTTTCTGCCCTGTGGGTCTTTGGTAGTTTTGACGACACCATATCATATTAAATACTAGGTTCCTGGCCAGCTCTTGCTGACACTGCAAATTTCTGTGTCACCAGTCACAGCCTCTATTGTATTTATGACTTAGGACATCTGACCTTACAACCTCCATTTTGGGTCACCTTACCCCTTACCATAGTGAAGGACCTACACAATGACAAGTCCCTTGACTCTATGTGTCCCACAGGGAACACACAGGAAAATCTGTCTTACCTAAATTGCAGGAGCTTAGGGAAATTGTGGGCATGACAGCTGGTGGGACATTTCTCTGTTTGGCCTGCTCAGTTAACAGAGGGACACTCTAAAAGGCAGTCTCCTCACAGAATCTAACGTGGGGACAGAGAAAAATATCTATTGTTTTATTTTGCTTAGGCTGTCATAGCAAAATATCAAAGATTGGGTGACTTAAACAACACAAATGTATTTTTTTACAGTTCTAGAGGCTGGAAGTCCAAGATTAAAGTGTCAGCAGGGTTGATTTCTCCTGAGGCCTCTTTCCTTGGCTTGTAGATGGCCTCCCTCTTGTAGATGGTTGTAGGTGGTTGTCCGTCTGTGTAAGTGCACCCCTAGTGTCTCTTTGTGTGTCCGAATTTCCTCTTTTTACAAGGTCAACAGTGAGATTGGATTGGGGATCACCCTATGGCCTCATTTCAACTTAATTACCTCTTTAAAGGCCCAATCTTCAGACACAGACACATTCTGAGGTACTGGTTAGCACTTCAACATATGAATGTGTGGGATACACATCTATTTATCTATCTATCTGTCTAATCATTCCTATTCACTCTACCCCAATAGCAGGCGTTTGATCTAAAAACAAAAGCTTGTGTTTTCCTTTTACCTCCCTCCATTCTTTTTCCTCTCTTACTTAACTCTAAGAACCACTAGATTTTAAAAAATTCTTCATTTCCCCGTCCTGATTTCCTATCCACACTCTCCTCTTTCCAGTCACTTGGGTACATGGGGGTAGGGGAATTTAAAGTATTCACTGACATTATTATTGTAATTACATTTCTCCTCTTCTTGGTGATAAAACATCAGATGTAGATATACTAAACAATCCTTATATTTATAAAATTTTTCTGATAAATAGAAACTTTCTGGAATAATATAAAAATAGTGGGAAACAAATATATTAGAAATCTACAAAACATAGTAACTGCAGATATAAACTGTAAGTAAAAAAAGGGAAATTTTTTAACTTTTGGGTGCTTATAACATTTTTAAAGCCCCAGCGATTATTTGCTTTATAATATGAGACAGCATTACAGATTATATCAAATAATTCTGCAAATCTTAAGAGAAGTTACGCATTCTCTCCTTGAGTAGATAAATATTTATCTTACTTTCTGGGTATGGCTTTCTGTAGCAGTCCACATTTTTTCCCACATCTCAATAGTATCTTTAAACATAGCTTAAAGTTTCTCATACACTGTGAATTTTGGTAATTGAGTTTGCCTCAAACACTGAATTGCATTCTGTAAGAATATGTACAAGGAGCGTTAAAAATAAAGAGGATTTAAAAATACATAAGGCTATCAGATATAATCCTACCTAAGAATTTTTCATCTTTATTGTTAAGTATTGTACAAATGTCTTCAACAGAGTTTAGCTTAGTAAGAAAAATATTCTCATTCTGTTAAGAATAGAATTAATTCAGCTCAAATGATAGCAGATTCATTTAAATAAGAATAATTTTGACTATAAACTTAGAGAAAATATAATTTCAAAACAAGTAAATTTTTGAATTCAGACCAATATTATAACAAATCAAAAGGACTTTACCCAACAAAACATTGAATGCACATTGATAGTTTTATATTGCAGTGACAATTTCTGTATAGAGTTTTAAAAGTCTTATAGAGTTTTAAAGCATATTAGCAAAGAATAATTTGTGATAAGGTGTGCCATGTGAAACTCTTGTTGAGACAGAGATATAGATAGATAGATAAATAGGTAGATAGAGAGAGAGAGAGAGAGATAAGGCAAGTAAGATAGGTAAGTAGGCAGTAGAAAGTTGGGTAGGTGAAAAGATGGTTGGAGAGATAAATGAAGCAAAATATTCTTTGAAAATGTTTTAGGAAGTTAGTATTTAAGAATCCTAAACTCTTGCATGTGCAAAATAGATAGGAAGAAATAGCAAGGTGCTGATGATGTTTTTTTCCTAAATTTGGAAATTAGAACTGTTGTTGAAAAGTGGAAGTTTTAGAATAAGTATGTAAGGACTGGAATTGGTCAGAATGGCAATTGTAGAGATCTTATTTCTCATGGCCTTAGTTCTGCTAAGGATACTTTCCCTCGAATAATTGTTCTACAGTAATGTGAGGGGATATTCATTTATAAGTGACCATTTTCCCCTGAATGTGTCATTGCTTTTTTCATTGGACTACCAATAGCTTCCTCAATCAAACAGCACTTCCTTATTAGTGAAATGGGTAGTTTGATATTCTCTGATGGGATATCTAGCATCCATAAAAAAGGCTAGGAAGGAACGTTCACCTTTCTTTTAAACCAATTATGTAGTGTCACCAGCGAGCACATATTCTCTAGGCTTCCTGAAATATTGATTGTGTAATAGGTTTTTATTGATGCATCATTCTTCTGCAGGACAAATTAAAGATCTTCTTAACTGACTATTGTTTACATGTCTGTTCTGGAGGCTACTGATGGGAAATGTCTTATGACAAAAATAAAAGCAAACTTCAGAGGGGCCTAGAGGTCTTCCAAATAATCTTATGAAAACATGGGTTTTGGCAATGAGTTGGCCTCTTTTAGCATTGAATAATATTCCATTTTCTGGATGTATCACAGTTTATCCATTCTCCTGATGAAGTCTTGGTTTCTCCCATTTGGGCAATTATGAACAAATCTGTTATACACATCCACGTGCAGGTTTTTGTGTAGGGACATAAGTTTTCAAATACTTTGGGTAAATACCAAGTAGCATGATTGCTGGATCATATGGTATGGGTATGTTTAGTTTTTTAAGAAACCACCAAATCATCTTCCAAAGTGTCCATACCACCTTCCATTGCTGCCAGCAATCAGTTAGAATTCATGTTGCTCCACATGCTCATCAACATTCGGTTTTGTCAGTGTTCTGGACTTTGGCCGTTATAATAGGTTTGTAGTAGTATCTCATTTTAATTTGTATTTCCCTTGTGACATAATGTGGAGCATCTTTCATATGCTTATTTACCATCTATATATCTTTTTTGGTGAGGTATACCTCACTGAAGGTCTTTGGCCCATCTTTTAATCAGGTAGTTTGTTTTATTACTGCTGAGTTTTAAGTGTTCTTTGTATATTTTGGACAACAATCCTTTATCAGATGGATTTTTGCAAATATTTTCTCCCAGTCTATGGCTTAGTCTTCTCATTCTTTTGACATTGTCTTCCACAGGACAGAAGCTTGTAAATTTGATGAAGTTCAGCTCATCAATTATTGCTTTCATGGATCATGATTTTAGTGCTGCATTTAAAAAGTCATCACCATACCCAAGGCAATCTAGTTTTTCTCCTATGTTACCTTCTAGGAGTTTTATAAGTTTGCATTTTACACTTAAATCTGTGATTCATTTTGAGTTAATTTTTGTGAAGGGTCTAAGGTCTGTGTCTAGATTCATTTTTTTGTGTGTGGATGTCTAATTGTTCCAGCACCATTTCTTCAAGAAATTATTTTTGCTCCTTGGAATTGCCATTGCACCTTTGTCAAAAATCAGTTGACTATATTTATGTGGGTCTCTTTCTGGGCTCTCTATTCTGTTCTACCAATCAGTTTTCTAGTCTTTCACCAATTTCATGCTTTCTTGATTACTGTAGCTTTGTAATAAGTCTTGAAGTGAGGTATTTTTGGTATTCCAACTTTGTTCTTCAATATTTTGTTGACTATTCTGACTTTAGAATCATTTTTTCCAGATCCACAAAATAACTTTCTGGGATTTTAATTGGGAGTGCATTGAATCTATAGATTGAGATGGGAAGAACTGACATCTTGACAATATTGAATCTTCCTGTAAATGACCATGGACTATCAATTTAATTAATTCTTCTTTTATTTTATTAATCATTTTTTATGGTTTTCCTCATATGGATCTTGGACATATCTTGTTGAATTTATACCTATTTTATTTTTTTGAGTGCTTATGCAAATGGTATTGTGATTTTAATTTCAAATTAGACTTATTTATTGCTAATATATAGGAAAGTGATTGACTTTTGTATATTAACTTTGTACCCTCCAACTTTATTATAATTGCTTGTTAGTTTCAGGAGTTTTTTGTCAATTCTTTCAGATTTTTTACACAAGTTATCATGTTATCTAAAACAGAGATCATTTTATTCCTCCCTTCCCAATCTATATACCTTTTACTTCCTTTCTTGTCTTATTGCATTAGCCAGAACTTCTAGGACAGTATTGAGAAATAGTGGTGAGAGGAGGCATCCTTGCCTTGTTCTGATCCTAGTGAGAAAACTTCAAGTTTCCTACCATTAAATATGATATTAGCTGGAGGGTTTTTATAGATATTCTTTATCAAGTTGAGAATATTTGGCTCTATTCCAAGTTTACTGAAAGTGTTTATCATAAATCGGGGTTGGATTTTATCAAACACTCTTTCTGCATCTATTGATATAATCATGTGATTTTGCTTTTTTAGACTATTGAAGGATTACCTTAATTGATTTTGAATGCTGAACATGCCTTGCATACCTGGGATAAATACTACTTCATTGTAGTGCATAATTTATTTTATACATTGTTGGATTCAACTTGCTATTTTTTTTTTTTTTTTGAGGAAGATTAGCCCTCAGCTAACCTATGCTGCCAATCCTCCTCTTTTTGCTGAGGATCATTGGCCCTGAGCTAACGTCCATGCCCATCTTCCTCTATTTTGTATGTGAGATTCCCACCACAGCATGGCCTGATAATTGGTGCATAGGTCCGTGCCAGGGATCAGAACCAGCAAAACCCGGGCCACCAGAGCAGAGCACGTGAACTTAACCACTATGCCACTGGGCTGGCCCAATCCACGTGCTAATATTTTGATGAGGATTTTGCATCTGTGTTCATGAAAGATATTGGTCTGCAGTTTTCTTTTCTTATAATGTCTTTCTCTGGTTTTGATATCAGGGTGAAACTGGCCACGTAGAATGAATTAGGAAGTATTCCTTCTGCTTCCATCCTCTAAAAAAAGTTTTTGAGAATTGGTATGATTTATTCATTAACTGTTTGGTATAATTCACCAGTGAACCTATCTGGGCCTGGTGCTTCCTGTTTTGGAAGGTTACTGATTATTGATTTAATTTCTCTAATAAATGTAGGGCTATTCAGATTGTCTATTTCTCTTGTGTGAATTCTGGCAAACTAGATCCTTAAAGAAATTGGTTCATTTCATCTGAGTTATCAAATTCGTGGGCGTAGAGTTGTTCATAGTATTCCTTTAACGTTCCTTTTAACGTTCATAGGGTCTATAGTGATGTCCCTTTTTTCATTTCTGATGTTAGTCATTTGTGTCCACTCTTTTTTCCTTATTTAACCTGGCTAAAGGCTTATCAATTTATTTGATCTTGTCAAAGAAACAGCTTTGGTTTTGTTGATTTAATCTATTGATTTCCTCTTTTAAATTCCATTGGCTTCTGCTCTAATTCTTATAATTTCTTTTCTTCTGCTTCCTTTGGATTTAATTTTCTGTTCTCTTTCTAGTTTCGTAATGTGGAAACTTAGATTATTGATTTTAGAGCTTTCTTTTTTTCTAATATATGCATTCAATGGTATAAATTTTCATATAAGCACTGCTGTTGCATTTCACAAATTTTGATGTTATTTTTTCATTTTCATCTAGGAAAAAATGTTTTTTAATTTTTCCTGAGATGTCTTCTTTGACCTATGTGTTATTTAGAAGTATGTTGCTTAATCTCTACATTCTTGGGTATTTTCTAGTTATCTATTATTGATTTCTAGCTTAATTCCATTGTGATCTGAGAGTAGACATTTTACAATTTCTATTCTTTTACATTTGATAAGGTGTGTTTTATGGCCAAGAATGTGGTGTATAGTGAGGAATGTTCCATGTATGCTTGAAAGGAATGTGCATGCTGCTGGTGTTGGAGGATTTGGTCTATAGATGTCAATTGTATTTTGAGTTCAACTATGCCCTTGCTGATATTCTACCTGAGGAATCTGTCCATTTCTGAGAGAGGGGTCTTGAAGTGTCCAACTGTGATAGTGGATTCATCTCTTTCTTCTTGTAGTTCATAATTTTTGTCTCTGATAGTCTGATTCTCTATTGTTAGGTATATACATGTTAAAGGTTGTTATGTCTTCTTCGAGAATTGACTCCCTTATCATTACATAATACCCTTCTTTATCCCTTATAAGCTTCTTTGTTTTGAAAACCACTTTGTCTGAAATTAATATAGCTACTCCTGCTTTCTTCTGATTAGAATTAGAATTAGTATACTTTTCTTCATCCATTTACTTTTACTCTATATGCATCTTTACATTTAAAATGAGTTTCTTGGAGACATCATATAATTGAGTCTTGTTTTTTTGATTCACTCTGACAATATTTATCTTTCAATTGGTGCATTCTGACAATTTTATCTTTCAATTGGTGCATTTAGGTCATTGATTTTCAAAGTGATTATTGACATATTTGAATCACACCTACCATATTTGCTACTGTTTTCTACTTGATGCTCTTGTTCTTTGTCTCCGTTTTTGTCTTTCACTCTTTTTATGCTTTTTGTGGTTTTAAATGAGCATTTTATATGATTCCAATTTCTCACCTTTCTTAGCATATAGCTTACACTTCTTTGTGTTGGGGGAGGTTGCGGGATTTTGTTTTTTTACTAGTTTTGTGGTTGCCCTAGGGTGTACAATATACACATACAACTAAATTGAGCCCACTTTCAAATGACAGTATACTACTTCATGGGGAGTGTGAGTAATTTATAATAACAAAATGATCCTAATTTCTTCTTCTCATATTTTGTATTATTGCTGCCATTCTTTTTACTTATATATAAGCATACATAAGCATACACATATGATATATACATAAGCATACATAATCGAACACATTGTTGGTATTATTATTTTGATGAAACATCTGTTAGACCAATTAAGAATAAGAAAAATAAAAGTTTTTATTTTATCTTCACATATTCCTTTTTTGATGATCTTCTTTTCTTTATGTAGATCTTAGTTTCTGACTTACATCATTTTCTTTGTCTCTAAAGAACTTTTATTTTCCCCAATACTTCTCCACTTTATTAAGGTTAACCAACATGGTATTTATGTATATAAACATTTACTGTAAGTTTTCAGTGATGTTTAGATTCTGAATTGTATTTCCATAATTAAGCTAATTTAGGCGTATTGGTTTATATTTTATAGAAAACACTTATCTTTAGGTCACAAATAGGAATAAGTATGATGTGCAAATGTTACAAAGATGATTCTGAGTCTCAGCTAAACTCTTTCCCAAATTGCAACCATTCATTTAGTCTTTAATGAACATAGAGGCCAAAAACAATTGCTTAAACATATCACTATGCGAAATTCTTGTGATTAAGAAATCCCGGAAAGAGTAATAAGCCATTATTATTGGAAAGCTCAGAACACTAGCAAGGCTTAATTGCAAAGTATTTAACAGAAGGTCACAAATTTTGCTTTCCTAAGAGGCTCTAGGAACCATAGACGCCATTTAGTAAAACACTGAAATGGCATTGCCTAGTGTGAGTGTTGCACAGAAACTCCAGGTCACCTCTTCTTGATCTATTATTTTGGATAAGCTTCCTCTATCATAGCATGGTCATGCCATCCAGCTGCACAGGCAGCCACTAAACCATACTGCCTCCTTGCTTCTGTTACCTATTGGCAGCCAGTGGTTCCAAATGGGTGTCCCAGGGACAGTGATCTACCTCAGTTGTTAAACTTCTCCAAAGGAGGGCTGGCCCCGTGGCCGAGTGGTTAAGTTCGCGCGCTCTGCAGCAGGCGGCCCAGTGTTTCATTAGTTCGAATCCTAGGCGCGGACATGGCACTGCTCGTCAGACCACGCTGAGGCAGCGTCCCACGTGCCACAACTAAAAGAACCCACAACGAAGAATACACAACTATGTACCGGGGGGCTTTGGGGAGAAGAAGGAAAAAATAAAATCTTTTAAAAAAAAAAAAAACTTCTCCAAAGGAGGCAATCCAACCTTGGTTTTTCTACTCATATAGTTTTGTTCAATAAGAATCTATGGCTTTAAAATTACCCAAAATGTGACCTGAGAAAGCTTTGTGTAATTCAAAAGCATCAATATCAGCCGTTGTTAATCTTGCCTTTTCTAAAATTTTTGGAGTAGTGTATGTTGGTCCTAGTAAAAGTTGATCTTTTGGATCCTGAAACATGTACACAAAGTCCTTCAAATATGCCCTTGGCTTATAACATATAGCAAGAGCTTTTTCTTCTGTTGTAATCAATACTATGGAGGCACCATGGGTCAGGAAAGAATTTGCAGCAGTCACTATCCTATAGGACTTGATGAATGCAGGTTTTTGGTTCGCCATCTGCTCCAGGGAGGAAAGATGAATGCCATTATCTTTGGTAATTGTATCTTTTCCTGGTACTTTACTTTGCACAGTACATCAGACAGGAGTCCCTCATCCTGTGCCCTCTTGGCCAGGCTGTGCAAGTGCAGCATGTACCCATTCTGTGCTGGTAGTGAAACATCAAAGGCAGGGGCCAATAGGTCTGCAAAGTGGCCCACAGTCTCAGTAGTGGGCAACTCAACCACCTCAAGGAACTCAGGTGATAGCAAATTCAATCTGAATTTAGGGATTAAAGATAGTTGCTGAGCCAGAGTTTTGGGCAAATTGAGATGAGGAATAATTTTCCTTGAATGATAAATAGGGACACCCAACTTTAACTCTACACCACCTGCCATGACCACATCATACTGACCAGAAGCAATCAAGCCAACACTTGTGGTCATGGCTTGGTTAGCAGAGATGAAAGCCATGGTGACAGCGTGAGCAGGAGTCTCGTTGGAGAAGCCAGCTCCGAGGGCAGCCTCTCTAGCCACATTACTTGTTGTCATTTCCAATATAAGTGTGCCAAAGATGATGTAATCAACAGCTTCCTTTGGGACACTGGTCCAATGCAACAAACTTGAAAATGCTGCTTTAGCCAAATCATGTGGTATCAGGTCTTTATATGAAGTACCTGACAGCAAAAATGGAGTGTCAAACTCCATCCACCACCACAATATTCCTTATATTAGATTTGGCTAGAGTCTTCTTCAATTTGGTCTGGATGGCTGGGGCATCTTCTGGCTGGGAGGAACAACTCAGAGGTCTTATAGAAAACCTGAGGGCCCATTTTGGGTACTAAGGAGATTTTTTAAATCATAAGTTAAGATGGAGGGCATCCTGGGGCCAGCCCAGTGGCACAATGGTTAAGTTCCTATGTTCCACTTCTCAGTGACCCATGGTTCACTGGTTCGGATCCCAGGTGTGGACATGGCACCACTTGGCATGCCATGCTGTGGTAGGTGTCCCACATATAAAGTAGAGGAAGATGGGCAAGGATGTTAGCTCAGGGCCAGTCTTCCTTAGCAAAAAGAGGAGGGTTGGCAGCAGATGTTAGCTCAGGGCTAATCTTCCCCCAAAAAACAAAAAAGATGGAAGGCATCCTGAAATAGTTTCACCTTAGTTGGTGTTCACTTCGGGTCCCGCTGGGGGCAAGGTCCGGACCCAAGTGCCAGGACCCAGAGGGACCAAGAGACAGGTCTGGCCTAGAAAGGACCACTCATCTCTGCCTGCTGTCTCCATGAGCTTAGGCAGCTTGGAAGGCTGTGCACCGGCCCCCCGGGACTGGAAAACACAGGATCTGCACCCACCTCAATGGGCCTGGCTGGGCCATGCTATGGGAAGAAAAGTGCTCTGCTGGGCAGTGCCAGCTTGAAGAGCTTTCCTCTTCAGTTCAAGACTGTGGCCTCCAGGGCACTTGGCAGCCTCAGCTCCTTCGTTGCTGCCGCAGGATGCTCCACTGCTCAGGTAAGGCCTGCCTGAGGGCACCCCAGAGCCCTGGGCGTAACTCTTGCCAAGACTGGGCCAGCCTCCCAGCTGCATCTCTCCCTCTAAAGAACTCTTCAAAATATTTCTTGCAAGACAAGCCTCCTGGCAACATAGTCCCTCAATTTTTATCTGTCTGAGGAAGTCTTTATTTCTTCTCTTTTGAAGATAATTTCATAGGGTACAGAATTCTAAGTTGGTGTCTTTTTCTCTCAACATTTTAAATATTTCTTGCTACTGCCCTCTTGCTTTCATGGTTTCTGAGGAGAAGTCAGAGGTAATTTTTATATTTGTTCCTCTGTCAGTAAGGTGTTTTTTCCCCCTCTGGCTTCTTTTAGGACTTTTCTTTATGTTGGATTTCCTGTAGTTTGAAAATGATATGCGTAGGTGTAGTTTGTGGGGTGGTTTTTGCATTTATTCTGCTTGGTTTTCCCTGAGATTCCTGGATCTGTGGTTTGGAGTCTGTCATTAATTTGGGGAGATTCTCAGTCATTATTGTTCCTTCGGTTCCTTTCTCTCTTTCTTAGGCTTTAGTTAACTAGTTTCCCCAGAGGGCATGTCTTGTTAAGAAGAACAGAGTGCCCTGGAGTATTTAAAAATGGTTCCTTTTTCTATCCTCTTGCCGGATGATTTTTCTCTAATATTTACTGTGAGAATCCGGTCAAGTTCCTCAAAGTACATTTTATAGTCTTGTGGGGGCACCTCTATGATTGGGTTCCCCTGCAGTTTTTAACTCTCAGCCTTGTCCACACTGAGCCTCCAGCAAGTCTTCAATTACAGTTCAGGTTTCCTACCCTCCCTCCCCACTGTGGTCCTCACGGTGGTTTCATCTAGGGATCTCTGTCAGGTCAGCCCAGACTCCCTGGATTCTGTCTGACTCTCCAATCTAGGGGGCAGTGGTATGCCCTGTGTCCTCCCCTCTCTGAGAGATCCAAGAAGAGTTGTTAATTTTTAAATCTGTTCAGCTTTTTACTTAGTATTAGGACAGTGTGGCAACTTTCAAGATCCTTATATGCAGAACTGGAAACTAGACCCTAAATATGTCATTTTAACATACAATTGCTTGGTCATGAATTAATGCTTATCTAACAAGATCTATATCCCTCAGTTATTAGAGATACTGTGGTTCTGCACCAATATTTTATAAGCCAAGAGTCTAAAGTCATTCTGGGCACTCGGTTCCGCTATTTCCTATCTTGCAAGGGAGCAGAAAGTACGAGAAGAAATTGGTATTTAGGGGTCTTCTTTTTCTGCACTCAATTGTAAAATAATGACCTTTACCCCTTTTTCCATATTTACTGTCTTCCTAGAAACTGAGTGTATAGATATCTCTTGTTCCCAGAAGCTCTCTGATAAATAGCTTAACAGTGTGTGTGTGTGTGTGTGTGTGTGTGTGTGTGTGTGTGTGTCTGTGTGTGTTGAGTCACAGAACAGCCTGGTTAAGTTATTCTTGTATTATAAATCCTTACACTTGATCCCCAGCTCTCACCCCTGGCTACTCCTAAAACTACAGATCAAATTAATAACAATCCTTTTCAACATTCTATCTCTCTCCTAATAGCCCAGAAATAGACTTTTTAAATATTAAAAGGTTGAATTGCTTCTCTGCTGGGGGCAAGACAAAGGAGAGGAGAGAAAGTCTGAGCATAATTGTAAAGTCAAGACTAACGATTCCATGATTTCACAAAGGTTAAAACCTAAGTTCCCCATGTAACAATGCCTCAGAGCACTGGCGCCAGCCCTCATCTCTCCTGGTCCACTGCTCACTTGGCCCAAATTGTACTAAAAGCTGGTTAGTATCAGGTATCAATTACTGAAGAAAGCTTTCTTGATAAAGAATAGATAAATAATTTAGTTGTCTACTTATAAAAACGTCATATTGATGGTGAGTAGATATAATGTCACTGTATACTATTAAAATAATCATTCCTTTAATTTCAGTGTTGTGGAATATATTTCTTCTTTGCTTTGTGAAAGTTTAATTTTTAACACAGTTTTTTTTTTCTGCGTATTTTTGTCTTTTTCTCTCCTGGATTAAGCCTTATTGTTTCTGCCTTATCGATTTGCAAAGTAGTGCTGGCCAACAGCTCTGCACAGTAACCAGTGTCCTATGTCCAATATTTTACTGGACTTCAGGGACTATTTTATGATTTTATCACCCTGTGCTGCTATTCAGCAAAATGCCAGTACAACATTTGTATAGCATACAAATGCCTAAAGAACGCTATGTGGTGTTTTTCACTCTGATTGATTTTGGGTGTATAACTGCTCTCCGATGGATAAAAAACAAGAAAGTAATTTTGCTTTACCAAAAGCTCTCAATGAAAGTGATCGTTGTGTTTCTTTATAGGAAAAGAAAGGACGTCCAGGAGATTTTTTCAGACATATCTATCCACTTAATCCCTTGCAAATAAGCTTGGAAAAATCAAAGAACTGATTTTTCCCACTCTCAGTACACAAATTTTATCTAAACATCAATAAGCTACTCATCCAGAAAAAAATGAAAAATATAAAAATATATACACAAATATATATGATCTTTGTCCATATGCATATGATCATATTTCAGAAAATGGAATCATGCTGCATATCTAAGTTTGTACATTATAATTTTCACTCAACTAAATATAAACATTTTCATATTTCTCATTGAAATCTCTGCTATAATACAGTTTTTACTATGGAGTTGTATCAAAATCTATTAAGTCAATCTCCTATTATTGAACATTTATACTATTTCTAAGTTCTCCCAACCACAACAATGTTTCAGTGAATGTCCTTTCATATATATGTCTTCCTAATTCCAAGAGTGCTAGCAATTGTTAACATGATATGGGAAGGTTTTCATCTTTTCTAGGTTGTGCTTATGTAACATCAGTCAAATGTTTCTTCAGATGTTGAAGTAACATACTTTTAAAATTAGCTGGTAATCCTCACCTTTAATTATAGTAATATTTCTGAACTCTTCCTCTAATTTTATTCCTTCTTAGTCTTTTTGGGTTTCTCCCTGAGACAATATGAATTGCTGATTCATATTTTACATAAAACAGTCTACTCCATTCAGCATTTATTAGTGCAGAGCTATGTGTAAAGTTTATTCGTAATTAAAATACTTACGGTTTTGCACAGCTCCTGGCAGTCCACTTTGGATTCTGAAAGCAACATTTCCACACCTAGGAATATGCTGCAGCCCATAGAGCAGGTAATGGAGAAGCCAGCCAACTTTGAGTGGAGCCTGGAGCAGGAAAGGTTGTTTTCTGTATTATGCTGCTTAGAGATTCGTGAATATTACTGGCCATTCCAAACAAACAGATCTTGATTTTTCAACTGAATTCTTATAGTTCATCTTTTTTATTTTTTATTAATACTGCTCTCATTTTTTATTACTTTTCTTTATCTCACTATCATTAAGTTCATTAATTAGTTTTCCAACCTATTGAATTTAATACTGTTTTTTTCATTTTTTATGTAACAGTACAAAATTTGATGTTAATATTCCTCTGCCTGCAAAGCATGCTATATGCCATATATTATGAAACATCGTGTTTATATTAATATTTTCAAAATGATCCTTTTCTTTTTGACCTGAGTGTTTCAAGAAACCGTTTCGTGTTTTGTTGATTTAAATGTCTGAATAGGGGTCAGCCCTGTGGCCGAGTGGTTGAGTTTACACGCTTCACTTCGGCAGCCCAGGATTTCATCAGTTTGGATCCTGGCTGTCGAACTAGCACTGCTCATCAAGCCACGCTGAGGTGGCATCTCACATAGCAGGATTAGAGGGGCCTACATCTAGAATATACAACTATGTACTGGAGAGCTCTGGGGAGAAGAAAAATTAAAAAAAAAAGATTGGCAACAGATGTTAGCTCAGGGACAATCTTTAAAAACAAAACTCCAAACAAAATTCTTCCTAAATTGATCTATAGCTTTAATGTGATTTCAAGTAAAAATAAGAGCTGTTTTGTTTTAATATAAATAAGCTGATTTCACAATGCTCAGTCTTCCAAGAGCAACTTCTAAGATGGTGTGTTAGTTCAGATCCTCTAAAAAGCGGACACAATACACAATAGGTTTAGATGTGAAAGAGATTTATTGGAGGGAAATGCTTTTAAAAGTTAAAGAGGAACAAGCTAGTGAGGCTGGAGAGAGCCTTCAGTCTGTGATGCAGTTCTGACTTTTGTGAAGGAGAGTGAGATAAGAAAAAGTAGAGAAGAAGCTCAGATTATAACATAGTTCTATGAACATTTTGGCCAAAATAGGGAGGAAGCCTCAAGTCAAAATCACCCATTGGAAGAATTTCACATCTTGTAGGAATTATCCTGCCTTTGTCCTGTTGCCATGCTCAGTCATCATTCACTGGAAGTAGGCCAAGGGAAGTGTGGCCTTGGTAAGAATGTGATTACAGCTCCCAAAAGGTGGCTGCTGGGGCTTTTTATTGGCCACCATAGTCCATGCCTTTTGTTGCACAGATCTACTTCATGTAGATTTATGCAGCCGCTCCATGATTTCCTTGACGTCTCTTCCTGAAAAGAAATTTAGAAGAAGGGGCTAGCAGAACAAACTATAGCCTCTTTTGCTGCATCTGATCTCTGGGTCACAGCTGATATTTATCCTTTTCCTCCTACACTATCTATTCAAAATTCTTCTCATCCTCAGACATCTCCTTGGGAGATCTCGGTAATTTGCCTAGTGCTGTACCCAAACATTCATTTGTGATGTCTGAGCCCTTGGTCATCATGCCCTTTTCAAACTAAGGTTGTTGTCTCTGTCCATTTACAGATACAATGGGTCAATGAGTACAGGAAGTGCCAAAATGGATCACCTGGGTTCCACACGTGTTCCTTCTTGCCCTTGTTGTGTTAAGGAAGCCATGATGATGATTTCTCTTCTCATCCGCTAGTCTCTGGACATAGAGTCCAAAGAGATCTTTGCAATATTCTGTTGTAAGAGTGTGTCCTCTTTGGAGACCAGGATCTCCACTCCTTCAAGGCCTATGATTGTGGGAATAGGAAGCACAAAATCTCTCAAGAGGCGACTGGGATGATGGTAAGCAGGGCCTGCCTTGTTTCCACCCCTTGGTTTCTCAATCCATACATAATTGCTTTTTAAGATAAAGTACCATATAAATGTCTTTAGAACAGTCCTTTCAATTTTGAACTTCAACTGTACCTTTAGAATGTTCTTCCTGTATTAAGTTAGGCTGGCTGCTTCTGGATGGTGCAATATGTGATATGACCAATTGACACTATGGGCATTGGTCCACTCCCACACATTCTTTGCTATGAAGTGGATCACTTGATCAGATTCTATATTAGATGGGATTCCATACAATGGAAGTATATGAGGCATTCCACAAGCCCCTGGAGAGTACTTCTGACTGAGACTTTACTGAAAAGAAGGGCAAATACTTATCTAGAAGAGGTATCCATATGTCTGAAGACAAACCACAAGCCCTTCTAGGATGAAAAGAAGCTGAAATAGTCAACTTGCCATCAAGAGGCCATTGATCTCCTTGAGGAATAGTGCTATATTGGGGGCTTAGCATTGGTCTTTGCTGGACATTCAAAGGCATCAGTAGCTAGATTAACATTGATAAATGGTAGTTAATACTGTTGGTCCCATATATAGTATCCCTCTGTGTCACTGTCGCACTATTTTCCTCTGCCTACTCCACCAGTTTAAGAGAGGCTGACGACAAAGACTGGTTATCACCAACTGTCTTTTCCGTAATTTTGTCTACTTAGTTGCTCAGTGCCTCTTCTCTGGTGGGCATAAACCTATAATACAAAAGTCTTCACTCCTTGTGCCCATTCCTATATATTCAACCACTTTACTCTTGTCCAGACTTCCATATATATTATTACAGCAGGTGACTTCTCTTTTCACATAAAGTGGATAAACAAATGCATTGATTGCAGCTCTGAAATATTGATTATTTTTCCTCTTTACTGTCATTCAAGGCTGTGCTGAAATGGGGCCAAAGTACAGCTGATGCCAGTTTTCATCTTGCACTCATATTCTGATATTGACAACCCATAAACCAATTTCAGATTTTTTCCTACTCCTTCAGCTGATTGAATGGGACCTCTTCCTTTCCAATACAGCCAAAAGCACAAATTTGGAGAAGGGCACTGATGCAACCCTGGCAGATGACAGGAAGGTCTGGTATATCTGGTCATATAGCTTACTCGTGCCCACTTGTCCTACAGAGGCTCAATCCAGATGCATCTTTTCCATTTTATAATGGTCAGTTACTGGGCTTCATCAAATTTATGATTTGCCAAGTCTTATAAAACCCAACTCAAAACGGGCTTTTTTGTGCACATTGTGACTTAGAGCAGCATAGTCAAACATTCTGTCTCTACCAGGCCTGTTTCTTAACAGGCATATAATTTTCTGGTGCAGATGGATGGCTTTGTTCTCAAATCCAGAGGGTTTCTGTTGTGATGCTCTAGCTGGGGTTTGCTATCAGCTCCACAGTGCATATCTTCCCACCATAGATAAGTCAACACTGAAGAACCTGCTGAACTGTGTGGCCCAAGCAGCAGGGCTACTTGCACCACAACCTGAGTCTTCTGAAAGGCTTCTCCCCAGCCCGGTCCTCATCCAAAGTCAGCTGTCTTCCTTGTTACTTGCTGTGTAGACTAGAGTAGGATTATTCTGTCAAGGAGTGTAAAGCACAATCATGCTTTTTAGTTTGGAGAGTATGTCATAGCACATCCTTAACCCCTGCTCCCCCCAAAAGTTGCAGGTTCGCAAATCTTCATAGGGTTATCAGGCACTGTCTGGATCACATTTGTCTACCGGACTTCCAGTGGGTCACTCACCTCTTGCTTATCCTGTCCAATCAGCGTGATTCCACTGGTGTAATGAATCATTATAAGCTTAGTGGAAGGTCCAAGTTGTCCAGACTACTTACTTCAGGCTGTCTGTTCAGACTATGTCATAATAGAAGCTTTGAGAGTTAACAGAGCTTTGACACAAAGCTGTGAGTAAATATTGTTGCCTGCCCCACGTGATTGTGAACTCTTCCTGATCTTGCTAATCTAAATAGAAAAGAAATCAGTCAAGAAATCAATGGCCAAATACTACGTACCTGAGGCTTTCTCAGTGCACTCTAGAAATGATATCATGCCTGGCACAGCATCTGCTATTAGTCTGCTACTTTGCTGTACTTGTGGTAGTCTACAGTCATTCTCCAGGAGCCACCCACTGGCTTCAGGGGCCAGACTGGAGAAGTAAATAGAGATATTTTGAAGACCACCTGCCACTCCTGCAGCTTTTATGCTTCAGTGGTGGTATGGGTTAGAATATGTCCCCCTAAATTCATATACTAAAGCCCTCTCTCCCAGTCCCTCAGAGAGTGACTGTATTTGAATATGGATTTAAAGAGATAATTAAGGTAAAATTAGATTATAGGGTGGGCCCTAATCCAATATGCCTGCTGGAAGAGGAGATTAGAACACAGACGTATGTATGCACAGAGGAAAGACCATGGGAGGACATAGCGAGAAGGTGGCCATCTGCAGGCCAAGGAGAGAAGTCTCAGAAGAAACCAAACCAGCTGACATCGTGAGCTTAGACTTTTAGCCTCCAAAACTGTGAAACAATACATTTTTGTTGTTTAAGCCATTCAGTCTGGGATATTTTGTTATGGCAGCCTTACCAAACTAACACAAGTGGCAAGACTAATCTTTGCCGTTCCCTCTACCCCTGCGTTATTATCTATGATTTACTATTTTGGCTTGAGAGGGCAGTTTCAGAGGTTTCTATTTGGTATTTATAAAAAAAATAGCTTTTAATCCACAGACTAAGGAAACAGTGTGGGATTTAAGCAAGTTGCCTAGTATATCAATTCCAATTATACATTCAGTGACTAGAGAAATAACTGCTAAGTGATGCTTGGACCCATTGGGCTCAATATGAGCCAGGCTTAGCAAAGATTCCATTTATTATCTTGCTCCATAGGCTCCCACTCTACCAGCAGGCACAGGATGATGCTTTGGGGTTCTAGGTATCAATGTCAATTCAGAACATATGTACAATAATCTAAAATGTCTAAATATTATACTTTCTCAGGAGTACAGTCACCTGAATGAATGACCAGAGACTCCTTTGAGGGAAGGACTAGTCATTATAGTTTATATTTGCCATGTTACTATAGGTGTCTTCCTCCCAGGGACACAGACACCTTTTCAATTCATGGCTTCTGGGTCTAAAGTCTGAGAACTTAATGAGGGATCGTAGCTTTTTATTGAGGTGGCTGCCATTAGTCTAATCTCCTATGCTTTCCTATTTCTGGTTGCACATGCTTGGTAGACTGTTGGCTGCATGCTTATTTTCTTCCTAGAGACTCCATCCATACTCTATCAGCTATTTCCACCACTTCCTGTGGACAGGCTTGCCTGTCTTTAGGGTACTTGTGGCTTGCTGGTTTCTAGTGTTTGTACTCACTTCCCAGGCTTCTGTTACTTTGGTGACCTTGTCATTCCTATGACTATTAACAATTCCATTTCTGAATCCCGTTTCTCTGTCATCTCTGGTCTTCAGAGGAATTCTACTATTGAACTTCTTAGTGGTCCTGGTGAATTTCGCATTTGGGCCTCCTATGGAAGGAAATCCTCTAGTAGCTTATCTAGGCTTGCATATTTCCACTCCAGCATTCCCACTTCCCTCAGCCTCTTTATTCTTTCCATTTTACTCACTCCAGACATCTTTTTCTCTGGGTTTCTAAGGGACAAACTGTCTTTAGTAGACAGTTTTCCCCATCCATTGGTGTACTTGCCAATGTCCCCCAAAAATGTACCCCCAAATCAATGAATTCTTTAATCCAGTCCTGCAGTCGGCCCTTCTTGATAGAGCACTCTGAAAATCTATTCCCATTCTTACTGCCTAGGTTCCTATGGAACATTCTAGCTAATGCTTGTAGCTCTTTCAGTGAATAATGTCTCTCTTCCATCTTCAGGCCCAGCATGTCCTCAGCAGTGTTATGGTGGGATTTAACCCTAGCTATTGGCCTGGCAGTGAGGACAATAAGTGGAGAGTCTTCTTTGGGAAGTAACTGTTGACTTACTGGGGAGAGGCCTCTGCAGTATCTGCCAACAATGGATGTGTTTTAGCTCTTACTAAGGAAGAATGCATCACCTCTACAAGCTCTGAAGGCTCCAAGGAGATCCTCAGAACAAAAATCCTTACAGCATCCTTACAGATTTCCCCATTTCATGTTCTAGAACCTCAGGAATTCCTAATGGCCACCCTGATCTTAGCCTGTTAGACCTGCTTTAGCTGAACATTAAATTTCACATGTAAGTGTCTCTAGAACTCTGTGGTTGTAACTACCAGTTCCTCAGTCTTTTGGTCTGTTGTGTCTGCTTTCACTGCAAGGGATAAGAGTCCTTGTGTTTAACTTATAACTGTTTGTTAATGTTCCTCAATAGGCATCAATTCAGTGTAAGAGTCACTAGTCAATTCCACTTTTTCCTTGTAGTCACAATTCCCCCATATCTTTCAAAATGCCTGAAATATTGCACCTGAAGGGGCATTTCCCTATGTTAAGAGGTTTTCTCAGGTCACCCTGGGACATGTTAATTCTTTAACAATTGGGCCGCCACCTTTTCACATACTGAACACAATGGTATCTTTTTGCCTGCCAGGTAGTGAGTGAGATTACATGTGCAAGAGATGTATGTATGGAAACAACTGTGAAGGACAATTAGCAGGAAACCAAAGAAGGCAGGGAGAGCCTTCAGACACCATGTAGGTTTTCCAGCAGTGAAGGAGAGAGGGAGGGAAGGGGGCTTGGTTTGTAGAGATGCAGACTGCAACTCAGTTGCAACACAATTCCAAAGCAGGTTCAGCCAGGCTGAAAGGGAGTCCTGGAGCCAAAATCTCCAGTTGGAGGAGTCTCATGTCTCAGAGGAATGGAACTGGAACTGCATTAGGACCACTGCTGTGCCTAGTCACTAGCGGGCAGAGGCCTTTGGAAAGGGTGACCATTGTGTGAAAGTGATGATGGATCCAGAAAGACCACCAGATGAGGTCATCAATCAGTTATGCTTTATGTGGGGGGAGGTCTGAGGGATGTGTTTTCTTAGCTTCCACAGATGCTGTCTAATGTTCAATGGAAAATTATTTAAATTAGACTGTCCCTCATTCTCTCAGAGCCTTTAATTTTCTACAATTAAAGACATTTGCAGAGGCCCTGCTAGGCTTTTCTCTACAGACTTCCTGCTTTCTTTTGAAAAAAAGTTTGAGGTTGCTCTTTATGGTCTTTTTAAATCTTGACTTAATAGGACGAAATTCCTAGGAGTTTGGCATAGAAAGTGGCGGCCGTTTCTGATTTTCACATTTATACAGATAAAGGTTTTTTCTTCTTATATTCTTTGATCATTTAGTTCTGGTCTTGGAAAGAAAGTTAGAGGACCTGCTCATGTTTTCATCTTCCTCAGAAGTTCCCCTGATGCGTGTTGAATCCACCAGCTTATTCAACCTGTTTCTTACTGGACAATGGATCTTGGCCTTGCCCAAGTCCTTCTAAATGCAACTTAATAAGGTCTCTGAACTGAGAAAGTGATTTCTTTTAAGTAAGATATCTGCATGGCAATGAGTAAAATGGTTGAATAGAAAAATGAACAAATGCAGTGAAAATGAACATTGCTTTGCAGAAGGATAACATAAGAGCATGGAGCCAACTAAACCCAGCAGAGGTATGCTTCCATGTTTTTCACAACTATTTCTGAAAGATTACTCATGCATATATAGATTAATTCATTACATTTGAAGTCATCTCATCTTTGTAGAAAATTAATATGATCATATTAAATTCTTTGAGTATTAATTCCTCTTTCAGAAGTTCATCTTACATCCCTGCATTAAAAAGACCCAAAAGAACACAGAGAAGAAACCATTTTATTCTGAAGCCATTGAATTGAAATAGTCACAACAAGTTTGAATTTTTTTAAATGTTCATGCATATTTTTGGAATATTTGGTTTAAAGCATGTTAATACACAGTTACTGGCAAATATTTTTAAGTGCAACCAAAGCCTTTTTATTGAAAATGGATTTATAGATTGGTGTTCTCCCCATAATTCAAGATGGTGTCAGTGATTTTAAGGCTTTTTTAGAGTAAGTGAGGTGAGAAATTAAAGAGGAGAGATAAACAAAACAAAACAAAAAATCTTTTACAAGTCAACTCATAATTAAATTTGAATACAAATTTTTTAAAATTTTATCATTTCCTCCAACATTTTAGAGTTGTAATAACCACAGATATTTTAAAAGCATTTTAAAATTAGTTTTCTTTTACTGAGTCTTTCCAAAGCATTAGAAATAGTTTTCATGTAAATACACACACACACACTCGTTTCTTTGGCACATAGATATCTGCAAACTATGTAGTACTTAATTAAATCACCTAGTACCTTTTGCAGTTTTAACTGGCACGAGTGAGTTGAGAATAGCCTCAGTGGACTCTTGACTGGCACTCAGCTCAAGTCCTGGTAACTACAGGTGCCAAGATCTGTTTGTAAGTAACCTAATAGTCATCAGTGTTCCAAGGGCATGCTTACTAGTAAATATATTGCAGAGAATGGAGGAAATAGGTTGGAATCCAGCAAGCTGCTGCATTAGTAGGTCATTAAGGAAGCTTCTATTGCACATGCAATTTCCACATTTTCAGGGTTTTATTTTTGTGGTTTATTTGTAAACAATATGACAATGTGCTACATTAACATATTGTGTAAGGAAAAATGTGTAGTAGTGTCTAGAAACAAATAGATAAGCAGTTCATTGCCAAATGCTTGATAGTAAAATTTGCTAGGCACTTTAAGCTATAAAATTGTATTTAACGGTTACATGAGTATTCTTAATGACAGAAGACATGAAAACGTAGATGAAGTAAGCAATACTTTTAGAGGGAGTATCCCATAATTATTCATATACATTTAGTACCTGATTTAGAAATTTAAATTATCTCATTAATTAATGAAAGTAATTATCTCCATAGAAGAAAAAATTAAAAATCAACATAAAACATTACACAAGAGAGTACTTGAATTTTGCATATGCCATTTTACAATTGGTTTTGTATTGTTAAGAATACAAATATTGTATTCACTATTTGTCTCTTCTATCTTCTCATGTCTAGTCTCAGCTACTTCTGTTGTCAAACAGGTGTATTATCTTAGCTTCAGTTGAGATATTTCAATATCACAACTTTTTAAAAAATTCAAATAACCAGCCAATAGAATATCTTACTGGATGGAAATCAGTTTTGGTCCCCTCTGGATAATCTGACCTACATAATGTAATTCTTTATTTCAAGGTTTTGTCAGAAGGAGATTTTCCACCCTGGACTTCCTGAAATAATTTGAATAAATGAATAGTTCAACTTTTCAAGCACGGGAAACCAAGTTTCCTGTATATTTCTTGAACCCAAAAAATGCTCATAAATTTTTAAAGAATTGTTTCATTTACATTTGAACTTTAAATTGTTTCTAAATATCATTTGTATTCATTACATTTATCCCTATAAGTACTTCAGTTTCCACAAGTGCCTGTGATCGTAATTCTGCTGAGTACTCCCATGTGGGACAACATACATATATTAATAATTAAAACTTTAAGTTCAAGGTTTTTATGGGTTTATACATTCATGAAAATGATTTTTCAAATACACCAATGCTTCAACGCTTATGAACAATATAACATTAAAATGAACAGGAAAATACTGGCAGACAAACTTCATTATCCATTTTTATCACAACTTTGTTGCCTTTATGACTGCTATTTCAGCCCTCAAATGAGGATGCTCAAGTCACTGGGCATAAGCGAAACTATTAAAATTATTCCCTGTGATGCCAGAATGCTCTTTTCTGGACCTGTGCTACTGACTCTGCTTGAAAATTGCCACGAGTTTCAGAACAGCTGGTTCAATTTTATTGCTATGCTATCGGAGATGCTTAACCCGTGCACCTCATTCTTGCACTGTCTTCCTTGTGGACTAACAAGCCATTAGCAGGGGGAATGGAGAGCTCTGTTCATCTTATGAAAGTATTTCCAAACTAGGTTTTCAAGCAACCCTAAAAGCATCCTTTCTTTTTAATGGAATATTAGATTCCTTCTTTCTTTCTTTCCTTCTTCCCTCTCACCCTTCCTTTTTTCCCTCCTCTCTCTCTCCTCTCTTTCTTTCTTTACCTTAATAACATCTTACAAAAATCTCTTTTTTCAAAGGTACAAAAACGTAACACCTGCAACTCACATATAGGAGGTAGCAAAAATTTAACATTTAGAACTATGTCTCTGAAGGTGATGTTTTATGACTTTGAAGTGTTACTGAGTTCAGAGCGCTTTAACATGGAGAGACAAGAAACCCCATAGAGAAACTATTTGTAACTGTGTCCTCTAAGACACATTCATAAGCTGCTTCCTTAGCAGAATATTTTCTGGGCAAAATAAATAATTCTTCTTTACAATGCAGCAGGTTAGTCATTCACTCAGCTATGAGAAAGCAGATTATACAGACTTTTCTACCTCCGAGTACAAACAGAATGTCCAGTTGAAAGAATAAGTGGCCACAAAGTACATTACATAGGGGATAAAGCTCTTTAGACAAAAAGCTGAGGACAAAGGGTAAGTGATCAAGCAATGCCCAAAATATGTGATTTCTTGTTGTTCTCCCTTGGTGCAACCCTTACAGTCAGCCATTGCGAACCTGCCGTCTGTAGCATGCTTTACAGACCTCCATATTGCCTGCCAGTGGTCATTACTCTTTTCACTGTGAGTAAACTGTAGGAACTAAGCAGACATGCTTACCTGAAACCCGTTGCCTGCCCCAGCTCCTTCACCATGGAACTTAGACCCTAGACTCATCTATAGTCTCTCCATAGTCCTTTTCCCTAAGGCTATATAAAGGTAACTTTACTGCTAATGTGCTCACCCCGAGGCCCTAATGTTGGGCCTGAGCCTCCGCTGTTGACTAAGGGGTTGTGGATGGAGCTTGGATGTGAGGGCTAAGATGTTCCGTTTGGTGAGGGAAGGTGCAGGGATTGGAGGAAGAGAGGGGACAACCTGGTGCCTACATTTGTACTCTTGTTTTAGCCTTGAAAATGCAGATATGATGGATGGGCCTGATCTCCCTTCCTAAGTCTGTGAACTTCTTGAAAGACAAAAAGAAACTTAATTATCTTTATGCCAAGGCCTGGCATTTTTTTATTATTATTTAGCAGACTTTCTCCAGCCTGAACTAGCAAACTTATTGTCCTTGGGCAAGATCTGTCCTGCAGACTTTTTGCGTTGGGTCTACATAGTATTTAAATTTTATTTTGAATAAATATTTAATATTTGTGAAATTTTACACAATAATTTGGCTTCTCAGAAAAAAATTTGCAAAACACTAGTCCCACCTAGATACATTCCCAAATGGTATCTGCAAAGAGAAGCTTCTTCCTCACCCTTAACCGATCTTGTGTCATTTATCCAGTTTGTCACTCTCCAGAGATTCTCACATCTTTTCCTTCAACAATTTCACTGCTGTGAGTTACCTACCTGGCTCCTATATGCATTTGAATATGTCATGTTTGCAATAAACATGTATAAAATAAATGAGAAATTAAAACAGAAGATAGTATTAGGTCAATGTCAAAATTTTGTATTAAAACTATTAAATTCTAGTAATTTAATAATTAAATTATTTTTAATTTAATTAAAATTCATAGGCAGTATTAAAATTCTGACCATCTTGGTGTTGCCATTAAAACAAAACTCTCCTGTGAAGAGGGATTGATTTTCACAAATGAACTTGCCCTAACTCTGCATTTTGGGACAGATTATTCATAAGCTTATTAGTCTTAAAGAACCCCTGAATGTTAAATGTCCCTATTTGAGATTCCTAATCAAATAATTTTTGAAAGAGAAACTTTTAAAAATGTCTGCTTTGTATCTGAAATTAACTCCTTCTAATTTGATTTCCTAATTTTCTAAAGGGCTGTTAGAATTGTATGCCTCAAAACAGCATGATGTCATGCTATCTGTTCAAGATATCTCTTTACCCCATTAGACTAAAAAACTTCATTGTCAATATCTTTCCTTTCAGCACCAAATTCTAGGTGATTTACGACAGAACTTAATTCTAGGTACTCTATTATGTATGGATTTATATTTCATATTTCAGTTATCACGGTAACTTTGAATGTGTTATCCTTTATTACAAATAAAATAGTCTACCTTTATATTACATCTCTTACTTGAAAAAGTGGTTTTCTAATAGTCCTACAAAATATGTAAAAGTTCATTAGTGATGGCATTTGTATTGTAGTTGTGACCACCAAATAGGAAAGGAAGTAATGCATGGAGGAGACATTTCAAAGTAAATAATAAAGTCATTTTGTTCTGTGTGTGACAGGAAGATAAAATCAAAGAGGATGCCTAATTTTTACAACTGGAGTTACAACCACTTGTCCATTATGAACTTCTTCTCCAAATTCCTTTCCCAATGTCGTCACATAAATCTTTCAAATATGCTACTGATTTTAGAAAGAAACATTATATTCTAGTTGAATTACAATTAGAAAAGATAGGCTAAAACCAATTAAAGGCCTCTATCTCTATAAATGTTAAGCTGTTATTTTGGAAAACCTCATCTATGCATCCTAAATGGTTGGATTCCGAAATATTAGATTTGAAAGCTGCTAATTGGTTATATTTGGTAATATTTCTTGCAACTCTCTTCTGTACTCTAGGTATAAAATTTAGTTAATGTGGAGCATCCTAAAAATCTCACCACCACTACCCCACCCCCACTCCCCCCATCCATTATGTATGTCCCTTGTCTGTCCAACTGTAGCATTAGCCTCCTGCCTGGGCAGCTGTAGAATAGACAAGTGCGAAGAGTACATTTTTTGGGTTGGGAGCTTCATGCTGCATTGAAGCCACAGTCTGTCAGTGGGTCTCCCAAAAGACACGAGGATGTTATTGATCTGGTTTGCTTCATGTTATCTTTCAGTTCTTGATTTGACTTGACTTTCAATGAATCAGTTAAAAGCTTACTGTTGAATCATGAGAATTCAATGACAGCTTTCCGTGCTGTACCCCTTATGAAGAGATTTGGCTGCATGTAAGATATGGTTTAGCTGTCAGCACACAGCTGACACCTTAAAATGATCCATAATCTGTTATAGGATTACTCATGTGAGGGCTCTAACATGGACTACACAGCCTGTTGGGATGTTAGTGTCAATATTGTACTCTGTACGTAGGTATCTAACAATAAGTGGTCTTGTGCTTTAGGGGACAAGGCCTAGAAAAATGACACTTTCAGAGAACAAAACTGTTATAAAAAATTAGGCTGAAACAAATGGCGTAACCACCCACAAGTGTGCCTTTCCAAAGAAATAGTTTACAAATAAGTTGCTTAGAAGACTTGATGAAATACGTAATCAGCTGTCATTGTAAATCAAATTTGGAACATAGAGGAAGATGTAATCTAACTACAATTTGTGAGTGTGAATAAAGATGCACGAATATGTTGTTACAAATGTGTAGTGGGATAAAATGGAAATTCTTTTATGTTTTTTCTTAGGAATAACTCTGGGAAATATAAAGTCTTTTCAGAGATTCCATGGGCTACCTGTTTAAACCCAACACAATACTATTCTGAATTAGTTCATGTACTGGAAGAACAGAAATTAATGTTGTGTAACTTAGGCGATACCACAGGAAATGCATGATCTTTGGTATTATTTTATCAAGGGAGTAACTAGGGCTGCTACTAAGTCTGCCAGGTGACTGAAGCTTCAGCAAAATACTTTTTGATAGTCCTTTCTATATAAACAATTAGATTTAAAGACTTATAGGACAGTGTGAGCTATAGGGATCTGTCAATGAAGATTGAGTAATTGGTAGAGATGAGGTTCTTATGTATTTATCACCCAACCAGTACACATGAAGAGCCTTCTTAGTGCCCATGCACCATCTTTTCTCTAATGTCAATTATGCCATAATTGGTTAATTTCATATCTTTTACCAAGAAATACAGGCAACAATGCTGTTAGCACTCATAATGCCATGGTGCTTCAGGATCTACTTATATTTAAACTATATAGATTTGCACGCCTCTGAAACTCCTTAATACTATGTATTTAATGTCACTTATATCATTACTCATTTGTGTCTCCCCAAAAGATATGTTCTAGTCCTAACCCTTGGTGAATGTGATCTTTATTTGGAAATAGGGTCTTTGCAGATATAATCAAGTTAAGATGAGATCATACTGGATTAGGGTGTGCCCTAATCTAATGACTCATGTCCTTATAAGAAGAGGGAAATATGGACACAGAAACAGAAGACACAGGAGAGAAGACCATGTGAAGATGGAGGTAGAGATTGATGCGATGCAGCTAAAAACCAAGGAATGCCAACGATTGCCAGCAGCCACCAGAAGCCAGGAGAGAGGCATGGAACTAGTTCTCTCTCAGAGCCTGCAGAAGGAACCAAGCCTGTTTATACCTTAATTTTGAACATATGGCCTCCAGAGTTGTGAAAAAGTAAATTCCTATTGTTTTAAGCCACTCAGTTTGTAGTAATTTTTTATGGCAGTCATAGGAAACTGCTACACTGATGATGTTCATCATCTAACATGTCACCCATGAGTACTGGCTTTCAACGACTCTCTCAAAGATTGTCACTGAGATTCATTGATGATGACTACAATAGAAGTCTTACGTGGAGTGTGCAGGAAACTGCAAGATGACTCATTTTTTGGTCATGTTAAATCTACCCTTTGGAATTTTATAGCGTAAATGTAGAACAACTTATCTTCCAACCATGTCTTCTCCAGCTCTTTAGGTCATAATCATTGCATTCCTATAATACGGTCTCTTTTGTTATTGATGGCACCCCTGCCTTCCTTCAGTGAGGAGGATTGGTAAAGGACCTGTGGGTGGAGTATGAAGTGAAGTCCAAATTGCAAAAGGACTGTCAGACTCTCTTTGGACGGGGCTTAAGACTAACCCAAGAGAGCACATCACCACCACGTCAATTGAAGGCAATCGAGGACACCAATTGGAAGGACCCTTTGGTGTTGCAGAGCAACAGTGTCAAAAGCCCTTGCAGGAGATACACATAGTCACCCCTGTGGGACAGAAAAACATGTGGCACAGAATCCGCAAAAGATATGGGCTGAATTTTCTGATTGCCGACAATAGGGCTGCACAGGATAAGAGATGTGTTTATCCACACGTTCTGTAAACTGAAGGTGGCCCATATCTTTGCCACAAATGGGCAAGAGCCTTAGACCTCCTAGACCTAAGGGAGTATGAAAGCAATATTGTAAGAAATGTTTTTTGTGTTGTGAATATTACCTAGCATCCATTTATCTTCCTCCTCATCCTAACAGATAACACGCAGCTCCAGTGTCTAAGAGGAGGCTGTAGTCTCAGCTCTAGGGTTGCAACTTTTGGTCTAAAGATAAACCAACCCAAGAAATTGGATCCATCATGCAATACAATGTAATGCTAGCCAATCTTATAAAAGTACTGTCTTGCCCTGGTTGTTACTGGCAACCATCCTAGAACCGTGGGGGGGGAAATAACTACTTTAGGAAAAAGTTGACAATTTGGCAAGCAGAAGAGAGAGAAAGAACTTAGGTTTTAAATGAATCAATATAAAGCCAGCACTGGCTCTGGATTTCCATCTCTCTATTCCAAGCAGGGTTTTGGTAGTAAAAATTTACCCTGGTTGATAACACTGTGAACGGGAGTTGGAGAAGGGTATGATTAGGGGCAGGGAGACCATTTAAAAGATTACTGCTCTTACTTGGATTGCGGGTTTGCACTACATGATACAAACTATGGCATTGAAGAAATTAAATTAAACCTGATATGTTATTAAAACTTGACACTTTAAAATGACCAGTAATCTGTTGCAGGATTATTCATGTGAGAGCTCCCACACGGACTATACAGCCTGTTGGGATGTCAGCGTCAATAGTGTACTCTATACATAGCTGTCTAACAATAAGTGGGCTTGTGTTTTGGGGGACAAGGCCTTAAAAAATGACACTTTTAGAGAACAAAACTTTTATAAAAAAATGAGGCTAAATAAATGGCATAAGCACCTGCCAACAAAAACCATGGTACCTGCATTTATTCTGTGTCAGTCACTGTGTTAGACCTTTCCATCATTTTATCTTCTTAGTCTCTGAAATACCAACTTGACAGGAATATTATCCCTATTTTACAGGTGAGGAATCTGAGATTCACTGAGTTTAAGCAAGTTGCAAAAATCATGTACCTAATAACTGAGAGCTCAAATGTAATCCCAAATCTCTTTGGTTTCTAAAGACCATGGTCTTTCCATCATGGAATGTTTTGAAGAAAGACATACAGAAGACCCGAAGATTAACTTTGCAAGTATGGCTAATAATATCATGTATAATATTTTGTGTTTCTTTGTCATATTTTTTATTACCAGTATCATAATCTGCAGTGTATATATATATATATGTGTGTGTGTGTGTGTGTATATATATGTATATATATACTGGGCATCAGTTGAGAGCAAGGGTTTAAACTTAATTACTTATCCATTTGTTCCTTGATATTTTCACTCTGAAACAAATCTTGTTGGGTTGGAAGAAACCTAATGCACACATCTGGTGCCTTCAAAATCAAATCGAAAGTTCCAATACTATTTATTAAAATGTAGATTTCCCGAATTACACAGAAATGAAGGGCTAAAGTAATTCAACTGCAGATTATCTGATGTTTTTCCCTGAATTGATGAAATTTATCAGTGTATTGGGGGTTTTTAGTAAAATACTGCTTTCATATGTGTGTGAGAGACAGAGACAGAAACTGACCTGCAAAGAGTTATCTTAAGCAGCAGAAAACAGCTATCATACTGATTATGCCATACTGGCTTCTTTGATATTCTTGCAGTAGTTGCTAAACCACTCATCTCTTCCCAGCTGTGAGGTCCCTCACACTAGGCTTCACTTTAACAGATGGCAGTGCCTTACATGTCCTGAGACATGAGACTCAAGGATTAAAGATGTGACTGTGACTCTAGGAACTTAATCCACTCCCTGAAACCCAGTTTATCCACATTCAGAAAGAGTTATTTTCTCTTTTTTCTGTGAACTATCTTCATACGGTGCATAAATTTTTGTAGAAATACACCCCCTCCAGTGAGCACCTTGCTTTCTGCTCTTTATCTAGAGCAAGGGCTTACAAACTTATTTTGTAAAGAGCCAGATGTTAAATATTTTAGGCTTTATGGGCCAGATGTTCTCTGTCACCACTATTCAACTCTGCCATTGTAGTGTGAAAGCAGCCATAGATAATATGAATGGATGTGACTGTGTTCTAATAAAACTTTATTTACAAAAACAGGTGGCTGATGAAGTTGACCCATGGGTCGTAGTTTGCTAACCTCTGATTTAGAGCATCATTATATCATTTGTCTTCTTTTGCCACACGTATATTCAGTTTGAATAGTCTAGAAATATAAGTCCAGGATACAAAAATCAGGAAAGCAAATTATCTTGAAATAAAATGTTAAGAAAAAATACCCTGAAATATATATACTATTCTTTTATTGACTAATTTTTCAAACTGACTTGGAAACTCTTTGCTATCTGTCCTCAGTGTATTCCTTCTACACCTTCTCTACACACACACACACACATACATAAACACACTCCAGTCTGCTGCTGATTGCCTTTTCAACCAGTCTGCTTGCACCACCATCCTACAATGACATAATGTCCATTTTATGGCCCATGTCTTTTTTCTACAGTTTCTACTTCCTGAAATGCCCACCTGGACTTTATCTATCCAAATACTGCTCATATTTCAACAATCAAATGTATAGAGCTAGACCGAGCATGGATATTCACTTTCTTGAGTACTCTAATCCTTGATTATGTTTATCTTAACTACTATCTTATGGCGTTTATTGTCTGTGACAAATTAGTTATTCTGTGTGTGTGTGTGTGCGCGTGTGTGCATGTGTCTGAGATACTGTCTGGGTGTGTTTTACTGCCGGTCTAGGATTTGTGGATTCAGGAGTGAATAAAAAGTTCAAAATCCCGCCTATGTGGAATTTACATTCTAGTATAGGAGACAGTCATTTGAGCAGTTGTTTCATAGGTTCTTTTCCTTTTATTAAACAATACGTGTGGTATATCATTTCTTCTCATTAAGATTATGGTGTACATGAAGACAGAAATCTGTTATATGTTTTGTACACATCTCACACAGTAACTAGTGGATAAGAGTTTTACTGCCAAAACAAACATTAAATTAAATTAAAAGGTGGAGTTTCTGTTTTAAATTACCTTTATTTAAAAATTTTAAATATTATGATTTGCCACATTTTTCCCACATTTTGTTTGTAAGAGCACCATGGGTCTTACAACTACAAGTTACTTCTTAACTTTTCCAAAAAGTTAGAGTTTCAATGAAGAGTGAATCGCGTTTTGACCCTGATGTAAGGGAACACTGATGCAGCTTGAATGAAGGCACAGGAAGCTTAGGAGAGAAAAGACATTTGGGCTGATTGGAAAGATACTACAGCCTTCTCTTTTAACTTTTTGATTTTCTGATAGTAAAAAACAAAAAGGCTTTCTTTGAAAAGCGGAGAATGATATGAAGAAAGCGTTTTTTTTTTTCTTGATTTCTTGCTTCCACGCAAGTGACAAAAATATTCAAGGAGAAAATATGCAACCATAGGCCTAACGTGGCTCATTTACAAAAGGATTCATCACCTTCTCTTTAAACCTCAATGGTCTAATCGCAAAATTAGATTTTCAGTTTCTAAATCAAGTGACAAAATGTGTAAGAAATAAGTCAGAAAGGGCACAATGCTAAGTCACCTGAATTGAATATTGTTACAAAGGTGTATTTCTCACCTTGTCTTATGATTATTTTCACGTAAGTCTACTGTCTAATTTGCCTTCAACATGATGATGGCAGGAGCCCAATATTTAATTAAGACCTATCTGCTGTTAACTAATGGAGGAATTTGACACCTTGTCGCTATGTCCTAACAGGGTTGAGATTTTGTGAAGGTTTTGGCTGAGATCCAGTCATCACAGCTGTTCTTGTATGATCACTGCTTTGTGAAAACCGGTTTTCCCACCTCTAAATACCCTATTTTCAAATGTAATTTTGCCATGAGAATTTCTTTTATCCTTTTTTTACACATAAATCCTTTTCCTTTGGGGAAATTCTTAACATTAGCCACTAAATGCTGTTCACAACTATTATTGATCTGTCACATCATTATAAAGTAAATCACCAGAAACAGGCATGGTAGTATTTTATTGTTAGAAGGTTAAGGTAGAGAAACTTCTAGACTGAAGAAACAAAACATATTACGAATATATCATTAAATGGTTAAATTCGTATAAACATGTTTAATTCACGTCTTTATAGCATTTTCTTCTTTTTACTCTTATAGACAAGACACAAACTTCACATTGGAATAAGAAAGCAAGACTGCATTATCCTGAATGTGTCTTTTCTTTTTAAAATGAATAGTTAGCATTTCTTTATACGTTAAAAAGGAAGTGCTCCTTCTCCTTCATAGTGTCCTTTGACTAGCTATATTTTCTAATTCCAGATACTTGGAATATTCAGAAGCACCACATACAGAATGGGATTCTAAGGTCCTGGAGTGGAAGCTTGAGCAAAATGGGTTTTCTTTTGGAGTGACACTTAAAGGCGTTGGAATAAATCCTAGGTGTAAGTCTGAAATTGTACATCTAGTTTAAACATAGCATTTTATTAAGTTAAAGTAGTTTTACAATAGATTAAATACACTTATGCAATTATTGTGATTGGCATTTATGGGATTGTGATTATGTAAATGCTAAACTCCAGGAAAAATCTGGGTTCTGAAATGCACATGATTAAATTTTGTCTTCTGACCCTGCTAGGCTCACCTTTGCGTGACGTGCCAAAGGGCTCACAAAAGGAAGGCTGCAACAGAATGGGGAATTTGACACTAGCACCAATATTTCTCATTTGATCCATTATATCTCATTTTCCCTTGTACCACACTAATTTTGAGTCCTGATTAACTCTGTCTCTTCTTCTGCTGAGGCAGTCCTACTTGGCATATCAATTGTCTTCTTTGCAATCTTTCAACTTTGTCCCCTCAAGTTAGAAAGATGTTGAACTCCACCAGTCCTGGGTATCCACTGGCTGTTAAACTGAGAGTAAACACCACTTTACATAGAATCACCATCAGCTGGCACAGCACCCTATGTCATAGCTCAACATGTGTGTAGTTTTGAGATGTAATATCATTAATCTTATAGAGGTCTAATATTAATGTATAATTAACAGTGAACTTGGAGGTACATAAAATTCCTTTTTTTTAAGTGTACTTTAAATGGCAATATCACCCTATCTTGACTTCCCTGTAAGCTTGTTCTTCTCTGTTGATTCATCTACTTCACTTAAACAAACACCTATCCAAAGTTTGATCCCTTTTCTAGCCAGGTATCTATAAATGATGGCATATCCAGGAATGTGAAAGAATATCTTTGTTCCCCTATTGGTTATATAAAAATATAAACATAAAGGATTTTGAACAAATCTGGCTTCAGATGTGCGAGCCCTTACAGTTGCACAGGACCCCACACTCAGAAGTGCCCACACTTGGTAGAATGCTCTCCTCTCTTTGTCTTGAAATTCTTAAGAACTTTTTGAAAAATTTTATTTTTTATTGGGCTCAATAAATTAAGTAGCCAGCTTGTTTTTGAAATGTGGCAAAGGCAGTAAACAATCTGGTCATAGGTGACTTGGGATATTAATTAAGGAGGTAAGAACTTCAGGATAAAGGGAAAGGTTTAATTCAATAAATATTTACTAAGTGTGTACTATTTGGCAGGCAGTACTATGTTCCAGGTACCGGGCATATGGTAGTCAAGCAAACAGACAACATCCTGGCATTATGGAGCTTATGTACTAGAAAGGAGACAGATAATAAGCAAATAAAGGGACTACTACATAGTGTGCCAGATGATAAGAACTAGGGGAAAAGAAAGTATTATAAGAGGAATGAAGAGAGAGAGGGAGAAACCACTAGTAGGACAGAGATGGGATGGAATTGCAGCATCAGTTTCTCTCTCTGCTCAAGTTCTCTCTGCCTTAGGACAAACTCACTCTCCTCTCCGACCCTTTAATATGAAAGGAGATCATTAGTCTGTCATTTAGCGAGAAAATGGAATTGGTGAGAAGTTTTCCTGAGAAGTTATTGAAATCAAATTTGTTGTTGATTAAAATCTGTCTCCAACTCAGAACAAATTCTTTGCTGTGGCAGATGGTAGAGGTAGGGGTGATCAATAGATTATCCTTATTTCTGGCAGCTGAATTATTTCTGTCCCGAGAGAAGCACAACCAGAGAGGTGACGGGTCTTGGTATTTGTGACAGGAACATGAGACCTTTGCAAATATATTTGAAGATTTATAGGAGCATGTGAGGCTCGTATATCCAAGCTGATCAATTTTCTAAGCCATTTGTCATTTTAAAAAATAATAAGTACAAGAAAATTAACCTTATGGTATTATACATTCTATAATTCAAATGTTATATCTCTTAGGAGTATACGTTATTTTTACTTGCACAGGTGTGATATGTACGTGCTAACTTAATATATAAATCATAAACCTGGGCCGTGATGGAAGAAAATAGTTGTCATCTACAACATTCTATCCACGATACCTTCTAATTATCATAGCATCTTTACTATAATGAACAAAAGTTCCTTCTGATATAAAATAAATGGAATTTCACACCTTCTCACAATTTATGCAAATAATGTATTACCACCATGCTTTAAGAGCTCATCATATAGGTCCAGGAAATAATTAACTTTGATAAGTTTATGTAGTAAGTCAGCAGGTCAGCTGATAAATTTGTGGCTCTTCCAAACACTGAACTGCCTTATCTACATCAAAAACTTGTGTTTATTCAACCCTAACACCGTTAAAGTTTATAGACAGAATTAAATTTAATAGGCATGTGTATCACCAATCACTCGCTGAATTGTGTGAAGTTAAAAGTCTGTTCATATTAGTAGCAGCAGCATCGAAAGTAGTCATTGCTTAAATAGTAACTGTCTTCATCAAATACTATTGCTTTTGTCTGGACATTCTGCCACTGCCATAGTGTATTCAACAGATATAGCCACCTCTTACCATAGTTGTTTTCATGTGGATTATATGCCTTCATTTCTGCATTTAATTTTCTATATTTTTCCTAGGTCATATTCCATCTTTTGTTTTGCCTTGCATTTTAAAAAAGTAATTTTTATTTTCAAATCTCTACTCTTTCTATTTTTGAATATCTTTTCAATAAGATTTGGAGCAAAGTATGTCAATTTGCATTTTTATTTCTTCTGGATAAGTTATGATCCTGTTAGCCAAGTAGTTTCCAAGATGTGCTTCTCCCACCATCTGGTCCCATAACTAGGGGGGGAAATTTTTAATGGTTAATGATACACATGTATTAGTATCTCTTTAAGATATTCTTTCACTTTGATGGGCTCAGTGGTGCTGACATAATCATCTTGCTATTGAAATTACTTTTAAAATCTAAGAGTGATAGTGGCAAAATCTGCAAAAGCTGGAAGGAATATTTTGGGTTTGAACTGAATTGCACACGTCATTCCAAATTATCTTGATGCCTATTTTTTTTAATTTATTTTGGTTGCAGTTATAGAATCTAATAGACTAAAATTAGGACTACTTGCTTGGAAAGGTAGCAGTATTAATGCATTGGTAGGACGGGCGTGTATCAGTTTCAATGTCTGAGAACTTCTGTAAGTCTGTATTACCTCATGTGGAAGAAAGCTGAGCATACTGCCTATGTTTACATTGCCGTCTTCAAGCACCTCAACCACCTAAACTAGTAAAAATGTTGGGTAAGTTTATTATTACCATTATGAATATAGAATATTCTTTGTTAAAAATCAGAAGCAGCTATTTTAAAAAATGAATATTACAAAGTAAATAAAATATATACGATTTCAAATTCATATTTAGTAACACCAATTTAAAGCTAGAAATACGAAAGTTAAAATAATGTTAACATTCTTTCTTTGTTTTTAGTCTACGCATCTAAAATTTTAAAACTACATTGTCAAATAATAAACCCAACAAGTAAGATAGGTGGGGGGAATAGACAAAATATTTGCAACATATGTAAAATCATTGAAAATATGACCTTTCCTGTGCAGGTATATCATGACGTTGGCTTACGTAATCTACATAATTTTCTGATACTTGAAAGAACAGTCAGGAACTGTGGTGTCCAAGGTAGCAGCCTTTAAGGGTAACCACTCTTCCCCATAGCTGTCATTGGGAAGGTGGCTCTCGTACAGTAAGGACAGCCAGGGTTGGAGTTCTGACCCTAAAAAATAAGATTGGAGCTTTTCATCAAAACACAGAGACTTGGGGCCAGCCCAGCGGCTGAATGCTTAAAGTTCCCCGTACTCCACTTCAGCAGCCCAGTGTTCGCAGGTTTGGATCTCGTGTGCAGACACACTCCTCTCATCAGCCATGCTGTGGAGGCATCCCACAAGAAAAAAAAAAAAAAAGAGGAAAATTGGGACAGATGTTAGCTCAGAGCGAATCCTCACCAGAGGGAAACAAAACAAAGCAAAACAAAACAAGGTGACTTTGCAGAACATCACTGTGATAAATTCTGTACCTGCTCTTTCTCAAGCTTCTTTAGCATTCCATAAAGGCACATTAAAAAATTCTTCAGTCTGCCTCAAAACCAGCAAGCAAAAAGTTCGCAATAACAGCAACAACAAAAACTTCTAGGGTCAAAATATCCAGAAACAGAGTAACTGATAAGTGTGAGTATTTCTGTGCACTCTTATACCAAGTGCGAACTCAATGCCAAGCCCTGTCTTGTGGGTAGGGATATAATGGTAATACAACAGACATGCTTTCCCCCATCCCACTATACTCATCACACAGAGTGGCGATACATATTCCTGGCAGAGAGAGAGCATAAAGATTTAGATGAGAAAAACATAGGACCATGAAAGGACTGAAATAAATATCCAGGGATAGTTAGCGGATTATAGAGGGTAAAGGATATTAGTTTAAGAGGCGAGGTTGGAGAAGGAAGAAGGGGCCAAATCATCATGGCTCTTATAAGTGAGGTTTAGGAGTATAGACTTCCTCCTAAAAGAAAATGCAAACCATTGAAAAGTTGCAAACAGAGAAGTGCCATAATCAAATGGACGTCTTCCATGTTAGGCAACTGGTAAATATCAACACTAGTCGCTTCAAATGGACCATTGGGTAGCAGGCAGATTTGGGAGACGATGATGTGTCTGGAAGACTCTCACGTGCACACGCGCAATAGGCAGTTGAACATAGATCTTTCTCAAGCGAGAGTGGTGTGATTCGAGACGTCGTTTTGTGGCTTTATAGAAGTAAAAAGAGGGATCAAAAGAAACAAATGCTGTCAAAAGATCACCTTATATGCAAATGAAAAAAGAAAAAAAAGTCTCCAGTGAATTTAAGGTAAACAAGTTAAATGATTTTGGATCCCAGATTCAGGGGATTTACGGGAGCAGAAAACGAATAGCAATCACTTAAGAAGGAAAAGGAGACGAGGAGTTCAATTGGTTATTTCAAGAAATTTAACTTGCCATGGAAAAGAGAATAGAGCAGCTGTATGTTATTTGGATTAATGGAGGGCGTCTTCAAGATAAAAAGTTTTAATAATTGAATAATGATGGTACACAGCCAGGAGCGAAGGGATCTCTTTCTCTCTTCTTTTTTGCCTAAACGCAACAATCTTGAGGATACCTGTAAGGACTGTGTAGCTTTCGTGTACATACGTGTTAGAAAAACAGTTGAGCTTTTGTTCTGATCCTAGTTTGGTCAGATATTTTCTAAAGAAAAGTGAAGCAGGATTGCAATTTCAGGATACCTGGGGGAGAAGTAAAGACAAACTAACCGTACCTTGAAATTCTTCAGGACAGGACAACTTGGACTCTGGCAACTTTTTGCCTCTGACTTTCTGGAATACTCCTTCATGTATTTTTTATAATGTCCCTGATCTCTCAGTCTCTGCCAGAGCAGTGTGGGAAAGTCATCCCTATTGATCAGTCCTTGCCAGTTCTCCCTCTGTTTCTCCAGAAAGTAAAGCCTGTGGATGCTAGAATGGCTCTCCTGCCAAAGCTGAGGGCAGAAAGAGAGAAAATGAAGAGAATCAGGAAAGCGATGGCTTACTGTTATTCTAAGTCAGAAATTGGAATTCGTAAGTCTCATGATATGACTATATACCCTCACCCCGCTCAAAAAAAAACCTTGCCTAGGAAAATAGAAAAATTTTAGGTTTGAAGCAAATTAATATAAAGAGTAAGTGTCTTTTTTCAAGAAAGATCAAACAAGCTCTTAGTTCATTCCTTTCCCAAGGAAATTTATTGAGTTTCTAATTTATTTAAATAAGAAGTGTTGGCATGAATAGTTAAATACATATAAACAGTTTGGTTCAAAGCATCAAAACTTCTATAACAACACCAAAAAGGCTTAGTCTATAAACTATTAAAAATGTTTCAGAAATGAAGATTAAAGGTGACAACATGGAGCAATACTGTTGATAGAACTTTTTGATTATAAAATTATACAAGACCATACAAAATTTAAGAACTTTATGAAAGATATTAAAAATTTGCTAAGGAATGGAACTTTGAGTGAGTTTATGTCCTAATAGGGGTTGACAAACTTTTTATTATAAAGAACCAGACAATAAATAGTTTAGGCTTTGCAGACCATTGGTCTCTGTCGTAACTACTCAATTCTGTCATGGTAGCTTGAAAGCAGACATACATAAAAGAATGCGGTGGATGTGTTCCAGTAAAACATTATTTACAAAACAGGCTGAACACTGGGTTTGACCCAAGGATCATAGGTTTTGACTCCTATCCTAGATGCTAAAAATATACAGATGATGAATATTCTGCCTGAATAAAAGTTATATATAGCAATATTTTGCATCTGTATATGTAAGCATCATTTTTCTTTCTGGGAACTCCAGCCATCATAAAATCATTGTGAAACAATGATAAAGGAAATTTAATATGCACAATTTCCTTCTTTGCCGTTCAGGCAAATTTTGACACTTTCTTGAGATATTTCTTCTGTAAGGATTAGAGTTTATATTTTATTGGAAGAAAGCAAGGCAAAATAGTTAGATACTGTTTTTCTAGTTTTCCAATTTCAGTTAAACAAGTTTCCAATCAGACTGGAAGCTAGCTGAGGGTCTTCTCTTGATCACAGACTTTTAGAAATTTGGTTATCCAGTCAATTATTCAAGAAAAATGATTAAATTCTTCTTGTTTCCTAATAATCATAGCAAGTACTGAGGATTCACAATAAGTAAAATAGAATGCTCATTATCAAATGTTCATACACAAGCTCTTCTAATGTGATATAAGAAGAGCTACAATAAAGTGATATATGGGATGCTATGGGAACTCTAAAGAAGAAAATCATCCAAAGTAACAAGCAGACTATAATTGAATATTAATTTTCAGATAATTACTTAGCATAATGTCTTAATTATCAGAATAAAGTATTCCACTATATCAGTGTGCTAATGTCTTTGTTATCTTTCCATTGATCGCTCCAACCACCATTGGCCATAGTTTCAGGAAGTCCAGTGTTTTCTCTTTGAATTTTCCAAAGACCAGGGCAGGAAGTGATAGTCTAAAATGTCCAGTTTTCATATCTAAACTAAAAGATTACAGAAGTAGAATCAGCTCACTATATCTATTGCTTCTACCTGTGAATATCTTGCTTCATAATTCAACTGTATGGAAATGCATGATGTTGGCCCTTTATTTTATGAATCTCTTGTCTATATAGCTTACACACCCCACTGTGTCCTTCCAGAGAGGGTAATCTCACTTCCTTGTTGCTTAGGTCAGAAAAGTATGCCAAATACTTCGGTTCCCAGAGATGTAGCTCTTAGTACTTGCATACTTCAGTCCACAAATGCAGAGACCTTCCAGAGAGACAAGTTCAAGAGAGATTCTGCAGTTTATCACCTCATAGACCCAGAACCACTGAAATTTTCCAACCCCTCCCCCCCAGGTATCCACTTTCAAGTATTTGGCACCTTTTTCATTTAGACTTTTGTAAAATGAATAGTTTGATTATATTGCCTTTTCCTGAATATAAAAATATTCACCTAAATTTGTCATTCTTAAGTAAGCTACTTATTATTTTTCAAAGTGTTTTATTTTATTTCTCTTTTAAAACAGATACTCTGAATAAACTGGCACCTTCTTTGCTGAAGACAAGGTGACCAAAATATAAGCAAATAAACCCACACATGCATGAGTGACCTTAGGTATGACATTCAGCTATGTGAATAATTAGCATTCATTGGATAAAAAAGGCCACAAATGTATGATCTGTGTCCTTATTATCAGACTCTAGAATCCAGCAAAGGCCACCTTTCCCCGAATAGGAAAGCCCAACCATTTTTTGTTGTAGCCTAGCATTGATATTTGCTATCTCTGAAGTCATAGTCCTAATGACAGAAATGAGAGATGCAGACTTTGTGGCACTCAAATGGTTAATGTATTAACATGCTACAATGGCTAACAGAGTTGTACTAAAATGCGTGGGTCAAAGCCCAAGGCCTAATGTTCAAGTTTAGTAGTTAAGACATCTTCTCCATGTGCAGAGAGCTTCCTGCTACCCTGCTCTCGTACTTACCCCCATCCCAACAGCATCCAAGCAAGGATCTAATGTGAGAGATATATGATGCAATTAATGTTACACTTTATCTCTTCTTTTACTATCTCTTTCTCAAAGGGAAACATGCAATTTGGAGGCTGTAAAGAGAGACATGTATTTGTTTAGAGGCCTAATGATCTTTGACATATGTCCATGAGATAAAATATGGATATTGTATCTTAGGGAACAAAAAAGTAGGTGGTCAATAAATGTGTTCTAGTCCTACCAGCTTTGGATATGGTAATCAAAGGTGCATGGTGGAAAAGGAAACAAAATCTTTCACTCTCCTTCCATATTATTAGAAAACTGCAGCACAGACTCCCTGTAGGAGATAGTACAAGCTATAGGACTATCTCTAATGCTAGACCAAAACCCCCAAATTTGGATCATCTAGCTCAGGGTGAGTCCCTTAACCAACCAAGAAGCTTCTCAAGGAATTTGATTGTGAATTCATTCTCCTCCATCACTCCATTGATTCTGTACTCTTTTCCTAGAATTGATTCTACTTTCACTTGACATCCCCAAGTTAGACTGATGATTAGACTTCCTTAATGGAAGGCCCCTAAATGACATATAAATTACCCAGAATATTGATAGAAAGCTGATAAATAGATAGACAGATACAATGGTTGATAGTGTATTCTCATTAGACAATTATGCATGAACTTGCATATTTCTTCTGTTCAGAAGACCTAGACATCATTATTCTACATGAGAACACCTGGTTTTTCCTTCAACCTAGAATACACAATTGAGAAGCCTTCAAGCAAGTATCTTTAATATCAGTTTAAATAACTAAGGATCGAGTTTTCACACTATGATGCTTCTTCCCCAAATGAAAGGAGTAACACGTAGCAAGTTGAAACTGAAGAAAGTAGAAGGAAGGAATGATGCAATCAGCAGAGAAATTGAGTAGGAATTCATATAGGCATATCCAAAACATGCTACAATACCACTTAATTAAGTGTCACTTTAACGTGCTCATCATCAACCGTATATTGAGTATCTTCTATGAATTCAGCACTGTACAATGGACTGTAGATATAGTGATAAATATTTCATCCTTGCCTTGGAAAAGCTCGCAGCCAAGAAAGGGAGAACACCCCAGAGGAGACTGTGATATTTGCTGCAACAGTGTAAGCACAGGAAGTTACCAGAGTACAAGAAAGAACACTTTAGGCCCCCAGGAAGAGTTTGCTAAAGGATGGAAGACCTTAGCCCGTCACTAGTTGGTTAGGACATGCCTCGTCCATGATAATGAGAGAGGGAAATGTGGAAAGAATGGCCACGACTGCTACTTTTGCAAAAATCTCCTGACAGAAATGGGAAACCAAGAAAATAGATGTTCTTTTCTAACACATGTGGCCTAAGATGATCAAATTAGAGTAAACTTAGGTCTTTTGTCTTCTGGTGGTAGGACAGGATGGCTTTTATCAATTTTTATAAAAGTGAAAAAAAAAAAAAAACGCTAACAGGAACTATAGGGGTCCTTTAAGCTCCCATGAGGAAAGCTAGCCTGAAGACAGAGCTGGCATGGGAATGAGGGCAATGGAATAGACCTGGAGCTGGACAGACACTGCTGGCTGGGTACTGCCTTTACTCCACGCATTGCAATCCTGTGAGTCAATGAATTCGTTTTATTATTGAAGACAATTGAGGGTTTTTTTTCCTCTCAAAACAGGGGACATGACAATATTTTTTGATTTTCAGAGTGGTAGAAACAGATGTCCTGAAAGATATTTTAAATGTCCTTAAAGGTTTTTATGTCAAAATGTGTGAGATGTATTTCTATCAGATGATATAGTTGTATTATCTATGTTAGTAAACCCTGGATATCTGATTTCATGCTGGTATCCTCAGGAAGCCTATGCAATGAGACCTGCTCATTTGTTTCACTGCTTATATCATTGTGTTTTCTTTTCCTCACATTGCAGCATTGCTTGTATTGGTCACTGGCAGAGGCAATCTGCATAACTAGATGGGCCAGAAATCTAATCTGGTGTGACAAATGAAAGAGACACATAATTGGCTATGTAATTCTAGGGTGGAACTGTTATCAATTTTAAGCAATTGATGTTCTCAGAACAACATTATACACAGCAGTAGTGATTACAATTACTGTGGGAATCACTGAATGTTTCTCTAATCTTCTAGTGGGTTATAAAAATTAACGGAAACTTTTGGTAACTGGTATTTTACTCGCATATGATGATCTGAGTTTAGCTTCTTTGATGCAAAATGGTCTTAACCATAAAGCTGTTCTCATCTTTTTGTGGAAAGTATTCATCTTTAGACATAACAGGACCGTTTGTTTTCCTTTAAGTATAAAGCCTTTAACTTTAGATCATGTCAGTCTCCTGTCTGAACTACCTGCCACGTGGGGGCACTTGTTTTGCTGACCTCTGCTCCTTTTGTCTCTACTCACCTCATGGTCTAGTGAAACTTCCAAAACACCACCAATATTCTTTCCATTTCTATTGCTTGTATACCTTCCTACCCACCCTAATTTACCAGAAAACAGAAATTTTCAAGGTTTTGAGGAAACTGAACTTGTATAGTTGAAAGTTGAGAGAAACGTTAACTGGGCCATATACAGAGTTACATACTAATCATTTCCTGGCTTGCATTTTAAGGAACTGATGAAATTTAGGCGTAACTTGGAAATGTCACTCCTAGCAAGAGCTTATGCTATACTACTGTTTATTTCTGGTCTTCATTCCTCCACTATATCACATGTGTCCTTCCTAAAGCTTCTCAGAAAATTGGCTCATTCTCTACTTCACTTATTTTAGTAGGTTCTGTATGATTTGGCAGACGGAAAGACACAAATGAGACAGTGCTCGGTGTGCCCACGTTCACCATGTGCTTACAATTAAACTATGCTCTTTAGCATAGATGGATGTGCAGGAAACAACTTTCAACACAATATCCTGGATAATTCTGAAGCTGGGACATTTAAAATACCCAAGAGGCATAATTCTTTTTTATGTCTCCAAATATAACATAATATTACAACAGGACAGAGTAAGTTTCCATGGCTATGTAGGATTCTTAATGTGGCAGTGATCAGATAATTTGAAACACTGTAGCAGAATGAGAATTCTAATAATAATAATAATAAGGCATGTGAACACACATTCAGATTTTGCAAGGCACTGCATTATGTGGGTCACGTACATTAAATTCTAATCCTTTCAACAAACCTTACACACTTGAGATCATTGTCTACTTTTCAAGGGTGAGGAGTTTGAGACTCTTGTAAGTCATTTGCCAAAGGCCACGTACCTAGTAGGAGAAAGGGCCAGGACTCAAATCCAATTGTTTCTTTTTTAAAGGTACGCCTTTTAAATTACAGCACCAACCTCACCTTCAAACTATCAGTCTTATTCAAAATTTTCTGTCACAAAATATATAATGGGCCAGAAATAGATACATCATGAGAAATACACGTCTTGTTTTAAAAAAGAATGGTGGGGATATCAGGACCCAAAGGAAGGTAGTATAGATGGTCTGTATGTATATTATACTTGAACAACAGAGGTCTTAGTTCATGATTGACAGGCAAAGGTAGTACCCACCAACTAGCCAAAATTTTTTCTCCAAGTAATAAACTGGAACCACAGTGATTGACACGTGTCAAGATCGTTTCATTTTTTTCTTTGCTAATTTTTTTTAAACAAAACAAAAAGTTTCAACTGTTAAAAGGCATTTTCTATTTTCCAATGATTATAAATATTATAATAATACTGGCTCTGCATAGTAAAAAAAATTCCAAATGGCTCATGATTATCTCTGGAGATTCATTTGAAAATGTTTAACTGGAATATATATTCCGGACAGATATTTAGTTAGTGTGGATATCAAAGGGCTTCAAAATAAAATTAGCTCACCATTCCTTTATAGCAGAACTTAATCAGCCTTACAAGTTAAAGAAGACTTTTGTCACAGACAAAGGTTATTTTGACGAAGCCAAATTAAGGTCCAAGTAGGTCTTGATGCACAGACAGAACCCTCAGTCCCTGGTGAGTCTAGCGATAATTAACATCTGACTCAAAGAACCATTGGGGATGACTTGGAATGCTTTAATTGGTCCACCCTACTTGCCTGCAGGCTTTTCTGTTGTGGGGATGATTTAAGCCTCTTCTTGCTTTCAGCTAAATCTCAGCATGTCTCAGATTTCTGAAGCTGCCTTTATCATTTGAGCCCCTAAGGAAAAAGTGAATTGTAATTCAGCTTTCATCTTACTTCATGGAGAACCATTAAGTGTTTCTATAATATTAAAGGGAGAGCTGATTAACAAGGCAGGAATCAGTCACAAAATAAAGGAAAATAAGACGGAATGGATCTTCAGGTGTCCACTGATACACATGACCTACTTCTTTCATTTAAAATGTATCAGATGAATATATATTTTAATTTGAAAGAGTCGTAAAGGATTAGTTCACAGAATCACTGGGGAGGCAAATTGAGATACTCTGGATCAGTATAAAGCCTTACATTTGCTGAAACCTATCAATATTTGTCACTCCTATAGTAAAATGAGACATAAAATTACTGAATGTTAACTGTACCACTTATATATTTTTATTGTTGCCTACTTTAAATGAAACCCATGGGAGGACGGTTATGAAAAATAATGATATCCATTAAGAGTGCAGATCTAATTGAAGGCATTACCAAGTGTGGTAACACTTGCAGCTGGACCACCACAGAAATAGAAATAAATATGCAGATGGTTGAAACCAGTCTGCCTGTCAATGAACCATTAAGGCACATTATCCCAGCTGTCAAAAATTTTTGCATTTATATTGAGTATTCATCTTTGCTAAGTGGTAGACAGACACAGTTATCTGTTTGTTTTTTGTCTATTTTTATAAATTTATAAAGGTGAAATTTTGCTCTCTGGAAAGATTTTTGTATTGGTTTGTTTGGTTTCTCTCTTATTATAAATCATACCATCCTAATTTCAGATATTATTATTAATTGAATGTATATGTATTTGACAATATCTGCCTTCTAATGTATATGGATATGTACATTTTTCATGTAAATTCCTTTTACATAAACTCTAAATCACTGTTCTGAAGAAGATAGTTCTCAATTTGGTTTTGATCTATGTAATTGTAGATAACATGTTCAGAAAAGAAATTTAAAAAATCTCTTTGTATACAGAGAAAGATGGACAGCAATATATTTTCTCCCTTTTTTTCTGTTGCTTTCACTACACACACACACACACACAAACACACAGACTTTAATAGAACAGAGATTCCAGTATTTCCAATATGCAGCGAGAGAAATGCCAGAATGAGTAGAAAGTAGAGCCCTGCTGTTATTAAGAGTACTTGAATCTCTAATTCTGAATGAGATATCTGAGGGTTGCCAGTAAGCAAAAGGAAAATTCTTGTCAGTCTGGTACTTAATTGGACATACCTCATGCTATTTGTAATCTCTGGAGAAAAGCTCTCTCAAACAGTGGACCCATAACATTTATAATTAAGCAAAGCACTTAAAGCTTTGCTTTCATTTACACTGGACGGAACTATTCTTTTAAGATTCATATGCACACATGGCATTAACATGAAACATATGCAACAAAATCTGTGTAAAGTGAATGTATATGAGGTTGTGTTTCAGGAAAAGTTTTGTCTTAAATTTCTGTCATTCCTCAGTAATTGGTTCCATTTTTGTGTAGGAAGAAATTATTCTTTGCTGTATCACATTTATGAGTATGGAGAAGTGCAGTAACATTCTATCAAAATATTATTTTAATACAGTAAGAATCAAACCTGTGATGTGAGGTGTGAGAACATGTTCCTAAGTTACCCACATCCCAGATTCATCTTCAAATAATCTAATGGCTATAAAACAGGAAAAAGATAAGCCAGAAAAAAAGTTGTTTATATTATGCCAAAAGTATAAAGTCATTTCTGCCAGGAAAATACAAGTAAAAACAGATAAACGAAAGGAAAAATGTGGTATATGACGTGCCACAAATCACTTGTAAATTGATAGTGGAACTCGTAATTTGAAGGGGTAAGGACTCGGGTGCATCAGGAAAATCAGTCTCCTTTCCAGTGATGTTTCTCTGAAACCTGTGAAGCCGTGTTGAACAGAGATCCCAATGTGCTGATTACGCCAGGCTGCAGCTTAAAGCTGGTACTTGGGTTGGGCAAAGTGTAATAAGAAAAAGGAAAATTACTACATAAAAATGTCATTATACGGGAATTATTTTAGTAGAACTATACCCAGAACCTATACATAACATCTCCTTCACTCATGAGTCTTTGTTTTTTTCCTTTCTTCCTTTCTTCTTTCCCTCCTTTTTCTCTCTCTCTTTCTCTCTGTCTCTCACCTCCCTCCCTCTCTCCCTTCCTTTCTTCCTTCCCTCCCTTATCTCTCCCTCTCCCTCCCTCCTGCTCTCTTTCTTTCTTTCTTTATAGGGAGTAAGGCAAAATCCCCATCTTCAAAAAGGCTACAATCTGCTATAAACAAATCTCTGTTTATAATGAGTTGAATTACGATGAAAATGTCTACAAACCGCTGTAGAAAATAGATATTGGGGAATAAGCAACAGGCAGATGATGAGGGTGAGCAGAGTACAACGTACCCATGAAGAGGGACCCATCTGAGAAGCTTCCCAAAGACATGAGATTGCAGAACATGTCCTGTAAATAGCCTAATGTGGTATGGGAGGTGGAGTGTGTTGGAGTACTGTGAAAGAGAGAGGAAACGCGTCTGAAGAAGTAATTTTTGACTTTGTAGTTTTTGATTGTTTTATAAACAATTAGCAACAATTGAAAAATTTGTGTTTAGTTACATGATTTTAGTGGCAATGTGAAGCATGATCGCGGAGAGAAACTAGAGATAAGGAGAACTTAGAAGGCAAGACTCCATGAAAAAATGATGAGACCCAAGGCACAGGAAAGAGGAGGAGAGTAAATGAAGAGATCTGTTTGAAGGTATAATTATAATGTTGTATAACAAATGTATAAAGTATGTATAATGTATTATATGTATTTGATGGCTATATATATGATTATATATAATCAATATATATAATCAATGTAGGTTCTATATATATGTACATGGATGAGAGCTAGAACAAAGAAGCTTCTAACTTAAACTGCTGCGAGGATATCAACGCCATCATCTTGAATTAACTTAGAGTTGCCATGAGAGGGTCTCTTCAAAGTGACCCTTAACGTTAAGGGTCTGTCACTGCACTTACCAGTTCATGGTGAGTACAATAGGAATAAAGAAAATCAAGTTGGCCATAGCTATGAACTCATAAATCAAGGAGGAAGCCATTAAATCCTGCTGGAAAGCAAGCAGCAGGATTATAAATCACTGTTACATTCTTATTATCTAGCACAGAACGTTTTAGGTGAATGAATGAATGAGTGAATTAATTAATGAAATCTTTTTGACTAAACTTCTGACAGGCTGCAGAAAGCAAAGCAATGAATTATTTGCGATTATATTTCTGTCCTGATATAGAAAAACTAAAGTGTGACAGGAGAGAGGGGACCATGGTGTGAAACTTGGAGGAACACGCCAGTTATAGATATTATTCTCTCCAGTCTGGTTCATCTGCAGGACGGAAAGTCCCCACTGGGCTCCTCAAAAGGCAAAGGTCAAGAATACCTAACACAGAGTGTCAGTGATCTACTTCTCTGAGTTTTATTCTAAAATGCTACTTCTGGCCGTCAGAGCAAATCCTGAGACTTACAAAAGGTAAACTATAGAGCTAACCCTGATGGCCCAGTGGTTAAAGTTAGGGGTGCTCTGCTTCCATGGCCCAGGTTGGGTTCCCGGACGCAGACCTACACCACTTGTCTTTCAGTGGCCGTGCTGTGGTGGCAGTTAACATACAAAACAGAGGAAGATTGGCAACAGATGTTAGCTCAAGGCAAATCTTCTTCGGCCAAAAAAAAAAAAAAGACAAAAATCATGACTACAGAACTACACAACCCTAACGTAGACAATGAAGACACTGAAATTGTTAAAGATCTTGTTTCCCTTGGTTCAGTCACCAATTTAGATGGAGACTGCAGCAAGAAATCAAGATAAGACTGGGACTTGGAAGGACGGCAATGAAAGAATTAGGAAAGATCATCAAGTGTAAGAAAGTATCATTAGAGGCTAAGGCCAAGATTATCCACACCTCATGTTCTCAATTACTAGCCACAGATGTGAAAGCTGGGCAGTGAAGAAGACTGACAGGAAAAAAGTGATTCATTTGAAATATGGTGTTGGAAGAGAGCTCTGCAGGTAGCCTGGACTGCCAGAAAGACGAAAACAAGTGGGTCCTAGAGCAACTTAAGTCTGAGCTATCACTGGAGACAAAAATCTTAAAACTGAAGCTGTCCTACTTTGGCCACATTATGAGAAAGCAGAATTCTTTTGGAAAATATAATAATGCTGGGAAAAGTAGAAGGCAGCAGGAAAAGAGGAAGACCAAATGTGAGATGGATTAACTCCATACAGGAAGCCATAGGCATGAGTCTACAGAAGCTGAGGAGGGCTCTTGAGGACAGGACATAGTGGGCATCATTCCGTCATGGGGTCGCCAGGAGTTGGAGCCAACCTGACAGCATGTAATAACAATAAGATAAAGAGATATCTTGAGAAAACTATCTTATTTCTCTTCTACTATTTATAAATCGAGGAAAAATTAGGAATTCCAAAGAAATGAATTGGGTTATAATGTTAGCAAGAGACTCTGAAAAGGGAAATGAAAGAAGTTTGAAATACTGTATTCAGATATTTGTTTGTGCCAAAATGTAAGAATGAAAGAAGACAATGCAGTGATTTTAATTCCAAGCTCACCGAGATGAAGTTCAAATAAACACAGCAATTGAGACTGATATACAATAATCAGGTGAAAGTCGAAATGTGCTAGTCTAGGATGTTACTAGATTATTTTTCAGCTTTTGTTGATACAACAACCCTCACTATGTGCCAAGAACTGTTATAAATGTTGGGAATAGTGTGATAAAGGAATGACACCAACTTCCTGCCCTCCTGAATCTCACAGTCCTGATGGGGACAGTTGACACATAAGCAACAAGTCCCTGTTCAAGTGCTAGTGAGGGTCTTCTGAGCTTGCTGATATGAAATTTCTAGCTCAGTCCCTTGTCCTACCAAGTAATGTTGATTCTTCTACAGAGCATTTGTCATTCTTGATTAAGATTCATCTATTGCAGCATTTGTCTTTGCACATCTAGGTCCTTCAAAATTCCAAGTCTCAGATGAGAACAAGAATAAAATCTTGAGCATATTCTAAGTTCCTTATGGAAATGGGTAGCCTACTGTCTAGATTTGGAACTATATTAGAAATCTAACATTTCATAACAGAATGTCAATTCAGCTGCCTGAGTATCTGAAATGTAAAACATATGGATCATTTTATCAACAACACAAAATATTGGCATTTCAGACACTCATTAAAAATGTCAATCATAAATTAAGTGAGATGCCAAAAACTTGCTTGAGACATCTGATATTTGAGAGATAGGATCTAAAAGATATATGAAGCATCCATTTCTCTAGTCAGGCAATCAAGAAACTGAAGCTCAGATTTTCATTTAGTTTTCCAAATTACATGACTTGAAGGAACATAGAATTTGCTCTTTCGCTTATGCTGTTATTCCTGTGCTTTCAGACAATAAAATTTGATGGCTTAATGACTACATTCATTTATTCATAAATAGCTATAAATGTATTGCCAATCATTATGCCAAGTATAAATATAAAGGAAGGATGTATAAGATAATAAACTTGCTTTTTTCATAGCACAGTAAAGTGTTGTAGCCAAGAGCTTTAGCTATATTCAAACTAACATGCGTTTAAATCGCTCCTTTATTACTAATAAGCTATATCCTCTTATGAAAAATTTGTTAACTTTCAAAACATCAATGTTTTTATTTGTGAAATAAGGATTAATAACATGTGCCTGTCTCATAGAGCTCTCACAATAATTAAAAACTATTAAGGCTTAGCACAGCACTTGACGCCTGGCAATTAGCTATTACAATCATGGCCTTAAGTTCTGATCCTCATTAAGAATACCTTTTACTTTTTATTTGGGGATAATTGTAAATTAACATGTAATTTTAAGAAATAAGTCAGAGCAATTCCATGTAAACATCACCCAGTTTCTTCCAATCTGAGTATCTTCATTAACTGTAGAATAATATCACAAGCAGGAAATAACAGACAGTGAAACTTCACTGATCTAATTCAGATTTCACTACTTTTATATGCTCATTTGTGTGTTTCTCTGTGTGCGTGTGTGTGTGTATTTAGTTCTATGCAGTTTCATCATGGATTTGAATGACCATGACCATAGTCTAGATACAGGACAATTCCATCATAGAGATTCCTCATGCTATCCCTTTATAGTGACGGTCACCGATCTCCCCTGTTCTGCCCCTCCCTAGTACCTGATAACCACTTATTTGTTCTCCATCTCTATAATTTTGTCATTTCAGAATGTTATATGAATGTAATCATACATAGCCTTTTGAGATTTCTTTTTCACTCAGCATAATTCCTTTAAGATCCATCCAAATTTTTGCATATATGAATAGTCTGTTCCTTTTTAAGACTGAGTAAGATTCCATGATGTTGATGAATCACAGTATATTTAACTATTCATCTGTTGAAGGACAGTTAGTTGTTTCCAGATTTGAACTAAAAAAATTAAGTTGCAATGAGCATTTGTATACAGATTTTTGGTTGAGAGTAAGTTTTCATTTCTCTGGAATAAATGCCCAAGAGTGCAATTGTTTAGCCATATGATAAGTAAATGTTTAGCTTTTTGAGAAATTTTCCGGAATAGATGCCCTATTTTACACTCCCACCAACAATATATGAGGGATCTAGTTCCTCTGCATTCTTGTTGACACGTGATGTAATCACTGTATTTATTTTAGCCATTCTTATTGGTGTATAGTAAATATTATTGTGGTTTTAATTTGCATTTTCCTTATGACTAACAATGATGAACATATTTTTATGTTCTTATCTGATATCTGTATACCCTCTTCAGTGAAAGAACTGTTTTTTGTGTTCTGCGCATTTTCTAATTGGGTCATTTGTTTCTATACTGTTGACTAGAGAACTGTTTTACATATTCTAGATATAATTCTTACCTTAGATATGTGGCTTGCAAGTATTTTTTTTCTCCGTTTTTAGCTTGATTTTTACCCTCTTCACAGAATCTTTCACAAAGAAAAAGTTTTTTCCATTTTGATAAGGTCCAGTTTATTAAATTTTCTTTATGAATCGTGCTTTTGGTAACAAGTGTAAGAACTTTCCCTCTCGCCCTAGGTCCCAAAGAATTTCTTTTATGTATTTTTCTAAAAGTTTTACAGTTTCATGTTTTACCTATGAGTCCATAATCCATTTGGAGTTAATTTTTGTATTAAGCTGCAGTATTTAGGTTGATGTTCCTTCTTTATTTCTTTGTTTTGCTTTTTTGCCTCTTAATGTCCATTTGCTTCAACACCACTTATTAAAAATGCTGTACTTCTTCCATTGAATTGCTTTTGCATTTTTGTCAATCTCAGTGAAGCATGTGTTTGTGGATCTATATCTCAGTTCTCTACTCTGTTTCATTGATCTATGGGACTCTCCTCCACCAATACCACACCGTGTTGTTACAGTTGTTACATAGTAAGACAGAACATCAGACAGAGTGATTCCTCACACTATTCCTATCCATCAAAAAAATTTTTTTAGCTCTTCTAGGTCCTGTGTCTTCTCATATAAATTTTGAGATAAGCTTGTCTAGGTTGTAAAAACACTTGCTGGGATTTTGATAGGAATCGCATTAAACTTCTAGGTCAATTTAGAGAGAATTAACATCTTTACCACGTTGAGACTTCAAACCACAAATGTAGTTTGTCTTTACATTTATTTAGGCCTTCTTTGATTTCTTTCATCAGAATTACGTAATTTTCAAGACACAAATGCTTAAGCTATTTTGTTAGACCTGAGTATTTGATTTTCTTTAAGGCAACAATAAATGACATTGTGTTTTTATTTCCAGTTTCCATGTGTTCATTTTTAGTATGTAGAAATGTGATTTACTCTTATATATTGATCTTGTATCCTGCAACCTTGCTGAACTTACTTCTTAGTTCTAAGAGTTTTTCATAAAATTTGGACAGTTTTATTCCTTCCTTACCAATCAATATGGAGAGAAGGGAACTCTCATACATTGCTGGTGGGAGTGCAGACTGGTGCAGCCACTATGGAAAACAGTACGGAGATTCTTCAAAAAATTAAGAATAGATGGGGCCAGCCTCATGGCCAAGTGGTTAGAGTTCCCCACTCCATTTTGGCAGCCCAGGTTTGCAGGTTCAGGTCCTGGGTGCGGACCTATTCTACTCATCAGCCATGCTGTGGAGGCATCCCACATATAAGTAGAGGAAGATTTGCACAGATTTTAGCTCAGGGCTAATCTTCGTTAAGGAAAAAAAAAAGAGGAGGATGGGCAACGACTGTTAGCTCAAGGTGAATCTTTCACACACACACACACATACAAATTAAGAATGGAACTACCATACAATCCAGCTATTTCACTGCTGTGTATTTACCCAAAGAACCTGAAAACATGAATGCATAAAGATACATGCACCCCTTTGTTCATTCCCGTATTACTGACAATAGCCAAGACTTGGAAGCAACCTAAGTGGCCATCAAGGGACGAATGGATAAAGAAGAAGTGGTATATATACACAATGGAATACTATTCAGTCATGAGAAACAATGAAATCTGGCCATTTGTGACAACATGGATGGACCTTGAGGGTATTATGCTAAGCAAAATAAGTCAGAGGGAGGAAGCCAAATATTGTATGATCTCGCTCATGAGTAGAAGATAAAAACAACAATCACATAGAGACAGAGGTTGGATTGGTGGTTGTCAGAGGGGAAGTTGGGGAGGGAGGAAGACGAAAGGGGTATTAGGCACATGTGTGTGGTGATGGATTGTAATTTGTCTTTGGGTGACGAACATGATATAAGCTAAAAAGAAAGTAAAATATAATGATGTACACCTGAAATTTATATAATGTTATAAACAAATGTTACCATAATACCTTTTTTTTTAATTGCGTTTCTTTAATGGTTTTAGGACTATTCAGATCATCTATTTTATCTTGTTGAGTATGTCATCTAGGACCATTTCTTCTAAATTTTGTAATTTATGAGTGTAAAATTACTCACAGTAATCTCTCATTATCCTTCTGATATTGCCAGTGACTATAATGGATACTCCTAGTTTTATTCATAATTTCAATCTTCTCTCTTTTTATCCATGGCCATTTTCCTGTGGTTTTTCAATTTCGTTGATTTTATTTTGAAGAATTATCTTTTAGTTTCATTGATTTTTCTGTTTTCCTTTTTTCAATTTTATTGATTTTTGCTTTGACCTTTATTATTTCCTTCCTTTGGCTTGATTTGTGTTTATTTCACATTTTAAAAAAGTTTTCCTGAAGGAAGAACATGGGTTATTGACTTGAGACCTCTCCCTGTTTCTAATGTAAGCATTTAGTGCTATGAATTTCCCTTTTAGCACTGTGTTAGCTGAATTCCATATATTTTGATAGCTTGTCTTGTCATTTTCATTCAGTTCTTTTTTTTTTTTAATTTTATTTTGACACTTTCCTTTGGACCCATGGAGTAAATAGAAGTGTGTTGTTCAATGTCCTGTGTTTGGTGATTTCCACTTGTCCTTCAGTTACTGATCTCTAGTTTGATTCCATTATAGTCAGAAAACATATTCTACATAATTTTAGTCTTTTTATTTTCTTGAGATTTGTTTTATGGCCCATGATATGATCTATCTTGGTGAATATCTTCTTAAAGAAATGTATATTCTGCTGATATTGGCTAGAATGTTCTGTATGACAATTAGATCCTGGTGGTTGCTTGTGCAATTTATTTCTCCTATAGTCTTGTTGATTTTCTGTTTATTAGTTCTACCACTTACCAAGAAGGGAATGTTGGAGTCCATAACTGTAATTGTAGGTTTGTCTATTTCTCTTTTTACATCTATCAGTTTTTGCCATATGTATTTTTACCCTCTGCTGTTTGGTGCATACACAATTTAACTTTGTTATATCTTTATGATTTATTGACCCTTTGATCATTATAAAAATACATTTTAATAGGAACTATTAATTATGTTGCCTTGTATACATTTTATGAAATCTTAGGGAATGTAATCTACATAGATTGATAACTAAATAGGGAAACCTCAAACTCCAGTGCAGTAGTAAGACAAGTTATTTTAACTTTAGCCAAAGTAACTGGAGATACATTTTATAGTGTAGCATAATATGGCACCAAAAAAGAGACTCAGCCCTTGTGCAAAGAATTTTATATAGAATCTATCTTGTTCATTCATATATTAATACAATCAGTCTCGTGTGTGTGTGTTCATGTGCATGTATACATGTATTGAGTAGTTATTGAATAAGAAAATGCATACTTAGTATGCACATAGAAAATAATGGATAGGCACACATACAGTGCAATTGTGATATTATCTAACAATTCCTTCTGAACTATCAGTAAACTCCTTGGCCATGAATGGCAAGAAATAAGAAAAAAATAAAACAGCTCTCATTATGATCTGAGCATCTCATCTCCCTTGCCCCAGTTTTATTGTGATATAATTGACATACAGCATGATATAAGTTTTAGGTGTAGAACCTAATGATTTGACTTACATATATGGTGAAATGATCACCACAGTAAGTTTAGTTAACATCAGTCATCTCATATAGATATCAAAAAAGAGAAAAGAAAAGGTTTTTTTCCATGTGATGAGAACTCTTAGAATCCACTCTCTTAACAGCTGTTATATATACCATACTGAGCCTCTCTTCTTTATATTTCATGTTGGTATTGAGTAATTAGCTAATATCTGTAGTAACTTTACCTTGCCAGTTATTACAAAATTTACTTCCAGCCTTATATTTTTTCTTTTTTTCCACTAATGCATGCCAAAAAACCTAGTATGAATAAAATGGTAGAGAATAAGCACCTTGTTTCTAGGTTTAGGATTTGGGGCAGTGGGTTTGGTGAGGAAGATTGGCCCTGAGCTAACATTTTGTTGCTAATCTTCCTCTTTTTTGCTTGAGGAAGATTGTCCTTGAGCTAACATCTATGCCAATCTTCCTCTATTTTATATGTGGGACACTGCCACAGCATGACTCGATGAGTGGTATGTAGGTCCATGCCCTGGGATCCGAACCCAGGAACCCACCAACTGGGCCACCAAAACAGAGTGTGCAAACTTAACCACTAAGCCACCAGGCCAGCCCCTAGATTTAGTTTTTCAATGGCATGTGTCACAGTGATAGAAGCTTTGTTACATTTTATAAGATAAAACTAGTTGCTATAAGAAAAAAGTAATGCTTCTATCAAAAACCATGTATTAGTTTTGGACTGTCATTGCTTTTTGGTGGAATCTCTTGCTAATTTTGTGTTTTATGTTTGCTTTTTATTTCAGTTTTAAAAACCAAGTTGTCCACTTTATTCAACAGAGTTCCAATTAAATCCCCACAACCTTGAGAATGAAGAAAGTGATTTGTACTGGTAATTATAGTGATCAGATGGAAGTGAAAACACTTAAGCTCCAGGGCCCCTTCAGTTTGTCTTGATTTGATACAGAGACAAATACAGTCATGCATTGCTTAATGACGGGGATACATTCTGAGAAATATGTCGTTGGGTGATTTCGTCATTGTGTGAACATCATAGAGTGCACTGACACAAACCTAGATGGTATAGCTTACTACACACCTAGGCTGTTTGGCACTAATCTTATGGGACCACCATTGTATATGCAGTCCGTCGTTGACCAAAACATCGTTATACAGCACTTGACTGTAAATGGCTTGATGGTGCCAAATCAGATCAGGGCCAACGTTTTCCCATTCATTTCTAACCAGGAATTGAGTGTGCGCATGCCACCATTCCTATAATTTAAAAACGTTATTTTAAAGAAGTGAGACTTTTTGCAGCAGAATCCTCCATCCTCCTCTTCTCAGGACTCTACCCTCCGGAGATTCCACATGGCGTATTGTGGGTTCTACAGAATTATTTTTATGGAGTGATTTGAAACCATGCTACCCTATATTTGACTTTTTCTTTGTCACTCAGTAGATGACCTGTTATACCTGAGATGTTCAATAAATACTTGGTAGCTATAGTAGTTCAAGTTTTATATCTATACCCATATTTGTATCTATATCTATACTGGGCTCAGAGTGGGAGGTTTGTGTCGTGACGACTGAAAGAGAAAGAAATCCAGTTTTATTTTCAGAAATTTTTTTGTATCTAGGGCTGATTTCCAAGGACCCTCCAGTTTAGGTCAAAACACCTTGGGGCTATAGAAGCTGAAAAATAAAATTAACCTGTGTCTAATCCTCCTTGTAGAGTTTATAAGACCATATTAACAATTTTTAACAATTAGAATAAAACATACAATGACAGTATGGTTTGTCGGTATCTGTGTCACCAGCTGGCCACAAACGGTCACTAGTAATCGGCAGCAAGGGAAAGAATAACAGATCTTGTTAGTTAACTTGATGTCCAAAACTAAATCTTAAATTTCTTTTGAATACTCATTGTCAACTCCATAAATTTTGTTCACTGATTGACAGATTCTCTATGAGACATGAGGGTGAGCAAAGTTGTATTAATTATCTACTGCTACATGAGAAATGACCTCAAGACTTAGTGGCTTAAAATAGTGAACAATTGTTATTTCACAATTTCTGTAAGTAAGAGTTCAGGTCCTCTCTGGGTCCTCTGCTTCAAGGTCTTTTAGAAGGCTACAATCATGGAATAGTCTGGGGCTGTAGTCTCATCTGAAGATTTGACTGGGAGAGGACCTGCTTCCAAGCTCACACATGTGGATACGGACAGGACTCAGTTCTTCATAGCTGTTGGTTGCAGGTCTGCCTTAATTCTTTGTTATGAAGGCCTCTTTATAGCACAGATGAAAATGTGGTAGCTGGATTCCTTCTGAGTGAGTAAGCAAAAGAGCAAGAGGGGCACCCATGACTGAAGTCACCCTCTTTTTATAACCTAATCTTGAAAATACTAGCCCATCACTGTTGCTTCTTTCTCTTCAAGTCACTAGGTCTAGGTCACACTCAAGGGGAAGAGATTATACACAGGCATGACATAAAGGAGCCAGTGATCATTGAAGGTCATATTAGAGTCTGCCCACCATGAGGGTATTGTTAATAATGCTGATGTACACAAATTATTTTCCTTGAAAACCCGTTTTATTTTTTTCTCTCACTCTTGTGATTAAAGAAATACATGGAAATGAACAGGAGAATAGACACACGCTTAAGATAATCCTGTTTTGGCAGTGTGGGTGGCTGTGGGGTAGGGTGGGAAACTAATCATGTAAAAGGAATAGATTAGTACACTTAAATGCTACAGGTGCACACTGTCTCACCTTAAAATGGCCATTTCAATTAAATATTTTAAAATATCAACAGATTCCACCAGCATTTAGGACTATGTTTAAACTTTAACAAAAGGCAACCAAACTTTGAATTTCAGTTTTTTTCATAATTTTGATAGCATTGATTTTCCAATATTAGGGTAACAGATATCCAGTTATCATGTTTTGTCTTTATACCAAGTTGTTGAACAAAGTGAAGTCAACATTAGATCAAAAACAGATAAAATGGCTTTACATAAAATGATAAGGAATTATTTCCAAGGTAAAGAACCACATTTACACTCTTTAGAAAATCAAGGTGGTGTTTTGACTTGTTTTCTGGGGGGTGTTTTTGTTGTTGTTTGCTGTTAGTTCTTAGATAAAGCATAACACTTTTCCCCTGAAAGGGCCACTCTATTTAGTGTAGTTAAGTAGAATGCCTATTTATTTTATTATCAAAATAATTTGCTTACAGTGTCCACTAAGATGCAATATGACTATAATTACAAATATCAGTTGGTTGTGATACCTTCTGTCTTTCTATTTGTTCAGATTTTAGAATTCAATATTACATCGTATTGATTTTTTGGTAAAATCACTTCTTGTTGTACGCAATATTGAACCATTGAATTCCTTCCCTGCTGTGGAATTAGATGTGTAACCATTGTCTCATAATGAATAAGCTGCCTAACAATGGACTCCTTTATAAACACAACAATAACATTTTGAATTTCATCATTATGAAAGATTAGAAATGTACAATTTAATTCCCAGGGTTTTAGCGTTAATGCGATACTAGCTAAAATATTTACATTTTCAGTGCCGGTTTAATTAAGCATATTCATTGTCTCGAATCAAAACATAATTTTCACTGGGTTTTAATATTTCAGTATTATGTTTGTACAGAGTTTGAACACTGTCATCAAGGGTCCTTAGAGTTAATTTTAAACTCCAGCAAATGAGTCATTTTAAGTTAACCCAAGCTTCTTGGTGCATTGCAACACAGGTTTACATTTCCTGACAAATTGAATTCCAGCCAGGTGTCACTCTTTAGAATCCCCAAGGTTTTATCTCTGCCCTTTCTGCTCTGACATACGCTTTTGACATACCCAGAAAATTGTGTGATAGAAACCTGTGGAGTGGCAATACCCTCTACAGCAGGGGTCAGCTGTAAAGAACCATTAATGAGGCCTCCCATAAACAAACTGCTCTGAGCAGTGACAGTGGCAGAGGAAACAAAGAGATGTGATCCACTATTACATATTGCATATGGCGTAAGGCACTCTTATAACTCATTCTTCAGAGTGTTTTCCAAAAAGTGAAAACAAGCTGATTTTTTGTCCTTATCTCCCACGAGAAAATTATTTGACTTTCTTCGAATTTTTATTTTTACTCTCAACTTGAGACGTACTCAACATTTGCTTTGATTGATGTTTCACAGTAGATCTGTCATCCACTATCTTCATTAAAAATATGTCTCTCTGAAAACATGTACCCAAAGCACTTGACCCAAAGTCAATTAATATTTATTCAACTTGCAATAAACTGTTTCTAGTGGAGCCCACCCTGTAGTTAATCTGAACGGAAGATAATGAACAGGAAAGAGCATAACTGCATACAATAAGTAAACACTATTAAGTAAAAATGAGATTGGATGTTCAGCCCTTAAATTTTTCTTAATGTGAAATCTGCTGGAAACTCAATGCTGTGTCTCAAGAGAAGCACTAAAGTCATATTATTCAAGTTATTCCACAAAGAAATAAGCAGAATATTCCGGCTCATGAAGCAGGAAAATACGGGCTATGACCAGATGACCTAGGTAACCAGTGGTATCTACTAACTTCATTGGTTTAGGTGTGATATTGATGATTATTTCTCGTTTGTGTATTTGTTGACATTTAATGTTTTGTTTGTGCTAGATGTAAATGCCGTCTGAATAATGCATTTGTTAATATACAAAACAGTCACTTTAGAATGAAGTTAAGTCAAACCCGGCAAGCGAGTAAGTACAAAGAGTTTCTAAAACATCTAGCATGTTGCAACATGCTTCAAATTTCTTGGTTCTGACATAATTTTTCTCAAGTTTATTGGGAAATAATGCACACATAGATTTTTTTAAAATTCACGATACCATATATGAAGACATAATTTGAGTCATTACATTTATTATAAAACTAATTAGAGAAAAAATGCCTCTTTTGCCTCATAAAATATGCTTCAAAATGTTGTAAAGCCATGTATATGTATAATCTGCTTATGTTTTTCTCACTGATCCCAAATGTGAATAAATGAAATCAAATACTCAAATACGGTGAAATAAAGTAAAGGATTAGTGCGTATGTCCCCACATTATGAAACTCATTATGGACTCCACACTCTGCCTCCCACCCATGTCACAAGTCCCCTTGACTACTCTAACCTACCCTTCTGTCCAGTTTTAACTCAAGTTCAAGGACTCTGTATGAAAGAATCTTCATTTACAGACCTCCCCCTCCCCTTTCTCCATCCCAATCCTGAGCTAACAATACTCATGAGCCTGAGAGGTATATTAATGTGACAAGTTTGTGTGTGTGTGTCACAAATTTATTCCAACTGCATTATCAGTGACTTAAATATAAGAACAATGCCTTAAAAATTTTCCCCTTGGGGAAAAAGTCAAGTTATTATTTGTAATACTTAAAATCTCTCAATAGGTTAAACAGTCTTACTTACTTTGATTAGATGGGTTTTGAACAGATTTGGATCAATCTTGGCTCTCAAATACTCCTTCTCTAAGTTCCTCTGATTATCAATAACAGCAGCTATTGAATAACTGAATAGGATCAGAGATATCATCTAAGGGTGCGAAACAGTCTTTCTCTGTGCAAAACCAATTTTTTTGTGCTTCACACAAAACTAAGTCCAAGTGTCATGTGAACTATTGTGTCCATATGCCTGGAATTTTCTCCTCTCATTCATTCTCTGTATCTCTATAATTAAAGTGCTATGGAACAAAAAGAAAGGAAGTTATCATTTGACTATTCTCATCTGAGTTACATCGAGGATTTCCATAAACACAGGGACAGAGAAAATTAAGGAACTTTGAGAAGTTTTCCATTTAAGGATACATTGAGTACACGGGTCATTTGGATAAGGTTAGGGTAGACCAGTCACTTACCTTTAATTAAAACCGAGGGTAGGCACTAAATGACATAGAAAAAAGTTATTTTTACCTCTGATTATAACAACTACCCAAGCAGATTGGGCAATTTGTGTGCCATCTTAATTCATTTAGAATTAAAATAGGTTGAGTGGAAGGGAAGGATGACTAAATGGAATTTTTTCCCTTTGCATTTTAATCAAACAGTGGAGTCATACCTTTAGGAAATTTGCAATAACTTTAAACTCAAGATGAAGTTAAAGTCTTAGGAAGGCTGTGTGTGAAAAGTAAGGCTGTTAATTATATTTTGAGAATTGTCTCACTTGGTGGATGTTCTTTTAATTTTATTTAACAGATTTCATCTTAAAATTGTGAAAATGAAATGGACTTAACTAGGTAGAGTTCTTAATCGTTCCTTCAGTCCTCTATCTTTCTCTCCTCGCCCTTCCTTCCTACTCTACCTCAACAAACAGTAAAAAATCATTCTTATGTGCCAGGTGATGTGCCATGAAATAAGTACACCATAGATGAAACCCAGCGCCTGCCCTCAGTGGGCTACATTTCCAGAGGGAGGGACAGACATGCGTAACTCCGTGCAGGTGGCATTGGTGTTCTTGTCTCTCTTCCACTCAGTCTCCCAGGTGTCTTTCTGGAGCCTTAAAATATGCATCATGAATTAACTTCCCAAAGCATCAAATCTAAGCAAGAAGTATTCAAAGGTAAAGAAGATTAAGTGGATGCAATCTGGTGATTTTTGTAAACCATTGACTGCCCAAAATCTTATTTATAATGATTGGAACAACTTTTAACTGCATATAGCAAGCACAGGACTCTTTAACACAAAACACACGGGGATCTCTTCTGTGGTTCTGCATCTTCTTGTTTGTTTTACATGGTCCTTTGATAACCTGACTCATGTCTCTGGACATTTGTATACAAACATTCACATGAACTTCAGATTCTCAACTTGTCCTGTACATGAATGACAGTAAATGAAAGTTATAATAACATGAAATATGTGGAGGATGTTCTAATAGTGATGGAATGGAAGGAGATACTAGTATTGTTATCCAATATGTGAAATGATTAACGTTTAAAATATTTATAACATTTATAATATTGATTAAATTTTATTTCTCTTTATCCTACATTAAAGGCATATTATTGAATTGTTGTAATTTAGTCTGTACATATATATGATGAAATCAACATCAAAAGAATCTGTTTAATTGCTCATGTACTTGCATTTCCTAATAGTTGTCAAAGCACAAAGTCTTTAAGTGAACAATTACTTTATCATGGAGCCAATATAAAGAAACACAGATTGATTCAATTATTTGCTATTTTTTGCATTGTTTGCATTGCTTAATTAATATCTCCTGATATGTATATATACCTATTTATCCTCATTTATAGTCATGAATTAAAGCGTTTTTTTAAAGTCTATAGCAATTCTATTAATATTTGAACTGCAACCGACTTAGGAAACGAATTCATTCAATGAGCTTTAGGTTAACATTATTCCCAGATTGCATATCCCAGAAGATTAAGAATTTTATTCTCTTTCACATTAAATTGAAGCTGTTGTTCAGAGTTTATGGGATTACAATCCGAACAAATAACCAAGTCTTTTTACTCTTTTTATGCAACATGTTCTGTGTTATACTTACCACATTTACTTCCATGGCTTCCTCTCTCTTCCAGAAACGAGGAAGGCTGACAACCCCACCCCCTCAAGCTGTAGACGTAAGGATGAAGCAGTGGAAGCCTCCAAGGGGAAGCTGCTCCCTTGCTGACCACAGCTGCTCTGACCACTGCTCCAAAGGTCCACCTTTTCCCCTGGGGAAAGGGGCAAATGAACCTCTCGGTGGTCCTTTCTCCAGCAATGACAGATCCCATTGTTTGGGATTTGGTTCATAATGATTTAACCGAAACTTTGGAGAAATGACAAGAGTCTTAAAATCATGAATATCTTTTAACTCAGTGAACCCCCTTCTGATGATCTATTCTAAAAAATGAACTGAAAATACATAAAATGTCTTATATTATATGGCAATGTAAATTGGTGCAGCGACTATGGAAAACAGTATGGAGTTTCCTCAAATAATTAAAAAAATAATAACTACCATTTGATCCAGCAACCCCACTTCTGGGTATATATCCAAAGGAAAGGAAAACAGGATATCGAAGAGATGTCTGCATTCCTATGTTCATTGCAGCATTGTTCACGATAGATAAGATATTGGAATAACCTAAGTGTCCATCAATGGATGAATGGATAAAGATGTGGTATATACAGATACAGTGAAATATGATTCAGCCATGAGAAAGAAGGAAACCCCGCCATTTGCAACAACATAGATGCCCCTTGAGGACGCTATGCTAGTGGAAATAATTCAGACAGAGAAAGAGAAACACTGCATGGTATTATATGTGGAATCTAAAAAAAAGTCAAACTCATAGAAATAGAGAGTAGAAAAATGGTTGGCAGGGGCTGTGGGGGTGACCCCTCAGAATGTCATCGTGAATAAACTAATTTTTTTAAATTCTAGGTTTAAAAGGATATTTAAGTTATCATAAGAAGTAGTGCATGGGTTTAAATCAAGGTTGGGTATAGAAATGGAAGAGATAGGTGATTGTGCTTGCTTCAGCAGATTTGGTTTTTCGATGTTTTAGAATACGGATATATACAAAAAGAGAGTTAAGAGAACAAAGAAGTAAGAGACGAAAGAGAGACAGAGAAAGTGGAAGAAAACGACAAAGAGGAGAGGAAAAAATATGTATATATAGTAACATAAAGACAGAAATAATATGGTTCTTATCAAAGGTTTAAATACCATGCAGAGTATGAAACATATTTGGGGAAAATGCTTTGTTAAAGGAAAATTAAATTTTCAGCAAGGGTTCAAAAACACATCTTTCTGATGAGGCAATCTATTTGATTAAGGATTCAGGCGTAGAGACATTAAAGCGAGGTGGTTCAAAGCGCTGGGGCTACCTCAGAGTGGCTTTGCTCTCAGAGCCAGCCCAGAAGTTATTTGATTCACTCTTTCCTCCTCCAATGTCTGCATTTTGCTTTTCAAATGAAAGTCAGGAAACACACACATCAAGATCTCTTTTTGGAACAAAGTGCGGAATACAAATTATACTACCTTAAATTTTTTAAATGCTTGATACTGTTTTCCTCTCAATTTTTATCTTTGCTGTCGCCTTATCACAATGAAGAGTTTCTGTTGGTTAAAAAGAGAAGTGCTTGTTTTGGATGTGAAAACATTTGAAAAGAATAAGAATAATGTCAGAGGACTTCCTTGTCACAGAATCAGGGGGTGGGGATAACGTGGCATAAATTCATCAGTGATTCACCGCCCGAGCATGATAGCAGGATAGCACCTCAGCAACTCCACACACTGCCCGGCCTTTTCTAACAAGAATGAGCAGTTACAGATGAGCAAACGCAGACTCTCTCAGCAGCTCTGTCAGACGCTTAGGTGTTAATGTTTCTAGATGAAAGGAATTTACATGCCACCGCTACATTAGGGGCATTAGTGCTCAAAAAGCCAGTGCATTATTACCACTTACATGAATCACTTTTAATACAGCTCGTCATTAACCAAGACTACTTTGGGGTTTTCCTTTTTTAAAAGCTGTTTATATTTTGGCTTCTAAAACTATTGCTTTGTTTCTGGGAGTCCCAGAAAAATACATTCTTTTTGTTACTCTAAAAGAATAGAATACTGGAGCATCGATCAACATAGCAGTGATGTTTTCCCTTGGAAAGGCCATGAGAAATGTATTGCGTTATCATCAGTTGAGACCACCTGACAAATAGCGTTGTTTCGGTTGATAATAAATACAGAGATCTAAATAGAATTCCACCAATGTCTTGTTTTAAATGGATGCGCAAGTATTTTTGTAATTCTTATTTTAGAGCATAAAGACTCTATTATGAGCCGCAGTAGGTGTTTATTACGCTTAGTATTTTTTTTTAAATAAGGAATTGCAGCATCTTGTAGGTGCTAACCATTTGGCCAGTAGGTGGCAGCATAGCTCTTTGGTTGCTCAGAAGAAATCGAAATTTAAAGTATGGCAAGAACTCTTTCTGGCGATTTAAAAAAGTTTTTCTGTATGCTTCACATGTTTCTTTTATTTTCACACCATATTTATGCATGGATATATAATATTTACGTATTAATTTCAGAGAAGATTAGCAATCTGCCCTTTCAAATAGTTTTTGTGATATATACGCTATATTTACAATGTCATTTTCATTTTTAAATTGTAACATTTTAAAGCATTAAAGGACACCTCTAAATCCTCTACCTCACCCTTATTATTTTATAGATTGAACAAACATCGAGCCCCAGAAAGATGAAGTGAGGTGTCCAAGTTCAAACACAGGTAGTTTCAGGAATCAATTCATCTTCCTTTCTCAATACAAATTTATCAGGAACAAATTTTCTTTTGCAGGAATGTTGAAATGTGAACTAGAGGATATTGACAACTACTCATACATTATTTATTTTGTTCATATTTTAAAGTAAACTGTTCTCTTTTTTTTGGTAAGGTTAGGTTAAATTGTATAGAAAGACCATGTATAAGCGGCAGTATTTTTTTTCTGACCACTGACGTTCTTAATCCAATAACCTTAGACAGGTGACTAGTCAATGACAGCAGATATGACAATTGCAAATGATGCGATGTCGTCTGAGTAACTACTTGTTTCCAGTCCTTCAGAATTTTGATGATTGGTCTTCAGATGAAGTTGGTCCAGTGGGCAAGGAGGCCCTTCACGTACTACCCGTCCCTGGGCTCCCCTCACACTGCCCCCTCTGGTGCTCAGTCCACTCCTAGCACACAGGCTCAGGCTCGGGGCTGTTCCTGGAGGCTGAAGAACAAATTCTAGGCCAGGTCCAAGCTTTTGTGTTCTGGCCCCAAATATTTTCAAGGACTGCTTGCTCATCTTCTTTAGACATTTCCTGGCACAAATGTCATCACTGTGGTGAAAATACCTGAGGTTCCTGATCATCTTAAATAAAAGTGCAACAACTGCCCTCTTGTCATTTTTCCTATCCATATTCTCTGAGTTATTTAGTAGTTCTTTTGGCTAATTTAAATTTGAGAACATTTCTTCCAAGCAACCAAAGAACTATGCTACTATCAACATCAGCAAACAATATATTTTATTTGTTTATTTACTTACTAGTTGGTTATTGTCATTTATCCTACTAGAATGTAAGCCTCAAGAGGCCCCAGATTTTGGCTATCTTATTTCCTTCTGTATCTCCAAAACCTAGAATATTCCCTGGCAAATAGTAATAAGTCAATGAATTGAATTTGATTTTGTTCTTTTTCATAAAGCCTGTGGAGTCCTTTGAAGGAAGTTGTAAACAAAAGACAGTGCTACTTCTTAAAGGCTGATTAGCACAGAGCTTATTTCCTGAATTATTTGTAGTTCATACAAAGTATTACAAGCCTTATTTTGATTATTTCCTACATCTTTCTTAGTAATTGATGATTATTGCAAAATAAAATAAAATAAATGAAATAAAATGAGTGTAAAAATAAATGAAATAAAATAAATGAAAATAAATAAATAAAAATAAATGAAAACATTAATAGCATATTATGCTTTCCAGAAACTTGGTATAGTTTTTCTTTTTTTTTTTTGTGGTACTAATTCTATTTCTTTTTCTTCCTCCTTTTTTTCTTTGTTTTTAAACAATTATATATTAAAGTACATGAGGTCAAACTAGCAAAGACTGATCTTGGAATTTTAATAATCTCGTTTAGATGCAGAAAAATAAAATAGAGAGTTTATTTTTAATCTTGAGTCATGATATTGACCTTGACAAATTTATTAATGTGCTACCCAGACTGAGGTGAGCCACTCTGTAAGTTTTGTGTGTGTACCCTTACATGACTAGGGTGTTCCTCGGTAAAAAGATGGCTTATTTTCATGACTAATCACATATCCTTGGTACCATGTAGCCTTTGTGACTATAAACCACCTCACCTAGGCTACAAATCAGTGACAAGCGATGTCAGAAGAGATAATGCTAATGGTATGTGTGGCATTTTTCCTAAGTGAATATTGATCTAGGGTTCCAGCACACAGTTTGTAGGGAGAATTTTATTGCATGAAACACCATCTTATGAAAAACAGACACTAGATCCTTTGTTTTGGAGTTGTTCAAGACTCTCATAACTGTAAAATGCTGTCATCCATAGTGAGAAAAATATATTAAGCACGCCAAATCAGTTCACATTAAACTCATGCTACGCATATTCATTTAAGTTCAATAATATGAAATTTTTATTATGGAAGAATGAAAATTTATATTCACGCAAACTACCTATGAACACATTGATTACTCCAATAATGGGCTTGTATTATGTTGCTATCACCAAGAAATAATTAATAAGAAAGAACTCTCATTGTCGCAGAAAGGAAATTAAACAAAGTGAAACACTGCATATTTCCTCATTTAAATTATGACCAATCTTGCTTACTATGAGCTATTTTTTCTTAAAAATAGTAAGGAAAATGAAAAAGTGGATCAAAGAGTTGACAGGAAATTTTACATCTATATGCAGAAATGGCCAGCTCCTTCAGAAAACAGTATAGGGAGTGAGAAATGAAGAGTTATCAAAATCTCTAACATCACTCCATCTTGCCTTGAAATGAGATCTGGATACTTTATATAGGAATTCGCTTACCCACTAGCCAGAGTCCAGGGGTGTAGAAGACATAGGGTGCAAAATCTATAAATGGTAATGGTATCAAAAATTCTATTTTTATCTAAATTTTGAAAACTCAAATGAATTCACAAAAAAATTGTTTGCATCACAGAGGCGTTTGATTTTTGTGGTAGTATTCTGTAAATGATCATGTGGTATATTGTCACTTTAAATGTTTAAAGGAAAGGTCTGGGTAAATCAACCAAATGATGAGGAAAATAAGCCAATAAACCACCTGTAGTTTTGTTTGTACAACAATAACATACACACGTAGCTGATGCTTCTGATTTTAGCCACAATTTGTAACATCTCTAAACATAAAATGTATATCCAGTCTATAGATAGACTCCTTTGGTTCCAGCTATGGAAATTAACAGTGTTTCCTAGGCACAAAGGTTAAATGACACTAGGACTCTGCATGACAGTAATGATGCAGCGAACACGTCAACCTGTTTTTTTTTTTTAATTGAGGTATAATTGACATACATTATATTAGTTTCAGGTGCGTACCTAATGATTCAATATTTGTGTATAATGTGAAATGAACACCACAATAAGTCTAGTTAACCTCAGTCACCACAATAGTTACAGAATTTTTCTTGTGATGAGAACTTTTAAGATTTACTCTTGTAGTAACTTTCAAATATGTGATACAGTATTATTAGCTATAGTTGCCATGATGTTCATTACTTCCCCAAGACATTTTTTTCATAATTGAAAGATCGTACCTTTTGGCTGCCTTCACCCATTTCACCCACCCCCTCCTCCCTGCCTCTGGCCACCACCAATCTCTTCTCTGTATCTATGGGCTTCAGTTTTCGTGTGTTTTTTAGATTCCACATATAAGTGAGATCATAGGGTATTTGTCTATCTCTGTCTGACTTATTTCACTTAGTACAATGCCCTCAAAGTCACACCAACATTTTTTGAAAATTTAAAATATCGCCCCAGCATAATTATTTCTGGCTTTCCTCATTGGGTAAGACAAATATTTTTTTCTTAGATTAGAAACTATAAAGTAAAGTCAATTATGACTGTTCTATATTAAAATTATTATTAGACATTATATTCCTGAACAAAAATAGATATAAAATTTATTAAAGAAATGGATATTTTCATATTATATTTCAAAACATATTCTACCACGCAGGTGTATTATATTCCATTCATGCCAGGGTAACATTCATCTTTTTTATATTAATGATTTGATTATGGTTCTATCTTCTCCCAGTGGCCTGTGAGCTCCTTGAGCAGAGAAACTGTGACTTTTCTGCCAGTTTTGTAGTTCAAGTTGCTAAGATAATGGCTAATATTAAGGCATTATTCAATAATTGTTTACTAAATGGATCATAAATATTATGCAATGTTTTCTTCCTTTTTAAAGCTTTTTGAGATGTATAATAAATGAACAACAAATGAAATACAGTAACTGTTTACAAGCTATTTTAATTTATATGGTACAGTTATAAACCTTTATAGAAAAAATTTTAATTTATTTAGTCCTTGTTTGCTTTTTTATTTCTCCTCTCTTTATTTTTAATAACAATACATAAGAAAATGAAGCCATTTTCATCAAGGCATGCAATTTAAAGGGCTGTGATTTTAATAAACATTTATGTGAAAATACGAGAAGTATCTCAGTACATTTTGAGAAAGTGATTTATAGTTGCTAGTTTTACTCCTTTTTCTTTTATTCTTTCTCACCAGCAAGTAAAGGCTTGTGAAATCAGGTTTTGTCCTTTCTGATATTTTTCATATTTGAATCCAAATACATCTATACTTTTATACTGCTTGCCAAAAATAGCACCAAGATAAAAATGATTTGCTTTCTCCATTTTTTTCCTAAAGTCAAGACCCTTTGTCATCACCTTTGTGTGTAAGATCCAGAACACAAAAGTCTGAATGTGGAAATGATCACATTTCTTTGTTAACATCCATATTATTTGGTTAAAATAAGACATGTTTTCTTAGAAAAATATGAGAAGAAACAGAGTCTTAACAAAAGAGGGCCTTGAGAAAATAAAAAAGGAATAGAGTGTATGCTTGTATCATTATACTACTTTTGTGTCAATATACTACTTTTAAATGCCATTAAAACGGACAAGAAAGTCAAACATTCCTTGTTAAAATTGCTTTAAAGCATGTTTTCTTTCTAAATCATTTTTGGTGTGAGTGCACATGCACTTGTGGGCCTTCCCAGGCTCTGTCTCACGAATCAGCATCTGCATGTTTCAGGGTTCCATCCTGGGCTTCCTCAATCATCCAGGTGTAGAAGGAACAAGCCTGTAAGGCATGGTTTCTCCATTGTGCTCCCTTTGGCCACTCAGTACTGGGTTGCAATTTTTCACAGCTCCATCAGGCATATACACCTATCTTTTGAATACATTTTTCAAATATCTTTTAACATCAAATATTGTAAGGTTAATAAAAAGAATTTGGGAGGGAAATAAAGCATACCATGCAGTAAGATTTTATGTATTTTTCATTTAAACTTAAGAATAAAAAAACTACAGGTTATATACATACAAAATGACACTATGTTTTTGGTTAATTTATAATTCTCTCTCTCTAAATGTTAGTATGGCTCTTAGCGGATATGGTTTGATATAATGTCATTATGGTCTTGTTCAGCCTCTCGACTGCTTTCATCTTCTGCTACTTTTTTCTTTTCTTCTCATGCCAACCTATATCTCCCCTCAGTCTGTACCAAAATTATTCCTCCTGTTAAGTCTATCTGTTGTCACTTAGAGGAAAGACATTAAAACCAGAGTCATTCAGGGGCCAGCCTGGTGGCACAGCAGTTAAGTTCTCACATTTCACTTCTGCGGCCCAGGGTTCACTGGTTTGGATCCCAGGTGCACATGTACACATCGCTTATCAAGCCATGCTGTGGCAGGCGTCCCACATATAAAGTAGAGGAAGATGCACACAGATGTTAGCTCAGGGCCAGTCTTCCTCAGCAAAAAGAGGAGGATTGGTGGCAGATGTTAGCTCAGGGCTAATTTTCCTCAAAAAAGAAAACCAGAGTCATTCATTTTATTTCTAAATAATTTCCACCTAAAGTTCTTAATTTTACTGCAGAAACCCAAAAAATTCTAGTAATTAAGAAGGTACTTTATGATTTATAAAAATTATAATAACGCTTCCTTCTAGAAATTTTAAGTTGTGTTTCTTAAAAGTGTTTTGAGTATATAGTGTATGTTCAAAAACATTGACTAATTTTTAAATTACTGTAGTTATTGTTATCCTTATCTCATCTGAACTGACTTGCTTTGATAACAATGACAAAGATATTGATTTAGAAGAAGCTCATAAAATATCATGAAATCAGTAATCTTTATAGCATAGCCATTCAAGACCTACCAATAAGATAATAACTATTCAAGAATAAAAGAATTCTTTCAGGTCTTCTTAGGAAACAAAATTAATTGAGACTGTCATTTGTTAACAAAACTACTCTGGCACTAAAATAGTTAATGTTTTATACAGGAAAAGAAAAATTGGCAATGCTCAATGTCCATGTTCTTAAAATACAAGCACTCCAAATAAAAAGGATTTGGGCCACATCTTCTCAGTGTATAGCCTAGTAGCTGATTTTATTTTTTTTTCTCCTCCATATTTTTTAAGAGATGTATTTACTTAGCCATTTCATCTCTTTATTTAGTGTTGCATAGCTGATTGATTGATGATTGGTGACATCACATAAATCGCAACTTATGTCAAAGTGGGGCAAAGTGAAATGGAAGGAACCTTGTCATCATTACTTGACCTTTACCGTAATGCAGCTCTTATCAGACTGCCACTTAGTTTGGGGAAAATACTGAAAATGCAGTGCTTGCCTTTAAGTTATATTTGAAAAAAAAAGCACTCTGTTAGCACACTTAATGTTCTTCTATAAGTCATAATTATCTTACACTGTGTCTATTTGTGATCATGAAAAAATTATCCTTGTCTATGAGTTTTTCCAGCTATAATAATGATTTTTACATTACTTTAAATGTGTGTAAATGGAGAAATATATCTTGACTCACTGTTGGTTAAAATAGTAGGAAATGACTAGAAAAAAGCCAATATGATATAAAAGTGATTTGCCAGTTGGCCCAATGTTAAAAAGTACAAAAGCTTTACCTTTCACAAGTAAAAATGTGGTTGCAATTAGATTCATTCATTCGTTTTCAAACAATTAAAATGTATTGACTCATTGCAATGGATTAGAAAAAGGGAAGTCATCATTGGGTTAATTGTGTGCAGCAGATTATTAAAGTATTTAATAAATGTAAATATATTTAGTTAAAGTTTTTTATGATAGTAACAGTTGATGTTATATTTGATGCTGACTTTTTATTTATTTATTTATTTTGCTGAGGAAGATTCGCCCTGAGCTAACGTCTATTGTCAATCTTCCTCTTTTCGCATGTGAGCCACTGCCACAGCATGGCCAGTGACAAAGGAATGGTGTAGGTCTGCCCCCTGGAACTGAACCTGGGCTGCCAAAGAGGAGCATGCTGAAGAGGAGCACTAGGCCAGTGGAGCTGGCCCTTGAAGCTGACTTTTTAAAAAATTACATCTAAGCTAAATCACATGCTCTCTATCTAGAAGCATTAACATAATTAGGAATAAAATATTTGTCCAATATTAGTTTTACACACAAAAAAATACTTCAGATAGTGCTGAAAAATAATTTTTTTCAAAATTATGATGAATCTTTCTTTGACATCAGTTTACTTTCAAAGAGATAAGAATAGAAATTTTTGTTTAAAATTGAAGAATTCAAAATTTCTATTATAGCCATTATATGTTCAGTGGAACCACACTTTCTCTTTCTAGGCTAGACAACATTATATTGCAGAAAAGAGGTGAGGTAAATGTTTCCAGACTTTTGGACCACAGGCAGTGAAGGCTTGTGATTTTCAGCAAATGAGAACAAACAAGGTGAGCCCCACATGCACTCAGGCTTTCTGGCTGAGGAGACCTCCTCTACCACAATGCGATAAGGTGAAGTCCAGTCAGAATACAACAGCCTCACTAAGCTGAGGAAGAATAGTGGTGCTCAGGGCAGCTGAAGTGGTTGAAATGAGCAGGGCAGGTACAGGAGAGAAAAGAGGGAAGGGAGGGAGTCTCAGAAATCTACAGAGGATTCTGCATCTTTCTGTGGCTGAGGGAAAATTTGCACATATGCAGAGGAAACTACTAGAAGGCTAGTAGAGAGTCACCACTGCAGGGGTCCAAATGTTGAGAAAAATACCACAGACTGTGAAGCAGAAAGACATTGGAGTTCTAGTACAGGCAGGTGCCAGAAACCTCTCGAACTCCTTATACATTCAGTTGAGACTGTAGACACTTCCAGCCTTGGGAGAAAGGAATAGGTTTTTGAATATGAGCCATACCCTAGGTTTAAGGACAAAACTAAAATAGATATATTCTAACAAAGAATAAAACCAAGCCTGAGATTCTAGAAATAATCTGTCAGTAATGTAACCTTGCCTACTAGAACAAACAAACATACACACCTTCAAAGTTACTGCAGTCTTACTGCAACATATCATCCATAGCATCCATCTTATAAGAAAAAGTGACTCAATCTTAAAGGAGCAGGAGATTGTAATCCACAATTTAAAAATTAACAAGCATGCAGGGACTGGCTCCGTGGCTGAGTGGTTAACTTCACGCACTCCACTGCGACGACTCAGGATTCGGATCCTGGGCGCAGACATGGCACTGCTGGTCAGGCCATGTTGAGGCGGCGTCCCACATGCCACAACTAGAAGGACGTGCAACTAAGATATACAGCTGTGTACAGCGGGGGTTTGGGGAGATAAAGCAAAAAAAAAAAAAATAGATTGGCAGCAGTTGTTAGCCCAGGTGCTAATCTTTAAAAAAAAAAAAAAACAAGCAAGCAAAGAGGCAAGAGAACAACCAATAACCAGGAGAAAAGTCAATCAATAATAATGGAAAGAAATCGTGACTCAGACTATAAAATTAGCACAGAGATGATAAAATAACGATGGTAATTTTATTACATATGTTCAAGATGGTATGAAGAATAAAGAAATAGCAGATGTAAAAAGAATCACTCAAATTACTAGAGATTTTTTTAAAAAAGCAAACATGAAAAATACACCACATTGTAAGAGCAGATTAGATCCTCCACAAGGTAAGATTAGTGAAGACGCAGAGAGAGAAAAGACTAACAAGTGAACAGAATTTCATATTTTCTGTGGGGCATTATCAAGAAATCCAACATTGTGTAATTTGAGTACCAGAAGTTGGAGAGGCAGGACAAAAATTTTAAATAACGGCAATTTTTTTTCAAATTTGATGACAACTACATACACACAGAGCCAAGAAGCTCATCAAATTCCAAGCAGAAAAATCAGGAAAGAAACTACACTAGGAATACCATAATCAAATTGATGAAAATGTGTGATAAAGAGAAATCTTCAGCCAGAAATAAGAACTAGGACTTACAAAGGAATAAACATAAGAATGACAGCAGGCTTTTCACCCCAAACCACACAAGCCAAAAGATAATGGAAGGTTATTTTTACAGCAAGAACCACAACAAAAACCTGTTGACCTATATTTCAATACCCAAAAAAATACTTTTCAAAAGTAAAGGTAAAAAGAAAGATTGATTTCCAATATGCGAACATGAGGAGCTTTGCTGACCTGCTCCCTAGTGAAACTGGTGGAAATTATTTTTTAAAACAACCATTTAAAGCCTCTAGAAATAGCCCTAAGGGCAAAAAGCAAATTAAGAAACAAGAAACTCAAGAAAATCTACAAAAATTCAGCAACAAAAGGCAAGTCTGTGGTATTTGAACCAGGACAACTCCCTCTCCCAGCTCAGAGAGAAAGACACCCTGCTCCAGACAGCTGCGGCCAAGAAACAGGGCTCCCCTCTCTTCCCAACTCCCAGCCAGAGGGCTTTCTTCCCAAGAAGGCACAACTTCAGCATTTCTCATCCTGCCCCCAGATAGCCATGGCTGAGGCTAAATCACATGCAAGTGCAGTCTAGAGGGGTAGGTTCCTTCTTCTGTGCAACCTCCATTCACAGAATGGAGGCTCTACTTTGAGTGTGGCTTGTTGAGAATACTAGGTCCCCCACAGCTCTTCCTTCCATGTTACGAAGTGGGGTTACCAGACCCAAGAGGTAAGCTGAGAGAACCCCAAGATGTTGCCTGCCCCTCCACGAGCGCTCAGCAACTACAGCAAAGGTGTCACTCAGAGAGAAGCTTTCCATTGTTCCATAGCCAGCTCCAGAGTCCTGATTCAGAGATTTTGCCCTTTAGGAAAAGCAAGATGTAAAACAGATGGTTCATAATCTGTTCCCAAAGAAACTGACTTCTTTGGCAACAGAATATGGGGAAGTTTAAACCTAAGGGCACTCTCAAGAGCAGCTGAGGTTTCGATGAAGAGCAATTGGGAGGAGATCTGTGGCTCTAATGAAGGTACAGTTTACACTGTAGGTCCACTAGCTTGCAGGAGGAAACTGTGGAACAAGACAGCTGGGAAGAGCACGCAAAGCAAATATCAAATACTGATCGCAGAAACTATTTCCTAAAAGGAGACAAATTTGACTGGATTAGTTTTTGAAGGGTAATTTTTGCCCCAGGACCTTACCAGAAATAGTAGACAAATTGGCCAGTAAGGCAATTAGTGGAGTTTCACAGATATGTGTGGTCAGAGGAAGAGTCGAAAAGAGCCCTACCAGTGACACTGTCATGCCATGGTGACTGTAGGCATACTGAAAGCTGTGACTCTTTGAGGAGCAACATCAGAGGCCTAACAGCGTGTGGGTATGGGACATGAAAAGACTTCCGTAAAATAATCCAGCCAGTCACTAAATAAATAAACAAGCTCATTACAGTAACTAGTCCAGGAGGAGGGACAGTACCCAGAGTTCCTTCAATATATTATCCAAAATGTCCAGTTTCCAACAATGAAATATGAGACAGGCAAAGAAATAGGAAAGTATGACCCATTCACTGGGGAAAAAAAGCAGGTGAGAGCAGCTGCCTGCAAGAGCAACTAGAAGTCACATTTAACAGAAAAAGATTGCAAAGTAGTCTTTAAAAGGTTGTTCAAAGAAGTAATGGAAAGAATGAGTAAAGAAGTAAAGGAAGGTATGATAAGAATGTTGCATCAAGTAAAGGATATCAATGAAGTAGAAATTATAAAAGAATTAAATGTAAATTCTAGCGTTAAAATGTTCAATGACAGAAATGAAAAAAATTTACTAGAGGGACTCAATAGCAGATTTTAACTGGTAAGAGAAGTAATTATTGAACTTGAAGTTAAATTGCTTGAGACTATGCAAATCAAAGACTAGAGAGGGAAAAGATGGAGAAAAATGAGCAGAGCCTCAAGGAAGAATCAGACAACAACATATGTGTAGTAGGAGTATCAGGGGAGGGGAGAGAAAAAATACTCAAAGAAATAATAGTTGAAGACTTCCCAAATTTATTGAAAAATAATAACCTACACATCCAGGAAGCTCAATGAACTCCAAGAAGGATCAAGATAAAGAGACCTATAAAAACACATTATAGAAAAATTGCTGATAGTAAAAACCAAGAAGAAAATCTTGAAAGAAACAAGAGAAAAACAGCACTTCACTTACATGGGAATCCCAGTAAGATTAACAGTTGACTTCTCAACAGAAATACCTAAGGCCAGAAGGCAGGGAGATAATATATTTAAAGTTCATGCACACACAAAAATAACTGTCAACCAAGAATCTTATTTATAGCAAATCTATCATTTCAAAATTAGGGCAAAATAAAGACTCTCCCAGATAAAAACTGAGAGAATTTGTAGCCCCCAGAACAATACTAAAGGAAGTGCTTCAGGCTGAAAGCCAGTGACTCCCGACAGTCATATGAATTCACATGAAGAAATGCAGGGCACCGGTAAAGGAAAACATGAAATTATAAAAGACGATTTAAAGGCATATCTTTGTCCTTTCTCCTATTAATTAACCTAAAAGCCAGTTAGAGGTTCAAAGTAGATTTATTAACAAGGAATATTTCAAAAGACAAAATGTGATATTTAGTTCATTTTTTGATTTATCAAAAGGAAAACTCAATCTTAGACGTATAAGGACCTACTGGTTTCAAAATGTATAAAAGAAAATGACAGAACTCCAAGGAGAAATAATTGTGGATTTCAAAATCCTTTCAATACCCTAAAGAAAGAGTAGATTGATAATTTGAGCAACACTATCAACCAAACCAAACAGACTGATGACTCCACCCGACAACAGCAACGTATACATTCTTTTCAAGTATATGTTGAACATTCACCAAGATAGACTGCATGCTGTTCATAAAAAAAATCTTAATATATAAAAAGCAGAGAAATAAAAGTATGAATTCTACAACAGAATTATAGTAAAAATCAGGAACAAAATCGAAACTGGAAAATAACCAAATACGTGGAAATTAAGTAACATACTTCTAAATAACTCATTGGCAATAAAAATACACAAAGAAAACTAGAAAATATTTTTGACTGAATTAAAATGAAAACATAACTTATCAAAATTAGTGGGATGCAGCTAAAACAGTTCTTAAGGGGAAAATTATGGTATTAAATTGTGTATTTAAAAAAATCTCAAATCAATTATCTTAGCTTTTACCTTAAGAAACTAGAGAAGGTGAACCAAAGTATACCAATCATATGTAGAAGGAATAAAATAAGAAATATGAGTAGAAATTAATGAAATAGAAAACAGAAAAATGAAATAAAGGACTTGTCTTTTCAAGATCAATAAAATTTATAAACTTCTAGTTTACCTGAAAAACAGAAAGGAGAGAAAATGCAAATTTCCAATATTAGTAATGAAAACAGAGACATCACTACAGATCCTACCACATTAAAGGTATAAAAAGGGAATATTATGAACAAGTTTGTGCCAACAAATTTGATAAGTTAGATGAAATAGAAAAACTCCTTGAAAGACACCAACTACCAAATCTCACCCAGGAAGAAATAGGTATCCCAAATAGCTCTGTATCTATTTTTAAAAATTGGATTAGTAGTTGAAAATGTTTCCACACAGAAAATTCCAGGTCCAGGTACATTGAATGATGAATTCTACAAACATTTAAAAAAGAAATATTAACAGGTTCATACAAACACATCCAGAAAATAGAAGAGCAGTAAACACTTCTCACCTTATGAACACAGATGAAAAATTCTTAAACATACTTTAGCAAATTTGATCCAGTAATTTATTAAAAAGGATACTATGTCATGACCAAGTTTATCCTAGGGATGCAGTTAAAAAGGTGATATAACCAAAACTAGTTAAAAAGGTGATATAACCAAAAGTACTTAAGAATTTTGGGTCAATTTAGGAAAGACACTAAAGAAAGGACAGAGATTTTTGCTCCAGGAACTGGGCTTGGTATTTATACCTGTTACATATTTAAGTTTTGCCCAGGCTTTTATTTCTATGCATTTTGTTCAAATTATTATATTGTAGTATTACGTAGTTAGCTGAAGGTCAGTGAGTGTTTCTGCTCACTGTTATGTGTAATTCTATACTACATTCCATTTAGATCTAGCCACTTCCTGTCAATGCCTTAAACTCAAACATACAGAATACAGAGAGAAGAAAAATAAAAGACCCAGAAGCCAAAGAAATGAATAGACAGTAATCTAATTTATAGATTATGCAGATGATAGTAAAGATAAAACTGTACCAGAAAGTTCCAACTGGACAATGAGAATTTGAGCAACGGCAACTAGGTTCCTGGAAGAGATGGCGGTTCAGAAGTGGTATGAATGATAGGGTGCTGATTCTGTGGTGTTTCATTCAGATCCTCTCTTCATTCCCAAGGCATCCCTCCTCCAGCTGCCAAGCATACAATCTTGATTGCTGACTCTTCTTGGCTCTATTCCTCTCTGCAAATTACCTTCGTCACAGGAATCTGCTTCACTCAAGGTTATTCACCTTTCCAGGAGAGACCAGAAGATTGGCTGATGTAGGGATACAAAGGCCCAGTCCTTTGCCTAAATTTGGAATCACCCTGAAGGGCCATTCCAGCTGCAGAGCTCCCTGTGGGATTAGCTGAAATCTTGGTTGCACAGCTTTGCCATAGTCCCTCTCTCTAGCCCTGCTTTCCTCACTCCCTGATAGGTCTGCCTGTCAAGAGTACTCCCCAGTAAGCATTTCTGCGCAGAATTCCTTGTTTCAAAATCTGTTTCCAGGAAACTCACTGTAAAACAAATGAGCATTGAAATGATGATTGGGAGAGTGGCCTTTTAGGTACATAGTGCTATTTTTGAAAGGGCTAGTTTAAGTGGGTTGAAAAAGACATAAAAGAGTGTGACTGAGGTGTGTGAAATGGGCAGGATCAGCAGAAAAGTAGAGGAACTACTGAATTTAAGTACTAAACACTTCTATGAAAACTATTTCTCAGAAATTCACTTTAAATCACTAAATCGGAAGTAAAGTTAGCTTGCAAAAGTCATTTACTTAAAAAGAAAGTGGAACAGAATAATTTTACAACTTGACACCTAGATCCTGTGACTGCCAAGTACATCCTGGCAGTGTTGGTCCTGAAGCCAGGGCAAGTTTAACGAGTGCCAGTAGGGAAAGCTGATGCCAAGCTAATGCTGACAATTGCTTAAACTGAACACTGATGCCAACTTGCTTTTGCATCATAATAAGGTAAAGAGCAAGCTAAAATTAAACTTTTATGTGATAAACATTTTAGGTGTCCACATCTGGTTATTTGTGAACCCATCATCCATCCCCCATCATGTAGCCCTCCTCCTACATATCTGCTGGGAAGGATTCCATCCACCTAATTTCTAAAACAAGAAATCTGGGAGCCAATTTAGAACCTTACAGAATCTGCAGAGGCATTCGCTACATCATACCCAAGCTGGCTGCTACCTCTTTCTTAACGTTTGAGTTCGTTCTTCTCTCTCCCCAAGTCCACTGTTAGTTTTGTGATTCTGGTCATCTATATTAGCAGAATATTTCACAGCCTTCTTACAACCAGTGTCTTCCAAGCCAATTCAAAGTTGTTCCAAGAACAGATCTTCTAAATGCACATTTAACCATGCTATCCTTCTTTGCCATGTTCCCTAGCCTCTATTTTTAAGATACACCCAGCTGCCTTAGCACAGCAAGCAAGGCCCTGTTTCTCTGTCTATATGTTACTTTTCCAGGCATTTACCTAATCGTAAAATCTTATGGCCCAACTACATTATACTACTTTCAGTTCCATCAAATGTGGGCCTACTCACATGATAACTTCTCTTTCTTGAAAGCCCACTACTTTGGGTCTCAAAAACTAGTAACCTTGAGAATGTGGTTTGGAAAAATTATAATTAGCTCACTTTTTTAAAATTTGCATTTGAATGGCTTTAGTGGGGACATGCCTTCCCCAGCCAACTTTGGGACCCCCCGACTTTGACAATATCTAGGCAATTTGCTTAGATTTATCAGTATTTGTTCCACAAGACTCTGTTCCTCTGATGCACCAGCTGAAACGTCTTTGACTTAGTCTTATTTAAGCCTCTCTCTTCTTAAGGGTCTTCTAAAAATTTTTTTACATTTTTATAGTGTCTTTAAAAAATTCTTGCAATAGCATTTTCAGATTAGTTTCTTCCCTTATTACCTTCATTCTTCTTATTATTGACATAAGAATGTGATATATCTGATGAAAAAAATCGACAATTCCATTCAATTTTTTCTTTATATTTTCATATCAAAACCATCTGTATGATATCTCATTTTAAGTTACTATAAGATGGCATTAAATGTAGAAAAGATAAATCTACATCATCAGTTATTAACTGGGGGTGAGTCTGCCTTCTAGGGGACATTTGCAATGCCTGGGGACATTTTGGTTGCCACAGAGGGTGTGGGGAGAAGTACTGGTATCTAGTGGATAGAGGCCAAGGATGCTACTAAATATCCCATAAGGCACAGGACAGTCCCCTTTCACAAAGAATTATCCATCCCAGTAAGTGTGTCAATAGTGTTCAGGTTGAGAAACCCTGATCTATATGGAAAAAATGTTTCTCAGGCTCAGGAGTCTTACTGTCCAGGTTCAAATCCTGCTCCACTTGGGAAGTATCTGCCTGATGTTAGGCAGTTTACTTGTTCCTTAGTTTTCTTTTTAAAAATGGAGCCAATGATTCATGCATCAAAGAGTTATCATTGGAATTAAATGCTTAGAACAGTGCCTGTAGATAGATAATAATTAAAAATGCTAATTAGTATTATTGTCATATATTATAAAGAAAACATTATTGCTTGTGAGTGTATGTGATTTTTCCATCACAAAATTGTTAAATCAAAGCAATTTTGCCAGAATCCACTTATCTGGTGCAATATTCATTTATATCTGGTTGTGATTGCATTTTGCTTTAATTAAATACCACCTGAGCTAGTTATAAGACAAGACTAAGGGCAGGTGCACCTGTTTGCTTGTGCCTCTCTTTAGTGTGCTGCTTCGCAGATACTGAGTTTTTTTTACCAACTGAAGGTTTGGGTTAACCCTGCATCAAGCAAGTCTATTGGCACTATTTTCAAACAGCATTTGCTCAGTTCATTCTTGTGTCATGTTTTGGTAATTATCACAATATTTCAAACTTTTTCATTATTATTATATTTCTTACAGTGATCCATGATCACTGACTTCTGATGTTACTATTGTAATTTTTGGGGGGTGCCATGAACTGCACCCATATAAAACAGTGAACTTAATTGGTAAATGTTATGTGTGTTCTGACATCTCCACCAACTGGCCATTCCCCTCTCTCTCTCTCTCTCTCTCCTTAGGCCTCCCTATTCCCTGTGACATATTAATATTGAAATTAGGCCTATTAACAACCTTACAATGGTCTCCACGTGTTCACGTGAAAAGACGAGTCACATGTTTCTCAGTTTAAATCAAAAGCTACAAATGATTAAGCTTAGAGGGGAAGGCCTGTCAAAAGCCAGGATAGGCCTCTTGGGCCAATTAGCCAAGTTGTGAATGCAAAGGAAAAGTTCTTGAAGGAAATTGAAAGTTCTACTCCAGTGAACACACGACTGATAAGAAAGCGAAATAGTCTTGTTGCTGATATGGAGAAAGTTTTAGAGGTCTGGATGGAAGATCAAACCAGCCACAACATTCCCTTAAGTTGAATTCTAATCCAGAGCAAGGCCTTAACTCTCTTCAATTCTATGAAGGCTGAGAGAGGTGAGGAAGCTGCAGAAGAAAAGTTTGAAGCTAGCACAGGTTGGTTCATGAGGTTTAAGGAAAGAAACCACCTCTATAAGACAAAAGTGCAAGGTGAAGCAGCAAGTGCTGATGCAGAAGCTGCAGCAAGTTACCCGGAAGACCTAGCTAAGATCATTAATGAAGGCGGCTACACTTTACAAGAGACTTTTCAGTGTAGATGAAGCATCCTTATACTGGAAGAAGATGCCATGTAGGACTTTCATAGCTGGAGAGAAGTCAGTGCCTGGCTTCAAAGCTTCAAAGACTGACTATCTTGTTGGGGCTAATGCAGCTGACTAAGTTGAAGCCAATGCTCATCTGCTACTTCAAACGTTCTAGGGCCCTTAAGAATTATGCTAAATATACGCTGCCTGTGCTGTATAAATGGAACAACAGAGCCTGAACGACAACACATCTGTTTACAACATGGTTTACTGAATATTTTAAGCCCACTATTGAGACTTACTGCTCAGAAAAAAAAAAAAAACATTCGTTTCAAAATATGACTGCTCGATGACAATGCACCTGGTCACCCAAGAGCTCTGATGGAGATATACAACAAGATTAATGTTGTTCTCATGCCCACTAACACAACATCCATTCTGCAGCCCAGGGGTCAAAGAGTGATTTTGACTTTCAAGTCTTGTTATTTGAGAAGCATATTTCATGAGGCTATAGCTGCCAAAGCTAGTGATTCCTATGATGGATCTGGGCAAAGTAAATTGAAAACCTTCTGGAAAGGATTCACCATTCTAGATGTCATGAAGAATATTTGTGATTCATGGGAAGAAGTCAAAATTACAACATTAACAAGAATTCAGAAGACATTGATTCCAACCCTCATGGATGACTTTGTGGGGTTCGAGACTTCAGCGGAGAAAGTAACTGCAGATGTGGTAGAAAGAGCAAGAGAATGAAAATTAGAAGAGAAGTCTGAAGATGTGACTGATTTGTTGCAATCTCAGGATAAAATTTTAAAGGATGAGGAATTGCTTGTTATGGATGAGCAAAGAATGTGGTTTCTTGAAATGCAGTCTACTCCTGGTGAAGATGATGTGAAGATTATTAAAATGACAGCAAAGGATTTAGAATATCACATAAACTTAGTTGATAAGACAGCAGCAGAGTTTGAGAAGATTGACTCCAATTTTGAAAGAGGTTCTATGGTAAGTAAAATGCGATCAAACAGCATCACATGCTACAGAGAAATCATTCGTGAAAGGAAGAGTCAATTGACACAGCAAACTTCATTGTTGTCTTATTTTCAGAAATTGCCACAGACACCCCAACCTTCAGCAATCACCACCCTGATCAGTCAGCAGCCATCAACATCAACGCAAGACCCTCCACCAGCAAAAAGATTACAACTCGCTGAAGACTTGGATGATGGTTATGATTATTTTAGCAATAAAATATTTTTAAATTAAGGTATGTACATTGTCTTTTTAGATACAATGCTATTGCACACTTAATAGACTACAATACAGTGTAAACATAACTTTTACATACACTAAGAAACTAAAAATTTGTGTGACTCGCTTTATTGCAATATTCACTTTACTGTGGTGGTCTGGAACCGAACCTGCAGTATCTCCAAGGTATGCTAGTATGTTTTACTTTCTTTTTCTCTTCTTTCTAGCCACATCATAATCGGGTCTAAATTGTTAGTGTTTTAGTCACACACCAAGGGAAAATTGTACCAAACAAAGAGACCTAGTGTTCACAGAAGGCAAAAATGACATATAATTTGAGCTAGGCTGACAACTGGAGGTAGTTGTTTTAATTCTGATGAGTATACTGAGATTGCTGAGCTTTTTAACAGCAACATCATTCTAAATTCCCAAGCAAGGAAACCATTTACACTTTTGGTTACAAAGTCTAAAAAGTCAGAGTGTATATCCAGCATATTTTCAATATTACCATTTCTTTCTTATTTTTCCAGGAGCATTAAAAATCTTGTAAATGGTATAATTTGCTGTCAAGTGCTTGCATTTTCTGATATGAATAAATAAACTATTACAAAACAGATAATTTTGCACTCACACAGGTAGTTACTAAGTTAATATTAATTTAAAGTTGAAGCCTTCCTCTTCCTAAGTAATGGACTGTATGGAATTTTCCAGCTTCCTCCCTATTTGTAAGCTTTTTGAAAAGATATTTATTGGTTATTGAGGCACTGGATACTAAGAAGAAAAAATACTGTTTTGGAACTCTTTCCATAATAAAAATGCAATTCATCACATTTTAGAGAATTTCTAGGGAAATATTTATATATCTCTTTCTTAATAGTCAATAACACAGAAACAGTCAGAACCATTACTTAGCTCTCAGGGAAGTTTATTGAGGGCTGTGTGGGAAAAATATGGGTCACTTAGACTGCATTTTGATTTAAAGAAGCTTTGTCCTACTGGAAAAGAAACACTGTGCTCTAAAAGTGATATAATGTGTTAGACCAAAATATCTGTTTGCAGAACTTTAGACGATAGATAAAAAATTCACAAGACTATCTAGCACATAGATAGATATGGCTAGATATTCAATATGATGAATTTTTCGGCCCTAATGTTGAATCTCCAAAACTATAAAACTTTATAGACACATAAGGCAGATGGAGAGATGACACTTGAAACAAGAACAAGAAAAAAGAAACAACTTAATGGAATAGGTTTTTTGGTCCAGATCTCAATATATTAATACATATATTTATCTCTTCTACCCTCCAAACCACACTACAATTAAATTAAAAGATCACTTGTTCTGAGAAACGCCAGTTGTCATGTTGTGGGGACATTCAAGCAGCCTAACGAGAGGTCCATGTAGCAAGGAACTGAGGCTTTTGTGAATGGCCATTGACGTACTGGGGTTTCCAGCCAATAGCCGTTAGGTGAGCCATCTTAAAATCAAATTCTCCAGGCCCAGTCAAGATGACTGCAGCACTGGGGAACAAACAGACCACAACCTCGTGAGACATACTGAGCCAAAATCACCCAGTGAAGCTACGTCTGAGTTTTGACCCACAGAAACTGTGAGGTGACAAAAATTTGCTGTTTTAACATGCTGAAATTTGAACTATGCTGTTACATAGTAAAAGTATCCAATACAGGAACAAAAGAGAAAAAGAACCTCATAGCAGATGGAAGCTGGTAACATAATTTGAAAGCTGTAAGGCAAACAGACAATTGATGTAAGACAGACTATAGATGGAATTGAAAAGAGGTGGATGAATAAGTGAAAGTCAATAAAAGGAGAACTTAGATTCCAGAACATCCTCTCCCACTTCTAGCCAAAAAAATCCAAAACCTTATTCCTTACCATTTTGGCAGAAGGCAGACGGCTTACTCTATGGAGGGATGGTGGATTTGGGCACAGCTGTGGAAAGGACTGCCAAATTTAAATACGGTCGATTAAATGGAAATCTACTTGGTGATCAGCAGGAATCCAGCCTGAGTTTCCTGATAGTCTCCCAGAAATTTTAAAGTTAGAGTTATAACCCCCATCCTCTAAGAGACATATTGAATGATTCCTTTCTTTAAACTAATCAGCACAAAAGAAAGAATACTCTCAGTGGAGTGAACAGTTCCACAGAGGACTAGCCTCGAGTTTTGAATCACTATACTGTGACTCACATTGTGGCAAGCAGAATTCTAAGATGACTCCCAGTGACCCACAGCCTTCTATAATCCCGTCCTTTGAGCATGGGAGGGACCTGTGAATATCATGGGAAATCACTTCAGTTATAAGCTCATCTTATTCGGTAAAAGTGGAAACGATTTTTCAGATGTAGTTAAAGTGTTTAGCCAGTTGACTCTGACTTAACAAAAAGGGAGATTGTCCTGGGTGGGCCTGACCTAAACAGATGAGTCCTTAAAAGAGACTTAGAGCAGCAGCAGAAGTACTCCTTTTGGCTTTGAAGTGGCAAACTGCTGTGTTGTGGAGAGGGCCATGCTATTGCGACCTGAAGGGAGTCTTTAGGATCTAAAAATAACCCTTGGCCAGCAACCAGCAAGAAAACATGGGCCTCAGTCCTGTAACAGAGAGGATTTCTACAATTGAATTCTGCCAACGACCTGGATGAGCTTTGAAATAGATTCTTCCCTGGGTGAGCCGCTGACTGACAATGTAGCCTAGCCAGCAATTTCATTTCAACCTTGGGAAATCCTGAGCAGAAAACTAATCTGATCCATGCCCACACTTCTCACCCACAGAACTGTCAGATTAGAAATGGATGCTTTTTTTTAAGCCACTAAATTCGTGGTAATTTGCTGTGTGACAATAAGGAAGAGAAACTAATATACACACTATTGGACAAATTCTACCCATTCAAATAGAATTGCTATTTAGTATTTTGGTTCTCCTTAACACGACTAGATAACCAAACATAGTTAGACTGGGGAAAGACATTAATTGTAGACAATGAAATAATTTTTTTCAGAATTGAAGGACGTGAGTTTCCAGACTAATAGGCCCATCAAGTATCCAGCAAAAATGAAAAAGACTCAAATGAGGAAAGTCCATTATAAAATTTCAGAATACAGTGGATAAAGATAAGATCAAGCTGAACTGCATTTCGATTTTCAGTAATACATGGACATTAGAAAATAAGAGAGTAATCCCTTCATATAGCGAGAAAAAGCACTACCACTCCCCTCTGAGTTCTACACCAAGGCAAAATAAAGATACTGTATTAAGGTAACACAAATCATTTTTCTTGTGGACATGCATCTTTTCAAAATACTGCCTCCCATGACTTTTATAGAAACTACTGGATGCTGTGCTCCCCAAAATTCTGGAGAGTACACCAAGAAAAAAGAAGTCTTTACTTCCAGAAAACAGACGATCCAGAGTTAGTGCTATCAAAATGACAATAGTAAAAGGAAGTCCCCAGAAGTGTTGTCTAGCATGCATGAAGAGCAGCAGCACAACGCAGGTGGGTGAAGGAGGAGGAGAGCTCCAGGATAGAGGTCCACCTTGAAAACAATGACTCGGTAGACATTTTGATGGGTTGGAGCATGTAGAAAATGCCATTGAGAGACTTTTCAGAATCTAATGGACTGTTTCGGAAGAAGAAAGTATATTTATTAGAAAATAATACAAATTCAAAAATGGGGGGACCATTTATTACAGAAAAGTTAAAAGTTTTTTAAAGGTGACTCATGTATAATACTTGACAGCATTGAATGGTAATTGTAATTGCATAGTAATATATACTGAGTATTTATTTAAGCAGATATTGTGATATGAGCTTATTGTAAGCGTAGAGTAGAGAGCGAACAATGGGAAAGGCTTTTGGTGTTAGAGATCTGAATCTTACAAATCCTAATAAAAAACAATAAATTCTTTCAAAAAATTATATATCTAGAAATAACAGTATAGATATAAAGTTTACATCTACATAAGTAAATATAAGATGACATAGCTAAAAAGAAACAAAGAAATGGGATTAGGGAGTATTAGGAAATAGTGGGGAAAAAAACACTTCTCATTACCAGCCTTTTGAGTTCTATTTGATTTTTTAATCAGTGTATGCGCAACTTATATAAAATAAAATTCATTAAAAGAATTCATAATAAATGTATTAAAATGCAAACGTGAGGAAAATGAGGAAAAATATTTTCAATTAACATGACAGTCAACAAGATGATATTCATTCAAATAAGTCACTCATTTCTGGGAAAAAATTTAACATACTGTCATGGCACAGAGTGAGTGATTTGAAGACAGACTCCATTTTTGAATCACAGCTCCTTTGACACTAACTCTTATTCCTGGACTACATACATAATTTCCTTGTCTCTAGAAAACAGGGCATACACAACATGGTTCTTGGAGAAATATATATGAGAAAGCTTGTAAAGTGTTCTGACAGTACTTGGTAGATCAATAAATATTAGCTACATAAATTGCTAGGAAATATTTATGGAGCAGCTCTAGGTATACAGCACTGTCCTAAGTCTGGGTAGAAAGAAACATAAGTGAAATAAGAAAGATTTCTTCATGTGGAGTTGGTAGCCTAGTTGGCAGTCTAGATGAAAGACAAATGAGAAAATAAAACTAAAATATTAAAAGAGCTAAAAATATTTTTAAAATCCAAATCCTAGTAAGTGATCAGCGCTCTGAAAGAAACAGAGTAGTACATGACATTAGTGTGCATGTTAAAGGGTACAAGTTGTACTTTTCAAGGTTATCACTGGTTGCCTCATGAGGAAATGGTATTCAGGATACAGCCTGTATAAATCTGCTTAGGCGTCAATAACAAAATGCCGTAGTCTGGATGTCTTAAACAACAGTAATTCATCTCTCGCAGTCCTGAAATCTAGAATTCTAAGATCAAAGTTCTGGCCTATTCAATTTCCGGTGAAGGCTCTCTTCTGAGCTTGCAGATGACCATCTTGCTTTATCTTCACATGGCCTTTCCCCTGAGCTCGCATGGAGAAAGAAGAATGCAAATCCTACTGCATCTCAGCTCCACTCTTATGACCCACTTCATTGAACCTTTCTTACTTCTGTAAAGGCTCTATCTCAAATACAGTGACATTGGGGGCTATGGCTTCAACATATGAATTTTGAGGAAACACAAAATTTCAGTCCATGACATTCCACCCCTGACCCCCTAAAATTCATGCATGCAAAATACATTCATTGCATCCCCACAGCCCTGAGAGTCTTAACTCATTCCAGTATCAATCCAAAAGTCCTAAGTCTTATGAAAATATCACCTAAATCAGGTATTACTGAGACTCAAGGTACAATTTATCCTGAGGCAAAATTGCTCTCTAGCTGTGAATCTGTGAAACCAGACGAGCTATGTGCTTCTAAAATGCAATTGTTAGATAGGCATAGGATAGAGGTTCTTAGTCTGAAAGGGAGAAATAGGAAAGAAGGAAGGGGTGATGGGTCCTAAGTGAGTCTAAAACCTAGCAAGGCAAATATTATTAGGTCTTGAGGCTGGAAAATAATCTTCTTTGGCTTGACATCCACCTTCTGGGCCGACTGACACTGCAACCTCACACATAGCTCTACCAAGCAGGAATTCTGCCACCAAGGTTCTGCTGGGCAGAGACCCACCCTCAATGCCCAGGCAGCTTTGCCCTTAATACACAAGATGGCCCAAGTCTCCAGTTAGTGGCAGTCTGGCTTGTTGAAACCTTGATGGTGGCCCCACCCTTTGAAACTGAGGTAGAAACAGCCTTTCTCCCTGGATCCATGGTGGGAGTGGCTGTCCTGATGATCTCTGAATCACCTTTGAAGTCATTCTTACATTGTCTTGACAGATAAGGCATGCTCATAGCCAAATTGTTCTATGGCTCCATCCTGTGGAATCTAAAACACCCTACAAACTTCCCTCAATTTTCCTGTCTCTGTCCCTTTTTGTTCAAACTGGCAGTGTTTCTGCTCATATAATCCCATAATCTGTTTATCACATGATAGCCAGCCACACCCTTGGTGTTCTTTTCAGAACACATTTTCTCATTTTTTGCAATATAGACAGACTGAGAATTTTCCAAACCTTTAAGTTCTTTTTTCTTTTAGCTTAATAATTCCTTCTTCAATTTTCTCTCTCCTCTTGCCTTTTACCATGAGCAATGAGGCAGACCTAGATCACACCTTCAACATTTTGCTTAGAAATGTCCTCAGTTAAATATCTAGTTTCATCATTCACACTATTTTCCACAAAACGCTAGAACACAAGTGAGCCACAGTCTTTGCCACTTTATAGCAAGGATTATCTTACTTCCAGTTTCCAGTAACCTGTTCCTCACTTCCATCTGAGACCTCACAGAATAGCATTTAATGACCACATTTCCACCAACATTTTGTTGATGATTATTTACACATTCTCCGAGGATGGAGACTTTCTCTCTAGCTCTTCTCTTTTCTTTATGAACTCTCACTAGAATCACCTTTAACATCCGTATGTCTACCAATAATCCCTTCACAGCAATCTAGGCTTTTTCTAGCACACCTCTCAAAACTCCTCCAGCCCTGTGCCCATCAGCCAGTTCCAAAGCTACCTCTAAAGTTTATTTCTAACAGTTCTGAAAGCTAGAAGTCCAATATCAAGGTTCTGACCCATTTAGTTTCTGTGACATCTCTTCCTGGCTTGCAGACAATCACCTTCTCATTGTGTCCTCAGCTGGCCTTTCTTCTGTGCTTGTACAGAAAGAGAGAGAGAGAGCATGCTGGGATCTCTTCTTATCAGGTCTCTAATCCTATTGGATGAAGGCTCCACTCTTATGACCTGATTTAACCTTAATTACCTCCATAAAGGCTCTATCTCCAAATGTCATATTGGGGGTTAAGGGCTTCAACATATGTATTTTGAAGGAACACACATATTTAGTCCATAACACAGCCCAAGGATAAGAAGGCAAATTCCACGACTAGGGACAAGGTAAGAAAAATTCTGTATGTGCATTGGTATATTGCAGTAACCGAAAGAAAACTAATGTGGTGAGCAGAATTGGTAAGTTTGGGCAAGTATGAAGTAGGGAAAGATATGAATGCAATGGTGTGGTCAAAGCTTCATGTCATGATTTTTGGGTTTTATTTTAAATGTGAGGGAAAACGATTGAAGACATTAAGCTGGGTGGCAATACAGTGCAATATACATTTTAGCAATATCAGTATGTCAGCTGCTTTGAAAACAGATTGATTGGGCATAATTCTTCTATATAGAGAGCTAATCAAATATGGAAAGCCAACGAGCAAAAAACAGGCAAAGATATAAAGAAATTATTTACAGAATTAATACAAATTACAATATATTTAAACTTACTCTATTAATAAAAGTACTAATGAAAAGCATCAATGTAATTTCATTTTTATCTCACCAAATTTTTATTAAAAGGGCCCAACTAAGATAAAAATCAACCAATGTGTTGGAAGAGAGTAAACAGGAAATGACATAAAAGCAGAAAAACCAAACATAGAGTTCAGGAGTTGAGCATCTCTGAGTACCACGATGAGACGAAGAAAATGGAAGCTGTCCTCTTGTTTCCATTTCCCAGGCAGTGCCAGCCCCCAATGGTCATATGGATTTCTGTTGAAGTGATTTTTGATGTCTCAGTGCGTGGCGAGGTTTTATTTGGGCAGGGATGGAGAAGCTGTGGTGAGGAGAAAAGTTAAAGTTTCTGAAATGGTCTGACCAGTTCCACACGAGGAAGAATAGCCACACTCTTCTGCCAACAGCACCCTAATTGAGGATGTTAGAAGTCAATGGAAAGACCACATAGCACTCACCCTTTTCTTTCCTCCTCCCTGGTTGAGACAGGCTTCTAGAGCAGATGAAACAGGAAGCAGCCACATTCCAGAAGCAAGAAGAAAATAACCTAATGAAGAAAGAAAACGCTTGACCAAATGGACTATGAAGAATTATTGGGGTGTTAATGTCTAAGAGATCTGCCCAAAGCAGGCATAAGGCTTAGAGAAATGGAAAATATCTGCTCTTATTAGTAGATTCCCATTTTGTGATAGAGGTTTTGCATTTGATTTTTGACAGTTCAGTTCATATTTGGGACACTGTTCTCAGTCAAGAAAAATAGCAAAGCTTAAAATAATTTTTAAAAGAGTTAATATCCTGTAATTTCAGTTCAGGGAAACTGTTCTAAGGAAATTACAAGAAAGCCTGGGAATTCTCCATGATACTATTACAGTGTTATTTATATTAAAAAAAGGGAAATGATTACATATTATATAGCTATCTGCATTGTGTTTTTAAAAATAGCTTATTGACATGGACTTCTCACAATACAATGATAAGAGAAAATATGTGCAGATTTACATAGAGTTTGTAAAACATTATATGTATATATTAGAAGGAAACATCCCAAAATATTATATATAATATAAAATGAATGAAATAAAATATGTAAATTATTATTTATTTTATACACATATTAAAAAGAAACCTGCTAAAATATTAAGAATGATTATCTCTGGTGGGTAGTATTACTGGTGGCGTTTTAAAAATCTTTTTAGTTTTAAAAATTCTATAAAGATCATTTTTGCTTTCCTTCTTCATGGTTATTTGCAAAATAAAATAGTACTTTTCTCATTGTAAAAGATTCAGACAACATTGGGATACAGAAAGGATGTACTTTATTTTAAGAGAGGCATTTCTGGGGATATGACAGAATTGAAAATTTGCATACTTCAAGCCTAAAATAATTCAAGATTAATTTTTCCTATAGAAAAAGCAACGGAGAACTGCAGCCTTAGAATATAGACATTTCTAATCAGAGCACATATATCCCCTATTTGTACTATTTCTCTAATGATTTTTTTTTTTTTGAGCAAGATTAACCCTGAACTAACATCTGCCACCAATCCTCCTCTTTTTGCTGAGGAAGACTGGCCCTGAGCTAACATCCATGCCCATCTTCCTCTACTTTATATGTGGGACGCCTACCACAGCATGGCTTGCCAAGCGGTGCCATGTCCCGCACCCAGGATCGGAACAGGAGAACCCAGAGGCACCAAAACAGAATGTGCACACTTAACTGCTGCACCACCGGGCCGAACCCTAATGATGTTTTTTATGTTATCTAAAATAAAGCTATCTAAATTAAAAGCTTGACCTTCTTCATAAAAATTTAACCTATCTAATCGAATTCCAAAGTTTTTGTTGCCTGGCAGCCCTTTCCAGAACTCACGCTCGTTCTATTTCATGAATTCTTAGATGCTATCGTCACAGGATAAAAATATTTTCAAGTTATGATAATAGTGAACGTCAAAATAACAGCACAGGTATTATAAAACAATTCCTGGAAATTCCAGTGCACATTAAAAACAGTATGGTTAAAAGATGTACTGAAAAAAAACAAGAGGAAAGTGATATTTCTGTTTACCAGCTAAAATGACGCTAGCTTGTGGCAAATAAAATAAGTAAATAAATAAATAAATAATGAATAAAAACACAGTATACAATGAAGTTGGTCTGCTAGCTTTTACTTTCAAAGAGCCTTGATAATAAAAAAGTCAACATTTTACACACTATCCACATGCTACATGGTACAATACAACTCTCCCTTCTCCCCGTCATACACATTTTCTTATCCTCTGTTCTCAATCACATATTCCTCCCCAGAGTTAACCACTTAACAGTTGGCGTTGTTGCTTCTAATCATTGATTTTATGATTTTATGTGTGTATAGTATATTGTATTATCTATGAATAAGAAAAAATACATTAAAATGTATATAAATCGTTGCCCCTCTAACTTATGTGCTAAAAATCACTTTGCTGTAGTACTCAAGGAAAAATCCCTATGGACACCATAACCATCCATTGACTCATAAATCAGTTCCTATGACCGAAAATTTAAGAATTTAGTCACAAGAAGATTCTCCTTAGAATCTGTTCTCCAGGTGTACATAATTACTTCTATTTCTTTTTACCTAAATATGGATATAAACATGTTAAGAGTACGCAATTTCATAAATTCCTGTTATTAATATTTCTCCAAAAACTAAGAAGACTAGGGAAAGAGAGGAAAGCCAGCTTTTCCTCCTGAGTTAATATAATGTAAAATACTTGTTACCATAGTATTTTCTTGAAAAATAAGGGCCAGCTATCTACTGAGCTATGCTTATGCCTCCTTAGAAGCCATTTAAAGGAAATTCATGGAAAATACTTACATCAAATTAGGGCTAAATTATTATCTTTGTGAGAAGATGGTGAAAATTTTCTGTTAAAAAGTAAATAAAACAAAGAAAACCAATTTAAAAAAACATTAGCTAAGCATTTATGGGAAAAGTCTTAATTGCAAATTTCTCCCCAAAGAAGCAATTTTAAAACTTAGGATCCCACTACTTTAAAATGTTGCTTCTTTGAAGTCTCGTCTCTTATATGAAACCAGGTACTTTTTAGCTGTTTTTTTCTATATTCAGTGTGATTCAGATTAGTAAATTATCACACAACTGCTATTTCAACAATTAATATTTTCCTGTCTATCCTTGCAATTTTCCACAATCATTATGGTTAAAATACAGTGATGCTGGGGCCAGCCCATGGCACAGTGGTTAGGTTCGTGCACTCTGCTTTGGCAGCCTGGGGTTTAAGGGTTCAGATCCCAGGCACAGACCTACACACTGCTCATCAAGCCATGCTGTGGTGGCATCCCACATACAAAATAGAGGAAGACTGACACAGAGTTAGCTCAGGGACAGTATTCCTCCAGCAAAAAGAGGAAGATTGGCAATGGATGTTAGCTCAGGGCCAATCTTCCTCACCAAAAAAAGAAAAAGCAAAAATGGTGATTCTACCAAGAAAGATGTACCATGGACAGAACACAAAATAATTTAAAGGATCCAAAGAGCTTCTAATCACCAAAGAAAAGTTGTTTAGCTATGGAGATAACTTTATTATTATTAGAGATTGACATCAATGGCAAATTCTTATATTCATTTCTCAACTTTATATAATTTATATTTGGCTTTTCTGATGATGGGCCTTACCTCAATTTTACTTAAAAACAAATATTTCAAATGACATCAGCCTCTTAATAACTAGAAAAATTTTTAAGAAATAGAAAAACTTGAGTTTATAGTAAAGATTGATCTGTGTTGCTGTTGTCATCTTTTTCAATAAGTCCATCCACAATGACTGTGTACTTAAACAGGAATGCTGTACATATGCGTGTTTACAGTTTTTGTATTTCTAGAAGAAAAAGCTACTTAACAGATGGAGCAATATTGAACTTTACCCAGAGTTACATTCATCTTATGCTCAAGTCCATGCAGCAAGCAAGCCAACCTGACAGTTTAATTCCACATTAGGATAATGCTTGGAAGGGTAATCCTATTCACGCTGCAGGATAAGGATGCCTGTGCAGTGGCTTTGGCCTATAAAATTGTTAGCTACAAATTCTGAGCTGGCATTATGAGCATCTTAACTTTTAAACCAGCCTTTTCTTAGCATTCTATTGCCAAGAGTAGGTTATTTGCCCTATAAATCCATCTAACCCATTATATTTTCCTTTTTAAAATCATTTGGCAAATAAACCCAAAGCAATAAAATCTGCTTTTCATATGGATTATCTTATTCTAGACATAATAATCACATGTATGTAAGAAAAACACAGAATGGGTTATAAATGGAACAATTTTGTTTACAAGCGTAGATTTAAAGAGAACCAGAGGCGTTTGATTTTTGCTGTGTTTAAGGATAAAAAAATCAATCAACCACTCGTTTGAGTCAAGATAAGTGTTCACAATATTTTATAAGGCAAGTCAAAGAAGAAATGAAAGTACCTCTTTGTTTGCTTAGTTTTTAGAAACTGGAACTTAAATCTGATTATTCAACTGTGTGCCTAGCCCATGAATTCATGTAATAGAAATAGTTGATGTTTATATGTTGCCACTGTGGGATGACCATACATGAGCATGGAAAGATGAGCCCTGGGGACACTTGAGAGGGGTCTGTCCTGCTTTCTCCCTTTAAATGTTGGCTAGATGTCTGAAGTTTCAAGCTGACAAATGTGAACAGAGGTATTTTAAAAACCAAATGTTTTTGCTCATAGCTCATAGTTTTTAAATGGAGAAAAATCTGCCTTGGACCTTAAGTCTTGGGTGGAGGCTTGAAGTCTCTGATAAAAGGTTTAAAGCTCTAGAATACTGTCCCTCTTCCAACAGTAACTACCTCTTTGAGATCATTTCTTTTTTCAATTTCTCAGTCTTAATCTGTTTGTTATTTTATTCTTTTTTATCAGAGCTCAGTTATCCGTGATCCATCTGTCTCCTACATTATCCTTTTCAATTATAATTTATATTAATTTGACACAAAACCATCTTGTTTAATATTTGGTCATATGTATAATTTGTACTTGACTGTATTAACTTTTTTTTAGTCAACAGACTATTTTTAGAGCAGTTTTAGGTTCATAGCAAAATCAATTGGAGAGGACAGAGTTCTCATATATCTCCTCTCCTCCCTACACACACTGACTTTTAATTTTTATTACTGTTGTTTTAATTGCATTTTTTAATTTGAACATCATTGGATGTTGTTTTCATATTTATGTCTACAGAAGCAAAAATGGTTATGGCTATAAAGATCATCTACATCCATTTATAGCAATCTATCAGAAATGTCAACTTTAATGGAAGAGACAGCCAGAGCTTTAAAATAAGAGAGATTCTTGGACTCTCTTAAAACACAGTGGGACAGTTTCCTGATCTATTATATGTCTGCCATGGCAGAGGGGATAATGGCAGCATGGATGGCATATTTTCACCAAACTTGACCGATTGCCTCAGTAAGAGAGCCCAGGTTTTCCTACACAAGCCTTGTAAGTCTTTCTATTGAGAACAGAACTTCCTCCCCCAATACTGCAAACTTGTAATAATATATGTTCAGACATCTAAAAGATTAGCTTTTTCTCCATTGCTTAGATTAATATTAAATGGTTTTACATTGTCATCTTATTTAAACACCTTTGCTTCTTGCTTTATCATGCCATATGTGAATTTAGATGATATAAGAGTCACTGTATCCTGTATGATCATTAACAAGGGATAAATTTTGAAATGATAGTAACATTAATGGTATTTAAAATTTATTTTAATTTGAAATTTCTAGACTTTCTACATACATTCATTCACTTAATCTTCACATTATCTGATAGTGATTATTTTTATCCAGGATTACAGATGAAGTCCAGAGAGAGAAGTTTACTTGCACTAAGCCACCTGATTAGTAAATGATGGAGACAGGATTAAATCCCAGATTTATCCATGTGTTGTTATATATATCCATATTTTCTACTTTCCTACTTCACAGTATTATACTGTGAGTTTATACCAAATGTAAATATGTATATACACATATATACATTTAAATACGTATATACACATACACACATATATATACATGTAAATATGTATATACACACACACATATATATATATGTAAATATGCATGCCTTGAGTCTTTCGAGTTCTTGAAAAATCTTTGCCTCTCCTGCCTACCTTACATTGGAGAAAATTTTTCTTATATTTCTTCCTAGAACTTTTACAGTTGTTTTTTTTTATGTTTTAGTGTATGATCTGATTTGACTTAATAACTGTTTGGAAAGAGAAAATGGTTAAGGTACATTTCTTTAGATATCCATTCCACCATCCCACCACTATTTAGTAAAAGATCATTCTTTGCCCATGGCAGCATTGTCAAAAATCAATTAATTTGATTTGGGGGAAAGCTTAGATTTTAGTGGATTGAGCAGAGGACACAGGAGGATTTTAGTAGAGATGAATAGTGTATTTCTATATTCTTTGAATTGTTCTATTTGATCTATAAAACTATCCTTATGTGAATACTACACTTGATACCTTGAGAATAAGTCTTAAACTAGTACATTAGGGTAATTCCACCAACTTTTTTCTATTTCAATTTTATTTTAGCTTCTATATGACTTCCTAGTTCCATATATGTTTTAGAATCAGCTTGTCAACTTCTACCAAAACAAAACCAAAAACAGGTTTTGACAATTTTTTATTTGGATGATGCTGAATATATGGATCCATTTGGGGAGAAGAAAAAACTTCACAACGTGATTTATTTCAATTCATGAAATTGGTATCTCCAAATTTTAGGTGTTCTTAAATTATTGCCAGAAATGTTTTGTAATTATTGGCATATCACTTTTTCATATATTGTGCTGAATTTATCTCAAAGTACTTTGTCTTTATTATGGCATTTTTATTTCTTTTACTGATTGTTTCTTAGTGTATGAAAATGTAATTGATTTTTTCTAGGTTTCTTTGGATATTCCATTCACTATGAAATCTTACTTTCTGTGAAAGAAAATATTTTTGCATCATCCCTTGCAATAAGCATGCTTTGAAATTCTTTTTCCTCTTTGTTACACTAGATAGTCCAGAAAAATATTACATAGCAGTGGTAAGAATGGCCATCCTTATCGTCCTAATCTTAGAGGAAAAGCAGTCAGTCAGTTGTCACTAAGTATAAAGATAGAAGTAGGTTTTTCAAAGATGCCTGTTATCAGAATGGAAAATTTCCCTTTTTTTCTTAGTTGTATGACAGACGATTCTTATGAATAGATGTTGAGTTTGCCACATTATTTCTATATCTAATGATATCATCATATCCCTTTTATCCTTTATTCTATGAATGTAATAAATAATGCATATATTTCTTGACCATCAAATGCTAAACCAAATTTGCATTTCTGGGGTAAAAAACCTTCTGTTCATGATAAATTATTATTTTTATATATTACTCAAATGAATTTCTAAACAGCTTGTTAAATATTTTTGTCTATTTTCATGACGCAGTTTTCTCAACTCTGTGAGACTGCTATGCTCTGATCTGGTTATGCCTTTTCTGTACGGGGACCCAGAGAGAAAATGCCACCAGGCAGAAAGCCTGGTACTGTCAATGGAGATACTTAGTCCTGCTGAGATGATCAGGAATAGTTCTTTTCAATGGAATCAGTTCTGTCTTTGATGTCTTATGTCTATAAACAAACACACTAACTCTGTCACTTACTGGGCAACCAACACAATTAAAAAGACAGAAATTCATAAGAAGGATATCTCTATTTCCATTACATAGGATGTTTTCAACACAAAAAATCACTATTGCTCAGGTTTCATTACCAGTAGTTTTGACTTAATTGTTCTATTTTTCACTTAACTGAATAGGTTTTTTTTTTTGCTTCTGTTTCTGTTTTTAATCTCTTCAGGTGATTCTAACGTAAAGCTACAGTTGAGCACCACTGCTCTAAGTAGAGTAGATACAATTACTTCTTGCACAGTACTTCTGGAAAGTTCTCTCTTCCCCATAGAAGAGGTTAAATAACTTGCACAAGTTCATATATCAAATGAATAGATAATCCTTGCAACCTGCTGATCGCCAATGTTTTGTATTCTTTTATGATGTGCTCAGTCAGGTCCCTCCACAAGAGGAGACAGGGGAGAGGCTCAGGAAACAGCAAAGTTTATTGTCAGAGGTCCTAGAGACAGGAGGCATGGCACACTGTGCAGTGTCACACAGGAAAGACACCAGGGTGGACAGGAGGCAGAAGACAGAAACAAGGGGAAGGTTTAGGCCGCTGCCTTGATTGGGATTTCCACAGGCAAGGCAGGGCAGAAGGAATAGTTTAGGATTGGCTTGTTTGAATAATTTTGTGGATTTTGAGCTAGAGGAGGAGTCCCCAGTTGCCTGGTGCCTGGCAATGATCAAGGCAGAGGAATAATGCCTCCTGGATGCGCAGGCCAGTAAGAGGAGGAGTGGCTCTGGATTGCTTAGTTTGCACATCAAAGACATGCTCCTGGCGGGACCCTTTGACATCTCTAACAGTGGCTTAGCTCAGGCAATTATCTCATCCGCAGTCTCTCCACAGCCAGAAAGGATTTTTACCACGTCAAAATATCATAATAAATGAAAAATTAAAAATGTTTACAATACAACCAACATTCCTGTTCTTTGCACTCTGAAGTAATGCCTTCTCAGGCTAATATTATCTTCTCTCAGTTTAGTAAAATTTTTATTTTTGAACCTTTTACTCATATAAACTGGATGTCTTTTCGAAAGTGAAAGCAGTATAGTTGATATCCCCAACACCTGACCGTGGCCCCCATTACATTACACAATGTGATTCTTCTCAAAAATTTTCCTGAGAGGGACTTAAATCTCATTATTTAAAATGGGAAGAATTGTTTAATATTGGTGAAATAAATTTCTAGGCCCAAGGTGGAGCCCCTCTTTCCCAGGGTGCCACATCAGCAAACCAAAACTTAGATAACTTTTGTGTCCTTCTAAATACCTTACTTGACCAGAAACACAGTCTATCCACTCAGCCAATTCCCAAATGCTAAGCTACCTCTGGACCCTTTCACCCCAAACAAGGTTGACTATGTGGCCTCCACCAATCAGATATTTTCTGTTTGTCTCTTCTTTGTTCTTTATTCTTTATCCTATAAAAGCTTCCTGCTTTCCTCCCCATTTTGCAGTTCCCCAAAAGGAGACTGCTCACTTCGTGAAGTGTTAAATAAACTCTTTTTGATGTCACCTAAATTGTCTCTTTAATCATGTTTTGACAGTTTTTTGGCGATTAAGAACGATCTCAAGCTGGTTGTTAATGGCCTATGGGATGAGAAGATGCACAGGCAATGCATCTGCTGCCCTCTTTGAGTTCACTGTTCCTTGCGTCATTACTGAGGGTCTTGGGCAAGTCACTCTCGGATTTGAGCTGCATTCCCTTGCATGCAACTTTCCGATCCAAACAAACTTTATTTTAAAAAAAACATATATGGGGCTGTCCCCGTGGTCGAGTGGTTAAGTTTGCGCGCTCTGCTGCAGGCGGCCCAGTGTTTCGTTGGTTCGAATCCTGGGTGTGGACATGGCACTGCTCATCAAACCACGCTGAGGCAGCATCCCACATACAACAACTAGAAGGACCCACAACGAAGAATATACAGCTATGTACCGGGGGGCTTTGGGGAGAAAAAGGAAAAAATAAAATCTTTAAAAAAAAAAACATATATATGTATATATAGTTCCCAGGAAAAAAGTTTCCAGAAAGGTTATCGGGGCCCAGAAAGCTTCCAAGGTAAGTATATTGGGAGTTTGCATCAGGGGGCAGCCCTCATGGGACTCACAAAGCCTCAAGTAAATCCATAGCATGAAGTGCAGGGGAACTTGGAGAAATAAATTAAGACAAGAAATTCAGACTGCTTGGACCATCAAAATCAAAATCTAAGTAGGCATAAGTCCAATTATTAAAAGCCCGTAGGGCATCCACGGCTATAAAGACATCTTCTCTTGGAAAGAAAAATAGATCTATTGCTAACGGGAATCTCAGAAACCAAAATCACAAAACTAGTGGGCATGCGTTGAGCATTTAAAAGCAGTTAGAACTCTTGCCACCTAACTCTTAAGCCTCTTGTGCTAGGATAACTGGGTTACAGAACAGGTTAGATCAACACTAGATCACCCACCAACCTCAAGAAAATTTCTGGGGCCGGCTCCGTGGCCGAGTGGTTAAGTTTGTACACTCTGCTGCAGCAGCCCAGGGTTCGGATCCTGGGCGCGGACATGGCACCGCTCATCAGGCCACGTTGAGGTGGCGTCCCATATCCCACAACTAGAAGGACGTGCAACTAAGATATACAGCTGTGTACAGGGTGGGTTTGGGGAGATAAAGCAGAAAAAAAAAAAAAAGATTGGCAACAGTTGTTAGCCCAGGTGCCAATCTTTAAAAAAAAAGGAAAGAAAGAAAATTTCTGTGCAATGAGGTACACTGTAAAACACCACAAAATCCTCAACCCAGTGGCACTTCCCTCTTAGGAATTAATTTGGCTCTGAGCCCCAAGGCTTAGCTAAAGAAACGGAATTCTCAAATTTCATGGAATTGAGTGCACCACCTTCTGGCACATCTTATGTCTAAGAACTGTGGTCCCAGAAGGGTTAGATGTCTACAAAATTGACAAAATCTTACTAAGACAGTCTAGAATTACAATGGACATTACGGGGAACATTCCAATTAGACAAGGTCGTTCATTTAAGAAGTGTACTTGAAAGCAAGAATTCCCAAACCAAACAAACAGAATGGGACACTTATTTTAATTGGCATGCAGAAACCTCCAAAAGACTTCAAAATTCCAAAATAGCTTCATTCAAAGAATGATTGCAAAAGGCTAATGAAAAATTCAAGACACAGGGGGTACCAACAACTATAAGACTGACGTGACTCCTGCTCCTGCCCTCTATCCTCCTTACCTGAGGCCTCAGTCCACTAATCGTCTATCTCAACTGCCTTTCCACTCTGAAGAGACTACAAGACTGTGACCAATAGACAAAGTTTTGTACACCAACTTCAATGCCCACATATCTATTCCCAAAGGAGGGCCCCCATGTGGGCCCCTCCCAGGGTTGACGAGACTCTGAGGGATTTTCCAATATACTGCTACCACTTATTTCCCTAAACAGCCAAGGAGAAACTAAAATTAAAATTAATGGAAAACCTTGCCAAATTCTAGTAGATACTGGGGCTACACTCTCTAAACCCACTACCTCCAGAGGCTGCAGATGGGATCCTGGGAAGACTGGTAGAAACCAGCAAAGGGTGAGAATTCTTGCTTGAGTCAGTGCTCCCAGATCTCTGTAGCACTCAGTTTAGAGAGGAAGGTACAATTTCACCTCATTCCTTATTGGTTATCAATTCTTTTCCCTCCCAGAGATAGCTATTGCCTTCTTGTTTGCCTCATTTTGTGTCCTAAGAACCTGACCTGGCTTTCTGCCTGCCTGGGACACACAGGTTGTCAATTCTTACATATGCAGGCAGTTCAACCATTAGGTCTGAAGCCCCAAAATATGACTGGATGGAAATATGAATTGCAGTACTTTTGTGTCTGGGGTCCTACCAATTGTTCCCAGTCCTCAGGGAACTGTCTAAGTCTTTCTTTCTTCGGGCTATCTTTGGGGGTGGCTCTGGATTTTAGGAGGGTAATATCTTTTGCACCCTCTTTAGGGATCCTCTGGCTCCTTCAGGTTGTTCAATAGTGCCAGGAATATTTACTGTTTGTCCCAGCTGAAATCTGACAATATATTTGAAAGGATTTTCTTCTTTTTTTCCCGTAGCTCTATGGTCAGAAGTTGGCCAAGTTGGAAACTGATATTCAGACACTGATAGGAAATTATTTTTTAAGGCCTTCTTGCCTAAGCTAAGTAAAGCTATGTACCCAAAGGAAAATAAAAACATTCCACACAGCTCTAAATCTAGAATATAGAATTTTTTTTATTTCAATCTTAGTTGAAGATCTTCTGCCTGATATAAACAAGCAAATTGAAAATAATGTAGTTGGATGGGTGGGTCAGACCCTTGATATCACTCAGGTTGAAACCCAATTCTTTGAAGAATTAAAAATAATTGTCCTACAAATTGAGGACAATTTGTATAACTTGCCTTACAAACTGAGTCTTTATGAGAAGAGAAAAAGCCCACCTATCCTTTTTACAAATCCCAAAACTTCCCCTATTCATCTCAAAAGGCTTCTAGGTATTGTAAAAATTTGAGATTTAGGAAACGAAATTCCTTCTTGCAGGAACTCACATTCTTTCTCTGTGCCTGTTTTCTTTTTCTGCTGAGGAAGATTTGCCCTGAGCTAACATCCATGTCAATCTTCCTCTAGTTTTTAGTATGTGGGCTGCCAGCCCAGCATGGCCACTAACAGAGCAGTGTAGGTCCCACGCCCAGGAACCGAGCAGGGCCACCAAAGCAGAGTGCGCTGAACTTAACCACTAGGCTACCAGGGCTGGCCCCTCCCTGTGCCTTTGAGATGTAAATGTAAAAGTTCTACGAGGCCTCCTCTAGGAACTCAAGGTTATCTCTGTGAAAAGCAAATTTCAGAGAAGTAATTCTTATTGGAAGGAGAAAAAGGAAAGGCTATTTGGAAACTAGATGATTAAAAAAACCTTAAAAGTCTTCTCCACAAATACTAATAAAATGTTTAAGCCACCTAAGCAGCTAAAGTTAACTTATTCCATCTGCCAGAAACATAATTTGGAACCAAGTGTTCTTGTATAAACTAGTGAGTTTTGCATTACATGCTCAACTCATGGCAAAGCTTTAAGGTCTCTGTTTGCTTCTGTCTATATATTTATGTACACCGATGTATGTATGTTATAAATGTATGATTTTTCCCCCTCCAGATGGTATTATTTGTAGGAGCTCTATTTAAGTTCTTGTGATGTAGGATAATCTTCAGTAAATAAAAGTTATTAGGGTTTTTTTTTTTTTGATTGGCACCTGAGTTAACATCTGTTGCTAATCTTTTTTTTTCTTTCTTTCTTCTTATCCCCAAAGCCTGCGAGTACATAGTTGTATATTTTAGTTGTAGGTCCCTCTGGTTGTGCTATGTGGGTTGCCACCTCAGTGTGGCCTGATGAGCAGTGCCATGTCTGCACCCAGGATTTGAACTAGTAAAACCCTGGGCTACCGAAGTGGAGTGAGCAAACTTAATCACTTGGCCACAGGGTTGGCCCCCTCCAATAAAACTTAGTTTAAGTTTGTTGGTTTAATTAAAACAAACATGTCTTTACTTTTTTTTTTTTTTTTTTGAGGAAGATTAGCCCTGAGCTAACTACTGCCAGTCCTCCTCTTCTCTTGCTGAGGAAGCCTGGCCCTGAGCTAACATCATGCCCATCTTCCTCTACTTTATACGTGGGACGCCTACCACAGCATGGCATGCCAAGTTGTGCCATGTCCGCACCCGGGATCCTAACCGGTGAACCCCGGGCCGCTGAGAAGCGGAACGTGCAAACTTAACCGCTGCGCCACCGGGCCAGCCCCAAAACAAACATGTCTTTAGAATTATCAGCATTGAATATAATACTTTTATTCTACCTAGTTTTACTAAAAGTCAAATAAGCTCATTTTATCTCTGTTACATGATTTGTCAGCAAGAAAGATGACTTAAGATGATGGCTAGCTGTTTAATGTCTCATGAAAATTTCATGAATAATCCAAATATAATTATTAAGAACAAGTAAATTAAGTAGATGTAAGGACGATAAAAGTTTACAAATGGACTTGACAACAATAATAATGCTTTATGGTATATCTACTTAAAAATAGTTTTCAAAATCTTTTTGGCAATTTGCAACCTTAAAGTTATACTGAAATAAATTAAATGGTGGATATTCATTAAAAATCTAGATCATTTCCAAGTAAAGTAAGATATTGAAACATTAATTACTGAACATAGGTTTATCCACTTTTGGCTTCCTTTTACAGAGGAAATAAAGATATTTGGGTTAGTAAACACATTTTGTACCTCATTGAAAAATTTACTATGAGGAAGACTATACCTCTAGAAGTTATAAACTGTATTTATAAATTTGCCAATCCACAGAATACTAGTGTAAAAGACAGTCCACAGATTTCTCACTCTTAGTTTTCACTAGGAATTAAGGATTTTGAGGGTTAAGAATTCTAATTAACATTTGTAACTAAAACTACTAGAAATAATAAGGGAAATATCTCTATGCAAGGAAAGTAGGATGTGTTTTGGTTATGAAAAGGTATGAGGTATGGAGATGTGTTTTTGGTAAGGGAAAAAAAGAGCAACTTTTTCCTAAAGTAAAACAACTGATTGTTCCAGAAAGAGAAAGACAGAAAAAAATAGAACAAAATCTGAATGAATATAAACAGGTATAGAAGATTTGCGGGAAAGGAAACCCAGTCTTCTCAATATTAAAACAACTAAGATTTTTTACAACTATGTAACTTTCTATATTTGCCTTTTATGTCTTTAATTGTCACTTTGGTTAAATGGATATTTTTTTATAAACATTCCAAAAGTCAAATTTTAAATAAAATCTTTTTGACCTCGAACTAACTTTGGAATTTTCCAAAGGGCCACTGGAACATCTCAAAAGACTCGTTCTCTCCTTATAAAGAGAAAAATGTTACACTAATCAGCCTTATTTTATATGTTAAATTACATAGGAAGCATTGTCAAATAAGAAATGATGTTTAACCTTCTTAGGTTATATTTGTGTGGGTATATGTTATTAATATCAGTGTTCTGGAAATTGTGCAAAATTCCTAAAAATCCATTATATCCTGGTATAATATTATCAGTCAAATCTAGTTATCATCTTAAAATGTTGTCTGTCACAGAAATAACCAAATTCCCTTGCCAGTTCCATTGTAATGAAGTCTCATCAGATTTTTATGGGCATTTTTAAGTCTTTTGTAATTTACAGACAGTTATTGTTTCCTTCTGATGCTTTTGTAAAAGTGAGATTCATGGAGAGGACCCTACCAAGTACTCTTGACTACTAACACGGTTGTCAAATTACAAGGTGTCAAACTTTGGGGGCATCTTCACAACTGAAGAAGGTTCCACCTGACGTCTAGTCCTGTGTAAATGTGAGAGACCTCAAAATGAAATTCTCTAGGAAGAGAAGTAGCTGACATTAGGCTAGACTGCTTCCTCCTAAGACAACAGATCAAGAACATTTCTTTATGTTCTTCTTTCCTTCTCTGACCATCCTTTTCCTAATTTTTACGCTGTAAAGATCTTTGTGATTCTTTTGTCTACCTTTTTCTTTGCCCCGGCCTGAAAAGATCATGTATTGTTCACATATCTCAGGCTATTGCAAAGAAGGGTAATCCAACCTCCAACTAACTGTTGGATTTACTATGATGCTAGAGATCCTGTAGTTCTTTCTGCCCATCACAAACTTCCCCTTGATTTCCAATGCCTCAGTTTCTCTGGAAAAATCTCACTGGATAAACACTTCTAGGGAAGTAGAGACAAAATTACATGAAATATATAAACAGCCCATTGGCTTAAAGATGTGTCCCCTTCTTTGGGGTAATTTCTTGACTTATTTGATTCTAGCTGATTTGGGTCATGAGGACCCTGGCTCAGGAGTCCTCTCCAAAATATGGGCATTGTTTTATTGTTAATAATTATTATTGTCTCCCTAATACACTGTGTTCTTTCAAAAGTTTTAAATGCATTAAAATTCAGCCATTGACCAGCCAACAGATTGTCTCTCTCTGACTGGAACGATAAAAGAGAACAGAAGAATGTAACCAGCTCTAAGGATACAAACCTGAAATTGTCTCTTACGAATATTACACTGAGATCTGAAGAGGCAATGGTAACTGAGAGTCATGCTGAGACTGATATTTTTGATCAAACTTCTTGAGAGTTCAAGAGGATAATCAAAAGGGGGAACTGTTGAAATAAATTTCTAGGCCCAAGATGAAACCACTCTTGTCCAGGGTGCCATGTCAGCAAACCAAAATTTAGATAACTTTTGTGTCCCTGTAAATGTTCCACTGGACCAGAAATGCAGTATATTCAGTCAGCCAATCCCCAAATGCGAAGCCAACTCGGGGTCTTTTCACCCCAGACAAAGTTGACTATGTGGTCCCTGTCAATCAGATATTTTTCATTTGTGTCTTCCTTGTTCTTTATTCTTTATCCTATAAAAGCTTCTTGCCTTCCATCCCTTTTTGCAGTTCTCCAAAAGGAGACTGTCCACTTCACGAAGTGCTAAATAAAGTGTGTATCACCTAAACTGTCTTCTTTAATGATGTTTTAAGAATATTAACTACTATAAAGTTAAATTTATTGCTATCTGAAATTTAATGAAGTGGTTTCTTAGCAAAGTCTATCAGTCAGAGCTCTTTCTTATAAGCAACAAAAGCTAATTCCCAATCATTCAGAAGAAAAATGCATCTATTGAAAGAATGTTAACTGGCCTACAGAATTGATGGGTGAGATAGAGAGTCAGGCTCAGAAAATAGGCATACACGAGGGGAGACTCAGAAGCCAGTTTCACAGCTGGAATCATGCCACAGGAAGTGGCTGAATGAGGAAAGTGCCACTAATGTCGAATGCTGGAGACCAGTATTGTCATATCTGTCCCCACCAGCACTGGGCAATAGTCCTCCAATATATCTTCATCTAAGATATTTTTTTTCTGCCATGGTCATCACATGCCTGAATAATTCTCTATTGTTTCTGCATCACACACTTAGGATTCTCTGTCTCAGACTGGCCAATCTCAATCATAGGCAAATGCCTGAGCTGCTAAGTAAGCAGGGAAAGTGAGAACCAAGCTGTACAGCTTCTCTGCTGCAATGGTTAATTCTCCCAAAATTGGGTGGGAGATCAGCTATCAGTCTGGAATGAGAAGAGCCCACTCTCACCCATTCTTGTTGACTTCTATAAAGGGGAGAATTTCAGGTAATCATGTTGATTTCTCATCCTCATTACCGTGGCTCCTCATTCAGCAACATAGCACACTAGGACCCTGGTCCCTTGTGTAAGAAATCAATCTTAATGTGCCTCTTTCCTGGCTGCTATCAAAAGCCCAGTTGAAAGAACTAACATGAAGGAAATCCTTTAATTTATTTGAATTTTATTCCCTCCTCCAAGTAATCTAGATTCTACCTTCAAAATCAGTTCATTCTTTGAAAATATACATATTCTAACTACATTAGTGTTATCCTCATAGAACCATCATAATAGTGTTGTGTTTTATTTTCTGTCCTCTACTCTTGTGTCATAAAATTATATGGAAATCATGATATATTTACTTTTGCATTCTCAGGACATCAGTCTTAAGGTTAATTTACATTTTTGTGGGGGTGAGGGGTTAGATAATTCAGTGCAAGAAAACTATTAATTTTATCTAAGGAATTGGTATCGTACCTCATCTTAAATAATGTGTCTGAGAAAACTCAGATTCAAATATAAAGAAAACATATTACTGTCTCCTTGTGTAGTTTCTAACCGCTTGTCATTATTTTAGCCAAACTCTAAAGATGCATAAGTTGTACTATACATTCCCTCAAAAAATTGATATAAGTTGTGATGTGTGTATGTGTTTGTATTTGTCATGAACCACCTAAACTCTTCTTTAAAAATATGTGGATTATAAATGATGCCTAAAGAGTTCAGATTAAACAAGAATCAAGCATCAATTAATAAATAGTGGAATTCATTCATTGTACAGAAAATCATCAGGGTTTGCAATGTTTGATGAAAATTTGGGATTTTCATGTTGTAATTCGAAGTTTATATTAATTGTAAAAATTAGATAATATAAATAAGCCAAAATAATAAAAAGCAAAAACCCTATTATAAATCCCACCACCTACAGATAAATATTACTTTCATCGATATATACATCTTAGATTTATATAGATGTTTATCTTTGAAATTTAATCTGACAATTTTCTTTTTCGTTATGTGTATTAACAGAATTACTAGCTGTCTTGATACACAACAGTTCTTGGTGTCCTTTTTCAATTCCTCCAATAAACTTAAGCTCTGATTAATAAATCTAATGTACCTATGAGAATAGATACTTTTAAGAATTGTTTGAATTTTGCAGTATAACAAAGACACTTTGTTTAGGAACTTTATCATAATTTTATATTATTCCACTTTTCCCTTGAATTTTCCTTTGCGATGAGACTTGTCTCTCACTATGTATAAGCAACAAAGCATTAAATATTTTAATAATGGCCATGGGATATAATATTGACAGGGCTATTTAAAATATATGTTAAACATGAGAGAACGGGTAGAACTACTATAAAATTAGAACTGAATGGCAAAAGAAATATCGACAATTGTTAGTTTAAAAAAAATTCAAATGGTGTGTTCATCATTTCACAATAACCAAAATATTCAAAAGAGCAACCATGCAATTATAGTAGATTTTATAAATCTCTATGGTTGCTCAACAGCACAATAATAGTCACAATTTTTTAGCCAATAGCATACTTGTGAAATTCTTGTTTCTATTTCCAATAAATTTGGACTTTATGGGACTAAAGCACAGTAAATTTGAAGAGCAGCACAGGCTCTAGTAGTGGGGTTAATTTTGTATTCATAACAGCTGGTGCAACCCTTAGCCCACCCCCCCCCCATTCTCCTGGGAATCTGCAAATCTTTCACCTGACACAGTCGTTGTCTCTTCATTTGAATTCATCATAGAGAATAGCACTTAATGCAAGTAATGTCTTAAAAGGACACTTGAATATAGGCATGATCTCCCACTTTCCAACACTGCTACTTTATCAGTTCTCATAAGATAGTGAAACCCTGTTCTTACAATAAAGAAAAGTTTAAAAGCAATTTTGATAAAGCAATTTTTCTGAATCTTTTTGTGCTTCTGTGGTGAAACCCACTTAAAACTAATTCCCTCTCAAACTGAGAAGCCTACAAAGAGTTAAGAAAACTGTGATTGCCCATCACTCAATTCTAGACAGGAACCAAAGAGGCAAAAAGGTAGCCTACAGTAATTTTCTCCCAAACTTATGCACTCTTTTAAGAAGCTAAAATCATCTTGTAATGTCTGAAAGCACTTTATCTAGTTAAGATTCCATTCAATTTGTTATTATAATCATCTAATGAATTCTTTCTCCTTATCAAAAATGTATTAGATATATGGTCTTAATTGAGATCTTCAGTAATTAGATGAGGATAATAAATCTTTGCGTTAAATAACATTTGCATCTTAGTTATTTTTTTCTGAGTGGACTATATGATATATAATTGCTGTAAATTACCTAGCATGAGTTCTGATTTAGAGATTCCATAGGCTAAATATTCTTTTCCTTTTATTTTTCCATTTCCCACAAGTAAAATAAATTTCATTTAAGTTTATCATAAATCTTATAATAAATGTTCACTGTTAATGAATTTACTCCTTTTTAATACTTATAGTTTGATGGATCACAGGTTCATTATTACACAGTGCTGCTATTTCTTCTCAGAACCAAAACATGAGAGAAAATAGAAGGAGAGAAGGATGGAAAGAAAGAAAGAAAGAAACCCCATGGACACATTAATGTTATTTAAATGAACAATGAAGTTCTCTATTTGGATGAATTGCAAGCTTTGTACAGTTGATATCCAAATAAAAGCTTACAAATTAAGAAAGGATCATTATGTTATCAAAATATGAAAGAAAATATAATGGAGGAAATTAAAAAGACATTGTACAGTCCTTTTTAAAAGATGCTGATGATGTTCCAGAATTAGGTGTTGAATAAAACCAGCTATGAGTTTCTGTTCTCAAGATTGGCAGGGAAGATGGTGTTCACCCCCAGCTGTGGTTGATCTTACTGTGACATCATTCACTCCGTTGACTCCTAAGGGCTGAGACTGATAAAATGGCTGACTAAACTGGAGTTCTCTTCATCCTTTAATACCTTCTGCAAGTCCCTCCTGAGTGATCCCTTCAGATTAGAAAACATCCATGGTACCAGTTGTTCTGACAAATGTCTGAATGCATTGCTGCCTTTTAGGATCAAGCATCTCAGATTGACCTATTTAGTGTTAACTTCTCTGATTGTAAAGAGTTCTCACTGTTTTCTGAGGAGCTGGATGGCAACATGACATAAGAGAGCCGATAGAAAATAGAACCCAGAAGGAAACTGAACAGCTGGGAGGCTCAGAAGCTGAGCACCCATGGTTATCACCATTTTCTTTCTTGCATTAGAGATGGGCGGGTTCCCTGAGTAAGGAGACTTTAGCATCATTGTCCTTCCCAGAAAATTTCCATTGTGGTCTCTGAGATTTCAGTTTGTGAGTAAACTGCTGAAACATTGTAGTCTATACAGGAAAAGCATTGAAATTTTTACAATGTTGAAATATTTCTTAGAGTGAATAAGTAGTTGACAAAACTATCAAACTATCTAATCTTTAGGATTATCCATCCATATTAATTCCAAAAATATAATGGGCTACGGAATCAGTACAGAAACCAAATGAGGTTTCTACTGATAAAAAATATAAGGTGCTGTTTAATTTTTCTTAAATTTTCAGGTAAGACGTTTTACATTTTATTTGTCTGTTTATTTATATCTGTTGGGCAATTAAATCTTTCCTGTAACTTAGTAAGGAGGGCATACAATAGGATATCCAACTTAAATGTAAGATTGGTGGCCTCAAATCAACATTTTATAACTGGGGACTGGCACAGTCCTGACATTTACCGGTTAATTATCTTGTAGGTTTTTAAATTCAGGTTTTATAGTGAATTCCCATAATTGCACTACAGTTAACATTCTACTGTCTTTCAAATTTTAATAAGTTCATTATTTTTTTAATTTTCCTCAATCAATTATTCTTAGAGCCAATAGTATGTCAATGTGTATTTAATGCAGCTAGTTGAGACACAGACTGAATCAAGTCAAATATCTGGTTCTCAGGAAGATTTTTTCTTAAGCAACAGTGATCACCAAAGAGACAGGTTAAGAAAATGAGAATGAATCCATGAAAATCCATCATTATGCTGGAAAACCATGGAAAGTGCATTACTTATGGGTATTGTTTCAGTACTATCATCTTTGTTTACAAATGACACATTATAATTAGAATCAAATAAAACGGTTTTGGCTAATTTACTCTACAACTCTACAAATTAGTTGCTAGTTTGAAGCTTAGTGATGGCAAGCCACTAAAGTAAAAATTGCCATTCTATTGTATTTCTTTATTGTTTTCTGCATGGGAAATGTAATTCCTAAAACAACCCGTTAGCCTATCATGCTAGTAAAATTAGTGAGCATAAAATGCATAATTTTGACAATATTAAAGTGAACATTTTTAAACATATTTGAGATTATATAGGGCAAACAAAAAACCACGGAGCACGAAGTTGAAGCAAATGAGATAATTTTTTAAACTGGGTGATAGTTGTTTTACTGTTTTTTCAGAATTCTTACACCTAAATAGGTAGATATAAGACTGAAAAATAGATGTCTTCCCTTTTTTATTTTTATGTTGTTCTTTGCAATCATTTGTTGTAAGAGATTAATATCAAGGCTGAAATGAGATTAAGAGAGTGAGGTAGAAATAGGGAGAGAGAGAAAGAGAATTGATTGTTGGATACGAAGTCTTCAAAATATACGTTTGCTCCCTTTACATATAAAGAAAATTTATGGAATGAACTTGACCAATTATAAGACAAGCCCAAAGAGGTTGAGTTCTTATGAATAAAAGAAAAAAGTTCATTTAAGAAACTTCATTGCATGTGTACATATAGCATCACAAAGGAGTGTTAATCTCTCTCGTTTTAAACTGTTCTCATTGATGATTTTAATTTTTAGTAGATGGTGTTGTGATAACTAAGTAATTATTTGGAAAAAAGAGATGTTAGATTCATACCTTACTGTACATAAGAGAATAACTCCAAATAGTTAAGAGATCCAGGAAGCAAGGACGTGCTCCAAACTAATGGAAACACATCAAAGTACCCAAGATCCAGCCAGAAAACCCAGGAGCCAAATTAGAGACAAATAAACATCATAAAGAATAATGAGAATAACCAATTATAATACACTGAATTAAAACATATTATGGATGAGTCCATTGTGCTACTCAAAAAGAAAAAAAAATTGGAGGAGGAGGAAAGCTCTTTTTTAACAGAAGAATATCAGCTAATGTAGAAGGAAAATAGAAAATAGGCATATGTGATTATCATAATAATTTCTTATTCAAGTAAAAATTATCAGCGAATGTTAAAAATCATTTACACAGATTTTAAGCATCACCCCACATATTATTTACATAATACCAAAGGAAAATTTTTTTGTTTCTAATGGGAGAATCTAGCAGGCAACACCTGGTACAATAATTAAACTTGGCATCCTCGATAAGGACAAAATGGTATTATGTACTTCATGACTTTATGCATTGGAAAATCTCTCATTTATTATTTCTGACACACAAAAAAATGCTTAACTCAAATCTGGTTTATAAGGAAAGAATTATAAAAATCCATCTTATATGATTTTCTATATAATATTTGGCCAGAATGCTTTTAAAATATCTTATGTTCCACATCCTACCTGGCTGGAAGAAACCTCCAGTATTATTGTGACCACCCATTATGGTAGTACTTTCTTGCTTGGCAACTGGATAGTATATGATGGATTCAGGACAGTCCTAAGTGTTTTGCCATCCTGAATCCATCATAAATCCACAAGGACATTGACTGGCATTTGAATCATGAGTCTTTGTTTGTACACTTTATTTATGTTTTTCATACATCCACATAACTCCTTTCTCAGCTCTTTGCCCTACCCTGTTGGTTCCTGGCTTTTTTGCTTGTTATTTTTGTCTCCTGAGCTGTACTCATCTGAGTTCTCCACATGGACCTTTAACTTAGAGTGTCTCTTTGATTTTCATCTTTTAAATTCTCTGTCATGACATACCTACCTTGTAGTTTCCTTAGAACCTGATATACCAGCTCTTGTGAAATCTAGACAAGTTCAAATGTGAGAAAGCTTTCAGAAAATTTTTCTATTTCGACAGAGACCAAGAGTATGCCCCTGACCGAAACAACATTGGTGAGCTTGTGGACATTTTCCAGGCCCTGAGGCTTAAGAATATGGCACTAAAGAGAAAAACAGCATGCATACAATATCGTATTTTTCTTAACTGTGGATAAGCTACTCTCCAAACTCACAGATCTCACTTCTCACAGCTGTGAAAACCCACTTGTCCCAAAAAGGGCTTTCTTTGTGTGTTCCAGAGAAACACTGGGCAGCCTATTAAAAAGCCATTTGGATTACACATGAAGCTGTATATTTTTGTGATTCAAGATAGGGTTCTACAGAAGAAATCTGAAGGGTCTCATTTCTTGCATCCTGCTGGCCAGACAGGAGTAGATGGATTAACTAGCTCATGCAAACTGGCTGTCCTTTCAGTGATGATTTCCATGTTTTTAAATCACCCTTCCAAGAAAGTTTCACAGTGCTGCTTACAGTGATGCAGGAAAATTTGCAATCTATTTTCTCCCATAAGGGAAAGATAGAGATGGCTAGGATGCTACAGAATAAGATACCCCTATCTCTTCTTTTCTTGAATGATCCACAATCAGAAAATGATTCAAAAAACTCTCAGCTAAGTGCTGCAATTTGAGCCAACTTGTGCTCCACAACCAACCAGTAGGATGAACAAAATACATTTTTCTATTTGCATGGGACTGGAAATTAGAACCATCTATGACTCCTCATTGGTCGTTACTTAAGTTGTATCAATCACTTGAGGTGGTTCCAGGGGGTGTGGTGACAGGTCAAAAAGTAAATGGTGGAACACAGCCATCACTTTTCTTGCTGCTGTCAGAATAAGGACAAATAAAATGGGCGGCATAGTTTGCCCTGGGCAAACGCAGTGAGTTTAACCATAAAGAAAAATGGTAAGTGAAGTTCTAAGAATTAATACTCTTTTAGCATTCAAAAAGATATTTTTCTTAAAAATTATTTCATCAACATGAACTTCCATTGCTATAAATGACATTAATGTCGGCCAACCCATTTCCAAAGACTAAGTTAAAAAAAAAGGCATGATAGGAATATTTATCAAACTTATAAAACTCTCATGTAAGTGGTAGTATCATCCTTGCTATTTCATGTTGGCAAATGCAGCCTGCTTTCATCATAATATAATGCATTAAAATCCCTCATTTGACTAGACACAGGCAAACGACAAGCAGCTGGTTATGCAATATTCTAGAAAAGCTTAAAAGTTCTAGAGAAGAAATGAGTTGCTAAAAGTTCTGATTGAATCAAGATTTTCTTGTCAGACATAATTAGCTGAATATGGGAGTAGGTCCATGGTCAGACTTGCTTGTCAGTACCTAAGCTTTGGAGATAGCCTTGGGAAGGCATGAATCCCATATTTTAAACCCAGATTGAAGGAAAACTATGAAGAAAGGACTAGGCTTCCCACAGCTGCATGGCCTAAAAAAATAAAAACAAACAAAAAACTAAATCCCTGTTATTTAAGCTGTCTTGGTAATTGTTTTCCAGTAGGATAATTGTCAATCCTAGCATACATGGATGGTGTGGAAACCAAATGTGTTTGCAAGATATGTCCACTATAGTCACTGATGATTGAAAGCATCATCCTGTTCACATCGGCATTTACCACCTATAAAGTGAAAAATAACCCTTGTAATACAATTATTCCTGAAGTGACCTTATAACACGAGAGATGTCACATGGCTCGTGAAATTTAAAATATGATTCTCTTATGTTCAGCACTGACACATACAATGTTAATTCTCTTTCACAGGGTTCTTCCTTCTGACAAAAATTTTATTTGCCCACAGAGGTATCATGTATATCTTTAAATTTACTCTTCATTCCAGAGCCTAGTTGTGAAAATTTATTCATATAGCAAAATAAAAAATAGTTGCATGTTTTGTGGCACCAGAAGGTGAAAGACGTGTTGAGTACAAGATCTCCCCAGAAAGAGCAAACTGTGTCTGCCTTTTGTTTAGGATGCTCTGTTAGGATTCACACTGAACAGGAGTGGCCTGCCTCTGAATAGCTTGTAATTTCTTCAGGATTTTCAACATCAAGGCAACCTTGATTTCTTCATGTAAACATGGAGTTCCAGGGCCAGCCCGGTGGTATACTGGTTAATTAAGTTTGTGCACTATGCTTTGGCGGGCTGGGGTTCGCAAGTTCGGATTCGGGGTTGGGACCTAGCACCACTCGTCAAGCCACACTATGGTGGCATCCCACACAAAATAGAGGAAGATTGGCACAGATGTTAGCTCAGTGACAGTCTTCCTCACAAAAAAACAAACAAACCAAAAATAATGGAGTTCCAGAGCTAACATTCAATGACTCTCTACAGATAATACAATGAAAAACGTTTTAATTTGCAGATATTCACAGAGCTTTTATATGAACATATTTCCATGCTCTTCCCTTGCAAACATTTTGATAAGCGTATGTTTCATCCCTCAAGCAAACTGTAAATTATTTTAGCTATAGATTGAAAGTCCAACTTATTCACTAATTATTTTTTAATCGTGTTATGGGTTGAATTGAGTGTCCTCCTGCCCACTGATATGTTGGAATCCTAACCCTCAGCACCTCAGAGTGTGATTTTATTTGGAGACAGGCTCTTTGTGGAGATAATCAAGTTAAAATGAGGTCATTGGGGTGGGGCCTCATCCAATATGACTGTTGTCCTTTGAAATAGGACAATCTGGAACTAGACACACACACAGACACACACCCACACACAGGAAGAAAGCCATGTGACTATGAAGGCAGAGATGAGGGAAAGTTTCTACAAGTCAAAGATTGCAGCAAACCAACAGAAGCGAGGGACAGGCATGGAACGATTCTTTTCCCAGTCTTGAGAAAGATCCATCGCCATCACCTTGATTTTGGACTTGTAAACTCCAGAACTGTGAGACAATAAATTTCTGTTTGTTGAAGCCACTCTGTTTGTGGTACTTTGTTAAAGCAGCCCTGGCACACTAATATAAATTAGATACAAAGCTGGAAAGGAGAAAATAGAGATGGAGTAATTTTGTTGTTGATTTTCCTTCGATATAACCACTTTGTTCTCATCAAGAATTTTGTTTCTTCCCTCTAATTAATTCAAGTAAAAATTAATCAATGGTTTGGGTCACTTTCACTTTTACTTAACATTACCTTAACACTGACTTTGGACGGTGGGGGCGGGGTAACTCCTCTCTGGCCCCTTGTTGACAAGTTCACTCACTGGAGCTTTTGGTGATTAACACCACTCATCAGGTCGGCTCCTTCCTGCTCCTGTATCATAAAGGTCTCCTGCAGCTCCCAGCAGTATCATACTAATTCAGTCCCCTAGCAAAATTAGCAGCAGGAAACAAACCTTTGTAATTTTCTTCCTTTATAAATAGCATTGTTCATTCAGTAAAGGAGAGCAGTTCCTGCTGTAATTGTTTCTGCACAGAAGTTACTTTCTTTCCATCGGTCTTAAAAATCAATCAAAATGAGTGCACATACAATTAACCAGCCTACTGAGAAACAGAATATTCCTTTCTGCTATGGAACTCTTTTGATTTCATCTCTTAGAACAGGTCCGTCGTGCAGGCATTTTTTAGCATTCAATACGTTTAATGTGCCTTCAAGTTGCCATTGAAGAGAGTGGAACAACAGATGGAGCATGAATGAGCCTATGCTACTGTCTTTTTTATCTCAAAAAAGCATTTTTTTCTTAACAAAGGAGTTAATTTTTAATACCACTTGGGACTTTGTGCTTTCCAAAGGTGAATACAAAAATAGTAAACCAAAGGTAGTGTTATATATAGAAGGAAAGTATATAGAAACCATAATTTCTTAGCATGGAAGGCATTTCATCTCAAGTATCCTCTGAAGTAGTATAATACATCTTCTTCAAAACTGACTAGAAGTTTAATGGACATAGACTATAGTAATTTAAGAGTTTAGCCATTTTCATGATATTGCAATTGCTGTGAGAAAGAAAACACCAAATAGGTTGACATTTGTCCTTAATCTTAACTCCAAGTGAGTGAAATTGAAAAAAAAAGTGTCACTATATACACAAAAATAATTATTTAGTACAAACAATAGCAAGAAAAACATATAGAACAAAACATAGAAGGAAAATTTAGAAACGAGAGAGAAAATAAATGAGTAAACATATATCAGTATATATAACACTATACATAGAATTAAGAAACACTGTTTTACAGTTTCATTGTATAACAGAAGTCCGTCAAGCCTAAACTGAGCTCTTTGCTGGGTTGCAAACATTTCTGGACTTCTGGAAGTGAGCTGCCATGACTGGACAGAACAAAAAGCAAAAGAGATTGGAGGCTCCTTACAAAGAAGCAAAGTCTTGGGGGGAAAACTCTCGGAGAGAGCTGGGCTTGCACACTCGCCTGGAATCACAGGATTGTACATTCAAATTCTCTGGGTTTTATACATGCCAGCTGCTGATTAAAATTCACGTTTGTTCTCCACCTTGAATAGACACCTTTCCCAGTCTCCTATGGGCTCATGACTGACTTGAAGATTGAGACAAGGTTATAAATAAAAACTGGAAAATGTGTTTTTGTTAAGTTTCAATGATATACAGACAAGTTATTATTGTTTTGAAACTCATATAACATAGTGTAACTACAAAATACAAGAGAAATATTTTCCCTGTGTTGGTATAGAACACAGCACTGCATTCAAGACCAGTCAATAGTCCATTCTGACAGGCTGGGTCCCAGAACTCTTAAGCCCAAGGCACAGGGGTCAATCTCATCGTAGCATTTCCTGGTAATAATAGTGTCTCCAACAGTCACAAGGGAAGCAGATCTTAGAAGCAAGTGTCACGAAACACTTAAGGTTATGTTTTATAGAAAGCAATTCAGAGAAAAATACTGATGATAGTTTTCAATCACATTCGGGCACAGTAGCTTTAATAAATGGAAGTGGCTGAGAAAAAATATTTGCATTGTAAACAAGCATTTATTCTTTACAAAGTGATTTGAAAATTGCTGCATTCACTTCTCTAATTCCCAATTTTCTGTGAGCTTACCTTTAAAAAAAAACTTTATGTTTTTAGAGCAGTTTTAGGTTTACAACAAAATTAAGAGGAGGGTACAGATATTTCCCATATAACCTCTGCCCCCACACATGCACAGCCTCCGCCATTATCAATTTCACTCACCAGAATGGCACATTTTTTAACAAGGATGAACCGACATTGATGCATCATAATTACCTGAAGTTCACACTTCATCTTAGGGTTCATTCTTGATGCCGTACATTTTATGGGTTGGGGAAATGCATAATGACATATATCCTTTGTTATCATATCAGAAAATACAGAATCTTTTCACTGCCCTAAAATTCCTCCATGCTCCACCAATTCATTTCTGCTCACCACCGCCACTACCCCTGTAACCACTGACCTTTCTATTGTCTCCATAATTTTGCCTTTTCCAGAATGTCATATAGTTGAAATCACAGTATGTAGCTTTTTCAGATTGGCTTCTTTCACTTAGCAACACGCATTTAAGTTTTCCCCATGGCTTTTTGTGGCTTGATAACTCATTTCTTTTTGGCTCTGAATAATATTCATTGTCTAGATGTACCACAGTCTATCCATTCACCTGTTGAAGGACATCTTTATTGCTTCCAAGTTTTGGCAATTATGAATAAAGTGGCCTTAAACATCTATGGGCAGGTTTTTTTTGTGGACACAAGTTTTCAACTCCTTTGACTAAATACCAAAAAGAATGATCGTTGGATTGTATAGCCAGAGTACACTTAATTTTGTAAGAAATCATCAAACTGTCTTCCAAAGTAGCTGTACCATTTTGCATTCCCACCCATTCTCATTCCTAAAAATAAATGAGAGCTCCTGTTGCTGCTCATCTTCGCCAGTATTTAGTGTTGTCAAGTTTCTGGATTTGGCCATTTTAATAGATATGTAGTGGCATTTCATTGTTTAATTTGCATTTCCCTGATGCCATGTGATGTGGGACATCTTTTCATATGCTTGTCATCCATAAATCTTCTTTGGTGAGGTATTCTTTAAGGTCTTTGGCCCATTTTTTAATCAGGTTGTTTTCTTATTGTTGAGTTTTAAGAGTTGTTTGTGTATTTTGGATAACGGTCCTTTATCAGATGTGTCTCTTGCAAATATTTTCTCTTAGTATTTGGCTTGTCATCTCATTCTCTTGACATTGTCTTTCACAGAGCAGAGATTTTTGATTTTAAAAAAGTCTCATTTATCAATTATTTCTATCCTGGGTTTTGTCTTTGGTGTGTTGTATCTAAAGAGTCATTGCTATACCCAAGCTCATCTAGATTTCCTCCTATCTTCCAGGAGTTTTATAGTTTTGTCTTTTGCATTTAAGTCTATGATCTATTTTGAGTTAGTTTTCATGGAGTGTACGGTGTCCATCTAGATTCTTTTTTTTGCTTGTAGATGTTTACTTGTTCCAGCACCATTTGTTGAAGAGACTGTCTTTGCCCCATCGTATTACCTTTGCTCCTTTGTGAAAGATCAGTTGATTATACTTATGGAGGTCTCTGCTGTTTTGTCAAAGATCAGTTGACTATATTTATGGAGGTCTATTTCTGGGCTGTATTCTGTTCCACTGACCTGTTTATTCTTTTGCCAGTTCCACACTTTCTTGATTACTTTAGCAATTTAGTAAATCTTGAAGTCAGATAGTGTCAGCTCTTGAACTTTGTTCTTCTCCTTCAATATTGTTTGGGCTATTTGGGGTCTTTTGCCTCTCCATATAAACTTTAGAATCAGTTTTTTAATATCCATAAAGTAACTTTCTGGGATTTTGATTGGGATTGCATAGTTTACCTTATTTTTGTGGTAAGAAATTAACTAATAAAGGCAATCTAATACTATCAAAATTTTGGAGAGAATAATTCCTATAAGTTGCAACTTAATGCTGAGTTGAGAAGAAACGAAGGAATCACTCTGTGACAATAAACTCTGTTCCCCATAGAATGCCATCTAAAACTAGAAAAATAGGGATACATTCCAGAACTGTTGGGTGAATGTCAACTGAAAAACTTTAAAACATGGAGCCTGTTCAGGATCAGTGTAGTGCTATTTAACGTTATGTTCACATCCATGTATTTTTGCATGGTGCCAAAAGAGGTGAGTGGTCTGAAGTGCCTGGTTGTTTTGGTGTCATGCAAACATCTTGCTAAAGGGATTCCCTGTATATGCTCTCTTGTGATTAAGTTGGGTTATGTGTTGTTATTTGCTATTATGAAAGGCATATTAAATTCTAAAAACTGATTTTATCTACCACGTTAAGAGAAATGGTAGGTCATGCATTTAAAATAGGGAAGTAAACATGCAATTTTTTTGTTCAAACCCAACACACATATTTTAGCTGTAATTTCTCGCCCATATATAACATTCTTTACAGGAGGCAATTTACTTCATCAAGGCAATAATTGAATCACCAATGTGTTTAACCTATAATGACCAAATACACTAAAAAGAAAAGATACCTACAAAGGTTGCAAACAAGTTCTTTTAGACTGAGTAAAAATGACTTGCTATTAATATTATTCTTATTCTGTTTTGGACCTATTGAGTTTAGCAAAATAACATGAATGAGGTCCTAGCTGAGATTATTTATTCAAGCAAAAAGAGAATTAGAAAGGGTGGTGACACATACATCATTGCCACTGTTAGAAACAGCTTCAAAAATTCAGTCTCAGTTGAGTGTATTAAACTCTATGAATGGCTGGGCAGGCAAAATTATAGTCCACTAGGATAATTATAGTTCACAGTCATATCTAATGGGATCTGCATAAATCAAGGTATTGTTTGCCACAAAGTGTATTTATACTTGTCAAATGATTGTAATTGGACATTTACAAAAGACCATTTCAATTTATAAACATGACTTTTTAAATGAATATTTATAAAGCACTTGTTAAAGAAAATAAATTTACTCAGGTAATTTTGAACTGTGATTTTACAGCGTGTAATATAAAACCATTTCTTACTAAGGAAACCTCTACTAAGCGTCTGTTGATGATAAAGCTCAAAATTAGATAGAGACGGTTACGATCTTTTCAGCAGTTCCCAGGGCAAAATATTTCATAGTATCTGTGTGTAAAAAACAGTAGTATAAATTTAAATTCTAAGCTATGCATCTAATTTCTATGGGGGGAATAACGTCAAGACAATACACATTGGCACACAGATGCATACCTCATACCTATATGATTTATATAAAGCCTGACCGATAATTCTTCCTAAATTGTAAAACCTTCCCCCCAAATTTTGGAAATAATTTACTACAAGAGTCAAGAGGAACTATTAAGTAAGGCTTTTCGATTACCACATATTCTACTTTGGAAACCTCATTTTTTGGGTTTGAATTCTTTTTTATCTTATTCAGTATTACTTCCTTTATTAGTCAAATTAATATTACAAAACAGATCCCTTTCATAGCCCCTTTGACTCTTATGAGCATTACCTGTTTTGGAGTGTAAACAGCCAACATAAGGATCCAATTCCTGCAACTCTTTGACTAGCCACCTCCTCTGTGGCTACTTCTGCTAATCTCGTGATTATTCTGTGTATCATGGACAACATCACTGGAAAATGCACACTCTCATTTATTTCTAGGAGATGGCCCACAAAACTCTTCTTAGTTTCTGATTCTATTGAGTTAGACTGGACCTCCAGAAGCTGAGATGTCTCCCATAAAAACAAGCCCATGACAGAGAAGTTTTGGTGCCTATTCCTGCCCCATTTTCAACATGAGGTGTGCGTGGTTACCCTTTGACTATCCAAGGTTGAATGTCTCTTCTAGGTTAGTCAGGACTGCATCAACATGGCAGCTGGGTAAGATGGAACAAGGGTATCTAAGGGCAAACGATGTGAGTCAAAAGACCACACGGCCCTTTCAGTTCTATGTGTAACCCTCTTATCCTTATTGGCAAAACTTCCTCTTCCACGCAAATCTACCCAAGTTGGGTGGTCTAGTTTTATTGTTAAAAAATGCCTTTACTTCTACTGTATAACAAAGCTTCACCTCTTCAGGAGGAAAGACAGTTTTGAGTTTCTCCTAGAGATTGGAATGTCTCCCACCTCCCCCCAACACCCTACTTATTAAGGAATTTCTTGTTGCTCCCTGACAGGAGTATATGCTTTCACAGTTGTAATCAATGTCTACTCTGCTTTCTTATTTGTCTTTCCCATTGTCTTTGACTGCCTAATTTACTCTCACCATTCGATTCAGTTAAACCAATATATTGTCTTTAAATCTTTTTTTTTCACTCACAATCTGTATCAGATACCCTTCTCTGAAATTTCTGCACATGGTTGACCAAACTTTTTATAATATTTTTTAAAACCATATCCAAATTTATCTGTTGGATCCTGTGTCCACAAGCCTAGGTCATTAAACTCTGTGTTCTCAGTACCTACATCTACTCAAGACATTTTCAGTATGTGAAGTGATTATATCTCTTATGAAAGCCTTGATTCCTAAGAAAGATATCCCACCTATTTTAAAACTTGAGTATAGTTCTTCTGTTGCATTAACCAACTAAGACAATTTGTCTAAATCTGCAGATGATGAAAAATAAACACCTGATTCAGGCAATGGATATATGGGTAGAGGACTAGAAGGAAAGTTAGATCATGTTATCTGGGTAAAACCTTCCAGCGCCTTCCCATATTTCAATCTGTAGTCATTTCTATACCTTCCTGTCCTCTCTGTTCTACTGCAAGGAATAGAAGCTCTGATACTATAGTTCTCAAACTCTCCTCAAGGATCCTCGATGTGATTATCATTCTACCAATCAGATGTACTTATATGAGATTTTGAGACAGAAAAGAATAAAAAACCTTTGCTTTCTTTTGCAGTAGCAGTACAAAAACACACGGGCTTCACAGACATGACATTTTGCAGCAAGTTCTAGATCTTTCCCCTGTGAATGCCCTGGGGCATCATTACAATAAAACATTCAGAATGTCAAAGAAGGTGGTTTTTGCAGAAGAGTTGCAACCATTGAGGGGAAAATAATCTATATCCAACAGGTTTATTTTTATGAGGACAAATCTCTGGCCTGTCCATACTGAAAAGGATCTCCTATAATTATCCTGCCACGAGGTGACTGGCTGGTTCCCCTGGGACATAAAGCCCTATTAGGCAGTCAGTGTTGACCTTTGGTGCTGGCTGGTTAGACACTTGGCAACAGTAATGGTGGCAGGTGAGGCTTGCTGAGGGAAAGTTCATGTTTAAAACCCATGTATAACCTTTGCCTGGACCACCATGGCCACACTCAGTGTGAGCCAACTGGGCAAGCACCAGGGTGGCAAAGAAGTCATCAATAAATTCAAGCCCAGTCAGCTCAGAAAACTCATCTCAGATTTCCATTTTGGGTCTATTTTCTGGCATGACTGTTAACATGCTCTATATTTTGTATCTGGCAAAATGTCCAGCACAATAGTGCTTAACAATGGGGACAAAGAGGCATAGGTCTGAATCTCAGGAGATTCTCTTTTTGGGGTAAACTTTTAATACTCCCAGGAAATATACAACTCACTAAGGACAAGACCAGCAAAGTCTCCGACCTCTTCATGAATGAAGATTGAAATCACCTAGCTAAATGCTGGCTGAGAGCAAGGAAACAATCAATGGTTAGTGGAAGGAGAAAGTAAAAATGCAAAGTACAACTTTGTGACCCATTACAGAAAATTTCATTAACTATGCATATTCATATTTTCTTACTAGCTTTATTATATATATCTTTTGTCTATATTAGTCCACTTATCTTCTCTTTACTTACTAATTTACTTCAAGTGTTGGTGGTTCATATAAATTAGTTTTTAGGGACTAAATATATCAAAGGGGTTGCAACTGAATTTAAGGAAGAATTAATACCACTCAGGGATGGATTTGGTAATTGATGGTATTTTGGGTCCCAATTTTGGGGGGAAAGATTAGGAAACCCTTTGTATGAAGAATAGCTCTATTATAACAGAAAGAATCATGTTGTTTTTGCCATTGCTGCAGGTTGAAATTTTAAATATTGGCCAAAGTGGTGTATACTCTGCTATCTGTTGTTACTTTTGCCACCCAGCATTTGTTCCCAAGCTCTCCTGTGCTTCTTTTTCTATCACAAGAGCTAAAAACCTGGTAACTAGATTTTTCAGACTCCCTTATATCCAGATTTCAGTGTATAATTCATGTTTGGCAATAAGATTCTATATTTGTTTTTTTCTCTTTTTTTCTTTCTTTTTTTTTCTTTTTGAGGAAGACTGGCCCTGAGCTAACATCCATGCCCATCTTCCTCTACTTTATATGTGGGACACCTGCCACAGCATGGCTTGATGAGCAGTGTGTAGGTCTGCACCCAGGATCTAAACCAGTGAACCCCAGGCCACCAAAGCAGAGCGTGTGAACTTAACCAGAACGCCATCAGGCTAGCCCTAGGATTCACTATTTTCATTTGAATCTTTAGCCCATAGCGTTATCTACCATACAAGGTATTTTACTTCCGTATTTTCCATGTCACACACTAGAATGACAATTGTACCAGGAGAGGGATGTTTTGTCAATATCTTTCACTACTACACCTTCAGCGCCTGGAACAGTATCTGGCACATATTAGGGGCTCAATAATATTTGCTGATTGAATATTTAATGACTAAATATTAAAATTAAGAGGAAATTTAAGAAACAACAATTTTATCTGGATTTGCACATTGAAATATTTTAAACAGATCAAGGGTCATCTCAATCTTTTAGTTCTTAACACACATTGAGATGTGGGTGTGGCTAATTTTTTAGCTCCATAATTTTACAAGAATATCCAAGTTATAACAGAACCTACAGCATTCAAAAAACAAAAGTGCAAAAAAGAAAAGATAACCTAGGATCTCAGGTGAATATGAAAAATAAGAAAATTTATTAAATTTGTGAAAATACATATAGGAAAATGGCCAATGGTTGCATCATTAAATTAAAAAGTCAGTGATTGCACAGGTTAAATAGAATATGACTGATATGTATAGTAAAGAAGAATGATAGCACAGTTCATTGCCTCTAATTTCTTATCCTGAGTGTTAGATGTTATTTAATTTTACTTTTGCCCTTCTACCCATGTCAGAGATGTTCCCTTACTACTGGATTATGTCTGTTTCTCCAAAGGAATTACCAACTCCTGGAGGGCTAAGTTTATGCATTGGTTATCTTTGTATCTCTCAGGATGTATCATAGCTCTTCTCACAGAAAAGGAAAAATTAATTTTATTGAATCAAATTGAAAGAAAACATTTGATGTGGTTGAATAGCTAGCTAGAAATCCCCTGTGCTTATGAAGCTCAATTTCATAAATGCTAACAGCGCATTGATTAAGGTCATAAAAAAGTAGCACAAACTTTACTAAAAGAGCAAGCCTTCAAAATAGAATCATAGTTAACGGATTGACTAATTACTCTCCCCTACGGAGGACCTTTGAAACCATAATTCAGCATCCCTTTCAACCAACCACACCCTTGCAAAATAAGCAGAGGAATCATTTCTTTCAAATTTTTTAAATAATTCTTAAATTAAAACACTTTACATCATAAGTGCATTGTTGGTCATTTGAAACTTCTAATATCAAAGTGGATACATATTATTTTAACAAAAATTAACTCCCAAAACTTTTGTCCAAACTTAATATAACATTCTTCATTTGGACTTGAAAGATGAAAAAAGTACGCACCTGTCTACATCTTATTATTCAGTTTTTGACCTTATTTTATTTAATTCTATATTTTATGTTTATTATGGATCTCTTTTAATGTAAATAAGTCTCTTTCATCCTGTAGTGGCTGTTGAACTGATAGTTTTGACATTTCTTCCTCAAAAAGGCATGCATAAAGTGTCATCATAAAATCTAATTTACAACTGTCCTACATTTGAATACAACTGTTTCTACACACTCGACTTAGTTATACCACTTGTTAAGTAAATTTGCATGTTATATGTGATATTTTTGTTGATGAAATGTATTTCATGAGAGACTCAGTTGTCAAAGTGTTATCTTCATCAACTTGAGATTTCAAAGCAAAAATCAACAACCTCTTTCATTTCACCTTTCCTGAAGAACAATTTTTGAATAACAGTTGTTAGACAGCAAAAATTATACTCTTCCACTTTGGAACAAACAAGCATTCCTAAAATGGCGCATTTTTAGTATCAGACTCAATGCTGTTATTTGTTGTAGAAATGCAACTCTAAATAATATGAATGTATTTTTTAAATGCATGCAATAGATATCTATAATGCAAAAATGCCAGGGATTATTATATCATTATAAACTTTGCTGAGTGGCACACATTTCACTTAAAATATTTCTACCACTTGATAAATCTATTACCAAAAAGTTTAAAATGACTCTTGGGTGATTTAGTAAATTGTGCTTTCATTACCTACAATATATTAAAAGCACTACCAAAGTTCCAGTCATTCTGGAAAGATTGAGGAAGAGAGAAAAGAATGGTGGCTTGGAAGCTGAAGAACTGGCTTCTAGTATTTCTAATGATTTAAAATTGTCGGGGGCTGGCCCGGTGGCACAGTGGTAAGTTCACACATTCTGCTTCGGCCGCCCGGGGTTTGCCGGTTCAGATCCTGGGTGCAGACATGGCACTGCTTGGCACGCCATGCTGTGCTAAGCCTCCCACATATAAAGTAGAGGAAGATGGGCAGGGATGTTAGCTCAGGGCCAGGCTCCCTCAGCAAAAAGAGGAGGACTGGCAATAGTTAGCTCAGGGCTAATCTTCCTCAAAAAAAAAAAAAGAAAAAAAGAGAAAAAAAAATTGTGAAGCCTCATTTACTCATCTGCAGAATGTGGACCATTACGCTTGTCTGGGTTATGGTAAGTGGCAAGGTATTAAGTTCCTGTATTTCAAGTTCTGCCAAAATGCTTTGCATATTGTGAGGTGCAGGAAAAGTGTAAAGTAGCATTGCTATATCTTGTGTATCTGGAGGAGAGCAGGTGGAGGTTTGAAGCCCTTCCATGGACCTCCTTGCAGCCAAGGGTAGAACAGGGTTATGGGCAGCTGGAGAAAAGAGCCTGCAAGTGGGATACAGAGGAATGGGAAAGATGTGTGCTTAGAGTGTGACCTCCGTGTACATCTTCTCTTTCTCTCTGCTATGCACATCTGCTTCTGGCCTCTCCTGCTCCTAACTTCCCATCTTCACCTTGGATGTCTCAAACCAGAGATGTCTAGGCGCTTCATCTACTTCTCTTTATCTCAGCACCATTTTGAATCATTTACCAAGTCCTGTCAGTTTTATGTCTGGAGAGTTGCGTTTTATCATTTAGTACAAAAATATGTGTAAAGTCTATATTACATTCATGTGTTATACTTTTATTTAACAAGGTGATAATTTCATGTGTACATGGACAGGATGATATTTTTGGAATCCATTGATCTCTGAGTTCCATCCCGAACCCCCTAGATCAAAAAATTAGTCCTGTTGTTAAAGGAAAACATAGAAATCATTTCACACCACAATACAATGTTGTCAGGTATATACACAAAAAAAGACAAAGTAATTTAAAACAGGAATAGAAACAGCACTTTGTAAAACACTGTTTTTCTTAACAGTATTTTCTTTGGAGTATTTTTCACGCACGGTCAGGGGATGGAATAGATGAGTTAATATGTTTTTGCATATTTAATTTCTGCCACCCTATGAGGTCTGACAGTTATTAAACAATAATTAAGAGGCATTATGCAATTACATTTAACTTACACTCGTGTATGATGTTTAATTTAAAATGTAACTGTATCATGGTTTTCATGATAGACACTCAGAGTCAAATTTCAGGAGACAGTGAGTGTGTGAGCTTAAAATATGATTTAATTTTTAAGATGGCTTCTTTATTACATAGAGAAACTAAATATCTTTATAATTAGTACTGTGGTGAAACTCTATTAGAATTTCTTTACTAAACCAAATTTATTAATTAGTCTAAATTTACAATAAAAAATCTTTTGAATTTTGAATTTTTAAGTGCTTAAAAATCTTACATAGAAATGTGGTCAGTGCCTTAGGGTGTGCCTATTGAAGCTAACGGAACAGAGTGTAATGTGTTCTGTTCATTTAGCCCGTTTCAATGATAAAAACGTTTAAGTATATTGTGAGCTCTTGATTGTAGGAATCAATTCAAAAGACATAAAAATAATTGCAATGTAACAATCTGGTTTAAATTCATAGGCCATTTAAATTTTCAATGTTAGTTTTGAATTTGTTTTTTAACAATTGTGATGCATTCAGGATCGCACAATTGTAGTAGCAGGTTTCAATAGCTTAATTTATGCCATGTGCTAAATTGAAGGAGATCACAAGAGAAATACTCATGCTATTTCCTAAAGCCCATCCTCTGCATTCCTCAATTCCATCATCAAAACTTAAAATTTGACATTATTCTTCATATGTCTCATTTGATTTTATTTGTGGAAAATGTCTGTGTCTGTTTGGAACTTTTCCCTCCCCTTTAATTTGGATCTCATTGCTTCTCAATTTTACTTTTGTACGAGCTTCAAAGCTTCCTCTCTTCAACCCATCCTTCCTCTGCCACTTTCTTATGAGAATTTCAATACTTTTATGTCAATCTTTTGCTCAAAATCTCTTTTAAACTTTCCTCCAAGACTTACTGAAAAAAAAAAAATTAAAGCTCATAGTCTAACCCGAAATCTCCCCACCGCTACACACACCACACATCACACTCATACAATTGACCTTTACAACTTCTTGCCACAAACCCTATGTCCTTCTATTCTAGGAATGATAGAGTACCAATCAGTTCCAATAGATATTTCAATTTCGCCATTGCCATTTTGCCACCAGAGTCCTGATACTCAAATGCTTTTCTTCCTTCTCCCCACCTTCTGCCTGGCTCAGTCTCTTCAGTTTTTAGGTAGACTTAATGGGCATCTCTCCACAGAATCTTTCCTTTCTCTCTCTATTAGGAATTAATTTACATCCAATCTGTAGTCTTTCTGGCATAATACTTAGCCTATTACATCTGAATTACTATTATTACAATCAGCATTATTTTCTCCCCTACATATGTATATTTGTCGACAAAGAACATCTCATATTCATCTTTGTCTCTTCCTCCTTAGTACTCAGAAAAAGAGTTTTCATAGAGTTTATGGTCAATAAACATTTATTGAGGAAGAAATGAAAGGAATAACGGGGAGAGGAAGGAAATATGATTTCCTCATTTTCTCTGCTCAGTATTTTCTTTCTGAATTAATAGATATAATTTAAAGTGCTGATAACTTACACAAATATCCCATTATATATACATAATATTTCAATAACGAACTTATAAAGAACCACATAGCCTGTCCTCATTCACATTCCTTGCTTTTTTAGCATTTGATCTTTGTGGGCAAGGCTTGCATAATGATCCCATTTATTTGTTTGACATGAGTTGACTCCTAAGCTGATAACCAATTTCCATAACCCTCTCCTCTAAACTAACTTACAGAAATCCCTCAACTCGTTCTTCATGACATTCAATCCAAAGCACACTTTTATCTGAAGAATTGATAGAAACACTCATTTTCTCATGCAATGTTTTCTAATTAATCTTGACCCAAACATTCTTCTACTTAGAATTTCTCTGTTAATTATGAAGAAACTCTGTAAATCACTTTTATATGTTGCTTTCATATAGTTCTTTTCCCAAATATATGACTTTGCCACATAACAAGAGTTAAAAGAAGCTTTTTTCCTGCTTCTATGTTTACCGCGGTATGTATTAAAGTGAGTGAAAACAAGAAAGCAATTTAATAGATGCTTATTATTCTCCAAAATTCAGCTAACCCCTGCAATTTTATGCAAGAGATCTAAATTTATTGCTTGATTCATTTATGATTCTGACTTCATTTGGTTGTTTTTGGCTATCATTATTGAACCAATTAATTTTTAAAAGTTACCTTATTAAAAACCGTATCTTATGAACTATGATGGTTATTTCTTTTCCTCCTTTTGTTAAGAATTCCCCATTTAACCTGAAAAGAGCCAATGGCGACCCTAGTTAATAAGAATTCCAGCAATAATTGCATGAATTGGGTAATTACTGACATGAACACCTTATAGTACTCACATTTGCTGGAAATGTTTCTTCTTTTAGCATTGCCAGGTAAATTACATGTGCTAGTAAAATTCTAACACAGTTTTTAAAATTTCAAAACACTAGTCTTGCCAAGTGATGTCAGCAAACAGAATTTTTTCGTCCAAAAAAAATCAGTCTAAAATAACCACAACATTTATGACAAAGAAAAACTATATGAAGAGGCAGCTGTGACAGAGTGAAATTGCAAAAGGACAGTGGCATTGTGAGTTCCTAGGTTGGAGACTCTGATAAGCCAAATGTACTGTGTGATGTTGGGCAATGCACTTTTTAACGTATATGAACCGCTGATTACCTGTCTTCTAACATGTGAGTTCCTGCCTCCTGGGATTGCTGATAGGGTTACAGAAAGTAATGCGTATGAACGCCACTAGGACCATGACTGGCATTTTACAACAATAACTACAGCGTAATGAGTGCTTTCTACATACCATTTGCTCTTCTGAGAATTTTGTGTATATTTTCTCAATGATTTTCAAATTTCATATTCAATATTTTGCCACATTGGTGGCTAGAATTTTTTTTGCTTGATTTTCCTTATAATGAACTCATTTTTTTCTTTTTTCTTGTTCTGTGAAATTACTCGTCTTCTAATTGTATATTCTTTTCTGACACAAACTGGTATATTTTAAAATGCCACTGTTATAATATTTTAAAATATTTTTCCAGTAGCACCTTAACATACCTCATATATCACTAGTGTTACACATTTCTGCTTTGAGAAATAATGCCCTGTGTGTTGTCATTCTTATAACCTCAGAGGGGAGGGGAGAGGTGCTATTATCCTTTTTTACAAATAGGTAAACTAAAGCAAAGAAATATAAGTAGTGTAGGGGAGTAAGACATTTCCTCTACTCTCTCTGGGTTTGTCTGGCTGGAGAACAAATTAAATTCACATGAGACAGAATAGCAGGAGAAAATTAAACAAAGCTTTATAACATGGATACATGGGAGAGTTTATTCTGAACTAAAATCTGAGGACCATGGCTCGGGGCCTTTCTTCTCAAAGCAAGAAAGGGCACCGAAGAAATGGGGTATGCAGAGTGGTTATATACCCCAAACACGATGTTTCACATAGGATTGAAATGTCCCTTTTACAATAGTTATGAGACTGCTCTGTTGGCACAGCGATTGATGGACACAGCAGGTAGGTCTGCTGTCTCGGTGAACACAGCAGGGTGGCAGGTCTGTTGTCTTGAGCTGGGTGGTCACAGGTGAGCTGGGTGGTCAAAGGTGAGTGCAGCAATCAGTTCCTAGCCTAAGGAAAGATGCTTATCCTTAAGGAAATGCCAATGTGGGGGGATGTTTCACCTTTATCTTAAGGCCATTTGTTCTTGCCATAGTAAATGTTTTAAAGCAGATATACAATGTGTGCTCAATGGCCACAGTCAGGCCCTGTTGGAAAAATACAGTCAGGCTGAATTAGGTTTACACAAAATGGCTTCCTCATGTACTCCAATATATCCTATTGCTTGCCATTTTTATTTGTCAATATATATCTGGGAGAGGCTCAGGCAAGCTGAGCAACTCGTCAAAATGGCTGAAACACCACCTTAAATATCATATCCAGCTAAAGACAAAGGAGGATGTTGGGCGTGGGGGGAGTCAGTTGCAGGAGGTTACCAGACAAGCACAATAAACAAATGCAGATTTAAGTCCTTGCCTTCCCCATTGATTAAGAGATGCTAGAGATCAGGTCATCTCCCCTTCTTCCTGGTACAGAGAGGGAGACATCTTTACAGATGGAGATTTCCTTTACAATGTAAATATCTCTTACAAAGGGTAAGTAAATTCTACTTTTCAGTTGCTTTCCTGTCTGCAAAGTAACCATCTCCAAATAATCATCATGCCAAAGAAACATATCTTGGTGTGGCCAGTTCCAGGCCCCCACAGTAGCTTCCTCAAAGCAACATTGAGATAGGGCCAGCTTTCAAGCCCAGACCCACTTAACTTCACATTCTGTCCTCTTAACAAGTCTATCCTGGTATATTTCCCATGAATAAATCAATGAACGTTTCTGCAGGAAACATTTTTTCTTTTGATCTTGAGCTGACACCATACAGATGAGTGCTTAATTCACATTATTGTCTACATTAGTAACAGAAAATGTTGCCCTATCGGGCATGTGATTCATAAAGACGTATAAGAAGTAGTGATTTAACATCTTTGCCTTGTTAATCAAGACATTTTCCTTCCGACAAGATCCCCAATATCAAGAAAACACAGACCCAAATTCAATTATTTTCTTTACATCCCCAAACATCTTTCTTCAGATTTCCTACTACCAAATAAAGGTAATATTCTGCCGAGGATTTGGTAAATTTTCAACTGAGAAAACTAGACTGAGATTTGTTGGAAGGAAATCTCAGGGAGAGCTTCCTCTGCCAGTTTGTTCCTGATGCTGTCAAGAGTTCAGTCAATGGTCTATACCAGGGCGCCTTCTCTGTCATTCTCAACACTGCCAGGTATAGAGTGTTTTGTTCTTCAACATTTGCCTATACACTATGTGGTACCCAACTGGTATCTTGTAAAGGCTGACTGTATATCAAGTTTTCTTGTCCACCACAGATTTGATTGTAATATTCCTGCAATATCTAGCTGTGTCATAACAAATTGCTTGAAATCACCCATTCTTCCTGGGTCATTCTCTACTCTATCTTTCCCCAAAATGTTTGCAAACTATCCTACCGGATCCCTCAATATTCCTGAGAAATCTTTGAGGGTAATCTGGAGATATTTGATTCCTCTGGTCAACTTTACTCCAAATTATTGCTTTTGGCTCAGATGGTTTTACTCCTTCATCTTGGCTTACCACTGCCCTGCATGTATAAGCAAAACCTTTTCTCATTTTTTTACATAGAGCCACTAGCACAAGGCCATTGATTTTAACAGTTTGAGAAAGGATTAATTATAATACAGAGAAATTGCATAATAGCATATAATAGTAAAAAGCTTAATATTGAAAAGTAGTTATCACTCTTGGTAAAGTCCCTGAATATTCTCCACCCCAAAGAGTCTATCACTTACTTTTGTATTTGGATTCTAACCTTGGCCTTGATCGGGTGCTCTGGCCTAGTGTAGAACATTTTATCATCTCTCTTCTCCACTTCCTGATATCCACAAATCCTCAGGAGCAGCTAAGTAAAGACTCACAAACAAGTTCCTTTTTTCAATCTAAAATTCTACTTTAAAAAAATGGAATAATGGGTGTTCCTAACCAAAAGCTTCATCTTTCTCTGACATAAATCCCCCTTCTCTGAAGTTTGGAAAATCTGTGACCACTTACTTTTCTTAGTTTTCCCTCCTGTTACGTTGATATACTATTACATCGTGGGATTCTTAACTGGGCACATTGTGAAAACCATAAGAAAATGTGTGGGAAGGATTATACATTTTCAAATGCACCTTAAAATAACTATATACATAGAATAAGCAAACAACAGCAAAGGTTGATTCTAAAATCAATCTTTACTCTTCATCACTGAAGAATTGGTGATAGGACAACTGGTTTGGCTAAGAAAATGGTGATGGTCTAGTTTAGATTCTTCTTGGTTTTGTCTAATTTTCCTCCTGTCTTATGTCCTCTTCTCTATTCTGAGATTTCTGCTTCTTGCTTCAAGGCCCTTATTACTGATTTTTTGATCAAGAGACCTCATCATTATGAACGTAGTAAATAATTTGAATCCTTGCAGTTGCAAGTTTGTAAAAGGAATAAGTAATCTTATAATGTGAAATTATTTAGTACTAAAATATCAACTCCTAAAATTAGTTCCTATTCAAACACCCACCCGCCATCCCCCCCCCCCAAAAAACACGTTAAATATAGGCATTTATCCCTGGAACTATTTTACTGATTTTTGGATGCTATAAATATTTCACAGCAGAATGAAAATAAAAGGAGAGAGATTACAAGGTGAATTTGCATATATTTTGGCAAGGATGCAGAATTTCATGAGTCAATAAAGTGAGATGTTAAGCAAATTTATTTATCACTTAAAACCATTAAAAATGGTGCATATGGCAGAGTTCAAATGTTTACAATTGAAAGGAACATTGACAAAGATCATGATAAACAGTTTGTGAAAGAGAATGATTTAAATATCAAGTGATGATGAGAAGCAAGAAAACTGATGAAGCCCTCAATTATTTTTATTAATAACTTTTTTTAGGTCCCCTTTCTTTAGAAGCCAAATGTGAAGTGAAGACTGTCATATGGTACCATCCTATGGCAATGAAATGATAAGTATACAAATAAAATATTAACACAAATCATTTTTATTCAGTTTAGCTATCAGTATAAGTTATAAAACAGAATAAAATATTGTGGACCAGTTCTCAGCACTGAGCCAGTTCTTCATAGAATAATATAGACAGGCATTGGCAAAATAAAGAAACAAAGGAAGGAAGACAGGAAGACACAGGACTTATGCCAACTAACCTGATTTAGAATTAACTATTTAGATTACAGCATTTTGTTTTCTTCTTTTTTTATGAGGAGGATTGGCTCTGAGCTAACATCTGTTGCCAATCTTCCTCTTTTTTTTTTTTCTCCCCAAAGCCCCAGTACATGGTGGTATATTGTAGTTGTAGGTCATTCTAGTTCTTCTATGTGGGTTGCCACCATTGTATGGCTTAATGAGTGGTGCATAGGTCCATGCCTAGGATTCGACCCAGCAAACCCCAGGCCATCAAAGCAGAGGGCATGAACTCCACCACTCAACCATGGGGTGGGCCCCAGATTACAGCTTTTCACACGTAGTTTCAGAATTCACTACCTGTGAATTTCACTACCAAATTCTATCTTCAGACAAACATTAACTATTAGAAAGTAGGGAGAATCAAAGTAGCATGACCCCTCTATGTTGTTTCCACCTTGCACCTTGTAAGTACCATTACTAAGACTGTTACCACCATTACTGGAAAAGGATTGTTACAACAGTATGAAATTTATTAAAGTAGATACTACATGGAAATTTCTGGGTGAAGTGCCTGACTCATAGTAGGAATTGAGAAATTTTAGTTCACTCTCCCTTAAAAATATCATAGACTTGGGCCAGCCCCAGTGGCCTAGTGATTAAGTTTGGTGTGCTCTGCTTTGGCCTCCTGGGTTCAGTTCCCAGGCGCAGATCTACACCACTCGTCTGTTAGTGACTATGCTGTGGTGGTGGTTCACATAGCAAAAGAGGAAGATTGGCAACAGATGTTAGCTCAGGGTGAATCCTCCTCAGCATAAAAAAAAAAAAAAGCAAAACAGAAGACAATAACAGCTTACTTGTTACCACTAATAAATAGATTGAGTACATGGGTCAAACATAGGCCCTAGACTGTTCATAATGGAGAAGGCCAATTGTTACTTCCTTCCCTCCCATTTTTCTCTGCCCCTTCCCTCATTTTTCAAGGAGGAAACCTTAAAGTGTAACTGAAAAGTTATACCTTAATGATCTTCATCATTACTTTTCAACTTTGACCTCTAATTTCACTTGTACATATGGTTAATACTTCTTTCTAATATAACTAGTTTTAACAATTTATATCTTTTTGTACTTTATTCATTTTTATATGATATAGTTTCACTTAGACATAAAACATTGATTTCTTAATTTATTTAAATAATCACTTTGACATATAGATATCAGATTGGGAACTGAAGCATTTACTCAATTAAAAGAAATGCACAGCCATCCCCCTTCTCTGTGGGGGATATGTTCCAAGACACCCTGTGGATGCCTGAAACCACACGTAGTACGGAACCCTATAAATACTATGTTTTATCCTATACGTACATATTTGAGATGCAACAGCAAAACTAGCTTGAATTTCTTTTTCCTTCTTCACCAGTTCACAGATAGAAGATTTGTTCTTAACATAGATCTTAGCAACTTCAGCTTACAATTTGTTTTCTTTCCTCATTAAGTCGGGAACTTTCACCTTTTCACTTAAAGGACAAACATTATGGTTTCTCTTTGGCTTATCCAAATTGCCAGCATCACTGCTCTTGCATTTTGGAGCTATTATTAAGTAAAATAAGGGCCATTTGAACACAAGCACTGAGATCTGATAACGAGATGACTACTAAGTGACTAATGGGACTGTAACTTATACAGCATGGTCTGCTGGACAAAGGGTTGATTCATGTCCCAGGTGGAGTGGAGCCAGTAGGCAAGATATTTCATCACACTCTTCAGAACAGCGCAAAATTGAAAATTTATGAATTGTTTATTTCTAGAATTTTCCATTTAATATTTTTGGACTGCTGCTGACCCCTGGTAACTGAAGCTGCACAAAGTGAAACCACAGATAAGGGGAACTACTATAATGACATTTTCTTGAAATAGCTGTTCATGCTGCAAAGAATAGAATTTAAAGAGGAGAATTAAGAAAGATAAAAACCGGGGCCGGCCTGTTGGCACAGCAGTTAAGTTCACACGTTCTGCTTCTCAGCAGCTGGATTCGCTGGTTCAGATCCTGGGTGTGGACATGGCACCACTTGGCAAAAGCCATGCTGTGGTAGGCGTCCCACATATAAAGTGGAGGAAGATGGGCATGGATGTTAGCTCAGGGCCAGTCTTCCTCAGCAAAAAGAGGAGGATCCGCAGTAGTCAGCTCAGGGCTAATCTTCCTCAAAAAAAAAAAAAAAGAAACATAAAAAATTATACAGTGTCAATGTACATGTAATTTTGCTTTTATATAATTTATTCTGCAAAAAGAAAGAAAACAGAAAAAAATTATCTCCATCTCTCTCACACAGTTTCAACCAGGTGTCACAAACAAGCATTGCTATCAGAGTGCTGAGTTTGTTGAAACTATAAAATGCTTCTTTAAGGTACAAGTAATATACAATGAATTTGCTTGATAAACAAGATTGCCTAGTCAAAATTGCATTCTGCCAGAAACTAGCTGCATTTCATATGGCTACCCAATTGTAAACATTTGCAGACTGCATCCAGGAAAATTATAAATATCTAACATCACTTGGGATGCAGTTGATTCTGTTTGTGGGCAGCGTTTTTATAGAAGTTATGTTGCATCAAAAATGCTGACAAAATCAACATTTTATATGATTAAAAAAATTAGACTGCTCTGTGACAAAGTATGATTGATGAGCATGTTTATTTAATATATGTTTTTTAGTCAAAGGGTTTCTTTTGAAATTATATAGCTATATCTTGTTTTCAGTTATTCTTAATAATGTTAAGTCAGAGTCATTTTTGACTTTGATGGAGGAAAGAGTGATTTTAAGAACTGTTTTCAGTCAAATTCTTTTAGCAGATATATAATACTTTATTTCTATGGTTCTCAGGTGATCAAACTTTTTTTTTCCTCCTGTTTAGTTTGGAGAAACTAGAAAGAGTGCTGATATTTTCATCTGACTGTCTGGGATGTAAGCTTAGGTGAAAAGTTCTTCTGTTTTCCCTTGATATCCATTTATCTTGAATTTCATAAAAATAAATTCTAAAAAAAAAAGGACCAACAGCCTTCTTCAATAGTAGTTTCTTAATTGATGTTGAACTCTTTATTCTTGACTCTGATGTTCCAGAATGGCTCCAGTTATGTCTGAGTGCTCATCATCTCCACCCCTGTGGGTCACTTTGCACACCCTAGATACTAGACTTATGCTGGAGCAGAATCAAACAAAATCATGAAACATTCTATTCATTTTCCTTCTCTTTCCTATCTTTTAGGCTGAAAAGCAAGAGACTTTTACACAGTGCTTCTGCACGATTGTTTGAGTTTCATAAATTCTCAACCAGTGGACCGAATTGGTTTGAGAACTTATTTGATTGGTCTCAGCCACCTGGAAATGCTTGGATTGTTATGGTTGTTCATCAGGAGAAAAAATGTTAAGAAGAAGGTCAGCTCCTAATATGAGGTTTCAGGATAGTTAGAGATTCCATTGCAAAGACCTATTACCTGGATTATCTGGAGAATTCATGATTGATCTATGCTTCCTGATATCAGAGAGGATGAATAGTTTTAGCTTGGACAATTTCATTCTCATCACAGACAGAAATAGAAGATACTTTTAGCTAATAAGTTCTATATTATTTAAAATTTCTTTTTTCTTCCTATTTTCTTTAAGGTTTCTTTTTCCCAAACTCAACATTTTTACAGGAAACCCCTGTGCTTCTATGTTTTTTTCTAAAAGAGGATCCTTGAATACATCATCCTGAAGTAGGTACATTCCAAATGATTAATATGCAAGCGTTAACTAATGTTTTGTTATTATTGTCATTTACACTTTTACAGGTAGAAAGTATTTTTGACTTAGATTACTAAAAATACTCTGGTGATGTGAAATATCTTGGTCATACTCACTTCCCACATATAACAATCATAATTAAATTACAAAGTATTTAAAATTCAGTGTTTGATGACAATGGGGCTGACCAAAAGTGGGCAGAAATTGAGAAAATTAGACCCTTAAAGAATAGAAGTGCACTGGACTTAATTGCCCTGAACTCTTTTGGCTGAGGATATATACACCTTAAACTCTTAGGGACAGCACAGCAAGCGGGCAGTCTTAATTACTCGATGTGTCAGAATACAGAGCTCAAGGATAATAGAATGGATTATAAAAACTAGCTGAGCAGAAGTCCAGACAAAAGAGAGACAGAGAGAGGTTGAGCTCTAAAATTTCTTTGTAAACTTTGCCCAAATCATTGCCTGGTAAATGAATTATGCATGTGGCAAGGAGACTGCAGGGTATCTAGCGAAGCCAGCAAGTGTAATCTGACAGAACTGAGTGGAGATTTCTGCAGCATTCCACTCCAGAGAAAACAGAGTTTGGGGTCAAAGTCCAGACAAGTTAATAGCCTCCTAGAACACAAATCAATGCTCTTCAAAGCAGTTTATAACTTCAGTTTATAACTAAACTCGGGTGTCTATAGTATACTATTCAAAATGTCTATTTTAAGACAAAAAAATCAGATATAATAAGAAACAGAAAAACAGAACTCATACTCATGAAAATAATATGGCAACAGAAACAGATCCCCAGATGACCCAGATGTTGGAAGAAGCAGAAAAGAGCTTTAGAGGATCTATTTTAAATAGTTCAAGAAGCTGAAGGAAAATATACTCATAATGAATTGAAATAGAAGTTCTCTCTGCAGAGAAATGACAATTATTTAAAAAAAAAATCCAATGGAAATTCTAGAATTGAAAAGTACAATCAGTGAAAGGAAAATTCACTGAATGGGCTTAACAGTAGTGTTTAGCATGCAAAAGAATAAACCAGTGAATTTAAAGAGGTATTAATAGAAATTATCCAATTTGAGCAACAGAGTGGGTAATCAATGAGACAAATGTAAGTGGTCTAAAATTTATCTAATTTGGAATCCCAGAGATGAAGAGAGAGACAATAAAACAGAAAGAATATTTGAAAAAATAGTGTTGGAAGATTTTCCAAATTTGCTGTAAATTTCTATCTACAGTTTGAAGGAGCAAAGTAAATGATAAACAAGATAAATACTGTGGGGACCTGGAATTGGCCACCCCAAGATATGTCTCTTTGGCATCAGGATTATTTGAGGCTGATTGCTTTTGATAAACTGGGACAGGGAAGGAGGCTCTGAGGAGGGGAACTTGCCCTTTGTTAGGACACATTTACGTTTGTAAGGTAAATCTCTATCTGTAAAAGGTGCCTCCCTCTCTGTACCAAGAAGAAGAAAGGAGATGACCTTCTCTCTAAAAACTCTTAATCAATACCAAAGGCAAGGACTTAAATCTGCATTTTATTGTGCTAGTCTGGTAACCTCCTGTAACTGACTTCCCTCCCCCTCCCAACGTTGGCATCTCCTTAAAGATTAAACATCTTTCTTTAGGCTGGGAACCGATTGCAGCGCTCATCTGTGACCCCCCCAGGCCGAGGTAACATACCTGCCACCCTGCGGCGCTCACTGAGACAGCAGACCTATCTGCCCTTTCCATCAAGAGCTGTGCTGACAGAGCAACCTCGTGACTATTGTAAAAGGGACATTTCAATCACATGTGAAACACCCTGTTTGGGGGTATATAACCACTATGTGCACCCCACTTTTTCGGTGCCCTTTCTTCCTGCGGGAAGAAAGGCCCCGGGCCATGGTTCCTCATAAAGCTTTGTTTAATTTTCTCTTGCTATTCTGTCTCATGTGAATTTAATTTGTTCTCCGGCCAGACGAACCCCCATTTGGGAAGAGGAAATGTCTTCCTCCCCTACAATACAAAGAAAACCAAACCTAAACATTTCATAGCACAACTGATAAAATGCCAAGATAAGGAAAGTTACCAAAGAAAACTGACATATTACCTGCAGGGAAACAATGATAAGAAGGAGGCTGATCTCTTACAAGAAAGAAATTGGAAGCCAGGAAGAAATGGAGGAAAATCTTTAAGGCGTTGAAAGGAAATATAAATATAAACACAGGAATACATATTTAGCAACTCTAGTCTTTAAATTGAAGTTGAAAGTTGAAAAGTTAAATTGAAAGTTGAAAGACATTTTCAGATCAAAGAAAACTGGAAAATTATTTTCCGGGAGAACAATACTACAAAAAATGCTAAAGGTTGTTCTTTGGGCTAAAGTAGAGTAATATCAGACAGAAGCTTAGATCTACAGTTAGAAATAAAGAGCAAAGGAAATATAAACATGTGGGAGAGAGAGAGATTTCTAATTTTGTAAAGAGTTTTGATTATTGAAAGACAAAATTGTTACACAAAATACAGAGTTTATAATAATAGCACAAAGAATGAAGAGGTAATTGAAATGACACTGTTATAAGGTTTATATATTCTACACTAAGTACTACAATATTAACTCTAAGTAGATCATGATGAGTTAAAGGCGCATATTGAAATGTCAAGATTCAATCACCAAAAACTATTTAATTAACCCAATAAAAGGCAGGAAACGAGGGATGGAGGAACAAAAAACATATGGGACAAAGAAAACAAATAGTAAATGGGAGACCTAAATTCAATCATACTAATAGTTCTATTAATTAGACTAACCACTCCAATTAAAAGGCAGGTTGCAGTGTGTATTAAAAAAAAGAAAACAAGCCCAACCGTATGTCATCTAGCAGAGATACACTTTGAACACAAAGACACAGAAATGTTCAAGGTAAAACGAAGGAAAAGATACAACATGAAAACGCTAATTAATATATAGGTGACTATATTTAGTGACTATATTATACCAGACTATGTAGACTTCAGTACAAAGACTGTTACCAGAAATAAAGAGGGAAATATTAAATGTTAATTGGGTCAACTAACAGATAAGATTAAACAATTCTTAGTGTGTATGGACCTGACAGATTTCTCAAAATACATGAAGCAAAAAACTGACATAACCAAAAGTGCAATAGACAAACACACAGTCATAGTTGGAGATTTTAACACAACTCTCTCGGCAATTGATACAGCACTAGATGGAAAAATCAGTGAGGATATAGAAGATCTGAACAGGACAGTCAACTACCTTGAAATAATTGAAATTTGCCTACTATTATGCCAGACAGTTACAGAATACACATTTTATCAAAAGCACAGAACATATTCACTAAGATAAACGATATGCTCACCAAAAAAGTCTCAATAAATATCAAAAAATAAAATATTAGAGAATATATTTTCTGACCACACTGGAATTAAATCAGAATCAATAATATTTTATCTAGAAAGTCACCAAATATTCAGATATTAATTAATACAGCTAAAATAATGCTCACAGGGAAATTTTTAATGTCACGTGCTTATATCCAAAAACAAAGTTTCAAAACATTGATCTGAAACTTCTTTCTTAGAAGCCTAGAAAAAAGAGCAAAGTAAACACAAAAGAAGTAAATGGAAATATGTAATAAAGAAAAGAGCAGAAATCTATCCCATCAAAACAACATTGCAAAAAATTAACAAACCCAAAAGTTGGTTCTTTAAAAATATTAACCGTTTGAAAAAACATTTTAAAAAATGGATCCAGAGAAAAAGAAAGGAGATAGATTACTAATATCAGAAATGAAAGAAGTTATAACACTATAGAACCTACAGATATTGGAGTAATAATAAGAAATTATAAACTTTATGCTAATAAACTGCACATTTTAGGTGAATTGAAAAAATCCTTAAAAAATACAAGCTATGAAAATTGATAGAAAAAATTCACTTAGTTATTAAATATTTACAACAAAGAAACCTCCAATTTTCTTTATATATATATTATATATAGTGTTTAAGAAGAAATAATGTCAAACTTATACATACTCTTTCAGGAAAATAGAGGGGAGGAAACTCTTCCCAAATCATTTTCTGAAGGTAATATATTCCTCATTCCAAAACTTGTTCGAAATATTATAAGAAAAGCATATTACTGACCAGAAGTCCTCATAAGCCTAGATGCAAAAATACTTTAGAAAACATTAGAAAATAGAACCCACCATTACATAAAACAGTAAGAATATTTTATGAATAGAAAAGATGTATTAAGGAAATCTGTTGTTTTAGCATTGCTTTATTTAAACGAAATTGGCTACTTCTTAAAGAGGCAGAAAAATTTCAAAGCAAAGTGAGAATTTAATATTAATGCATGCAACATATTAACTAGGGTACGGACCTGAAATTGGCCACCCCAAGATATGTCTCTTTGGCATCAGGATTATTTGAGGCTGATTGCTTTTGATAAACTGGGACAGGGAAGGAGGCTCTGAGGAAGGGAACTTGCCCTTTGTTAGGACACTTACATTTGTAAGGTAAATCTCTATCTGTAAAAGGTGCCTCCCTCTCTGTACCGAGAAGAAGAAAGGAGATGACCTTCTCTCTAGAAACTCTTAATCAATACCAAAGGCAAGGACTTAAATCTGCATTTTATTGTGCCTGTCTGGTAACCTCCTGTAACTGACTTCCCTCCCCCTCCCAACGGTGGCATTTCTTAAGGATTAAGCATCTTTCCTTAGGCTAGGAACTGACTGCTGCGCTCACCTGTGATGCCCAGCTCCAGACAATCGACTTGCCTCCTGCTACGCCCACCAAGATAGCAGACCACTACCTGCTGTGTCCATCAAGCCCTGTGCCCGACAGGGCAATCTTGTGACTATTGTGGGAGGGACATTTCAATCACTTGTGAAACACCCTCTTTGGGGGTATATAACCACTATGTGCACCCCACTTCTTCGGTGCCCTTTCTTCCGGGCCATGGTTCCTCATAAAGCTTTGTTTAATTGTCTCTTGCTATTCTGTCTCATGTGAATTTAATTCATTCTCCAGCCAGACGAACCCACATTTGGGAAGAGGAAATGTCTTCCTGCCCTACACTATTAATGATCTCTATAGATAGTGAGATTGCTTTCCCCATGTAATTAACATTCAGAATTACTTAAAGCAATGTTACTTTCTCACAAAACCAAACAAAATTTTCAGATATGGGAAAGGTGTTTTGAAAAGTGCAAAGGAAATGAATGCCAAGAAAAAGTAGAACAGATTTGGACAAGAATTGATAATTTCTATGAAAATGGGGCTTGAGTGCCAACTACTCATTCACTGAAGCTCTCGCTCTCTTTCAGTGATGTTATTAGGCAAGTTCGCAGACTCGAATACTGAGAACAAAACACGTGGCCTGAGCTAAGGTATGAAGTCTTTGACATAGTAAAAGTGAAAGCCAAAGTCTCAATTCTAAATTGGCTTCATGAGAGTAAATTGCATACTTTTAAAAAGAAAAAGACGAGAAGGAAAATGAAGCAAGAATAGGAAACTAGACACTTTCATAAATTATTTGACCATTGTGATCATATACTGGACAACCCCTTTTGATCACTTTAATGAACCCTAAACCCAATTGTTTCAAAACCAATAATTCACTCATTTCAATTTACTCCTTTTAAGTCCATGGAACTTATCACAGTTTGTCCTGAGATATATAAGTATTTATAAGTTTAGGGGCACAGGCAGAGAGAGTCAGTAGTTTGTTTCAACACTCCAATTCCTCTTGGCTGCCCTCCCAAACATATTCAATAGACATTACTAATGGCTTCCCATATTTCTTTTTAGAGCAGAGAATGGGTCAGAAACACTCAATGGTTTCCCTGGGCTTAAAGTTCAAAATTCTTAACGTGGCATTGATTGACCTGTATAATCCAACTTACCTTTTTTGAGTTACTTCCTACCAATTTTCTCCCAGCTCTTCTGAGTGTCAATTTACTATCTGATAATTCCTGAAAATGCTTGTGTGATGTTTTGCTCCATGCTGCATTTCATAGTTTGTTTTCCTAGCACTTAAAGTCTGTGGGTCTTCTCTCTGCTTTGTGAGTAGGGAACCTAATAAAATTCAACTCAGATACAATCTCCTTTATAACGACATTCTCAGCATCACCGATCTCCAGATACAATGTATATTCTCTCCTCTTGGTGTTTAAGTTTAAATCTTCAAATTAATGCCATTTTTCTCAATCTAAGCTTAGAACTAAAGGATAAATAGTTACTGGAGTTATTCAAATGTATATCAAAATGTCAGTATTACTACTAATAAGAGTTTATGTCTTTAGGTCCATTAGCCAAGTAGGCTCAACCATAGAATAAAAGCATGTAATCACCCTGGCACTGGTATCATCATATTCCTCTCATTTTCTAGTTAATATTATTAAAATGTTTCTTTAGTTTCCCATGGATAGTTCCTCATTGTTTAACATTTTTTATTTTATAAAACAATAAAAATATTTATCATGATGTTAATATTAATATTTAAATATTTCCAGCATTCATTTCTGTTAGAATGTAGCCTTGAGTAAAAAAAAAAAAAAGAAAGAAAGAAAAAATGAAAGTGAAATAATTCAGTTTCAGAATATTTCCAGCGTTCCATCCTTCTCTTTCCTTGAAGAGTCATCCTTCCAATACTTGTTGACAGTGGGCATTACATTCTTGTTTCATGTCTTCAACTCGGTCTTTGTTGTCTATGAAGAGGAGTTGAGGAAGGCTTTGGTAGAATGAAGTAAAAAGAGTCTGGAAAAACAAATGATCTTGAGATAAACTGTATATATTTATTAATTGAATCATTATGTGCCAGACACTCTACTTTGTCTTACAGAATACAACTATAAACAAAGCAGGCATAATACCGACCTTGATAGAAATTAAAGACCAATGTAACATAAACATGAAACAGGCAGCAATAGTGTTATGAAGTTAAGCGATAAGTTAGGTGAGCTAAAGGGTATACTGTGAAGAGATACAAGGGAGTTATTTAATCAGTCCTTAGGGCGATTTATTCCTTCCTCGCATAAGTTTATTCTCATCCTTCATCTACTGGCATCAGTTTAAATCAGAGAGATTAAATAGGCGGTTTCCTGAATCAAGCTCACTTATTTTCTCAGTACATGCTGTTCCAAATACTTGAATAGTTTTTTCCTGGCAGACCACTTGCACAGTTCTTAGTCATTCTTTAAAGGTTCATTTTAAACCATATCCTCTAGCAAACAAGCTATGAACCACTCTGCCATTGACCTCATACAAAACAGATCCAATGCCAAATGGATCACTCCTCCTTTGGGACACTACTTATCTTGCACTCCTCTTTGATTTTAATATATCATACAAAACGTGAAAGGTTGTGTAGCTTAATGATTAAGAATATAGACTTAATCTTACTGTTTTTAGTGACAAATAGCCAGAGTGCTTGGGTTTGAATTCCAAGTCTGCCATTAACTAGCTTGACTTCAGGCAAGCTTTATTTTAAAAAGTTTGCCAAGGCCTCGCTAGCTTGGGATTACAATAAAAGGGCATGTTTCCACTAAATACTAGCTTTTTTATTGATTTTGAGCCCTAAAGGATATTGGATTCCTAAACTTTTAAGTTAATATTAATGTCTTCATATATATTCTGCTTCCTACCTGCTACTGCCACCAGAGTAAAGCCTGTTGAACAAAATATTGAGGTGCCTCAGAGTAGAGAGTAGGGTCTCAAAATGGGGAGACAATTGGCTACGTTAAACTCAGAGAAAAAGAATAGGGGTGAATGGACCTCCAAATGAAATTCTTTGAGTCCCTAATCCCCACTGCCATTCAACAATGGTGCTGTTCCTCTTGCCAGTGGTGCTTGCAGGACTGAAAGCCATGGCATTCCCAGAAAGATGAGTTCTAATGAAGCTCCACAATCCTGAGGATCCCAAGGCCATTGCTGCTTACCCCATAAGCAAAGTCAGAATCCCCTAGGTCACTACCTACAGCCCACATAGATATGGTCCTCACCAAGGTACCTTGTGTATATTAAGCTGTTTGAGGCTGCAAATACTAGAAAACCTAGACTCAAATGGCATAAACATGAAGAGAATTTATTACAAAATATAGAGGCAAAATTATTTCATCTTTGGTCCGTTCAGTATCTTCATCAAGAGTGTGAGTCTTTTCATTTTTTTCTGTTCATTCATCCTCGACATATTGACTCTCTTATCTTCTGCTGAAAGATGGCTGCAGAAAAGGCAGGCATCATGTTTTTATACACCAATGTCTGGAGGCAGAACAGAGATCATCTTTTCCTTAAGTCTTGTTTATGACCTAATTTTCCCTTCCATCCCCAGAATGCTTCTAACTTCTCATTGGCTGGAATTGGGGCACCAAGACCCCCCTAAGGCAATCACTGTAAGAGGAAAATAATTACATATTTTATAATTAGAGAAATACCAAATTGAAAATATTAAACATTTACATGGCCATCAGTATTTTATATCTAAGACAAAATCTGTTGCAAAAAATAGTAGTTTACTTTCTTTTGAGTGAAACTTTCAGGAACTATTTGTAGTCTTCCACCAGAAAATTGTTTTGCCCTTCACAGGTTCTGTTATAAGATATTTATTATTATTATTTTACTATAACTTATTCCTTTGGAGACTTAAAGTTTTTCATAATTGCTGCCGGCATTTATTAGGCATCCAATTTTTTCCTATGTAGGTTATTTCCAGAAACTGCACCAACTTTACAAATAACTGAGGCCAAAAGAAAGGAAAAAGAAAAAGAAACTGCTCTCTAGTAGCTCTCATTGACAATATAGCTAATTAATTATTTATCAGATTTGAAGTAAAGCATGACAGTTGGAGAGAGGGTCATGATCCAATCTAATACTATGTAAGTTTTGGATATTCTTTTCCCTTGAATCAACTAAAATCAATTATGTCACTGAGATGTGGTGAGTCAGAAGACAGATTAGTTGAATATGTCATATGTAATGAGTTCTACTAGACAGTGGAAGGAAATGACAGTTTAAGAGAGCCTCTAGCTTATATACACTAGGTCACGTTTTAGTTAACATCGAAGAAGATGACCTTTTATTGTTCACATATATATGCTAACTAGGGGAACTCCTTGCTGATAGAAAATGTATTATGTTTTGGAATGTTTCATGTCTACAGTCAGCCTTGAAGTAAATGCCCTTTGAATGTGGCCATTAAATTATAGGAAATAGTTGATAATTTGAGAGAAGCTCACCAACTTCAGCCACAGATCCATGCCTTCATTATTGATGAATACAGCTTTACAGTAGGTTAGTAGAGGAGCTTTATGTATCATTATTTTAATAGCATCACTTTTCCAAAGAAGGTACATTTAGCAATGTGAAATGTTAGTGATCATGGGTCTCCTCTTCACTGAAGATGGAAAAGTTATCTTCTTTCATCCGAGACACTGAAAGCACTTAAAAGACATTATCTCATTATCTCTATAACATCCTCTGACAGAATTGGCTTGTAGTATAATTCCCATTTTATTGGTGGATAAAGTCATGCATATTATGGTTTTATAATTTAGCTAGGCAGCTGGCCTGCTCTGGCAAAAGAGCTTTCATCTTTACTTCATCTTGAAAATTTGTCTCATTTACGTCTTCACATTTCTAGTGCAGATATGACCTTAATGTTCTCAGAAACCAAGTATTTAAGTGGCCATTTGTCCAATGACTGGTTTTTCCTGAAGAAGTGTTTCTGAATTATACTTTATTTCATTTTGACATGAAGGGGAATTGAATAACATTTTGGATAAATGATAGAAACTGATTCGGGTCATTTTCTAGATTCAAATGAATAATATAACTCTTTAGCAATATTTTTTTGTTAGTAATAAAGGGCTTTGGTTACTTTTAATAGTTACTTTAAAATGGTTAAATACGTAACTTTTAAAAATCAATCCCACTCAACTTTTTATCAGACATGTGCAAATTAAATCCATGACACATATGTTTCTTGTACATGATTCCCCTAGGAGCTAATGAAAAATATCTTAAATTTAGTTTAAGATAAGCAGACTAAAGCTATGATAACGTAAGAGATTTAATTAGCAGAAGCATGCCAATTTAATAGAAACCATTTAATTGACTCAAGAAAGAGGGTTGTATCATTCTTTAAGTTTTATAATGTTTTTTCAACTAGGAGTAAAAGGCAGGCAAATACAATATAGTTTTTGCAGAGGTTACACAGGTTTACAAAAGATATGGAGGCACGCGTGGAAATCTGAATTACGTATTGTCCAGGAATGATTAGAGAGTCTCTATAGTTTGTGTTGGATAATGTTGTTAATCAGTATACAGTACAAGGAATAAAAAGGTGAGTTCAGACAGAGAAAGGGAACGTGGAGGTATAGTAATTATTCTATGCCTTATTCTTGTCTCAATTTTCCAAAGAAAATTGTTAAGTGCCTTTTATATGTGAGGTATACTTCAGAAACTGGGTGTATATAGACATAATTCAAACATGAATCTGTTCTTCAAAGAGTTATATATACACATTACTACAAAAATGAAAGCCAAGAACTAGTAAACACAGTGAAAGGAAAGCATAAATCAACATATACTTTTGTGTGTGTGTGAGGAAGATTGGCCCTGAACTAACATCTGTGCCAGTCTTCCTCTATTTTGTATGTGGGATGCTGCCACAGCATGGCTTGATGTGTGGTGTGTATGCCCATGCCCAAGATGTGAGCCTATGAACCCTGGGCTGCCCGAGCAGAGTGTGCGAACTTAACCATTATGCCACTGGGCCAGCCCCAACATATACTTTTTTGTACTTTAATTTCTTTTTCAGTTATCAGAGATTTCACAAATCTATTATGGCCCAAAAAGGAGCTCTTACATGCTCCAATACCATAGAAAAATGTGGAGCAAAAAAAGGTGAGACTTTTTTCTCTTTAAAAGTAAAGTTGGAATGTACACTTTAAGAGGAAAGCTTTTATGCATTTAATGAAAGCTCTGGACTTCACTAACGTAATAGAAAATACTGAAAGGATTTTTAACAGATGTTTAATTTTGACAGATAAATTATGATTGAGTTCTAAAAACTTGGGACTTTGATCTATTATTAGAAAAACATATTAATATTTTCATTTTAGGACTGTGAGATTATAATAGATTCCTTTTCCACTCCAGAGAGCCATCCAATTAAAGTTTTATTCTCGAAGATAATATACAACATTTTGATTTAGGTTCAGAATAAGCATACACAATCTTTTCTAAAAATTTATTTTAAAATAAGAACCATTCAATATATTTCCCCTTTCTCATATTGTAAAGGTAGAAATTGATCTTGTCTTTCTTGGAAATAAACCAAACTAAGGCTTTGATACAACCCAAAATTAACATACAAAGAAATAGAACTGTGCCAGTGTATAAATTTGACCCAAATTGTGCTCAGGTCTTAGGATGGGTCACATGCAGTAGAAGAACTGCTTATGAGTCAGAAACGCACTGATTATTATTACTTTTTATGTTTTAAACATTATCCTGCTCTGTAATGACTCACAATATGCACAGAATAAAATATAATATTCTTTCAAGTGTTCAAATAATAAGGATGAGTTACTAAATATCATCATTAAAGAATATGCCCAATGTTATAAAATGTTCTCTATGTCTTAAACTAAGCCAATTTGAAAGAAATGTTTGTTTAGTGCCCTGAGGGTCAAACCTGCTGGGATCCCTGTGCAGACAAGGACAGGCGGGGATTCCAAAGATGACTATAGGGCTCCAGAGTGTAAATCTGGGAGCATTTTGACAGAAGTGCGTCAGTTCTGACCTTAACTCCCGCTGAATGCCTTGTTCCTGTGAGAGAAAACCTCTTCTGCTGAACTGTTCAAAATTCATTTCCAATGTGCATTTGCTCTGCTCCACTCTGTCTGAAAATATATGCAGACGAGGTTGATTGACAGCCCTCTAGTTACCATACCATGAAGGTTCAAACCAGAAAGGCTACAGCTCTAATTCACTGACAGCTGAAAGCTACAGAACCTTATTTCTTAGGTTCGTTCGTAAATCTCTACTCCTTGTCCCAAGAGGAAAACAAATAATGGGGGATTACATAGGACTAATGGAACTCTATATAGGATAAGGGTGTAAATATGGAAATCGCAGTCATGAATTCTCTGCTTTTCTGAGAAGAAAAGAAGTCACTTTTATTCAAGAAATTCTCACAAAGATGGCTGTTGAAATCATTTCATTTACCAAGAAATATTTCTTTTTCAAGTAGGAAAATACATAGGGCACACTTTCTTTATAATTTAACAATTAGCAAAGTATAAAATTATCCTATAATAAGATATTGAAATTCTGGCATAATCTCTCAACCGACTCACCAAATACTTAAATCTTACACCATTCTCCCTTATCCATCTCGAAAATTCTGGCTAGTTAAAGATTCATGCTTAACCATTTATTTAATATACAGTTATTTTTAAAAAGCAGTACTTTTCAAGACCGATCTAACTTGTTCAACAATTTTTCTCTTTTTGTTTTTTTTTAAGAATGACAAAATCACCGTGAACCCGATAAACTGAGAATGAGTGATCCTTTAGTAATATCCTTCAAAGGTTAGCCAGTTAGTTAGTGTAGGTGTCATATGTAAATTCACATTTAGCAACGTCTTAATCAAAATGATGTGTGTGTGTGAGCATGCACACACACACACACAATTCTGTTAGCAGAGAGAGGCTAGTAGATATGTCGAACAGACTCTTCATAGCATTCCTATGGTCCCACCTCCCACCCTGCATGCCTTTGCATAATCTCTCCCCTTGCACTTGGGCACAACCTGTGATTTGCTGCTGACCAATAGAATACGGCAAAAGTGATGAGATGTACATGATTATATTATATATTATATAAGATTGCAGCTTTGATCTTGCTGGAGTCTCTTTCTTTGTTGACTTTAAAGATACTCATGGCAAGGAACTGAGGATGCCTCTAGGAACTAAGAGTAACCTCCAGTTGACAGCAGCAAGTTCCCCAGGGTTTAGAGTTTAGAAAGCACTGCAATGAGGTAACTTCAGCCTCTGGGTGCTGTGTATTTGTATATTTTATTAGCTGAATACCAGTAGTCTTTCTTCAAGGCCACTGCGAACGTCAAAAAAGAACGAAGCCATTTCTACAACCCTGACTAAAGTCTAGCCTGGCTCCTTTCCCTTAGTTATATATTAGTCCATCCATTGATCCATCCACCTATTCATACAAAGGGGAAGATGGCTTAAGTGTTATCGTCTTCCAGATTCCAAAGCAGGCATTTTTGATGATATGAGATTAATGACAGGGCCCGGCCTTATCAATTTCTCATACTCTGCCTTACCCTAAATTTCCAGGCCCAAACTAGGCCAATTTGGGGGGCATATAAATCAATCCAGGCTCTGCATTGCATCACTCTGCAACCAATTACCCTGTGGCTAAATTTAACCCTAATGCAGTTGTTCAGTTTGATTTACTCATTTAGTAAGAGGTTCCTCTTAAGAGCACAACATAGCATTTAAAATTATGAGTGCGTGCTATTAAGTTTTGTAATTGATTAAGAACCCCCTGGAGTCTAGTCCCTGGCATTCAAATTTCAGCTATACCAGTTTCTACATCTATTACCTTAAGCAACCTACTTAGCTTCCATTACTGTCTGTTTCCTCCTCCGTCTAGTCAGGATATCCCCGGTACCTGCCTAGCAGTCAAATTGTTGGGAGACTTAAATGAGCTAATATATGTAAAGCACCTGGGACCATCCCTACAAAATGTTTAATGGATATCAGTTATAGCTATGGAAGAAGTTTCTTCCTCATTTGCCTAGCCTACATGAGGCAGGATTGTCCCTTAAACACTCTTAGCCCTTTCCCACTACTTCTTTCCCATTGGGTAGACAGAGCTATCTGTTCGGTAAGCGTTAGAGGACGAAGTGTGTATTCTTGATCCAGTCCCTTCCTCCCTCCTTTCTCTTGGGGATCTGGCTGTCCGGTGGAAGGATCTTTTCTGCTCCAGTGTTTGATCCCATATATTTTACAAGGACAGCGCGGTCCCCTTGCAGAGAGATCAGCCATTTTCCAGCTGTGTTACAGGATGATACCTAATACTGAGTTTCAGTTTAAAAACATATGCATGATTTTAATGAATAGTTATAATGTATATGTTTTACTAGTCAGAAGTCTATTTCAAGAAAGAGAATAACAGTCAGAAGATGACTTTTGAGATAATACATGGGGAGAAATCATGTTTTTTTATATTCCACCATTTATCTCAGTAAAATTTAGACAACCTTAGTTTCAGAAAAAAAATAATAAAATGAATAACTTCATGATTCTCAGATAAGGAAACCTTGGTAGATAGCCTTCTAAAGAACCCACATGATAATTTCCCCTGTATTAGTTTATGGCTAACGTAAGGAACTAGATTACCCACGTGTAATTAATGACTTCTCAACAAACAGGAAATTAATTTGAAATAATTTGCTAATTTTTATTCAAACTTATTTATTGCATACTAATATTTCAACTATTAAATTATAAAATTTCGATTTGAAAATACAATTTTTCAGATGGTTTCTAAGTACTTGCGTACGCCACAACTGATTGCGTAAGTTGGTATTCTTTTGAAAAGCAGTTGATGATAGATATCAAGTGTCTCCACGTATTTATACACTTTAACCAAATATCTTCTATAATCTATCTCCCAAAAATAATCAGAAATGAATATAATATGTTCAGCATATATATGTTTATTAAAACAATTTGAAATTGTGAGAAATTGAAAGGAACTTCAATAGTCAATGACAGAGAAAGGCTTAATAATCTTTGCTACAGCCATAGCCTTTAGTGTATCAGGCACTACAGTTAATGGTTATAAATTCCGAGTAATGGCAAGGATAGACAAATACGCAATAATCTTAATGAAAAGCAAATTTCATAAAATGGTGTGTACAGTGTTATAGGAGCAATGTTAAAACAACATCACAACATCAATGCTGACAACAATAGCAACAATCTACACAGAGGAATTAAATTGGGAAGGAAACTCCAGTACAAAACAGGGATCATTGTAAGGTAGTGATTTTCAGTCTGTTCCCCAAACCTCTGCCACTTTTATTGTATCTTCTATTTTCTAAGCATGGTAACTATTTTTGTTTCATAATTACTTACTTATTTATTTATTTTTTTGGTGAGGAAGATTGTCCCTGAACTAATATCTGTGCCCATCTTCCTCTATTTTCTACGTGGGATGCTGCCACAGCATGGCTTGATGAGCAGTGTGTATGTCCACACCTGGGATCCGAGCCTCTGAATCCTAGGCCGCTGAAGTGGAACACGTGAACTCAACCATTACAACACCACAGGGCGAGCCCCAGAAAATGTTTTTCTAAAGTGAGATGATAACTTTTTAAAAAAATAATTATAGGGGCCTCACCAAACCTTCCTCACCAAAAAAGAACAAAGAGGAAAAAAAAAGGCATTTTATTTTACTTGATTGCTTGAAAACCATTAAAAAGTGCATTCGCTGGTCAAAATTTTGCTTAGAATTTGAACATAAATTCAGCTTATTGCTGTTATAAACTTCTTGTCCCTAGTTAGTGTGGATTGCAAATCTCCATAGTACTTTTAGAATACTTAATGAAACATCTTTGATTTAATTTTGAGATGAACTCCAGCAGCGTTTCCTTATCATGCTGATGCATGATCGGGAAATGAATGCAGATAGATTGTCCAGGTTGTGTTAGGCCACACCCCACCACACTGCCCATCTCCAGCATCAGCTCCTACCTCAATCTAGCTGCATCTGCTGATTTGCCCAGGCATTTGGATTCTGCTCCAGGTTGGGATTCAGAAATGCGCAGGGGAATCTGGTGAACTATTGTAGAGGGGTGCAAGCAGCACGGGAGAAGGAATCTAGTACAATTCACTGGACCCAGCCAAAGGCATAGGATGGAATGCTCAGTCCTGGACAGCTGTGTGGCCTAAGGAAGAAAAGGCTGCTTATAAACTAAGATTTGTAAGGTCTGGGCCCTTAAGCAACTTTGCTGTGGGATCTCCCTAAAATATTCACAGATAGAAATGGGGGAAGCATTCCCTACTAGGAGGGAGAAATGGGAACTTTGTCCATGTCATGCAGTAGAGTGCATCAGTTGGCAGTCCAAGAAACGGGTAGCGGTGGACGGCAAATGGGTGTGGCTCATGAAGCTCCTGGGTGACCCAAGCGTCAGGAAAAAGCAGTGTTTTCTGAGACTGCAGGAACGTGGTACACAAGCTTGAGGAGGGCAGCACAAGGAGCTTGATTGAACGGTGCATTGAGCACTCTGAGAACTCTAAGAAAATAGAGATAGAAGGGAACCTCAAGAAAGAAACTGACATGCTACATTTCTGCAGGTAGGATGTCATCCCTCTAGCACATTATGAATCTGACTTTTAATGTGATTTAATTAGCCTGGTTAAGTTTGAGGACATTTAAGTAACACTTTTTTTCCCTCTTTTACCTATTAAAATGCAAGTGAGGAAGAATGTAGTACATCTATGATGTTTTTGCAAGATTATAGTTAAGTAATTCTCAATACATTTGCAATTGCAATACATTAAAATAGTCTACTTGGTATGCTGATACAAACCTGACCCAAAGTACTTATTCCAAATTTCGCTTATGGTTTCAATAATATTTTAAGAAAGATTTGAGAATTTGATAATGTCCTTTGAAATACTTAACTATTCTCCTGGTTGTCAAAAAATAAAATAAATTTGAAATTTCAGGGCATATGTGAGCTGTAATAGATCAGAGCTGGAAGATGCCTTAGAGATAATGTACTTCGGGGCTGTCATCTTATATGCAATAGAAATGCAAAAGCCAGTGAAGAGAATTAATTAACTTGCCCAAATCACATAGCTAGTTAGTAACATGCCTGGAGTCACATAACTGGGCAATGGCAGCGGTCTTGAAGCCAAGTCTTCACCACAAAGTACCGCCAGCTCCAGTTTTGCTACTACTTTGATAATTTAGAGAATTTTTCACTAAAAATGAAAAATAGAAATTGACCTGAGAATGTAAAAGAAAAAGTCCAGTTAATACTTCAATGAGTCAATTAAGTGAATGCAGTCTTAATCCATAAAAGGAATATGTCACTGTGACAATCAACTACCCTTGGAAGCACATCTGTACGAATCAGGCCAGTAGGCAATTAGGGGATTTTCTTCTATTTCATTTCAGTTACCTTTGTTGTATTTTGAAAAATTAAAATGCCCCTGCTAAGAAATTATTTCTTATTTGTATTCTTAGACTTCGATTGTAGGAAACTGATCCACATCCCCTTCTCTTAGATCCCGATGTTTAAAGATTAAATTTTATGTTTAAAATATTGTGATTCAAATGAACATTTTTATTTATGCAAATATAAAATCTCATTTTTGTCCAGTTTTATTGAGAAATAATTTACATACATCACTGTATAATTTTAAGGCTACAGCATGATGGTTTATATGCATATATTGTGAAATGATCACCACTATAGATTCAGCTAACATCTATCTTCTCGTGTAGGTACAATAAAAAGAAAAGAAAGAAAAAACAATAAAGGAAAAGAATTTTCTCCTTGCGATAGAATTCATAGCTTTACTCTCTTACAACTTTTCTATATATCATATAGCTGTGTTAACTGTAGTCATCATGCTGTACATTACATCCCTAGCACTTATTTGTCTTGTTACCGCAAGTTTGTTCCTTTTGACCACCTTTCTCCAATTTTCCCTCCACCTACCCTCTGACTCTGGTAACCACAAGTATGATCTCTTTCTATTAGTTTGTTTCTTGGTTTTGGGGTTTTCTTTTTAGATTCCATATATAAGTGAGATGGTGCAGTATTTATCTTTCTCCATCTGACTTATTTCACTTTGCATAATGCCAAGCTTCATCTATGCTGTCACAAGTGGTAGAATTTCCTCATTTTTTGTGGTTGAATAATATTCCATTGTACAGATCTTCCTTGACTTACAAGGGGGTAAAATGTCAATAAACACATTATAAGCTGAAAATTTCATAAGTCAAAGATGCATTTAATACACCTGATCTACAGAACATCATAGCTTAGCCGAGCCTACCTTAAATGTACTCAAAACACTTACATTAGCCTACAGTTGGGCAAAATCATCTAACAGAGAGCCTATTTTATAATAAAGTGTGGAGTATCTCATGTAATTTATTGAATACTTTACCAAAAGTGAAAAGCAGATTGATTGTAGGGGTACTGAATGGTTGAAAGAGAATTGATTGTTTACCCTCATTACTGAGGGGCTGACTGGGAGCTGCCCGGCATCATGAGAGACTATCATACCATATACCACTAGCCTGAGAAAAGATCAGAATTCAAAGTATGGTTTCTACTGAATGTATATCACTTTTGCACCATCATAACGTCAAACCATCGTTAGTCAGGGAAAATCTGTATATGTATACTACAACTTCTTTATCCATTCAACCATCGACAGACACTGAGGGTGTTTCCGTTTCTTGGCTATTGTAAATAATGCTTCTGTGAACGTGGGGGTGTAGATATCTTTTTGAGTTAGCATTTTTGTTTCTTTTGGATGTATTCCCAGAAGTGGAATTGCTGGATTGCATAGCAGTTCTATTTTTAATTTTTTGAGGATCTTCCATACTGTTTTCCATAGTGGCTGTATTAATTTACAATCCCACCAGCAGTGCACAAGACTGCCCTTTTCTCCATATCCACACCAGTATTTATCTCTTCTCTTTCTGATGATGGCCGTTCTAACAGGTGTGAGGTGACATCTCATTCTGGTTTTAATTTGCATTTCTCTAATGACGAACGATGTTGAGCATCTTTTCACGTGCCTATTGGCCTTTTGTATATCTTCTCTGGAGAAATATCTATTCAGATCCTTTTCCCATTTTTTAGTTGGGTTATTCGTTTTATTGCTATTGAGTTGTATGAATTCTTTATATATTTTGGATATTAACTGCTTATCAAATATATGATTTGAAAATAGTTTTTTCCATTTTATAAGTTGTCTTTTCACTTTGTTGATGATTTCTTTTGCTGTGCAGAAGCTTTTTAGTTTGATGTATTGCCACTTGCTTATTTTTTATTTTGTTGCTTTAGGTCTCATATCCAAAAAATCATTACCAAGACCCATGTCAAGATTTATTCCTATGTTTTCTTTCAGGAGTTTCATAGTTTCAGGTCTTATATTTAAGTCTTTAATCCATATTGAGTTAATTATTGTGAGTGGTGGGTCCAGTTTCATTCTTTTACATGTGAGTATCTGATTATATCAGCACCATTTATTGAAAAGATTGCCTTTTCTTCATTGAGTCTTCTTGGCTCTCTCGTCAAATACTTGTTGACTGTATATCCTTGGGTTTATTTCTGGGCTCTTAATTCTGTTCCATTGGTCTATGTCTATTTTTATGCCAGTATCATACTTTTCTGATGACCATAGCTTTATAGGATAGCTTGAAATCAGAAAGTGTGATGCCTCTTGCTTTGATCTTCTTTTTCAGGATTTCTTTGGTTATTTGGGGTCTTTTGTGGTTCCATATAAATTTTAAGAGTGTTTTTTTTTTTCACTTCTGTAAAAAATGCCATTGGAATCTTGATAGGGATTGCATTTAATCCATAGATGGCTTTTGACATTTCAACAATATTAATTCTTCTAATCTTTGGACATGAGATACCTTTCCATGTATTTGTGTCTTTGATTTCTTTCATCCATGTCTTGAAGACATGGTAGAGATCTTTCATCTCCTCAATTAAACTTATTCCTAAGTATTTTATTATTTTTGATGCTATTTTAAGTGGGATGAATTTCTTTATTTCTTTTTCCGAATATTCGTTGTTAGAATATAGAAACACTAGTGATTTTTGTGTGTTAGTTCTGTATCTGGCAGCTTTATTGAATTCATTGATTAAATCTAACAGTTTTTTGATTGAGTCTTTAGGATTTTTGTATCTATAAAATAATCTCTTCTGCAAATAGAGACAATTTTAATTCTTCTTTTCCCCTCTGACAACTTTTATTTATTTTTCTTGCCTGATTGCTCTAGCTAGGACTTCTGGTACTATGTTGAACCCTTGTCTTCTTCCTGATCTTAGAGGAAAAGCTTTTAACTTTTCACCATTGAGTATGATGTTAGCTGTGTGCTTTCATATATGGTTGTTATTATGGTGAGATATGCCTAATTTGTTAAGAGTTTTTATCATGAATGGATGTCGAATTTTGTCAAATGCTTTTTCTGTGTTTATTGAGATGATTGTATAATTATTTTCTTTCATTCTATTAATGTGATGTATCACATCGATTGATTTGCATATGTTGAACCATCCTTGAATCCCAGGGATACATCTCACTTGATCATGGTGTATGATTCTTTTTACATGCTGTTGAATTTGGTTTGCTAGTATTTTATTGAGAAGTTTTCATCTATATTCATCAGGAATATTGACCTGTAGTTATCTTTTCTAGTAGTGTCTTTTCCTGGTTTTGGTATTGGGATAATGCTGATACCTTATAAAATTAGTTTGGTGGGAGTGTTCCCTTCTCTTTGATTTTTTGGAAGAGTTTGAGGCTTGGTGTTAATTGATCTTTAAGTATTTGATAAAATTCTCCAGTGAAGCCTAATGATCTTTGGCTTTTCTTCATTGGGAGATTTTTGACTACTAATTCAATCTCCTTACTAGTAAATGGTCTATTCTGATTTTCTGTTTCTTCCTGATTCAATCTTTGTAGGTTGTATGGTTCTAAGAATTTTTCTATTTCATCCAGTCTGTCCAGTTTGTTGGTGTATAGTTGTTCATAGTAACCTCTTATGATCCTTTGAATTTCTTTGGTATTAGTTGTAAAGTCTTTTTTTCATTTATAATTTTGTTGATTTATTTCCTTTCCCCTTTTTCCTTGCTTAATATAGCTACGGCTTTGTCAATTTTGTTTATCTTTTCAGCAAGCCAACTCTTAGTTTGGTGAATCTTTCTATTGTTTTCTGTTCTCTATTTCATTTATTGCTGCTCTAATCTTTATTATTTTCTTTCTTAGGCTAACTTTGGGCTCAAATTGTTCTTTTTCTAGTTCCTTAAGGTGTAGAGTTAGGTTGTTCATTTGGGATCTTTCTCACTTCTTAATGTAAGTGTTTATTGCTATGAACTTCCCTCTTAGAACTGCTTTTGCTGCATCCCCAAAATTCTGGTATGTTGTGTTTAAAATCTTATTTTAGTGATTAAATAACCTACATTAGTTTTTTAATGAGTATTTCTTTTTTCCCACTGAGTTTAACATACTTCTCTAAAATTAGCAATATCATACTAAAAATAACGAGAAATAACATTTAGTTTTGAGGAGTAAGAGTTGAGGCAATCTGGGCTATATTTTAGTAAAAAGAGTGAGGTAAGAAAAGTTAGAAAATTTGATAATGGCATAGTAAGAAGAGCTAGCATCAGCTAGTCCTCATAATGTTCCAGGTGGCATATGTGCATTTCCTGAAGCTGAGAACAAGCCCATGTGATAGAAACTCTCATCCTCTTACTTATCCCCATGGTACAGCTGAGAAAACTGAAGTATGGAAGATTATATGACTTTGCCAAAATCAAACAACTGATAAGATATAGACATAGAAACCAAGGTAAGTAAACAGATCCCAGAGCCTGAATGCTTAACCTATGCCTACTATTGCTTTTTTTTTTTTTTTAAGATTTTATTTTTCCTTCTTCTCCCCAAAGCCCCTCAGTACATAGCTGTATATTTTAGTTGTGGGTCCTTCTAGTTGTGGCATGCGGGATGTCACCTCAGCTTGGCTTGATGAGCGGTGCTGGGTCTGTGCCCAGGATCCAAACTGGCAAAATCCTGGACCACCAAAACAGAGCATGGGAACCCAACCACTTGGCCATGGGGCCAGATTCCCTACTATTGCTTTTTAATATCACTAGTTTATCAAATGCATTAAAAGTTCTACCAGTAAGTGGAACCAATAAGTTAAAATCTTTTCATGGCTTCATTATTTAACAGATTTCAAATAAAATTATTTTCCCTTCTGAGGAAAATACTGTCTAGAAACACACTAGTCTCTACCTGTAATATTATTTCCCCTCCTTTGTATTTGGCTAGAATTTATAATAAAAGTCTGAAACCCAAAATTTAACAAAAGAAGAGGGAAAAAAAAGGACCCTGTCAATTATATGTATTGCATTGCAAGAGCAAAGCAAGAAAGGGAGACAGGGCTCATCAGCCAAGGGCTGGACAAAATCACACTCAGAGTTCCTAATACATCAAAAGGGTAGACTGCTTTTTATTCCTGTATATTAGCAACAATTCCTCTAAGATTTGTGGCCAGCAAGGGAGAAGGAACCTCATGACATACAGTATAGGAAAGAGGAGATATCAGGACTATGAGCAAGGAAGTGAAAAGTGGACTCTGTGGCCATGAATTATCAAACTTCAAGAGAGTGAGAGTGATAACATATATTAGAATGAAGTCAAATTATTTGTTCAATAAATATTCAGCATCTATAAAGGTGTTACAGTACTTGTCCAAGGAAACAAAATAGTTAGATCAATAAAGTTGTCACAGTATTTATCCAAGTAAATATAATATTAAATAGCTGTGCTAATTTAACCTTTTAAATTTAGAGGATGTACATTCATTCTGTTGATTGTGGAGGAGCTGACTTCTAAACCATTGGTCCTCCTCATCCTTCAGGGCTAAGTCTCACCAAGATAGTAAATATTTCCACATAGTTTTTATCTAAATTTGTAGCAAAAAGTATTTGTTTTTTATTTACTCATTTATTTTTTTATTGCCCACCAGATTATAAATTCCACGATGGCAGATATAATATTCTGTTATTAATGGATACACAGCATCTAATACAGTATTTCATGTATAGTAGATACTTTACAAATATGTATTAAAAGAATTTGTTAAACGAATGAATCATTTATTCTATAAGATCAAATCATGTAAGATTTGTAGGAAGAGTAGGAAATTATGTCCGTAGGATAAAATAACAATAAATAAATTAATCTTACCTTTAGCTTAAATTTTTATCACATTGATAAAACGGATGATAGAAAATTTCAAATGGACTCTCTGTTCTCATGAGTCTCCATATTTTTATAATTATTCCATCTTATATTTTCGTTATATTTATTACACTTTATTTTTAAAAATTTCTAGGGATCCAACAGGTCTGAGTTTTAATCCTGACAATGTTACCTGTGACCTTGTTTAGACAAAAGCATTTCATGATATTTTAAGATTGATCATTTTTTAAGTAAAATGACAGGGCAATGTTATTTCAAAGTATTTTCATTAAGGACCATAATCTACAATGCTCTTAATGTTATATGCCACTGGGTTTGTCCTTTTCTTAAATCAACATAAATTATTGCTATTGTTAGTGTTATTTACTTAAAATCATTAAAATCCATTGATGTCAAAGCATCTGCATAAATGCAGAAAACCATAATCTAGATATTTTTTACTTATTTTTAAGAACAGAACAAAAGTAACAATGTGTATTGGTTTTTTAATCATATGTCGGATGTTACAACAACACAGGATAAAATGATGCCTCTGTTCATTTTTTTTTTTTTTGAGGAAGATGAGCCCTAAGCTAACATCCTTTGCAGTATGTGTCCATCTTTCTCTATTTTATATGTGGGAGGCCTGCCACAGCATGGCTTGATAAGCGGTGTTAGGTCCATGCCCAGGATCCTAATTGGCAAACACCAGGCTGCCAAAGCAGAGTGTGCCAAGTTAACCACTATGCCACCAGGCCAGCCCTCTTTTTTTTTTTAAAGTATGCTTCTTTTTTTGGTGAGGAAGTATGGCCCTGAACTAACATCTGTTGCCAATCTTCCTCTTTTTTTTTTTCTTCCTCCCTTAAGACCCAGGAAGTAGTTGTATATCCTATTGCAAGTCCTTCCAGCTCTTCTACGTGGGATGCTGCCGCAGCATGGCTTGATGAGTGGTGTGCAGGTCCATGCTCAGGATCCAAACCAGTGTTCCCTGAGCCGCCAAACAACCACTACACCACTGGGCTGACCCCTCTGTTCATTCTTTTAACCAAAAACTATGTATTTCAAATTTGTAAGCTAAGTTGTATATAAGACAAGGAGTTAAACACTATTTTGTATTTAACTAAGAATATATGTTATTTGCCTTTGGTCTCATCTTAGATGCACGCTAAAGATAAAAGCAAGACCCCTATCTGAAAACAAAATAAAAAAGAAAATGAAAAAACAGAAAGTTTTGAACTATTCTTTTTTAGTAAAGTATAGATTTTAAGCATCACAATTTGCCATGTTTCTCCTGAATATTATTGTTTGATCATCAATTGCTACATAATGACCAGCCCAAAACTTAAGAGTGTTTGTGGGGCTGATTTCATCTAAGGCTCACTCAAGTGGCTGCGTTCAGCTATCAGTTTGCCCAGCCTGGATGGTTTAGGATGGCTAAACTCTCATGCCTGGAAGTTGGCACTGGCTGTTTACTGGGGCTCAAATTCTCACTTAACTGTCCTACAAAGGTCTTTCCTAGAAAGGGCCTTATCTTCCTTCTTAAAATGGAGGCTTCAGAGCAGTGTTCCAAGGAGGTGAAGGTGGAAGTAGCAGGGCTTTTTGAGGCATAGGCTCCAGAACTTGTGTGATGTCGCTTCTGTCACGTTCTATTGATCAAATGTAGTCACAAGGCCCAGCTACTTTCAAGGCTGGTGGAGAAACAGACCCTACCTCTGAATGAGAGGAGAAGCAAAGTCACATTGCAAAGAGGGCTTGCATAAAAAGATGGGAGTACTTTGTAGCCAGTAAATAATCTATGAGTCTGCCCTCTGGCCTCAAATTATTTACATTCCTCTTACATGTAAAATATCCCATCCCAGAATCTGCAAAAGTCTAGTCTCATTTCTGACATTGTTATTAGCTTTCTAGGGCTGCCATAACAAAGTATCACAAACTGGGTGGTTTAAAGAAGAGAAATTTATTGTGTCGAAGCTCAGGAAGCTAGAAGTCCGAAATCAAGGTATTCCGTTGTTGCATTCTGCTGACGACCGTGAGGAAAGGATCTGTTCCAGGCCATTCTCCTTGGCTTATACCTGGCTGTCTTCTCTCTGTGTCTGTTCACATAGTGTTCTTTCTGTATACGTGTCTCCAAATTTCTTTACATAAGGATACCAGGCATATTGGATCAGGGCCAACTCTATTAACCTCGTTTTAACTCTATTACCTCTGCAAGGACCCTATTTCCATATAGGGTAGCATTCTGAGGTACTGCATGTTAGGACTTCAGCATATGAATTTGGGCCGGGGGTCAGTGTGAGAGGGACACCATTCAACCTATGACAGACATCCAGCTCTAAATCTAGGATCTCATGATCTGCATTTGATTCAGATACAGATAAGTCTTCTTCTCTGTGGCTCCTCTAGCATCTTTTGATCAGGAGACTAGAAAGACAAATTACTTGCCCCCCACACAGCAGCAATACAGTGGTGAGATAGGAAAGCTGCAACAATACTCCTGTTCAAAAACATAAAGAAAAGGAAGGACATATTATCTGTCTCTGTGTCATAATTCTGAAACCCAAGCAGGGATATATCAATACTTCCCCCAACTCTGGATGCATGGGAATTCCTTGATTAGGATCTTGTTCTCCCTCCAGACAGGTCACTATTCTACTGTTCTCCTTTGCTCTTGGCTGCACCGTCTGCAGCCTGGTCTTCACACTCTGAGACATCTTCACTTTTCATTAAGAAAGGGCATTTTTGCAGCTGGCTAGCTTTGTTAGTATGCTTTCTTCCCATACAAAGTTGGAGGCCCAGAGGCCTCTTTTAATTTTGAACTACTGGATTCTCTTCTAATCTACACTGGTGGTGATTTTGTCAATACAACTATTTTTAAATCTTTTTTTGTAAAGGAATCTTACTGGAGTACACACCACTCCTCAAAAAACATATCGTAATTCTCTCAGGACAGTCCTCTCTATAACATGGGCCATGTGTGAGGCTGCTGGGGGGCAACACCCTTAAGATTCTTAACAGTCTTTTTGTCTAGCTGAGTGTGTCTACTAGGCACCACCTGAAAATATTCAGAAGTCCTAGTAAGATATCTTATAGTCACAACATTGGTTTGTTTTGTGGCCTCAGGCCTTTTTTATCTTTCAAAATATTTTCTTTTTATTGTGTGGGAGACTGACGATAAGAGATGTTTTTATTTTCCAACTCAGCAAATCCTGGGCCTTCTATATTTTCTCTAAACTATGCTTACAAACTGAACAATTACTTTCTTTCATCTCTCTTTCTGTATATTATCAATGTATATCTAGAAAAATCCAATTAGCATATTCAATATTCTGCTTAAAACTATTCTTATCCAAATTCATAAGTTTTTCAAGTGCTGGAAGGAGCAGTTTTGCAAATGTTTCCACAGCAAGACACAAGTTGTCTATTTTCCAGCCTTCAATAGTCCCTTCACCATTTCCCCAGTTTCTGCCCACACTCAGAAACAAACACAATGTCACATGTTTCAGGTTTTTAGTTATGGCAGCACTCAACTTTCAAGTGCCAATTTCTATTTCAGTTATTGAGAGATATGAATAAACAAGTAGATTAAGAAAAATGATTTTATTATTTCTCTATGATTCTATGTTTGTGTTTATCGGCTGGTTCTTTGCTATTGTCCCCTTGGGTGACTCATGAGGCTGAATTCAGGTGATAGGTTAGCTGGTGGCTATGCCCAGCTAGAAGAGCTGGGATGTCTGGGACCTCCTCTCCATGTGGTCTCTCATCTTACATGTCTTTATGACATGGTGGTTCAGAGCTCTGTTGTAAGAAGATGAGCACCAATGTGTAAGCCTCTGTTTGCTTCACGTTTGCCGATTTCCTATTGGCCAATCGCAATTTACATGACCAAGCCCAGATAAGCAGAAAATAAAATACGGCGTGGATACTGGGAAGACATGATTCACTAGGGACCATTCCTGTAACAAGCTACCACAATAGCCAGTGAACCTATGACAGATTCAAATCTTGAAAAATGTACCTGTATAGGGAATTTTTAAGGTAAACCATTAGGATACAATTTCACCAAAACAAGAGGAAATGGCATGCATTTTCCCCCCATTTCAAACAATTAAACTTGATAGGCAGTTACAGAGGTATCAATTAAATAATTCTAGCATGAAATTAGCTTCTACTTCAAGAGACACTATCATTGGTATTATCGATATAAGAGGGTGAATTGGTGGAATTACAAAATCAGAGAATTTAAATGGATGTTTGGAAGAAAACACCACCCATTCTCTTTTCTACTAAGAGGTTACAGTTAACTTACCTTGGAAGATTACAGTTTATAATTTGCTTTAAGCATTTCTGTGAAGGGAGATTCAATTTCTCTTGAAATGTATTTTACTCCAAAAGTAAAAGGGAAAGTAGAAGAGAAAAGGCATTTCATCATAGTGATTCAGAGTCTCGACTTTGCTAGATTTGGACTGGAGTTGCAGCTCAGTTATTTAGTACAGGGTTACCCTGGGTCAATAATTTAACACATCTTTGCCACAATTTGCCCCTGTGTAAAGTGAGACTATTTCACTTACTTCGTTCTCAGAAGGTATTACTATTAGAATTAGTTGTGAAGTCCAAAGACATTTAATTCATGAGAACATATTTATCTAGGTTCAAACTGTGGTTTAGTGACATGATTTCATTTAACTGATCATAAGAAATTAATATCCCATTTACCTTAGCATTGAAAAGAAAGAAATACATAGGAATAAATTTGACCAATGAAGTAAAAGACCCGTACACTCAAAACTATAAGATACTGATGAAAGAAATTGAAGATGACATAAATAAATGGAAAGATATACTGTGCTCATGGACTGGAAGAGTTAGTACTGTTAAAATATCCATACTACCCAAAGCAAGCTATGGATTCAATGCAATCCCTGTCAAAATACCAATGGCGTTTTTCACAGAACTAGAGCAAAGCATCCTAATATTTTTATGGACCCAAAAAGACCCTGAATAACCAAAACAATCTTGAAAAAGAAGAACAAAGCTAGAGGTATCACACTCTCTGATTTCAAACGATATTACAAAGCCATAGCAATCAAAACAATATGGTACTGGCACAAAACCAGACACATGGATCAGTGGAACAGAATAGAGAGCCCAGAAATAAACTTACCCATGTATGGTCAATTAATCTACAACAAAGGAGGCAATAATACACAACAGGGAAAAGACAGTTTCTTCAATAATTGGTGTTGGGAAAACTGGACAGCTACGTACAAAAGAATGAAACTGGACTACTATCTTACACCATATATATACAAAAATAAACTGAAAATGGATTAAAGACTTGAATGTAAGACCTGAAACCATAAAACCCCTAGAAGAAAACATAGGCAGTAAGCTCTTTGACATCAGTCTTAGCAATCTTTTTTATGGTTTGTTGTCCTCAGTCAAGGGCAACAAAAGCAAAAGTAAACAAATGGGACTACATCAAATTTAAAAACTTTTGCACAAATTTAAAAAAGAAACCATCAACAAAACAAAAAGACAACCTACTGAGTGGGAGAATATATTTGTAAATGATATATCTGATAAGAGATTTGTATCCAAAATATATAAATAACTCATACAACTTAATACAAAAAAAACCCAAACAATCCAATTAAAAATGGGCAGAGGACTTGAATAGACGTTGTTCCAAAGAAGACATACAGATGGCTAACAGACACACACAAAGATGATCAACATCACTAATCATCAGGGAAATGCAGATCAAAACAACAATGAGATATCACCTCACATCTGTCAGAATGGCAATTATCCAAAAGACAAAAAATAATAAATGTTTGAGAGGATGTTGAGGAAAGGGAACCCTTGGACACTGTTGGTTGGAATGTAAATTGGTGCAATCACTATAGAAAACAATACGGAGTTTCCTCAAAAATTTAAAAATAGAACCACCATATGATCTAACAACTCCACTTCTGGGTATTTATCCAAAAAAAAATGAAAACATTAATTTGAAAAAAATGTATGTACCCCTATGTTTACTGCAGCATTATTTACAATAGCCAAGATATGGAACAACCTAAGCATCCATCGATAGATGATTAGATGAAGAAGATGTGGTATCTATATAAAATGGAATATTACTCAGCCATGAAAAAGAATGAAATCTTGCCATTTGCAACAACATGGATGGAACTTGAGGACACTGTGCTAGGTGAAATAAGTCAGGCACAGAAAGACAAAGACCATATGATTTCACCTATAGGTAGAACGTAAAAAATGAAACAAATGAACAAACAAAACAAAACAGGAACAGGCTCATAGATACAGAGAACAAACTGGTGGTTGCCAGTGGGGAGGGTGTTGGGGAGATGGATGAAATAGGTAAAGGAGATTAAGAGGTACAAACTCCCAGTTTACGAGCAAGTCACAAGGATGTAATGTACAGCATAGGGAATATAGTCAATAATATTGTAGTAACTCTGTATGGTGACAGAAGGTAACTACACTTAGCATGTTGCACATTTCTTGATGTGTATAAATATCTAGTCACTATGCTTTACACCTGAAACTAATATAATACTGTATGTCAATTATACTTCAATAAAAAATTAATGTTTTTTTCTTTAAAATTAAATATACATCTGATTTTACTTTCTGAGAACAAGGGAGTGGTATAGAATATTTAAACATATCAGTCAAATATTTTTGGTTGCAAAAAACAGAAATTATCTAGATTAAGCAAAAACAGAAGAAATGTATTATAAATGTGTAATACAAAGGAGTCTCATGAAACATAAAGAGCAGAAAGGTAGATTGGAAAGAACTGAAAGTTATCAGCACTTTCTGTAACTCAACTGTGTCTTTGTTATGCATCTGCTTTACTGTTCTCTCTCCTTGCAGCCTACCTGCATGATTTAATAGGATCACCAGGCCCTAGCTCTCTGGATTCCTGTCACAGTTTTCTGGTTGTAAAGAGAATATGCTTTATATCTTCCACTGGCCCTTGCAGAGCCTCTCTCCATTCTTTTCCTCCCTACTCCCTCCCTAGGAGGCAGAGCTGTATGGCCAGCATCAGCAGCAGGCACTTTGATGTCCTCTGGCTTTCAATTGGACTTTGCCAATGGAAAGCATCAGAAAATTTTGAAGGACTGACATGAGAGGAATTATATCTTATGGCAAAGAAAGCCCTGAAAGAGACTTTCAATTGCTCCCTGCTTCTGGAAGCCGCTTACTGTCAGTCAGGAGACATTCTGGACCTGCCGCGGTAGCACACCCTGATCCTTGAAAATCCAGAACCTGACCTCTGCGCCATTTCTGCTGTCTATGTCCACCGAGGCGCAGGAATATCCTTCTTAGACGGCCTGAATCCAGTGATAATCGCCATGTAGAATTTCAGGGCCAGTGTTAGCAGATAGTTCCGCCTCTACAACCCAGGATCCCCATATGAAATCAACTTTTAAACTACTCTGAAGTTGAATGGAGGATAAGCACTACTTCTACATCTAAAGAAAGACTTATAAGCAAACAAATATTGCCTTCCCTAATGCAAGTGCAATTGAATGTGCTTTACTTTGCAGTTATCGCTGGAAACATCTGGTTTTTGCTGAGAAATGTATTAAAAATAAAGTATATAGACCTGTGCTGTACTGTACTGTAGCCACTAGCCACATGCAGTTAATTAAATTAAATTAAAAGTAAATGCAGTTAAAACTATAGTTCGTTGGTTGCACTTGTCATATTTTGAGTGCTCGAGTCACATGTGGCTGTTGGCTATTGGTGACTATATTGGATAACACAGATTATAAAATCTTTCCATCATTGCAGAAAGTTCTATGAGTTGGTGCTGACATAGACTACACTAATTTTTGAAATGTACAGCACTGTATAGTTGCCATTATGGAGACAGAATTATTCAAAAGTTTCAGGGTCAATGAACATCTATTCTCTAAATAGTCGAGAGCTTCTTTAAGTTAATAAAACAAACAAAAAAATAAAAGTAGGTAACATTTATTGAACATCCATAAAACACCTGACCCTGGGCTGTGTTCATGGATTAGGTCATTTAATCGTCAAAAATCTGTTTTACTTCCATGCTATTAGCATCCCGCCTACTAATATTTTACAGCTAGTAACTGGCACAAGCAAAATTAGAATCCAGCTAATCTGACTCCAAAGCCTAGTTCTTAATAGTTACAGTCTGCTGCCTTCCTAATAATTGGAGAAATATTGAATTATTTGAGACTTTCTCTTTCTATGAGTGAGAAAGACTAGGTAACCATCATCAAGGAAAATGAGACAGTGTTCAACACCTTGCAAGTATTCAATACTTCTCACAAAATTTTTTAAGTGCCTTTGTCATCTGAACTAAATACCCTATAAATTTGCTTTATATTTTTTTAAAAAATCTAAAATATATTAAGATCCACTTTATTCAAAAGAGTATGACCATTGCTAAAAGCACACTGCTAATTTTGGACAGATTTTAGGGGATGTTACTGACACAGCATTCCTTTGCAATCATCAATAGGACATATATGTTGTTTTCTTTCTTTATCCTCCATAGATTAACCTCTCTTAAAACCATCTCAGTTATTAAAGAAGTAAGAAAACAAATTGAAATAACAGTTGATGATTTAGTCCCTTTAGATCATTTTCTGAGTCAATGCAACCAAGGCCTTTATTAGCACAAGGTTAAAATGTGTAAGGAGGAATTTACACCTAAGGTATTTGCATAGCGATGTTTAAGAAACAGACATTTTTATTGATGGTTTGCATCATTAGCACTATTATTAATTGTATTCAAATATATGACTTCACCTTCAAAAAATATTTTTTCTTGTCTCATAAATTATATCTTTGGAGCACTACAATACTTCTATTCACATAATATAAAAACAGATAAAGGAAAAATAAATTCAATAATTAAATATTTCAATTTAATGTCTTTTTATAGCAGAAAAGTATGGGTTACACAACTAAAATGCATTTTATTTGCGTACTTACAAAGATATTTTTAAGATAATGAAATATCTCTTGACAATAAATGTGTCTTTTTGCAAATAGAAAATGACTTAATTTTTTTTCTTACTGGCAGCAGTTTGGTTTTGCATAAGTTAGTATTTCCTGCTGCGCTAAACATTAATTCAGAAAGGATGATTGACGGCAACTTAGGTATTCAAAGCCCAGGCTGCATAGATCAGATCAGATTGACTTCCTTACTTCCTAATATTCAAAGAGGATATTTTTCTGATACCCTCAAGAGGTTTCTGGAGATTTCAGCACTTCTTTGCATCTGTTAATTGCTCATCATGTTTTTCAACTTGTATGGAAAATGACAAGTGAGATTTCTCCAGAATAGGCCTCCTTTACTGTTGGAAGAAATTTATTATTTAAAAAATCAGGGCAATACAGCATTATTCACTATGGATTTGAAATTTGAAATATACCGATTACCATATTTCAAATATTATTTATTAATTTATTTTAGGACATTAAAAGTAGGATGCATATTGACTCTTTTGTTTTGTTTTTTTGGCGTTTATGTTCCTAACTGCTATCCCTCTAACATCCATTTACTTGGCATGTCATATACTGTGCAGTAAAGAAATAATTCAGCAGGACTGGGTTGTACAAACTCTACACATTCCAAAGAAAGTTTAGCCCTTGGCCAGCTCCTGGTAGATAACTTTTTTTTTTTTTTTGAGGAAGATTAGCCCTGAGCTAACATCTGCTGCCAATCCTCCTCTTTTTGCTGAGGAAGACTGGCCCTGAGCTAGCATCCATGCCCCATCTTCCTCTACTTTATATGTGGGATGCCTATCACAGCATGGCTTGCCAAGCAGTTCCATGTCTGCACCCGGGATCCAAATCGGTGAACCCCCGGCCACCGAAGCAGAATGTGCACACTTAACTTCTGTGCCACCAGGCTGGTCCTGGTAGATAACTTTTAAATCTGTGGAATATCATGCTTAATGAGTGTTTTTGTTTACCTGGGACCTTGGGTCACACTAAGTCTCTGCTAACAATATGATTTGAGCTGTGAGTCATGCAGTATGAGTTTGCTAGAGGGTGAAGAAATAAAATCAGCCACGTAGCTGCTCCATGCCTACATGACCAATCCCCAATCAAATCCCTGGACCTCAAGTCTTGGAGGAACTTCCATGGTTGGCAATACTCCATATGTGTTGCCACACATATTTCCTGGGAGGATGAAGTGTTGTTGACATGACTCCACTGAGAGAAGACACCTGGAAGCTTGTACCTGTCTCACCTGACCTTTGCCTTATGCCCCTTTTTCCTTTGCTGATTTCATTCAGTTTCCATTCACCATAATAAAACATAGTTGTGAGTACATCACCTTTTCTGAGTTGTGTGAGTCCTCTTGGTGAATCATGGAACCCAAGGGTGGTCTTAGGGACCCACTGAACGCTCAGTGTTTGAAAGCATTTTTAAGATCTTTCTGCATTTCACCCCATAGAATCATAGAATGATTGACTTAAGGTCACGTGAAATGCAAAGCCCACATATTGTCTCTTTTCCCATGAATGCTAAAGTTTATCAGATAAAAATAACTCTAGTATGATATTTTCACTTTTTAAATATTATATATGGATGGACTACATTAGTATTTCTTACACAAGATTGTAACGTATATTCATGTTAGACACTATGAAGTAATATATGTATATCATGTTTGTGTCAAGGACATCTATGATATTACAACATTATTTTCAATAGATGTTCTTTAATACTATTCTTCTGCTCAACACTCGAAATCTTAATTATAGAAACTCCAATAAGCTATTGTATAGTTTAAACTTATTTTATAGTTTAATCTAAAAACTTGGCATAATACAAACCATTTTATTATTGTAGACTTAGTAATTGTTTTTACTCATATTTAGATAGGAATCTATTATATGATGAAGATGGAAATTCAAATCTGTGGTAAAAGAGTGAGCTAGAAAAGAGAAATGATGTTGAGAAAATAAGCAATTCTTTGTTGGAATAAGAAGAAAAACTAAAAATATTATCCTACCTTGCCTGGTACAAAAAATATAATCTAGATGGATTAAATATACTTGTATATATAAATAAATTTATTTTTTAGAGCAGCATATATCTATATAGACACACTCATATATGTGTGCTTATACATATACACAAATATATATACATGTTTATGAGAAAATTAGAAATAATATTTTATTAGTTTTAAGTAGGAAATTGCTTTTGAGCAAAAAGTAATTTTAAAGGAGAAGAATGATGATTTTATCCTATAAAATTGAAACTGTTTATAACAAGAGCATGAAACAAACTTAAAATTCAATTGAGATTCTAAGCAAAAAATATTCCCAACATATACAACACAAAAGGAAAACTATAAAGAAGTCTTTCTTAAAAAAAAAAAAATGAGCAAAAATTATGAATAGATATTTCGCAAAGAATAAATGTTAATGGCCAATAAAGGGTAGGGAATTTGCTTAATCTGGCTCTAGTTTTGAATCTTAAAAAATTAATGTGTTTTCTTCTAGTAAAGCATGTCATTTGATTGTTTTTTCTATAGATTTTATTTTTTAGAGAAGTTTTAGGTGTACAGCAATATTGAAAAAAAGATACAGAGAGTTGCCATACATCCTCTGTTCCCATACATGCACAACCTTCCCTATTTTCAACATCCCCCACCAGAGTGTTACATTTGTTATAATTGATGAACCTACATTGAAACATCATAATCCCCCAAAGTACATAGCCTGCCTTAGGGGTTCACTCTCAGGGTTGTAGGTTTTATGGGTTGGACAAATGTATAATGATATGTATCCATCATTATAATATCATACAGAGTATTTTCACTGCCCTAAAATCCTCTGTGCTCAGCCTCTTCATCCGTCCCCTCTAACCCCTGGCAAGTACTGATCTTTTTTGACTTTTCTAGAATGTCATATACTTAGAATCATACAGTACGTAACGTTTTCATGACTTCTTTTTCTTGGCAATATGAGCTTAAGGTTTGTACATATCTTTTCATGACTTCATAGCTCATTTCTTTTTAGTGCTGAATAATATTCAATTACCTCGATGTACCACAGTTTATTTATCCATTCACCTACTTAAAGACATCTTAGTTGCTTCCAGATTTTGGCATTTATGAATATAACTGCTGTAAACATTTGTGTGAAGGTTTTGTGTGGGCATAAGTTTTCAGCTTCTTTGGGTAAATACCAAGGAGCACAATTTCTGGATCTTATGGTAAGAATATGCTTACTTTTGTAAGAAACCAAGAAAATATCCTCCAAAGTGGCTATACCCTTTGGCTCTCCTACCAGCGCTGAAGGAGAGGTCCTGTTGCTCTCCAGCTTTTGGTGTAATTAGACTTCCAAATTTTGGCTATTATAACAGGTATGTAGTGATATCTCATTGTTGCTTTAATTTGCATTTCTTATGGCATCTGATGTGCAGCATCTTTTTATTTGCCAATCTGCCAGGCCTATGTATATCTTCTTTGGTGAGATGTCTGTTATGGTCTTTGTCTCATTTTTAAATCAGGTAGTTTTCTTACTACTGAGTTTAGGTATTCTTTGTGTATTTTGGATAGTGGTCCTTTCTCAGATGTGTTTTTTGGGTATTGTCAGTCCTCCAACTTTGTTCTTCTCCTTCCATATTATATAGGCTATTCTGGGTTTTTTCCCTCTCTATATATACTTTAGAATCAGTTTGTCAATATGCAAAAAACAGCTCATTGGAGTTTTGATTGAGATTATGTTGAATCTATAGATCAAGGTGGGAAGAATCTATATCTTGACATATTGAGTCTTCCTGTAAATAAACAGGAATATCTCCATTTATTTAGTTCTTCTTCGATTTTGTTCATCAGTGTTTCATAGTTTCCTTTTATAGGCCTTGTACATATTTTGTTAGAAAACTACCTAGGTAATCTATTTTTCGAGGTGCTAACATAAGTGGCACTGTATTTAATTTCAAATTCCATTTGTTCCTTGCTAGAATATAGGAAAGTGATTGACTTTGATGTTAACCTTGTGTCCTGCAAGCTTGCTATAATTGCTTATTAGTTGCAGAAGTTTTGTTGTTGTTCTTTTTGACCCCCTCGGAGTTTTTAACTCTTAGAGTCATCCACATTGAGCCTTCAGCAATTTGTTAATTACAGCTGAGATGTTCCTAGCCTGACATTGCTACCCACAGCAATTTCTCCTCGTGAGAGTCTCTGCTCTGGTAAGCCGTGAAACCCTGTGTTCACATGTCTGTATCTTTAATCATGGAGGCTGTGTTTTCCCTGTGTACTTACTTCTCTTATGAATCCTAGAAGAGTTGTTGATTTTTCAGTCTGTTCAGGCTTTTGCATATTGTTAGTATGGAGTGCTAATTTCCACCTCCCTAAATTGGCAACAGGATACTAGAAGTCCGAATGTCATTATTTTTCAATCACAGAATACAACCTGTTGTATATGCAAGTACAGGTAGGTGTACATGTAAATATAAGTGCACATAAATACATAGAAAATCAATTTGAACAGAATCTAGAAAGGTCAAAAACAGAGAAATGGGGTGAGGGCCATGCCAAGTAGGCAGACATTGGGAGCAAAAGATATTTTAACATTTTATTTTGTGTATATACACACTATATATATATATATATAATTTTTTTTTTTTCTGAAGAAGATTTGCCCTGAGCTAACATCCTTTGACAATCTTCCTCTTTTTTTCACTTGAGGAAGATTAACCCTGAGCTAAGATCTGTGTCAGTCGTCTTCTATTTTGTATGTGGGTCATCACCACAGCATGGCTGATGAGTGGGGTAGGTCCATGCCCAGGATCTGAACCCATGAACCTGCGCTGCTGAAGGGGAGCACACCAAACTTAACCACTATGCCACAGGGCCAGTCCCTCTTTATATATTTCTTTACTGTTTGGATATAATACAGTGAACATGTATTTTTGCATTTTTTAATTTTAAACTTGAATACAATTTATAATTAAAATGTCTATTTTATGATAGCCTTAAGTAGACCAATTTGAAATAGAGCTTAAAGAAGTGACAATAATATCCTCTCACCTGCAGGTGAGAACATAAATTCCAGACAAGTGCTGGACACAGATACAGAGTTGGTATTGATCCAAGGATAAGATTTCTACATAAGATCTCTCAACTAAACTTCTCTGTTCTCTGTTTCATGTATTCTGTTGACCACCAACACAATATAATGTTCCTAACCTCAATAAGACTGCTATTTTATGATTCCTAGAAGTTTTTATACTGTCTTGAATTTTATGAAGCATAAATTGCAGCACATGGTGCAAATCTTGAGAGTGTAAGACTCAAAAGTGCCTTCCATTATATTATGAGCCTTCAAGTCCTATTGTAGTATTTAAATGCGTTGCGGTAGGATCCTCCACCATCATTACACATATACACATAACAATGCATCTTATTTTGTGGGCTAGGAAATTAAAGTTTACAATTTAGAATTTTGTAATTTGCTGAAAGGCATATAACAATTACTGTAAAAGTAGAATTATCACTGGTATCCTTGACTCTTAGTTCAGTGCTTTTTCTAACACAAACACTGTAATTCTGAAGTGCCAGAGTGGGTCTCATGGGTCGGCACTAAACATTTAGTCTCACTTCCTCAAAACAAGAATTTACTTTTCAAAAAGGAAAAGAAAAAAGAATGTATAATTGAGGTACTTCTTTGCTATAATGTCAATCCTTTTGGAAAATGTCCGTGAGATATCAAAATTTTAAAAAGATAATACTTATTACACCATTTACTACATACCAGACTCAGTTCTTAGTGCCTTGCATTTATTAACCAACTTAACCCTCACAATAAAGCTATAAGGTAGGCATCCTTCTTATTATTCCTCTTTTACACACGATGAGAATGAGGCAATGAGACGTCAAACGGCTTGCCTAAGGTAACAGTGGAAGTAATGACCAAGCCAAGATACAAACTGGAGCAGTGTGGTTTGAGTGACCTTGTTCTTAACCATTATCACTCTGCCTCTCATATAGTAGAAATCTCTCTCATGTCCCTAAGTATTTTACTAAGCTCTGTTTTATGGCATCACAACATAGAAATAGTTGCTTAACACAGTGCTAGTCACCTAGTAGGAACTCAATTTTAAAAGCTCATCATGCTCTTTTGCATTTGCTCCTGTTTGTACTCTAATCTTCCCTCCTAAGCAGCATGTCCCTGTGGGTAGGATCATGTCTTATTTTCCTTTGGGTCTCCTACTGTGTCCAGAAGTGTGCTTTATCTAAATTAGGTGGCTTTTAAACATTTGTTAAACGAAAAATGAGTAAAGAAATGAATACAAGATGAAATGAATTGCCATGTGATTGAGTAAATAAATGAAGGGAAGACTATATTTTTTTGCATAAAATGTGTGGTTCAATACTGGAAGACAGTCTCTTAAGATGTTGGTAAAGATCTCCTTTGAGAAGAGTGTCAGTGAAATTTTCCATTCTTGCTAAGTGTGTTTGTGTACGTTGTTTAATGGAATTTGGGATGCTTGATCAGTGTTCAATGTGGTTGTGGCTGTTTCAAGATTATTATATTCAGGAGAGCTTAGTTAGACTAATTTTCCCCCTGAATTTAAGTGTGGATGCCTCCTTTAGGTATTGTAAGTGAGGTTAATGAAACGTTAACTTCCAATCCTAGTTGGGACCATTAATATGCTAATTATTAAGCAAAGACAGTCTAAGAAACAAGTATGCAACTGCACTCAAGCCACTTTTAAAAAACATTGTCCTTATGGTCAGTGCTATTTCTTAACTCATCTAGAATGAGTTCTTTTACCCAGCTATTCCCTATGCAAATTTTCTCAACTTAGATTACATTAGAAAAGAGCTTGTTTTACCTTCTCCCTCTCTAACTCTATACAATTTACTTCAGAATGCCCCACATTTTGTACAGCACGCTAAAACAGAGGGAAATATCTGCTGCTTAATGTTTGAAGAATTTATCACATAGATGATAATGAATAAACAAACACTCTTAGTTTGAGCCTTTATGATAGTCATAATCATGTTATAATCATGATTATAATTATTCTGCTTTTTAGAAGGCATTTTAATTGTGTTTCATATTTTTAGATACCATGAAAGGCATAATGCCAAATATACTGTACAAATCTCTTGAAAAAGATAAGCTACTGAGTCATTGTTATTATTGGTTTTTTATTTGTGAAATTATTTTTGTCATTAAGGAATTTTTTATTTTACAGTGTCGGTGTTAAGATAGCAACTGAAATGAAATCATTGACCACAGTCCAGTCACAATCAGGAATAGAACTTTGCTCTGATTAACAAAGACTTGTTTTATCTGGAGTTTTTGCTTAAAAGTTGTTTTTAACATGCCCGTGAGCAAGAAGTTGTTTATTGGAGGACAGAGATTAACTCCTTTCTAAGACTTGCCTCTTTTCTATAGTCAGAAAGCTGAGAGCGAAGCTTTGTCATTTCTTGTTCACAGCAGTTGGAATGGATTTTTCCCTTAAAATGCTGGGGCCATTGATAACTTGATAACACAAGCTCCCTCCTATGTATTCATTCACTCAGCGATTCTTTATTAAGGAGTGACATGTGACTGGTTCCAAAGCAGAGCTTTACTTTAATGTGGCTAACAGCCTTGCGAACAGAGGGTAATGGGTGAATTCCTACAGGAAGTGACTCTTTTATTAAATTTATCTATCAAAATATATTTAATATTTAATATATTTTATCTACTTTTTAATAGCTAATGTGTATATAGAACAAAATTTAAAAAGTACACGTGGATGCACATCTCAAAAGTAAATCTACCTCCCACCTCTTTTGGCTATACTTTCTCTTGCCTAGATACAAATGCAGCTGCCAGTATGTCAGGGAGGCTGTAGGTAGAAGAATTTGTTTGAGGAAGGACATTCCTGAGTTGGGGGCTGGGAGAGCAGGGATACGTGTAAATGTACACGGCCATGAAAAATGAAGATTTGAGGAATTTGATGTGAATAATCCATAACCAATCTATAAATCAAAATTGGTATTATGAGCCAGATCTGAGGACCATAAGCCTGGGAGAGTCCTTTCACAAAGGAATGGAGCACTCTAAAGAAGTAGGGGTGTACAGAGTGGTTATATACTGTCAAAGAGCATGTGTCAGGTACCATTGGAATGTCCCTTTTACAACAGTCAGGAGATTACTTTGCCAGCACAGCATTTCTGTGAAGGCAGCAGGTCAGTGGTCTCAAACTGGGTGGTCACAGCAGGTCAGCAATCAATCCTTAGCCAAGGGAGGGATGCTTATCCTTAAGGAAATGCCCATGTGGGGGAAGTTATATCCTTATCTTTAAAGGCATTGTTCTTGCCTTTGAAACATAGTAAATACTTAAGGCAGATGTACAATGCATGTTCAACAGCCACGTCAAGCTCCTTTGGAAAAACAAGGTCAGGCCAAATTAGTTTTACACCAAATAGCTTCCTCATATACTTTGGTATATCCTATTGCTTGTCATTTATTTATCAAATTATAGAAAAATATTCAAAAAATCTGGAGAATAAAAGTGGTTTATTTGGGGGAGAGGAAGGAAAAACTGGTACAAGAGCAGACTATAGGCAAAGAGCTGAGTGTGCTTTTGAAGTAGAGATGCTTCTTCTTTTAAACATTCATCATAATACATATATTTAATATAATATCCACTGAATATGATAAGGGTAAACCTACATTTATTGGATACCTAATAAGTACTAGGCATGAGTGTAAAAATATAAGCAATATATGAACTCTGCCTTTCAAGCATTCATTGTCTTTTGGTTGAGGTAAACAAATAAAATTGTATGTTGAGGATAAACAATTAAAAACAAAGTCTGCTCAACCCAGGAAACTTCTCCACAAAGGCAGAAGAGAAAGAAAACAGTTTTATTATTGAATAAGCATTAAAACAGAATGTGACACACATCACGGGAAATCCACTAAGAGATCTCAAAAATGGCAAGAAATCTCATTCTTTTTTTATAGCCAAACAGATACAGCCCATTAGATACTAGTTCCCAAGATAAACAGTAACTAGTCCTCACTAAGAGGACTTGACAGCACCATTTTCACACACAGTTCATCCTCAATTCACTTGGTAATTAGGATGACCTTTTGTGTTATCCAAAGGGAAAATAAATCCTCGTATCTTTGACATGAAGTAAGTTTTGCCACTTAGAGCAAGGTTGCTATCCTCCCAGGGAAGCTGGGAGAGAGGGACATTATCTTTCTTGATGATTATATTTCAAAGAGATGGTTCTACGGGGCCTTGAGTAAGACATTCCTGGGCCATAAACCTGGGAAGAAGCTTATTTAGCATTTAAAAACATTTACATACATTTCAAAGAGATAGAAGAAAAAATGTTCAATTAGAAGTTTCTAAAGTAAATGTGCCAAGAAAAGGGAGGGGATGGAAGTCTCTTCCCTTATTTTCAACAGGGAGAACCAATTTTTTTTCTTTTTCGGTTTGTATTTACCCACCTCTTCCTTTGTTACTGTAAAATAGTGATACTACAGGGGCCAGCCTCGTGTGATAATGGTTAAGTTTGGTGTGCTCTGCTTTGGTGGCCCAGGTTCACAGGTTTGGATCCCCAGTGTGGACCTACACCACCTGTCAGCCATGCTGTGGTGGCAACCCACACATAAAGTGGAAGAAGATTGACACAGATGTTAGCTCAGGGCTAATCTTCCTCAAGCAAAAAAAAAAGAGGAAGATTGACAATAGATGTTACCTTTGGGCTAATCTTCCTCGTGAAAAAAAAAAAATAGTGACACTACAAATTTCTCACTCCATTGCTGTTTTCACCTTTCCCTGGGCAAGTTGCAGCCCTCTGAATAAGCAGCAAATCCATAGCAAAATACAACACAATGTGATTGTCAGGTTCTGATAAAATAATAACATTTTTAAAAGTCTATATATTTTTTGCCTCAGGCAGTAATTTTGAATATGTCATACAAATGGTAAATGGTTAAATCATATTCTTAATTCATAATGCACAAAAAAAATTTCCTTGCTTACATCAATTTTACAATTGTTGTGATATCTATTCCTTGCATTTTCAAATGAGTAACTATCTAAATATTATTTGATAGTTCCTTATGAAGTCTTACCCAACCCAAGCCTAAAGAGTAACTTAATACTGGAAGCTGATAATCTAAGTTTTTAATTAAGAGCTTTCCTTGTAAGGTCCAATAAATTTCTCCTGAGTTTCAGTGAATCACATAAGTACCACCACATTTATACAACAATTTAGGCCCATTAGTAATTGTTCTATCTTCTCAAATGATTATTCCCAGATGGGAAACACAGACACCAAGGGCCGTCATCAGGTGTCAAAGTCTTGTAATGAGGAACCCATTGAAAAGTGCAGCTAGAAACTCCAGTGTTTAATGTGTACGGCTCTAATTGTTTTAAATCTTGAGGACAAACACATCTTACGCCCTCCCCGCCACCCCACTTTTTTTCCTGCACTGGCTCTAAATCGATGTCATACTATTTCAACAGGCAACTAAATCTACATGAATAACACACATTCACGTTTGTTCACCTGTCAATATTGGGACTGGGGACAACCACCTTCCCAAAGTTAATCAAGTGACATTAGATTTATCTTTTCACTTATCTGTAAATGCCATATTTCTGTTTGTCTGTTATAAGATGTTTGTTTCTATCTCATCCTCTAATCAAACCAGTGAACAAAATGTTTCGGTGTCAAGTTTAGGGCTCGAGTACCTGGATGCATACTGGTTACTTTTACTTGCTTCTTATGAAAAATCGCTAAGATGGCTCCATTTTTACTCTGTCAATAATCAGATTGCTCATTTTATAAATCTACACCCTCTTTATACTCAAATCCTGGGCACAGACCTAGCACTGCTTGTCAAGCCACACTGTGGTGGTGTCCCACATAAAGTAGAGGAAGATTGGCACAGATGTTATATCTAAAATATAATGCAGAGCTGATTGGAAATGAGATTGTGGGAACCAATACTGGGAACACAGAAAGAAAAAGTAATGTTTGTTAGTAAAATGTGATGCTTAAAGTAAGTGAAACAACCCTACTCTGAATGGAAGAGCAAGGCAGTCTATGAGAACAGTGATAAGTTTGCTAGAATACCTGATTTCAGTTGAGTTTAGTATTGATATCAATAACTTTGGAAAACTTAAATTTGAAGTCCTTTGTGGGAACCACAGTCCATTTATCTTGAGAAGCTGGCATCCCATGCGGAGCATGAATCCATCTAGGTTTTTGTTTGTTTGTTTGTTTTTCACATCAATAGGCCTATGAGTGACCAGCAACACTTGAAAGGGTCTCTCCCAGTGTAGTGACAGCCTCTTTTGTCTTTTCCTGCAGAACACTTTTATTTACACAAAATCTGGTCAATTGGGGTGGCTGACTTCTTTCAGGTCCTTCTAGGTCCTTATGACTTCATGCCTGGGGGTTTCTAAGGAAAAGAGACACTCTTAAGTATTGAATATGATTGTGACAGAATTCAGTCAAATCAGATACAAGATATAGTCTCAGACCTAAATTTACAGGCTTGCCACACATATATTTAAAGGGAGAGAATCCATGTTTGCTTGTAGGAATCACTCTAATTTTGTGTGTGTGTGTGTGTGAGGAAGCTTGGTCCTGAGCTGAGATCTGTGCTAATCTTCCTCTGCTTTATGTGGGACGCCACCACAGCATGGCTTGACAAGTGGTGCTAGGTCAACGCCTGGGATCCAAACTGGTAAACCCCTGGCTGCCAAAGCGGAGCAGGTAAACTTAACCACTACACCACTGTGCTGGCTCCGGAATCAATTTAATTTTTAACAAGGCTAGTATAGTAAAGCTGTAGGCCATCTTGACATAGGCTTCAGAATCTTAGCCAATGAGTTTTTTTAAAGTTTGTTTCATTCATTCTATTTTCCAGAGGATTGAGGATTATAAGAGTCTGTAAACATTTGCATAATTACTGGATGACAGTAAAAATAAAATGACATTCTGTGTCTGATTTTAAAGTTCTGGGAACCCAAAAGTGGGAATTATGTTTATTATAAGAGTCTTTCCCATCACCTGAACGTTGCTTGTTTTGGAGAGGCAAAGATTTTAGCATCATACACACTATAACTAGAAAAAATCTCTTATTTTTTACAAACATTAGTTTTATGAAATCAAACTGCCACCAGCTTTTGGTAAAGTTGGTCAGAGAGAACTTCCTGTGCTTATTTTGAGAGTAGCCTGTAAATAATTCTGCTGACAAATACCACATCTCTTTACTATATTTTTACTCTTTTATCTTTTTGGTAGGGATAGAAAGAGTTTAGTGTCTTTAAAATCCCTGTTTGGTTTAGATGACTCCATTGATGGTACACAACACTGATCAAGCAAATAAAAACTGTGGTGTAGGAATTATTCTTTTAATAATTTCCCGAGTCCAGTCATATTTCTTCTAGCTTCTTTTATAATCTATCTTCTTTTGTTAAGAATATTTTTGAAAATGAAGAAACATTTCTTTTGTATCAAAAGAGGTTATTCTAAGTTTGAAACTTGTCAAATTTTAACAGCAAATTTTGTAGTTCTGTCAGCAAAATGGATTACTGATATCTGAGCAGATAGTTGTAACCTCAAACGAATCAGCTATCAATTTTCCATGAGACATTTTTAGTACCCATAGAAGTAAAAAATCTTCTATTTTTAAAATTTCGTTTTGTTGCATGACAGACAGTACACATCTATTTATTAGTAGTAGATATATCACATATTCATTTAAAATCCAGAACCAAAAAATGTAGCTCTAGTAATTGTTATTAATCATCTGCTTGTGGGGACTGATACTGGTAGACTGAATGGAGCGTCTGTGGAACTCCCTTCACAGGTTGGCCAGAAGAGATTACTCCCTGTAGTAGAGTTCTAGTTAAGCAGCCAACAGAGTCTGCCATGTGTTTTCAATCTTCTTTATTCTTTGTCTTACTCTAGATTGTGCCCAAACTGAGCAGCTATCACTAATATTTGAGTATTAGTCTCTCCTGCCTTCCTACCATCTTTTCCTTAACTTGGGTTCTGACAATCGGCAAGAGAGCTAAGACAAATGTGGTTAGTGCCGGTGGGTGAATTTGATCTACCCTTAAATCCATGCCAATAATTTTTGAGAAAGTCTCAAAAAAATACTGATTAAATCAATTAGGGGCTCACCCCTCTCATGGGCACATCGCTATGACTTTTCCCAGATGACCTTTAGCAGAAGGCTTCAAGTACTTCCATTAGCAACACCTCTCGATGATCTCTAATGTCCTTATATCTTCCATGGTTCTGGAGAGTGGCAGATAGTTGGTTTTCCTTGGCCACCATACCCTTTGATGTAGTGATCTTCTAGACCCTAATGTGCTAGCTCCATCAAAGGAGCAAAGTCTGCTGTTTGCATAATTCCATGCATAGCCAGTGCACATCTCCATCCGCGGGGCTTCAAACTGATAAGATGCTGCCTAACTACTTCTGCAACCTTCTGGAGTCACAGGGAAAAGAAGCCTTTAAATGAGTGGTACCGGCAGGTGAAAAAGGCGTGTCAATTACCGGGAATCCTGGGTAGCTTCTCTATGCCATCAGCTTTGCTGGCAATCCAAATTGGAAGGGCTGATTTTCTTTTATATGAGAGAAATGTAAATTATGTGGCATTTTGGTTTCCTCTCCCATTTGGACATTTATCAGCTTAACATCCTGTTTGTTTGCCTTTTTCCAGGCCCCCTTTATATGGGGCACTGCTTTTTATCCAAGTTCTCAGTTATTCTCAGGTCAAGTCTGTTTATGGTATCTGATTTCCTAGCTACATGGTGTGTGGATGAGAAGGTACTCATGGAGGTGGGTCTGGGCTAAGACTTGAAGTGGACTCTAGGGCTAGGCCACAAGGCATGCAAACCATTGTCCTCAAACAGGGCAGGTAATGTGTTACTAGTTACAGAAGTATTACCTTTATTCCTTTTTGTAGGGAAATTCACTGAGGAAGGGAACTAGCTAGCCATCATCTCCCTTTCCAGAGAGTCCGTTTGGGTCAGAGACCAATGAAGAGACACAGGGGAAGCAGAGCGAGTAGGAAAAGGAAAGAAAGGAGGAGAGTTCCGTGAAAGAGAAAATGCCTTTCATCCTCACAGCTCTTCCATTTTTCTCAGTCATTTCCTCTGGCTATCCAAATCATTTCTAATTTTCTCCTTACATGATATTCACCCGTAAATACTAGTAATTCATTTGCTTGGAATGAGACTTGTCTCAGAACTCCAGCAAATACGTTAATTAATTTATCTAAATCAAAAGAACCATCCTCAGGCAACCACAAGACTGGATTCTTATATGCTCATTCTAGAATATGACAGAGAGATATTAACTCCTTAAGAGAAAGATCTGAAGGCAACATTCCTGGTTCCCCGTATTGTCCGACCATGCGGTGATCCTATGGGATTTTAGAACCTGTATAACCCATGCTTACTCAACAGCAAAATCTTAAATTTGGAGAGGGTAGTCTGGCTAGTATTTTAAAAGAGCGGAAAGTTAGAAGGGAGACTTTTTATACTTCAGAGTCTCTTACCTGACTATTGTATGGCCACAGACCTTCAGCTCGTCCACCCAATTCAGGAATTATCAGACGTCCCCTCCTCGTCACCAGAATTGTGGAGGAAATATAATCAAAACAAAATCTCTTCACAAAGGGAAAAGAAAAAGAAAACAGTTTTATTACTCCATAAGAATTAAAGGAAATGTGATGCACATCTCAGGCAATCTGCTAAGAAATCATTAAGACAGAAGGAATTTCACCTTTTTATGTAGCCAGCAGATACAACCCACTCCTTACATGTTTGCAATATAAACAATAACTAGTCCTCAATAAGAGGACTTGACAACACCATTTGTCACACACAGTTCATCCTATATTCACTTAGTAATTGGGGTGACCATCTGTGTAAGTTAATTGGCTTTACTCAAAGGAAAAGTAAACTTCTCACATCTCTATGACATGAAGTAGTTTTGCAACTTGTAACTAGGCACCCACAGAAGTTAAGCACCTACCAACCCACAGAAACCTGGAGAAAGGGGCATTATTTTTCTTGATGATTACATTTCAAAGAGATATTCCCATGTTTTGGAGAAGGGTCTTCCTGGGTCTTAATGCTGGAAACAGTCTTCTTTAGCTTTTAAAAAGATTTACAAACATTTCAAAGAGACATGAAAGAACTTTCAATTACGAGTTTTCTCAAGTAAATGCTTTAAGAAAAGGAAGCAGGGGGAAGTCACCTCTCTTCCCTTATTTTCAACGGAAAGAAATAGTTTTTTCTTTTTCTATTTACATTTTCTCTTACATGTACAGGTATCCTATTTGAGGCAGACAAGGTATACTATAGGAAACCAAAGTCATTTTTGAGAACAATAAAAATTACCAAGACATTTTGATTTGGTTTTGAAACCCGAGTTGTGGAAAATCATTGGCCAGACATACACAGAAATGTAAGACATTCCGGGAATTATTGTTTGATGAAGATTTCAACATGTAAGGATCCCACAAGTTTTTTTTGAATAATCCTAATTCCACAATCATTTCTTAAAATATTTGAGACCTATTATTACAAAATATATTTAGTTTCTATAAATTACCTAATTATTTTTGTTATTGTTCGTTTGCTTGAGTTTGTGCTCTTTGTACTCATTACTACTGTGTCTGTCATTCTCCTGGGAATTTTATTTACATTATTTTCCATTTCCAAAATATTTTTCTGACTTAGGGATCACAACTCATGATTAAAGGATGAGAGCAGTTGGTAATTTTCCAAAATAATCTCAAAAGTAGTAATTGGAGAAAACAAGATTTCATTGCAGTTCTGGTTGGCTGCAAAACTTGTACTCTTTCTGCTACTTCATTTTGTCTTGGATTGCCTGTAAAAATTTTATGTAGATGGAAATTACGTGCATACACCTGCATGTATACATACTTTTTTATAGATGCTATTTTATTCCTGTTATCCTTGAATGTATATGTATTTGCATGGGTTCTTTCAGGGAAAGTCTCAATACAAGGAAAAGAGTCCTTGCTCACAGAGAAACTTTGTAATTTCAATGGAAATTTGAGGTAGTATCCGCTGTTGTTTTGTTTTTTCTTTCGCTATATAACTCTTGAGTGCTGACTGTTCCCACGTTAGCTGGGCTTCAGGAAACACTGCACGTACTCTATACCCAAGCTAAAACAAGCAACATTCTTCCAACCACTCTGAGCTTTGGAGCAGAAGATAGAGGGAGATGTCACTGCTCTCTAACTGAGGGGAAACCGAGAGAGAAGCAAAGGGCCCCACATGCAGGTTCTGCTTTTCTTTTATCAAAATTCTGCCTTCTAAAATCGGGAACAAGACAAGAATGTCACTCTCAGTACTTCTATTCAACATTGTACTGCTTCTACTCAACATTGTATTAATTAGGGAGATTGGGAGATAAGATGGAAAAGAAAAGTTCATCAAGATGAGAAAAGAGTAAGTTAAACTATCTCTGTTTGCAGATGATGTAATATAAGAAATCCACTAAAACGTACAAGAACCAATAAACTAGTTTAGCAAGGTTGCAGAATACAAGATTGAGTTACAAGATCAACATTATTTCTATACACCAGCAATGAACACTCTGAAAGTGAAAATAGGAAAATACTTGTATAATCCTATGAAGTAAAACACCTAGGACTAAATTTAAGGAAAGAAATGTAAAATTTGTGCAATAAAACATCATTGAAAGAAGCTAAAGAATACCTAAATAAATGGTAGATATCCAATGCTCATGGAACAGAATACTTATTATTAAGATGGTAACACTGCAAATTGATTCAATGTAATACCTACCAACACCTTAGTTGGTCTTTTTCCAGAAATTACCAAGCTGATCTTATATTCATATAGAAATATAACAGACCCAGAATAACCAAAACAATATTGAAAGAGAACAAAGTTGGAGGACTCACACTTCCTGGTTTCAAAACCAACTGTAAAGCTGCAGTGATCAAGACAGTATATTATTGGTATGAAGATAAATAGAAATGAATGGAATAGAATTGAGAGTCCAGAAATAAGTCCATACACTTATGGTGAATTAATTTTTGACTTTTGACAAGGATACTAAGAAAATTCAATGGGGGAAAGAATAGACTTTTCAAAAAGCGGAGCTGGGGCAAAAACAAAATAATAAAATTGGATGCCTTCCTCACATCATAAACACAAATTACTTCAAAATGGATTATAGAACAAAAGATAAGAGCAAAATTTATAAAATTCTTAGAAGAAAATATAGGAGTAAATTTTTATGAACTTAGATTAGGCAAAGCCTTAGATATGACAATAAAAGCATAATTGACAAAGGAAAAATAGATAAATTAGATTTCATCAAAATTAAAATGTTTTGTGTTGTATGTAATGTCATCAGTAAGGTGCAAGACCACCCACAGAATGGGAAAAAAACATTTACAAATCAATTGTCTGATAAGGGATTTGTAGATAGTATAAAAACTAGTAAGAACTCCTAAAATTAAAAGACAATCCAATAAAAAATGTGCAAAGGATCTGAATAGACATTTCTCCAAGAACGATATACATGTGGCCAATAAGTACATCAAAAGATATTTAACATCACTGGCTATCAGGGAAATGCAAATCAAAACCACAATGAGATACTACTTCATGTATAACTATTATGATAAAGACAGATAATAACAAGTGTTGGTGAGGATATAGAGAAACTAGAACCCTCAGACATTGCCGATGTAAATGTAAAATGGTGCAGCCTCTTTGGAAAACAGTCTGGTGGTTCCTAAGAAGGTTAAACATATAATTACCACATGACCCAGTACTTCCACTCCTAGGCACATACCCAAGAAAAAGAAAAATATATGTTCACACAAAAACTTGCATCCAAATATTCATGGCAGCCTTATCATAACAGCCAGTAACAAAGTCATTCTCAACTCCTCTCTTTGTCTTACACACCACGTTGAATATATAATGCATTGTGGTGGGCTCTCCTGTTTCCACTCTTGTTCCCCGTCCATACAAATATCACTGAGTCCCCATTTTTGAGGAAGTGGATTTGAGACTCATTCTGTCACTTACTTACTTGGCTACCTTGTGATTAAAACCCTCTTTCTACTATGATCTATCTTGGTGATTGATTCTTTGGTGATGGGCAAAAATGAACTGCCAATACATAACAAAGAAGCCAGAGGGATCTTTTAAAAATGTAAATCCGATCATGCACTCAAAACTCTCCAATAGCTCCACATTTGGCTCAGAATTCAAATCAAGGGGACAGCCCCATGGCCGAGTGGTTAAGTTTGCATGCTCCGCTTTGGTAGCCCAGGGTTTTGCCGGTTCAGATCCTGGGCATGGACATGGACATGGCACTGCTTATCAAGCCATGCTGAGGCAGTGTCCCACATGTCACAACCAGAGGCACTCACAACTAGAATATACGACTATGTACTTGTGGGATTTGAGGAGAAGAATAAAAAAAAAGAAAGAAAAAAAATCCAAAGTCCTTAACATTGGCTTTCAAGGCTCTACCTTATTTTAATTATATATTATGTTTGTTGTATGCTTCTATTTATTTTAGAAAGAAGTAAGTCACATATAAATTCAACGCAAAAAAATTTTCAATGTTCTCCTAAATGTATAAAGTCTTCCTTGACTATTTCAGTTTTTGTTAACATCTCTATAATTTTATTTATATAATATTTACATTTTGAAACACAACATTTAGAACTAAAATTCATGTTTTCTTATATTTTCCAATAAATATTAGTGTTTAGGTTTTTTTACTTGTATACAAAATTTCCTGAGATCAGAGAATACGCCTCGTCCTATTTTATTGTTGAAAAATCAATCTCAATTCAACACAAACACACATGCAACTATTCACTAGATGCATACACACTCTAGTTTTATTGGTTTACAAGACAACATTTTTTTTTTTTAAGAAGCATAGCTGTCAGTAAAGAAAAAGCAAATCATAAGGCAGGAAGAGTCAAGGAAATGTCATTAATTTAAAGAATATGTTGAATTATGTGCAGCATGTAAAATGAGTTGAAAATGTAGGAGAGGTGTAATAAGCCATTCCTCAAGGACCCTGAGGATGTGGCAAAGGATGAGATCACAAACACAGGTGAAAGAATTAGTCTTTGAAAGGAAATGACATTCTTCTTTTAATGGGCAAAAAAGGGAATGTTTGGGTGTAAATGAAATAAAGTTTTATTTTATGGGTCTCATTGATTGAATGTGAACCTGTCAGATAACCTTAATGTACTCTGTAAAATAAAAGATAATTTCAACCTCTCAGGAAATAGTTCAGTGGAAGGGATGAAGTTTTGAGGAGAGTGGAGAAAGTTGGAAATGGGTAATATAGAGAATGGAAAGATGTTTGAATCAGAAAGCATAACTAGATATCTAGGTGGAGTGAAAAGCACGATCTAGATTTCAGTTCATGGACTTATATTGGGTCCAATCTAGCCGCTGTGTGAGTTATATCCAAGGAGCATTAAGGCCTGGTGGAGTAATAGAGAGGGTGTAGAATAAACCCATTTGAGTATTGAGAGTGTACTTGGTAGATAAGACAAGGATAATGGGATGAGGGAACAGAGAATACAGGACGTAAAGTGGTGTGCTCTCGAGAGGGATATGGAGTGAAGGCCAAAATACAACTGGAGTTTGACAGATTAGATATAAAGAACTAACTAGGGAATCAAGGTCTCAGGTTGTAGAAAAAAGAGAGTAGGAGCATCACCTGGATGAAGAATCAGGAAAAGAGATGACTTCGGAGTGGAAATTTTGATCTTAATCTCTTTACAAAAGGAATCATTGTAAAGATGATAAGATCCAGTGTGTTCCCATGGGTGCAGGTGTCCTAGGAGACTGGTGATAAAATTCACATATAACCATAGTGTTGAATATCAGTATATATTCATTAATTGATTGTACGTTATTGTTCAACAGACTGATATTCAAAGATAAGCGGCTAATGCCACAAAATTTTAATTCAATTTACATTTAAATTTAAATACATAACATCTATCTAAGGTTCAAGTTTGCTTTCCTTATTTTTGCTCATATTTTCTACAGTTCCTTATTGATATCCTGTTAGCACTAGTCCCTCTGAACTGTAATGATATGAATTTTACTTATATTTGTTAAACTTTCACATTACCATAGTTACTGACAGTAAATTGACAAAAGCCCTCTCTAAAAGTTTCAAACATCCAATCATTTGAAATAAAATGATAAATTTAATAAATCAGGATATATACATACATATAAAAATATCAATGTTGGGATTAATCAGATGTGTTTCAAAAAAGACCCAAGGAAAATGGACAACTTAATTTGATTATATCTAACCTAAATTTCTAATAATGGAATTAGAAAATGATACCTACTTTTGTTATTTTCATTTATCTTTGGATAAAGTCTTCAATTTTAACATTTATATTTGTGTGGGTTCTGGGTTGTTAATTTTACTGAACTGAAAAATGTTGGCTTGCCCTAAACTTTTTACTTAGTTTATAAAATTGCTTTTACTTTAAATTACTGATATTTATTTGTTCAAAAGAGGATAAAGTACGGGCATAGTGTGTTGGTGATTTCACATAACAAGTCACCTGTTAACCGAACTAGAAACTGTATTTAAAAGAATAAAAAGAAGTTTAAAAATATTAGATTGATTTAAAAATATTAGATTAATTTTTGCTGATTTTTGATTATACAGATGAACCTAATGGCATAATATGTTGATTGCTAATAAAGTCATTTAATATTCTACACATCTGCATATTTATCAGCTCTAAGTGCAGCCTAGCAATCAGCAATATCCCCATGATAACTCTCCTGTGGTGCTTGGCAAGATAACATAATGCCTGATGAGCAGTAAGGCGCTCTTGAACCAAGAGGTAATCGGCTTTCAATTTTGGTACAAAGGAAATGAGCTCACCCTGCTGCCCTGGGCACTGGAGTCAGCACAGAGCAGCCACCCCCTGGGCAAGGAAAACCCAAGCAGGTCTAAACATTTAAAAGAAATTTGCAACCTTTCTAAAATATTTTTAAAAGACAAAACAGACTATTATGCCCCCATTCATAATATATACTTAGCATTAAAAATCCTTTCTCAGTAAAACAATCTTGTAATTAAAAAAGTAAAGTCCTATGTAGGTGGTGTTGTATGCATAATAAAGCATTGTAATGAATAGCTATTGAAAAGAACAGCAGCTCACAGAACATTCTTGGTGCCTGATGATGCTTTGAAGAGGGTGCATGTTCCTTGCTGTCATTAACACTAATGGAGTTACACTTGAATACGTATTTTACTATTTATAATGCAATGTACTGTAATAAGACCATGCTATATTTGCTTTTCTGTTACTAAGCCAGGAACTGGAAAGCAAGGTGAGCACTTTGGAGAAAGTCGAAAGTACGATGTGATTGTATCATAGCCCTAACCACACTTTGTTGTAATTACCTGTCTGATTACTTTCCCTGAGGATATGGAAGAAGTGCAACTTGTTCACCTTTCCACCACCACCTAGAATGAGGCCTGGTATATTTTAGATAGCTAGCTATCTGTTAAATAATGAATGAATGGTACATTCTAAATTCTTCCTAAAATGCTCTTTCCTTTAGAGTTAAAGACAATTTAAGAATCCATTGGCCATATATACTTTACTAAAAAACAAACAATACATAAAACAAAGAAAAAGTAAGCAAAATAACTTCTTTCACAAAAACAGTTGCAGTAATTCACTCCCTATATGTTTATCGCATGCCTACTTTGTGTCTGGTACTTGAGATATATCAGTGAAAAAAAATAGACAGAAATCCTTGGTGTCATGGAACTTATGTTCTCATGGGGAGGGCGAGACTATAAATGTAATTAATTAGTAATATATAAATTAGATTATATTAGAAGATGATTAAGTTTTGAGACAGAAAAAAGCAGGATAAGTGGAATCAGGAATGCTACTTTAGAGGGAGAGGCATGTAGCAATTTTAAATAAGATGTACAGAGAAAGCCTCATTGAAAAGGTAACATTTGGGCCAGCCTGGTGGCACAGTGGTTAAGTTCGCACGTTTGGCTTCAGTGGCCCAGGGTTCGCCGGTTTGGATCCCGGGTGCAGACCTACACACCACTTGTCAAGCCATGCTGTGGCAGGCATCCTACATACAAAGTGGAGGAAGATGGGCACGGATGTTAGCTCAGGGCCAATCTTCCTCAGCAAAAAGAGGAGGATTGGCAGCAGATGTTAGTTCAGGGCTAATCTTCCTAAAAAAAGGATAGGTGACATTTGAGCAAAGACCTGTCAAAGGTAAGAAAGTGAGCTGTGTAAAGGAGGAATGTATCTGCCACATTAGAAAAGCAAGGATAATGTGGCTGGAGCATTCTGGAGCGAAGTAGAAAAGTAGGCCAGAAAGGCAATGGGGACCAGAGTAAGTAGAGCCTTGAAAACCATCATTAAGGACTTTTGATTTTGATTCCAAGCCAAATGTGGAGCTATTGGAGAGTTTTGAGTGAATAATCTGATTTACATTTTTAAAAGATCCCTCTGGCTTCTTTGTTACATGTTGACAGGGAACAAGAGTGGACACAGGTAGAGCACATCGCAGGACGTTATATGTCCAATGTGGTGTCTAAGACAAAGAAAGGAGTTGAGGGGCCCACTGATGCAGTAGTTAAGTTCGCATGTTCCGCTTCTCGGCAGCCCGGGGTTTGCCGGTTCAGATGCCGGGTGCAGACATGGCACCGCTTGGCACACCATGCTGTGGTAGGCATCCCACATATAAAGTAGAGGAAGATGGGCATGGATGTTAGCTCTGGGCCAGGCTTCCTCAGCAAAAAGAGGAGGACTGGCAGTAGTTAGCTCGTGGCTAATCTTCCTCAAAAGAAAAAAAGGAGTTGAGAATGACTTTGTCACTGAACCTGGTTTGTTTTTGCCCATTGCCCAGAAAACCAATTACCAGGACGAGATTACAGCAGAGAGAGGGTTTTAATCACAAGGAAGCCAAATGAGGAAGTGAGAGAATGAGTCTCAGATCCTCCTCCATGGAAATGGGGACTTGGGGATATATATGGTGCAGGGGGCTAAGGTGGTCTGAAGTGTGAGGATAGATGGTTGGAGGTTAGGAGAAATGAGGTAATTGATGATCTGTGCAAGTGTAGTCAGACATCATGACTCTTCGTAGGACGCATCTTCACAAAATGGTGGCATTAACATGATCTGAGGGTGGAGCTTTTATCCTCTTGACATCAAAAAGGTCACTTGTCAAACATTTGCACAGGCCTAGTTGATGGGTTGGTGGCCTCAACCAGCTGGAACTGGACAAGGGGTCCTAATTCTTGAAGAACAGCTCAAACATCTGTTACCATGGTCACCTAGGCACCAGGGAGATGTTACCTATAGGAACCTAGTGGGAGTCGGATAGTATATTGCCTAGGCAGCGCAATTAACAATGGGTGGGTGAAAAAATAAAAGCTATAATTAGTAATTGCAAAAACAAATTACTTTAGTTACTAGCTACCTAATAATCAATTGTTCACTGTTTACTGGTTTCAACTTCAAAACCCTTAGTGCAGTCAACCTGTACTGAAAATATAACAATTTAAAAAGATGCATAAACTACAATAAGCCATGTAGTATCTCAGAATCTTCTTAGTGTACTATGTCAAAATGTAGGTGACACATTCACTGTTCAAAGAAATTCATCATCAAGAAGATAAATTCCAAATCAGGGTCAAACTGAGGGAGAATCCTCTATTTGGGCTTGATTGCAGTTGTGGTCATTAATGTTTTTTGTTCAACAAATATTCTTTGACACCCTATCTTATGTCAGATATTGTTCTAAGCATTGGTGATACAGTAGTGAAAAATCAGAGAAAAAAACCTTTAATTCTTGGAGCTCTAGGGGAGGAAGAAAATTCCTCTATCCTCTAGGTCCTTCTGGCTGGTCTAAGAATTAAATTAACATGGGGCAGAATAACAGGAGAAAATCAAGCAAAGCTTTATAACATGTATACATGGGAGAGATCCAGAAAAACTGAGCAACTCACCAAAATGGTGGAGGTTCTCATCTTAAATACCCTCCTGAGCTAAAGGCAAAAGAGGATGTTGGGGTTGGGAGGAGTCAGTTATGGGAATTTAACAGCAAAGCAAAGAGGAGTAAGGTTATGATGTAGATTTAAGTGCTTGCCTTCCAAATTCATAAGAGTTTCTAGAGATAAGGTCATCTCCTTCTTCCTGGTACAGAGAGGGAGACACCTTTACAGGTGGAGATTTCCCTTGCAAATGTAAATGTCTCTTACAAAGGGTTACTTCTACTCAGTTTTCAGAGCTTCTCCCTTTTAAAAAATAACCAGCCTAAAATAATCCTCATGCCAAAGAGACACACCTTAAGGTAGCAAATTTTGCTCCCCTACAGAGCTCATTTACGATTGAGGTAGAAATACAGTGAACAAAATAAATAAGTGGCATATTATAAATGTTATATTTGATATGTGCTTAGGAAGAAAACTATATATAGCAGGGAAGGGGAATATAAAATGACTGCGCAAGAAAGCGTGGACATTTTTTAAAGAAATGACCAGGACAAGCTCCTCTGGGAGGTGACCTTTAAGTAAAGACATTTGGGAAAGGATGAAGCTAATCATAAAGATATTGGGGGAAGATCATTACAGCAGAGGGAAAAATAAAATGTGAAGACCTTCTCATTCAAACTGTCAGCAAAGCTCTAATATGGTCTTGAAGCGCAGCAAATACTTGCAACCTGATGAAGGAAAACAATGAAGATCAATCTGCAAAGATCCTTTCATGTTGACACAAAGCAATCAACACAGCAGAAAACTGTAACGTAGTGGTCCTCAAATGCATAATCATAACCCTTTTGTAATTAAGGGTTAGAGTCTATATTCTGATCCCATCTACAGGGCGGCAAAACGGATTCAAAATACTGACAGATTTGGACATAGTTAAATGAGATATCATGGAGATAGAGTTGATGTACAGCCTAAGTGGATAGATTTTTGTCTTTGTCTTTGGGAACGACTGGATGTTGGGTGTTTGATTCTTGACCAAGATAAGGGCAATGGGGATTTGATATGCTGTGTAAGGTCTGAAACTCCTCCTGACAACCCCCATGATTAGTTTGTTTAATAATGGTTTGCAGCTAGACTAACTGATTTGACAAGCTTGGCTTGATTCTGTGAATAAGAGGATTTATAAGAACCCCTCATTGAAAGCTTCATTCATTGATGGCTGCCCTGAAACTGAAATTCCTTGCATAGATCTTGGCAGTTCAAGGCACAGTAAGGACGTTCCATACATACAGTTGGACCCATGAGGAGCTTTCGCTATGAAATGCCTCTCAAACACCTGACCACATTCTCTTTCTCTCCCTGCAAGTATCCTTTGCTTTTAAACATAAACCTTATATGAGAATATTCTGTGGAGTCTGTTGAGTCATTTCAAATATCCCAACTAGGTAAAACAATACAGGTGCCACTGTAAGAAGAGAGCTATCACGACCAAGGATTACAATATGTGCACCAAGATAGATCTGGGGAGACAGGGACACGTTTCCAGCTATCTCCCAGCATAGGAATCAGATCACTCCACATCTCCAACTTTAGATAATAATACAAACTGATTAACTTAATTGTCAATTGATATATACAATAATATCAATTTAAATGTTGAAGTTTACAAAAAAATTTTAATGGCTATAATTTTTAATAGATATTAAGGGCATTTGTAGTTAACTGATTGTGACATAAAGACAATAACATATATTCTGGAAAAGCTTCAATTACACCAAAGTCTCTTTTTATTAAGAATAAGGGAAGGAATTTTCATTTGTCTTGCTCACTGATGATTCATATAAGGGTGGCCAACACATAGAGGGCATTTAATAAACACATGTTGAAAGGATAAATAAACCACAGTGCTGAATTTAAATACTAGTACTTTATCACATACCATGTCAATCGATAGGTGGATTAGAGAATTTTAATTAGTTCTCAGTGACATATAAAACACCAGGAAGGAGAGACAAAAAAAGATAAAAAGTGCATCGAATTGAAAAAGAAAAACATCTGAAATCAACAGAAACAAATAACACTAGTTGTTCATAAACAAATCTGGGACTAAGGTAGTAGAATGTTTCACTAAATTGTGAATAAATCATCATGGAAGCATAAGCCTGCACATCTGTGAAATTGCTCTACTAGGCAATGTCCTACTACAATTACCTGCTGACTATTTTGAAATAGTTGAACATGTGTATGTGGATTACAGTTGATATTTATTGCTTTTCGGTCACCTAGAAAGCATTCACCTTTCTTTTGGAAAAACATGCTAAAATCTCTCTTGGAGAATTACCTTTTTTCTCCACATTGGGTAGGCCATGTTAGGCTATAGAGAAATGTGCTTTGCTCATCCCTAGCCTCCAAGACACAAAGTTCTGGATCATGTCCTTTCTTGGGCCGGATTTGAAAATTTCTGTTTAATTCCTTAATTCCCTTTAGATCCTTAAAATAAATCCCAACTTTATTCAAAATTGCCAGACTAAGTTTCTTTTGTCGATATCCAAATAGCCATATATGTTAGAGGAAATATGCTATGTAAGGTGTACCATAGGATGTAGTTTTTCAGCTTTAAAAATTAAACACGGGACAGTACAGCTTATAAGTAAGGGAGAAGCGGTGTGTTTTAAAAGGCTTTGAACAGTTTCTGAGAAGTCATGTAGACTGTGTTATGCATCACAACATGTTCAAATAGAATGGAAAAGTTTGGAAGCAGAGAACTTCTGCCTCTGAGCACATTAACGGTTACTTTCATTTCTAGCTCTTTCTCTGTTTAGTATTTGACCTCAAATGAAACATCAACCATCATAGCCTGAACTTCTCCCAACACCAAATGTTAATTAAAACAGAGGCTGCAGTTGGGCTTTTTCTAAATAAAATTGAATTGTGTGTTGCTTGAATTCTTGATATTTCAAATATTCTCTATCATGATTCCACATTGTGATATTGTGATTTATAATAAGAAATATGTATTTAATCCTTGTCACCATTTTGGCATAGAGCTCCTAAAACCCTTGGACTTTCCTAAGTGATGCAAGTAATAAATGTGTCTTAGTATTCATAACAAATCCCTTTCAACCACTCCTGAGTTTATGTTAATAAGATGGCTTTCGGAAAGCGCCTAAGGATGGGGCTGGTTGCCAGAAGGACTGACCATGTGATTAAAGGTTGGAACTTTCAGTCCCCACAGGACCCTCAGGGAAGGGAGAAGGACTGGAGGTTGAGTTCAGTCACCAATGGCCTATGATTTCATCAGTCAGCCCTATGTAATAAAACCTCCATGAAAACCCAGAAGGACAGAGTTCAGAGAGCTTCCAGGTTGGTGGACACACAGAGATTTGGAGAGAGTGGCACTCTAAGTGAGGGCATGGGAGCTCTGCACCCTTTCCCACATACCTTGCCTATGCATCTCTTCCATCTGCCTTCTCCTGAGTCATAGCCTTTCATAATAAACTGGTAATCTAGTAAGTAAACTGTCTCTCTGAGTCCTGTGAGCCATTCTAGCACATTAACTGAATGAAAGAAAGGGGTCATGGGAACCTCCAATTTATAGCCAGTCAGTTGGAAGCACAATGACAATCTGGACTTTAGATTGGTGTCTGAATTGAAGGAGCTGAGCCCTTAACCTGGGGATCTGACACTATCTCCAGATAGAGAGTCAGAATTGAGTTAAATTTGTGGGACATCCAATCAGCGTTTGTTGAGAATTGGAGAATTGCTTGGTGTGGGAAAAACTTCCACGTCTGGTGTCAGAAATCTTATGAGTGTGGTGGTAGTATGAGAGTAAAGCAGAGACACATAGAAAGAGTGGGTCTTTTCCAACACATCGGACTCATATTTATATATACATATTTATAACTAAAAGGCATTTATTTGCTGACAACAATTTGAGATTAATTTAGATTGTAAATATGTGATTTCCTTAGTTATTAAAAGTATTTAATTCAATAATTTAAAAATGGTTTCCAATCTTTTCTCCCAATTTTTTGTATTTATAAATTGTTTTCACAAATTGAAAGATTGTATAGCATGTAAATCAATACTTTCTACTCAAACACTATGTTTCTAATACAAGTATCAAAAATAGCTTGAACAACAATTTCAAAACTTATCTTCTAAGGCTCAGGTTTGGGAATTCGAATTTCCACAAACAAAAGGGAACTTTCTAATATTTAGGGCGCACCATAGCACACTATGAATGTGATATCTTTTTAGGACATGGAACGTGAATTATATATATTTCTTCATATGCTTGCACTCCGCTCCACTCCACTATTCTTCGGGTTACTAAAGGACTAACAACACTCTTTTGAGAAGTTTCTAGAATGACCCCAAACTGCATAGCACATTCAGATCTGATATATCACACAGAATCATATTTTTACCTCATTCTCCTTCAATACAGTGCCCCAATATGGACTTGCTGTGTGCAAAATCTGCTCTTCTCTGCTAGCACAAACTGAGTGTACCAGGCCAAAGAATCTAATACAAAGAAGTTAATTCTTAAGTCTTTACTTAAAATTGCTCAGCTTTTTGCCTAAACAGTATTGAACAGGGTCTGCCATTTTCTCTCTTAAGAATATGAAAATAATTTGAATTTTCTTTTTCTAATGTGCTCCTCTTGCCAGCCTCCTCTGAAGTGGGGGAAGTGGCTTTTCCCACACCAATCTCCTGTGGTGGATAGAGGGCAGAGGTTTCTCCCCAATTTCCTTGGGCATCTTCACATCAGAATGATGCTGGTGACTCACTTGGATGTCTTTCTGTCAAGTACCCAGATATGGAACCTCTCCATGGATGGCTTCCCTGGCGTCTCAGAGGGATGCCACTCTCACATTGATTAGTTTTCTCTTATCCTTGCATTTCTATCATGAGCGATTGAGGACTTTCTATTTATAACCCCAGAACTTCAGCTTTCTCTTCTTAACTGGGGGTGTACACAATTCTTTTCTAATTTCTCAGCAGTTGCTGCCGTGTCAAGCTGGATTGAGCCAATGAGGGTCCCTTCTTTCCAAGATTGAGGCTGGAAATTGCAACTTCCTAACGAGTAAACACAAACGTCAGGATTTAACTTCCCCTGCAAAGTGAGGGTTTGTGATAACTGTGTGGACGGATGACGGTGTAGAAGGACAGTCAGCTATTCTTTGCTAAAATGAAGACAACACTCAAACTCTTTGAGATTCTCAAATATAGGAACAGTCTGTGGATGGTAATTATCTTTATAGCATTGAAATGGAAATTTGTTTATCCCTGTGCACTTGGATTTATTTGAGATTTCAATTTAAAATTCTTATGTGTTCCTATGTCACTCAGACTTTCCCAGTCTGCCCCTGAATTTGAGGTGTGAACTTCATTATTTTGTCCCATGCCTGGAGTAGTACCAGAGACGCCTTCTTTTCCTCTTCAACTATGATGAATTTCACCAACGGAAAGAATCAGAAAAGGTCTGGGTAGTGGTTATATCCATTACTATTAATTGTTGCTACATATTCGTTTGTACTCTTCTGATCTTTCAATCTGAGTCCGTCAACACCTCACAGATGATTGGTTTAGTCCTTGGACAACACGAACACTGCTGCTCTGGCTCATAATCCATAATTTTAAATTACAATCCCATTCAGTAGCCACTTTGATCTAAATACATATAGTCCATGGCAGTGAAGCAATTTTCTGCAGAGACATCAGTTAGTATAACTTTGGGTTCAGGAACAGACTCTGGTACCAACACTGCAGTTCACACTTTAAAATGGCCCGTTCCTGATCATGACATATTCTTACCATGATTCAAAATCCTTTTCTCTGATCCCTGACAATGTAATTACTGAAAAAAGTATCAAGCTATTCATTGCAACTAGCCTGCACCAGAAGTTCTAAAACCTGAAGGATATTAAGCATTTGTCTTGACTGTGGAGTCAGGCAGAACTTTGAAGCTTTGAATTAATCTAACCAATCCTAATATTGATGTCTTCTCACTAGCTCCAAATAGTCATAATTTCCAAATAATTACGGGTCTGTAGAAGTTGGACATAGCAGCTGATTTTCACCCTAAGACTTCCAGCAGGGTAGTTTTAGGTATCCATAATTTAGTGAATCTGCATTAAGCTGTACATAGTTTCAATTTTCTTGTTAGTGTGTACAATCTCTAACTGTCAGTTATTCCCAAATTTGCAACTCCAAATTCAGAATATTTTCTACGCTATCTCTTTGGTATTCTCATGTTATTCAAGAACCATCTTTTCCTGTAATTGAAGAAGGATTTTTAATCAAGGATACTGGTGAATATAACACCTTTGGTCCCAAAAATTGGATAGCAGCAGTTGAGAATTGTTGCTAAGGAAACCATTTACCAGTGAGGGGTTGTAGTATATGGATTAGTTTATCCATGGACTCACATTAATGGTCAAAATAATTTAACTGGAATTTCACTTGTATTTAATCTCTCAAAGAATACTAACTCTATTCATTAAACCAGCAACATTCCTCAAAAATTCCCCCTCTTCCCAATTTCTACATCTTCGAGAACGGAGTTATTCCAAACTCCTCACTTGCCAAATTCTTTAATTCATTCAGTTATAGCCTCTGGCTTTTCTTTTACTTCTCTTCACTATTTTCCATATTTTTTTTTTTAAAGATTGGCACCTGAGCTAACTGTTGCCAATCTTTTTTTCCTTTTGCTTTTTCTCCCCAAATCCCCCCAATATATAGTTGTGTATTCTAGTTTTGGGTCCTTCTAGCTGTGGCATGTGGGAGGCTGCCTCAACATGGCCTGATGAGCTATGCCATGTCCTCGCCCAGGATATGAACCAGAGAAACCCTGGGCCACAGAAGGGAAGCTCGTGAACTTAACCACTCGGCCAGGGGCCAGCCCCATATTTTCCATATTTTTTTATTTAGCAACTGTGTTAAAAATTTTTGCATGGGCAAGAGTTAGTAGGAAAGATGTGAATGTTCATACACTGACATTTTTGCCCCATTGCAAAATTATCCACCATTATTTTAAGTAGTCTGCTTTTCTTGTATTATGGTAAAATATGGTAACCTGCTTTTTGCCACTGAGTTTTATGATCAAAGAGTCACACAGGAATAACCAAAAGCAGTTGCATGAAGGAGTGTCAGCATATGAAGTAAATATTTTTACAATTCATACCATTTTAGTGCTTTCCATAAGAACATCAATTTTGTTTTGTGTTTCATATTTCATATTTTATTCAATTTTAGTATGGTTTCCATCTTGAAGTTTTAAAACAAAATGATTTCCAGTTTAGAAAACAGTTCACTAACCACATAATTTCATTTTCATTTTATACAGTTATAGAAAATTTCTAGATACACATTCTGTGTTCAAGGTGATGGCAAATAAGATTAACTGTATAGTATATAAGGAAAGAAAATATGTTAAGCATATTTAGAAGCAATAGAAATGTCTATACAAAACAAGTAAAAATTAAATAAAAGTTCTAGCTTTTAAAGTATTGCAACAGACCCACAGGTTTGTAACAAAAGCGTCCTTGCATGGTTCCCCACAGTGCCCATTACTAGCTAAAGCAAAACAGCAGCTTCAGAAAATAATGTTTGAAAATACTGCACACAGTACTATTGTTTGCACAGTTTGATCAAAATAACAACTCTATTCTGAGTCAAGCAAAACCTAGAGGAAATACACCAAACAACTTGAACATCTTTTGTGTAAAATTTATTCACATTATTTTACTCAGCTATTTGAAAATTTAAAAAGTGTATTCACAAAATATTTCACAGTCAAAGTTATAAAGTAAATGGACTCGGGGCTGGCCCCGTGGCCGAGTGGTTAAGTTCGCCTGCTCCGCTGCAGGTGGCCCAGTGTTTCGTTGGTTCGAATCCTGGGCACGGACATGGCACTGCTCATCAAACCACGCTGAGGCAGCGTCCCACATACCACAACTAGAAGGACCCACAATGAAGAATATACAACTATGTACCGGGGTCTTTGGGGAGAAAAAGGAAAAAATAAAATCTTTAAAAGAAAAAAAATAAAAAAAATAAAGTAAATGGACTCTGTAACAGGTCTTGATAGGGACAGTTCAAGGAAAGCACATGAATGGGTTTTTTTTGAAAAGAAAATTTCAGTGTTCCTTCCACAGGGACATAAACATGATCTACTCAAGTGGATTTACAAGATGTTGCACATAATAGAGCAAATTCAACACCTGTGTTATAAAACAATGTTAAAAAAGTGAAAAGGTGAGGAATTTGTGCATTGGGAGAAGTGAGCTATTCACAGATCAGCAAATACAATTTTTAATTCAGTGAACATAAAAGTCTTCATAGTCTTCAGGAAATAGACAACGAACATAGTTGACTCGATGAAAGTTGAAAAAGCACCATGCTCGATGGTTTAGTGGTAAACTCTGTAAAAAACAGCACCTGAAATTCTGTAATGTAGGCCGTTTAAAACATGTTTAGTAATTGCCAGAGATACAGTGCCTTGGACAATTTTCAATTTACTGGAGAGAGTTTGAAAAGTACTGAGCAGTTCAGAGAAAAAAATGAGATATGTCGATCAAAGCAATCTTTCCAATTCTTGCATATCTCTACAAGTTGCCCTGTTTAGGTTCCAAGTCTTGAATTTATTGTTTCAGGAGGACTGCAACTTGCTAAAGTTGGCTCTGACATTTACTACAGATGTCATGCTGAGTCAGGTCATCACACACAGGACAGTGTAAGGTAGGGAAATACTGTGAAATAGTGCCTTTCTCCCCATTAGCTTCACGAGGACAGGAGTGAGTGGCTTTCCAGACCTTGGTAGTTCATGATACCAGTTGAAGACGTCAGTACGAATAAGTGAGAAGATTCTTGCCAGGGGTGGAAGAATGTGCTTGGTAATATGGTAAGTGTCATTCAGTCTCAGAGTTGGGTCCTGCTGGACTTCCACTGAGTGAGTTACTAGCTGGATAAGTGGTACTCTGGGGGATCCATAAATGATAACGTATGGCACTTTCTCCTCAACTGGAGGCTCAGAACACCAGTCATAAGTAAGCATTTTCCTTGTAAGTTCAATGGCTGGCACACACGTTCCAGGTTTATAAAAGGAACTTCCTTTCTACTCCTTGGCAAAGATAAAATCTTGTATGCTGTCCTTTCCTTCCACAAGCTTCATACATTATCACTGAACATACTGTTTAATTAAACTTATATCTCTTGTTTCAAATAGCAACTTTAAAGAATGCTAAAGTAACTTAGAAACAGCAGGGCATGAATCTCTTCTGTTTCTATTTCTTTTACATCAAATACTGGGTCCTTTTGATCCAGTGTTTCATACATGTCACCTACATACCCTTTTTTGTTTGTAAGACACAAGGCAAATAAACATTTTCAAATTTCAGCTTCTCTGGTTTAGGACTGGTAGCAGTTACAGCTTCAGCAATTTTCTGAGCAATCTTAAAAGACTGCTCCTAGTGGCACCTTTCGGTAGCACAAACATACTGCTAGTATCACCATCTACAACTTAGCACTCCACTTCTTGGTGTCTTTCACCAGTTTATAGCTCATTCCAAGGTCTCTCTGGCTTCTATTGCGCACCTCAATGCATGGCATTCTACCAGGAAAATTAGCAGCTGTGTAACCTAATGTGACATTTGCTATACGTTTAGATCCTAGCCGATGTGCAGCGAGCATTCGTGAAAGAGCTCTGCCGCGCATGTAAGTCTTCATCAACTGCTTCCCCATGAGTCTAGTCTTCGAAATTTCTTCAAGCATTCTTGGTAGCACATCCTTTCTTACTGAAGGCTTGGAAGAATAATGAACTGCGATGTTTCTGCTGACGTTCAAGAGAACATCAAATTTTAAATGCATATTTTTCTTGGTATTTTGCTTTATAAGTCAAGATTTCCTTTCATCTGAGAAATGTAATCTAGGAATTCCCACTAACACAATATTAAACAGCTAGATTTAGACTATATTCAATGTCATAGGTCACTGTTTTTATATTCATTTGCAACTTCCGGGGAAAATAATGGAATCCCACTGTATAAGATTTCTGTCTTATCTTTGAGCTACACTTAGCTTTTCCAATGAAAGAAAACTATAAAATTACACTAAATTTGTCTAGTCAGAGATTTTTGTTATAGACTGTTTGTGTCCTCCAAAATTCATATTTTGAAGCCCTGACCCTCAATGTGATAGTATTTGGAGGCGAGGCCTTTGAAAAGTAATTAGGTTTAGACAAGGTTATGAAGGTGGGGACCCCATGATGGGATTAGTGTCCTTAAAAGAAGAGGGAGAGAGACCAGAGCTCTCTTTCTCTCTCTGCTATGGTAGGAAGATAGCCATCTGTAAGTCAGGAGGAACATCCACACCGGGAATCTTTTTTTCTTTTTTTTTATAACATTGACACCTGGCCTAACAACTGTTGCCAATCTTTTTTTTTTTTTTTTCTGCTTTATCTCCCCAAACCCCCCCTGTACACAGTTGTATATCTTACTTGCATGTCCTTCTAGTTGTGGATCACACCAGGAATTTTAATCTTGAACTTCCCAGATGCCAGAACCATAAGAAACATATGTCTGTTGCTTAAGCCACCAATCTATGATATTTTGTCATTGCAGCCTAAACTAAGACAGCATTTTCGCTGCATATACAAGTCATAGTTCATCGTATGGTGTATTTTTACTCAACTTTTGATATTTAACAACATAATTATATGATTAAAATAATTAAAATATAATTATTTTAATTTGGGGAGATTAAAGAGTGCTCCATGATTTCAAAATATACAATTTTATATTTAGAGTGATCATTCGGCACACTAATTCCATTTCTAATGCACATTATAACAAAAGATAAGATTCAGTTTTGTTGCATTAAATATATATATACATGTTATGTAATACATGTATATCCATAAATACTATGTAATACTATATAAGTGAATATGTTAATATTTATGTTACTTGAGAACAAGGAGTTGATTCGTTGAGTGTTTCTATAAGACTAGGTTAATAATTATCCCTAAAGGTTTAGAGAAAATTGAAGATAAAAGAAACCAAGGCCGTCTTGAGAGTGATTTCTAGAAGGGAAAAGGGGTTATTTGACACTAGATCTCCAGCAAGACCTTTTGGAAAATACTGTCATTATGGTTCCCTGACATTTGGGGAGCTATTTTTCACTCTTAGCCAGGAGAATTCTGGAAAATGATTGGAAAATATTTCCTCTCTCTACTCATGATTATATATAGCTGGCATCATAAAATGATATTTTATTCCTATGAACAATCACCTAGTTTTACTGAATTTCTACAGTGTATAGTATTAACAAATATAAATCAAGAGGGAAATACATATAATTCGCTAAAATAGTTAAGATCTACAAAAATTATATAGGGAAGTAATATTTATAATCACTCACTTAAAATTTGAGTCTGTTGGAAATTCTAGAATTGACACCATTAGAAATTTTCACTCTTATTGGGCTATGTGTTTTGATAGTTGTGTAAGTAAAATACTATTCAGCAGTATAAGAGTGATCCACTTTCATGAGTAACACAGTTGGTACCATTTTGCAATCAGATGAAGTCTACCTTATCTGTAACCAGAAAGGATAGACATTTATAATCTTGAGATTTTCTTTGACATATTTTCATTGTCATATTGACAGTATTCTTTTATTCTTAATATTCTTTTCACAATATTCTTAATTGTGAAAGATTAAAACAGTCAAACCTGAACTAAAAAAGAGACATTAGCCCTATATTTTAACATTAAAATTTCAGTCCTATTGACTTTCCTAATTTTCTATATACTGGCTATTTTATATTCTGTTCATTGATAATGAATAAAACTTCTAACAAAGTGTTTATAATCAGTGAGAGGTTGACGTAAATCAAGGTACTTCATATTTAGAGCAATTATTATATACGAATTCTACATAGGGTATATAGAATTTTAATACCATGCATTACTCTTGACAATTCTACAAGAAGCACAAAACTGTTACATTGCATGTCCAGCTTAGCTCCTTCTACTCTACTCTTAAGAAGTAATTAGACCTGTGGAAAGAACCTTACAGAACAATAAAAGGCTATGCATGCTGTATTGTCAAAGTCAGGAATTCATTGTTTGGTGGTATCAGAAAGCAATGGTTCCCCATTAAATGAGCTTGCTAATATATTTTTTTAAATCTATTGAGAATAAGAATAATCTTTCTTATTTTGGTTTACAGTAAAAAAAATCAGAGAAGGCTAATTTTGATTTCTTATTTTTATATAATATATTGATGCTTATGTATTCAACCAATCGTTGTGAACATGTTGCTGCATACTGGCTGATTTTATTCAACAAAAGTACCTTTCAATGTGATTGCTATCACACTGCTAATGATTGGAAACAGAGAGCTTTGTTCCTGTGAATAAGATGGTAAATTAATGAACCTGATGCAAACAATTTGGTTCTGAAAGTTGATACTTTAAATTATACCCTCTGGCTAAAAGAAGTTAAAAATTTTGAAAGAGCAAACTTGACCCAAATGCAATCTTAACAATTTGCAAGAAAAAAAGTAATCTTGTCCCCCACCACGCTTCCTTCCACTCTGACGGAATTGATTTGATAAAAATAAAATCTAATTTTGCCCCAGATTTAAACATTTCCAATTCCCCCAAGTGATTCCCAAAACCCTGATGAAGTTTTTCTTATCTTTAAATGGAAGAGAACGAAAAGGACAATGTGACAAGTTGTGCATAAAACTGAATGTATTCTATTCATCAAATTACCCTGTTCTTACATTATTTTCTGCTTTTGTGATTTTAGAATTGCTTTTAAGGTTTTGAAATAATGGAGCTAATAAAGTAGTTTTTATTTCCTAGTCTTCCTTGTGGAACCACAAAACTGACAGTCTTGTAAGGTCCCTCTCATCTGCTTTTCACTCTATTTTTCTTTTCTTTGCCCTTTTTTTATCCTTTCCTGTCTTGTACTTTATTTATCTGTGAATTCAAATTGTTGTCGCCACTAGTCAATGAAGTTAAAAATCCCCAACATGATGTTCAAGGCCTTATTTTTCCAGACCCATCTTTCATAATCTCTATTCAAATGTATACCATTCTACCGCATCCAGCTCTTACTCTTCTCTGCCTTTGCATTTGCTATTGCTTCTGAAGATGCTTTACTACCTGTGTCCTTCACACGCATATAAATTTTTTTAAAAAAAGATAAATCATATTTCAAGACATTGACATCTCAAACACATTTAAACATCCTTCCTCTCTCCTCTCTTGGTACAGCCTGTGATTGTGCTTACACATTGCATTTTTATTTTTTTGCATTGCAATACTTCTGTGATTGCACTAACCACATTGCATTATAATTTTTTAAAGTGCTTGGCTTCCGTAACCGTGAGCTTCTTGAGAATTGGAATCCTGCCTAATTCATTCTTTTATTTTCATTTCCTAGAATATAATGTATGCAATAGTCATTTAATTACAATTTTATGCATGAATTCCTGATTAAATGAATGAATGAATGAATGACTCATCATAGCTACCACTAGCACTGACAAAATTATCATGAATGTAGCTTATTTGCTAATTGTACAAAGATGAGATTTAAATGTTTACATTATTTGGTCCAGAGATTTTCAGCTCTGTCTGTGTTTTATCAGTTGTGGGGCTTTGTAAAATCTCTGTTTGGTCCTCAATCTTAGAGTGTCTGTCTGTTGTTTTGGCGTGGATTCTGGAACTATATATTAGTTCCTTTGTTTGTTTTAATTTTTACTCATGATTCTGACGTGCAATCAGATTGAGAACAAAGTGGATCAATAATTTCCAAAGCAAGTCTAATATTGTAATTGGCTCAATATTAAGAACTTAGGAAATACAAATAAAAGTTCAGATATATGTACTTACTCGACGTCTTTCAACACATTTTGACTAATTGTAAAGTGCCAATTATTCATGCTTGCTTTGCATGTAGTTTTATTCCAATTTAATTAGATGTGCAAAACCTAGACAGAATTTAGGACACTTGGTAACACTGAAGGCATTATTACCTACCACTCTGACCTTGAAAACTAGTGGTAACGGACAAGATGACTAGTGCACATGATGGAGTTGCAGTCTACAACGACAAATAAAGTCTGCTTCGATGTTGGTGCTACGGTATCTGTTCGTGATTTAGTGAAGTTTGGCTATCTCCAGCTCAACCATAGCTTCACTTGAATAGGGCGTGTTGCTGCGACGTGATTAATCGAGTGACAGTTTGTGTTTTGCTTTTCGAGAAGGACAGTAAAATAAGATTTAGTTGTAATGATATGTACAGTATAGAGTTTCATAAAACCTCGTCTCATAAAATGCCTGAATAACTTTCCAAGTGGTAAGAAAGAAGAAAAAAATAAGAATTTATGACACAAATAATAAAAGAGGATCTGCTCTTGAAGGCCTGCCTGGATGGCTGGAACTCCAAGAGCACGCGTGAAAGTGGAGACAATCGTGATGCAGCTGCCTATCTAAATGACTGCTCATTCTTCTTACTTGATTTGTGGAATAGCATCCATACACATGTTTCCCAACATCATCGTTGATATGATTATAGGCTCATGTGTCTTGGTTCTAAATCATTATAGAGAGTTACTGCACAATTCATAGAACAGATTACTTTACACATAAAGTTTCTATGACCTGTATCTATATTTTAGAACTTAAAATGATATACTCAAATATAGAACATGTATATTAAAATAAAGACCCAATAATTAGCAAATATTATTGATGTATATAAATACTATGATAAATTACATATTGGTCAATGTGGGTGTACAGTAGGGTTTCTCAACCTGGGCTCCTGGATTAGCTGAAATGTCGTTATGGGTAGAGTAAATCATTATAATACCAAAAAATAGTTATTTTTGTATTGTGTGCAAGATCGCAGTACTCCCAGTGATGGAGCATCCCCATTATCAAATTTGTAAAGGTTTTTCATTCCCATACAGCAGTGTGCAGAAGCACTATGCTCAATTGTTTGTGCTCACTCTGGTTTTGAGGCCATGTAGGGAAGACTATTTATAATTGGTAAGTCCTGATTTCATGGAGGGGAGGTGAGGAGACCAATGACATCAGACTTTCCCTCCCAAATCATCTACCTTAACCTCCCCTTAGGCACCATCCACTGACTTAGGACAATCACAGGAGTGAACACGTTCTATCATCGTAAAAGAAAGTCAGAGGAAAGTTTCATTTAGAAGAAAGAATTTTTACATGCTACATCTACCTCCTCCTTTGACACTTTGCTATTGTTGCAAACATGGTATAATGTAGATTGTGTAGGTTAGAGGTGAACTATAGTGTGAAATTTTCATATTTTATTTCTTGCAATTTTCTCCTCTATTTATGATACCCTTTTGTTTCATATCTTATTAGCCTTTTTTTCTTTTTAACAAAGATGTCTGAGAGTTGGGGCCAGCCTGGTGGTGCAGCGCTTAAGTTTGCACGTTCCACTTCACTGGCCTGGGGTTCACCAGTTCAGTTTCCGGGTGCAGACCTACACACCACTTGTCAAGCCATGATGTGGTAGGCGTCCCACATATAAAGTAGAGGAAGATGAGCACAGATGTTAGCTCAGGGCCAGTCTTCCTCAGCGAAAAGGGGAGGACTGGCAGAAGATGTTAGTTCAGGGCTAATTTTCATTAAAAAAAAGAGGTCTGAAAATTGAGTGTGATGATTTTTGAGGATGAAGTATAAAAGAAAGAGGAGATTCTACATGTAAGTCAATGAACAATTCAGAAAAGGTAGGTGATGAACAGTTAGAATCTTCTGAGTCATTTCAGAAGTATAACAAGGACACACCCACACAATAAAAGCCTGCTGTCCATGAAAATTTCTTATCCCTAGGCTTTTCCTCAGCCAATAATCTGAGTTTCCTGTTCCACTGTGCCTCATCTGTGGCGAATAACTAAAAGTCCAGGAGTGGCTCCAGCAAAACTGAAAATGTACCACATGACAAGTCACAGCCTTTTGACGCATAAAGGCACTGATTATTTTAAGTGGATATTAGAATCGCAAAGAAACTGAAGTTTTCATTTTAAAAAGTCACATTAATGAAAAGTCTCAGGAAGCACGTTATTTAGTAGCCAAACTTATTGCCCAGAGAAGGAAAAGCCGCACTGTTGGTGAGAATCTAATAATGCCACTATGTAAAATTATAGTGATTAAAACGCTAGGACAAGATGCAATAAGAGAATTTGGAAAGGTTCTACTCTCAAATGGCATGATAATAGACATATTAATATCATGCCACATCATACTGAAGAAATTTTGCTCAATATTCTGAAAATCAACAGCTCCTTTACCAGGTTGATGAGTCCCGAATTTTCCCCAGTAAATGTCATGCTGTAGCATTTTTAAGATTTGTGAACCATGATGAGATTCAAGATTTTTCTTTTCTACTGCAAAGAGCAGACTGAAACAAAGCAACTGTGGCCAAGATGCTGTTAATGTTTTTCCTCTTATCTGCAAACAAAGAGTCTGTCTTAAAGGAATTGAGTTCACATCTGTGCTGATGGTGCCTTAGCATTGCTTGGTTCCATGAGAGGTTTTATGTCTCTTTAAATAAAAGAAAATCCTGATGTAGTCACAATAATGCTTTCTTCAGTGAAAAATGCTAGTGACAAAGGTTCTTGGAAGTGAAGTTAAAAAAAAGTTTTGAATGATGCTACAAAAATACTTTATTAAATAAAGTCCAGTTATACTTGAGAATGTTTTGAAAATGGGGTGTACACCTGGTCAAAGAGTACATAATTTGTTATACACAGAAATCTGTGTGTGGCTTAGCAGAGAAACAGTGCTTCAGCTGAAAGGTGAGTTGGAGGGGTGCTCTCAAGAAAATAGTTGACTTGATTCTGTGGAGAATTTCAAGATGAAGAATGGCTGCCAGAACTGAGCTGCTTAGCAGATATGTTTCCACGTGGACCAATTTAACAGGTTTTTGTGAAGTCTTGCAAAAAATGTTGTAAAGATGAAAAGAATCTTTTGAAAAACCAGCTGCGAAAGGAAATTAAAGTGTTTCCACTCCTGCTTGGACTTGAGTATGTAAAAGGGAATCAGCAAGCCTGGGGTGTTGTTGAAAACCACCTGGAAGGGCTATAGGAAAGAGTTCAACAGGGTGCGCCCTCCCATTGAATGCAAGGGTATGAATGGGTGAGGGACCCTTTTTCTGAATCTTCTGCTCAAACGGAAGACAAGACCTAGACAACAGGAAGAACTTTGTGAGCTGCAGTCTGCTCATAGAGTGAAAGATGAGATTTGCTTATCTGACCCCACACAAGTTCTGGAATTCTGTGATAAAAGAGTGTTTTGACATTCATAGGAAAGCATTGCCTGTGTTGCTGTAGTTTCAGCATCTTATGTGTGTGAACAGGCATTTTCTTGTTTAACAGGCATTAAGAGCGAGGAGAGTAATGACCTTATTTCAGTTCTGCGTGCTTGTTTAAGTTCTACCTAGAACTGAGTATTTATGCAACAAAAAGAAACAAGGACAGGTTTCATAAAAAAAAGGTATAAATTTCATTCTTTACTTTTAGTTTCAAATAATACTTTTTATACATATAGAAGACTATAAAAGAGATCAACTTATATGCATAATAATTTGCTAGCTGTTAGGATTATATTTGAAACAGATCATGTTACTCAGTAAGAAAAAAATGGTTTTAAAGTGTTCTATCAAATTCTGTCTTAGGCTATATTTTTATTGATATTATCTTAGATTTTTTTTGCAGTTTTACTACTTAACATATAAATAAAATTTTATGTTGTAAATAAAATTGATTAAATTCCAGCCTCTATTTAAATGAAACCTATCAAGCCTACGATTAGAAAAATATAAATCCTACTTTGCCTTATGTGTTATTTAATAGAAATTTATTAGATCTGCATAATGAGTTTTTAAAATGTATGAAAAGAGACTAGTTTCAAGATAGTAAGGCGAGGTTAATTACCCTTTTTTTCCTATAATGATGAGCTAAAATTTGATCTTTTAGTTTTAAATAGGGGAAAAAACGATCTAGCACATACCACATATCACATAACACGGAACTGAATACTACATCATTAAAATCTTGTAGAATAGAACTTTGTGACAATACTTTAAGGCCTATGCTTTTTTAAAAAAAAGAACTTCAAGTAGGAAATTAAATGGAAAAAAAAAAGAAACTGAACTTGAAGTTTCCTTTCTCGGCACTACTGCTGTGTATTTTCTGGGGAGGAATAACTACCCAAAAAAGACAAATCAAACACATAGGTCAAAATCGTATTGTTTTCTATCATTGTGTAACAAACAACTACAAACTTAGTGGCTTAAAAAGCCACATTATTAGCTCACATCTCTGTAAGTCTGAAGTGTATTATGGTGGGCTAGATTTTCTGCTCAGGGTCTCACAAGACCAAAATCAAGGTGTCTGCAAGACTGTGTTCCTTTCTGTAGGTGCCTGGGAAGGATCCTCTTGCAGGCCCCTGCTTGTTGGCAGAGTTCCTTTCTGGGTGGTTGTGTGACTGAGGTCCCTGTTTCTTTGTTAGCTGTTACCCAGGGGGGCATTTCAGCCTCTAGAGACAGATCTCCAGTTCTTGCATGTGGCCCTGGCATCTTCAAAGTCAGCAAGAGTGCATTGAAACCTCCATCTGCTTTGAAGATCTGACTCCCTCTTCTGCTCCCACTTGGGGAAAATGATGCTTTTAAGGGGGTCACCTAATTGGGCCAGACCCACACAGATAATCTCCATATCTTAAAGTCAAGTGACTTGAGACTTTAAATCCATCTGCAAAATTCTTCCCCACCAGTAGCTCAGTTAGTGTTTGATTGAATAATCAAAAGATAAGAATCTTAAATAATAGGCACTAAACTCATGCTTTAAATGTGGATTGTTTGAAATCAGGGTTAAAATGAGGTCATACTGGAAATCAGGTGGGCTCTTAATTTAATATAACTGGCGTCATAAGCAGAATGAAATTTGGACACACGGGCACACAGGGAAGCTGGCCATGTGAACACCAAGGATTGCCAGTCATCTCCAGAAGAAGGAAAGAGGCATGGGGCAGGTTCTCCCTCAGAGGCCTCAAAGGAATGGACCCCATTGATACCTCATCTTTGGACTCTTAGCCTTCAGAACTCTGAAAGAATATATTTCTGTCCTTTCAAGTCACCCAGTTTGTGGTACTTTTGTTACAGCAGCTCTAGGAAACTGAAATAAATTCAAAATAATTCCCTGCTGTTAATGATGGGCTTTATAATCTGGCCCTACCCTATCTTTTTATTTATTTTCTTCATAAATATTGCCTTGCTACATTAGGTTTCTGTTGGTTTTCAAATAAACCCAGCCATTTTTCTGCCTGAAGGCCTCTGATATTCTGTTTTCTCTACCTAGAAAGTTCTTGTTTTCACCCTCCAAATGGCTTTTACCCAGGGATTTTGTCAGTTGGTTACTACACTGTTAATGTTATTTCAGAGTCATTAAATATCAGGACCTGTGCTGGGATTAAAACTATTTTAATTCATGCCAATGGTCTAATATTGAAAATTTTAAGTGCTTTTAGAAACCAATGAACAAGATTTTTAATAGAAGTTTACAGAAAATGGAATAAGTTAGAGGAAAGCTAAGTTTTGAAGGGTAACTGTAATTTGACTTGAGAGCATTTCCTATTTTATTTTGTGTTCTAATAAATAAAGTTTCTACCCACCCAGATACAGTGTCTTTCAGGAAAGAGATCATTTTTTATTCCTAATATGTAGCACAGTTCCTATATAAGATAGGTCTTCAAAACGATTTGTTAAATTGATAAATACAGAAGTGAATGAATTAATAAATGACACTGCCTTCTGTGTATGCATGTTTTTCCTTGTCTTATATTAGCTATGAGTAAACATTAATATTGAATATCATGACTGTTTTCATTAAAAACAGATAAAATACCTCAGTTATATGACCAAAACTTTTAATAAAATGCATATTTAATAAACAAAAATATGTTTGAATGTCTTTCAATGATACATGCAAATATATATTTCTGGACTTAAGAAATATAGGTGATATATTAAATATTACATTAATAACTTTGCCAAGTATTTTAAATCATATTCAAATATTCAGACTATTAATCCATGCTATAAAGATACAAATACAAAACATAAAAATAAGCTAGAGTCAGTATAGGGATTTTCTGCTTCACATTTCTTTCCCATGGATTTAGAAAGGAATTTGATAAAACTGGCAAAGTTTCCAACAGATCACAAATAATTGAATGATTCTATATATTTTTAAAATTATTTTCTTATTCTTGCAATTTTCTATCACTTGAACTTGCTAAACTTTCTCTAGATATCTGCACTCGCCAGCAATTTTTTGCAAATTGTTATCATATCTTTGGACATATCCATCTTTGCTAACTGATGGAACACTAGGTTCTGAAATTTCCAATTATCATATAAAAATTGAAGCTGATCTAATGTCTCCTGAGGCATGTAGTAGCTTGGCAGCCAGTCAGTATCCTACATATCGACAAATTGACAAGGACCACTCTGTAGTATGTTTAACAATTTATTTACTTTCTAGCTTGTTAGAAATAGCCTGTAAGTATTGCTTAAAAGAGATATATTAATTGATATCAAGACACTTGTTTGACTCTCCGTATTTCAAAACTAACATTTCAGGAAACCAACCTGTCTTAAAACAGTATTTATGTTAGCATTACTATCATTTTACTAATTTTCACTGAAAGGCAAATTAACTGCATTAAATATTTATGCAAATTGTATTGTATTTTCTATTTAAATTTAGTGTAAATTGAGATGAAATATCTTTAGTTAAGATACATTTGGTAAGCTTTTAAGCTACCTGGAATAGTCACAATTAGAAAAGGAAAACAAGTTTGGAGGCTTTATACTACCTGATACAAGACTTTGTAAAAAAGTTACAGCAATCAAGATGATATGGTATTGACTTGAAAATAGAAAAATAATGTATTAATGAACTTGAGTAGAAAGTTTGTAAAGCCACCCACACATGTATGGTCAAGTGATTTTCAACAAAGATGCCAAGGCACTTCCATGGTGAAAGAAAATTCTTTCAATAAATTGGGCTGGAAAAAAGACTATCCCAATGGAAAAAAAAGAAACTGATTCCTATCTTACACCACAAATGAAATTTATTTTGAGATTGATCATATATGTAAACAAAAAAGCAAGAACCATACAAACCTGGGAGAATTTCTAATGGGTCAACGTCTTTGTGTTTTGGAGAAAGCAAGTATTTCCTAGATTGGAACACAAAAAGCATGAACCATAAAAGGAAATACCACGTCTCTGTCCAATACATTAAAAGGAAATCCCAATGTCTTTTACTCAGCAAAATTGATGTATTATTATTGCCAATCTTGATGTAATCTTTGAGGAATACTGACTTTGTTTTGAACGTTATTTTCAATTAGCCAGGATACCTTAATTCTATTTCAATCTGTGTACTATCTATGGGCCAACTCGAACTGTTAGTGAAGCAAACATGTAGCCATGTGATACACTGATACAGTTTGCATGGACTTTCACAGCCTCTTCTAAACAAAAAAGCTTCTCCTATTGCCTGCCATGGGAATTCACGTTCTTAAACTCTGCCTAAAATTTCTACTGTTAATGTAATGTACATAAGTTGAATTAGAATTGAAAGACTTGTCTCTGAGGGAGTCTGGATCACTTCATTTGAGAAAAGAAAAAGGAACCTAGGTAGGAAAGTAGACATTAGTGACCATAGGTAATTAATGGGAGGAGGTTTTTATTTGCATTTGAGTTTAACAAGTTGAGTTTATTGGTAATTATAAAATTAAGGACAGTCTGGATGAAACAAAGAATAAAATCAAAGTGTGGGGTGAGAATTGGATGCCTTATGGGGGCAATCAGAAAACAAAACAAAATAAAACAGAGAATCAGGCTGAAAGCAAAAAAAATTAAACAGCTGGAAGATGAGCTGAACTCGAGAATCACATCCTCTAGCCAAGATTGAACTGATTGTTTTCATTGTTTGCAAGCACGTCAAAAGAACTTAGAAATCCACACTTTTAGCTGAATAAATTTTATTTTTGAATGTAGACTCAACTTTTTTTAATCCAAATATCTTCCTATGAAAGAAGATATTCTTTTGTGCCTGGTCACCTGGCAAGATTAGATCTGAGTGAATCTAAAAGAGCACAAAGCATTGTTTATGTTGAATAAATAACAGGATTGTGTATTGCAACTTTTCAAATGTTTAAATAAACTATCAGATTTAATCTTAAAAATTCATTTAATGCATTACGGAATGCATAGCAGCCCTTGTCAATCAACTACCATTAAGTATGAGTTCTGTTTTTTTTTTTAACGTGAAGAAAGTGGAGATGTGGGGAGTTGTCCTTATTGTCACAGGATTCCATTAGAATATATAATAAAAAGCCTTTAGAACGGGAACCTTTCATACTTTGATCTTATATCTGAGGAACAAGGCCTGTTGAAGTTTGGAGGACCAAAGACCCAGGTGTGTTAATTACAGAATTGGGATTAGAAACTGACTCTTCCAATGCTTGAGTAAAGGCAGTTTCTTTTGGTTCACCCAATTTTCCATTGAGTGATGGACGAAACAGACTATAAGCCATGGAAAGTGTGGAGTAGTTGTGTCATATGGTCTGGGTATCTTCATGAATTTTTAAAGCAAAAGAAAAATTTCCTGGTATCTATATATTATTTAGTTAGATAAGAATTGTTACTTGTTTGAATTATTTGTAGTAATTTCAGGATTACTATTCATCATTAATTGCTAGAAATCAAAGAAGGATGAGAATGTAGAAAGAATGCTTCTTCATATGTTTTGATATTATTGTTCCTGTTTATTATGGAATTACATGCTAGTTTGTCCTCTGTGTAGTGAAGCCACATACAGATTTTTGCCTCCTTCAGGCCCAAGTCAACCCATAATTTTTATCCTGGGTAAATATTGTACCACTGCACTTATGCGCACATAGTTTTGCAAAAATACACAGCAACATAAATTGGTCTTCCCTGAGTTTCAAGATGAATTCCAGAAAATAGAGAGCTATAACTAGAAGTGGGAATTCTTATGCTTTCTCCACATATCATGAAACCAACGGAAGAACAAAGTATAAATTCTCAAGGTCCTGAAAGAGTTAATTCAAGTTCATAATGAGGTACTTGTTCTATTGATCATCAGTGTAACTGCCAGGGTAACTACATGAGTATCTCTAAAAAAAGTTAAAAGAAAAAGAAGAAAGAAAAAAAGGAAGGAAGAAATTAAATTAAATTGAATTAAATAGATCCCTTGAGTTCTCCAGTATAACCCGGTTCCTGATCCATCCTTCCAGGCAAGAGATTTGGCAATGAACAAAATCTTCCTGACATTTGCCCTTTTTACTTCTCTTATAACTTTTACTTGGAGGAATAAAAATGGAGCATCTGTATTACATGCACAGGGAGTTTATCCACACACATTTATAATATTGGTTTTGGTTTCTTCTTTTCTTTTTTCTTATCAGTGGAAGAGATGACACAGGCTTGAGGTATCTAGTCAAAGTGATGCCAGCCCTGATATCAGTTTCCCTACATTAAATTCAGCATACATGGGGTTAAAAACAAAGCACTCTTTCCCTGCTTTTCCCCTGGCTCCCTGGCTCCAGAATCCACTATCCGCCTGGAGACAGATGGCCTCCAACAGCCACCTGGATTCCTTATCATCTCCTCCTCCTTCCTGCAAGCAGCCTCCCAAGGCAGAATTCCGGTTCGTAGGAAAGCTCTGACCAGCAAGGCCACTGACTCCCCCCAACTAAAGCAGCCACATTCCTTACAAATCTTTAAAACCCTCAGCCTTCCATCTTTCAGGGAGGTGAGACGAAATGAGACAAATTTAAGGGCTCACTCTCGTCTTCCAGCTAATACCATCTGAAATAAAGATACTTTCCTTGCCGTACGTCTGGAGTTGTAGTTTTATTTGGCCTCTCTTGTGTGGCAGGTAGGGAACCTATGATTGTAGGCACTAACAATTTGGCAAGCCAGCCTGGAGGTTCTTGGTCGTGGCTCCACAGCCATGGGCCGACTGGGATTTCCTGGGAAGCAGTCCAGCAGCTGCCTAGAGGATTTGCCCTAGGGACTGTCCTCAGTACTTTCTGTCTGGCCTGGCACCGCTGACCCTAGGTACATCTTCTTATGGCAAGGAAACAGGTTCTAGATTTGTTTGTTTATTTATTTTTCCTTATGCTGAGGTGACGTACTCTGTCTGAAATAGGGTAAGTTGCCTATAGGAGGATGCCTGTGAACTTCCTTCCCTGTCTCTGGGGTCCTTTCCATTCACAGAGGGGCCATCTGGACACATATTTGGAGTGGGAAAAGTTGTAGGACTTTCTACCCTAAATCTGGGAACCAGTTCACTGCTGTTTGGCTTTTCTGTGTCTGGATCTGTGTGTCTGTCTGTCTCTGTGTATTGGAATGGGAAACATGCTGTCTGTCCCCAAGCAGAGCCCATTGGGGCTGATTCTGAGTAGATGGTATAACAATAGTCATAAGCCAATGTCTAAAAAGGGATGATTTTCTTTTGTAACACTTCATGACCACATTATTCATTAAAGTTGGGAGAGAAAATGGCCAAACAATGGATCCTTAAGTTGGAAAAATTTTAGAGCACTCTCATCATAAACAGCTGTTTTATTGCTACCTAGGAAAAGACCACATTAAAAGGAAAATACAACCACTAGTTTTAAAAACAATCAAATTCATGGTCTCAGCTTCTTCCTGTGGTCTTATAGATATCAATGAAAACTAAGAAAACAAAGAGAAATCAGAAAGGGAAGAGTCACAGAACTCATCCTAACAGGATGAAAATCTTTAACTAGTTATTAAAAAGAAAAATAGAATAAATGGAAAAGATATAAAGTTAAAACGAAGGTTTTAATAAAACCCTGCCTAAGGTTGGAGTGCCCCTCATTGCCCCTCCCTCCACATTAGAGGACATCAGACAAACCTGTTCTATTTACCCTAGTTTGAAAAAAATTTTAAAAGGTCAGGAGGCAGAAATCACAGTGAGAAACCTGATCAACAATTGTTTGGGGCAACAGTCTGCTAAAGTTGGTAAAACTATAAAAATTAAAGTGTTTAAGCTAATATTATATAAAGAGGTTAGTTATATCAACTTTGGCTGAAGTTTTTGGGAATAAATGTTACGTCTATCTGGGAATGCTTTCTCTACATAATGTTGTAATACGGAAACTTGTTAATGGAATATATAAGTTATAATTAGGGGTTTAAAAGTTGGTAAAATTAAGATAAAGTTTTGTAACAATGGTATATTTAAATGGGCTGTATGTAACATGATTGTATCTCTTTTGCCTGATTGTATTATAGATTATGTTGCCTGATATTGTAAGTGCATATAAATCGACCCTTCAGGCAATGTTAATTAAACATGCTAAACAAGATCTCACTTTAAAATGGCCCAAATGGGGCAATTTCAGTTTATTCAAACTGGTGTATTTGCATATGCAAATAGAAAAACCAGCTACAACAATGGGAAGCCTATTTTAATCTTTTGAGGGTTTTAAATAAAATCAGGAATACTTTGCTGCCTCTTTAAAAGAAACTAATTAAACAAGCTGGCAAAACAAAACCAAATCTCTCTTCTCTTGCCGAGCTTCCTCACTTCAACTCCCCTGAAATTCCTGATCTAAAATTAAACAAGTGAAAATAAGTAAACCTTTCTGACAATTTGAAATTATAATGGCCATTCTGGGAAATTCTGTTTCAGATGCATCTATCTTAAGGGTCACCGTTAAAAGAGAGAATTCAAAATTTCTTACAATGGAATACAGTCTCTGATTAATATACAGGAACTTCTAAAAGACAAAGTTATTTAACATTATATGAAATGATCTTTGGTAAATAAAAGTCTGCTAAGGTTTGCTGGTTTGATTTAAAATAGGCGTATCCTCAGAGTTATAAACATTGGATATAATGCAGACATGCAGCCTGGGTTTACTGGTCAAATGAGCTCATGTTATCTCATTTACAAAATTTTTCAGCAAGAGTAATAACTTAGAATAATAGCTGATTTTGTTTAATGTCTTGTAAGGTTTTTGTAAATCATCTAAATATAATTGTTGAGAACAGGTAAACTAGATGTAAAAAGTAAAAGTTTTTGGAGAAATTTTTAACAATAATTATGTTTTATGGTCTGTGTACTCAAAAAACAGCACCCAAAATCTTTTTGGTAACTTATAACTTTAGAGTTTTGCCAAGTTAAGTTAAATGACAAAAGCTGTTGAATATCTACATCATTTTTGGATAGGATGGAACGCTGAAACATTATTGCTAGACACGTCTAAGTTTATCTACTTTTGGCTTTTTATTACAGAAAAAGTAAAGTGTTTGAGCCTATTAATAAATAGATCTTGTGTTTTATTACTATAAAGTAGCATGTTTCTAAAAATTATAAAAGGTATTTGTAAGTTTGCTAAGCCACAGAATGCTAATGTAAAGAAAAGATTATAATTGCTTACTTAGTTTTTACTTAAAACTTAAGATTTCTAAGGGTTAAAGATTCTAATTAATATATGTAATTAAAGCTACTAAAAATTAACAAAAAAAATTTGCATTTAAAGAAAGTAAAATGTACGTTTTCACTAAGAAGGTATAAAAACTAAAAGTATTTTTGCTTCTTGGGTTAAAAAAAGATAAATTTGTCCTAAAGTATCAAAAGGGAAAAAAGGAAGCCTGAGATAAATATAAAAAAAGAAGTGACAAAAGTTTCATGAAAGTAAAACCCTCAGGAGTTTTGTACATGGTCAAGTTGGTTAAGATTAAAATAAATTTAATTAAATAAGTATATATGTCAAATAATAAACTGTACAAAATTAAAATTTCATCTTCTCTTTCTTAAAAAGATAATTTTCCTGAACTTTTAGACTACTCTTGGTAAAAAAATTATAAAAGACTTTCTTTCTCTGAGTAGTCTACCAGAAGGATAAGGATTTTATGTTTTATCAAAATAAATTTCCTATATTGTTTTCATCAGGTCCTTAATCACAGATGCCAAGGTTTTTATTACAAATATTTAATTCTCTATGTTCACCTAGAATTCTTTAACTGTCACTGTGGTTAAAAGGATAATTAAACATTGCTTCATGGGGACCTGTGATACTGTATAGATAAATATTATTGATATAAATGTTTTAAAAATTGTGTAACATGGCTAAAATTTTGATCTGTCCTAATTGTCAGCCGTAATTCTGTTGTTGTCTCAGAATGATATATGTCTCAAAAATAGCCAAGTTTCTTTGTTAATCGCCAATTTAAAATGTTTGTTATTTACAGACAGTTGTTGTTTTACTCTGATGTTTTTACAAATATGTTTTATCTTCATAGAAGTTCATGGAAAAGACTGGGACACCAGCTCTAAAATTCAGGTTTCTGCTAAACTGTTAGATTATAAACCAGAGTTGGATAAGAAATTACAGAACTCTTACAGAAAAGCTGATGGCCTGGTGAAACTGCCATCAGATCAAGAGTTGGTTACATAAAACTAAGTGAGCTGATAGAGATGATTATAATTTTTATGACTTCTTATTTAAAATATTGCTAATTTTTTTAATGTTTTGTGTTTTGTTTTCTCATATTTAAGGAAATCTCTTTCTCTTTTCTCTTATGCCGACTATGGCTTATAGTAATTTGATGAAATTAAACATTTGTAAATGAAATTGAAACATTTATCTTTTTCTCCCTATCTGATCCCTCCAGTATTTAAAAGCTCCTGGTGAGTAAGTATTCTTATTTTCATGGCTGTATAGTTGTTTACATAAGTTCAATAAGAATATGTTCTTCTTATAACAGGACACAATTGGAAACACTGGTTATATTACCAAGGCTTTGACTGGAATGTTATGTTTGAGAGAAACATACAGACTCAGATATTACAAGACAGCTTTTGAGGAATGACAATTGACTTTCTGGAATAAAGTCACCTGAAAATATTGGCTTGGTACTTTTCTTATGGGCTCCCAGTAACCTGGTAAGGTTGAGTAAATAATGTCACTCCCTCTGGTGGGTACAAGGAACCCCAGGATATTTTGGGGACCTCAGAAGAGAGAAATTCACCCAAATCTGTAGGTATTGCAGGCAGAATCTGATGACAAGTTCTTGATCTGGCTTTCCCGGCCTTGAGAGGCCTTTAAAGTTCAACCTGAGATTCCTTATGAAAAGTCCCAGCAAAGCAGATTTAAAAGAGCCTATATGATCAATTGCTATTATTACTACACTTATGTAAATAATTGGGCAAAATTTATTAAAACTAGACTTATTTTATAAACCAAGCTAGTCTTAATTAGGCCGTGCTTGGTAAAATTGAGGGTGATTTTTGAAAGAAAAATTATGCTTCAATAAAAACTATAATACACGTTTATAAATTCTGGATTCTGGTTCTATCAATTGTCTTTGAGGTTTTGTTTTATATCTATAAACTAAACTAGATCCTGAATTCTCCTCAAATATCTGAAATACCAAGTCTCCAAACTAATGTTTTCCATTTTTTTCTATCATTTTCACTTGCAATCATTGAGAACTGAACCTAGCCTTTTTCCTGAATCCTTACAAACTGAAACTGGACAACTTGATATAAATTTTAAAAAGATTCATTCTTGCTTCTGTGTAAGCCACTCAGAAAGCTGCCTGAGTGCCCAATGACACCATCAGAGATATTTCAAACTGTGAAAGATGTTTTGACCCTGATGTCTAGGAATCTTGATAGGCTGCCCCCTGGGCTCAGGAACTGGTTTATAATTTGCTCCAACCATTAACCTTGTTTTCTCTTTTTGTTCTCTAAAAATGTTTCTTATTAAATGCCTGGTTACTTACTTACACGATATAGGCCTAACTTTGGAAGCCCACCTGCATCACTGCCTTACTGAAAGACTGGTTCAACAAGATGGAACAACCTATGCCCTGATTCAGCAGGAAGTAGCTAGATCAGTCATTGTCTCAAATCCCTCAAAATTGAGGAATGAACATAAAATAGGGGGGAATTGATGCTGGCCCTGATATCAGTTCCCCCACATTAAACCCAGCATACATAGAGTTAAAAACAAACACTCTTCCCCTGCTTACTCCCTGGCTCCCCAGCTCCAGAATCTACTGTCTGTCATGGACATAGATGGCAAGGATAGTCACCTGAATTCCTTAACATCTCCTCCTCATTCCTTCAAGCAGCATCCCAAGGCTGAACATGGGCTGGTGGGAAAGCTCCAACCAGCAAGCTACCTCCACACTACAAGCAGCCACATTCCTCACAAAACTTAAAACCCCTGGCCTCCCATCTTTTGGGGAGATGAGATGAAATGAGACAAATTTGAGGGCTCACTCTCATCTCCCGGCTGATATCGTCCAAAATTAAAACACTTTCCTTGCCATAAGCCTGGTGTTCTAGTTTTTATTTGGTCCCTCTTTTGTGGCAGGTAGGGAACCTATGTTTGTAGGCACTAACAAAAGATGGATGCCGACCCCACTAACTGCTGATGTTCATAAATCCTTTTCCAGTGTTTCCCAATAGGCACTATTGACATTTGGGACTGTACAATGCTATCTTAAGCAGCATTATAATGATTAATCCAGAATATTTAACCAATATTAAGATTGAAAATGCCACTACACATTTACAAAGCTTCTGGTTAAGAAGCACTGCTTTGAAGTTAATGATAATGTTCTCAAAAAACCAGAAATTTACCCCAATCCATTTTCCATTATTGATCCATCATGTCATATACTTTCAATGTTTAAACAACTTTTTAGAACCATTTTTAACATTGTCTGCTTTCTGCTTTAACCAGTTTATTTGTTTATTACTCTCTATGTAAAGTAGCACTTCCTACGCTTATCCTAACTATACTTATTTAACAATGACAATAATACAACCAGAGTTTATTTTACCCCTTTGCAATTGCAAAGTGATTTTAGCTCATTTGTCTCATTTAAGTCCCATTACAACATGTGAGATATGAATTTTTAATCTCTGTTTGATAGACAAAGATGTGTTTGTAACTTTCAGTTAATTGATGAGATCATACAGGTATTAAGTTGCAGAAGCTGAATTGAAAACCAAATCCTATCCTTTAGCGAAGCATTTCACTGCGAATGTTACATCCATTCAAAATAGTTGAATAGCATAAAATTTAGTTGTCGATTTGTGTAAAATCTACGTTTTTGTCTACTTAAATGTTGAATTGTAAAAACTGCTGCCATACTCTGAAATACAGCCCACAGAGTATCACTCTTAGCATCTAAAATATTTTGGACATGTCACTTCAACATTGACTTTTACTTTCACCTCTTGATCAACAAAAGAATTTGGGCTTATTCCAGAAGGTGGTAAAGAAGGTTAATATCTAAACATATCCGGGCACTTCTAAATACTGGCATTATCTCATTCATTTCACTGATAATACAAGAGGAACAAATGAACTACATGATGTCTACCCACTACATCTGAAAAGCTACACTTTAAATTAATCAGTTAAATTTTTCTATGGCAAGTATTAGTCTAATAGATGCTATTCTCTGTGTGCAGTATGAAGAGGGAGCAGAAACTTTCCTCTTCCAAAGGGAGTGGTTTCTCAGCACCTCCCAAGGCAGGTTGTTATAACGTTACTTCATAGTGTTGGTTTGACAGACTCTCAATTCCCACAATGCCCAATCTATACCAATTAAAATGTAAATACAAACATAATGAGTGTTTCCTTAGGCCACCAGCCTAGAGGTACAGTTACAGTGCAAATTAATAGCATAGCAATTATCCTGTGCCTCAATCACCCAAATTCTTCCTTTCAGTATTGAAAAGTAGAAGGGGCTGCTATTATGGTTAATTCTGACTATCTTCTTGCCACTCGCTACTCCCCATAATCCCTGCAGGTATTTCTATTTCCAAGCAGCTGCACAGATACTTGATTGACTTTGCTGATGCCACTGAGACAACTGACATACTTCCCAGACAATTCCTGAGAAGAATCCGTGCATCCATTGTTAATTGCATGACTACCATCTCTGTATTTGAGACCATTGAGCAGAGCACCTCTTTCAACTCTGGCTCAGGACCATGGCACCAAAAAGAGATAGGAGAAGATAGTGCAAACATTTGTCCTGGGCTGAATGGGGAGCCCTACTACCACAAATGGGCTATTCCTTTGTTATGTGTTCCCTCTCTGTCACCGAGCTCATCACTCACTCACCTGGTGTCATCTGGGCCTTTGCATGGCAAGGGTTCCTCTTGAAACCATTACTATTCTCCTGTGCCAGACACTAATGTAATTCACAATTCCTTTTTCTTTTTTCTCCTCCATTCTGTTACCAGACATCAGGATGTAGGTACAACACAGGGTCATAAACTCTGCTTCCTGCATTGGAGTATATTTTTTGAAATATCTTGTCTGTGAATTGCTTTGTCTGAGAGTTAACCTCTGAGCAACTCCTGAGAACTTATCCCATTCCATTTATTTTTGTCAGAGAGAATGGAAAATTTCTTTTTCACTTTACATCTTATTTTCAAGGTTGTACATATGTGAATACGTGTGTGTATGTGTATTTGGGTGTCGTGTTACATGAAAGATATTTCTTTGAAGATAATTAATGGCAGACTTTTAAAATAGAATTTCAAGCTATAGTCAGTTCTATTAAAATTAGTTTTTTTCTTTCTTTGAAAAAACTCAGAAAATATTTATTTACTTATTTTTATGTTCAGTATGAGTATTTAATTATATGTGTGTGTGTACATGTGTTTTTACAGGCAACATAATACTCTTAATTAGAAGTGGGAAGGGGAGGCAAGGTAGAAAGACACGTGCAAGGGACACAGACCCTGTTTCTCCTTCTGAATTTGCATAGTAGTGATGGAGAAAATGAGCAGAGTAAAGATTGAGGTTCGTATCAAACAGCACATACACACATATGCAAAATAAATATAACTGCAGGAGGGCAGATAGGTGAAGCCAGGGCATGAACGGTGGCTGTGAAGTCACCTGCAAAGAAAGGCATTCAGGCAGCAAGGAAGAAGTCAATTTCATTTAGAGGAAAGTATTTGAATTCGGTGGAAAGCAGGAAAACACTTGCTTTAGTATTTTCCACAACGAGTAATTAGGGAACAGGAAGAGGCAGTGGATTTAAGGAAAAGAGATGAAAAGGGGCTTTGTAAGTTTAGATGAGAGAAAGGAGCGCTAGAATATAGAGAGGGAGACTTTTGAGTAAATAAATATATTGAGAGAGTTTTTTGAGAAAAAAGATAGTTAAAGCTTATCTGTGTGTAAGGTGCATCGAGTATGGATACACTAGTATATGGAAAGAGCAAGGATGTGATCACAGTAAACGAGGTGTGAGGTGGAGAGCTGTGCAAATGGAGAGGGAATGTGGATATAAAACTTTTCAGAGAAATAAATAGCAAACTTAATACATATGAAATGGAGATAGCGTTAGGGGATCAGTGAATCTCCAAATTGAAAGCAAAATATTGTGCATATGTGCATATATATTCACATATATATGTTTCTGTGGGATGAGGATCAATGGATTTTTATCAGATTCTCCAAGGGACTCCTGCCTTTATTATTGAATATAAAGAGCAAGGAAGGAGCAGAAGTCAAAGAAGGGACAACTGGTATCATTGAAAGTGATGGGAAAACGTTGAGTTAGGGCTGAAGTAATTGAGTTTATCTTAACATGTTACATTTCATTAAATCCTTTGGCAAACTAAAGCTAACAAAAGGAAAAGAGTAAGGGGGGGTGCAATTCTGAGAACACATAACTGAAAATATTGTGATATAATAAATGCATTATTTTAGCTGTTTTTGTATACTGAAACCTTCAATATTTCAATTCCATCATGTTCACAGAATCACCATAAATATCCTTTTCTCCATCATAAGCTTTTATATTCTACCCACTTGTTTAAATGACCTTTTTAAACAAGGCATTGCATATGGGATTTATTTTTATGAATATATAGCATTTAAGTAACTAGAAATCAAATTTTACAGTAAGTGGGAAGATAATGGAGTAGGGAAAATTGAACCTAGGACAATTAAGCAAATTGTAATTGTCAGGGATGTGATGGCAACTGACCATTTCAACAGGGACTGAAAAGCTGTCCACTCTTTGGTTGATTCATCAGATTACAGGTTCAGAAAAAATAATTTATCAGTTTAGTCACTTCAAATTCAAAGGCCCTAATTACTAACCATGAATGATAATTAATTGCTGTGCCTATAATATACCTGGCATGATAATTGAAAATATTTTTCTAAAGTGGATAAATGTGAAAAACTTATTTAAAAGATCAATTTGTAGGCTAAAAGTAATTAGGTGGATGTGTTAGAAAGAATGCTGAGATTTCCCCAAAGGTCTCCTGCTGTCTCTGGTGTATATGTCCTGAATATTCCCCTAGCTGAATATGATGAGTTTTACTCTCAGGATTAGGCTATATTATATGGCATAGTTGACTTTAAGATAGAGAGATTTTTCTGGGTAGAACTGGTCTAATATCAGCCTTTCAAAGGAGGCTTTTTCTTGGGGTAGTTGCAGAAGAGCAAGTTCAAGATTTGAAGCACTAGCAAGATTCACTGAGCCACTACTGGTTTACAGATGGAGGGGACCTGACAAAAGGAACTGAGAGTGGCCTCTAGGAGCTGAGAATGACCTCCAGCTTCTAGCTAGCAAGAAAATGGGATCTGAGTCGTATAACCACAAAGAAATGAACTCTGTCAACTACAAGAATGATTTGTGAGCAGATTTTTCCCAGAAGACCCCAGAGGAAAAAGCCTGACTGATAGCCAATTTTGATTTCAGCCATGTGTTATCCTGGGCAGAACAGCAAACTGTACTTTGACTACAACGTGTGAGGTGTTAAAAAACAAGACAATAGGCCCAAAATGGAGTCACTTATGCTAAGTCCCATGTCACCAAACAGAGATTTAACTTAGTTTTGGCTCTCCCAGAAAATGGAATCTTAAACCAGTCAATCAGGAATCACCTGATCAGCACTCGTTAGATAATCTGCCAGATAGACCCCTGCCATGCCCTAAAGCAAACTAACCTTGCAATAACCAAGCTGTTTTTTTGCCTAAAATAGCTTCCTTGTTCCCTCTGCCTTCTGCTTATCTGATTTTGTACAACTCCTCAGAGCCCTTTTCTGTCTGCTAGATTGGATGCTACCTGGTATGAATTGATTTTTGCTCAAACTCTTAAAATTTTGAATATGCCTCAGTTTATCTTTTAGCAGAGGTAATAAATGGATGTTGTTTTAGGCTGCTAATTTGTAGTGAGAAAGTGGACATAGAACCAGGGTAAACAGTTTCTGTTTCTTAAACGTTAACGTTGTCTCATTTCGTGAATGTTTACAGATTTAAGTGAAAAACATCAATTTCCCACTCCATCCATAACTTCTGGAAAGCACCTCAAGTTTTCCTTGGGAAACTATCTTTCCCTACCATTTAAAGATACTTTAATTTGCATAGAATTGATTATACCCCAATTCCAAGGGTGGAGGCATAATGAACCTAATTGATGATAATCTTGTCCAATGCAGTTATTTCATATTCATGCACATGTCCTACATGGATCTCAGGGCAGTCATCAGGACTTTTCCTTCATGTCTTTGGAAACAAATGACTCCTTTTTAGCTGGACATGAACAAGGAAGCTTACTGCCTTGGGAATGGCTCATAACCTTTTAGATAATAGGAGGAGAAATCTTGCCCAGTGGGACCAATCCCAAGGAAGCAAAACCGGGAAGTAAGGAAAGTAGAAGATAAGTGAAATTATTTGAATGCACAAACAAATCTTTGCCAAGACCACTCCTAGGTAATTACATGAGCCAATAATTCCCTTTATTTTTTTAAGTCCGTTTTCCTCTCTTTTCTGCTATTTACGACCCAAATCCTCCTACAATAGTCAATGATCTTCCCTCTGAGACTCTTACTATCTAAATTACAAAGATGAATAATCTTGATTTGGGGGACATACTCCCATGAATTTTTCCTAAAGTGACACTGACTGACTGTTTACTCTTCATTTCCTCTTTCTTGGTTTCAGTCATCAAATGCTTCTGTTGTTCAACATTACCTCATCTTAAAACTGACAATACGAGTTTATTTTTCAGTAAGAGCTTTTTAGATTGATGTCTTGCTGATGAGTCAAGGAGAGACATCTCATCATCAATGTATTTTAAAAGTGTGTCTTATGATGGCTGCCAAAAAGATCACCACAGATGACCAACTTCTTTCATTTATTCTCACTGTTGTAATCTCAGACAGAAAACATTTTATGACAAGGCAAATTATTTGCAAAATATAAGCTCCAATTGTGGACCATTGTCTCCTAGGCAGTAACGCAAGTAGTGTTAGCTTGAAAAGTACAGAACAATCTAAGTGCACAGACAGTTATATAGTTGTTTGAGGTTGTAATATATCCATTTACTATCGACCAGGATTGAGGGACATCTCCAAATAAACATAATTTGTCACATATTCTGATTGATTGTTTTCCACGAGAATATTTTTTTCTTTAAAATGTGTCTTCCTGTTTCCTTTTTATCTGGTTTTTAGATGATGCTAGAGATAATGGCAAAACCCATACCCTTTCCTGATACCTAAACAATAAGCACACACAAAACAATAAGTTTTAAAATATTAAGAATATCCTTATTCAAGCAGAGATACATGGGAAGGTCATGGGATGTGTAACTGACTGATTTAATAGCCATGCATTTGAGAAAGGGAGGTCCGAGCAGACTGTGTATTATTTGCTTGTTTATTTTTAGAACACTGTCTTGCATCTCTTTCTCTGAATTTGTAGCAAGATTAAAGATGAAGGATTTTTCTACTTGTCACATATACCTGAACAGTGAACTATAGTCAAATGAAAAATGATCTCTGCTATTTATATTTTGGAATGAAAATGATAAAGAAATCAACTGCATACTGTCTTTACTATATTACTTATAAAATTAAGTGAAATCCGTGAAAACCTGCTTGTGTTTGAACCAAATAAAACAAAGTTGGAAAGGGGTACAATTTTACCGCTGCCTCTATCACACATCTTTCCTAGTTTTATATGAGACAGTGGGTGAGAAGATACCTAGAATTGGAATGAGAAGGATATATGCCCCCAAAGTCTAGCTCACCTCCTGATATGCGGCTTGTTCATCTGTCAAAGATGCTGGGTACTGTATTGCACAGTGAAACTCATTTGTGAGCTGCAGAGGCACTTTGACCCAGGAGACAAGTTTTGAAAATGTAAATTCCTCGTGTGGGTACATTTCCTCCCACCCCGACGCTAAGCAAGCCTCTAGCCATTTACCTTGATAGCAACAGATATTGTTCCATCCCATCCTCACTGTGTATTTATACCACCAACTCAAAATAGTGGAAATAAATTTAGTTTAAAAACATGAAACTTTAACAGAGACTTCAACTTCTTCACATGCCTGAGTACTCCAAGCTAAACCAATTACAAGGAAACATATTTATGAGTATTTACCACATTTTGTGATTTAGTACATTTTTCTGATTACTAAAAATTAGTATTGATCAGCACGAGTTCACACATGTTCTGGTAGTTTCTGGACTGAACATATGGTTAAGACTAGTCTCTGCTCACTGGTTTTTGTGTGCATTGTTTAGCATATATCTGGAAAAAAATATTGCCAAAGGCAGAAAATCAAATTATCTTAATTATTTTTTTATGTCCTACTGGTAAACCCAAAGCCACGTAATATGGTTATCTTTTTCCTAGATTTGTACTGTTAATCCCTTTAATTAAACCTTAAAGCCACAATATGCCAGCATTTAAAAAGCTGCTGACAGAATCAAAGCCAAAGAACTTTCAGAGAACAGATGACACTCGTTCCCCCTAGGCCTGTCTTAATATCCTAACCTCAGCTTTCAGAAGCCTAGGCAGCTGAGGGGTTAGCAGGCCCCTTCCTGAAGGAGAGCCACACTGCGGAGGAGGCAGTGACTGGCCTCCTGGGGACGCTCTCTGTTTAACAATGCTTCTTATTCCCCCTGGGAGGTGAAGACCAGCAGGTTTGGGTTGCCTTTCTCTATGACGTCCTGGGATATTGGACAAGGACATGACCTTGTTTTTAGCTACTATACATAGATTTTTATTTGCTCAGTTCAGAGCGCCAAAAAAGCATTCCCAGTAGGAAGAAAAAATTTTCTGTCTATATATATATATATATATATATATACACACACACACACACTGCTATAAACTGAATTGTATCCCCCACAGATTTATATGTTGAAGTCTTAACACTCAATGTTATGATGTTCGGAGTCGGGGTCTTTGGGAGCTATTTAGGTTTAGATGAGGTCATGAGGGTGAGGAACTGAGAATAGCATTAGTGCCCTTGTAAGAAGAGACACCAGACAGCTTGCTTCCTCTCTCTCTCTGCCTTGTGAGGACACAGGGAGAAGTCTCCACTTTCGGCACACCAGAAAGAGAGCTCTCACCAGGAACCAAATCGGCCAGTACCTTGATCTTGGACTTCCCAGCTTCCAGAAATGTGAGAAATAAATGTTTGTTGTTTAAGCTACAGAATCTATGGTATTACATTATGGCAGCTCAAGCAGATTGAGACACACACACACACACCCCCAACATGTGGAAAATATTTCAAAAATTAAAATAAGGAAAAAAATTCAAATTCTTCTTAGCAGTGGACAGCATTTGATTTTCTGTCAAACTTTGGAGTCTCTATATAACATTAGCTATTAGAAAATAAAAGAAAGAATCCTGTAAATGTAGTATCCTTAGATTTGTTCTAAAAGTCACCAAGTAGAATATGTCATATAACAAGTATAATCTTATGGCCAGCAAATTCCAGTATAAATCATCCAATACATACAGGTAATCAATATTCAGTCATGCCCAAATTCTCTGTTAGGATGTAATCTTTACATTTTCTTTCTTCCGTGTGCCACCAATTCAACCTTTTGCTTAATTCTTTTGGTTCCAGGTCTCTTCTCGTCCCTATTGCCTCTGTCCTCAATAAGGCCATTGATACCTCCTACATGATGAACTCTATACCAGATAAATACTCCTAGAGCAAAATGTGTAGTTATAGTATTCCTTCTTCAGAAATATTTTATCCTTAAAATTCCCATCTTATTTTTAACCATATCATATTTAATCCTTAAAATTTCTTAAATCAACCATACAATCCTTAAAATTCCTCTGTCAAGACAATCTCTGAGACCGGGCATAGTGGAAGAAAGTAGGAATTTTATTGTTACACAGAGCAGAGCAAGGAGAGAGAGCAGCCAATGTTGAAATCCCAAACTCTCCAAAAAGCTAAAAGGAAAGGTTTTTACTTGGGGTTTTAAGTAGGGGAGGGGGAGCGTATGGCCTTGCTGGTCAGCAGCTCTCCCACCAGCCTGTATCTCTTTGCGGGGAGGAGATAATGAATCCAGGTATTCATCCTTGGCAGTGTCTGTCTCCATGGATGATAGTGGATTCTGGAGCCAGGAAGCCAGGCAGTAAGCAGGGACTGAGTGCTTTGGTTTTAACCCCATATATGCTGGGTTTAATGTAGGGAAACTGATATCAGGGTCGGTATCACATTTTAACCTACATTTCTGACCTTGTCAACTATACTGCCCTTATAGCTATGCTGGATTTATATACTGTAATTAGAAAGAATATCTTTCTATTTTCAAATGCACCTGCAGTTGGCTGCTCCAATTCCTCCTCTACAATACTCTCCTCCTTATTGAAGTCTCAAGAAACTTAAAGATAAAGATATACTGAAAAAATCTGTATACAAATAAATTTGATGCAATTTTATTGATACCAGAAGTATATATAATATGTAATAGAAACCAAATGAGGTGAATTACTAGGTAAGAATTAAAAGAGAAATGGTATTCTGCTGGTGGACAAAATGTAACATTTATTTATATGCTATAGAAATAATAACAATAAAGACATGGGTAAAAAGAAAAGAATAATCATAATGTTCAAGTATGTTCAGGCAGTTTCAGATATGTCCAGGTGTATTGATGGTAGTGATGTAAGGGTGATGAGGCGCTAAACAATAAAATTGTATAGTGGGCAGAGGACAGATATAACAACACTGTTTAAAGATCAGGACTTCTCAGTAACTTTGATGGCGTTAAGTTTACTTTTTGAAACTCACTCTATGTTATATACAGAATATTAAAATATTCCTACATTCTACAATAAATAAAATTTATATAAAATTATATGAGGTGTGTTGAGTTGCTGTTGGCTCATTGACATGTCATATTTAAAAGATTAAATTAACATTTACTAAAGTTACTTTTGTTCATTTTTCAAATCCTTCCATAAAATGTGAAAAAGCTTAAGAGACCTTAGGCATTACAGACATCTAATGAATAAAATTACTCTGACATGTGTGGCAGATATTCACTGAAATAGTTTTACAAGTAAATGTTATATTCAGATTTATGTTTCAGGTAAATCAATTTGGAGGAATAGATGAAGATAGGCTAAAGGGAACACGAATGTGTCATATAGCTACCTTATGAAGCTATCATCCGGTGTCATGTTTTCTTACTCTCAGAGTTTATAGCACTTCAGGGAATTCCCCTTATACTTACGATGGAGTAGCTTATAGTAGGTCAACACGCTCACCAAGACCAATTAGAAAGCCAAAGTAAACATGAAAATAAATTATCTTTGAAGGCATTGGAGAACTGCCAAGGCAGTCAAATCTTGAGGAGCTGAAATCACAGACAAGCTTAGTAAATGAGTCTAACACTCTCCATTGTTTGAACCACACAGAGCTAAAGACTAAGAATGCCTAGAAGGTGGCTAAAAAGCATTGAACAATATTTATCTGTCTTCAAATTCTGGGGAGACAAAAATCTCAAGATCTACCAAGAGAAGGGACCCCATAAACATACCAAACACTCATTCAGAATCCTAGGCAAGGGTATAAACATGAGGTGGACAAAAGACCACGAAACAGGCTTATAGAATTTTAAATCATTTCAGACTCCAATTGGATTGTAATGATCTGACCATCCTCTAGCTGCCTGGAGGAGAATAAGATAAATCCTTTCCTGGGATGACAATGCCATCAATCAGCCTCGACATTTTTTTATGGAATGCCTACTATTCATTTAAAAATTATCAGATATAAAAAGCAAGAGGAATAGGCAACAGAAATAGATCAAAGTTGACTGAGATAATGTAGTGACTAGACTTGGACATTGAGATAACAATGAATAATATGTTCAAGAAAATAGATAACCAGACGTAGAATTTCATCAGACAACTGATATGTATAAAAATATTCAAGTGGAAATTCTGGAAATAAAAAATACAATAACTAAATTAAGAATTCTGTAGATAGGATTAATGGCATTTTGGACAAAGAGGTCAGTAGAAAGTATTTGGACTGAAGAGCAGAATGAAAATAAGCTGGAGTTTGTGTGTGTGTGTATGTATGTGGAAGGGAAGACATGGTGAAAAATTAAGCAAGCCTGCAACTGGAATATCGTTTAATAGGAATAAAAAATGGTACAGAAGTAATATTTGAAGAGATAAAGGCTGAAGCTTCTTCAAATGTGATTAAAAACTTCAAACCATGGATTACAAGAAATGCTATGAACCTGAAAAGAAAAAATACAAAGGAAACCACTCTAAAGATAGCAAAATAAAATAACTGGGAACTAAATTTGGAGAGAGAATTTTAAGAAACAGAAAATAAAAGACATAGTATCATCAAATGGAAAAAAAAAGACTGATAGATTTTCCCATGAAGTATCTATGTATTTCAAAGGATTAAACACACTCAGAAAGTTCTATCACAGTAAAAGATAGAAATCATTAATAAGATATAAATTAAAATTTCCAAAATACAAGCAAATTAAACAGTACACTTCTAAAAGACTCAAAGATCAAAGAAAAACACATTAAAAAACATTTTGAATGTAATGAGAGTATAATTACCATTTTTATATTTTTGTGATAAAAACATTACATATTAAGACCAATGTTTCTCATGGTTATAGATTGAAAAGGTCCTAATCAAAATATGAGCCCCCCAAAATATAAAAAGAATAATGCTGTGCTAGTAAGTTAGTCTAATTTCAAGAATGCAAGATTGGTTAAAGATTTGTAGACCAACCAAAACACTTCTTCACATTAATAAAGAAAAAAATAAATTAAGTTCACCTACTTAGATGAAGGCAAGGAATTTGATAAAATTCCACATATGTTCATTATTAAACTCCTAGCAAAGTAGGGACAAATGGCGCTAACTCTGATTTTAAAAATATAGCCAACATTGTAATTGATGTGCTAAACTGATCTAGAAAAGGTACTACTTCTGACACTGCCACTTCAAATGGGTCTAATACTTGCATGCATTGATGATACACTGCCATCTTGCAAGATCTGTCTAATTTTTTGGGGGGTCAGACTGGTGAAATCAATGGACGAGGATCACCACTCTGTGTTCTTTGTGTCTGTAGGAATGTCCCTAATTTGTGCTATTTATCCCAGGGTGCAGTATTGTTTTTTATTTATGATGTCTGTCAGGGAAGATCAGTGTCAGAGCTTCCATTTGGCCTTTCACACTGTGATTTCTCTTATCCCACATGTCAAGGTTCTAGGAAACTGACCTCACTTTTAGACAGAAGCTTGCAGGTCCCAAAGTGGCTCTTATCTGGAAACTTGGCAAGAAATCAAGACTTTTTGTTTTGTTAACTAGTTTTAACATTTTGAGGATCTATTCTTGATTTCCTTCGATTGGGCAGAGTGAGTGCCTTTGCCAGCTGCCTATTTTGTCCCTAATGTCATCATGCTATGTTAACCTTCTCTATAGCTCCTTGTAGGTCTAGTCTCCTCTGGCTGCCTTTCTGATCTTGCTATACATTAAAATACTTGTCTCCCCCTGACTCTGAAAGACCTTTATTTTTATCAGTTCCAATTATCATCATTGTTGTCACTGAGGCCAGTTCTGCAACAGCATCTCTTCTGACAGGCCTGACCAAGAGAGGACAGCCAAAGCTTAACTTCTCAGTGATGCTCGTGGCCCTCTTGCAGCATCTTCTGCATTGTTTTGGTAACTAGTACATCCTCCAGGCCTTTTTGTCAAACACAGCCCCCTAGTGGGTTTTCCGGTCTTACATAGCATATCTACTCAAATATGTTCACATCTTTAATCCTTTGAATTCCTTCTCTCCTCATCTGCCACAGCAATTCTGCCACATTTAGTAAGGAACATCACTTTTTCCATACTTCTAGGGACTGTCATAGTAGGATTTGTACCTTCTCCTCATTTGTCTTGCCAGAGTGGTAAATCCTGTATTTCAAGAAGATCCCAAGAGACTTGATCCCAAATAAATGCTCTCTAATCCAACATTTTGTACTACTTCAGTTGATCAAGCTATTTCATAACACATTCCCATGCATATTCTCTCCGCTCCTGTAGGTATATGCTACCTAGGACCTGCAGCTTCTCCAGGACATAGTCTTAGTACTTTCTTATGAAGCCTAGTATGTCCCTGGGTGAATTATGTTATGCATTAATCATATTTATTGTTGAATGGAGAGGAAAGGTAGAGGCTCATGGGGGGAACTGTTGTCTGGGAGAAGGGGCTTCTAAATCAACTTCAAACAAAAGGAGGGTGCTAGTCCTTAAGAAGGAAAATTGGTCAACATTGTAGGCTTAAAGGACCCAGATGAATTTATAGATGATTTAGTTTTGTAAAGCAAACCAATAAGAAAAAGCATGGATCCTTTAGTTGTTAAATTATTTTAACCTAATTGTAATGAGAGTAAATAATATGTTTTGGATCCTATTATATTAATGATGAAGATTTTTCTTGTTTTATTTTGATAAAAATATTTAGGTACTAGATGAAGATGCTTCTACTATATTCTTTAACACAAGAGACCAAAAGATTTAATGATCCTTCCTTATTGTTCCTAAAAATAAAAAGAGAAAAGGTGAATGAAATCTCATGACAAATGACAATAAATTCATTTCCATTAAATTAAAACCTTAAAAATTATGATTTTTTAATAAAAAGGATGAATATTCAGTGCTTATTCAACTTGAAGCCATTGAGAATGTTAAAAAATCTGATGACAGAAGAATCCAGATTTAGATCTGGTGTTATATTTAAAAGTTGTATGTTCTGCTGAATTATGAAATATCAGAGAATGGTAGCAACTATTTTTAAACAATTTTTGGGGTCCTGAATCTGTATATTGCTTAGGAGTCTCAGGGAAGGGCAAGTTGATCATTAGATGAGGTGCATCATTTCTCCTTACAGCATTTTTTGAAGGTATATGTTTAAGAGTTCAGAGTCAGTTTGTCAGTTGCTGCTTCTTGGGATATGGTAACGTCTTGTCATATTAAGAGCTGCAGTGCTTTTAAAAAGAAGCCTTGAAGATAAGCATCCAAGAAGTCACTAAGAAGCGGTTCACAAATATCTCAATAGATGGAGAGATAAATGACATCAATATGTGTTGGATTCTCCATGACACCTTGGGCTTCCATTCAAATTTCAAATCTTCCCCCAACTTGCTTTGAGACCTTCAGCAAGTCGAAGTTACTCACACTCCTCCACTTTTCTATTTTAAATTAGGGCTTTCTCTTATACCTCCACATTCTATGTTAATCTCTACTCATTGATCTCACTCCTCTTCCCTCCCTTACTGATGAAAAGTGTGTAGAATTTAGCTCTCCATAGTCCAGTTTCAATCCAGTGTTTTCCATTTAATCTTTCTAATCATTTCAAACACATTTACTGTTTATTCCTCTAAATTCTGATAGCATTTATTCACTACCAGTCATTTTATATATGTTACACAAGTATGCTGGGATGGTGTTTTACATCTTTAAACTATCCTCTGTGTATACATCTTAACACCCTGACATTCCTGGGCGGGGAGAGGGAGAGAGGGAGGGAGGAGTAAGAGAAGAAGGAGGAGGAGGAAGATTAGAAGGAAAGCACATTATAATCTTAGTCTTTTTCTTGGCAAAGTTTTGGTGAGTCTAACGGTTTGTTCATATTTTAGTAAAGATCATCTGTAATATTATCATATATTTGTCTAATCTATTTGGGAAACTGATAAGTTATGCTTCCAATGGCTGTATTCTGATCTTGTTTCAGTGATGATAGAGGCAGATTGGTTCACAACATTAGATAGTACATCTTTTTCTCCTTTTTCTCAGACAACAAGGGCGCCTCTAATTCTCAAATGCATTGCATGTGCCTAGAGCCAAATATCCCCATGGTTATTGCTAGCCGAGCAAGAGAATGTTGATGTGCCAAGGCCAACTCATCTTTTTGCACCCTCTTAATGTATGAAAAAACTACCCGTAAGCAAAAATAATTACGCTATGATTTATTAATGGCCCTCTCTTTGGCCTGGTATCTGCCATCTTGATATGTGGAAAATTCTTGAAGCTGATGACTATTTTATGTTGTTTTCCCACTATGTATGTTTTGGGTTTGAGTCTATGTTCAATCCAGTTGTGACAGCCTTTATATACAGCATACAAACATTTACTATTTCAAAGGTTCCTCACAGATTCTGACTCAATATTAATTTCCTTTATATTTTTCATTGTGTGTGTGTGTGTGTGCACGCGTGCGTGTACTAAAACAGCTTTATGGATTTGAGGGGGGCTGATAGTGTTTTCTCAATTCACATTTGGAAATATAATTATTCAACTCCATTATTCATATGCTACCATAGAAATACCTCAGAAATTAAAAATTTAACCACACCAATGAGCTCAATATATCTTAAAGGCTTAAAAGCAATAGCAAGAACAAAAAAAACCATAACAAAGAACATACAGGAAGAAAAATTAACTGGAATAAAGCAATCATGGAGTGAATGCTTATGTTATACCAGGAGTATTGGCCTGTTGGGGCTTTCATATTCATTCTCTTACACTATTAGTAGCCTCTTCTTTCTGTACCCCCAAATGCATTTTTCTTCATTAATTACATCCATTATGGTTCTCTGAATATGATGATTAAATTGGCTTATATTTCTTCTTATATGGTATACCCTTTATCTGTATTGTTATTCCACTATCCACAAGAAGCTAAATTCTACACCTTTTCATAACATGCCTTTTTGGGAAATCTATTGCTGATATCTCACTCCAAATGCTTTTCTTCCATCTCTCTTTCTCTCTTAGTTAGACATCTTTTCTATGAATTCCTGTAGTTTGTAATATAAAAATATTATTATTTACTTGTTTTCTTCAATCTATGTTAACTGCCATGAAATTAAGGAATGAGTCATGTCTGGCTTTGTACCTAACATTGTAGTTGCTTAGCATACATTTCTTGAATGACAGACAATAACTATAATAATTAAAAATAATTTGCCAATCGTTGACTTTACAAATAACCATTTTCAGAAGCCCAAAGTTTTGACTGAATTGTGTTGGGATATGCCAAATCAACGTGGCACAACATTATCCAGACACCAGGGAAACTTTATCCTTAAGAAGAATATTACATTTTTTGTGTATATAAGACTAGTTATATCTTATGCCAGAAACAGCTTTCAAATGCATGGAAACAGTCTAAGAGGATCTTTTATAGACATACATAAGCTTGGTAAGCTTGTTCTAGATCATGGTTTCTCAACCTTGGCACTATTGACATTTTGGGTTGGATAATTCTTTGTGGAGAATCTGTCCTGTTCATTGTAGGATGTTTAGTAATGTCCCTAACCTGGACAGAATAGATGCCAATAGTGTCACCCCATTTGCAACAATCTATAATGTCCTCAAATGTTGGCAAACAGCTCTTGGGGATAAAATCACCCTGGTTAAGAATTAGCAGGTCAAGAGGTATTTATGCAAAGTTTTCAACTGAACCAAAATAGGGACTTATTTTGGTTTGAATCCATCATCCTGCCTTTATCATGCAGTTACAAGCTAGAGAAAGAGAGAGATTCAGTAGAGGAAAAATGGCAAAAAAAATCCATGGAGATTAGATTTTTCATCCTAGAGGGGGGTTGTACACTACTATTTTGAAAACGTTTAAATTATTTTAACTTTCACTCAATATAATGCCCACTGTCTATTTCTCGGTGGAGATTGGTTAACTATACTTTAACCCTGAAAATTAACCTTAAAACTGTTTTATTAAACAATGGCATGGTTGGCATGGTGGCATAGCAGTTAAGGTCATGCGCTCCGCTTTAGTAGCCCAGGGTTCGTGGGTTCAGATCCCAGGCACAGACTTAGACATGGCTCATCAGGCCATGCTGTGGCAGCATCCTAGATGCAAAATAGAGGAGGATTGCCACAGATGTTAGCTTAGTGACAATCTTCCTCACCAAAGAAAGGCCAAAAGCCTATGTGTTAGTTCAGGTACTCTGAGTAGCATTTGCCAAAATAGGATTAGATGGCAAGATATTTATACCAGGAAATTCCTGTGAAGCAAAAAAGGGAGAGAGCTGGAATTGTCAAAGAGAACTGTAGGACTAAGATGCATGTCTGACTATTGTGAAGGAGAGGAAAAATAGAGGAGAGTTGATAGCAGATTCTCAAACAACAGCACAGGTCTACGGAGGTTTCTGCCAGGCCAAGGTTGTCTCCTCAAGCAAAAGTCACCTTTCAGAGGCATCCAGCATCTTGCAGGAATGGGCCTGCCTGGGTATCCTTGCAATGCTCATTCATGGGCTGAGAGCAGATTTTGGCCTCCGCACATCTTGGTGGTGAATTCAGAAAACAGCATTGAGTGCCGGCTTCAATTATGCTGTGGCACCTGGGGCTGTTGGTCAATTTTTCTCTTAATCTCCTCAAAGGGGGAGATCTGAGTGTTGCATTTTTCCTACCAAAGTCTGTCTTTGTTTTGAGGGCAAAGAGGAACAGAAGAGTTGAGGAACTAAATATGCTTTTTAATATTATATGGGTAAATATCTACATTTGAACTGTCCAGTGCAATAGGCACTAGGCATTTGGTGGTTTAAATTAATTAGATTTATAATTAGATGATGAAAAATGCAGTTCTGTAGATGCAGTAGCTACACATCACGTGCCAAATAGCCACACGTGGCTAGTGGATGCTGTATTGAAAAGTGACGATTTATAATATTTCCATCACGGTAGAATGTTCTATTGGACAGCAGTGGTCTAGAGAAATGGAAATAAGAATAGATGGTCCCTTTGTATAGTCTACTTGGCTTTCTCTTTCATCAAAATTTGCTACCACTTGAAGTCAGCATAAATTAGTATAAATTTAAAATTGGCGATAGAAATTAAATATGAATAGTTCATTAGAGAATCTCCTTAAAAGCCATGGTGTAAGATTCTAACATCCAGTTACTAACAGTTTAAACATATTTTTAACCTTGCTGAATATAAGAATGTTCAAAAATAGGATTTAAAAATTTTGTATAGTAATCTACACTAAAAAGATTAGTTGGACAAGGAGGTACTTACAAAAATAATTCAGAAAAGTTATCACATTTCCCCCAATTATCATATACCTTCAAGGAAATTATTAATTGTACATAGTAATCTTCAAGTTTTCTCTTTTCTAATTTATTTGTCTTCAATGAAAGTATAATATTAGTCAAGAAAAAGTTGTGTATTATTATGGTTAAATATAGGGTTTATTTCTATTTATTATGCCTTTAGAAATGCCATTTATTCCCTGCTGGAATTATTCATTGTACTGTAACTTAATAGATAACTTTCTCTTCTAGCATTATATTCTACTAAAAGAAAAAGTATTTCTTAATACACAAAAGGGATTTGTGTACTATCAAATCAAATGTTTGTGAATATTTGCATTACTCCATTATTTTAATGGTTAGTAAGTTTAGTGGGGTAGTAATCCTCACTGGGCAATAAAAACATGCTGTGGACATACTCTTGTGTTAAAGTAACTTTATTTTTAAGTATTTGTGCTTAAATTGGAACATAAATCAGCATGATGAAGTTATTGTCTTATTAATTCCCCAAACCAAGTTATACTAATTTCTTTTGTCTTACTGAGTTTTCAGCGGGATATTAGGGTTCCTTCATTTTTAAAAGCATATAAGGGAGACAATAGATATAGAAAAAGCTGTAATAATGGCTACTTTTTGCCTATATACTAGGTATCCAGCATTGTGCTTAGCGCTTTGCATACATTACTGCATAAAAGTCTCACAATAAATCTATGGGACCCACTGAGGTCTTGTCATCATTTTACAGGTGAAGAAATTGAGCACAATCAAGAGGAGAGTCAGTCTGCAAATCAAGATGAGCTTAATTCCAAATTCCCAACTTCTATTTATGGAGTTAGTGTAGACATCCTGGCTCATTATCTACAGACTGGATGACACTTTATCAGCAGGTCTCTGCCTTTGTTATGATGAAGCAATGACCTGAATTGTTAAGAAGATATTAGGTCTTAGGTGCAATACTGGTCGTTGTCAGAGAAAAAGAGAGCAGGAGAATCTAAGAGTTAGTAATGTCAATTAAAGAGTATGTGTTTCCAAAAACTTCTTTTGGACTCCAAGTGTCTGCTAAATGCCCATTGGAAAGATTTTGGTCTGTAGTTATAGCATTTACCAATGATATTATTGTGTGCTATCTACATTTTTGTATCATCTATGCCTTAACTCAGTAACCCGAGGGTAGGGTCCAGAGCTTCTGACAGTGCAAGGCACATAATCAGCAGGATGCAGATATTTATTGGCCACAGTTGGGCTAAGCAAATGAAGTGCCTGTGATTTCCGATTGTAAGCTAGCAGAACCTTTCTCAATCATGGCTTTTCATATCAGAAATATTTATGCTTGTCATACTCTATTTTGATACCTAATCAAAACCAGAGATCTGAACTCATTTTTGAACATTCAAAATATACTGAAGCTACATATGATTTTTGGAGATCTATATGTATATTAATATCTACCTATCCATATGTCTTCCTATATTAGTCTCCAATATTTTTGGGTCCTCTGAGATTAGATTCCAGAACTGAATAGATTGGAAATCTGTATTCACATGTTATTTGCATATTTCACATTGGGGAACAAGGAATAAAGCTACCTAACAGTGAAAACTCTGACACTTGATAAACTGAAGCCTGTGGAATTGCATTTAAGAGTGAGTGACCCAAATTCACTTCAGTTTTGAATATGGTGGCAAAAACTCTGATTCAAGTTATGTAGACATCTCACTTAAGCAAAGACAGACTATACAGTTCTTTGCAGACAAAGCAAATGAGAATTCTTTCCTAATTGAATGAACATTGAAAATGCAAAAATCCTCCTAGTATATTATTTAATTATATTCACCTGAGTTAAAGTATATTCAGGATAGAACTGAATGCTGCAAATTTGACTTTTTAAAAAATTCATGGCACAACAGAATATTCAGATGTCAAATAACAATAGCCTTTAAAGTCAGAAAAATTTTTTCACATAAAGAGACAACAAAATTTTTCTTGCGAACAGTTACTTTGTAAAGTATTGTAGTGTATAATTATGGAGACACCCACTTTTTCATTTAATTTCACTGGCTGTCAGCAATGGCATAAATCTTTCAACATCATTGCAAAGAAGTACAGATTCTGGAAGACAACAGAGTACGAATTTGGGACATGAATATTGAGTGTTATACTATAAGGAAAGGTTGTCAGGTTTTAGTAGGACAATGAAATGAGCTGGATGCAACAGAGATAGACACAATGAGAACAGAAATGTGATATTCCAGTCTTTAAATAAAAAGGTAAAATAAGGAAGGAAGAGAGTGATAACTTAGAGGTGATTTTAAAAGGTGAATATTTATTATATTCATAATGAAACTCGAAATTTAGAAAAAGAAGAGCATAAGGGGATGAATATAGAGGGAAATAATGTAGATAATGTGTGAAGTACAAAGATTTATTTTAAAATGCTGCAATAATAATCAAGATGAAGGAATTGTGCCCATTTTTTGTCAAAATAATATCACTAGTTAGAAGTCACATAAAAATACTTTCTATACAGAAAGGAGTTGTACTTTAATGAGGAGGAAAAGGCCTTCAGAAGGAGTATTACTTCAGGAAGTAAGCAAAAATCTCGTTTCAAATCCTCAATGCAGAGATTTTTTTAGGAAGTGGAGGAAAGTGGAAGCTATTGCTTCATTAGAGGGTCGGCTGTGGGAAAAATCCATTCTAACACTTTCTACTCAGTGATAACGCAAGGTCACTTACAACAATGAAACATCTTTTGAAGAAAAATAGTTTCAAGCAGCAAAGTTACATAATGATTTTGGTGTAAATCAAAAAAAAAATGCAAATAAAATATTTTGCTTTCTCTGGTTTTACTTTTATGCAGAATTAAGAAAAAAATGATCTTTAAAAAAGTGTTTACAGATAATGAATCTTTGACTCTAACGTACGTGGAAACTTTACTTTTATGATTGCATTTAAATGCTTCAGAAAAATGTAGGGATTGAATAAATGAAAGACATGTTTTCTAATTACAAATTATTAAGCTCCCAGTAAGACAGAACTTTAGATTAGGAACTTGTGTATCTACTGAAATGATTAAACCTTAGACTCTGGTCTCAGGAACGTGAGAACTCAAAATTACAAAATAAAGTGAAATAAATGCCATCACACTTCTATAAACCTTTCATGGTGAGAGAGAAAAAGGTAAGGATAGGTTAATTTTAATTTGTGTTTGTAAATGTCCTATTTACAAAGGTTGATGTTTAGATATTGAGTAACTGTATCATCATAGGTCAATATGCATAGTGATAAATATATGCATTTAAAAAATAAAATAAAGAGTGAATTAAAACTTTAGTAATTCACATGGAAGGTCTAAAACTGGCTCGTATCTGAGTAGTGGTCATACTTTCTTTGGTCAGCACAACTTTATCAAGTGTTTCTGCATTAGTTGATGATATTAAAAGCAGGGAGATTTAACATAAAATCCAGAAATGGGAACTTTTTTAAATGAAAAAAATGAGGACATATGGGAACAGTGACTGGATTTTAGCGTGATGAAAATTAGCTAGAGTCAAGTTGTCACTAGATCAGTTAAATGAGGCGTGTATTTGCCAGTTTGTCATGGTCCCTTCACTAGCTGTTGTTTCATAAAACCGACAAACCACCTGCTTAATCCAGAATGCTAACAGCCTGGCTCTGTAGGCACTTAATGCCAAGCAGAGAGAGATATTTTAATGACTTCATTGAAATCCTTTCCTTCAGGTTTTTGACATCCTAAACAAAAATAATCAAAGAGTTTTCATAAAAAATGTCTCTTTCTTATAACAGAAAATTTAGAAACAAAATATACCAACAAAAATGAATAATATAAAAATTAATCCATAATGCTTTAACCTAGAAATAGACATCAGGGAGAATCTTGGATTTACTAGTACCTAGTTTTGTAATCTCAGATAACTTATTTTACTTTTCTTAGTCTGTATCCCCCCACCCACAAAAGGAGTCATTAATAATACAACCTCATACATGAGTTCTCCATATTAAATGAAAGAAGAGCTCAGCTTTTTTCCTGGCAAATATTAAATATTTGCATCCGAGTACTGTTAAGTAACCCTTTAAAAAATTTTTCTATTGATTCGTATATCATATCTCCAAGATCTTTAAAAGTAAATTGAAAAGAATTAGGGCAGCCCTGACCATTAATGGTGTCCTACCTCTGGGGATATTTTTTGCATCCTCTTCAAAGAACAGAGGCACCTGTTACTCAGTATGAGACCATTGACATCTGACACCTTTTGTTGAATAGAGGCAGAAGGGCATTGCAAAGAGCAGGTGTTTCACTTTGTAAGGAGAAAGAAATGCCGTTCTCTTTGCTCTGAAAGTGTTTTATCCAGAATTTTTAAAGGGCATTTCAGGAGGAAAGGAGTAGATTTTTTGATTGAAGGGATGGAAGGAAAGTGTAAAACTTTTAGATCATGAAGAGACTTTCTGGGACTCCTCTTACATACAGCACGGTAGAATTTTCAAAAGGGTGAAGACAGAGGACTGAGAGGCAGAATCTCACAGTTTGTTCAGAAGGCCAGATTCTATGAGAATCTATGGGAAGATGCTCTGGGATCTTTGTTCACTAGAATCGGTCAGTAAATTCATTGCTATATGAAATAGACTGCCTGTGTGAACTTAACATAGCAAATTCCGAGATTATTCCTGTAGGAGAGGAACTCTCATAGCTCTGGATGTCTTGTAACACAAGGGCTTGCCAGTGCTGGATTACCCAAAAAGAAGGCTAAGCTCATGTAGGAGCCAAAACACACACACATCAAATAAAAGTTCTTTGAGAGACTTTTCTACAGTGGCTGAACTTTTGCGAGTATTTAAATGGAACAGAAGATTCTCACACTCTATGTCCATACTAAAGATCTGTCTGTATGCCTCTCTCAAGCATTGTTGTCCCCGTATTCTAACATTTTCTTCCTAAATTCTTATCTGATGCCATAAATCAGTGTATATCTCTACCACAGGCCATAATCCCTTCTAGGAAAAGTAAACATCAAATAGACAGAAGTTCTACTCAGTATGAGAATTTCCATGGTTTTGCTCCAAAATCCTACAGTTAGTCGCTATAATTTCCCTATTTTTCCAGAGCCTCCATAAAGCATCTTTACATATCACAAACACATCAATCCTCAACTGACACACGGGCCTAAGTGTCAGAGTGGCTTGAACTTCAGTCAGACTGCAACATAGCCTTTTATTTACGAGTCCCAATAAAAGCTAGCAGCTTTAAATTTTCCGAATTAATGGATTTTAGAGGCAACTTTGATCACCAAATGCAAAGAGATGCACCACACCTTTGGCTTCATTCTTATTGGTAGGTTATGCAAGGTGTAGTCATTTATTTTCACATGCCCCAGACCACTGGATATCTTCAATATGGCAGGCCCCGATTTTCCTAGAGTTTATCACTCACATTTTGGCATGTATATATGCCTACTAAGCTACTTAAAGTACCTGCTCCTTTTTTTTCCTCTAAGTTTATTAAGCATGATATCATCAAGGTGAACCAGCAAGATGTTCTGTAGAATTCCAGACTATCCATGTCTCTGGGCACTGCATTATAACAGATGGCTGAAAGTTGCCATAGAGCTTAGTTAACACAGCGAGCTGTAATGCAGCCACTGCCAGGTAAAAGTAAAGTCCTTCTTACCTTTCTTGGTACAGAAGTTTAATTGGTATAGAAGTTTAGCAGTTTCCAGATAAACAGCTGCATATCAGGTAACACTGTACAGGTTTGCTCCAAAATGTCTGGTTTGGGAAATGCAGGTCAGTCACCATCTGATGACAGTTATGAAAGTCCACAATCATTCTTCAAGGGCTTCCAGTTTTTGCACAAGGAAAACACTCAGGGTAAATAGCCATGTGACAGGTATCGCCACTCCCTATATCTTTCAAGTATTTGCAGGTGATGCCAATCTCTTCAATCCCCTCAGCGATCAGAAACAGGGTATTGCTCCTGCTCTTGAAAATTTGGATGTCAGATGGTCATAAAGCTTTCATTTATCGATTCTCATTATAACAGTCTTTACCACATGGGTCAGGGAGCCAATTTAGGAATTCTAACAGTTGCTAAGTATGTATTACAATTGTGTATCTTGAAATTGGGGAAAGGTATTCGAGGTGAGACCACAGGCACACTGATCTCAGTATATGACAGACTTGGAAATTATGAGAAAATAGGAAATATATATATTGGTCTCTGCCCCCAGTTCCTGGCACAGAGGTCTTTAAATCCTTGTAATTTCCTAAGTGATGAGAATACTAGGAGCATCTCTTGTGGTAATATTGTCTTTGACCCCATCCCTGACACAGGGCTCCTGAAACTCTTGTAACTTCATAAGTGGTAAGAGCACTAGGAACATCTTTTGTTCAAATGAGGTGACTCTGTATAGGCTCCTGGCTGACTCCTGGATGGGAGCTGGTCACTAGAAAGACCAAGCCTTAATTAGAAGCTTGGAATTTTTAGCTTCACTCCTCATCCCGCAAGAGAGGAGAGAGGGGCCTGAAAATGAAGTTAATAATAGAACGTGCCTAAATGAGGAAGCCCCCATACAATCCCAATCCTTAGTGGGGGTTCAGAGAGCTTCTGGATTGGTGAACATGTGCAGGTACTGGGAGAGTGGCATCCCCCGAGAGGGCAGGGAAGCTCCACGTCCCTTCCCACATACCTTGCCTTGCATATCTCTTCCATCTGGATCTTCATCAGTATCCTTTATCATACTACATATTACAGCTTTTAATAAGCTGGTAAATGTAAGTGTTTCCCTGAGTTCTGTGAAACTTTCTAGAAAATTAATGGAACTTGAGGAGGGAGTCATGGGAACATCTGACTTACAGCTAGTTGGGCAGAAGTACGGATAACAAGCTGGACTTTCAATTGGCATCTGAAGTCCAAGGTGGAGGTTGTTGGAACCTCCAATCTGTAGCTGGTTGGTCAGAAGCACAGGTGATAACCTGGGCCTGTGACTGGCATCTGAAGTGGATGGGGGATCAGTCTTGTGGGACTGAGACTTTACCCTGTAGAATCTGATCCCATCTCTGGGTAGGTAGTATCAGAACTGAGTTGAAGTGTAGGACACACAGCTGAGGTGGCAGAGAATTGCTTGGTGCGCGGAAAAACTCCATCCTATTTGGTGACCACAAATGTCAGAATTAAAGTGTTCTGTGTGAGTAGTGAAGGAGACGTACCGGGAAAAAACTCCTAGTAGGAAAGAACTGGGTTTTTCCCTACACAGAATGAAAAAGCTGAGAATTTTTCCTTTTTAGTAATAAATTTTACTTAGCATCTGGTTTATAATTCCCATGCCTTATCCAAGGGCCACCTTGGTGAATTGGATCTCCAGAGATTATCTCTAAAACGTTAACACTATCTAATAATCACTGTACTATCAAAGTGTTTTCCTTTCCCCAGAGCACAGTCAACCTGGTAAGTGGCCTTTGGAGAAGGCTTGTAGGGTGACTTGTAGGATATACTTGCGGCATTGTCAAGGGTATTTATTCAAGGGAATCCAACCTCCCCCTCAGTCAAGTGACTCTGACTCTGGGAACTGTGTCTTGGAATTGAGCAAGAGTCTGCACCTTGTCATGACTTAAGCCAAGTTTCTTCTTAACAGATGTAGAGTTTTTCCAGTTGTATAGATCAAATAATATTTTACTAGCCTGACAATTGTTTTATCCTAGAGATTCAGTGTCAATTCGACACCAATTAAAGATACCTGAGTGTCAAAACATTCTATTTGTCAATCCACCCCAGCAAGGAGCTCATTTCAGTGGAGGAATTTTCCAGCATTAATCTTGGCCTTCAGAGGCAAACCACCCCAGAGATTTCGCAGATGCTGGTGTCCCCCTTAAGTCAGTTAACAGTGCTTTGTGAAAGGAATTGTAATTTTGTTCTTCCTGGTGTAACTAGTGGTACTCGTCATAAATCTATTCTAACATTTCCATCTTCTAAATCTTTGGATTTCTTCTTCCTCCTCCTGCCGGGGACTTTCTGGCATCTTGCTGAATGTGGTCCACTTTTATGTACAGCTTTTAGTGAATTAATCAAAGTGTTAGACCCAGTCTAGCTGCTGGAAACTAGCACATTGAAGTAAAAATCTTAAGCAAATACACACATATGGATGAATTTGACTCAGTCCATGATAGAGTGCCCGGCATAGTTAGAATCTATTTTTACTCATATCCCTCAGGTTCCTGCCAAAATAAATGATCAAATCTTGCAATTCTTTTTGTGTATATGATTTCTCATCTTGGATCAGATTTTGCCTTATTCCCTAGAGGCATGCTGGGATCTGTCCTCTTATGGGGCTGGGGGCAAAGAGGAGTAATGAGGGTGGTTCTTTAAGAGAATAGATAACTCATTTCAAAGTGAGATTGTTGCCAGGTCTTTAAGCAAGGAAAGATATCTCCTCGGAAAAGAAAGGAAGAAGCTTCTCCCACAGGCAGCAGAGGAAGGCTCGGGGGAGCATAATGCCTCAAGTTTCTCCAGTTCTTCTGACTCCAATTAAAAGTCTCCATTCCAAATCTTGGAACTCACTTTTCAGCGTTCTAAACTTCATTTTAAAAAAAATCAGTAAAGCTCTTCTTTTAATTTGCATTACTATTTCCCAACTGGCATGATTAAATTTAGAGTTTGATTCTTAGCCATGTCAACCCTGTGGCTATAAGAAATAAGATATTATTTCAGAGCCACAATAGAAGCTTTCTGGTACTCTGTTTCTTGGGCTGATAGTTTTAATGCAAGACTTTATCTTTTTTTTTTCCCATATAGCCAGAAGTAGCTATCTCATCCTATGAACTTTGCAGTCATCATTTCTATCATGATGATCAAGGGCAACAGCAATTTTGTCTCCAGAAGCCTTGATTTCAAATAACAACCACTGATGTTTAAGTAATAATGATGTAACTTTATGCAGGGGGAATTTTCCTACTGGCCATGAAATCGCCGCTATGTTGTAGCTGAAATAGATGTGTAACCCAAGTCCAGAATCCCAACATAAAGATCTGTTTCTTGAGACCGCTTCTAGTCACAAGAACTACATTAGTCCGTTTCATGTCAGGAAAATAGAATCCACACGAGATAATTCAATATAATGAGTATAGTATAGGGAACTAGTTATAGAGCTGAGAAAAGGGAGGAACCAATTGCAGAAAGCCCGTTAGGGCAGGAGGGACCAGGGAAAATGATGATGTTACCAGGGTCCAGGAGCCATGAACATGGGGTAGGAGTTGAATCCAGGGAGCTGAACACACTTCTTTGGCCCACCTGTGGGAGCTGGGACACGGAGGGAGGAGGAGCTGCAAGGCAAGAGCTGAAATTTGAGCCTGTGCTGGAGAAATCACCAGAGCATGGAAGGGAGTTACCCTGGCTCTTCTCCTCTTCCTGCTCTCTGGTCTTTCATGGGAGCACCCCATTGATTGAAGCTAACTGAAACCAGTGGGGAAAGAAGCATGAGGAATATCATTTGCAAGTATCAACCCCCTAAGGAGTAGGGGTGGATCTGAGAGCAAACAAGAAAATCACTGGCATAAGATTTTTATGCCTTCAAGTCAAAAATAGGTCATATGTTCTAAATGGAAAACAGATTTTAATTTGAACAATAATATTTAAACTATTTACCTAATATTTGGGGAAATACAAGAAAGAGACTTTTTTTTTCTTCAGAATACTGGCAAGGCTAGATAATGAGATGCTCTCCAGCATAACAAAGAACACACATTCTACTTTTAGTTTTGTGTTGCTGCTGTAACAAAAACTTAGCATCTACAATCTGCATTTCACCCTGGGGGAGGCTAATATTTTTCACCCTTGACTCTGTATTAGACTTCTATTGCTATATGACAAATATCACAAATTTGTCAGCTTAAAACCGAATCCATTTATTATGTCACAGTTCTGTAGGTGAGAAGTCTGAGCCAATTCAAGCAGCTCATAGACCTGGGTTAGACTCTTATCTGGAGGCTGTGGGGAATAATCCACTGACAAGCTCATTCATTGTTGGTTGAATTTATTTCCTTGTAATTGTAGAGTGGAGGTGACCATTCTTTTGCTGGCTTTCAGCCAGAGGCTGTCCCCTTTATTGGGCACATGGCTCTGACCATCATGGTATGAAGATGGCACGTCAAACTCTTCCTGTACTTCAAATCTTTTCCTGCTATCAGAGAAAATTTCTGCTATCAGAGAAAAGTCTTTGCTTTTAAGGAATGATATGATTAGAGCAGACCCACCTGGATAATCTCCCTATTTTAATGTCAATTGTGTCACATAATATAATGTAATTAAAGAAGTGATATGTCGTCATAGTCACAGGTTCCAGGGAGTAGAGTGAGGTATCACTGGGGGCCATTTCAGAAATTATGCCTGCCACAATGGCATACCACAACGAGGGGTAGTGATGGATAGCATTCTTATGTCAACATCTGCTTTGGGCTTCAATAGAAATAACATTGATTACCTTTGACATTTGATAATAATGAAATCAATATTTTTAAATAATATGGGAATTCTATTTGATGACACCATTTTAAATTAATTCCTGAAATAGAAAAACACTGACATTTGTGGAAATGTGAGAAAAGTTCTGTCAGTTTACAGTAAATAAAATATTTGCTTTTTTTGAACAAAGATGAGTTTTGTAAAGCAAAATAGCTATAGAGAAAAGGAAATAGGATTATAAAAATACCTAACTCCCAAGGTTTCAATAATTTTCTTAGGTAGCTTTCTGGATAGTTTCCTTTTTCCTAAGGAAGGAGCTGTTTGAGCATCATTATTTCCACCATTAATTCTCTCAGAGAATGTGCTATCTGTTGTGCTGCATCCAGAGCACCCACACTCAGATATTAAGATAATCAGCCAAGAATTTGTAAATTTAGAGCCTTTCTTACTGTAGCAACATCATAGACTAATAAAAAACATTTAGGAATTGTTATGAGTTACTTAAGACATTTTTCCCATTACCTTTTAAATTATTTCTTAATTTTGATATTTCTTTCATTGAAAATAGATTTTCTGTGCTGATATTACAAGAAACTATAAATTCTTAAGGAATGATCGGTCACTTATTGGCATTGTACTATTTCAAGCAAATGACAGTATTATGTGATAATAAAATAGTGAACTTCTTAAATTAGACACGTGCATTAAAACAAACCCTTCCTCATTGGAAGCCCAAGTGATTACCATTAGCCACTTTAGTATCACAGCAGGCTACACAAATTATTATTACATTTAATTAGCATTCTGACAAGTTGAGGAATTCTTTACCCGCATTCAGATTACACACAGAAAATGATTTGGAAGCATTTCCTGCCTTGAAAACATCAAGGCAAATCAAAGAAATCAGCTCCAATCTTAGCCCTATTATCAAATACCTGGGGATCATTAAACCAAATGACAGAGGAGGAAATGCCAATTATAAATGTTGTTTTGAGGTGACATTTGATTTTCCATATAAAGAGATTATTACAAGCAGAATGATGTAATTCAACAAAGCTATTTTACTGTGATATAATGCTAATACTACCATTGTCCACCTCCTTTTCTTAATAAAATATAATGCTAATACTACCATTGTCCACCTCCTTTTCTTAATAAAAACATTGCTATAAAATATATCGTCATTTAATATTTAGGGGCACATTCAATTTCTATTTAATTCTATTTCTGACGTAATGCATATTAAGTAATTAGTTATTTTGAATTAATGAATATCATACTAAAGTTTCCAGCAAAAGTGAATTTCGATGGCAGAAGAATATATAGATTTACATGCTTGAAAAAACTTTCTATGCTGAAATACAATGCTCTAGAACAAGATAGACTAATAAAAAATGAGAATATAAAAATACATTTTATGTAACACAATAAAATTACTTTCATAATTTGAAATATTTACTAATGATATTGCTATTTATTAGTAATGATTTACTAATGATATTTAGCAGAACTTTCTCACATTTAGCTAGTTTCTTGGTGCTAAATCTAACATAAAAACAGTAACATTTGCATGAGGATATACTCATTTCAAAAAACATATTTCTCATTGTTGTTGCATTGGAAGTAAAATCAAATATGTCAAATATATCAAAAAAAATAATATAGTTTTATTTCCTATAGAAATATTTATTTCAGGGCTGGCCCAGTGGTGCAGCAGTTAAGTTGACGCCTTCCACTTTGGGGGCCCAGAGTTCACCGGTTCAGATCCTAGCTACAGACATGTCACTGCTTCGTAAGCCATGCTGTGGCAGGTGTGGGGATCTGGAATTGGCCACCCCAAGATATGTCTCTTTGGCATCAGGATTATTTGAGGCTGATTGCTTTTGATAAACTGAGATAGGGAAGGAGGCTCTGAGGAGTGGAACTTGCCCTTCCTTAGGACACGTTTACATTTGTAAGGTAAATCTCTATCTGTAAAAGGTGCCTCCCTCTCTGTACCAGGAAGAAGAGAGGCGATGACCTTCTCTCTAGAAACTCTTAATCAATACCAAAGGCAAGGACTTAAATCTGCATTTTATTGTGCTAGTCTGGTAACCTCCTGTAACTGATTTCCCTCCCCCTCCCAACTTTGGCATTTCTTTAAGGATTAAGCATCTTTCTTTAGGCTAGGAGCTGATTGCTGAGCTCACCTGTGACCGCCCAGCTCCAGACAATCGACTTGCCTCCGGCTATGCCCTCTGAGACAGCAGACCACTACCTGCTGTGTCCATCAAGCTCTGTGCCGACAGGGCAATCTTGTGACTATTGTGGGAAGGACGTTTCAGTCACATGTGAAACACCCCATTTGGGGGTATATAGCCACTATGTGCACCCCTCTTCTTCAGTGCCTTTTCTTCCTTCGGGGGAAAAAAGGCCCCGGGCCATGGCTCCTCATAAAGCTTTGTTTAATTTTCTCTTGCTATTCTGTCTCATGTGAATTTAATTCGTTCTCCGGCCAGACGAACCCCCATTTGGGGAGAGGAAATGTCCTCCTCCCCTACACAGGCATCCCACATATAAAGTAGGGGAAGATGGGCATGGATGTTAGCTAAGCGCTAATCTTCCTCAAAAAAAAAAATGTATTTCAAATATGAAAGTTTCCTAGAAAAGCTATCGGAACAATAATTAGATAAGGCCAATAAAATGCAAGACTTAGACTTAGCTCAAAGATTCAGTATAGTTTAGGATACATTGAAATTCACAGTAGGCAGATTCTTTTTTATTGGAATGATGTAGGACAATATATTTTTATTCTTTAAGTTATGTGTATAAATAACACTGATGATTTCCTATATTATTGTGGGGGGGAGAAAAAGTAATTATTATTAAGAAATATAGGGATCAGCCCAGTGGCCAAGTGTTTATGTTCACACGGTCCCCTTTGGCGGCCCAGGGTTTGCCAATTCAGATCCTGGGCACAGATCTACGCACCGCTCATCAGGCCATGCTGCAGTGGTATCCCGCGTAGCAGAACTAGAATGACCTACAGCTAGGCTATACAACTATGTACTGGGGCTTTGGGGAGGAAAAAAAAGAAGGAGGATGACTGGCAACAGATGTTAGCTCTAGGGCCAATCTAAAGAAAAAAAAATAGGAATCCAGAGTACCGAATTCAATATTAAAATGTCTTTATCCTTAAATCACCACAACTGGTATGACTACTTAGTATGATTACAGAATGCTATAAAAAGGAATTGCTGGGATTTTTTTGAAAAATATGTGAACTAAAGGGATACATTATATAATGTCCTTAAAGGTGATTCCAAGTCTACTGAACATTAAACTCTAAAATTCTCTACCAATCATGAAGAGTTTTTAGAATGTATTACCTAGTTTATATAAATATAAATGCTATTTACCAGAAAACATGGATGTTTTCTTCTCACATTATCTTGGCTCTCTGCATACTAATTAATATGTTCAATCTGTAGTCATATTGCTTGGGTCCAGATTCCGATATGAACAGTTAAGTGATATTGGGCAACTTAATTGATCTCGTTGTGACAAAGTTTTCCCATCTCTAAAATAGAGACAAATAGTGGTATTTACATCATTAGGATTAGCTAAGTTAGCACAAGTAAAAATAATAGAAAGAAAAGATATCTTACGTAGCAAGCCCTCAATAAATGCCAGACAAAATTATGAATAAAATGATACATGAATTAAACAAGATAAAATTCCAAAAGACGTTTCCTACATTTTTGATTTACAGATTCTAGGCATCTTTCCACTCTTTACACATCCTGCCCACAAAAATAAATCACCAACAACAGGAGCAGAGCAGCAACCTAGAACAAAATCTTCCCAATTATTCTCATAAAAACCATACGAAGTAATCAGAGAGTGATCAAAGCCTGCTATATCTTACACCAGCAGAGAGAGGAAGCTACCAAGCTCAAAATATCTAATATATAATGGGGCCAAATGCACATAATAAGAACAAAGTGTTTGCAGGATTACATCGGGGGTTGAATAAGAATAGTGAAGGCCAAGGGGTCAGAGGTGTGGTCCATCCTAGGGAGAGAAACAATAAACAACAGCAGGTGTTTAGCTCAGAAGACAGGAGACTCTACCTCATGTAGACACTGCTGTGATTTCTGAAAATGCACAGGGCAGGGCACTGTGCTGGGGGTGGAGGAAGGAAAGTATGGGCAATGCAAAGCGAATTGAGGTGGCAGCAGCATATTGCAAAGAACCATTCAACTCTGTGGCAAAAGAAGAGGGAGCCTTTGAACAGAGAAACCACGAAAACCACCTTTACACTGCTCCACCATCTCTGCCAGATCATTCTGCTAAAAGTAGTACCAGGAAAATTCCATTCATTCAAATATGAATAAGAAAGGAAAATGGCCATGTCAATGAAACAAGATTATAACTGAAGCACACACTGGCACAGACATAGAAAACTAAAGGATATGAAGTATGAACTGCCAGAAATCAGGGAAAAAATTTAAGAAAAAAATCACCTCAGAAATTCAGACTAATTTACAAGTAGCAAAAGGGAGGAAAGAGAACAGAGAAAGCAAAGAAAGTAAGGGACAAAGAAGATTGAAGTAAGAAAAGAAATGAAAATTTACCAGAAATAGACAAAGGATTGAAAAGTATTAGAAAGACATAGAGAGGGCATGTAAAGAACATACTAACATACGTATAATAAGAGGCCCAAAAGAGAAAACGTAATTTAAAAGAAAAAAAAACTAAGGTAAGCTCAGACAATATTATATGAAATTCTAATTATTTTAGAGGCATTAATAATATTTTGGCTATCTATGAAAATTATCTTATTTTTTAAAGATGTGTATTAAAGTTTTAGGTATAATATGTCCCAATGTAATTTATTTTTTAAAAATTATTTATTTATTCCAGTTTTATTGAGAAGTAATTTGTGTGTCCTACAGTATAAGTTGAAAGTGTACTGCATAATGGTTTGATTTACATATATTGTGAAAAGATCACCACAATAGGTTTAGTTAACATCCATCATCTCATACAGATACAATAAAAAAAAAGAAAAAAATTTCCCCTTGTGATGAGAACTCTTAGGATCCACTCTCTTAACAACTTCCCTACATATTATACAGCAGTGTTAACTATATTCATCATGTTGTTCATTACATCCCCAGCACTTATTTATCTTATAACTAGAAGTTTATACCTTTTGACCACCTTCATCCAATTCTGTCCCCACCCCCAGCCCCCACCTCTGGTAACCACAAATCTTATCTATTTTTCTATGTTTGATTTTTTTTTTTATTTTTTAGATTCCACATATAATGAGATCATACAACATTTGTCTGTCTCTATCTGACTTATTTCACTTAGCATAAAGCTTTCAAGGTCCATCAATGTTGTAGTGAATGGTAGGATTTCCTCCTGTTTTTTTGTGGAGAAAGACTTGTGCTGAGCTAACATCTATTGCCAATCCTCCTTTTTTTTTTTTTTGCTTGAAGAAGATTAGTCCTGAGCTAACATCTGTGCCAGTCTTCCTCTATTTTGTATGGGGGTTGCTGCCACATCATGGCTGACGAGTGGTGTAAGTCCATGCCCAGGATCCAAACCACCGAACCTGGGCTGCTGAAGTGGAATGCACCAAGCTTAACTCACCATGCCATGGGGCCAGCGCCCTAGGATTTTCTCCTTTTTATGGCTGAATACTATTCAGTGTATGTACATACTGCAAGTTCTGTATCCATTTGACCATTGCTGGACACTTGGTTTTCCATGTGTTGATTATTGTAAACAATGCTGCTGTGAACATAGAGGTGCAGATGTCTTTTTGAGTTAGTGTTTTTGTTTCCTTTGAATGTACTCCCAGAAGTGGAATTGCTGGATTGTATAGTAGTTCTATTTTTAATTTTTTGGTGATCTTCTATAATATTTTCTGTAGTGGCTGTACCAATTTACAATCCCACCAACCATGCACAAGGGTTCCCTTTTCTCTACATCCATACCAACATTTGTTATCTCTTGTCTTTTTGATAACGGACATTGTAACAGGCATGAGGTGACATCTCATTGTGGTTTTAATTTGCATTTCCTTAATGACTAGTGATGTTGAACATCTCTTCATGTACCCTGTTGGCCATTCATATATCTTCTTTGGAAAAATCTTTGTTCAGATCCTTTGGCTGTTTTTAAACTTGTTATTCAGTTTTTTACTATTGAGCTGTATGGGTTCTTTATATATTTTGGATGTTAACCCCTTATCTGATATAGGGTTTACAATTACTTCTTTTTCCATTTCATAGATTGTCTTTTCACTTTGTTGGTGGTTTCTTTTGCTGTACAAAAGTTTTTTAGTTTAATATAGTCCCGTTTATTTTTTATTTTGTTGCTTGTGTTTTTAGTATGATTTTCAAAAAATCATTTCCAAGACCCAGGTCAAGGAGCTTTTTTCCCATGTTTCCTCTAGGAGTTTCACAGTTTCAGGTGTTACGTTTAAGTCTTTAGTCTATTTCAAGTTAACTTTTCTGAGTGGTGTATGATAGGGGTCACGTTTCATCCTTTTATATGCAAATATGTAATTTTCTCAGCACCCTTTATTGAAAAGATGTTTTTCTTTGTTGAATATTCTTGGGTCCCTTGTCAATTATTAGTTGAGCATATATACTGGGTTTATTTTCGGGCTCTGAATTCTGTTCCATTGGTCTATGTGTCTGTTTTTATGCCAGTACCATACTGTTTTGATTACTATAGCTTTATAGTATAGCTTGAAACCTGGAAATGTGGTGCCTCTTGCTTTGTTCTTCTTTTTCAGAATTTCTTTGGCTATTTGGGGTCTTGTGTGGTTCCACATAAATTTTAGGAATGTTTTTTCTATTTCTGCAAAAAATCCCATTGGAATCTTGATAGGGATTACATTAAATCTATAGATGTATTTTGGTAGTGTTAACATTTTAACAATACTAATTCTTCCAATCCATGAACATAGGATACCTTTCCATTTATTTGCATCTTCTTCAATTTCTTTCATTAATTCTTGGAGTTTTCAGAATAGAGATCTGTTACCTCTTTAGTTAAATTTATTCCTAAGTGTTTTTGATGCTATTGTAAATGAGATCAGTTTCCTTATTTCTTTCTCAGAAATGTTTTTGTTAGAGTATAGAAACACTGCTGATTTATGTATCTTAACTGTATACAATTAAATATATCCTGCAACTTTGCTGAATTCATTGATTAGTTCTAACAGTTTTTTTGTCATGTCTTTAGCATTTTCTGTATGTGAAATCATATCTTCTGAGAATAGAGACAATTTTGTTCTTTCCTTTCCAATTCTGATGCCTTTTATTTCTTTTTTTTTGCCTGATTGCTCTAATTAGGACTTCCAGTACTATGCTAAGTAGGGGCAGTGAGAGTGAGCATGCTTGTTTTGCTCCCGATCATAGAGGAAAAGTTTTCAACCTTTTGCCATTGAGGATGATGTTAGCTGTGGGCTTGTCATATACGACTTTTATTATGTTGAGATATATTTTTCCTATACCTAGTTTAAGTAGTTGATTATTGTTGATCATATACAGTGCTTAAAAACACTAAGTTTGGATTCAGATAGACCTAAGTTCAACTCCTAGCTAGGCCACATCATAGCTATGAAAATTAGACAATATTACTAAACCTTAGTTTCTAGGTCTAAATCAAAAATTTATTTTATAGATTAATGTGAATGTACACACACACTTCAAAATATCTGGCACCTAATAACTCAAAGGTGACTACTCTTATTCTTATTTCTGGGACTATCTAAGACCCATATTTTGGAACTCCTCAAGCTAATGAATATGAACCTAGAGAAGGAAATAGAGATATATGACAAGCAGTTAATAAACAGTTCAGGATATAGCAGAATCTCTCCTACCTCATTTTCTCCCCGATGAGATAGCTAGCTGCTACAAATTTCTATTTTGACATTAAATCTTTTCTCATTCAAATTTTTGTGTTTGGCCATATTCAGATTAACAAATAGGAAGAATCTGGTCACAAACAATAACCTCTGTTTACCGATAAATTTTAATTTCTTTTCTGTTAGTGTCAGATTTTGAATTATCTTAAATATCTGTGATTATTAATGAATTCACATAACTTTCCTTATCTGTAATGATGTGTATAATCTTTTTCTCAAATTTCCTTTGGGCCATTGACAAAATGTTTTGTTCTTTGTGGAATTTACATTTATATTTTAGCAAATTTTCTTGCACCTTGTTTATTTCACTAGCTCTTTATTTTTATTTTGTTGATTTAATTTTTTTCCTCTAGATAGAGAGATTCCATTATCTTTGAAGAAAGAAAATCAGGAATTTGAATTAGGACTCTTTACTTCTACACTTTTTTTCTGTGCCTATATTTCCTTATATATAATTTAAAATAATGATTAAAAAATGGCATCAACCACCATTGATTATATACTTATTTTGTAGTAGGCACAGATGATGTAGGACTTTGTAGGTCACTGTCAGGTCTTTGGCTTTACTTTGATTGAGATGGGAAGCCCTTAGAGGATTTTAAGCAAAGGAATGCCATGATCTGATTTATATTTTAGCAAGATACTCTAGCTGCTGGGGAATAAATTGAGCAAAGGAGCACAGAACAAAAGCAGGAAGACCGTTAGGTTATGGGGTGATTTCAAAAAATCTTTGCAGGTGAAGACAGCAGTTTGGACCAGGGGCTGGCAGTGGAGAGGGGAGAACTGTTCAGACTCTGGTTATATTCTGAAGATACAGCCTTCAACGTTTGATTAAAGATTGGATATATCATCTGGTTTCTTGGATTGAAGGATCGCAAAAACAGATTTGATATTTATCGTGATGGGGATTTTGAGAGAAACTCATTTTGGTAGAAATATAATGAATTTGGTTATGGTTGTGTTATTTTAAGAGACCTATTAGAATATAAATATATAAGTATAAATGTATATACATACATACATACGTATATATAATATACCTTTTTAAGAATTTTATTTAGTAGTTAAATAAATGTCAATTAAGAGCAAGACTGGAAAATCAAACTCTTAAATTTCATAATGTGATAAATGTATATTTTTCAACATATACAAGAATTGCTTAAAGGAATAAAAATGGTTACCCATTACAACAAAGTGAACAGAGTGTAAACATCTTCTTATTAAAGAAATTCCACTCTTGTAGGCAGTATTCAGCCAAGAAGACTTTGTTAAAAGTCAAGAAAACATACACAACACATCCCATAGGAATAATGCATAGAAAAAGGCATATTTTACCAGAAAAAAAATATTTCCTAAAATATGAATCTGCAGAGAGGTGCCTTCAAGCTGAAACAGCTAGAGCTCTAGAAATAATGTACTTTAAAAGACAAGATCTGAACAGTTGCAGATAGAGAGTGTGAGAATACAATTCTAAGATTATTTAACTACGTTAGTAAGACCTCTTAAATTTTGAGTTTAAAAAACTTACTCAGATGAGCTGAAGAAAACCCTCAGGTCAATAAAGAGGATTCATAGTGATTCATAAAGCCAAGAGCAAGAAGGAAGCCTTGTCTCGGGAGGCACTAGAGCTTCTCTCGGCGCATTTATTTCACTGAGCATTATTTCATTTTCCTCCCCACAGACAATCTTTTTCTTCTTATCTTTCTCCACCAAGAAATAATAGATTTCTAGAATTTCAGAATTTCATCACTCACAGAGATTAACCCTTCTTCATACTAATTGCAAATTACTGGAAGAGATGATATGATCAGCCCTACTTCAGTCAAGTATCCATTCAGTTGTATTAGGAAGAGCATAGTACAAACATAACTGCCAGGGGTGCTCACCATGCATTACGTCTAGGTCATTCACAGAGAAAGGCGTTCAATAAATTGTGCACTTATAGAAAGAATGGGCAAGTCTGGTGAGGACCTAAGCGGGAAATGAAGTTGCAGTGAAAAGAGAAGTCAATCAGAAATAATATAGAAGATTAAGACAGGAGAAAAACCTAGAACATAACAAAAGAGAATATATAATACTGGCTAGTCTTGGCTAAGAGATTCAGCAGTAATAAAATAGGAAGCATTTGGTGCTAAAACTCGGAATTACAATTTAAATTTTCTCCATATATTACTTTAGATATATATATAGTTATATATATATATAAATTTATACATTATACATAACGTATAGATAAATGATCTATTTATTGTTTCTGTATTTATATATATGAAAATATGGATATATTTAAATCAAGCCTCCTCAGGGACTAACACTATTGTCATGTTGACAAAAAGCTGAGTTAATTGTAGCTGTTTAGATGGATGAATATCTAAACCTGATAGAATCAGCCAATTTCAGAAGTCAAAATCTTGATCCCAGAGTTTTGACCAGACAGGATAAGTATCACTATTTGCATAATAGGGACAAATTATGTCTTATTTCTTGATAATGACTATTCAGAAGATTTGTATTCCCTTTTGTTAAATAGCTCCTTGTTCTTACAGATAGCATTTCTACAAACATGATTTTGGTGGAGTGAAAATTTTCTGAATCCTCATTTTCTGAGACCCAGGAAATTACACCTGATTTCTCACTCACTGATATTGTCCCATAGATTTTCCACTGGTTTCCTTCATTTTATTAACTTTTTTAAACCTATTTTCTGTTTTCAATGAGCAGGAAATGAAGAGGTTAAAAAAAACCTAGCTTTATTATCTGATTAGACTAGGGAGTAGTCTAGTAAGGTGCTCATCAATGATACCCTGAACTCAAAATTTACTGAAATTCAACTTACTCAGAATGTACCAAGTTGAATAAATGACACAAGAAATACTATTTTATTATTATGTGTATTTTAGTAGTAGTATATTTAAAAGATGTTCTGTTACACTAAGAAAACATAAGTATTTTGTTAAATTTTATTTTAAAATGGACAACTGAGGTAGATATATGATTAATTTTTACTCTGTCATTTGGCCGTAGTAATGTAAATTTTGCATTATAATGGTGTTAAAATATATTTGACAGTTAAGCCTTTGTATCTGCAAGTACTATAGGTGGATATATTACTGCTTCTTGTAGCCTATATGTTTCCATAAAGCAAACTGGGTATTAAAATAAGAAAAATTAATTTTTGAGAAGTAAAAAGGCTCTTATTTGGTTAAAAAGTAAATTATTTGCTATTTTGAATCGAATCTGCATATTAAAAGCTTTCATTATTATTGCCATTCAGACCTTATGTACTATTCATTTCCAAGTGCCTACAGCCTTTTCTTGGTCTAAAAAATGCAAAACTACTTTTGAGATTCTGTATGCGTCTGATTGCCTTGAAAACTATGTGGAGTTCTTTAGAATGTGAGACATGAATCATTAAAGAGTTTATTTTGCATCTAATGCATTCAAAAGGTTCGGAATTCATTTTGAAATGTTGCAGAGCACGCTAGTATCTCCTGGGCTTTTACTCCCCAAATTCACATTCTCCATGAATGATTTTTCACTCACAACACTCTAGCTGGGCATGAGGTACACAAGATAGGAGATGAGGCAAATTCCCCTTGAGCATAATTTCAAATCACATTGGGGAAGAAGCCAGTATTTATGTTTAAAAAACTAAATCAGAAGCTTGTATGTGCTTTAATAGAGGATATGTTAACTTAGCACCTGTTCTGGTATCAAGTTTTACCTGAGTTTTTCTCCATATTGCTCTAAGTCTAGAAAAATAACTTGCAGACTCGTACACTATATTTAACTTTTAAAATTTATGCTAGGGTACTAGATTATGAGCTTCTAGAAGTCAGGATCATTTTTTGTTTTTTATTATCTTGAAAAGATCAAAAAGGGTATAAGGAACATGATATATGCTCCCCAATATTTTTTGTTGGAAGAATGAATACAGGGCATTAAAAAAATAACTTCTTGTTTTAGTCATAGATTTAATGTTTATTTGGAATATATGTAAATGGATTGTAATCCTAAATTCAAATTTTTCCACTTGCACTCTGTCTTGGAAAATCCCAAACTAAGTAAAAATCAAAAGCAGTTCTATCATTGGTTTCTTTAAGTAAATTTTATTTGGAATTGTTGAATATGCATTTTATAAGCCTTTCCATAATGCTTCTAAGGGCAGTCTCATTATTTCATTGAATATATGAACAGCTTCTTTTTTCACTTGTGTTTAAGTAAGAAAATAACTACATTTGGAAAATAGTTTCTGCAAACTAAATGATATGTTAATGTGTGCAAACAATAAAGAACAATAGTTCAAATTCAGGCTTAGAAATTTAAGTTTGAAATACGAATACAAACAGAGTATCTGACTATCAGGACAGATGCAGTCTTTCTGACTCTTCTTTAAAATTTCAATGGAAAAATAGGAAAAGATGACAACTGGAAATATGAGAGAAAATTAAGATTGATGTGGAGCCCCATGTAAAAATGGATTTCTGTTTTCTGCAAGCCCTGTGGAGCTGAACTGAGAATGCTGGTCAATGACAATGTGCCTATGGGTCTAATGTTGGGGAGACTCTTCATTCATTCTTCTTCCCTGTGGCCTAAACTGGGGAGAAGATGCTGCATGGAACTAACCAGCTATAGAGATCTATTGGATTGGGAAAGGATGGCCTTGCAAGAATGACATTTGCATAATGGTATGTGTGGGGGCCTGGAATTGGCCACCCCAAGATATATCTCTTTGGCATGATGATTATTTGGGGATCATTACTTTGCAGACAGGAAAGCAACTAAAAAGTAGAACTTACCCTTTGTAAGAGACATTTACATTGTAAAGGAACTCTCCATCTGTAAAGATATCTCCCTCTCTACCAGAAAGAAGGGGAGATGACCTTATCTCTAGAAACTCTTAATCAATGGGGAAGGCAAGGACTTAAATCTGCATTTGTTTATTGTGCTTGTCTGGTAACCTCCTGTAACTGACTCCTCCCACCCCCAACATCCTCCTTTGTCTTCAGCTGGATATGATATTTCAGCTGTGGGGGTTTCGGCCATTTTGGCAAGTTGCTCGGCTTGCCTGAGCCTCTCCCATGTATATATTGACAAATAGAAATGGCAAGCAATAGGATATATTGGAGTAGACGAGGAAGTCATTTGGTGTAAACCTAATTTGGCCTGACTTTGCTATTTTTTCCAAAAGGGCCTGACTGTGGCCATTGAGCATGCATTGTATATCTGCTTTAAAACATTTACTATGGCAAGAACAAAGGCCCTTGAGATAAAGGTGCAACTTCCCTCCCCCTCCCAACGTGAGCATTTCCTTAAGGATTAAGCATCTTTCCTCAGGCTAGGAACTGATTGCTATGCTCACCTGTGACCACCCAGCTTGAGACAATAGACTTGCCTCCTGCTAGGCCCTCCAAGATAGCAGACCCACTACCTGCTGTGTCCATCAAGCGCTGTGCCTCAGGGCAATCTTGTGACTATTGTGGGAGGGACATTTCAATCACATGTGAAGCAACCTGTTTGGGGGTATATAACCACTCTGTGCACCTCACTTCTTCAGTGCCCTTTCTTCCTTCGGGGAAAAAAGGCCCCAGGCCATGGTCCTCATAAAGCTTTGTTTAATTTTCTCTTGCTATTCTGTCTCATGTGAATGTAATTCGTTCTCTGGCCAGATGAACCCAGAGAAGGTAGAGGAAATGTCTTCCTCCCCTACATATGTCATCCAATCAAGTTAACAACTAATCTTTGGGCACAGACAGGAGGAATCATGGGCATGGGGCAGGAGGTTGAGGCAAATTCTGGGCGTTGTTGTTGTTACTGTTGCTGTTTTATGTTAACTTTCATTTGTGCAAAAAAGAAAGAAATTTGACTGGTACACAGAGTACAGGGAAAAGAACATTGCACACTTCACACACAGGGATTAGTTGGTAGAGTTTAATTTTAGGTATATATGTGCTCCTTAGAGGATGAATAATGAGAAAGAAAATAAAGTTGGACTTTTGGAAATATACTACAGTCTGATAAAGAGGAAAACCTATCTTGAAAGTGAAAGAAAAAGTATACCTTTTAAAAATGATTTATTGTAGTAATATTTTAGAAATCTGTTTGGTATTTTAATAAGATTCAAGATGGCTCAATGAAATAGTAGCACAGAGACGTAAGGAAAGAACATCTTTGCAATCCAAAAAAAAAAACCACAGATCTTGTAAGCACAGAAACTGGCTTAAAAGAAAGGGGTTTGGTTTTACAGTAAGGCGCAGAAATCAAAGTGTCAAAGAAGAAGCTGGAAACAAAGAAAGTAAGGAACAAACAAAAACATTCCCAGGGAAAGGAACAAACCTCAGTGGCAGGAGTTTGGGACATTCAGTCTCTAGTTCCATAGATCAAATTCTGAATCAACAGTTAGATGAGTTCCCTCAATTCTATGATTGTATCTCCCTTGTGTCACATGGTCTCTCTGGTTCAATCAGTTATGGCTGAGGTGAATGTGATCCTGTAGTGGCCAAAAGCTGTAGGCAGTGACAAATAGTCTTAAAAGATGTTGACTGAAAGGAAAGACCAGTTGTCCCAGTATGTCTCAACATCTTGGCAATTGGATGTACTGTGAACAGCAAAGAGTAGAACTAGCCTTGTCGGCAAAACAGTCATGTGGAAGACTGACACATCATGATGCAAAGAGATGATTTTTAAAAAAAGGATAAAATGATAAAGATCATGGCAAATTATGAGAAAAGTCTATCCAAAGCATGTTATGTATTCCTGAGAAAGATAAAACAATTACAACAGTAGCAATAATAAAATACTTGCATAAAGACACTTCTACTAAGCTCAAACTAAAAAACAAAAACAATCCAATGAACTTATATTACAGGCAAAATTAATGAAAATAAATTTGTATCTAGAAATAACTGGGTAAGTTTTTCTTTTAATTTTAAAGATAAAGAATCAAATAATCAGCAGGTAAATCTAAGCAGAAAGAGGAGATATCCTAGAAAGGAGTAAAAAGCCACTATCCTCTAACTTCTCCAGTGCACTCCTAATTGCCAGACCTCAATAGAGAAAAAAACTACATGAGTTTGTAAGACAAAAGTTTTGACTCTAGACTTATTCCCAGCAACTGGTCTTGTTTGCCAAGTTCACATTGCACAAATATTTTAAAAAGAAAGCATACTTTGCAAAAACTGTAAAACAATGTGACAGATGTAAAGCCAAAAGTATCAATTATGACAATGAATATAAATGTTTTAGCTTCTCTACTAAAAGACAAAGATTCTCACCTTGTGTTAAGGAGAAAGAAATGCTAAACAGACAAATGCAATTCATTTGTAGCACCTTTAAAACAAAGTATTGATGTGGCGAATCAATTGAAAGTTGAGCTGCGTTACCTACGTCATCACCTATTACGTCCAGATAATTTTCACTGGCAAATAAACCCTATGGAAGAACAGTTTGCCCTGTTGCATGTAGTCCAATCTCTTCTGAGTAACTTTCATGTTCCTTCTCACTACAGCCACCAAAGTCTGATTTAGATGCCTTTTCTTCAGGTTCACGTGGTATTCTTTGTTGCTTTTATCATAACACTTAGCATACAGCATTTCACTTTCTTTTGGAGTGACCACTTTTGTAGTACCTTTCCTCTCATCCCCATAGCTACAGTGGTGGCTTCACTAGTAGCTATTCTCATGCAGTAGGGCTAGTCATCTGCTCATGACTCAAGAGACATTTCCAGAAACATTGGTTTGCTAGCAGAAGGACATATAGTTTCTTAGGTAAGTTGGATCTGTGGGTGCCTTGGTGACCATTTCTTTCTGCTTAGTGAATAAAGGAAAGAGGGTTGAAAAATTTGGAAAGAAAGAGTCAGTGTACAAAGAGAAACAGAGATAAGGGATGAAGAAACGGCTCTGATGATGTTATCTGATTCTCATCTCTCTTCTGACTCAGCTGCCTCATTGTTTTTGGGTTCTGTGAGAACTACTCCATCCTTATAACAAATTCTCCTGCTTACTTTGGTGTTCAAGATGAATTTTTCTTTCTTAAGTAACTGTTATGTTGAGTAAATCAAATCTGGAATTTTTTATAATGTACCTATATTTTTGCATCGACTGTCCCTTTAAATTAACTCTTGGAGATATTTCTTTATTCCGCATTTGATGAAATCTAGGGCAACTATCCTTACTTTTCTGGTTACTCTTAGATAATAAAAGGTAAAATGGCTACTTTGAGTAGCAAAATTCATTTTCAATTATGTTGATTGAATATCCTGTCCCATATAATAATAAAATATCCAAAGGTGATATAAATGTGAGGCTCTCTCCTCCCACAGCTAAGTCTTGCCAGGCAGAAACCTAAAGTTGTGGAGTGATGTGAGAGAGCTAGTCCACTTTTTCTCTCTGTCTTCATCTGCAATCATTTTCCTCTTCCTTCTTGTTAAGCACAGTTGTGACCATTCTAAATGGGGCAGAAAATTTGTAAGCAGAAACATTATTTTTATGAGTCCAGCATAGCTAACAATGATACTAACTGGAATTGGCAGATATTTAAAGTTGCTTGTCCCAAGAACACTTTTGTGGGTTATTTATAGATTTTCCTCTTTGAATCTTCCATCAGTAGTTCCTAAGATAAAGCCACATAATCCTTTGTTCACCTCTACACGTGTGATGCTACTTCATATTCCTTCTTCCAAGCTCTATTAATCCCTCTTTTAAGCAGCTCTTTTAAACATGACCTAAGATGAATCCCAGGCAGCTCTCTTTTGCATGTCACCCACATATTGTTCAGAGAAAACCAACAGGTATCTTTTTCCTGGACAAATGTGTAAACTGATTCCAACAAAGTTCCCTCCTCTAGTTTCACTGTCAACTCAGGCAACCAGTCACTACCTACCTGTGTAAACTTTTCGGGTTGGTCCACCATGTTCTTCAAATGCTGGATACACATGATATTCTCTATGCTCCATCCAAATTCCCATTGCTTAGCTTGGTATAAGGAACAGGCATATAGTCCTACAACCCTCCCTGGGGGGAAGTGGGGAAGCAAAGTGATGGGACTCACAACACAGCTTCTTCCACAAAAATCACCTTCCAAATCTTCCTCTAGCTGCCAAAGCTTTTCATGAAATCAGGGAGGATGAGCGGTTTAGCAATCACAAACACATTTTTCCCCCTCTCCCCATTGTTGGCAAATCCAGCATTGAAGGATATTGTACCTAATTTTGGAATATAGACTAATGTTCAAAAATCTATTTGAAATCCTATTCCTTTAAAACAAATATATCTTTAACCAATATTAATTTATACAGTATACTCTCCATTATACATAAGGGCAAGGCCCAAATCTTCAGGTTAACTTAAGTATTCTCAGCACCTAGTAGCATATCTTGGCCAGAGTATGAGCTAAATCAATATATCTTTAGAAATAATGATTAAGGTCAGCGAAATTTTAATTTTAAAAAAGTATCCGGATGATAGAACAATGGTTGACTTTGAGTACTGGATTGCATAAGATTGTCAGAAGGAAATCTGTTCATACTCGGGGATAATACTTTAGGGGACAGGTTTCAAGAAAGACCCCCAGGTGACCACAGGAAGAAGGGCTCCCAATTTCGAATTATTTTTCGGAGACACTATTCTTCTGTGGATTGTCCATGGACTTTGGAGAACCAACTAAGGAAAATAATCACAAAGAGATACTCACTTCAGAAGAGGTGACATTAATTTTGCTCATTTATTTAAAATAATGTGGATGTCAAGATTGTAATATTTGAAGGAGTATAGTAAGAGAGAAAGTTTCTCAAATAGAAAAAGAATGTTTGTAGTCAATAGAGCCATAACTAATGAGCAAAGACTTCTGTTTTTCCTTTTTCTTAAAATTAAAAACACAAAACCTGCATGTTCATAGAATATTTATCTCATAGTTTGGGCTCAAGATTTCCAGCTCTGTGTAACTTGTCTTATAATTATAGTCTTATTTTTCCCTTAGAAGACCATAGATTTCTGTACAAGAACACAGTATCTGCCACCATCAACTTACAGGATCTTTGAATTGAGGTGTTGCCTCGTTTCTCTCTGCTAGGTCTTTCAGATAAATTTTAGAAGTACTAGATGTCCCTGTTAAAGTGCTGCATTGTTTCAAAAGTACTTTCCTTAGCACTTCTCTTTTGACCTGTGTTTTGAGGGCTCTCTTGCTCTGACACCCCAGGCAAATAAAAAATATCTTACTGACAGATTGAATTGTTTGTTGTCTTTTTTCTAGCTCTGAAATTCATGTAAAATTTGGTACATAATTTAAGCACAGATGCAAGAACAATTCTCCATAAACATTTTGCATTTTACTTCTTGCCAGTTTAGCAGCAATCTACTCCATTTCTAGCTATACTCATAAATAGATCATATAAACAGTATAGGATCAAACTTCACACAAACAAAGTATAGTGTTATAAACTACCGTAGAGAATAAGTGGTGGGTTGCAAAAAAATTTATTTTTTGCTCTTATGCCACATAATATGATAGAAACTTCGTAAGACTTTTCTTTAAACTTCCTAATACCCCTGTGAATTAGTCACTATACATATATTTAATGGGCTGGTACACTGAGTTTAAAAATTTAAAATTGTTCATTAAAGATCTCTCAACCAGTAAGTAATATATTCAAAACTCAAAGCAATATTTCTTTAACTGCAAAATGTGTAAGTTTGCCTCTTGTATAAGCAAATTAAATAAATTTATTTTAGGCTACATTTTTCTAAATGTGCCAATTTCACAAGAATATTTTCTTCATGTATATGTTTGTTAGACATCTAGTAGAGCCTGAAAGGAAATATTTGACACATAATATAATTCACTGCTTTTGACATTTACATTTATTTAATACATAAAAACTATATGCATTAAAATCAAATAAATAAAATGGATGTTATTCAAATGAGGATAAAAATTAAAGCATGTCTGAGAAATGATAATTACCAAGATAAAACTTTTTGGTGCTAATAAGAATTGGATTGCTGATTTCTCCATTAAAAATGATGAGAAAATGCATGCAATTATTATTAGTTTAGTAGTATTTCTCAAATTATTCTTGCCTTATCTCATGAGCAGAATGAATTCTAGTAACCAAGCATATTTCATTAATATACTGTTAGAGAAATCTCATGGTTGCTGGTCTTTAAGAATATTAATTTTTAAATGGACACAAATGATGATAGCTAAGTTATTTATTTTTGAGTAAATGTTTTGGAACATTGATCGATGCAATACATATTTAAATAACATTAAAGAATCAACCGCTCAGAGTAAACTATCCAATGTTATCACTTAAAAAAATAATTATTGTACATCTACATCTTTGATTTATTCTTCTTTTCACTAAAATGTTCAATAAATATACTGAATAGCTCCATTTTCACCGTTCTGTGCTACAGGCTAGACTATGGTGGAGAGTGAGATAAAGTGATGCAGCACCTGCTCTCAGGTGATTTATGCTGTAATTTGGGAGATAAGTTGAAGAATTACACTGAATAGATACAGAGTATGCTTTTTCAGGTCACATCAAAGAGGAACTTGATCAAAATTTTAGAAAACTTTCTTGAGTAAGTGATGATTGAGTTGAGATCCATAGGATGGGTGTATAGTATATTTATTTTAAAAAACAAGGTTGTGGAAATAGATTTTTCCAGACACAGGGAGCACGCATATAAAAGAGAAACTATAGTGAGCCAGAGGAAGGGAAGGAAACTGAGAGTAATAAAATGGGAAAAGAGGGACGGTTTCCCTATGAGGCTGGAGAAGAAGATATTTCGTAGATCAGGAGGCCCTGTAAGTCATGTGAAGGGTTTTATCCTGTAAGCAATGGAAAGTTTTGGAAGGGTGTGGCATGATTAGAGTAAATATTGACAAGATTCAACTAGCTATAGTTTAAAGAATGGCTTATAAGGGAGCTATGTTGACAGAGGGAGAGCATTAGCAGTCTGATGTAGGAGACAAGGCCAAAGATGAAGATGGTATTTACAAAGCTAATGGGAGTAGAGATGGAGTGAGGTGAATAGATTTAAGAAATATTTAGATGTAAAAGGACTTGGTAAGGAACACTTTATTACATTAATGCATTTAACAAGCTATCATGAGAAATACAAAGAAGGAAACAATACATGATTTTTGTGCTTAAAATAACACGATAAATTTTGGATCATAAGACATTCATTTAAAAATCAGTGTAGCTATACGAAAGCTGGTGGGTAGATGAAAAAAATGCTCAATAATGTTAGTCGTTTACATCTTTTGATCAGGACAGCCTTGGGTTCTGAAAGAAGAAACATTCTTCTTTTCATATGGCTGCAATGGGAGGAAATATTCTTGTGGGAAATGCCCCACTTAATGCTGAGAGAAAGAGGGAACATTTGAAGAAGTATTTGAGGATATTGGGTAGGTTTTAATCATGGAATAAAGTTCCAGATTTTATAGGGAAAGAAATTTTACAAGAGAAATGAAGAAAGACCATCAGAAAGTGGAAAACAGTACTGAAGCGAGAGTTCATGATATGATTGATTATTCCAATGGTGCATAGATCAGGTGTTAACATTACTGTGTTAACCAGTAATGTGGATGAAGTCTCATTAGTCACTTAGGTAAGGGTGTGGCAGCCCTTAAGCCTAACAGTACTCAATGCACAGCTATGTCCTTTAAGTAAGGCCCAAATATTTTGGTTCAATTATGGTTAATCCATTACTTTGTGTTCAGTTGATGTTGGGAGATGAAGCAAATTCAACAGTAGCTTAAACCACAGAGCAAGCAAGTTGGAGCCACGTGACCTTACAGTAGGTTATTTTTAGTGATCTGAAGCACTTCTGTGCTGTATATTATGTTGAAATGAGCATTGATTTTATGGTTCCTCCATTGTGTGACAATAGCCAGGGTGTGTGTGTTGGAGGGTTCTCCTTTTATTCTCATCTCTTCTTATTCCAAAACTAGAAGATTTATGGGGATTTTCTATAAAATATTGGTTTATAAATCATGCCCTATGTTTCTCAAGCCATAAACCCAGCAAGAGAGTATAAACTCAGATATTCCTCTTGAGATGATTTCTTAAAGCAAAGACCAAGTTTTTGTTGCTTCTGGCATTTCTACATGGTTGTGGACCATAAAATGATGGCTTTTTGTTCCTTCTGGGATCCACTTTCCCAATCCAACCAGAAATGGAATTACTGAAATCACTCTTCTTTAATCTGATTTTTGAAAATTGAAAGGTGAAATAAAAACCTATCAGCCATTTATCAAAGGTAGAAACATTTTCTTCAATTTTTTCTTTTATGTTTTTAAAATATTTATATATTTTTAAAGAACATAAATATATTATGGAGCCGAATGCAGAATTTATAAAACGTGACATTTAATGTACATTTGTGCTTAAATTAGAATGCTTTCACTCTCCAATGCTACCATAGATGTTTCAGTGGGGAATTATGTAGTGGGATGGTAGATAGAATTATTGCAAATATAACCTTGTGTCATTTGGGCTAGTCTGCTTGGGTAATAGCTGATATTTTTTATTCAAATTTTCCTAAATGCTGTTTTAGTGACTTTTGTCCCATGCCTCATCTTGCTTATCTTCCTTCTCTGCTCCAGAATCCACAAATATATCCAAAGGAAGTAAGGTAAAGAAATGAAGAGGAAAATTGCAGACACATAGATAAGACAGAAGGACAAAATGCATGCTGCAAGATAGCAAGTTGAAATGGGGATGTGATAAATCCGTTCCATTTCTAGGCAGGCAAAACACCAAGGAGTATCTTTAACTGGGGCATTCCAGTGCTAATACAATCTAATTATCTTTGATGTTCTAGAAAACTCTTGAATATCTTGTAGAACCCAATCGAAAGTATGATATGTTTGGGAAGGAAGGGATGTTTCCCACGCTGGGGGTTTGCCTTTACTCCACATTAAAGTCAACCTGTCTGGTCCTCTGCACAGTGATGCAAGGTGAAGCAGTGAGTGTCTGTTGTTCAATCTATTTGTCAATCCAGCACTGACTTGTTTCTTAATCTGGTAGCTGGTGTGGCTTTCTGAAATGTAGCTCCATTTTTATCACATCCTGCAGGTTTTGTCCAAACTAAATATGTATAATTTGACACCCCCTCATTTTAACCATAGGTTCCCTTGCTGGCCTGCTCTTTGGGTCATTCTGATGCAATACTAGGTCACAACAATTCCATGAGAGACTTTGGGACATGTCTCCAGTCCTCTTGTGTTTAAACACATAACACCACTGTTCTACTCTACAACTACCACATAATGACGGCAAGAGTCTTTATTAAACTTACTGGCTTCCTGTACTTCAGCTAGTCTGAGGCATGGGCTCTGTCCACTGCAGTTCCTTAAAAGTAGAAGTGGAATAAGTCTTCTCCCCAGGACCCATTTCTAGGAAGTGTGAGAAGGATACAGTGTCCCCTGTAATATTGAATGCTCCTGGTTCCTTGATTTCCCAGGTCTCTCTCTTCCATATTCAGTGGGTCTTTACATATTTAGAAAAAGAGAGAGCAGTAATCATAGCAAAGGTTTTCACTATCTGGCTTATTTCTTAAATATATCAGGCTTAAATCTAGATCCACAGCTTTTTCACTCTGAAGTTAAATAATTCTCACATATCGTCTCAGATTCCTCTCTGACAGCTTCCATTGGCCTCATGCCTCATGACAAAAATTAATGATGATAGGCAGGGGGTGGTGTTGGAGAAAAGAACGCTTCGGTTAATATATCACCATTTACCCTACTATACCTTTATTTATTCTTCTTCTGCGTAATGTTAAAAGGAAATAACAGGCCCAAAATGGAATCACTTATGCTAAGCCCCACCAAGACTTAATACCTAATTACCTTAACCTAATTGCAGTTTCAGCCTCTCCCAGGAGTGGAATTTTAAACCAATCAATCTGGGAATTCCTGATCAACATTAGGGAGGTAATCTGCCTGAAAAGACCCCCAGCCTTCCCTTAAGGGAAGATGACCTTGCCTGAAATAAGCCACTCTGTTAACTTCTTTGTCCCATCCTTTCTGCTTATGAAAACCTCCTATTTTGTCCAATTTCTCTGAGCTCCCATCAGTTGCTAGATGGGATGCTGTCCTATTCATGAATTTCTGAATAAAGATATTTAGATCTTTAAATTTCCTTGGTTGAATTTTTGTCCTTTAACAGTAAGATACAGCATGTGTAAATGCATAATTTCATAGGCTTCTCTTGAAAATAATTGATGTAATAACTAGAATTATTAATAAAACTTACCAAAAGACTAGTGCATTTTGAACAACATGTTAAAGCTAAGGGAAGCAGCATTTTACTTTCTCAGATAAACTCTTCAGTGGCATTATACAAATTCCTCTTGGCAAAAGACTAGTTCTTGGCTGGAAAAGATGTTCCCCAGGGAAACAGTGATTTGTGTGCCTGTGGCTACCCAGTAGGACATTCTGCGAAGCAATTTAAGGGCTGATTAGCATCTCTGAGCACAGATTGGGCTGGAGAGCAAGGTCAGAGAAGAACAGAATGGTCAGGATCCCTCCAGAGGATTTCAAGCCAAAGAAGACACTGACGGGCCTCTCAGTGTTAAGATCCCCACTTTGCGTGGTGTCCACTTAACTTGTTCAGTGATTTTAGCTCTGAGCACACAAATGCATGCCTGTGTGAAACTTTGGAATTTGCAGTACTATTTTTCTTTCTTTTATTCCAGTTAGCATTTTATGCCCTACTTTATTCTCTTCTTCTTATTTGAATTCATTTAAATTTTTTTTGCATATTTATCTTTTCCTTTTAACCTTTTGGTCCTTTTGTTTTTACAATCTCATGGTTAATTGTTCTTAGCTGATTTATCTTTTCTTACTCTTTTATAAGACTTTTCTTTTATCTCATGTTTACTTTGTTCTTATATTACTTATTTACCCAGTTTCTTCTTATCACCTTTAGGCTTTGTTTTAATTGTTTCCTTTTTATCTTATCTATTTTGCATTGTAGTTTTTAATTTTTTATTATCTTCTTTTCTCTTTCCTATCTTTATTTTAGTTTATCTTAATGAAACAAGCAGAGAGCACTGAAACACGTGGGGAGGGAAGTGAGCAGAGCCTCTCTATGCCCTAAGCAAGGAAGATGGCTCTCTTTTCCCCTGTCCATTTGGTTGTTCCAGTCTCTCCCAGGGGATGAGCATTTATTCTTAATCTTCCTATCTGGAAAGCCTCATTTCAGAAAGGCAGTGTGGTACGGTGGTGGTTAAGGTCACAGTCTTGGGAATAAAACAAAACTTGATTCACATTAGAACTGTGCTCTTGAAAATCTTACCTAGCCTCTAGCACTTGAAGTTTCCTCTTCTATAGTAATAACAGTAAATTTCAAATGGTGTCTAGATTAATTCAGGAGAAATATATGTACTAATGTCTAATTTCCCTACTCCACTAACAAAAGGATTAGGATATGAACAACAGTTAATTATGTTTCTAGAAGGGTGGCAGCCACTGTTTCTATATTACCTCCTAAAAACCTAAATCTCCTCTCTATTAGGCAACTGATCATTGATCTCTGTGGCTCTCATTTCTGAGCCAAACAGTCTTTCATGGGAATTTCATTCTTTCATTAACCTTCTGATTTTTTTCTCTGACTCTTCTATCCTTTTCCTCACTTTGCTGAGGGACAGACTTGTCCTTTAAACAAGGTCTGAAACCCTGAATTTCTGTGAAGATAGCCTAAAATAGCCCAAATGCTACCTTTGGGTGAATTCTTTCATTTCTGTGATATTTATCTACTTAGATTGTCTACTGATTCCAATTAACAGTAATCAAAAGTCATATGCCACTGACAGATTTTAACAATATTCTGCATTAACTGACTGTGTTTTCTGCTTGCTCTCAAATTTCTCTGCTGGAAAGCTGTGGAATGAAATACTGGGATTCTAAATTCAAAGTCTCTGATCCATAATTATGCCCAGAGCTTACCTTTCTAATTTCATCTCTCTCTCAATTTGGGCAACATAATTATTAGGATAGTAGATAATCCTGTATGTGAGTTTAATGTAGTTCCCCATGGAAAATGAGGCCTTCATGGGGTTTACCAGTGTTTCTTTCAGTGTGCCAATTCTCGCAGTAGAAATAGGACTAATATAAACATAGGTTGAGCAAATTAATATCAATTATTTTAGCTCATTTAGTTTCAATATGAGCTTGTTTCAACAAATGTTTCTTCTCCTCATTAAAGTAGAGGCTATATCTTAATGTCTTTTACTTCAAGATACATTCATATTGCCTAAAATGTGATTCTCTGAAAAAGGCATTAAGTCACATTAATGTAGCTTGGGAAAGTCTATCTTTTATAAAACAACTGGTCATTTGTTTGCGCAGGTCACACGCATTGTTAATTGACAAATTCTAAACCGTATTGTTTTATTTTATTAAGCTAAAGCTTTTTTCCCTTTTGTGAGGCACTTCTTAATAATAATTTAGATATTTTGCATACACTTATATTTGTAATTGTGAAATAGTACTTGGATTTTTCATACAAGGATGATATCCATTTGGTTTCCCTCCAGATGTTGAAATAGGAGAACAATGATGTTTGAATATCAAATAACCTGCTCCATAAACAGGGCATGTTTTTGTATGACTCATGATCAGGTTTCTCACATGAGGTAGAATTCAGAATTTTAGATGTCACAGTCACATCTACCTCTTGTTTCCTAGTTTTTAGTCTCAGATATCGAATAGAATTTCTAATAGTCAAGTGACATAGATACTTTCTGCTAACTGCCTTCCAAAAGCATTTGTCATTTTTCGTTAGATTTTTAAAAATTTATTTTAATTATTGTCCTCTTTGTCCTTTGACTTCTCAACATTCAAAACAATACAGAACAATTATTTCTGCATCAGTAGCACTGTTTGTCACATCAACTCTCTTGTCATTTACAACCTACTGTATATGACTTTTCAAGGATACTTGCCAGCACATTTTTGAGACTTTAGAATCAAAGCTTTCAGATTATTTTTTCTTTTGGAAAAGATTGTTCTGTCGATATAATAGGAGAATATAGTTTTCCATTTTCATGCATTAAATTTCAGATATAAATAATATTAAAATATTTTCTTTTAATGACATATAATATACCTTTAACATCGCCAAGATGAATTAACTTTATTGACCTACTTTTATTCTAAGTATATTCCTTATACTTAATATACTTCCCGTAATAAATTAAATGAAATAAGGATGAAGTACGAAAAAATTAGCAAAAGCATTTCCAGACACAAGTCTGCTTAATGAGGTTGAACGCTATAATTGCCCAATATGTGAGCAACTTTGAACCTTCTGTAGTTTTTAGGTCCTTTTGAAAACTTTTGGATCTTTTACTGCAAGTATAAAACCAAGGTGGAATCAACTTAAAGATTTCTTTGTCCACCCTTGAATTATCTTAAGTTTTATAGCTGGTAGAAAAATAACGCTTGGAAAAAACTGTATTACGATGATACTTTACAACAATGACCAACATTACTTTTTAACATGTGAGCTGACAGTTGACTAAAACCTAAGATTAATTCAGCCTACTTTCAATTTTGCGAACATGACAAAAATAGATCATCCTCATTAGCATTTTAAAAACACTCACAATATTGTTCACTTTTAGTAATTCAGACTTTAGTAATACCCACATTTGAGAATGCAACTTGATTAAATAATTGTTTTTATCTCCACATTTAATTACATATCAAAATTTGAAATGAAAAAGGCGCTATTCAATAAGACATAATGCTCATTAAACTTTGTTCATAAAATCATTTACCTTTCATATGTATTTGCTTTGGGCTAGAAGGCTCATGTTTATTGTGTTAAAATATATTCATTTACAAATAATATCATCTCATTGTCTTTATTTAGGCAGATCCTGATGATGGAACTATTCAACAAAATTATTTCAATTTGAATGACAAAACTTATCAGCTGCAATTCTTTCAGAAATTTTGAGATAAATAGGGCAACTGATTATCATCCTCTTTAAAAAAGAAACTTTACCTGTTCCTGCCTTTTTTGTGTAATAGATACAAAAATTTAATTTTAATTTTGCTTATATTTATATTTTTATTTTTGATGATGCCTCAATTCCTCTCCTCTCTTTGTGGGTTTTTATTTTCTTTTTTCTTTTGGTGAGGAAGATTGGTCCTGAGCTAACATCTGTCGCTGATCTTCCTCGTTTTCTTTGCTTGAGGAAGATTGATCCTGAGATAACATCTGTCCCAATCTTCCACTACTTGGTAAATGGGATGCCACCACAACACGGTCTGATGAGCGCTGCGTAGGTACGCACCAGGGATCCAAACCTGTGAACCCTGCACCACCAAAGCAGAACTCGTAAATTTAACCACCACGCCACAGGGCTGACCCCCTTTGGTGGTTTTGTAGGCATTTAGAAAGCTCATGTAAGGTGGCTAACACGGTTGTTAGAAAAAAAAAATTACTGTACTTCTGTATCATTGTGAAGACTGTTGATTTTCTTTCACCATTTCAATTTTTTTGCATTTCATATCAGGTAATATCTGTCCCATTTTCCTTCAGTCAGAGACTTTTTCTCTTTAACTTTCTTTTTCCTGTTTTCCTCTACCTAGCCCTTCTAGGATTAGAAGGATAAAGTTTCTTACTTTGTTGTTACTGTTGTTGTTATGGGACCTGGTTCTACCAGATAAGACTAAATTTGGCTGTGATTAAATAGAAATGATGGTTTTAAACTAGTAAGTGATTTTGTTATTTACACATAATAAGAAGGGCAGAGATATTCCAACTCGGTCTACAATAGCAGCACTAAATAAATTATCATTGAGAATGCAAGACTTCTCCTGTCTCTCAATGTAGCCATTTGAGCACACGTCTTTGGCTTCACGCTCAGTGTTTCGCAGTAACTGGTTGGTTGTTTCACCTATGGCATCAAATCTAAATTTTAGGTGAGAAGACATACGGTGAAGAAGACAAATGTTTATACCACCTGAGTCTCTTCGTTTAAAGATCTTTAAGAGTAAATTCTGTTTATATCTAATTGGCCCCAAATTATCAAATGACCACTTCTAACTGCAATAGAAATACAATTTCTTAAATGATCACCTTGACACCTGAAACACTCTCAGGTTTCTGTTAAGACAGAAGGAGAAAGGGGCTGGCCCCGTGGCTGTGTGGTTAAGTTCGCGCACTCCGCTGCAGGCGGCCCAGTGTTTCGTCAGTTCGAATCCTGGGCGCGGACATGGCACTGCTCATCAGACCACGCTGAGGCAGCGTCCCACATGCCACAACTAGAAGAAACTACAGCGGAGAATACACAACTATGTACCGGGGGGCTTTGGGGAGAAAAAGGAAAAAATAAAATCTTTTAAAAAAAAAAAAAGACAGAAGGAGAAAAATGGATATAGCATAGGTCACAGTGGGGCACTTTTTAGTAATTTGGCTCTTTTAAATGCGTAACTTTGCTTGAAGTGCTTTAAATACCACCCAAAATGAACAGATTTTGTTTGTTTGTTTCTCTCAGTTATTCTAAAATTAAATAGACTCATCATTTGCATAAAACTTCTGCAAATATGTTTACCTCGTGTTGTTTAAAAAAAAAAACACTAAAATGAAAAAGAAAACCTTTATAATGTAGGTTTTCACCATGAAACAACTCTTTAAAGAAAGCGAAAATAACTGATATACAGCGGTCACAGTATCATCACCACCAGCCTCTTACAGGAAACACATGTTCCCTAAAATTTTAACCATCATCTGAGACTAAAAAGCCTTTTAATTTAATACAATAAAGAAATGGACATATGCCTAAAACTGAAGACCAAAAACATGAAGCAAACAAAAAATAATCCCCAAAAGTAACAAAGAAAAATTCTATTGCTGAGAATTACGTTTGAAACCCAAATTAAACAATAAAAACGTCAGTACTAAAATTAAACTAGTAATAGTCTAACATAGTGATACTTCAGCTTTTTATTTTTGCACTTTGACAACAAGAATCTAAATTTTCCAATTTTGTGAATATTCATTTCCTCTTTGCCAATAGAAGAAATTTACACAGGCCAGCCCCAAAACTAATGTAGCTAGTATTCCTTAGGACGATCATAAAAACAAAACCTATGAATGGTTGTTCAGAAAGTAGAAACATAAACACCAAACTGCATACTCATGACCAATATTTTTAAAATGCAAATTATGTTTCTTGAATTGAAGCCAGGTACCTGAGAGTTACTGTAAATATTCAATAAGAACGTGATTATCCTTCCACCTTGTTCCTAACACTGACATAGATGAAAAGAAGTTAATCTCGTTGATTTGCTGTTTTCTTGTTTAACCTGAGGGGTCACTCAAGGCTCACGAGGATTTATGAGCTTGTTTTGCAGAAGAAAAAGCATGCCTTCAAGGAGGTTATGATCACCACATAACCAGCCCTCAGCTGCTGTTGCCCTTGATGCCCAGAAGTCTGATTGAACAAGGGCTTATCTGGAGTGAAAGAAACACAGATTTCCTCTTTGTTTCTCTGAAACACCTCCTGCCAAGCCCCGTAGCTCTATAAAACCCCTGTTTTCTTCTTTTGTTAAGGCAGATTTGAGAGACTTTATCCCCTTGCCTTCTCATTTTAGCCAATTTGAATAGACCTTTCTCCATCTCCAAGTACCTAGTCTCAGTGGTTGGCATATTGCACACTGAGCACAAGAACTTAAGGGTAAGAGGTTTGGTATCAGAATTATTAGCAAAAAGTATTTCAAGTACCCTGTAAGTTTTCAAGAATCTCTTCAAGGACCTTTTGCTTTGATATCACATCATTTTTGAGTAAACATCACTATCCTGGGAGTTGTGTGTACATTTTATTGATAAAACAAAACAAATTTCTTTCCACATAAACAGCAGATATATGTTTGTCAATAATCTGTGTTTCCTTTGCTGTATTCCTCATGTGATCTTCTATGTGGCCAAGAAAGTATAGTACTACATAGGAGATAAGGCTGTTTTTTTGGTTTCCGGATTAATTTATGCCAAATTTTTGGAGAAATGACACATTATAGTTCAAAGTTATGTTCTGCTTGAAGTTCCCTCTTGCAGTCATTTTGAAATTCGAGTTCCTTCCATTTTTCTTGCTCCGTTATCCCTAGTGCCTTGGAGTGCTCTGAATCTAGCCAGCAAAAGGGAAAAGAGGGCACGGAGGAGCTGCAGCTGCTAGTTAAAATAACTGAAGGAGTGATATAGACGGCTTCCATTCCTAGGTTGTAGCCTGACACAGAATGGGAGAATAGATTTGGAAGTCAGTCATGTGTGGAAGGAGTCCCTGGGGAAGCAGCCCTGCTTGTCATGGGTATCAAATGATCATGAAGTGGCCTCAAGTGGTGGTTCTGATTGTGGCCGTGAGCAAAAGCCAATCGTTGGAATCACAATATCAGCCACCTCAATCTTGAATGCTCATTTTTAAAAGTTTCTTTTAAGGTAAATTAACAAACAAATAAACTAGAAGGTTACATGACATAAGTTGCGTCAGGACCGTGTTCATAGAGAAAGCCTCTTTTCCTAGCGTAAATGTGAATTTGGATGAGTTGTTTCTTGTCATTTTACAACAAATGACAGAGCACTAGAGTATCAAGTATAGGTCCCATAATAAATACAGACTAACATCTTCAATATTTGCAAAACTGACTAATAAAGTGATGCGTTCATACATATGAAGACCATGTAATTAATGCATGATTCCTTATGCTATTTTTGTTATTTTTATCAAATTAGATTTTTAGTGTAGATTACAACAAAATTGCTTTTAGCAAACTGTTTCTATCTTTTGTCACAGGTTGTTCTAAGAAATTGTTTTACATAATTGCTAGATTGCCCATTAAAGACAATTAAAGTACTGGAATTGAGACCTTTTTAGGATTCTAAGAGCCTTGAGTGAGATTAATATTTAGGAAGGAGTTTGTTCCCGGTTTTGTGGTGTTGAATCAAAGGAAATGAGAAAGGCAACATCTAGGGCTGAAAGTCCACAGAGAACCAAAACGACAATTTCAAGAAAGTATCCCTCGCAATGGACCAGGTGGAAAGGAAAAGCCCAGATACGATGGCATGGAACTACAAGATGAGAGAACCTGGTTTAGGAGAGAAGCAAGCTGCATTCCACGAAACAGCACAATAAAAGGCAGACATCGTTGTAAAAGTAATTTGAGATATCATCTATGAGAGAAATGATACAATCGTAAGTCACAGGTCAGCTTGAAAAATTATTAAATTATATGTAAAAAATATTTTGGAAGATTATGACCTACTATTTGATTAAAAAGCAAAACTTGTCAATGAATGTTTCCTTAACTGAGTAAAGAAAACCATCAATGGCTTCTAAAATTAGCTCAACAAGGTGGCAGTCACCCCTTTGAAAATCTACAGTATTTTCTCTTCTGAAATATGAAAAACTTAAAACTTTGATTAAAACAGCATTCTTAATAAAGTTAAAGTGTCCCGTTTCACTAGTGAGGCACCAAGAACATTTGAAGATGAGGAAATGGCTAAATTATTCCACCAAAATGGAATAAATAACTGAGAAACAATGGTTATAAATTAATTCTTCTGTAAATTGAAGAAGTTTGATTGTAACTAATAAACTATCCTTTTTTTAAGGAATTAGGTATTTATCATCAAGTATCCTGACAATAAAGTTTTACTCATTCATGCTTTTCTGTTTCATTAGTGAAAATGTTAACTACTAAAAAGAAAATATGAGATAAAATGAAATAGAAATAAAAAAATCAACACCAGAGAAAAGCGAACCACGTTTATATTCCCGAGAAAGGCTATGATGACATATTTAAGCTGAGGTTTCAGTTGGTCTCAGCTGAGCAGCCAAGGCTTCAGGGATTCACAGGCCCTTCCTTATTACAAAGTTTCTGAAATGACAATACATCTATTCTTTGCGGGAAAGGAGGAGCTTTTCCCAACACTACATTTTAAAATAAATGCATCCCTTGGTTAAATGTGTGTGTGCTGTGCAGTATGCAGTGCCCTCAAAATTTGTAGAGTAAAACAAAAAACCAAATAAAAAAAAGAAACGGCTGGAAGTGGAAATTTCATTTCACCAAAGTATTATCCTGGGGGCTATGGATTGTTGGGGTTGGTGGTGCGTGTACGACAAGTTGAAGAGAAACTGTTTTTCCTAGGTTTTTCATTCATGAAAGGGCTCATGATCTTTAACTCATTATTATAATTGTCTAAATAACAATAGCTACCTAGGGCCAGCCCCAGTGGCCTAGTAGTTAAGTTTGGTGTGCTCTGCTTCTGTGGCCTGGGTCCAGTTCCTGGGCATGGACCTACACCACTAGTCTGTCTGTGGCCATGTGGTGGCAGCTCACATACAGAAAGAGGAAGATTGGCAGTGGATGTTAGCTCAGGGTGAATCTTCCTCAGCAAAAATAAATAAATAAATAAAACAACAAAAGTTATCTAAATTGCTATTGTGAAGTATTCTTTATATAAGTATACTACATAGACTCTAAATATACTATATATTCTTTATAAATATACTACATTTGAAAACCCTATTTTACCATTTTTAAATAGTTATGGGCCATATTCTCCATAGACTTAAAAGTGCTATAAATTCAAATATGTGCCAAATAATTTCATTCTGTTCTTGGTATATAAATTGTTTTGTTTGGTACAAAATGAATCTAGAAAGAATTAAACTTAATACTAATGAGTAACTATTTGACCTTTGTATTTGATGTCAAAATAATGTCATATTCAAAGGTCTATGTAGTCTATTACATGAGTACAAAGTATACAAAATTCTAAAAGCCTTGGGAATCTATGGAAATGTACATACCTTACCGATTTTCATCATTCGAGGACTAGGATCAGACAAAACATTTAAAATTCTTAAATAGTATTACATATACTTGTTAGGAACCTTGGTTCCCTTTCTCCATTGATGAAATAGCTTTTCTAATCACATCATGATTTATAAATCTAATACTCTTTTTCAATGTCGCTTCAACCTACTGCAGTATTTAAAATGTTGAATAGCACCTTTCTTATTCCAACACATTTCTTCTTATTTGTCTTAAAGGACAATTCTATCTCCCAGTTCTCCTTATTTCACTTACGCTTTTTCTTTACTGTTGCCTGTCTCCTTTTGCCTGCCTCCCCTCTATGGATCTATTCCAAATTTCTGTTCTTGGCTTTGTTGCTTCTATCTTTACCACAAATTTATCATAGTGGTTCTACAGATGACCATTCCTATAAATTATGAAAACCCTTCCATTGCCTGCAAGGCCCTGAATGATCTGTCACCTGCCTTCCCTCCTGGCCTCACTCCTACTACTACACTCTCCTTCACTCATTACAAGTGCTCTAGCTACTCTGGCTTCATTCTCTTCCTTGAATGTGCAAAGAATATTCATATTTTAGAATTATTGAATTAGATTCCTCTGCCTGGATTTCTCTGCCCCCAGAATTTGCTAGAACCACAGTGTTTTAATTATCAAAGCTTTTTAATAATCAAATATGTGAGAAGACCACTCCCTTATGATCATTCTTCTTTTCCAAACGATCTGAGCTAATGTCCTTGTTTATTTGACGTATGGGCTATGCAGTCAGCTTGCCTAGTTCTAAGCAACAACAACAAAAAGAAATTTTATCAATTATTTTTATCAAGTTCACATAAACTTTATGAATTAGTAGATTTAATCTAGGAGGAAATAACCTTTTGATGATGATGAGAGGTCTTTCCATCTGTTCGGGTTGTCTGCCATGTGTGAGCGCATGAACGCACGTGTGTCTTCCTCAGTGATATTTTAACGTTTTCTCTAGGTAGAACTCTTGTATTTCTAAAGGGAATTTCCAGGTTATTTATCTTTTCATGTTATGGTGGTTGTTGCTGTTGCAAATTTCTTTCGTTATGTTATATAATTTGCTTTACTTTAGGAAGAATATTGATTCTTGTTTACATGGAATTATTTTAAAGTCATGCTTCTGCCTAAGATAGTACTCTTACCAATGGGCTGAGTTGATCTAACTTAGTTTGGTGTTCTCCTCCATGATGTTGCTTTGCTTCCTCAACGCTTCAATGCCTTAACTTATTTAATTCTTGTAAATTCTACGAGATCGGCAATAGACCTGTCCATACTTTGTAGATGAAGTGAAGAAACAGAGGAAGAGAAAGGACAAATACATTTTCAAGGCTACTTAGCTAGTTTATAGAATATACAGGATTCCAATGCAATCAGTCTGACTCCAGAAACAACTCAGTAACTCTAGACAATATTTTACATGTATTTCTGTTTTTTCAGGTTGCTTCCTCCCATTTACTGTGAAGTTGACGGGGTACCTTAAGCACTGGAGCAGAGCATCTCAATGAGCTGTTTCTTTCATGGTCTATCTAGTACAAAATGAGCAACAAGTATTTAGACTGGGAGGAATGCACAAGCCAAAATATAAAGGACTGTTTAAAAAAACAGATCCACTATTTGAGTAGCTCCTATTCTTCTCAGAAAATAAATTTAATTTCCTTGGAGGTAATAATAAACAATATTTTTATCTGGGGGTAAACTGCAGGCTTTTTTTGGGAGATGGAGCAGAATGAATTAGGAAGAAAACGTGGGGCCAAGAAGTGCAGTGGTTCTGCGTAGAGTGCCAAGTATTTCTACCTCTGCTTGTGTTTTTAGCCTTCCTCCCTTCAGCCTCGACCCAATGCGTGGACTCTGAGCTTGACACCTTTGTAGATTCCACACGGTGTACTTTTTTCTGTTATCGAACTACATTTTGTAGACTTATTCATTGTTTTGCCTGTTCATATTTAAAATTTATTTTTTCATATTGTTCTTATATTCTTTAAGATTTTACAGCAGATATTTTCATCCTACTTTAAATGATGAGAAAATTTTTTTCCGTAATTATATCTTCATTGTGCTTTGGATGTTTTCCTTACAGGCATATTTAAAATAATTTTATATTCATGATTGGTTTTTCTCCTTTTATTTTTCTTCCATCAGATATTAATATTTCCACAGGGCATTTGATTGGTCGTTGGTGGTTATGTGGTTGAGCAATTTCCTGTTGCAGGTTTCAAGATCCTTTGTTTGCAGTCATTTCTCTCATAGATGTGCATCCTTCTAATTGTATTCTTCTGCTTTGGTTTTATGACCCAATTTGAGAGCCTTCTTCAAAGCGGAGAGTTTAACCTTTACGATTATAGAAATATGCAGGTTTTATTTTAGTCATAATTTATTTTTCTGTTGTTCTCTTCTAAAATTTTTTCCTTGTTATTCTTTTTAGGTTTTCATAAGAAAAACACTCATGGGGTGTTTTTGCGCTTTTCATTTGTGATGGTAACTATTCTGTTTTTTTAAATTTTATATTGATTTGCACATAACACATTGTAAAAAGAAAGCTAATAATGCTTAGTTTGTTTACCCTAACAAAAAGCTTGTGAATAAAATATATTTAAGATCAATATTTCTCTAAAATATCCAAAAAATTTTGTCTTTCTCCTAATGAAAATAGATTTAGGACATCTAATTACTGTTTATTTCCAAAAACTTTTTTTGTTACTAATGTTAAAATTCTGGTTACTTCTCTTACTTACATATTATTAGTAGTGAATGAATTTGCATTCCCAGTTGTTGATTATATTTAATTTTTAACTTTTTGTTCAGATGGAGTACTCATTTTACCAGTTTCAGGGCTCACTTTTCTTTCTCTTACAGTTTTTCAGGGCTCCAGCTTACATTTGGCTCTAACATGGAACATATGGTAGTAAACTAAATGAAAAGCTTTAGCAGACGTATCTAAGCAAAGTTAAACTTTCCTTCTAACCGTCCCACTTTAAAAGGTCTGCAGTCTCTGCATCCACAGCAAACCCTTACTGAATTCAGGTCTTATCCGCTAATCTACCTCTCCTTTTTTACTCACTCTGTCTCTGTTAATAATGCACAGTCCACCTGCTCAGCCCAGCTTGATAACTGATCTGCACGCTAACTATCCCTGTAGGTTAGCTACAAATTCTATTGATTCTGTCTGTAAACGATTTCTGACTTCTATCCCTTCCTCTGTAAACCCACTGCCACTTCTTTGAGTAAAGACTTCATTTTCTCACCCCTTAACTATTTATTAGTTACCTGACTGATAACTCCCAAAGATGTCTCCTGAGTTTCCTTCCTCAAATGTTTCTCCCAACTATCAGCAGCTCTTTCTAACATACAGTTGATTATATAAGGATTATATAAGTCCTTCTCTGCATTTCTTCAATTATTCTCTGTCACTTCCAGAAAGAAAAAAATCCAACCATGTTATTCATGCCTAAACATATGCTTCTTTTATTTACAGTCTCAATGGTTGCTCCTGCCTGCAACATGTATTTGCTCTTCCATCCGCATTCAGTATTGCCATTCCATGCTTTTATGCCTTTGTATATATTCTCTTGCTTAGGAGAGTGGAATGTGAATTGTCCTTAAAGATTGAAGACACTGGACTTAATTTCTAATTTTTTAACATATACAAATTTTAGTTTCTCTTAAATATTTTAGTAACATAAAGATAATAACACCTATCTTTCTGCCTTACCGTAGTCACATATGAAATTGCAATTAAACATCACCAAATCTATTTACTAACTCATAATGGTAGTTTTTGATCTGTACACTTCTCCCTTCTTTTCTACATGATAAACACCAATTTTCTTTGAGGTATGAACTAAACATTGCTATTAAGTGAAGAAACCCTTTGTCCCTCCACCCCCCACGCCTTTGGCACAGTCATTCCACACCACATATTTGGTCATATCATACAGCGTCTATTTTTCAGAATTATACTTACTTTATTATGCATTATTCTCTCTGACTACATTCTGACTTCTCTAAATAAAATGACTCTTTTTCACTTATTTTCTTTCTTTATCATGTAGTATAAAACCTAGCAATTAAAAAAGGCCCTCAACAAATTTTTGAGCTTTCTTCCCGAAAAAATTACACATTAAGAAATTAAGTATATATTTTTATATTTGGTACAAAATCTTCAAATTATTGGCAAATTGAGATTACTGTTAGTAGTGTTTACTTATATATTTAAATGGCTTTTTCTTGCTGACATTTGATAAAAGATTTATTAACAATTATTTAGAAATAGGGAAGCTGTATTGAATAATTCATTTTGCTCTATTCACCTCTTGAAAGCTAATTACCTAATTTCCATGACCTTTGTGTGTTTTTCTATTTGATTTCATAGTCAATTCAACAAATGCTTACTGAGTGGCCACTATGTGAAGGTAATGTCGTTATTTAATTAAAACTAATTTTTAGCTTACATTAATTATGTCTTCCACCTTCAATTTGAAGCCAGAAAACAAGGAAGTCCTTCTGTATGTTATTATGCACAGGTTCAATCCAACAAATATTTAGTAAGCACCCTCAATTTGGCAGCAAATATACTAAGTGATAGGAATAAAATAGTTGAATGTAACTTTATCTTTGTCCTTACAGAAATTACAGTCTTTTATGGAGCCTCTTTTTTCATTTAAGTACTTTTTAAAATATCCAATTATAAGTATAACTCATGCTATATTGTTTACATCACATAATTTTTAATGTTAAGCTTTAGTTTAAAATTAATTTATAATTATATAGAAACAGTTTAAAAATTATTTCAAAAGAATATGAAAATAAGAATAATAACTAGAATTTATTTAGCATTTACCACATGCCAACTACTCTGCTATGCAGTTTGATATATCACATTTAATTCTCAAAATAACTCTTATTAGGGAGATGCTATTGCTATCTGCTACCCTCATTTGCATGACAAGAAAACTTGGGCTTAAATAAGTTTGGTAACTTGTCCAACATTTTTAAAGAAGTATCTGGAAGGATGAGGATTCAAACAAGTTCTGTGTGACCACAGAGCCTGAACAGCTATTTTTACCACACTGAACTGCCTCAGTAGAAACATCTTCTATTAATTATTTGTTACATAGTAATGTTGGGTAACAACCACAGAACTTCAGTGGCAAACAATCCGCATTTGCCAGTCTATGGATAGGCTGACCAGTTCTGCTGATCTGAGCTGATCTCTACAGAGCTTCCTCACGCATCTGCAGTTAGCTGCCAGTTAGCTACCAGTGTGCGTATTCACGTCTGGGGCCTCCGCTGGGACAACTGGCCTGGATCAGCAATCATCTGTGTGTCACCTGCCAAGAAATGAGTGCAAGCACATCAACATGGGGAAAGCAGAAGACAGACAAGGAGAGTGGATGCATGCAATGCTTCTTGTGGCCTAGGCTTGGAACTGCCACATCCTCTCTTCTACCACATTACTCTGGCAAAAGCAAGTATCAGGTCCAGCTGAGATCCAAAGGGTGGGAAAGTAAACTCAACTACTTTATAGTCCACCTCCTGACCAGAATATTGATATCCTTTCCATCTGCAAAATACATTCACTCCCTCAAAACCACCACATTTTCATTGTACCACATCATCACACTCAGAGTCCATATAGATCTCATGATCTCGTGATCTGCATTAGGTCTAGAAGTTGATACTTGGATGCAGTTCCTCTGAATCTGAAGAACTGTGATTAAAGAGACAAGTTTTCTTGCCCTCCAAACATATAGTGATATCGTGATATGCCCTCCAGCATATGGTGATGACACACATACAGATAACCATTGGACAGGTAACACACAGAAGATCCTCCCATTTGAAAAGAGGAATAATGAGAGGCACATAGCAGTCTTGGACAATTCTGAAATCTAGGTTTTGCCAGAAGTGCTAATCTGGGGTGGTTAATATTCCTTGACGGGACCCTGGTTCTGCAACTTGGAATGTTTCCCTAGTCCATTTTTCGCTACTTGACTTTGCTCTATGGAAAATTCTTTCTTTTCCATTGTTCTATTTGGCCACTTCTAAAGAGAACACAGAATATATGTTCTTTGAGCTACTTCTACTTTCTCTGCCTGATGCTTGTAATTTACAGATGGAATCATGGTGGCCTGTTTACATTTTGAACGATCTCAGCCCCCTTTAGGCCAAAATGCTGGAATTTTGCCGATTACAATACTCTATTCAACAGAATCCACCAAAAGTAACGTATAATAATCTTCTCATGGCCGATCTTTCCATTTATACTAGTCACTGCGTGAGTAGAAATACAATGGACATGTCAGTCTGCTGTGAGACAAAAATCCTAAAGATTCTGAGAACACTTTTGATCCATGTGCAAATGTCCACTATGCAATGTGTTAATTCTGTCAAATGCCTTTCAAAGAGTGTCACAGCCAAACACTTAATTTAATCTTTACCCTGAAGTGTGAGAAATGGAAAATGATGCTTGCCAGAAGCCCCCAGTAATTCTTGAAAGTAAGCAGGGCAAGTCCTTTTATCCTATCTTTACAATGCAAGATCAGAAAAAAATATATGGCTGACCAGGGTTGCACAGCTATCACATTAGAGAGCTGAAACTAGAACTACTCATGCTTTTTCTCTATATTCAAAGAAGTTGTCCTAAAAAGTGCTTCAGTTAAATAAGATTACCTCTCAGATGTGCCTCAACAAGCTTATCTCCTTTTATTGTTAATAACAAAATAAGTATTATTAACAACAACTAATTACTAAAAATATGATGTCCAGCCATGACTGTGATCTGGCTCTCCAATACTAAGGTTTTCTTGATTGAGTTAACTTGTCTGAAACCCGTGTGCCTCACTAGTTTTTCCCTTCTTTCGTTAGTTCAGGGAAAGGTTCAGCTCTGCTGAGTTACACTGTACATGTATTCAGTTGATGACATCTTAAACACACATTTGTAATAAAGTATTAATAGTACACCACAGGGTACGTGGAGTATGAACTCCTCCTCCCCGTTTTGAGCAACTAGCATTACCTTCCAGGGCTTTGCTGAAACAGATGGTACAAAAAAGGAAAGGGGCTAGTTCAAAAACATGGTGACCTTTTGTGCTTCAGTGTAGGGATGCTTTGAATACTGGTAGGTACACGGGTAAGCTTCGGATGGGGTTAGCAAAACACGTCTCAAGTAGAAGACACTTAGGGGAGGCAGAACTCAAGCAGGCAGGACACCTGCAGAGAAACAAGTGTCTGTGCCTTGAGAAGATCATACTTCAACTTCACAGCTGATAAGTGATATTCTGTCTAGAGGAACAACTCCAAAGGCAGACAGGTCAGGGAGGGGCACATTCTATGCTTACGTGCCATGTGTCTTCTCCATGTGTTTCTATGTTTCAACATAACATAAAAAAATTTAAAAATATAAACACTTTAAACTTTCTCAGAAGTTTTTCTCTTGGAGTGAAATCACACATATGACATGTTTTTTGAAAACTCTGAAATAGAGCCATTGACTTTGAACCACTGAACAGACTGCATTAAGGCACCTGAGAAGGTACACAGTGACTTCCTAGAATGAAATTAACAAGAGATTGACTTTGAATAGCATTATACATTAAAAAAATATATAAAAAATGGTGCTTCTATGTCCACAGACTGATTAATAGCTCTGGGGGTTCATATTTTCAGATAAATTATTTAATTTATGTCTAAAATTCATATATTGTCCATTATCCTAAGTTGCAGATCACTGACTTAAAATTAGAATCTGACATTTTAAATAACGCCCCAAAAATGTTATAGTAAGTAAACTAATATGTCTTTATTAGTCCTTGAGAATCAATTTCAAAAGCATTTAGATTCTGATGAAAATTATGCAAATTCCAGCATACTATCATCCTTATAGTTTATGTTAATTTGACATTAATGTTAGCTGCCTATCTCACTAACAATAATCCATCTGAACTAGCAGGGTGGAATACCAATTACTGAAATGAGTGGAGCTCATCCTTGAAGTTTCTTTTCTCTGTTGCAAGTAGACATATGTCAGCACACAGGGAATAGCACAGATGTATCAAAGTCTTTCAAGTAACCAGGCATCTTTGTGTAATGGAGCAGGCTGTGGTTGACATACTAAATCTTAAAAAGAAAAAGAAGTCACTTTGTATTGAGAACAAAAAGAGCTGAAACAGAGAAAAATTGATGTGAAGGTATTCTTATATATTTACAATCAATATTAGAGAAAGTTGACCAAGTAGAATTTCTATTTTACAGTGGATTAGTATGTATTTTATTGAATTTGTGAAGAATTAAAAATACTAATTTTTTTAAATGAAGATTTTTTTCTCCCTCTTGATTGTGGCTTCTGAGTAAAAATTACCTCATTTTGGCTCATAATGAAAGTGAAAGTTATAAAGAAAGGAAAATGACTTTTGCCATTCAAAACACCTTGTTATTTGCCTTCAAAGGAAGTTAGCTGGACTTTATGAATTTTTGTGCAAGTCTTTTCTTATAGTGATGGTATTATTTTTTTTATGTTAGACTTAAATTGAATGACCGGGAACTTCTTGAATAATTTTTTTCTTCTTCCATGTATTTTGGGAAATACTAATACAAAGGATTCAAAGAATATATGCCAAATATCAATTCTCTTTGTAATAATTATTCTATTTTGTGATAAAGTTTACTTAAACATATTATCCATTTGATATATTTACACTTTGCATTGAATCGTTAGCTAAGTTTTCATATGCACATTTATGTGCAATTTCTTTATCTTTCCAAAGAGATTATAAGGCTTTTAAGATTTAAGACAAAGTCTAATTCTTTTTGTTCCTTCCACAGTGCTTGAGGCAATAAAAATTCAGGTATTGTCTATATTAATCATGCCACAATTATACAAGTGGGCGGGGAACAATTAAACGTCTCCCCCAAAGTGCAATAAGATGTTAACGACAACCGTGATCACATTTGTGTGGGAGGAGCAGATAATTATGACAGACACAGAGAAGAAGGAGTAAAATGACAATTTAGAGGAGATAGTTCAAGTATCCGGACTGGAAAATTTATTTTGCCATAGTTAAAGGCTAAAGAGAAGCTACCAATTAGGACCAGATCTACCAAGATGGTAAAAATTCTCCTGGGATAAAGAAGATTGTTGCCACAACACACATTTTTCTCTCCATTGATTGAATTTTATAAAGATGCCCAGCGATTGCACAAGAATGGGGATTAATTTCAAAGTTGTATTATGAAATATTTTGAATATAGAGAGAGGAGAGAATCATATAGTGAACATACATACATACCTTTCATCTAGCTAAATAGCTGTTTACATTTGCCAAATTGCTTAAAGTTTATTTTGCTGAAGTATTTTATTGTAACTAAAGACATTATGATAATTTATCCCTAAGTATTTCTGTATGTATCACTAAAATTAAGAATATTTTTCTATGTAACAACAATGCTATTTGCACAGTAGCAAAGTTAATAATAATTCTCTATATTACCTAATAGTCCACCCAAATCCAAATTTCAGAATGGAGATTTAGCCCCATGGCATTTTGGTGTGTATTAGGGAAAGTTGTGTTCAATCATTTTTCTCCATTTATGAGGAAAGCAAGCCTGTGTTTCTGATGGATGGCTCTGATAGTGCTTTCTTAAAGAGCTGGCTCTTCCATATACTTGGAAGTTGCTAAGAGAGGAGATCTTAAATATTGGCACCACAAGAAAGAAATGGTAATTATATGATGTGACGGAGGTGTTGGAGGTGTTAGCTAACACAGTGGCAATCATATTACTATATATTTACATATATATAAATGTCTGATCAACAGGTCGTACATCTTAAACTTATACAACGTTATATGTCAATGATACTTCAACAAAGTTGGGGGAAAAAGAACTGACTTGGCAGGGAGGGTTGAAAGTCCTTAGAATGAAACCAGTCATGATATAAGTGTACCCACCCCCTCAGTAAATGATGTCAGAAAACAAGCTATAGCCTTTATTGTCCAGTTTTAGGGCTTTCTGCATGGTCATGTGACCCCTGCTGACGTTCATTTCTGCTACAAATTTGAAAAGTGGCAGAAAAGTGAGTTCCTCTTTCAGAGACTAAGTCCAAGCTACCTCTCCATAATTAATGAGAGATACGAGACTTGGGACAATCTGCGCTTACCAGGCTTCTGCCTGTAAGTTTCCAAAAATATCTGCTTTGAACATGCATCGTCTGTCTTTTGATATTTACACATGACTCTTGCTCAATAATTTAATGCCAATAAGAGTAGAGATGGGGAGGAGGAGTGTAGAGAATAACACACCAGCTGTTACTGAAGGTATTTCCAGGGGTATGTGCTGGTAATTATAGGAGTAGAAAAGTTATTGCTATTCTTACAGATAGTCTTAAGGATAAAACAGAAATTCATGGATTTTTCCGTTTTAAAACTGATTTCAACTGACAATACAAGAAGAGTAGACTTTACAAGTGCTGAGATTATTTCCAGATGTCCCAGGCACAAAGTGGTATTGAAGTATTATATAACATAAAGAAATATTACAAAAGGGATGTATAGGAATTAATAAGTAATTGGTCTTCATGGTTCTTTTGGAAAACAAAGATGATCTAAGGAAACTATTTGCCTTTGTTCTCCCAGAGTAAATGTAAACTTCTTAAAGAGATGCTCAGATACAAGTCTAATGAACACATCTTCCTTTGCTCTTTGTATAAGCTAATGGCATCCTCCTTCCTGAAAGGGATGCATGGGTAAGGGAAAGCGAGAGAACATCAATCTTCCACACAGCATTATTTAAATAGCATCTGTTCAGGCAAGGAAGAAGAAATGTTGGAAACTGTTCCAGGATATTTTGTTTGTCCTATTTGAGTTTTCAGATCATACTTGCCTCTTCCTATCTGCGGTACAAAGAGATATGCTTAAGAGGATCATTATAGTATATACAAATTGCTCATATATAATTAGTTCTAGAATCACAATGGAACATTTTCTTATATTGCTCCAATTCTTGCAGTCTGGTTTTTGTGGTACTCACCACTCCCCTCCAATACCCCCACTTTCATTTCTCTGATTCAGTTACTAGCCTGGTAGCTCAAGGTCTATCTTGTTACCCCAGACCTTTGGTTGTGTACCGACGACCCCATACATAGCTCTTCCTTCTTCCCTGCCCTTCATGCAGCAAGAATGATCACAGGACAGATCCTAGTATTGTAAGACTTTCTTGAATAATTCTTAACAACTTCAACAAGTCCATCAGCCTGAGATTTAGGGGTACCCACTGTTCTTCTGGACCCATGAGCTACAATGTCCATAGATGTGTATATCATATTTTTTTCTCCTCCATACTTCTCTCATCTCCTCTATCTGTGAGTTTTATAAGGATGTGTGCAATCTGATAAATATGGGGATGTTCACATCCTTCATTCTTGATATGAAATATGATTATTTAATATGTATAATATATTTTATTCTTCAAATATATTTTAGGTATATATTTCTACCCTATTTAGTTCCAGGAATAAAAGGAAGCAGTTTACAAAGAATCAAAGGAATAAAAAAAGATGAAACAAATTAAAAATAAGAGAGAATAATTCAATGTTTTCTATGTTTATGATTTGAGTGTGTTTATATATGTTATGATTTAACAAGTAGTATACAGGCATACCTGTACCTTCACTTTATTGTGGTGGTCTGGAAGTGAATCCTCGATATCTCCAAGGTGTGCCTGTATAGAAGAAAAATAAGCTAATTAAATTAAACAAAAATTGGAAGTATTCTTGAGTTGGGTAGGAGAAGTAGTGTATGAAGACATATGCAATAGATCTCCCTAGTTAGCAGATAGCATATTCCAGTAAGGTGAATATTACTACAGATCTTCCTCCACTGATGTCCCAATAAACCCATTATAAATTGAAAATGTCATAAGTTGAAAATGCATTTAATGTACCTAACCTACCAAGCATCATAACTTAACCTGGCCCACTCAGAACACTTATGGTAGCCTACAGTTAGGGAAAATCATGTAACGCAAAATTATAATAAAGTGTTGAATAACCTCATGTAATTTATTGAATACTGTACTGAAAATGAAAAACAGGATGGTAGCATGGGTACAAAATGGTTGTAAGTGCATAGTTGTTTACCCTAGTGATCTCACAGCTGACTGGGAGCTGCAGCTCACGGCCACTGCCCAGCATCACAGGAGAGTATCCTACTACATAGCGCTAGCCTGGGAAACAATCAAAATTCAAAATTCTACTTAATACCATTGTTTTCAAACCATCATAAAGTTAAAAAATCATAAGTCTTGGAGTGTCTGTATAAATATTTATTGCCTTGACATGGTGGATGTTGTGGTGTAGCTGCTCAGATGATCCATTCGGGAGTGTGGTAGGAAGAGTTCTAAGACTGCCTCATGATCTGAACCCCCTAGTGTTATGTCTATGAATACGTTACATGACATGGCAAAGTGATTATGCAGCTGTAATTAACGTTGTTAATCAGTGGCCTTGATTTGTGGAGATTATCTGGGTGGGACTAATCGAATAACATGAGCCCTTTGAAAGCAGATACTTTATCCTGGCTGGCTGCAGAAGCAGAAGTCAGGGAGGTTCTGTGTGAGAAGGATTTGATGAACATCGCTGGTTTGAAGATGGAGAGAGCTAAGTGGCAAAGAATGTGAACAGGTTCTGGGAGCTGAGCGTGATCTCCAGCAAACGAGGAAACAGGGATCTTAATCCTGTAACCAGAAAGAACCGAATTCTTCCAAGAACCTGAAAGTGCTTAGAAGTGGATTCTTGTCCATGCCTCCAAAAAAGAGCCTAGGCCATTCGACCTTAATTTCAGCTTTGTGAGATCCTTAGCAGAGAACCCAGCTTAGCCTGTCTTCACTTCTGATTTACAGAACTGTGAGATAATAAATGAGTTGTTTTAAGTCACTAAATTTGTGGTGATTTGTTATACAGTAAAAGAAAACCAGTACAGGGACCAACATACTCATTTGTTCAGCTCTTGGGAAGAGTGGTGACTGGTGCCTCAAAGCTGAGGCACTCTGTCATAGACTGAATTTTTGTGTCCCCCCCAAATTAATATGTTGAAAACCTACTCCCCAGTGTGGTGACATTAAGAGGTGGGGCCTTTGGGAGGTAATTAGGATTAGATGAGTTGATAAGGGTGGAGCCCTCATGAATGGGATTAGTACCCTTATAAGAGTCATGAGAGAGCTTGATTTCCCTCTCTGCACTCTTCCTTGTGAGGACACAATGAGAAGTCAGCAGTCTGCAACCAGGAAGAGGGCCCTTCACCCTGATGTCAGACTTCTAGTTTCCCGCACCATAAGCAATAAATTTCTACTCTTTATAAGCCACCCAGTCTATGGTACTTTGCTATAGCAGCCCAAACTGACAAAGATACACTCTATAGAAATTACCTTTGCTCACAGGGAGCTGAACTGATCATGGTGTGCCCCTCCCTGGAGGGTTACCCACATCCAAAGTTTGGTTGATATGGGGTACAAAAGTGCAGCCCTTTGTCTCATGTAAGATAACTCTCAAGGACCATCTTAGCTTCAAAGCTTCCTATGGGCTTGACTGAGAGATCCACGGCACTGCATCACACATCAACTTCTATTCTGCCCAGTCCTTCCTTTCTCCCTCATTTATAGTTGTCATTTGTGGGGGACTCCCAGGTAACTTCCTGCCTCCAAAGCCCCTTGTCAGAATCCGTTCCTGGGGAACACGGTCTAAGACATCTCATGTTAGGTACAGAGAAAAAAAATGAAGATTCAGGATTTTTTCAATTTATTTCATTTTGTGCCAAGTCCATGATAGATATCATACGTACTCACATAGGCACAAACACACACATATATACTTTTTCTAAACTCTCAGAGAAAGTAGTGTTTCTAAGTCTGGTGAATGTTTCAGAGAAAGCTAAATATCCTCTGTATCATTTCACTCCTTCCTCCTTTTGGAACTAGAACCCCTACGTGTTAGCATAGCACATGGCCATCCAGAGATGGTTTACATTTCCTTGCCTCCCATGCAGCTGGATGCAGCTGCGTGGCTAATTTGTTGACAAGGAATGTGAGCAGAAGTGATGTGTTATTAACATGCCACATTCTTGAAAAGAAATTGCTTATTCTCCATTTGCTTTCTTTGCCCCTTCTAGTACCTGGAAGTGGAGATGGATAGAATAAACTCAGAAGTTATGTGTAAAGGACAGCCATGCCACTCTGCCAGCTTGCATCCCTCACACTGAGTCGGTTACTTGAGAGAATAATAAACTTCCATCATATTAGATCCTCTGCATTTTGGAGTCTCTTTTGACAGCAAATTTCCTTGAACTTTTTGCAATGCTATAGATATTTTTGGGGAAAAATTTTGTGTCCTTTATTTTAATAATCTCAAGGAATGGAATTCTGCCAGCATGTAATTTGCATGGATATAATTCCTATACTGAACAAGTGGTCTGAAAATAAGACCTTGGAATTCACCAAGTCAATCTTTTCTACTTATCTATAAAAATTTCAGTATTTCTCTGTAAATTAAACAGGTACAAGAAACAAGGGATCTACTAATATAGATGTACCGGCACACAGAATTAGGCATGTCTACACGATGATGTCACCACCTTGTGAGGCTAATGTGAGTGTGTATTAGATTCCTCCTTTCCATTTCTGCAGGTTAGATCAAGATTATTGGGACAATGAGTATGGAGGCAAGGCCTGAGAGAGACTTTACTGGAAGGTGGAGACTAATAAAATGGAGATTAGGTAAGAGGTTGGTAGATTTGACTTAATACTCAGGAAGTAATGTCAGAAGTTTAGAAGGTGATATTAGCAAAGTGAGTTTTATGCGATTCTGGAACATTTTGTAAATGACGTAGTTGCTATATTTTTGCCATCTTTTGTTTTTTATGTACTGAAATCCTTTGTGGTATATGTCATGTTGCTGCTTTTGAATTTCATTCTTGTGGTATGTGTGTACTTGTGTGTGTGAATGTGTTTAGAGTAAGGATAAGGAAAACTCTGGCAGTCCTGTTTTATTCCACAGCTGGAATTTACAGTATAGGAGTTCCCTAAAAAGCTGACATCATTGCAAAGGAAAATGGAGTAGAGTGAATCACTGGGGATCCTAAACAAATGAGAAGAGTTTCATAATATAGGCAACCTAGGAAGGTGCAGTAATTCTGGAGGTTTCGATGGTAGGAGTTTACTTCCTTCATGTCCAGATAGTATAAAATGTGACTTTGTTGCAAATTTTTCTGGTTATTGCTTGTTCCAAATGATCCAGTGGGAATTCTGTAGCAAATAAAAGATTAGGTTATTTTTTTTTCCTAGCGTGATAGTGATAACTCTCACCTGATTTGAAGAGATGACCTACTCATATTATGAGACAGCAATCTCAGTTAGCCCAAGTGGGTCAAGCGGAAAAGGTGAAAGGGAAAGCAAAGATAACATTCATAGCTGGACCAATCCTAGGTAGCAAAACTGGGCATAATCCTAAGTGATCATCCAATTCACTTAATATTGATGATTTCCCACTTTTCTCTTTTCTTCCTCTTCTTCTTGAAGAAAATAAGACCCTAAGTGAAATATGATGAGGGAGCAGCATTATATTGCATTCTTTATTGCTGAGAAGAATGTCTCCCAGTTATTGAGATCCTACCATATTCCAGGTTTTGTTTCAGATGCTCTTTTATATCCTCCAAACAACACCAGGATTCATTGTCATTGAAATAATTTGTGGGCTGATTAAGACTTAAGCATAGACAATTTGGACCAATTGCTGATACACAACTAAAGAGTGCCAAAGATGAGTTTCAAATGCAGACCTGCCAGGCTCCAACACCCTTTCTTTCATTTGTTACCACAACGTATTTCCTCATAAATATTTGCTGTTTGGGTAATTGATTAATTATGACCAATACTATATGACATGCCAAAACTGGATTGGAGAAAGTAATCCATACTGCTCTCTGGGAAAATTCCAATTATGCTCTTTAGATAGGAGCTTTCGACTAGGTAGCAACTGTTTCTCAAAGAGTTTAAAGCACTGATTTTGGAGCTTATCTATTTCAACCAGAGTAAATTGCTCAAAAATTAACAGTGCATGTGATATGACAAGAGTCCATGTCCTCGTGACAGAGTCACGTAGTTATAAAAGAATTAATATATTTATGGAAGTTGTTCATGAAAAGTCAGTTTCATTCAAAATAAAAAAAATGAGAAAGTGGTTGAAACAGTTCCATGTAGTTATAAATATTCTCACTCAGCTCTAATCCACAATTATTAAAAAAAGACTTTAATTTTTAAAAAGAAAGCTGAGAATTCTAGCTCTACTGCTAGCAGAGTTGTACCTAGTTGATAAATAAGCTAAGATTTTCAGTATCTAAAATTTCGCATCTCATACTACGCTCTTCTTGCTTCTACATCAAGTTCAAACAACTTTTATTTTTAAAATATCCTCTTTTCCCTTCCTCCAGTTCTTCTCACATTTCAGCCCACTCCTTATCTCACTCTCTCTGCTTTATGAGCAGTATTCCTTTTCACTGTTTTTCCCGTTAAAAGTAAGCATCCTCACTTCATTAATTCATTTTCACTGATAGTTCTTTTGCGTGTCTGCCCCGATAACCACTTTTTCCCATAAACCTCTCCTCAAACATCTGAATTATTGTGACATTTTGAACTAATCCCAAACATTAGGAAACTGTGTGTTTCAGAGTGACTCTCAATTGCACTTAATATTATGCTTCTCTTTTAAATTGGATATGATAATATGGTCTTAATAACAATGTTTAGTTAGTCAATAATTATACAGCGTGTGATTGGTGTTTATTAGAATCTTTGCAATTTGCTTATGTTAAATGGAGGTTAAATCATTAACCCCGCTGTTTACCTCACGATTGTAAATGGACTTGTTTAGGTTGTGAAGAGAATCAAATGAGATAATGTAGATGAAAGTTATTGGCAAAGTGTATAATCCTACGTGTATGGTATTAATAATAATCTAAAATATTTAATCAGGTTTCCTAAATGAAAAATAGCCTTCTAAATAGCAAAGAATGCAAAGGAGAAAGCTAAATGCCCATCTCAGCAGAGCTGTGAATTTTCTTCTTTGTTCTGAGCAGCCTGCCTTTTTTTCTTTGTTTTTTTTTAACCTCCAAGGACTTCCTTTTCCTCTCATGGATTCAGGGGACTCTCTTATTCGGTTTCCCAGTGCACCCTTGCTACTTTCTAGCTGCTCAAAAGATTCCTGCTTTGGTGAACTAGTTGTATCTTCTTTCCTGAAGTTTACCTAGACTTAAATATATAAATAAAATGTATTCATACGTAACTATAGGGTTGTAAATTTGTATCATTTATATTCTACAAATTAACTAACAACCTAATCATGATTTTATATAGCGATCTTTTTATATTTACATTTCGATCATAAAAGAATTTTGTTAGCTGATCTTTAACAAATACATTCAGAAGGTACCTTGCCTTTATCCATCAAATCATACCAGCTTGATATCTTTTTTACTCAAATCTGGCTTTCTCATGAGCGTCCAATATATGATAGAGGACCCATGTAAGTTTGTTGAATGGGGATATACCTATTCTGAAAAGTGTAACAAAGTGTAGTTTATAAGAGATATATTCTAAGGTAAGAATTGTGTGAAAGCTTCTCCATAGAAAAGGCTGAAAAAAAAAATCATCTTAAGTATCTTAATTAGCATTTTGGGAACAAACTTTAACATTTTCATCCATCATTTAAATCTCTTCTTTTCTTACAATTTAAATTTAAATTAGAATGGTGATATATCAACTGAAACTTCATATAAATCTTTATTTTTATTTTTATTTTATACTGTCGTGCTTTGGGAACACTTAGCAGTTATAACTAAATTCACCTGATATTTGCACAATATTTTTTTTAACCAGATTTGGACAGTGCTGCAAATGGCTGAATTGTTTTCATTCTCTGATTTTGAATTGGTTTGTTGTGGGGTAAGGGTATTCTAATTTGGCTCCGATGACCTTTCACAGTGCTCTACAGACTAAAGTGAATAGCCTCTAGCATAATAAAAATAAATTACACTAACCGACATCGTAGTTCTTTGAGGAGTAGATATAATTTATTCATGCGATAAAGATTTCTTAGCACCTTTTGTTTATAAGGAATTGTGTTAAACAATAATAGAAAGTTAGGCTGTATAATATTCATCTCTGTCTCTCTTACTTATTGTGATGTCTAACATTCAATAAATACTTAAATGAGTAAAGAAACATTTAAATAAATGAAATATTAAGTAAATAAAATAATTATGAAAATGTACTTCAATTTCTCATAATATTTTGAACACATAGAGTAGAAGAAAGTCATATAAACGAATAATTGCAATACACGGAGATACATGGTAATAAGTGAATGTATAAATGGTAGCAGGAATGCTGAGTAAATAAGTGTAACAATTTGGAATTGAGGAGTGGATCCTAATATTAAGTTCCGTTGACAGTGACACAGGCCCAATATTACCAGCGCGTTACATGAGAGAGATTTTTATTTCTGTCTCACATACATAAAAGCCGGGAGGTAGAGAGTTCAGGGCTAGTATGTTGGCTCTGTTTCCCTCAGAGCCCTGGGCTCATTCCAACTCTTCATCTCAAGGCACAATACTTTCCCTCATCCCAGGTCGCTCTAGAGCAGCAGTCATCCCATTCTTGTTGCTAGCATCATATTGATGTTGGAGCCGTTAAAGTAGAAAGGTCAATGAAAGAGGAGCAAGGGGCATACATCAATCAGCTTTTAAGAAAAGTTCCCTGAAGCTTCCATAGGACACTTTTGCTTACATTTCATTTCCCAAACTTCATCTACTTTGAAGCTACATAGCTCAAAAACGTCTGGGAGGAAATATAGTATCTATACCAAGCAAAGCATGTGCCTCACTAAAAAGAAGGTTGCATTTCTATGGAAGAAGAAAACAACTGGAAGTCTCTGATAGAAAGAATCAAAAAGTTTTTCTAAAGGATGTAACGTCTGACCTGAATTTTGAAGCAATAAAAACTTCAAAGTCCATTCCTGGGATGGTAGGAGGTAGAAGACAGTTTAATCTAAACATATAAGATGGCACTTTAGAGGTATAGAGGTCAGATGCAGTATGCCGCGCTGCATTACGTTAACTCCTGTACCATTAATTTGGACTTTTATCTTAGTGGAAAACTGGAAGCACTGATGGGTTACCAAGGGGAAGTGGGATGGGGAGTGGGCACAAAGGGTGAAGTGGTGGACCTATATGGTGACCGACAAATAATAATGTACAACTGAAATTTCACAATGTTGCAAACTATCATGACCTCAATAAAAAAAAAAATTTAAAAACCATTCTAGTAGATTTAGGTGGGTTCCTCAGAGCACTAACACATTGTTTAAGAAACAGAATATTGTAACTCTCTATGAACTATTACTTCTTAATTATGTTCTTTTCTCAAGATCAAATATATAAATCGAACAGAATCTTGTAAGTGGAGTTGAAGAAAGATGCTGGGAAATATATTACCCTGTGAATGGTTCATAAATAAGAAATAAAAAGGCCAAATATAAGCCATCAAACAAAAGTTAATGTAAACATTATTTTAATAAAGATCTAATAAATCATATGACCAAATTCTAGAACAGATGTCATTAATCAACCACTTTAAGAAATCCTGTTTCGTTTCTCCAGAACATATTTCTCAAACATCTACCCTATTTGATTTCAAACTCCTAAAACTTCTGTTCTGAGAGGTAGATTTATAGACCCTCTTGAGCATGAATAAAATCTCTTGATTTAAAATCTGTATTAAAATTTTTGAAAATGTACAATTTCTTAAATTAAGATAAGTCGTCTTCTACTCCTCCTGTTCCTTTCCTTATGCTGTTTCTTTGTATTATGTTTTTAAGTAAAAATAATGAAGAAATTTTAGAGATTTAAAAAAATGACAATTTGAAAATATATCTGAGATAGGTAAAAATAATCCCTTTGCATTTAAAAGTTAAAAGTTCAATCTACATTTAAAGTTATTGAAAAAAATAAAAGCAAAAATTTAGAATGAAATAGGAAAATTGAACCACAATATTTTGGGAAAATTTATTTCATTGTATTTTGCAGATAAACCAAAAACCAAGATTCTCCTGGATATAAGGTTAAAAACTTAATCTTCATTGTATTCAGTATTAGCAAATATTTAATAATATAAACAACAATTTCCAAAATAATTATGAGGGAGACTTTCACGCATATTTATTGGTATACTTAGCTAGCATAAAATTCTGTAACAAAAGTGGCAAAATATCTTTAGGGAATCATGAATTTAATGTAAGAGATGCGTCAATTTTGGCTAAAAAACTAAAAGTTTCCATTTTTGTTGATTGACCTCCCTGTACCCATTTAGCCTATGGAAAGGAAGTTATACAAAAGTGAAATTTTTTACTTAACATTATTCAGCAAATCTGAAAGAACAAGTATGATAACTCACACTTTAGTAAATACTATCAATTCAATTCAGAACAAAATGGCTCTGGAGATCTAAACAGTTTTATATTTTGGGAATTTTGTAACCTATACGATTACTTATTTGAAATGAGGATGTATGAGCATTGGCTTTGATATTAAAATCTTCAATTTTTATTGTTCCTACGACATTTTCTTTTAGTTCCCAGAAGAGAGAAAAATGAAAATTGTAATATACAGGCGAATGCTCGTGCTTTTTCAAATAATGGCAAAATGTAGATTGGAAAAACAAAAGCTATCTTTTGAACAGGTTCTTTGCAGCAGTAACAAATCAATATGATCACTGAATAATTTCTGTTAGGAAATTGTCCATCAGTTTACTTAAAAACGTAGGTTAGTCTAGATTTATTTTATTATTTTTGTGAATATTTATCTATGTAAATGTGCCTTGTTTTTACTAAAAGATAGCTATGAAATCAACTCAACAGACATCATTATAGGCCTGAAAGCTACTACTAGCTTTAAAAGGAATAACAGCTGAAGAAATTCCCATAAATGAAAGGTACATTTTAAGGAATATACTAAGCTTTATATTCAGCTGTTTTCAGGATAATGTTCACAGTAAAATTGGAAGAAAGTAGCGTGGATTTTCCTGAACATATAATCTGAGGCAATATTCCTATAATGTTAATAATTTATTTTTTATTAAACTAATAAAATGTGAGATGCAAGGAGTAAGAGGAATACCTTACGAGTGAGGGGAAATCTTATAAGATGTATTAAAATTGAAATTCCAAGCTTCAAAGAAATGGATTCTCTCTTGAAATTTAAAACGTCTGTCTTGTAAAGACTCTCAAAGCTTTTTCTTCCTGCTAGTCAAGTTATAGACACACATATACTTGTTTTTTGACTCTGTTCGAAGTGACACACTGAGTCCATTTGTATCCATCTCCTCCTTCTAAAATTATATTGACATGATAAAAGTCATATTCAAATAAAAATAACTCCCTGACAGCTCTGGGAGACAGAAAACTTTCACAGACTAGAAACTTTTAGGAAGTTTCGCAAGATGAAGCAGATGGATGGAGGAGGTTGCGGGTGGAATTCAGTACGTGTGTTCCCAATTCCGCACCTACTATCTACTAGGAACTTTTCAAAATTACTATCTTCATTAACTTTGTGGCAGTCTCTTTTGATTTCCCATATTGTACATGTCCTCCTTTTGAAAACTACTGGCATTTCCCAGTGTTGCATTTCTCCTGCGATAGTGGTGTCTTCCCTGTCTCTTTTGATAACAACTTTAAATGTTTGTTAATTTTAGTGGGCTAGCCAAGTACAGGTTCTGGGGAGCTATTTTAAGGGGCAGGTAGTAGCTGTGACATTGGGGACAGATACACTGGATCAGTTTTCGATAGCATAGCATTTTCTATTCTTAAAAAAAAAAAAAAGGAACAACCTGATAAAACAAAAACAACCTCTCCCCCACCAAAAACTGTCACCGTATTTCTTACTCCTCTGATTCCTCCTGATATTGCTAAGGCTCTTCTAGCTTTAACAAAATTAGGATTGTTATGGTATTAGTAATATTTTTAGTCTATTCTCTAACTACTTCATAGTTTTTTACCATAAAGACTTCATGTCCATTGCTCTTTAAGGATAGTTGAAAACATTTTCAAGATTCGCCATGGTATTGTCCCAATCATAATTCATACTTTTCCTTAGTTATTTTATAAACACAAACATTCTTGGTTACCCATCTATTTTATTCAAATATTCAGTTTAAGTTATTCTATTTCTCCCTCTTAGTTCAACAAATGCTTTGGAGGTTATTTTTTGTCCTTTCTGGCTTTTGGAAAAAGAAAGAGTTTAATTTGTTTATAAAATATTTACCCAAAAAATTCAGTTCTGTTGATTCCTTTTTTTCCTCTTCTGATTTAAAAAGCTTACATCCTATTTCTAATATATTACTAGTTATACACACACGCTCGTACACGCAGAGTAAAATTGTAGCTATGGCTTTATCCCTGCACAAACTGTTACTTTAACAGTTATTTATAATGAGGTCTTAATTATGAGCTCCCCCTTCTTAAAATCTTTAATTCTAATTCTTTTCCCCATTTGTCTGGGTTACTTCTACAAGTAACTGTTTTCAAAGGGTTATATGCTCAGTACATATTTTTAGAATTTTAAGTCTGCCAATGACCATGTAATGGAATGGTAGTTTGACTGATGGATATTTCTAGCACTACTCTCCTTTTGTATTTCAAATATATGTCTGTTTTTTAGCACTTAGTTTTATAGATAAATGTAATTTTTATTCTGTTTTCTGATAAAAGACATTTTGTCTAGATGCTTATAGAATTTCTAAAGTTTAATTTGAAACAAAACTCTTCATCTGAATTTGTTTTGGTGTGAATTTTCCTTCATAAATTCTTTCTGAAACTCAGTGGCCCCATATTCAAGTCCCTTCCTTAATTCAGTGTCAGTTTCTAGTATTATTTCTTTCATTATCCCTTCTCTTCCATCTGCTTTGTTGTCACTTTCCGGAGTTCTTGTACATGTACTAAATCTTCCAGAAGTGTTCTGATTCCCATAATTTTCCTTTCATAGTATCTATCCCTTTTAAACATCTTCTTTACTTTACAGGGACTTTTTGACTTAGCTTTCCAAAATGGGTTATGTAATGTTCATTTCAGTGTCTTGAATATTTGCAATCTTGTTATAAGCTAAATATTTACTTTGGACTGAATATTTGAGCATTTTCATACCCTCTGTAACTACTACTTCTTCATGCTCATCATCATATCTTCCCAGGTCCACCAGGGTAAAATGTTGAGCAAGCCATACTTCCCTGCATTCACAGGTGGCAGGGCAACGGTAGAGGGGAGTGTGTGAGGAAAAACAGTTCTGTTCTCTTTCCTTTTAAGTTGTTTTACGCAAATTCTGCATGGTAGGCCCATGCATATTCTCACTCTGTGTGTACCTGTGACCTTTATTGCCAAAAGTCTTCACTGTATCAGATGTGTGGGTTGGGCTTCTCTCTACCATCCAATGATATTGCAGATTTTTTCCTATTAGATTTTTGGATTGTTATCGTAAGAAACGAAGTGTTCAAATATCTATTTTTTGTTGAAACAAATTTCCAGGCAAAAGAAAATGTTGCAATATTAGTTCTACCTAAACTATTTTCATGTGGTTTTTTTCACATAATAAATTTAATATCTTGCTCTGGGCACGGAGCCCTTCTTGTATGCCTTTTTGTTTGGGATATTTTACCAAGACGGGATAGACCTCGACTGAAAATTTGCTTTGATTGTTGAACCACATGACAACACACACACTAAAAAGGCATAAAAACGTTTATCACTTACACAATGGGTCTTCTCTGGGATGTGTAGGGAAGGCCTCCACCTGATATGAAAGCAGCTTGAAAAGACTGGCTTGGGGCTTTTACTGTGGTTAAGGTGTAGGACCACTGTGAGAGCTTTCACACTTGAATTTAAAGGAGAATGCAAGCAGGGACTTGTGCATTTTGAGCGTTCCACTGGCACCAAAGTAGGAAGGACCTAGATTTTCTTTCAGGTGCGAGGCAGATGCAAGGCAGAAGGCAGAGAGAGAGGGGTGTCCCTTAAAAGCTGTCAGTAAATATCAAATACTAAGTCAGATTCCCTATTACACCCTTCTGGTGACTGTTTCTATTTATTCTTTAACAGTGCATCTGCCACACAATACTGTTACTATCTGCCTACTTATTTGTCCCTAACTCTCTATATATTCTAAGTTCCTTGGTAGAAGGAGCACTGCCTTGCTGACCACTATAAACCTAGGACATTATAGTCCTCCACGATAGACCTTATTGGAAAAACAGGGGGCATTAAGTATATTTTTAATACTTTCCACAATTGACGGAATTACCTTTTACTAAAACAATAACTACTTAATACAAGAGAATTTTACTGCACTCCTTATTTAAATTATCCTTCATTGTGTTTATCTTAACATTCTTACACATTTTATGAATTGACAATGAAATAATGTTTTGGGGAGCATTAATGTAGTTGGATCAAGTTGCATTTTCAAGGAAGGGAGATTTTTATCAGATTTTTATAGATATTAATAAACGACTCTTTTCTCTTCCTTCTTTTCTTCCTTTCTTCTTTCCTACTTCCTTTCTTCCTTCCTTCTTTATCATTTCCTTTACTTCCTTAAGACATTTATTTATTTATTTGTTGTAGGCATTTTGAGAGTAATATTTTGATAGTCTACACAGCAACAACTCGTACCCCAATAATTCTGTTCATCATATGTTATAGCAAACTAAACAGAGAGACAGTGCATAATAATCACAATAATAATCCAAAGTCTTACAGCCAGCCAGCCTTGGGATTGAATACTGCTCAACTACCCTTACCATGAGAATCTGGGTAATGTTGTGGGCCATGCTGTGATCTGTCAAATGAAATAACACTGTCTTACGGAATTAAATAAAATATTATACATAAGCCAACCAATATCATTAGTGGCATGGCATCTGGCAAAAAAACAGTGACAAGATGTATAAAGACGTATAAATTTAGGAGAACATAGCTATTATCTTATTTCTTTGGTATTTGTGAACTCAGTATTTTTGAAATCAAAGAAACTTTAGGTATCATCTAGTCCCTTGGTTTCCAAGTATGACTCCAAAGCTTATTTTTGGAGCTCCTAGAAACTACACCTCCCTGCGCCTTATGATCAGGTGCTTTCTATAATGATCCTATGGATAAGGCTAGGAATCTGTATCTTTGTGAAGCTTTTTAAGAAATACTGAAGTGTAGCTACTTTGGGGAACCACTGATCTTTGTACAACCTGCTTATTTTATACTAAGGAACGGAAGCCAGGGAGGCTGTTATTTTCTCAGTGCTATACAGCTAATTTGTGACTGAGCTCATTTTGGCCAGTTCAAGTCTTTGTTCATGGTGACACTTCCACATGTAGTGTTTGTGCAAAAGAGCCAGAAGGCTTCACGACTTTAAAGGAGTATGCCCATGGCAGAGCCATTCCTGGGACAGCCCTGGTGCATCTATGGTAGCTGTGCATCCATCATACACAGCCAAGGAGGTGTCTCTATAGCAAGAATAATGTGCTTGGGGTCTGGGTATCAGAGCCCTGTGGCCACTGAGGCTTTTACTCATTTTTTTTTTTTTTTTTAAAGATTGGCACCTGGGCTAACAACTGTTGCCAATCTTTTTTTTTTTTTTTTCCTGCTTTTATCTCCCCAAACCCCCCATGTGCGCAGTTGCATATCTTAGTTGCAGGTCTTTCCAGTTGTGGGATGTGGGACGCCGCCTCAACGTGGCCTGACGAGCAGTGCCATGTCCACACCCTGGATCCGAATCCTGGGCCACTGCAGCAGAGCGCATGAACTTAACCACTCGGCCACGGAGCCAGCCCCACTTTTACTCATTTTTCAGTGAAGCCAATTTTCAAAAAGAGGATGATATTTGGGAGAGGAAACGGGTTGTTGTCTTGGATTCATCACTAAGAAATATAATTGCTCCATGCTTAATCTTGAAGGCAAGATCATACTGAGGAAAGCAAATTAAATTTAGATCTTTGTTTGAAACACAGAACAGTTACTGTTCGTTAGTATTTTATTCTGGACACAACTTGATGCATTTTTTGATGAGTGCAAAATAATATCACTATTGTATAAGCTTTAGAATTTAATATCAGATCATATTAATCTTATCTCACTGTTAGAATTGACCTTACTCTTATTGTGTAAATGTGCTGAGTGCATATGGCTGAAAGTTATCACTACACCTTAGGAATCTTTGATTTTCTCCCCTCTTCTTCCCTTGATGTTGGAGCCGGGGTTCTCGGGGCTTCTCCCTGCTGATCGTGCCGAACAATGGTAGGTATCTCACTTAAACCTGAAGCAAAGCTCCAGTGGAAAAATTAGGGAATTATAAACCTAGAAATACGATGACTAAGACATAAAATAATCTGAGTTTAATTTCCCCATCAATGCATTACCCAGAAACTTACACAGTGGTTTCCTTGAGATACAGGGATAAAGTCAGCAGTTAGAATTGCTGCTTCAACTTTGAAATAAATATACCATTTTCAGAACAAAAACTGGACAACCGAATCTATAGTACAGAATAGAAGAAGGGTTCATTGAAGCCAAAGGTATTTTGAATCCAATTTGGATGGTGACCTTTTGATAGAAAAACACTCACATCACATACATAGTATCTCCAGAAAGTAAGACACAGTTTCATAAATTCGACGGCAGCTCATGTTCCTTTATAAACCTTTGGAGGAGACCGTTTTTTGGCACATTCCTTTTTTTGATAGCTTGCCTAGCATTCAAATACAAACCTATGAAAACTACCATTTGTACTGAAGTCTTCCATTTTTTTTCTCATTATTTTTATTTTAACTAGTAGAGCATTTTTTAAAATTTCGGGGTGTTTACAGAAGCTATGTAAATGGTCCTGTGCTAATGGATATTGTTAATACTTAAGAACTATCTAATACTTTCATCTGCAGATCCCAAAGGGATTTTTGAGTATTATAGTCTCCATTTTATAGGAGACAAGAGAAGATTCTGAGACAACAAAAATGTGGTTACTCCAAATCTTTTACAGCACTTAGCTAACAATATATTGGAACTGAAATGATTGGGATGAAAATTGATAATTTATGTCACAAATTTGTTTTAATATGGAGAATTGCCCATTCTGGTCCCAGCGGAGGGAGAAGCTTTTCTTCTTGTGCCCGTTTGATGTTCGTTTAATTTTAGTTTGTGTTCATTCTCTTTACCTCTCCTCTTTCAGGCACACTGTATCTGCACTTGTTGTAATTATTCTTTTCTCTAGTGGCTCTCTTTAAGCCACTATTAAAATATTAGAGGCCATTTTTTAAAAAGTGTGAGTGAGAAATGTTTGCATCTATTCTTTCCTGGCCAAACAAAATTTCACCTGCTTCACCTGTCATCATGGAGCTGTGGATGTTAATAGTTATATCCCAGGTTTAAACAATTTCAAGCAGCAGAAGCTGGATAAGAAAATGCTTTTGAGCTGAAAGCTCTTTCCTTTGTCTCTGAATTACCTCTATCTTTCTGTTGAAAGCAACATTGATTAAGAAAATTGTTCTCACAAGTCAATCCAGAGACTATATTTTCTTTCTTTCTCTCCATTATATTGAAACAGTTTTGCCATTATCTGTACTGTTTACTACGTTATTCTTTTTAAAGTACAACAGGATTTAGGACAAATAAAAGATGGATGGTGAGACAATTTCTTGAGTTATGAACTATTTTTATTGTCTCCTTACTGTTGTAGGAGACTTGCAAAATGGAGAGTTATTTTCACTTCCATAATCTCTGCAGTCTGATTTGGGTCTCACTTTCTTCAGGCAGCCTTTAACACCTGTCATGTTTCAGGGCAAAAAAATGAGATGTCTAAAGGCACTTCCGAGACACTCTGTCTCACCAGGATCTCTGTACCTTTGAGAGGATAAAGACACAGAGAGGAAAAGGAAGAGAGGGTGGATAAGGAGGGGAAGATGTAGGGGATTATTCAAAATGACAGGGAGAGATGACTGAGACTGAGAAGTGAAAGGGTTTGAGGATTCTTGTCTTGTTTCCTTGTTTCTTTAAGTGTAGCTGCTGTCCGGCTTATCCTGATGAGCTTATGTGACTGCAGAATGTCTGTGCACCTGAGAGAAGGAGAAATTATTAGAGAATCTGTAATGTACTCTCCCCTCTGTGAGGAGTTCAACTGTGAGGGCGCCTCTGAGCCCATCCAGAGCAACTAAAGGTCTAGAAGTAAAAGAACTCCACTAGGTGGCTGCACTACGTAGGGGAAGGAGCAACATGGTGACATCCACAATGGAACAGGGTTTGGGTCTACCCCTAAGCTTTGTCAATACATAAACCCTTCGAATTCCCCTCTGACCCTAAGAAGAGAAGGATACCTTAAAACATAAAGGAAATGAGACTTTCACCACTAGCAAGTTGGGACTTGGGCCAAATTGAAAACTTGAATTAGGAAAAAGAATATGACCAGTGGCGCAGCAGTTAAGTGCACACGTTCTGCTTTGGTGGCCTGGGGTTCACCAATTTGGATCCCAGGTGCAGACATGGGGACATGGAACCACTTGGCACGCCATGCTGTGGTAGGCGTCCCACATATAAAGTAGAGGAAGATGGGCATGGATGTTAGCTCAGGTCCAGTCTTCCTCAGCAAAAAGAGGAGGATTGGCAGTAGTTAGCCCAGGGCTAATCTTCCTCAAAAAAAAAACAAAAAAAGAATATGACCTTTATTTTTGCCAAAGAGCAGTGTGGGAAAAATTGTGATTATTAACAAAATAGTCATTTTAGAATTAATTTAGAATTAATTAAGATATATTTGAAACACAAATTTATGGTAATGAGAAAGAATTTCTGTAACAAAAACATTTACAATAACCAAACACATAGTTTTCTTAGTTTTGCTGGAGAAGGTCCAGGACTCCAAAGTAAATAATAAAGAAAAGCACAAGTGTCCTAACTTTTTACTAATTCTTGATAAGTTTTGAATGAAATAAAAATGTCATTTATTTTACATTTAGAAATAAATTTAATATTATACACACATTAAATATGTGTGTGCGTGTATGATATTTTAACTTTATCCATACAAACCTCAAAATTACAGAGCCATTTTAACCTTGAGAATACATGTAAATGGGGAAAAAAAGAGTTGGGACAAAAAGCTCAATTTAACATGAAAAAATATAGTTATTTATTAGTTTACCTTAGAAGCTTTCCATTACACTAAAATCTGCCTTAAGGAAGACAAGACGTTCATTCTGAAATTAATGTTTTTATTTAAAATTTTATTTTAATAGTCGAAGCTAACATCATATACAGCAATTCTTGCTTGACTGCAGGATGTATACAGGCATCTGTGGTACATGATAGTGGCTTTGTTTAGTCCATATATATCATATATAGCTATATATCCATATATAGTTATGGACTTAACGTAGCATTTAGCCCAGGTAGTTTGTAGTAAAGAGAAAGTAGTCTTTTAAAAATTAAATTAAGCATTTGTTTTCTTTAAGACTACTGCTAACCAATCTGTTTTCTGTTAATGAAGATAGCCATTAATTAAAAACAAAGTAGAAAAATACATTATATTACTAGCAATTTCTAGTAAAAAATAATTTTTGTTTAATGTTTACTATAAGCCAGACCTTATCCTGGACATACATGATCTCATCTAATACAGACAATAACCCTTAGATGTAAGTGCTGTGGGGATTCCCATTTTTACATCTGAAGAAACAGAGGTACAGAGTTCAAATAACTGGCTGAAGGTCATACAACTGGTACAGGGTGGATCTGGAATTCAAACTCAAGCAGCCTGGCTCCAGAGTGCTATGCCACAGGGCTCTGCCGAGTTAGAAATCGCTTACATTTAATGAGGACTCATTATGTACCCAACATTTTACTGTGCCCTTTAAATCATTTCACCATTTGCTACTGAAAACACAACCGTGGGATAAAGCCATTATTATTCACATTTCAGATGTTAGGAAAATGTAAAGACAGAAAGCAACTTGTCTAAGTAAATATGAAAATAAATGTCGATGAGGAATGTGAACTCACTTCTTCAGAATCTGAGCTCAACAGCTCTTCCAAAGGTTGCCCCACAGAAATTGCATGTGCCATTTTAATCACTGGTTTATTGCCAAAGACTTTAAGTAATAATTTCTGTATTTCTAATCCATTTTGAACAGCCTGAATCATTGAATATATATATGTATTTGACTAGGGAAAAATAACATCCTTAGCATCAAGAATCTATAAATATGTAATGAATCTTAAATCTTAAAATGTTTGTATCAATTGACCTAGTTATTTTTGAATTGAAAATCTGATTCTAAACACAGAGGTGGTTTTATAAATTAAAGCTATTCATTGCATAAATATATAGCCATATAAGCAAAACTTAATAACAACCCAAATGCTAGGCAATGAGGAAAGAGCTGAGTAAACTGTAATATTTATTCTTGGTGGAAAATCATACATTTATTAAAATATTTACTAAGAGAAGGCAATAACGTGGAAAACACTTATAGAAATGTATTCAAAATAAAAATTTGGATATGAGCTTGTTCATATGGTAATGTTAAATTATGTTTAGTGATTTTTCTTGCTCTTTTTTTTCCCACACTTGTGATTTTAATTTTTTCCTTTTCAAGTATTTTTATGGGAAATAGAAAAGGATCTGAGGAAATGAGATGATGTCATAGTGTGTTAGAATGCACATTCAATTCATTGGCTTAAGAAATGATCTGCAATTAGAATAATGTGCTTTGTCTGTCTTATGTAGTGTTTAAAGACTTAATTTCCAAGATATACCATTAAACGTCATTAAGTAAAGATGGTCAGAGGGGATTAGCAGAGAGTGGTGGTGTTATTTATGTTAGAAAGAGATAGGCTAAAATCAGGATGAAAAGTTTAACTACAAACATCAGTGCCGAAGTTCACTTTTCTCAGCTGGTTGTAGAGAAAGCAGAATAAACCTACTCCAATTGCTTTAATTTGATTCATCTGGGCATTTCCATTGGCAGAATGGGCCCCTAATCCATTTGCTTTGGGTATCAGTCTGATAGCTTCCCATGGAGAGTATGCTACCAGGCTGTAAACTAAGACAGTGTGAGAGCATGTAAGGCAAGCCCAGCCCAGATGGCATTCAAAGGGATGAATGGAATCTGGACTCTAGGTGTAAGTTTCCAGGTCTAGGCCTGGTTACCTGCAATGGAGTTTTCAGGATAATTAGCTTTCAGGACACACAACACTATTTGTAGTGTTTAAAATAAACAGTCAGTCCTAGCTAGCCTGCATAAAGAGTGTGGTGGAGGTAGGGGAACCTGCAAACATGGGAGACTAGAGCCAGACTGTCCTGGGGTCAGATCCTGAGTACTCTATCTGTTATCTGTGCAATCTGAGTAATTTAGTAAACTACACTACGTTCCAGTTTCCTCATCTATAAAATTGAATTAATCATAGATCCTGGCTTGTGAGATTGCTGGAGGGATAAATTAGGTGTAGACTTTTCTGCACAGTGTTCCACATGCAGTATATTTTCACCATTGCCATCATTAGTAGTAATGTTATGTTCCAAACTACATGGAGCAATAGATGAGTGCTAAGCAAGGACCCCATACACTTACTAGACATAGAGAAATGTTTGCATCATCTCCGGAGTAGGAACTTTCCGTTTTGAAAGAGTGTAGCTGGGAGTAGGAAGGCTGGACTGCAGACTGAAGAATTAAGGGCAACTCTGGAAGAAGTCAAAAAAAGAAGGAGTCCATCACATCTTGAGCCTTTTATTAGGATAACAGCTTGCTCACAGGAAAAAAAAAAAAAGAAAATGTCAACTTGCAATTAAGATCCTCTATCTTGAGGGTGAATGATACGCAGGACTGCTTTAGCTGTAGCAAACACCAAGGAAACTAACTTGGAGGAAGAACTTTCATTAGAAGAGAATTATGGACTATAAAGTTCAGATTTGGAGAAAAGGAGAAGCAGCAAATTGTAGTTTTACATTTTGAATACAATAGAGAATAAATTAGACATTAAAAGGGAAGGAAGTGTGGCAGGGGTTGAAGATAAAGATTTAAGAAACAAAGACAGCTGAAAAGATAACAGCTGTAGAAACACGTACCAGAACCCTATGAATTGGTGTCTTCTTTGACCTTTGACATATTGTTAAGTTTCTGTTAACTTGTGGATATTTTTTTCTTTAACAAGTAGAGGCTTCCTTCCTTACATAAACTTCTTTTTCATCTAAGTGAATTAAGCAAACATGCAAAGATTGGCCAAAAATCATTGACAGTGGCTTATTTAAGAAATCGATGATTAATTTAAACAAATGGATTGTTTAAGTGGAAATTGAAATTTCATTGTACAAAATGGGGTATGGGGGGGATTTTCATAGTTTTTATTGATTCCTAGGCTCTTTAAACACTTGTGAGGAACTACCCTCTCCCTCCCCTTCACCCAACAGGAAGTCTTGGCTTTTTCCTTGAAGCATTTTAAGTGCATTCATGAGTCTCATAAGGCTGAGCTCTGGCTCATCGAATTATAAATGTTCTTCAGCCATTGCTGATCTAAGCTTCGTGTTCCATGTTAGACACAGGGCTTCACCATGAGACTTGCAGAACCCTGAGATACCACCTGGGAAGAAGGCCACTCTGTGTTTCTTTGATCACTCATCCTTTCACCCACCCCCCAAACATTCACTCTTATATTGACTTAAGGGTACAGGTGGGCATCCTCTCCTCATGCACAACAATAGGATCTAAATTCTCATTATATCATGTCTGTTCTACATCTTGCTTCCCTCTGGTAACATTTTCTCATTTTATTTTATTGTAATATTAAGATTAATCACGGTTTAAGATGATATCAATCTGATTGATTACTATAAAGTTCATCATCAAAATTTTGCCTAATAATTGTACTAGCTGTTGAAGGTCATTACCTAGATCCGTTATTTCATTGTATTATAAGAGTTTTGATAACAGTAAGAAAATATAATTTTTCCTTTTTTGTGGGAGGTTTGGGGCCTTTTTATTTACCACTTTTTATTTTTGATTTCCCTGTGATACTATATATAAGTTCTGAAGTCAATACAGATGACCTGTGCTTTTCTATTCTGAGCCATTTTGCCTACTACAAAAATCTTGAATGTGTATATTACTGTAATTTCTTGGTCCCCTAAACCATGTCTTCAGGGATACAGACATTATCATCCTGTATTTAGAAAATTTACTTAATAGTATGTACTACTTACAGACCGGGGGGAAAAGTATTTTTAGAAACTGGATAACAGAAGCAGAGTACATCTAGCGCCAACTACTACTGGTCAATAATTAAATATGCCTCCACTATAAAATCTAAGAAGACCGTTTACTTATAATGATAGTTCAGGGACACATTGATGTATTTTATATTGGTTAGCCTACTTACTAGTACTATTATAATGAAAGATTTTTTATTCTATTTTAAAGCAAATAAAAGAGATAGCCCTCAAGAGAAGTACACCATACTAGAAGTAGCCCAAAATATGTCATAGTGAAGTGTTACTATCCCTGTTTTAGTTATGATAAAGGTTTTCAATAGACTTTTGACATTTTTGAAGGCCTGATTCTCAGTAACATCATTTTAGAGCAGTTGGCATTATTAATCCTCTGTGGGAGCTTCTCATAGTGAATAGTCTCAACTTGACTCCAAACCCATGTTGCCACTTTGCAGATTATTTTTAGACAGCACATTTTACCCCTCCAGACTATTCACAGTGCAGACCCCTAAGAGCACTACTAGGGACCGTGTCCAACATTTGCAGAAGACTCATGGAAGGGTAATAGTGTATCTATTGTTGTAGGCTGCAGAAAGTAAAGCGTGTTTTCTGAAACAAATGCTAAGTACACAGGTGGGCATTCTTGACATCAAGATTTCAAAAAAGAGGAAGTCTCCATGTTAGGTTATCTTCTGATAAATACAGACTAATAAACATCTGTGGCAAAAAGTTAATTCTGTGGTTTGCAATTTTAAGTACACGTGTTTATTCCACAATAGGAAAAAGGGTTTGAGTTCTCTTAGAATGAAATATAAGAATTGCCACAGCAGTATACATTGCCCAAATCAAATGATCCTAAATACTCTTTTGATTGAATATGGAACGATATTATCTTTAAAAATTTGAAAGCTAGATGCCCCAGGATGAAGCAATGTTTGAAATATTGCCTCTACATTATCATGACTAAAATGTCCAATGCCGTTCTACAATATTTACTTAGTAACTTCTATGTGCAAAAAAATTGGAAAGCATGAATGACACAAATTGTGGTTTTATTAATAATAAATAAAACTACTTTGTGCTCTGTTTCAAGTGACAAATTCAAACATCCACTAAGGATAAGCACGTAAAAGAAAAACATGGAGCTGTCTGAAGATAAGTGGTGGCCTTGTCTAAAAGGAGCATTTTGGCACCCGAAGAAGACATTGATCATTTCTAACAGATTGGAAGGAGAGGGACAATTGCTTCTCAACTCTGATAAATTGTTGTATATAGGCAACTTTGGCCTGCAGCCCCAGCACTGCAAGATCTAATTGTTCAATAGAATCTAAGTACCTATTTTTAGACAAATTATTGGCTTATTTAAAAAAAACCCTCTATTCTAGCCAAACAAAGCACTTTTTTAGAACCTCTGCACTAAACTCTTAGACACCTATGTGACAGCTACTTCATATTCTTCAATATGCAAGTTTCCCTACAAAAGATATTGGTGGAAAAAGGAAGCAAATGCCTGTTAGTGATTCTTCCTTAATTTAAACAATTGTATTTCAAAGTAAATTTCTTGTCTAGGAAATGAAAGTAAACAGTATCCCTGAGCATCTCCTCCACTCCCATATGCTGGACCCGATGGGGTTGTCAGCATGCTTTTACTTCCATCCTTCTTCAACCCATTTTGGGTGTTGTAAAGATTATATGGAATTTTACTTTCAGATTTTTATTTTCATTGCTATGAATATTTGCCTTTTATATTTCAAAAGTTAATTTTAACAACAGCATGAAATCTCAGAAAACAGTATCAAAACACTATTACAATTAAGTTGTGTTTTATTTCTCACCATTCCTTCTTGAATACCACAACTTCCCCTTTATATGTCCTTGCCTTTTAAAAAGCATATAGCTCTTTCCTTTTGCTAAAAGGAGAAAAAAAAATTTTTTTTGATTGGCACCTGAGCTAACATCTATTGCCTATCTTCTTTTCCTTTTTTTCGTTTTCTTCTCCTCCCAAAGCCCCCACCCCAGTACATAGCTGTATATTCTAGTTGTAGGTCCTTCTGGGTGTGTGTGAGAAAAATATTAATAACTTGAATTATTCAAAATCCAGTGAACTCTAACAATCCTGGGCTTTCATTAGAGTTACTGGTTAAAAGGGTGATGCAAGTCCACAGCTCAAATAGTGTTACTCTGTTAACAATCACAACTTGTAGTTTCGATCCAATGTCTAGATCTGATGTACTCAGGTCCTTTTCTCACCATTTGCCTAATTTGGGCCAACAATGGCAGGTATTAAGAAATACAATTTCTTAGACTTTTTAACAATTACTAGACTTTTACCCACTTTTGAATATGAGCTTGAATTTCCTCTCTGCGGAGTCAGAGCTTTCCACGTGAAAAACAAATCTATGAAAGGACAGCGCGGTTGAACATTCATTCTCTTCCCTGCTTTGAGATGAATATAAACTGACTCTGTTTCAGTTTACGCACCTACTCATTTTCCACTTTAGAGTAGCTTTTATGCTAAGAAAATGTCTCAAGAATTTCCATCTCCTGGGAAGAAAGTGTGTTATATGTCAAAGTTGCAATTGTTAAAAAACTGTAATATTTTCAAAGGGTGAGAATCAAGGTCAAATCAAAAGGCTAAGTCTCTTTGCTTTCCTGCATATATTGTTTCCATTTCTCTTCTCTCCATTATAATCATGTCTATTTGCTAAAAGGTTATGCAAAATAAATTAGGCTTTTAGAGCACTGACAGCTCAGCCATAGAGAAATTCTTTCCTCTATTTTTTTTTGCACTTTATACGTGAACACCTGCTACACTTTTAATGAGCTTTAAATTATACTTTACACCCATGTAACAAGAATGGATATTGCTCTTTAGTTATAATCAAAGAAAATATCAGGATGACTTGTTGCTAAGAGCAACAGCTTGTCAAAAAAATGATACTTTCTCCAGTAACAATATAGATAGATAGGACTAGGTTGATAGATGGAAAATATGATTTATACTACATTGAGAGTTATCAATCTTTTAAATTTTCTTGTCTTCTGCGATTTAAGAGGAATTTGTCATTGCTCTCTGGCTATGCCTAGATTATTTTTTTTGGTTCTTATCTTTGTTCTTTCAGTCTTCTTGCTTCTTGGAGGTCAAAGGAGAAAAATAAAAATTTTCCTTTAAGCTCTTATTTTCTTTGACACATTAAAACAGATAGACTTTAAATAAGAGACCAACAGCCTCTTGAAATACTAAAATATAATGATATATATTTATCTTTCGAATTACCTTTCCCCCTGTAATTTGATTGGCTTCTAAATACTTAACCCTATTTAAGTGACCTTTAGTCATTGTCAGATTTCCTCTTGAAGTAGTTTAATAGATGACAGAAAAGCAAGCATTAAAAATGAACAATGGCAATTTGGCTATATACCATCCTCACAGGAGAGGTCTTAGACCTCACAGCCAATTGGAATTAATTTCTTTCCACAATGTCATCAATTTAATACCACCTACAGAGAAGTGAGATGCTTGAGTGGATGAGAAGACTATTGAGGAAGTAAATAAGATACAACGCATTGAAGACAGAAAAGAAGGTCATGGCAGAAAGATCATGGCTGTGAAGGTTTTCTTCCAATGTTCAGTGAGGCACTGAGAGAAGTGGGATAATATGATGTAAGAATTGCAACTATGGGGATCATCATCAGAGTCTGCAACAGAGGCATAGATTCTTCTCTCTTGAGATGAATACCTACCCTTTTCTTGCCTTTAGTTCATGTCATATAGTGGAGAAGCACCCGTAACATAGACTCTTTCCTGATATTTACACTTAGATTCATTGTTTTGTTAGTTTTTCCCTCTACACTGAGAAGTAGGGCTAGCCTCAATGCAGCTATTCTGTTATTTTAAATGCCTTTTTATTATGGAGTTAAAATATAATTAAAAAAGGAAAGACGAGGAGGAAACAATAAAATGGAACAGGGAAGAGTATGAGTTAGGGAAGAAAGATGAAGAGGAGAAAATAAAGACAAAGATAGGAATATTTTAGCATATTTTCCCATGCCATTTTATAATCTCCATAAGATTTGGAAAACAATTCATTGCTTAGTTGGAAAAAGAGTCAAAATAATAATTTCCATAACTTCAGCTTTCAAATTTTTCATTTCTTTAAAAATACCTTTTAAGTTTTGGAACTAAAATGAATAAAAATGCAATAAATAACCTTTCTTTCTTCATGTGTTTTCTACAATAATATACGTTTGCCTGTATGAGCACACATTATCGTACTCTCCTTTTCAAAAAAAGAAAGTTAAATGTCTCATTAAAAAGTGGAAGAAGAAATGTACGTTTTCCTGTTATCACCAGTAACAAAAAACTTCAAAAAAATGTTTCGTTCCAAAGCTCCTCAATATGCAAGCTATCTATTTACACTAATTATTCAAGCCTTGAGAGACTGAAAACTAGAGATAGAATTCTCCTGAGAAAAAACAAACTTTGTATTTTACATGTGAGGTTTCCTAAAATTCGCTGCTGCCATTCAGAGCAGCTTCAGAAAGAATAGCATGTGTGGCGTTTTAATTAATTAATAACAATGATAACTGTTTATAATAAAACAATAGCAATGACAACATATTTACAGAGATATTTCTTTATGTAAATTGGCTATAATGACATCATTAAGTATGGCAAAAATATCTTTCAAGTATCCTTATTCATCTTCTTACAAACTAACAGACTAGAATACAAAATACTGGAACTAATATTTGATTTTTGGTGTGACTTTGAAAAAGCACGGAGATAAAATGTACGAAACCCAGTGAACATGTTCTGCTGTCTTCTAGAAGATATTCTGTAGTTCAGGGAATTTTTCATGATGTTATCTTACCTTGCTTCTTTGCATTCTGTCTGTCCGCATGTTTACTAAATGGTACTCCATTTTCAGTGCTAAAATTGAAGTTAAATATACCTCTGAATCAAATATCCACTTATGTTCAAGTGTGTCTGTATATAACTTAAATTCCCACCTGACAATTTTAGATAAGCTATAGAGCCATTTGTCTTGTCTTAATTTCACCATAATAGTGGTAGACTTCACTCAGTTATTTAATTGAATCCTCACTGTGTGCCAACTAAAAATGAAAAAAGCTTCTTTAGTTTTAAAGTGTGGGCTTTGATAATCATCAAGCAATTAAATTTGGAAAACAGCTATTTTTGATATAATTAGAATTATCTCCTTTCATGTAATGCATGAGAATCTCATTTATTCAAAAATGTTTTTGAATATTGAACATGGGATGTGACTGTGTGTGTTCATGTGTAGGAGAGAGCATTTTAAGTAGGAGTATAAGTGTATGGCGACTAGAGAGCAACAGGCCATCATTGATATTATTGGAACTTATTGTACAAATGGCAGAATCACAGAACTAGGCAGACTTAGTGGACACAAAAGATCAAAAATGAGGAAAGGGAACAGGCTTGATCATCACTATACCCACAGCTCCCGGAAGACCGCCTAAACACTGAACATGAATCAGCCATGTTTGTTGAATTAATAAATGGAGGTAGATGGTTAGAATGAACAAGTATCCTTTTTTCTACTTTATTCTCCTCTAATTCTAAACTGAACAGGCCTGTTTGAGCTATACTGTATGAAAATTTTCATGTTTCTAGGCCTCTTCGGCCAAGTGCTGACAGCATTCTAACTCCAATCTTCCTTATTTCTCTTAACACAGACTAATCTCGAGTCCCGATATTGGAGAAGCAACCTTTCAACAGAGCTTCCTTCTCCTTTCCCACCCTCGCACCCAGCTTACCCACCTCCCCAAGTACACCTTGACTGGTAACGTATTTAGGTCTATATGATACTAATGTGAAGCAGTATCCCTGTAGCTATCTGAGCAGTACCCATTCATAGGATTAACAGGTACATATGAAATTCTCCTAGGCGTTGAGGCCAACATGGGGTTGCAGAAAAAGAGAAACGAAGTCTACCTCAGACTGTTTTATAATGGCTCACCTTAAATTCCACCCCTTACACCTAATATTAGTCTGGACTAATGAATCTAGATTAGTGATCATTTTTAGTTAACCAATGGACCTTGAAATACCTGTGCGGGTAGGTTTGGGCAGCCCAAAAATGGGTATGATTTGTAAGACAGAAGGATCATAGTGAAGAGGCATTGAAGGAGACTCTCCATTGAAGCTTTTTTGGGATGCTTTTCTTTCTTTTTTTTTTTTTTTTTAAGGATTGGCACCTGGGCTAACAACTGTTGCCAATCTTTTTTTTTTTTTTTTCTGCTTTATTTCCCAAACCCCCCGGTACATAGTTGTATATCTTAGTTGCAGGTCCTTCTAGTTGTGGGATGTGGGATGCCACCTCAATGTGGCCTGACGAGCGGTGCCATGTCCACACCCAGGATCCAAACCCTGGGCCGCCACAGCAGAGTGCACGAACTTAACCACTCGGCCATGGAGCCGGCCCCAAGGGATGCTTTTTTAAATAGGAGAATGTCATATTAGATAAACCATTTTACTTATTCTTTAGTTACATGCAACCTTTTAATAATAGGTACACTCGCCTGTGCCAGTATGGTTTTGAAAATTAAAGAGATGGGGGTCAGCAAAAGGAATTGCTATCCATCTGTCATCCTGTCAGCTTGTCTCTGTGCCATGTGATAATATTTTAACATGTGAACAGATTCACATTATCATATTTTCTTTTACCCCATAGTTGTCACCTTGCTCCCACCTTCCTCTCTCATTTCTTAACACATTTTAGTCAGTTAGAAAGACTTGCATCCTCTTTGTGTCAAGGATAGAACACTTCAGAAGAATGGGGAAAATAAGTCTTTTCCTGGATTTTGGACTTTGAGAGTACAGAGCTTCTGGGAGAAGCGTATAGGCCTCATCTCCCCAGAAAACAAAGGTTCAGGAGAATTCAAGGAGATTTGAGCAAGGTTTCTCATTTTAACCCCTCCTTGTGAGGGGGATGAGAGGATCAGAGAGGAAGAGGAAAGAGCTGAGATGCTGGTGGCATCCGTGGCTGAAGCCCTGAACCCTGACTTCACATACACCCTTATGAGAAAGAGGATTACAGAAATTCTACACAGATTTTGGGGAAGCTGAATTCAGAGAGACCTATAACCCCTTTTCTTGGTAACTTTAATGGAAGCCCAGAACATCCCCCAGAACAGAAATGGTGTCAGGATGTGTTTAGCTGACAGGCTTGAGGACCCGTGGAGAGCTACCCCATATCATACAAGACAGAGGGCATCAGAACAACTCCGGCAGCTCCCAGAATAGCCTGGAAGTGGTGAAACGTCATAGATGTCCCCATGAGTTTCGCATACCTCCATCGTGATGGAGAAGAGCAGAATGATCACGTGCGCTAGATAGATAGGACAACACAGTATGATTTAAGGAGAGTCAAACTCAGAGGTCCCCTATTAGGCAAAAATGAAGACTACATGGCTACCTTAGCAAATTGCAGATTGCCACCAGAAGCAAAAGCATCTCATCAGATACCAAGGTCTATTGTTAATGACTCAGATCAGATGACAACTCTTAATCCCTTCAGGGGAACGCCGGTCCTATCAGAGTGGGGGAAACCTTCAACCATCTGAGACTGATTTCCCTTCACCTTGTGGAATGGATGCTTATACTAGAAAACTAGTTGGGTTATAGAAAATATAAAGTTATCTTTCTTTCACTCTTGAGTTTTGTGATTTAATTTAGACTCAGAGTCTACAGCAGTTCAGAATCAGCCACATGTTCCCCAAGGTGGCACAGAGACAAGTTGAGTTCTTGGAGGGTGCATATAACTGGGAGGAAGACGTGATGCATAGAGCAGCTACCTGGTGGACAACTCAGAGAGACTTCGGAATAGACTCCAACTTCCAACTGACTCTAGAGGGAGGAAAATTTCTAAAGATCTGCTTTTAAACCTTTAAGAGGGATAGGTAGTGGTGGGGATAAATACTTATGTTACAAATAACATTATGTACCTGCAAAAGGACGCATTTATAAATGTGTTAATAGTTAGAGGAGATTGTATATGTAGAATACTTAGATTAATTGCCTGCTGTGATGATTAATTTTATGTGTCAACTTGACTGGGCTAAGGGATGCCCAGATAGCTGGTTAAACATTATCTCTGGGTAGGTCTGTGAGACTGTTTCTTGAAGAGATCAGCATTTGATTCAGTAGACTGAGTAAAGAGATCCACTTCATCCACGTGGGTGGGCCTCACCCAATCCTTTGAGGGCCTGAATAGAATAACAGGCAAAGGAAGGGTGAATTTTCTCTCTCTTTTTGAGCTGGGACATCCATCTTTCTTGCCCATGGAAATCAGAGCTCCTAGTTCTCAGGCCTTCAGACTCCAAAGCTACACCAACAGCCCCTTGGTTCTCAGACCTTTGGACTCAAAATGACTAATGCCACCAATTTTCTGGGTTTTCCAGTTTTAAGAAGGCAGACTGTGGGACTTCTTGGCCTCCATATCCATGTAAATCATTTCCTATAATAAATCTCCTCTTATGTATATATATATCTATACGTATCCTGTTGGTTCTGTTTCTCTGGAGAACCCTGACTAGTAGGACTGCATATAAATAGGCAAATACATTCTGTTAGTTTTCCTTTAGGGATGGATCTACAGTGAAGTAAAAAGATTTGCATTTTTGTTATCTTTTTGTAGTGGGAACGAAAATGAGAAAAGGCAATTGAGGGATCAATAAGTCAACCTAAGATTTTAATTTTAAAGTACTAACTTCAAAAAATAGCTAAAAAGCCAGAATCCATTAACGAAAACCAACCAAATGTGTACAAAATGCACACATACTTTATTTTACATATTTCTATTTTTATGTAAGAGAATGTGTTTTTCTAATCATTCTCATTTGCCTGCTCATTGAGCTGTTCATTCATTTTGAACTGTTCTGCGCTTCCGTCTGCAGGAACTTCTGAGTGGGTAATTTTGATTAGTAGCTGTTTCTGCATACACATCTTTTTGTTCTTATTTTCAACTGTTACAGTTTTACTTTTTATTTTAATATGGCTCTTCAATTTGTGACTTGTGCTTTAGATTGTCTTTGATGTGAGTCATTAATGCAGAGATTTGATCATTTTACCTTGACAGAGGTATGAAAATACATTCGTTTATTCCTTTAATAAGAAATGTCATAGCATAGGGATTTAATAAGTAATTGTACATTAGAAAATGAAGGTATGTCAGTGTCTTTGTGAAGTAAAAGCAACAAGTCATGTAATTTTTATCTTTGCAAAGAAATAGGTCTTCTTGGAGGCAATAATAATAAGAAATATCTAGAAAAGAAGGTTATAAAGAAAGTGAGGGGTAAAATGAATAGTCTCTTGCATGAGTATGGCTTCACCATAGCACCCTGGCAATCTTGCTCATCCCCACGTTGGCCACTTAAGGAAGACTGGACCATCATCTGAACCAAGTGTCGGCAGAATGTGCTGTGATCCTGCCTGGAACATGGCGAAATATGCAATGTTGTGAGGAGTTGTCACAAGGCCAGTTTTTGCTCACCTCGTATCTTGTAGGAGGCTGCTAGGAAGCAGTTTCTCATCCACCTCCTTAGTTCCATCAGGCCTGAGACTTTGTGTCTGGCCCTTGTTTGGTTCAGCTGCCAACTATAACACTGCTTGACTGTGGTTTAGAGTTGGCTCCCTAAAGACAGAGCCTCCCACCCTCATGTTGTCTATCATCTGGCCCCTTCCATTGAGTGTGGTGCTGTGGAATCAGGGATGTGAGGAGTCGACACAACTGACCACGGTCCTGCTGCCTGTGGAAGTAATCAACTTGCCGACTCCACCTGGGCTCATCATCTGCAAGTGACTGCTTGTCTGGCCCAGAGATTTTAATTAATAATAATCTACTATCCTGTGCAGGTTGTAGGACCCCTCACCTGTTGCTTGGTTTATACTCATCTTTAGTTATTTTCCTATACTTCCCTCTGTGTATTTCTTCCTTTCTTCAAGCACGTGATGTTTTCTCTTGTTTTGCTAGATGGATTGAGGTTTCTTCATTTATCTTCTTTCCACATATGAACACGTACACACTCATGGATATTTACCAAAATGCTTACATAGTATGACAACAAATGTTAAAAAGAATTCTGTATAGTAAAAGGAGGAACTAAAATACATTCTTCTTTTGACAAGGGGATTCTGGTGGTGGGTATTCTCTGCAATCCTTCCTCCATCCTCTTCTAATATTCGAAATATATTTTCCCTTTTAATTTATATTAGAAAATGACCAGCTATTATTTGCCGTCTATTTCCAACAAGTAAACCCATTCCATTCTGAAACTTATCACTGCACTTTTTCTCTTGACCTTATCTTTGTTCTCTGCCTCTAAGAATAATTTAACTTTTAAAGTCTTGTGTTATCTTTTATTTTTAATATTTCCTTCTCTCTTAGATCTTTCTGTACACCATATATTCATGGTAACAGGTATTTATTATTGTGAAAATAAACAAGAATAAAACAATCTTTATCAAACTGGAAAATCGCTGAGCTTACTTCCAATGTCTTTCTTTTCTTTCATTATCAAACTTCTTGAAGAGCGAAAAATAGTCAATACTTATTCCTCCCATGTGTTTACTTTCCACTCATTTCCCAACCCACCAGAATCTGGTGTGTAGCCACACGCTACTGAAATAGTGAATGAGGTCACAGATGACTAACCACAAATTTACCAGCATCCTTAATACATGAATTTTCATGCTTATAACACTTAAAACACAGAATTATTCTAGATTTTTCCCTAACTGTATGTCTACTGTTTCTAAATATGTTACTTTAGCTTCTTCTCCTTTGACTTTCCCTAAATACAGATATTTTTCAATTTCTTTACTTGAATCTTTCTTATTTCCTTTCCTTGAAGACCTATAGTTTCCCAGCTTTAATAATTACATTTATGTGCTTAATTATCAAATTTGTATTTATAGCCCACGTATTCTCCTGAGCTACTTTGTGTGTGTGTGTGTGTGTGTGTGAGGAAGATTGGCCCTGAGCTAATATCTATGCCAATCTTCCTCTATTTTATGGGGCTGCTGCCACAGCATGGTTTGATGAGTGGTGCTAGGTCCACACGCTGGATCCCATCTCAGACCCCAGGCTGCTGAAGCAGAGCACGTGAACTTAACCACTACACCTCCAGGCGGTCCTCTCTCCTGAGCTACTTTTGCAGGTATTTATAGGGACTGTTTATTGGGTACCTTAGTAGCCCCTTAAAATTAATATACTCAAACACTGCTCAGCATCTCAAATGTTCATATGCTTTCCTTATGCATTTCTGATCTGTACAATTAATATATCTATTTTCCCAATCTTTCTAGAACCCTTACTCAAGCCATTTCTAGTCTTAGTCACCGACTATTCCCCCATCCATTTGACAAGTCCTCTTTATTTGACTTTTCCAATATCCCTTGAAGCAATCTCATCTTTTCATTTCTCACTGATACTACTCTAATTTAGGCCGTCATTACAACTCTTAAAATAAACCCTTTATTGACCAGCTTATTGCCAATATCCCTTCCTCCCATGAGTCTTACACACTTCTATGTCAGATGAGTTTGTTTGTATCCACACAACCATCACCTTCCTCTCTGCCTGGAAAGCCCCACTGCTGCTTTGGGGTTCACCGTCCCTTGTCCCTAGGAAAAATAGCTCTCTATTGTTCCTTGGGTTTCATCACAATCTACAAAAGTAGATCATGTTTGTTTTATTTCCCTTGACATGATTGTTTTTGTTGTGGACTGGGACTCATTCTTAGCAAATTGTACCCAATGGGAAATCTTCTGTAGGGATCTGGGAAAGTATGGATTAAAGAAATCAAAGTTGGAAATGCCTCTGTTTTTAACAGGACATCAGCTTTCTGCCTGTGAAGTTTAGAACTGGTGCAGTTATCTTTCAACCAGGAAGGAAGACGTCACCAGCACATGGGGGTGGAGGACGAGGCAGGTCGCCAAGGGACGAGGAAGGGACACCTGCTGAAACTTCTTCCTCCTTTAGTGCACGTGGATTGAGATTGTTTGATTTATCTCAGAGAAATTTTATCCCGTGTACCAGAACACACTTACACATATGTTCATTGTAGCACTGTAATATGAAAAAATGAAAACGACCTAAGTCCATCTATAGAAGAATGACAAAATAAACTTTATTTAATTCATACAATTAATTATTAAACAGCCATTAACATAAGTGAACTAAACCCGTATGTCTCAACATAGGTAGATCTTAAAAACTTAGCATGGAGTAAATAAAAAAATTGTATAATATAAAGTATGACTCAAAAATTTCAATATCAACAGAATAACTAATATCAGAAAGGAGATCTGGAGCAAGCACCTTGACTTCAAGGGAAAAAACACTTCACAACTGTAAACTGAGAAACGTGACCCTTTTCTTAGGACAGCAAAGTAAAAAAATAGCTCTTATTAATTAACATTTGTGTGATATTATGCTGTTCAAAGAGCATGAGAATTTTGCGTCTTCTTTCCTAACTCCCTTAGCATGACTTCGATTATCCGCACATCCACTCGTCACTATTGTCTTCCCTCCTGTCTCAGAAAGAGTTTGTTCTCCCTTCCCAAGGCTAACAGTTCTCCTGCTTCAGGTATCATCCATCTCAGTCTTGGAAACTTTATATCCACACTTATTTATCCACTCCCTCCTCATTTCACATTCTACTTAGTAACCTTTTTTCTGTTTATAGTTTATAAACACTTATTTCTTTCTCTCTCATGCTCTTTCCTTGTTTCACAAAGAAGTTATTTTAAGAAGGTATTTTAAGCATGTTGTTTCGTTGTCCAA